>NC_135616.1:17875000-20275000 GCF_053574225.1 Canis aureus | reverse complement strand
AGGAAATAGTTGTCCCCTAAACTGGTAGAACATAGAACAAAGGTGAACCCATTATGGAAAATCCATTACATTTTCAAATTGAAAATTTGAAAATTGAATTGCACTCTTATTTTTTTGGTGGGGGAGGCCCTCAGTAACTTTGTGTTTTGAATCATGTCTTTGTAGGAGTTTCAGGTTTACTTCTTCAATTGTTCCTTGTTGAATCTTTTATAGAGCACTCTGGTTGGGATTTATTGAATTGTAAGAGAAAGTCACTGTCACCTTGACCTGTTATTTTTCCTTCTTCAGTGTGGATGAAGTTCCTTCTATGGATGCTTTACTTTGCTGTTGCTTTGGGGGAAAATGTCTTTTAAGGCTTTTTTCCCAAGTGGAATCTAGTTTTGATGCCAATATTCATAATCTAAGTTGTATCAAGAATGAAACCGAGAAAGCCGGCCACGTTTGGTGTTGTTAACACCAGGTCATGCATTTCCAATCCCCCCCTGTAGGAGCAGATCGTGTTTTGTGACAGTGTGTCATTTCACCTCATCTTGAGATTTCTGGTAGTATGAAGGAGTATCCCTTTATCAAAAGAACTCATCAGATTTTAATTGCACTGCCTATTAAATTGACTGTTACATGATTCTGTACTATTTATATACTTTTATTATTTCCAGTGTAACTTTTGTTCCTAGCATCTCTATTAAGAAGTACTGGCACTAACTCTTCCAAAGTTCTCTTATTTTAACTTTTTTTAAGCCAATCTCATTGTTTTTCAGATTTTGAGGTGTTTGAGGTTTGCCCTGGGGGGAGCTTGTTAAAATTCAAATTCTGAGCCCTATCCCAGATTTTGAAGTCTTAGTCCTAAGAACACGCATGCATGATAAGTGAACTCCAGGTGATCCAAATCGAGATGGTTTTCCACCAAATGGACATAGTTAGATTTAATATGTATATCCATGACAGAAATACAGATCAGATGGATTTTTAGAGAGATTACACCTAGGAGATTGCACATTACTTCCTCTTTTTTTTTTTTTTTTTTAATAGGGAAGCCTACTTTCTGTCTTTGGACAAATACTACCTGCATTTAAAATAGACATTGATGAAACCTTTGCTCATGTTAATGATTGATCAGAACATATATATATACACTATTATTATGTTTTTGTTTGTTTTTAAACATCTTGATATTTATTTCACCAGATGTTCAAATAAGGAAAATAGTAAATTCTAGTATAAAGTGTGAATGAATAACTAGACCAAGATTCTGCACTTACCTGGTTAAAAAACATTGATGGCAAAGAGAATGGCTCATAAGTTCTACTTCCAGTTAATTCCTACTGCTGAAATCTCCTCCTTTCTGGCTGCTTCATTTGCTTGCTGATATTGTGGTTTAACTAACGGTGTTTTTGTCCGGAGAAGAAGCACGGAGATAGTGCCTTTGATTTTCCTCTGACATCAGCTGGTTTTCCTGATGCTCTCCTTTTGCACTGACATTTGACTTTACTTAGCAGACTGGTTTTTTGTTTTTTGTTTTTGGGGTTTTTTTTAAAGATTTTATTTATTTATTCATGAGAGACACACAGAGAGAGAGGGAGAGGCAGAGACACAGGCAGAGGGAGAAGCAGGCTCCATGCAGGGAGCCTGATGTGGGACTTGATCCTGGGTCTCCAGGATCATGCCCCGGGCTGAAGGCGGCAGCCCATCAGACAGTTAAATTACATTCCAAAACCCTATGAAGGGGACACCTGGGTGGCTCAGTCAGTTAAGCATCTGCCTTTGGCTAGGGTCATGATCCCAAGGGTCCTGGGGTTGAGCCCTATGTCAGACTCCCTGCTTAACGTGGAGCCTGCTCTCCCTCTGCCTCTCCACCCCACTTGTACTCTCTTTCGCTGTCTCTCTCTCTTTCAAATAAATAAATAAAATCTTAAAAAAAAAAAAAACCCTACAAACAAGGGCCATCCCATTATTATTTTATCTATTATTTCAGAAATTCACTTTAAATTAACTATTCTGGATTAGCAGGTATTATGAATTTAAGAATGTGTGGATGTGGAAATTTTCAGAGCCTGGGAAGTCTTTGTGTTCTGTACTTCTATTAAACAAATATTTGTTTTCTGGCATGTGTAAGGAAGTCAGCGTGCATTGCTTTGGAAAAATGTCAGTGCCCAGCTATGACTTACTAGTTGTGGTGGTGGGGAAAATAGTTACAATCTGTGGGAATCACTTAAATTATAAATTATTCTGTGTAGGATCTCTGTGTGGTTTTCAAGGCCAAAAAGAATGGGCCACCTTAATGAAATGATCAGAGAAAAGATCTCAACAGCGCCGAATATTTGTTCTTCTAATTCCTTTGTGAAATTCAATCCTGCAGATTTTCGCATTATGCATATATGTAATTATTCCTTCAGTTCAGTCACTAAGATCTGCAGTGGCATCTTTTGTTGACTTGTCATCTATTCTGTTGATGCCGAAGACATTTAGTAAAGCATCTTGTTGCATTTATGTTGTAGGAAAATGGTCCCTTATGAGGTAATCTCACACTACTCAAACTGATAAAGCTCTGGTACAGTATTGTCGCTCCACTAATGATTAGCAAATTAGCAGCTAGCATGAATTCTCAGTCCATATTAGTGCCCTGTTGTCAGAGGTTTGGTACTCTTCCATTTAAATGTCCTAATTGTTTAACGCATCTCAAATAATAATTGTAATTTATCATTTTTCAGGCAGCCGTTTAAATAAACAAGGCAATTAAGAACAGATGCATTCTTTGTTTTGCTGGTTATTCATATATGATGTTTAGTAGTTGCAATATGGATTTCATCATTGCTATATTGAAATTTGTGAGAATTACCTTACCTTTGGCATTCACATTGGATTGTTATAAATGTGTTGTACTTGCATAGCTTTTTTTTTTTACTTGCATAGCTTTTTATACTTCTTCAGAAATTTAATAAATTTTATTTAGCTGCTGCAAACTCTGAGTCAAGTAGGACAAGGGGGTGCAGTAGAGGTATGTGGTAGGGGAACATTTCTATTTTCATTTAGTGAAATTGAGTTCACAGAGGTGAAGTGATTCACCTAGAATCATAAGATTAATAAGTGGCTGAATGTGGTCTGGATATTGTCTTCTGATTTCTGTCCATTATACGGTCCTTCTCCTCTACCTATGAGGTCAGTGCTTCTCATAAAAGCTGGTTCTGATGAGGCATGACATGTATCTTCAACTTCCCATCCCCCACTTGCAGTACTCTGCTACTTGTTTGGTGTTTGAAAATTCGTGTTGCCAGGACCCATTCATTTTACCATTCTTTTTTTTTTTTTTTTCCCCATGAATGATCACAAAACTTTACTCAGTTTCCTTGAGATATTAGTAAGTGTACCCAGGGTTCTACCTTTTTTGACTTTGAACATTCCATCCAGAATACTCTTATGCCATGAATGTTTTCTACTTAAGAAATAGCAACTCATTTCTATGGAAGATGATAGAAGACAGATGTAGCCCTCGTGAAGCAGCACCTTGGCTTTGCCTAGACCCAGTGGCCAGCAGTTATCTGGACATAGATATAGAAATGGCTCCTCTTGATTGCCCCAGAATACTTGTTAAGTGAAGACCTAGTGCATGAGAACCAGAATCAGAAGATTACATACAAACAAGGGATCTCATGGTTCAATAATGACAATAGATTTTTTTAAATTTATCAAGTGATGCACCAGGTCCTTAATAAAATGGTCTGGCAAAAGAGGTAATCCGTTGTTACAGGTAAGGAAATTAAGAGGTAAAAAGTTTTAATGGGATTTACCCAAGACAAGTGGTGGTACCCAAGTTGAACCCAGGTCTGTGTGATTTCCATTCTTGTGCTCTTCCCGATGTACCATGCTGTCTCCATAGGGTGTGCCTGAAAATTCAGAGCAATGAGAGACCAGATCTGGCAGGGATGACTTTATGGAGAGGCAGCTGAGCTACTGTTTGAGAATGGCAGTTTAGGGATAAGGAGGAGAGATGGATAAGGAGTATGTGTGTGCGATCAGATCGACACAGGAGGCAGATTTTTATTGGAGATTACTTCCCGAAATTGTAGACTGACGGGACCAAGTCTTGAAGGCCCTTGAGTGCCAGAGTGAGGGATTGAGTTGGTTGATGAGGGGGGTCTCTAGAGCTGGGAAGGAGAATTAGGCAGTTAGTGATTCTGCAGAGGACATTATGGATGAAACTGACTTTAAAGGCATTAAAAAGTGGATGAATAATGTTTTGTGTGAAGTCAGTTATGTAATAGACATCACAGTGACCTCTCCTGAGATTCCGTCCTCAATTATTCTTTGGCTGTCTACTCCTGGCAACCCCACACAGTTCGTAGCTTTAGGAGAAGCTTAATCCACCTCTGGTTCTAGGGAAGATGCATTATAGCCCTGACCACAGTGAAATGCTTTGGAACCATGAGCTTAAGTGTAAGGAAAGAAGTATTTCCTCTCAACCCATGTCTAGATCTTTTGTCCCTTCATTCCCACCCCCCACCCCCACCCCAATGCCCATGTTCTTCACTTTCCCTCCATGGTTCTCACCCTCCCTGGGTGGAAACAAAGAAGCAGATAATGTCAAGAGTTCTTGTTAGTCATCCACTTCCCAGCAAAGTGGAGAGGAGGAAAGAAACCTGGCCTTGATGCAGTTACTGAACAGCTGAATTAATATGATCCAGAGCTTTTCCTATTCCTGGGCTTCTGGTCATGTTAGCTGATAAGCCCCATCGATTGTGTAAGGCAGCATGAGATGAGTTTTCTGTTATGGGCAGTGAGTTGCATCCTAGCTGATAGTGGGTTTTGTTGAAGGTCTCAGGATGAGGCCATAGACTTCATAACTTTGGGGGATCAAGAAGCTGGTTTATGTGGTTATGGCCAGAAAGGGGAAATATCAAGGTGGAAAAATAAAAGGTGTTGCTTTGATCAGGGAGTCTGTGCTTTTCTGCCATGGGCCTGAGATAGTAGTCATCTCTGTGAGATTGAGACTGTATCACTTATTTGTCCAGAACCCGCAGTGCCTAGCACAATGCCTGACATCCTGGCCATGACACTAGTGGGTAGATTAAATGCATGAATGAGTTTGAACAACAGTTTGGAGATTTACTGAGAAATAGGTAGTGAGGTCAAGGAGAATATCATCTACTGCAAGGAATAATTTGGAAATTTAAAGAAAAATAAAGTACTTAGTAACTTAGAAAGGTGGAAATGGGATGATAATTTTGAACTGGTGGAAAGTATTTGGGTAAAAGGAGATTTTAACGAGGCTGTAGGATCACACTGTTTTAAACTACGTGAAACTGCTTTGGGAATAATTTCTTCTTCCTCCTTAATTTTTTTTTTTCTTTCTAAATGGACCAATTTTTTCCTAAATATCTTCCAAAATATTTTGATTTTCTTGTAAGAATATATTGTAAGATAGAACAGAAAGGAAAATTAAGGGCTTTTTCTAGGTCAGATCTTAATAGAAAATCACCATGGTAGTGATAGATGTTGCTATGCGAAGATTCTATCAGTGTTTCTGTAACTTGCCTAGGTGGGAAGTGAGGTGTTGTCATTAAAAACCCGCAGTGTGCTTGCACAGGGGCCTTGCTATGATCATTTTTACAACTGTGGCCTCTCTTCTTACAAAGTAGGGATGCATAAGCCGTTAAGAGTGTTACATTTTTAAAAATTGACAGAAAATTCACTCTCTGAGATTTTTTTCCTTTAGTCTGTTCGGGATGCCGTAAGGTAATACCATAGACTGAATGACTCATAAACAACAGAAATTTCTTTTTCACAGTTCTGGAGCCTGGGAAGTCCTAATGCCCTTTGTCCTCACATGGTGGAGGAGCTCACCTTTTTTTTTTTTTTTTTTTTTTTAAATATGAAGACACTAATCCCTTCATGGGGGCTCCACCCTCATGACCTAATCACCTCCTAAAAGCCCCACCTTCACATGCCATGTATCAGGGAATAGATTTCAACCCAAGAATTTTGGGTGGCCACAGATATTCAGTCTATAGCAAATTCCTAACAGAAAACATAAATTTTAGTATTTTTGAAAAAAAGTTTATTACATAATAGTAGGCTTGTGAAAAAGGCAGAAGAAACTTAAAGGAAATTATCACTGTCAAATACGGTAGAACTTAGAATATTCTATTTGAGCTATTTTGTGTACGTCATTCTGTCAACAAATTAGGTGGTATTTATTGAACTGAAATGACATTGCTTTCTCAGAATTTTGGAACTGTTTTTTGTTTTGTTTTTGGTTATATGTCTGGTTAGCTGAGGAAATGGTGTAAAGAGCTGTTTTTAAAAATAAAGATTCCGTTGAATGGATGAGTGTATGTACCCATATATGTGTCTGATTTTAAATTTTTAATTAACTCTTGAAGGAAGCTCATCAAAATTTGGGATTACTGAAGTCTCAGCTTCCCATGGAAATGTAGTTATTTCACTCTTCTGGAGAAGTTCTTGCTCTCACAGTCAAATTCCACTCTAGAAAGTATTGGCAGCAGTACAGCTCTCTGCGCCCCAGAGGAGGTAACACAATTTTAGACTTTAGTCACTGGGGACAGAGCCCAAATCCTCTCCGACGAGGCTCCCTGGAAGAGGCCTGCTCAGCTGCTATGCTCACATCTTGAAGCTCTCTGTCGTCTCAGGACTTTTGCCAATTAATTCTGCCTTAGAGACGTCAGCTAAGTGTGGTGTGATTACTTCGCAGGTGTCCTACATGGGTGAATATATACCCATGTCCGTTAGAGCACTAGTTTTCAAATTGTTATGACTGGGGAACATTGCCAGAAATATATTTCATATCATGATTCTGTATTTACATATATATGTGTATGTGTGTATGAATGTATATGAGGGTGTATATACACACACCACACACATAAGTCACAAGACAATATGCTTACCCTTGACTCCATTTCCCATTTCATTCCAGATGATACTAATAATCTGTTGTTATAGCTGCACTTTGAAAAGCATTGCCTTTGCCTTGCATTCTAGGATAGAGGAAGTACTCAGCCTCAGAGATTTCTGTCTCTTCCAGTAGAAAGAGACCTCTGATGACTGGCTATGCTTTTTGACCGAATAACATTTTTCTTACAAAGTTCTAAATGTCCTAGAAATGGGTAATAAGAAAGTTATATAAATTATGATTGATGACCTATAGAGTCATGATTCAGATTTTATAGTTAATTCTTTCTATTTTCCAAGTTGTGGCCAGAACTAAAGTCTAATCAATGCCCATCTGTTCTACAAATTATAGACTGGACTTTGAGAAAAATAGTTTTAATGTATTATCTTTGGTTTATGCTTATCAAAGACATCAAGGCCACCTTCTTTCAAGTCTTTTTACCTTTTACTTTTTTTTGATAATTACCACAATTAAAGTGTATTTGCTTAAGTTGTAGATAGTTTTTTATATGCAGGTAGTTACGTGTTTTGTTCATGAGTTTAAAGTCTTTATAGCTATGATTTAAAAGTATCATAGTGGAGGAAGTAAATTCTTTTTTTTTAAGATTATTTATTTATTTATTCATGAGAGAGAGAGAGGGGCAGAGACACAGGCAGAAGGAGAAGCAGGCTCCATGCAGGGAGCCTGATGTGGGACTCGATCCCGGGTCCCCAGGATCAGGCCCTGGGCTGAAGGCGGTGCTAAACCACTGAGCCACCGGGTTGCCCAGTAAATTCTTTTAAAGAGAAAATTGCTTTGCATGAGGAATATGTCAGTTTTGGACTCAAAGATATTTTGAAAGACCATCATAATCTTGAGTAGAGTAGCTATTAACCAGATCACAAAATGGCAGTTCTAGTGTCTGTTGCAGGTAAAAGGGACAACAATCACATAATATATAATGCCTAGTTGTTTTCAGTGGGATAGGATACGTCTGAAACCTGTGTAAATATCTATTGTCATTAGAGATTATGGGCATTGACCTGTCCAGTGTGGGCTGCAATGTGAAATTAATTTACAAATTTACTTTCAAACATAAGCAAAATAGCAATTCAGATAGCCTTTGATTTGTACCACTGGTGTATCTGCCAGAACTGAATAAATAGTGTGTTGAATGTGTGGCAAAGCTCAATCTATTTATTGTGTGTTTGTGTCCTTCTGTGGGAGGCAGCCCCGTTAATAATGGGGGTAATGCTAAACCCAGCCTTCAGTTAGGTTCTTAATTCACAAATGCCATTGAGACATAGTAAAATAGCCCTTTGCATAATATATTCAGCAGTCAAGGTTCTTTGGAGGGTAGCCAAATATATGAGAAATAAGTATATATACATCTGATATATATATATTAGGCACATACTTATTATATTACACACTTATAGTTCTTGATGGATAATCTACGAAATAATATAAGTGTAAGATTATGGGACTTCGTTACAATTTAAAAAGTCTTCTAGAACTTAATTATATATTCCAGTGTGGCCTATTAATACACTTTTTAAAAATCCACTTTAATTTTATATTTGGTTATGGAAAAATCAAAGAAAAAAACTGACAAGGAATTTCATGATAACATTTTTAAAGTATATCAAAAGTATAATAATGAGTTGCATAAACTCCATTTTACTTGTTAGTGGCGTACTGGCATACTCACCATATTGTTTCAATATAATAATGTTTCATTATTTCCTTTAGTTGTGTGTCTTGGGAACCTCGGTAATGTCCCAAGATGGCCACTAACTAGTCATCAGTCATTCCTTTATTTTTTCATTCATTATCTAAAATATTTGTTACTGAACATTCTTTTAGGATTGTAAGTTTCTAGGTAATAATTTAGCTTTGCAAAATATTTGAGCACCATCCTCTTTGGCCAGCATCACCATATACTTTGGTGCCTAAACACATAAAGCTTTGCAGTAGTATATTAACCATACAATTAACCATACAATTCACACACATATATATGAGATGAAAGAGGAAGTGTTACACATTTTTGTTCCTTTATGAAATAATTTCCTGATTGCATGTGTACTGATATAGCCTTGAAGGACTTGTAGGCATTAAGGCAATGCTATCTCCAACCATAATTAACCCCACTTTTTTTCAGATCTAGTTATATATATATATATATATATATATATATATATATATATTTATAGTAATTTTTCTTCTCTTATGGCTTAAATACCTGGATCATAATTAGTCTTTGTGCTCTGCCAATATGTTATTTTCCTTATTAAAAAGAGGAATGAGCATTATTTTGATAAGGTTAAATAAAATACTAAATACATTTTTGAGTACATGTTGAATACTTGTTGACCGTTGTTCAGTAAAAAGCATTTTTCCTTTACCTTAGGGGCTTGCTTTGTTGGTTGCTTCCCAAATTTCAGCTCGGGCTCTAATAACTTGTCACTATGGCTACCAGAATTTAAATTTGCTGTTATTAAGGGAAGCTTGTAAATTCCCAAGCCACTCAAAAGTTGAATCCATCAACTAAATCCATAACTGCTCTTCTGGGACCTGGAGGAAAGCCCTGTAGATTTTAGTATTATTTCCTCCATATCAGTGTGGTAGATTTGGATGGCTTGACAATTTTTTTTTCTATACAAAAGAAGATGATTTAATAAGTAACAGAGTACTTGCCTTTTTTTTTTTTTTTTTTTTAAATAATGCAGTTCCTCTTCAAGCTATCTTTCTCTCATACTGCTGCTGGAATTCTTTATACAGGGCAGATCTGTGTCTGTCTACTGTGAGAACTCACAATGGACCTGCATGAGCCCACAGTCCCTTGAGGGGGAAGTCTAGCCAGTTTGGCCTTAGGTGGAAGGACCTTTCTTACAGGATCTGGTCCTGGAGCATGCCTCTGCAGTTTCTTTGCCCCTTATCCCTCGTGGAAATTCTGTGCTAACATTTATGGAACTATTATTCACAGGTGCTGGCTGCACCATTTGGTCACACTGCTGTATCTTTGCTTATGCTGAATATGCCTCTCCAGAACCTACTAGCCCCCTCTGTCCATCTTTTGATTCTAGAAAGTTGCTTTTCCATACTCACCTCACAATTCTTCCAGGATGGCCTCTATCTTATTTACAACCACTGTCTCCTGTGCCAAGCATAGCACACTCAGTAATGTTTGAAATCATGATGGAGGGTTATCACTCATTCATTCTCTTTATTTCAGAGCTTAGAAAATACTAACTTTTTTTCAAAGGTAGTTACTTGTAGATGAGAGATTAGAAACTCTTTGTTTTATATTTATGTAAATGGAGCAAATTTGCTTGAGTTCTGGATATTGTTAGTGGCTTTAGATACGTTATTTAGCTTAATTATTATAACAATCAATTGGGGCACATTTTATAGATATGTTAAAGGGATTGAGTAAACAGATTTAGGAAAAGGGAGAGAATTTGCACAAGCACCTGGTTATTAATATACGGACAGGCTACATGCCATTTTTCTAAGACTAGAGTATATACCGTATTTCAAAAAAAATAATTCATTTTGATTTTTTAAGTTTATTATGTAGTCATATTACTTCCCCCAATTATTCTATTTAAGTTTTATTTCCAATTCCCATTTGAGAACAGTATATCATTGAGCAAATAGATTTCTAAGGTCCATTTTTCTCAGGATGATGACAGTCTTCATAATAAAAGTATTTGATCACTTTTATTTAGATGCATAGGCATCTGGGTGTTTCCTCAACAATAACAATATACAAACCTTTTAACAATCTCTTTTTATTAAATGTGAACCATTGTTGTGTCAATCTGAGAAGTTCCAAGTGTTAGACAATCCAGTTGACCATAGACTCCTTCTCTTCTCCTATAAAGGTATTATACTTAGGGATGCCTGGCTGGCTCAGTCGAGGAAGTGTGCGATTCTTGGTCTTGGGGTTGTGAGTTTGAGTCCCACATTGAGTGTAGAGGTTACTTAAAAATAAAATCTAATCTTAGAAAAAAAAAAAAAGATTCTGTATTTAAGGTAAGCTTTCATTTTCCCTGCTGATTTCAGTGCAAAATTAAGGAAAATGATTACATTATATTTCATATTTTCTGCACCTCCAAATGTTTCTTAAATGTAAACACATATATCTTATAATCAGGAGCTGTGAGCTCTACGTCATAAATGATACCCAAGATTTAGCATCTTCAGTTAATTTCAGTTTCCTGAGGATAAGGACAGTCCCTATTTTACAGGCCTGTTAGGATGAATACTTAAGTTCATACCTGTAAGTGCTTAGGACAATGCCCACTACATAATAAATGGTAAATAAATATTTGTTGTGATAATTTAGATTTTTTTTCTTCTACCTCTTCCTTTTCAGTGTGAAGCATTTTCAGCAATCAAGTCAATTAATGGTTACCTTTAGTAAATTAATGTATTAGGGTAAACAAAAACATTTTCATAAAAAGGCAAGCATTTGGGTTCACTTCCTCATTACTGCCCCTTCTCAGTGTATTTATACTTAATCCTGGCCCTATTTTTTTAAGAAAAAAAATGAATTTAAATATCTTCTTTGAGTCGTTTATTCCCTTCCACCTACTGTCTTCTTTGGAATCACTGCTGGCAGATAATATTTTTTGCATTCAATGTATTAACTGAACAGCAGCAGCTACTTTATTCATCCTAGGTACTTTGTAAATATTGGTTAAGTGAATCAATGGCTGTACAATAATGTACTGGGTTTCTGGCTTCTTGACTTTCCGAGGAAGGAGTTTGAAGAGTTTTCTCATATGTGATATACTGAACCATGAATATGAAAGTAGAAGTCTCTCCCCTCCTCTTCCCCAACTAAAACATCCTTAATATTTGTGGAACAGCTATGGCATTCTCCAGATAAAGTGGACAGAAAGGTATTAGAATGTAAATCCTAAGCAGTTTTTAAAATAACTAATATTTGTATCTAATGGTGTTTTTGAATAATTATCTTAAAATCTGCAAACCAGTCCAATGAATGATATAGAAGCTCAGAGGTCTAACGACTTGCCTAAGATACTGTACTGCACAGCCCTTTTGAAGCTAACCCAAGATTTGGACTGCATTCAAGTTTGGATTCAGTCCCCAGGCTGGTCCTCCTCCCTCCTCGCTCTTTCAGCTACAACCAATTACTTTATTTCATTAAGTGAGTCATACTTGAATCATTATTAGTCAGTGAGGTTGAAAAGACAAGAAATATCGGAGAGATTATGTAGTGATTTAATACTAAATGATTGCCATCCTCTCTTTTAAATACCAAAATATTGGAGTAGTAATGGTAGAGTAAGAATAATGGGTAAATGTGGCAGTACTTCAGCATACTTAACCCTTTGAATTTGGAAGGAAGATGGAAAAGCTTTCTGGAAATACTCCCTTGGCTGATGTTTAAAAAAGCAACTAGGTTCTCCTTTTATTTGTTTTACAATTGAGAACTTTTGAAAGTGTAAAGATGAACACTAACACAATTTGGAAGCACATGCTTGGCCTCTGTTCTGAAACCTAGGATAAAGGGGTATAGTTTCTCTTTTTCTGAGATTAAAGCCTCCTGTAAATTTTGGCAGCCATATTTTATTGTAATAAGATCAGTTTGCAGCATATTCAGGCTTATTTTGAATGAAAATTGAGTTTGACGAAAGAAAATCATGTTCTTCCAAATGAAAATGAGCAGATGTACAAAATGAACCAAAAAATTAATCTTGGATTTGCCCCTCCCTGCATATGTGCCCCTCCCTGCGTGCACCATTTTACAGTAATTTCAAAGTGGCAAGGTGGAGGGAGCTGCTACATATTTAGACTTAAGTCACTACAGACATATTTTGGGGGTTTCAAGGGAACAACTGTATTAAGGAGGTGCAGTTGCCTTTCTGTTTGGAAATAGAAAAGAAAATATTCCTCTTTTAAGAATCATTTTACCTTTGAATTACTGTTATGTCATTTTTAAAACCGAGAAATCTTTGCATTTAACACAATTTTTATCTCCCTGCCTGTTCTCTAACTGAATGCTGTCTATTATTTTAATCATGTTAATCTACTACTTAGTGTAAAATGCTGCTCTGTGGCTGCCCAAGAACAAAAGTGCTTTGTGTCCTTCCTTCTTCAGTGAACCGGCCTTCACATCATGCACGGTCCTGCAAACAGTTAGGGGTTTAATCCAAGCTAATCAATACATTTAGAACCCTTTATTTAGTGAGATCAATACAGTGTAATGAAGTCTGTGTTCCAATTCCCTCCTAAGCATCACTGCCGGGCTAGGAAGGTGTCTGTTTTCCTGTTCTAAAGCACAATCAAAATTATGTTAGAGGTTTTGTTTTGTTTTGTTTTGTTTTGTTTTTCTTATTACCCAGGATGGAGCAACACTTTGGAGCCCCCTCCAGACAGGCTCCACAAAGCTCACTCCCCAGTCTGTCCAAAGACACGAGCTCTATAATAATGAAGAAGGAGTGAAGAGAAACCATGTGATCAGGAAAGAAAAATGGAGTATCAGCAAAATACTGTTTCAGTTAATATCTATGACTTAATCACATAAGATGATTGCTGCTAAATGGTTCTGAATAAAATCCTTCGTTTTATGAAAGTATGCCCACAGGTTAGCAGCATGATTGTGGAAAGTATATGGATTATCATAGCACTGGAGAGGTAATCTGTCAACTGTAATTTTAACATAGATTCATTTATATGCAACATGAATAAAACAAATTGGAATCTATTGTACTTGCTTTCTGGGTTTTTATGCTTTGTTCGGGATTTGCTCTTAGACTTTTTAGTGGTTTTCATCTTGGCTTTAAAAATCTCTGTGTATTTGGAGAAATGTTTTAGAGTATTTGGGGTATCAGTTTTCTAACACTTGCATTGAGAGAGGCAGAACTGACATGTGAAAATTGATCTCTTATATAAGGTGCTAAAGCATGGTTTGTCACCTTGTTGGCTCTTCTGTCTTCGTTTTTTATGAACTTTCATGATCACCCAGAAATGCCCTCATATTTTTTTTCCCCCTCAGATTATTTTTGCTGGAAAAATCCTATCACAATAGAGGTTGTCCTATTTATTAGAAATTGCTTATTCTTAATAGAAGATAGTTAAATCATTGAAGAATTTCTGTTTTTTAGTTTCAACTTAAGGGTTGTAAAATGATGTTTATAGTCTTAGGCTAGAATGAAGTACATGACTTCTCGTGTGCTAAAAGGGTTGGGTTTAAGAAAGTTTGAAGAGGGGTACCTGGGTGGCTTAGTGGTTGAATGACTGCCTTTGGCTCAGGTTGTGATCCTGGGGTCCTGGGATCGAGTCCCATATCAGGCTCCTTCCTCTGCCTGTGTCTGCCTGTCTCTCTGGGTCTCTCATGAATAAATAAATAAAAATCTTTAAAAAAGTTTGGAGGAAAAAAGGATAAAAAAATTGGAGAAATCTCTTTATAAAGTGTTGATTTAAAATCTTAATTCTCAGTGTCTTATAATCAGAAATCTTATACTAATAATTTTTATTTATTTATTTATTTTTATTTTTTTTAAAGATTTATTTATTTATTTTATGATAGAGAGAGAGAGGCAGAGACACAGGAGGAGGGAGAAGCAGGCTCCATGCCGGGAGCCCGATGTGGGACTCGATCCCGGGACTCCAGGATCGCACCCTGGGGCAAAGGCAGGCACTAAACCGCTGAGCCACCCAGGGATCCCCTTATACTAATAATTTTTAGTTAGCCATATTTATAAGATGGAAGACTAGAATTCTAGACTTGGAAGATATTTGGCAAATGGCCTAGGCCCCTTCCTTCCATGGAGTGTATTAATTAAAAAAATAAAAGACAACTTAGCTAACTTAATTTATGATGACCTTGCTAACAGAATAATAGGAGTTTGTTAAAATACTCTCCATATAAGAGACAGTGTAAGATGAATAGGAAATTAAAAAAAATACTTGAAGAAAAGAAAGCATCTTTGAGTACCTGCTGTGTAAGAACACTATTGTGCAGCTGTGATTAGAAGTAGTTACATGTTCCATGAGCTTTCTGTCAAATTGTGGCACTGAGTACGAATACAGAGTTGAAGTATTAGGGATCCTCGATGGAGGGATTACTTGTGTCTGTGGTGGAGACTGGAAGAGCTCCCTGGAGATATGGCATTTGAGCTTGGCCTTAAAACTTAGGCATGAATTCGGTGAAACCAACTGGTTTTCAGGTTGGCATTTGTTGGGCATGAGGTACCAAGAGGAGAAGGGAGCTTAAGATCTTCAAGATATAGGAACCAGAAGAACACTGATAACTTTACCTGAAATAAGGAAGCACCAAGACTAAAGGTCAGGAGTGATAAAGGAAGACCATCGTCCTCTCCTGGCATCTTTAGTTATAGCTGTGCTGAGCAAAGTGTGTACAATTCCTGCCCTCCCTCATCTACACACCTCTGTACATATTACTTGTACCCTTCTTGCCCTCTCTCCCACTCTGTCCTGCTAATTCCTCCACTGGTGATTTTTATAAAACCCAGGCCGAATGTTGCAGCTCTGTGCATCACGACAGGGATAGGTGCTCTCATTCCCCCAGTCCAACCCTTTATGGTTGACCACACTAATATGAGTGTGGTTCTATTTTATGGCACTCTAGTGACTTTTTTTTCTTGGTAACCCTAATCCAGGCACATAGCCAATACTCAAATTTCTGTTGGATTAATGAAAAAGGATAATGAATTCTGATTGTTGGAAAGGCTACTAAGGGGAGGACATCCAGCAGCTGTGGCTTGGGTTTACTAGAGTTGGGAAAGAGGTTCAAGAATCCAATCTATTGTTAGAGGCCAGAATCTAGAGAAAAGAAAAAAATGTGGAAGACTGAATCATGAGACCCAAATGTGGAGCTAAAGGAGGTTAGAGGGAAATCAGTATGATGAAGTTAAGAACAAAGAAAATCTCAAGAATTAAGGAATGACCAAAGAGTTGAAATACTGCAGGGAAGCCAAGAAAAATAAGACATAATGAAAAGGTTGCATTTGGTGAGGGGGCAGTCTTTGAGGCCCCTGAGAATAGTTTAGAGTGGTTAAGATGAAAATATGTGTTTCTGTAAGAAAACATTCACATGTTTTCATATGTCATTTGTAATGATGTGCTGGGCAACTTAGTTTATTTAGGTGTTTTCTATTAACCCTTCACCCTGGAGTAAACAGAAGCCTGAGGATTTCTTGTGGTCTTTTTTTAGCTGATTGAAAGCTGGGTATTGAGTAAAACATACTACAAGTACTGGATACTTAAGTGAAACTGCACAGAATAACATTAGTGTTTCACTGTGGTTTCCATGGGTTTCTCTATCTGTCCTTGACTTGTAATGAGCCTTTTAGCTATCTGCTGACACAGTGCCTGTGGGTACAGTTAGATTCCATGAGTAAAAGTTTACACTTGAGGCCAAAGGGGCTTTCTCTTGAGGAGGCCTGAAACCCTTGATAAACAATTTTAATTTTATAATCAGGAAATTGTTCTCAAAGGAAATAACAACAACAAGACAACTTCTTTATAGTCTGGATGATATCTGTGTCGAGATGACCTGTGTGTGTTGTGTCTGAGTATTTCTTCCATACCGTTCTTTCACTCTTAGGTCACAATTTAGTACAGGATAGACGGGGTCGATGAACTATCATAGGTTTTCTGTCCGGCTTGGGCATAAATCATGCCTTCCTTTTAGATCTATCTCTTTTATATTCCTGCTCATCTGTCTTCTTTATTATGGTCATGTCTCATCTTCTAAATACACACAGGCTATCTAGCCATGTACTATTGGGTGAAGTATCAATTTTGGTCATAAACAGACATATATTTGTTTTATGTGTAGGACTACAGAACAGCAAAACTTTGGGAGAAAACTAAGTGATGCATACAACTTACATACCAAAATATATATCCTTTATATTGTTGAATATTCTGTAATTTCTTTGCTCAAATTCTCAACTGGTCATATTTTAAAGCCTCCAGTGCAGATGAATGCATTACGAGGAAGGAGTTCAATAAATATGTTGGGCCTTTGGTATGGGCCAGATATATAGCCTCTGAAAATGTTTGGGACCTATCCACACGCACACTACAGACATATGTGTGTCTCTGTGCATTGTTCCAATCGTGTGTGTGTGTGAGAGAGAGAGAGAGAGAGATATTACTTAGCCAGAGTACTTAAGAATAATTAAAAGAAAAAAAAAGAATAATCAAAAGGAGTGGCTTTTGTTCACTTGCTTTATGAATTAGGTAATACACAAATTACCTGTGTGAAACAAGAACTAGAGTAATAGTAACTGAGGAAAGAATTTTATTTCTCTCACAGGTGATCATTTGGAAGTCAGCATTTGGGGACTGTAGGGTGGCTTTCCTCTGTGAAGTTATCCAGAGATCCCCGCTTCCTCTTTGTTGCTGTTTCGCCTTCCTGGAATGATGCTCTCATTTGCATTCCAAGATGGCTAATGGTCAAGTTCCCAGTCCAGACAGCTGGAAGGCAGAGAATGCCCCTTCTTTTGAAAGGCATATTCTGGAAGTTGCACATATCACTCACCGTGAAGTCCCATTAGCCAGAGGTTTCTTCTGAGGCACAACAAGCAAAGGGAAGGCAAGGAGATGAATTCTGTATTCTGAGCTGCGGTATGCCTAGCTGAAAATTCTTTTACTTTGGAAGAAGGTGAGAAATGATATTGGGTTACAGTTTCTGTCCAGGGCACAAAAGAATTGCATACAACACACACACACACACACACACACACACCCCAGAAATGCCATATTCTATATTTACATTATTATAGATCATTTATTGAATTTCCACTCAATATTGCTCAATACTAAGGCATTATTGAATGGTTCATAAATTATGCATAAGACATCTCCTTCAATTGGAAAACCTGATGATCTCAAATTCCAGAATTTTAATCTCTGAGGACTTTGGTTGTGTGATAGATGGCACTTAATTACTGATGGAGATCTGTTTGTTTCCTAGCAGGTTAAGGGTGGTCTCTGACTAATTACTCCTTGAATATTGCTTTATTTATTCACTCATTTCAGTTTTCTGTTAAGCTCTTTTTTTTTTAAGATTTTATTTATTCATGAGAGACACACACAGGGAGAGAGAGAGAGAGAGAGGCAGAGACACAGGCAGAGGGAGAAGCAGGCTCCATGTAGAGAGCCTGATGTGGGGCTCGATCCTGGGTCTCCAGGTTCAGACCTGGGCTGAAGGTGGCGCTAAAACCACTAAGCCACCCGGGCTGCCCTCGGTTAAGCTCTTTTAAGTGGGGATTCTGTGCCAGGCACTGCATGACATACAAAACAAGTTGGACAAACTCTAAACATCAAAGCTTTTACAGTTGTGTGTACATCCCTGTGAAAAGCTCCCCTTGACAATAACGGCTGTACCTGGTGGAAATGAAGGGAACATGCCCTAGAGTCTCTTCCTTATTCACTCAGAACCTGCTCTGCACCATATTGCCTGAACATAATCCACTGTAGACCTTGTCACAATGGTGGGAAAATTTCTTGAAGGTTCAAATATTTTATTTATGTTCCTTGGATTGTTTTTTGGTTTTGAATTTTCTGATGGATTGTGAAGTTGCCGCCAGTGTCATCAATGGGTCATGTCAGAGAACAAGGAAAAAGACTTTGTTTATTTAAAACGGGAATATAAAATGTCACAATTAGGGCACCTGGGTGCCTCAGTCGGTTGAGCATCTGCCTTCAGCTCAGATCATGATCCTAGGGTCATGTGATTGAGCCCCACATCAGGCTCCCTGCTCGGCGGGACATCTTCTTTTCCCTCTCCCTCTGCTGTTCCCCCCTACTTGTACTCTCTCTCTCTCTCTCTCTCTGTCAATGAATAAAATCTTTTTTTTTTTAAAGTGATTTTTCAGGATTTGGAAAATTTCTTTTTTTTAAACAAAATATTCCTTTAGCTAGTAATTGTGCATATTCTCTTTTCTTAAGCAACTCAGATTTAAAATTTTCCCATTTTATCAGAGTGTAACTTTTGAACTTTTGAAATAGTGTTTAAGAAATAAAAATCTGGGGCAGCCCCAGTGGCTCAGCGGTTTAGCACCACCTTCAGTCCAGGGTGTGATCCTGGAGACTTGGGATCGAGTCCCACGTCAGGCTCCCTGCATGGAGCCTGCTTCTCCCTCTGCCTATGCCTCTGCCTCTCTCTCTGTGTCTTTCATGGATAAATAAATAAAATCTTAAAAACAAAGAAGAAATAAAAATCTGGTTTTTAATACATATTAATGAGATACATCAATACCCATTAGGGTAGACTGGCTAAGCACGATTTAGGTTTTATTCTTAAAATCCCCAGCAAAACCTGATGCAATCTTCATACTGCTCACAACCTGAAGTTGGGGTGCGTGCACGTGCAGCGCGTGCACACACACACACACACACACACACACAAACACAACCAAACAACAGCAGAGAACACTGGTTTACCCAATTCATTCTTTCTTTTTTTCTTTTCTTTTCTTTTCTTTTCTTTTCTTTTCTTTTCTTTTCTTTTCTTTTCTTTTCTTTTCTTTTTTCTTTTCTTCTTTTCTTCTTTCTTTCTTTCTTTCTTTCTTTCTTTCTTTCTTTCTTTCTTTCTTTTCATTCCTTTAAGAGAGCTTTGGAACTTTTTTTTTTTAAATAGTATTCTTTTGAAATAGGTTGATCATTTTCTTTGATTACATTGGAATAGTGAAGACTAATAATAATGTTATTCAAAATTATGTATAACAGGGGCGCCTGGCTGGCTAAGTTGGTAGAACATGAGACTCTTGATTTTGGGCCTGTGGGTTCAAGCCCAAAGGTGGGTATAGAAATTACTAAAAACAATAAATAACTTGAAAAAAATCATGTGTACAAGAAGATGGAACACTTTACTTAGCCGTAAATATTTCAGGACATGTGGCACAATCAGCAGTTTTTCCTAATCTCTGTTTCCTTGTTACACTTCTGTCCCTTTGTTTCTTTCTTTTCTTTCGTCCTCAGTTTTCTCTATGTCTACTATAGAAGCATGTGAATATTAATGATCACATAGACAACTTTGGATTTTGTTGTACAGTATGGGTAGAATAATATCATTGGGAAAAAACAAAACTCAGGAGAGAAAAAGCAGAAAAAGAAAATGTCTGTTTTGGCCCAGACTTGTCAGGAGGGAAGCTAAGGTTTATATAAGGATGGAGATATCACATCGCTATTCTTTGCCTTTATTTTTATTTATTTTTTAACAGATTTTATTTATTTATTCATGAGAGACACACACAGAGAGAGGCAGTGACACAGGCAGAGGGAGAAGCAGTCTCCATGTAGGATCTCAAGACCCCAGGATCACGCCCTGAGCCAAAGGCAGACACTCTACTTCTGAGCCACCCGGGGGTCCCCCTTTGCTTTTATTTTTAATATATTAAGTCAAATGAAGTGTTTAGATTGGGATAAATGAAAGCTCTTAAACTGTGCGTATGAGTAAGATGACAGGTAGCCAAACACACTAGAAAGCAATAATCCCCGAGTCCAGAAACGGGTTTCAGAGTCAGCTCAGCTACTAACTTCAGTATAAGCTTACCACGCTGTGTGCTATGTCTGGGTGCCTGTTGTTTCATTTGTAAAATGCTGGGCTTGCACTGTTTGATTACTAAAATTGCAAATGCTGGGCTTGCACTGTTTGATTACTAAAATTGCTCTCAGGTCTGTGATCATCATCATCAGGTCTGGTCACTTTGTCTTAAAAACAACACAAAATAAAACAAACAAACAAAAATCAGCATTTTTTTTTTAAAGCCGTATCCTATATCCTATAAAAGCAGGATTCGGGCCCAAATCTGTGCCGTCCATCCTGAGGCTGCATTACCTTCTTGATGGTTTAAACTGGTCAAGAATAAATGTTGTGATGTTAAGCTCCAGTCCTGGGGTTTTGGCATGGAGCCCCTTGCTGATGGTGTATTCTAGGAGCACTTCCATAAGGTCTCCTTGAACCAGTTCACAAGTGAAACCCTTGGGGGAGCTCAGTGCAGGCAGCCCTGCAGTTAGGTATCCTCCACGGGTGAGGGGCCAGCTGGCCAGTCTGGAAGGGATATCTCTAACCTGCTGGTTGTGAACATTTGTCCCAGTTGTATATTTTTACTTGAGCCATATTCCCCTTGGATCACATGTTTAGCCATATGGACTTAGTTTACTTAATTTGTGGTTGGTATTTCCAGTTTCAATTAATCTTGTTTTAGACCAGTTGGGTTTTTTACAAAGAGGCAAATGGATTTCTCTTTGTGTGTCATTGCTTCCCCTTTTGTTAGTAACAATCAATTTTAATTTCAGGGGAATATTTAATATCGGTATGAAAAAAAATGAGTATGATAAACAAGCCACTTTTCAAACTTAAGAAGTTAGAAGATTAATTTCTAATATGCTGTAATTGGTACAGGAAGGAGAGTATGAAAACCAGATTGTGGGCACAGTTGTGGGAGATGAAGCTATTTAATGAACCCTACCTCACCTACAAAATTTTAGTAATTTAGTATGTATGTATGTATGTATTATTGTATTTACTTAATTGACAGGGAGAGAGAAAGCACAAGGAGGGGGAAAGGCAGAAGGAGAAGCAGGGAGCTTGATCTCAGGACCCTGGGACCATGACCTGAACCAAAGACAGATGCCCAACCGGACTGAGCCACTCAGGCACCCCTGTAATCTAGTTTTTAAAAAGATGAAATGCTGAATCTTCATTCCTACGACAGGTTACTTAGTACATTAAAAAAAAAACAACTATTCCTTTAGAGTATCCTTGTGTTGACCTTTACAGGTAACTCAGCTACTTTTAATAAGGTCTCGTTTGGTTCGTTAAGTCAGGAGTTCGGACTTGGAGTCATGCAAACAGTATCTGCTGTCACATGGGTTTTGGGCTCAGGATCAAAGACAAATAGCATAAAAACAGGTGACAGAGTTGTTTGAGAAAGTATGAAACATACAGTCTTTGTTATTAATTGGTTTTATAGGAAAACCTTAAATGTCAATGACCTTTGGTATCATCTCCCTTACTTCTCTGGCCTTTGGGGAGTACTTTCTAGAATAGGCACATGCCTGGTTATTCATTCACCACTTAAAATCATACAGTTTTAAGGAACTCACTTCTTTTGGGGATAGATATTTCCTTGAGAAACCGCTTTGTACTAAAGTCCATGTAATGTGACCCAAAATGGTTCATAAAAAGACATTCAAAATAATATAGAGTTTGATCAGAAAATAAGTTAAAGCAGGCAGTAGAATTTAAAACAATGTAAATATATCACCTATTATCAATCTTACAGGTACTCAGATTTCAAAGTTATGCAGTCCAAAAATTCTTTGATTATTAAACTCTATCAACCAGTCCTCTCTCCAAATGCATCCTTTTTAGCCAGCAATCTCAGGTCATTTGGATAAAAAATTAAAATTTCAAAAAATTTGCCTAGTGAAAACTTTTTTTGGGTTTTTCAACTTCAGCATCATTGACATTTTGAAACTTTGATGTGTGGGACTGTCCCGGGCATTGATGTTGAGCAATATCCCTGACCTCTACCCCATTAGATGCCCCAGTTATGATTACCAAAAATATCTCCAAAGATTGCCAAAAGTTAGCTGGAGAGCAGAATCACCCACAACTGAGAACCATTGCTTTAAGTTTTGTTATCACCACTTAACACCAGAAATATCATAGTAAAGGATAAGCATTCTCAAGGAGAAATAGGATGGAAACTAATAAAAATGCATTATTAGGGGATCCCTGGGTGGCGCAGCGGTTTGGCGCCTGCCTTTGGCCCAGGGTGCGATCCTGGAGACCCAGGATCGAATCCCACATCGGGCTCCCGGTGCATGGAGCCTGCTTCTCCCTCTGCCTGTGTCTCTGCCTCTCTCTCTCTCTCTCTCTGTGACAATCATAAATAAAAAAAAAAAAAATGCATTATTAGAATTTTATAAAACTTACTGAATTCAGTTTTCTTGATACATGTTTGACAGATCTAGACTACATGGTACAAGGTTAGACAGAGTTCAGATGTCCCACTTGTTTTGTCACTTAGAAAAGGCCATTGTACAAATTCTGATTCACTTAGGCATGCTTGTATAATTGGAAGTGAACATTTTAACACAAGTTACTTGACTTTGAATTATCCTGGGCAAACTGGAAAGCTGGCCAGTAAATTGGTTGTAGTGGCTCTGATGAGGTTCTAAAAAGAGCTGTAGACTGACTTCCTGGTGACATCAAGATTATGTAGCCAGAGGCCCTGATAACAGAAAATTCTTGGAGAAAGATACCAGTGGCCAATAGGAAGATTTATCACCAACTTGTGGGAAATCCTGGCCTGTGTTTGAGAATCTTTAGGTGTTGACTAATCTGATTTCCTCTCCCTAGTCACTGGTGAGTGCTGACGTGGTCAGAGGAACATGGTGATTCACATGGAGGACACTCCTGCATCTTCCAGGTTAGAGGGTGTGAAGAATAAGGCAGTGATGAGAATGATATGACTCATGCGCCCTTCCCACATGGCAATTCTTAGGGAAGTGATCCCTCTGGCATCTTGTGTGTATGGAGATCTTTGCCAGGAACTTCCTGCAAGATCTTTCAGCCATAACACCCATATGGAAATGAGCACTCTGTGTAATCCCAGTTTTTTTCAGGGTTCACTTTGGTTCCCAGTCTTCAAGTAGAGGCTGAAGATTCCCAGCATGCCTAGGTTCCTTGACACAGTGAATTTGAACAGATAAGATACATTCTCCAGAAGTGACAGCGTGGGGGTGAGGGAGATGGCACTGTCTCCTTGGACATCATTACTTTGATTTCATCTTTTAGGACTCCCTGCTCTTCTTAGGGATTTGTCATATCCCTCAACTGAGGTGGACAAGAAAATGTTTGAGAACCACTGGAGGCTGAGACGTTTTTGACAAACAGGAGCTAACCTTAACACTATTCATTGTAAGATATTTTCCAATTATTTGCTTTCCTTTTATGAAAACAGCCTACAATTTAGATGGAGAATATTACATTGGTATTTTTAGAAGATGGACAGATTGAGCCAAAGGTTGCAATATTGCAATGTGCCTAAGGTCATGGCATATTAATAATAGGCTCAAGGCCTCAAAATTTAGAGGCCCCATAACTAAAACCTCTCATGACACAGTAACCTAAGTATTTTACTGACACCAAATCCAGATAATGCCAGTGCTGAACTACAGCTTGATAGGTGAGTCATTAGTAAAAACATCTTTGACAGCTACATGGCATGGAAGTTAAAGGAGAAGAATACAGTTTAAATGAAACAAAAGCCCATTTTATTGCTCATCAATTGTCAATTAAATTTAAAAACAAGTTCAAATAAAACCTTAAACAATCCAGATGTGAAATATTTAATCACTTATATTTTTTCTTATTAAAACACATGTTTCTGTACAAATTGTATGTTGAGAAACCCATGGAAAAAATAATTAGTAGGTGAATAAAGAGGCCTGGGATAAATTGGAAATGTTTTAAGATTCCAGTTCTCTTATCCCACCTAATATCTTAATTCCTAGAGCAGAGGATAACATTACTACATACTATGAAATCTGATTTCTTTCCAAATGACTGCTCTTGCTTTATGTAGTCTTTTCCCTTCTTCCATTTCAATATATTGACATTTTTCCTGAGGTGTTTTTTTTTTATTGTTGTTGTTTTTGTTTTTTAAAGGAAAATGCCTATCTTCCTTATGCTCCTTTGGGGTTTGTATAAATGGCCCTGTCTTCTATGGAAGGTAACTTTATATACATTAGAAGTCATTATTAGAAGCTTGAAGAAATATATGGCAGTAGTATTCCCTATTCCCTGTCTTCTTTTCAGAGCTAATTCAAAGTTACTATTAAAAATCATGCTCAAATAAAATAAAATAAAATAAAATAAAAATCATGCTCCTTTTATACAGTATTCCAAGAAGCTTCTGTATAAATGCCTGCAGCAAAAATGTTTCAGTCCCAATAGCTATCAAGTTCTTTCTAATGTCTAAATTTAAATCATTCACATTTTGTTTGTGCCTAATCTCTCTGTTAAACCTTCCTTTCTCAGGCAGCAGCGAGTATTTGTGCCACATCTTTGGTAAACACACACTTTTTTCTCTTTCTCGTTTTCTTTTTCTGGCTTACCACAGTATATTGACACTTCTGCATTCCAGTCAATTAGCTATGCATGTATTTAATGCTGTGTTCAATATGACAGCCAGTAGCCACATGTGGCTATGGAGCATTTATAATGTGGCTACTCCAGATGTTGAAGACGAGTACTAAAAACTGAATGTAAAATGTCTCCTTTTTTTGTATTGATGACATACTGGAATGCTAATATTTTAGGTATATTGAGTTAAGTATTATATACTATTTAAATTAATTTCACCTTTTTAAACTGGCTGCTGGAAACTTTGCAATTACACATGCAACTCACATAATATTTCCTTTGGGCAGCCCTGCCCTAGACTCTGCTATACACTTTCTTGGTGCTTTAGCATCTAGATTAGGTATTTTAAAGGCCTGATAAATATAGATTATGTTGAAAGGATACTTTCTTCACATTCTAGGAATACTTCCCTATACTTTTACCCACTCCTCTAGTAGTCTCTCATTTGAACACAAAAAGATGTATATATTTAAACATTTTTTTTGTTCATTCCACAAATTTGGCCTCCTTGATTTTCTTTCCTGTGTTGTCTCTGTGCCATTGACTTCTTCCTTAATAGAATTAGTGGACAAACTTTCAATGGCTGTGCCTTGTTTGCTTGCCAGCCTGCATAGATAAGGGATCTTAGTGTGGGCTTTGATCTGCATGTTTGAGGGTTTGGGTTTTGGGGGTTTGGTTTTGTTTTTTTAACATGTTTAATTTTGTAAATCTGCTACTTTGAATGTGGGCAAGAATCCTCAGGAAGTTTGTTTTTTTTTTGTTTTGTTTAGTTTTTCTTTAAAAATAAATGCTGAGTTACCAATTAGAAGACATTTAGAAAAAAGTCACATACTTTACTTCGTGGAAGTAAAGTTTATTGAAAACTAGAAGATGACCAAATGAGCCCGACAATGACAATTTAGTCTTAAGAAACTCCCCCCACCCCCCCTTCTCAAACCAGACTGGTAATTTCTTTTCAGAGTGTTTGAAGCTTTAGTGAAATTTTACATACACTTTGCAGCCTTTTGTTGAATTCATCACCTTGGTGCCTCCTTCAAAGGAATTCAGATCTGGCCTTTCACTGGCCATTTGGTGTCCTTTCTGCTCATTAAGATCCCAGTGTGGAATTCTGCAGGCCCAGACATCACTGACCCATTTGAGGACAGCGAGTACAGAAAGTCAAGTTTTATTTTGGATCAGTGCATGTGTCTGTGACCATGGGGCTGAAATATGAAACAAACCAGCTCTGGAGACATGGCGTCTTGCATTCATAGTAGAAGAGATTAGACAAGTGGTCGGGTAGTGACACAGACATGATTCATGCTCTATCTACTAATGACGAAACTTTCCAAATACTTTCAGTGTACTGATAGTACATTTCTTAAATGCTAAATATATCTAACTCTTAACAGCTAATTGTCTGTCATGCCCATTGTCCTTTACCCTTAAATGCTAAGGTCAAACTGTCCTTCTAGTTTTGTAGTATAAATATAACATAAATATAAATATATATGTAGCAGAGGCTGAAAAAGTAAATATGTAAAAAATAAGTGTACCCCTGTAAAACTCAGCTTAGAATTTTGAAAGTAATCATTGTGAATGCAGTGAAGCCATTTATGCTTTTTCTTGTTGTTTACTCTTGTTCAGTATATAACAGAATCCTAGAACTTTAGGTCTGGGGGAAGAAACTCTAGAAATCATCTCTCTGAAGCTCTTCATCTTTCCATGTTGCTTACTAGTAAACTGGGTTTTAAGAAAGCAAACGGGGCAGCCCTGGTGGCCCAGCAGTTTAGCACCGTCTTCAGCCCAGGGCATGATCCTGGAGACCAGGGATCGAGTTCCACATCGGGCTCCCTGTAGGGAGCCTGCTTCTCCCTCTGTCTGTGTCTCTGCCTCTCTCTCTTTCTCTGTGTCTCATGAATAAATAAATAAAATCTTAAAAAAAAAAAAAGAAAGAAAGCGAACGCCTTTTTCAAGTCTTCGTGCTAAATGGTAGTCTAGGTTCAACCCAAATTTGAATCCCTGATGTTGAAGTGTGATGTTCTTTCTGCCTGCCCTCGACTCTTCTCACTCAAAAAGTTACAGGTGGATCAAGACATCTAAGAACTCAGTGGTTTTAATTTCAAAGAAACAACACCTGCTTCTCTGATCCTCAGTTATTTCATTTCTGAAAAGATAGGTCTGGGTTAGATGATTCCTGAGATTCTCTTTTGCTCGCACAAATTATAGCGCAGAGTTGTTTCTTTTTTTAATGTGGACAGTGTTATTACCACAAGCACATATGTTTTTAATCTTCAAAAATGCAACTTCTCTTTCAAGGTTGTGTTAAATAACATTCAAAATCCAGATAAAACCAAAGAAAATAGAAGGAACGTGAAATTCGACTGCTGGGGTAGGGAGGAGGGGGGCACATGTACACTTGGGTGTGTGCATCACACACTCTGACACGTCTCCATCTAGGTCAGCACGCAGGCTCCAGGAGGGAGGGTGAGGCTGAGGCCAACCTGCCGAGGCTTTGAGATTTGATAATAGAAGCCCTGCTCCACTGTTTCCTTCCCGGGCAGTATTTGTCTTGCCTGTTTCCAAGGCCTGTAAGTAGGCCAGGCAAGCCGCTGAAGGTCAGCCTTGGGAATTGATAGGCGAGTTGATAAGAACTCTTCCCCTTACACAACTGAGCAAGAAGGCCCACCTTCTATGACTCTGCATAGACTGTCAGATGGGCATGTTCTTCGTTTATCATCCTCTTTAATTTCTCGGCCATACTAACCCAGTTCAGCTTGAGTTACCTTAAGTCCCACTGCTTCTACAAAATGGATCATGGAGATAGTATAGCCTGGGGAAGAAAGCCCCAACTTGGAGAATTGTGATTTGGATTATACAGCCAGCTTTGTCCTGTGCAGCTGGATACCCTTGGCCAAGTCTATCCCTCTGCCTCTGGCCTCAGTTTCCACTGCAGCCCACATCAGCATAGGCATCTTTCACCTTTGAACTCTGGATGCAGTAAATAACACATTCCCCTTAGCACTTTGCACATTTATTTCATCTTTGTCACTGTCCTTTTTGTTTTTGTTTTGTTTTGTTTTTAAAGATTTTATTTATTTATTCATGAGAGACACAGAGGCAGAGACATAGAGGGAGAAGAAGGCTTCCTGTGGGGAGCCCAATGTGGGACTCGATCCCAGGATCACGATCTGAGCTCAACCACTGAGCCACCCAGGTGCCCCTGTTACTATCCTTTTGACAGCAGAAGGGCATCGTCAGTCTACTGGTTGGTCTCTATAGTGTTTACAGTCATCATCCCTCTCCTGATACATCCTGTTGCTTGGGGAAGTTGGCCAACTAACATGCAGAGCAGATCCATTATTTAGGATTGAGGAATACAGGCAAAAGTTTATTGTCAAGAAATAACTGATACAGTGAAAGAATGTGGTTGAGAGTTCCATGTAGGGAAACATGTTTTTATGTTAGTCTTTGGGTGGAACTAAAAGAATTAACCAGAGGATGATGCTACACAGTGGACATAATGGCTGGGGTCCCCGTGTGTAATTAGTACAGTGTGAGCACCATGATCTTATTTTCTGCGTTAACACAGGCAGAATCAAGTTCATAATTCAGAAAAGGAATTAACTCCTAAGTGTGTCAGGTTTATTGCCTTTTGCCTCTTATCTCCAGAAAGGACACCATATGGCCCTGTATTTGTAAACTCTTGCCATGACAATTCCTTCTGTCAAAAATGATTTTCTCCAGAAGTATGGTATGTAAATTCTTGGCTGATCATTCAAAAAAGGAAGGGAATTGCATTTTTTAACCAGCATTTTTCAAAATACTGTTGTGGCATATGAAAGGAATTAACAACTCCCTATAAGAGTTGGCATCATTTATGTGCTTTTAATGATAATAAGACATAAAACATAATTGAATAAACAGTAGAAAAAGCTTTCCTCATGATCTTCAGGTTATCTAGACATGGAAGATTTTTTCCCCCAGAGTTTCATTTTTCCAAAGTAGTAGGGAAAAGTGTCAAGGAGATTTTGACATCAGTTATTTATGAAATCACCTTGAAGCTAAGACTTGGTTCTGTCTAGAATGATACTGAAATGTGCAATAATCAGTCACTCCCCAGTTCTTAAGAATAACAGTCTGAAGTGTCTTATTTGTATGGTTGTTTCATATCTAGCTCATGTATGGTTTTGTTCATTATTATAATTCTTAGAAGGGGATGTGGTCAATGAATTCCACTTTAGGTTTTCCTTATGCTCAGTGAACCTTTCTTTTGAAATCTTTCATTAGCTATGTCAGGAGGAAGAAAGCGTTACCCTTTACTTCTGAAGACGGGATATAGGGATTCTCCAACTTAAATGGATAGCATTCCATTTTTCTTTGTCAGTTCTTGGTAAATTAGTAGAAATTCTTTTCTTTCATAACAGTGTTAAAAACTAAAAGAAAAGAAAAGGCTACTTAGGGTCACAGGCCAGTCTACCCAAACTGTATTTATTTTGTATTAATTTCCTTTCTCTGGAAAATTTTCTTAATTTGTATTGGTCATTTCAAGAATGAAATCTTCTTTTTGCTCCTTATTAGCTCCAGTAATAGGAGTTTGTAGATACAGTATTTATCTCATTAGTTATCTAATTATTTGCCCATCACATGGTGGCCATGGTTCAGATGCTGGTTTAATAAGATTAATCAATGCTTTTAGTACTGGAGAAGGTGCTGTCATGTTGTCAAAGGATTATTTAATGTTCAACATGAACAAAGCCTGTTGAGGTATGACTGTTCTTGAGTTTTTTTCTTTTATTCTGCCTTTCTTGATCAGTCAGTTAAATGGAATTCTACAGACCAAGAGGGAAGAGAGGGAAGCTCTTGTTATTTGTTCAGACACTACCCCTCCTTCTAGTTAAGGCGGAGAGAATTTGGGAAAAGTTCTTCTATTCTAACCCTGACCTTATTTGTTTTTTATAAAGTACCTCTGATGTTTTCTCCAAGCAGAGCACACACCCATAGAAAATGCTAGTTAAAACCTTTTGAGTGCCTAAAGCAAAATATTATCAGATAATAAATTACAGTTTGTAACTCTGTAGTGGAGGTGTGTGTATAATCGGGCACACACACACATGCATTTTGAGGACTTAGAATAAACTTGATTTTCTGGAGTTCCTCATTGGGCAAGAGTTGTGTTTGACTGTTAAAGGGACACAAATATGTCTTTGAGCAGCTGCCTGATTAAAAGCTGAGCCCCCGTCTGTCAGGGTGACTTAGAATTGGCCAGGACTCAAGTGTATGTGATTGCATTTCATCTATTTGCTATCTCAACAGATGGATCTGTTTCTTAGAGTATTTGCGGTTTGTCCTTCAGCAATGACTAGCAATTCCAACGACTGTAGATTCCATTGACCAGAGTTAATGATGCTTTTCCGTAGATGTTATGTTTCCCATAGTAGTTTTTAAATTTATGGATCAAATAAGCAACTGAGAGTTTTCAGCACTTTTTCAGATCTTTGGAAGTTGTCTCAAAAGCCTGATCCAAGGAAAATGAGGCCATTTATCTTTCCAGGAGTTTCTATGCCCTCTCAACACCTATGTGTTAATGGGATAAGTAAGAGTGGTGTTCGCTTCTTGAAACCTGCAGGCTATCAAGTGGAGAGGGGAAAAAAATGGAAAGGTTACTGCTTCCTCTGTCTATCAGGTTTTATTATGGAAACTGTTCACCAGATAATTGGGTTTAATTTGTAACAGAGGGGAAGATTTGTATTGTAAACAAGAAAGTTCTTTGAAGATAAATCTTGTCAGTAGCTGCTGGAAGGATGCTGGAGGAAGCCTTGATTCTTTTTTTTTTTTAATGGTCTGGAGTAGGAGAGTGTTTTTCTTTCTTGTTTTTTTTTTTTTTATTATTTACTTATTTTTTTACCTTTTCTTTTTGCTAGACTACAAAGTGTTAGTGGGGCTGGAAGGTGATAATTAGCAGTCTTCACCTGATTTTTCCTTTGCAAGCTGGCTAATTAAAAATGCACAAAACCTTTTACTTTTTTTTCCCCAAAGGGAAACATACTTCTTTTGATAGCTGCGTTTCTGAACGTCTGCACTCTTCTGCCGCCCTCTTTATTTTATTGACTGCTTCTTTATACAGTTGAGAACTCTAATGTACTTGTTTGTAACTCTTAAATATTAGGAGAATCAACCCTACTTTTAAATACCAGTCTTGTACCAATATTAATCAGTATTATAGCATACATATTATAGTCCTAATTATTCAATTCTTCTCTTATTATTTTACATTGGGCTCTTTCTTATTTCATTTTGTGTCATTTTAAGTGCCATAGGCAATAGGGTTCGTACAATTCTATATTACAGTAAATCACGGATTCAGTGGTTTCTATATGCATCCATCTCTCATTCCATACATTACTGTAACACCAACAATCAACAAATTTTGCAACATTTCAAACTCCATATCATTAGGTATTGAGGATGGTTTGTTGTAGATTTAGGTTCATTTTTTAGTTTTAGGTGCCTTGCTTCAGATAATATATTATTCTTGATAAACTTCGATTTGGTAGCCTACAATAATACCAGGCTTTTATAAGATACTACAACAGCAAGCATACTGTAGTTGTAAATTCTAGTTTTGCCTTACTTTTAATCATCAAACTTACCATGTTTTTCAGTTGTACTGTTTCCAGGTTTTTCACCATCTAAGAAAATATTTGTCATGAAATATGATAATGGATGTTTAGTTTGTGTGTGTGTGTGTGTTTTCTAATCAGTTGGGTTGCCTCTTTGTACATAATTTTGATTTTTGTGCTTATACACAAAACAATTTTAACTAAACATTTATGTAACTAGATAAACCATAAAAGATTATCTCAAGCTACTTATGATATAAATAATATCATTAGAGATGCTAAGTCAAAATTATAAATTATTGTAAGGATTTGAATTTGATTCTTTCATTATTTATTTTATTTTTTAAAGATTTTGTTTATTTATTTGACACAGAGAGAGAGCATACAAACAGGGGGAGTGTCCGGCAGAGGCAGAGGGAGAAGCAGGCTCCCTGCACACAGCAGGGAGCCAGATGCAGGGCTCCATGCAGGACTAGATCCCAGGACCCTGGGATGATGACCTGAGTTGAAGGCAGATGCTTAACTGACTGAGCCACCCAGGCGCCCCTGAATTTGATTTTAAAAAGCTTTTTAAAGGCTGCTATGTAAGGAATATAGTTTTAAAAATAGTTTACTTAAGCCAGAAAAAAAGAGTATTAAATGAGACAGATGCTCTGAAACTCAGAAACAGATGAGTAGCTCATCTTGTGGGCTTCCTCACTATTTAATAGTTATGTGTTATATAACTTTTTAAAAAATCTATAAATTTATAACTGTAGTAGGTAATTCCTGTAGATTTTTTTTATTTTCTCAGATGAAAAAAATAAGTTCAAATCTTCTATCTAGGAGGAAAAAGTACTGCAATAAATTCATACCCATAAAATGCATATAACTAACACTTACCTAACCCACATTTGCTGATGGTGACTACTGGCAAGAAATAAAAGTTTTCAAGAATCTCACGTTCAAAATCTCAAGAGCAGAGAACTTATAAATAGCCCTGTGAGTGAAGAGATATTATGAATATTATAAAAGAGAATGTATTCTACTCATTTCCTATCCATTGCAACTTGTACTTACTGCTTTTACAATAAATTCTTAATTAACTAATCCACATAGTGGAATGGGTTTTTTTCTGGTTAAGTCATGAAGAAGTTAACCAGAAATCAATTTTTATTCAAGCTTTATTTTTAAACATCTGTATTAAATGTGTTAGGATACTTTGGCTACAATGGCACTTTTAATGAATGTGATTATATTTTTTAATTAAGGACTTTTCATTGACCTGGGTGAATGTTTTTCTGAATTTGAATTTTTATTTTAGAGTTCTGTGACACAGGTCACACCTCAGTAATCGGAGGAGAGGGAAAATGTTTATTGAATGACTGATATAAATTTGTTCTGTTGTCCGATTGAGCTTTCCTTCTAAGATTGGGATAAAAAAATTTTTAAACTTTAAATGTATATAATTGATGGGTTCTATTTAAGAGTTTACTGTATTTCTTCTTATGAAAAGCTTATTTTGAAAAGGATACGAGGAATTTGGAAGTATTCCAGAACTCTCTAAAATTCACACTTAATAATTTGCTTCATTCAGATTTTTTTTGATTGGCATGTGATCCCTATGTTGTGTTCTGAAATGTCTGAAATCACAACATCTTGATAGAGTCTACTCTATTTTTGAATTGTTTTAAATAGTAACTTTAAAATTTGCATTAATTGAAAAGTACCTTGTCATAACATTTGCTTTGTGTCATGAAAGGTTATCTATATTTGGAAGTAACATTTTGGTAAAAGGAAGATTATGGAATATTTATGAACTTTCTCTCTCACAGATTCATAGGTTATTAGAACAGGATGGAACTTTAGAGCTTTGTAACCACAACCTTCTCAGTTTACAGTCGAAGGAAATGAGGTCCAGAGAGATTAAATGACTTGTCCAAGGACACACAGCTGAAGAGTAGTATAGGAATGACAGTAACTCTGGATCTTGGGCTCCAGGTTATATATTTTTTATCATGGAAAATTTGCTTCAATAAAGTTATGTAACTTTTCAAAAGATCATAGTGTAAAGTTGGAAGGGAGGCAATTTTACATATACTTTATTTTGTTAAATTTAATTTTGCATCTTTGTATGTTTACATGGTTAATTTTTCCTATTAAAGTATGCTTAATTCAATTTGTGAATTAATTACAAAAATGAGAAATAATTTTACTTGAATGAGGATAATTTATCATACTCTCATGACCCAATTTTAGGACTGTGCTTCTCAAAACACCTCCAAAATGGGACCCTGTGTAAAACAGTTAGTTTAAATTCTTGGATTATTTCATGGTTTAAAAAAAAATAGTTGAAGAAGGATCAGATTAAATATTGTCAGTTTATGAACTTTGATTTCAAGATAGCAGCAGTTATAATCTCAATTTTCATGTAACCAAGTTTATGGTATAGAACAAATACCTGTGCACTTAAAAAAATACTATTTTATTTATTTATTTTAACAGAGAAAGGGCAAAGGGAAAGGGAGCGAGAAACTCAAGCAGACTCTGTGCTGAACACAGAGCCAGGCTCAGGGCTTGATCCCACAACCCCGAGATTATAACCTGAGCTGAAATCAAGAGTCAGATGCTCAACCAACTGAGCTACTCAGACACCCCTACGTGTGCACTTTTAATTAATTTTGTTTTAGCTAATTTCTTCATGAGCCAACGCTTTGGGAACCAAAATAAGTATATATGATAAATTTATTCACAGTAGTAATAGAACCAACAGAAACTCTTGATAACATTATTTATAGTCTTCCTTCATTTTAAATCTGTTTAAGTAACCAAAATCAATAATATAACCAACTGGAATTAACACTGATTGTTTTCTTGGAGAGGCAGACAGGAAGAAGTCACAGCCAGTTGGCATCAGGAGGGTACTGGAAGAGCTCAGTTCCACTGGCCACAGCTGGTAGAGTTTGCCAGAAAAAGTGCTGCTCTAACTTCTCCTGGGCCATTGGTATTCACAGTGTGTAGCCCGTTTTGTTATTATAGAGCCAATTTTTTAGGCTGCATTTTAAAATTCTGGTGACTTTTTTTGGGGGGGGGAGGGCAGAGTGCAAGGTATTATATTGTTATGTATAAGTATGTGATAATAAGAGTTTATCAGTTGGGCTTGAGATCCTTATATCACTTACTTATATCACTCTTTATTTTTTTACTTTTTATTTTTAAAATATTTTAAAATATATTTTATTTTTTATTCCATGCTGGGAAGCCCAACACAGGGCTTCAACTCAGGACCCTGAGATCAAGACCTGAATTGAGATCAAGAGTTGGATGCTTAACCAAGGCCACCCAGTCACTTCACACTCATTTAGTTTATAATTGGCTATTTACTAAGTACCTACTGTTAAGTAACTAGTGACAATAGGCTGTTCTTTCTAGGAAAGTAATATTTTGATGATTATAATCAGTTCTGCTATATTTTTGCATGCATATATTTTACCCGATTCAGATGTCCACTATGGATTTTTTTTTTTTTTTTTATAATCTGCAAACCAGTTTCAATTGCACTGCTAGGAATTCTTAGGTATTTAGCATTACTCACACTATATACTGATAGTCTATTTTTACATGTCATGTCTCCCTCTAATTTGCATTTCAGTTTCTTGGGTAAGTAGTTTGGGGCTTCCACCTCTACCCCTTGTAACATAGTCCACAGTAAGCCAAATAAATAAGGTTTATAATGACATTAACTCATGCCAAACCATCAGATAAATTTTAGAATTTTTCTATATGGCTTCCCATCCTGCATAGGAACTAGGTATATAGAATCAGAAAACAGCAATATTGGTCTGTGTTACCGTACTCTGTGTTTCTAGTTAAAGTAAACAAAACAAAACATTTCAAGAAGGGATTCTGCAGAGATGGATCAGAATACCCAGACTGTGCTTGAAATTTTCATTTCTTGAGTCTTTAGGCACTTTGCAGTCAATCGGTTCCAAACACCTGGGATTTTATTTCTTCATTTAATAAAGTAAAAATTAAAACACACACACATAACAAAATATTTTTTTCTAGTAAAATCAACTCATGATTTCTTGGTTATTGAAAACATACGTAAGTGTCCCCCAAAGAGAGGGAGGAACCAGTAACTTTCACTCTCTCTTCTAACTGGGAAACTAGGCCAATTTCATGGTAGAAGTGGTTTCAACTCTGTGATAAAGGTGAGTTGACTTGTGGGCATTTCTTTACAGATTGCCGTAGGAAATGGGAACATGCTTTATATAGCTTCTCGCCCTGCACAGCCATCGCCAGTTTCCTCTTGAGCAGTTTGAGAAATAGGAAGATATGTAGGTAAAAATGGAGGGGGCAGAGAAGAACTGAAACAGGTGCACAAGTGGCTAATTTTGGCTTTGACATTCATTAATGGCCAAAGTTGGAAGTCTTTTTGGGGTGAAGTAATTTTTTTACTTTCATGTATTTGGAATCCTTCTTAAGCAATCAAGGAAATTAGAAACTCTTTTGTGCTTAGGGCAGATTTTTGTAATCTATTGTGTGCCTCAAGCTATGCAATTTAGTTTCCTGGATTCCAGAAAAGTTTATTCTTGTACTTTAATCAATTCTTTCTCTTTTTAAAACTCTGAATCCCGAGAACTGCTATTTCGGGCAAACATAACATGTTGCTCAAATTAAATTGCACATAGGTATTAAGTAAGCTGGGCAAGATTTGATTCCCAAATGGGTTCGGGTGTATTTGTTTATAAATCACAGGTGTGGTTACAGTTAAATCTCCAGCTGGCTTTAGGAGAAATATAAGTTAATAAGGTGCTGTGGAAGAAATGCACACAGGTGCAAATGACTTAGAAAAGCAGGAAAATTTACCACTAACTTCATTATGAAAATGAAGTTGTGTATGGTTAAGCAGGTCACAGAAATAGCTATGGGGGTCATATGACAGGACTACGGAGGTGGAGGTTATGTGTGGATAGCTTAAAATTGGGAAACATGGAAAGCTCTGGAGTGACCTGGAATGAAAGTTTGGATATATAAAATATTAAGTGAGAAGCAAACCACTAAGGTATTCTAGGTACAATGTAACTACAATTAACATTAATACTAGTCATACCAGTAGGCTGAGTTCAAGGTAAAATATATTTTACTTTCCCAAGTCATCATGTACACTAAATGGTCAGCTCTTCACTGGGGCGGAGGGGGCGTAGTTCTTAGAACTTGTATGTTGAGAAATAATATGCCATGAGTAATATATTAATACTTATTAACAAATTTTACAAAATTCCTCCTTTTTTAAAGCATTTGTCTGAGTGAACTCCAGTTTACTCCTCTTCATGATGTTAGACTCACTTACCTGTATTTAGAACTTTCTGCTCAGAGGGACAGAGAGGAGAATCATTTCAGCTAGTGAGTTTGGCACCTGTCATTGCCATACTAGGACCTGTCATGATTCATCTTGTCAGATTTACTGTAATAACTGTAGATGTTCTAATAATTGTAGTTTAGGTAAAATTCCAACAAAAAGTTTTTCAGTTTTATTAGAAATTCCTTAAAACTCTGGGAATATGTGTCCGTGAGTGACATGGGATAATTTCATGGTAGAAAAATCTACCAAGTTAGACTAGGGACCACAGAGAAGTTGTGCCATATACCAAGTTTGGAGAAACTCAGGATCCCTTCTAGCTTGCTCCTATATACTATGGTAGTCTAGCACAGTGTATTAGAAAGGGTCCTCCAGAAAAAAAGAAACCATAGGAATGTGTGTGTTTGTATGTGTGATTTATTATAAGGAATTGGCTCACCTGATTATGGAGGCTGATAGATCCCAAGATCTGCAGGGTGAGTCATCCATTTGGAGACCCAGAAGACTTGATGACATAGTTCAAGCCCAAAGGCCCTCAAATTTAAGACCCAGGAGAAGTCACAGAGTTTCAGATCAAGTCCAGAGGCAGGAAAAAGCTGATGTCCCATTTTGAAGGCATTCAGGCAGGAGGAATTCTCTTTCATTCAGGGAAGGGTCATCCTTTTTGTTGTACTCAGACCTTTGACGAAGTAAATGAGGCTCACCTACTGTAGGAAGGAGAGTCTGCTTTATTCAATAGCTATTTAACTGTCAATTTCATCCAAAAATGCCTTCATGGAAACACCCAGAATAATATTTGACCAAACACCTGAGTACCCTGTGGTCCAGTCAGGTTGATGCATGAAGTTAACCATCACACATGGTATCTCTAAATGTCCAGGACAGTATTTTACAAACATCAAATAAATATTGTTGGATGGATGGATGGATGGATGGATGGATAGATGGATGGATAAATGAATGAATGTTCACCACAGATGTTAAAGAATTGTTAAGTTTCCATGTTATAAATTTGGGAATACTAATGTTTTTGCTGGTTAAAAAGCTAAGTTCACAGATGTTTGTTTGAATTGTAGTGACCTTTGATGGTGGTGTTTAGCATGTGAGCCAAGCTGAAGGTTATTCCTACCTTTGAATACTCCAGAATACTCAAAAGGATCTAAATCTTTTTCTTCTCTGAAATTGCTTCTCTCTTTTCTTACTATTTGTTTTCCTTAATATTAAGGGATATTACCTCTCAATTTTCCTTACATTTCCATGGCCTTTTTTTTCTTATCAAAGAGGTATTCAATATTTATATTTCATTTTGTATCTTTACCTTTATTTATCTTTAATACTTACCTTTTCTTCACCCTAATTCATTTCAGTTTTGATTGGTTCTGCCTTTATCAACTTCCTTCTAGTGGCTTCTTGCCCATTGTCTTTATTTTAACTGTGTAGATAATAACTTTTCAGATTTTAATTGATATAAAAGTGTTTGTTGAAATACCATCAGTGATAACAACCTCAGTAATATGACTACAACTATAAAAAATTGAGACAACATCCAATATTTGGAAAATGAATTGTGTATTCTATTAGTAATGAGTTTATTTTCTTTTAACCTGGTATATACACCATAGAATTACGAACTTTTCTTGACTTATATTATTCCCTTTACTTCTTACTGAATAGATACTGACAGTATTTAGGGGAAATAGTGTCAAATAACCCACCATTATGAAATGCTTAACAGTGTAAGGTAGTTCTTAAAATATGATGGAAACATAACTTAAAGGATTTTGCTAGTAATAATCTTCCTCCTATGATCAAAAAGTTAATAGGTTTGCTGTAGAAAATTTAAGTGGATAATCATGTATTTTTTTAAGCAATTGAAGTATGGTAAGTTTACTTTGAAACAGCAGATGAGCAAAAAGAAGAAAATATCCTGTGTGGCATACCTACTTGGTGCCACCTGGAGAGACTTCTGCTCCTAAATTACATATATCCCTCCACATCCTCCCTGTGTGACTGTATATGTACAGTGGATCCTCATTATTCATGGATTCCATATTTGTGAAGTAACTTATTCCCTAAAAATGATTTGTAACCCCAAAATCCGTATTTGCAGCCCTTTCAAGGTCATTCATGGACATGTGCAGAGGGGTGAAAATTTGAGTCACCTAACTAACACATACTGTTCCAACAGATATCCAACAAAACAACACTGCTTTCTTGTTGCAGTTCTCATACTGTAAATAAGTGTTCTTTTTGCAGACTATATAGTGCCACGTTTCACATTTTTGTGTGCTTTGTTGGTGATTTCATTGTTAAAAATGGCACACAGGTGTACTGAAATGCTGTCTAGGGTTCCTAAGTGCAAAAAGGCTGTGATGTGCCTTTTGGAGAAAATGCATGCATTAGATAAGCTGCATTCAGGCACGAGCTATAGTGCCGTTGGCCATGTGTTCAATGTTAATGAATTTACAGTATATATTAAATAAGGTGTTTCTAAACATAAACACACATAACACAAGGTAATGTATTGACTTGGTGATAAAAATGTTGTGACCAGAGGCTCATAGGACCCTAACTCTGTATTTCTCCTAGGAGCAAGAGAAATACTTGCTAAATCAGCATTTGCCACAACTTTTTAGAACATAACTTCCTCAGATAACAAAGATCAACTGTAATTTTTTTCTTTTTTTTAATTGACTTCCACTGTACATTTGTGAATTTTTAATAGTGTATTTTTAATATTTTCCTGTCATTAAGTGCTCTTTAACATCTTTTTAATTTTTTAAAAAGATTTTATTTATTTATTCATGAGTGACACAGAGAGAGAGAGGAAGAGAGAAAGAGAGAGAGAGAGGCAGAGACACAGGCAGAAGGAGAAGCAGGCTCCATGCAGGGAGCCTGATGTGGGACTCGATCCTGGGACTCCAGGATCACGCCCTGGGCTGAAGGCAGGCGCTTAACCGTTGAGCCATCCAGGGATCCCCCACATCTTTTTAATTTTTATGTAGCAGTACAGCATACAGATGGGATGTCAGTTTATTTAATAATTCTTCTTTTAGAGAATACTTACTAGGCTCTCCCCCCAAGGTTTTACTATTATCTGCAATTCTGGAATAAACATCCTTGTAGCATTAAGCTTGATCATATCCATGATTATTTCCACAGGTTAAAGTTTCTGCAAATTAAATTTTTAGAACACAGAATATACAAATTGAGACTTTTGCTGTTTGCAAAATTCCTTTGTGACTTTTCTAATATATTTCTTTCCAAATAAATTGGCATTTACAATAAACATTTTTATCAAATTTCGAAAACATAAGAATTTGAAAACAACTATTGAAGTTACTTTTATCTTTTATTTCAGTGGCCATTTGTTTGGACGTATTTAAGTTGTAGTGCCTTGTACTTCAGATGTGCAAAGAATTGCAGATTAGGTAAGAATGCACTTGCAGGAACCGTTAGGTTTCTTCATTCCAGCCTCTTTTGTTTTTTTGTTTTTTTTTTTTAAAGATTTTATTTAATTTATTCATGAGAGACACAGAGAGAGAGAGAGAGGCAAAGACAGGCTGAGGGAGAAGCAGGCTCCATGCAGGGAGCCCGACGTGGGACTCGATCCCAGGTCTCCAGGATCACGTCCTGGGCTGCAGGCGGCGCTAAACTGCTGCACCACTGGGGCTGCCCCAGCCTCCTCTTTTGTATTGATAAAGTTGGACTATGGTTTGACTGTTTTATTGTGAATTCAATTTTTTAAAAAAGTGTCGAACTACAGAGGTTTATTTCCTTCTGGAAGTTAGAACCCATAGGTGTAGAGGAGAATTCACACTGCTCTCCTACATTTCTAACACCTCTTCGGTTTCTTTCTTCTAGCTTTGTTTCAGATCCCTAAATTCAGGAAACATGAGTCACACATGTATTCTTTGTAGGAACAGATGAATAAGTGAAGAGGAACATGAAGACCCTCTGCTGCGAGGGAGACCCTGATTCATGTCTCAATTGGAATCAAAGCAGAATGCATTAGAAATACAGAGGCTGCAGTCAAATGCTCTACCACTGAGCTATACCCCCTAAATACAGAGGCTGGAATGAATATTCCTTTCTGCTATGTTGCCGACCCAAAGAAGTGGCATGTGTGCTAGACACTGAAAGATGACTTATGTTCATGGGGAAAATTATCTAATGCCATAAATTTGCATACTTCTACATTGGCAGATTTTTAATTTTGCTTATGATCTTTCTCGAGTAGGGAGCATGTCTGGCTTATTTATTTTTAGTATTGCTGCTACAAGAAAGCAAATGTTGATTCATGCTATTTAATTCTTACTTACAATGTACATGTGGCATTTCATAGTTGTACGTTTCCTCTTGACAATTTCTTTGGTTTGTTTCTGTAGTGTCTTCATGATCATAAGTCACTGAATACCTAATATTAGATTGTGTTGATATATTTTAATTTATTGACATTCTTCCCTAATTTCATCATTTTGAATTTCATTCCATTTTTTTTGTTTTTTATTTTTTTTAAAGATTTTATTTTTTTATTCATGAGAGACACAGAGAGAGAGGCAGAGACATAGGCAGAGGGAGAAGCAGGTTCCGCACTCAATTCTAGGACCCCGGGATCATGACCTGAGCCAAAGGCAGATGCTCAACCACTGAGCCATCAGGGGTCCCTTATTCCACTCTTTGACTATTACATGTAATGTCAAGTGAACAACTTGCTGTTTATATCTTTTTTATTTCTCATGGGGTATTTTCAGTGAATATATTCCTATAAGCAGAACTACTTGGAACTACTTTATTGCTTTTGTCATGTTTTTTTATATTGCCTTCTAAAAATATGTTGCTAATTAATAGTAAGCCCTACAATAGTTACCTCATAATTATATGTTGTGTGTATTAAAAAAAAGAAAGAATGCTGCTTTTTTAGTGGCCATCAAATGGCATGTCAAGGTTGCTTTAACTTACATATTTTTGATTATTAGCAAGGATCATTCTTTTTCTAGTAGTACTTACTTTGGAATTTTGTGTTGTGTAAAATCATTGTTCATAGTTTTTACCTAAATGCTTGCTTCAGAGAGCCTTTTCTTTGTCACAATTAAGGTCATTCCATTCTTTATGGAGTTATTCCAAGTTCAATATGTTTTGTGTATGTAAAGTGTAAAGCCTGTAACGTGTAACTTTTATAGACCTCGTAGTAGAGTGGGAATAGCACCTCATGTTATTGGGTTCTCGCTTGGATGCAGACATTTTAAGGAATAAAAACATGTCTGAGCCACCCTCATAATGACCTGTGAAAGAAGCAGGGAGGGTACAAAATGCAGAATTTCTGAATAGTTGATTTTCTGACTTTGGAATGCCCCCAAGTCATCCACAGTAATAATGTCTTGTGCCTCACTCAAATTCATCCATCCTTCTTCTGAGTTGTTCTTGTACCTCTCCCTCGTGGACTTTAATACCCAGTACATTGTAATTTTCTTTTTCTGTGCCTGTGTTTTTCCCTTCTGGATGCTTCGTAAGGAGTGGAAACCCAGTCAGATTCTTTTTTTAAACTCTTCATGCCTAACACACAGCAGTGTAGTCACCTCTGGGTTTGTTTATTCATTCAGCAAGCATTTATGTCTGAATGCTGTCCTAAGCTTTATTGGGCATGCAGTATATACAGGTGAAAAAAACCCTGGTCTCTGTAATCTGGCCAGATCATTTACGGGAGGTGGGAGGCAGGGGAGGGGGGGCGGGTGGAAACGACTGGGTCCCTGTGTAATTAACAGAGTGTGAAGTCTGAATTTAGAGCTTAGGATGCTTTTTAAGCACTAAAAAAATACGGATTGAGATACCTTCAGGCTGCAGTCATTGGGACTTACTGGGAAAAGATATATAATAACATGTTATAAATTTTTTAAAGGTTATTTTCTCAAACTTGAGAGATTTTTTAGTTAAATTGGCCTGGCCAATTGTAAATCTCCACCCTCATTCGTTAAAAACTTTGTCATAGGAATGTAGTATTTAGAGCTGCCAGAGATCACAGAAATCGTCTATTTAAAACTCCTTCTTTCTACAGTCAAGGAAAGGAAACTAAAGCAGTTGTGACTTTCCCCAGCCTAGCTGAGGTTTTTTCCAAAAAGAAAATATTTCAAAAATGTAGGAGGATATATTTCCTCATAAATATGATGGAGGACTTTATGCACCTCTTTGCACATGTGAGTCTAAGAGTTTTTAATCAGACCCACGAATAGTTTCAATTCACTCATGTGTGGGCTGTGACCATGTGACTGGCTGGCCTGTCCCATCCCTCATTATCCTATATGTGCCTCCCCAAATGCTTCAGAGACCTGGGAACTGTGGACATTCTAGTATTTGTATGCTCTTTGCTTTTTAAAAAGTGAGATTGAAATTTGCTTTTGAGATTTATTCTTGATCTACTTTGTGACAAGACCTGGATTAATTACTAAAGGGTTTTAAGTTTTAGGTTTTCAGTATAACATATAATATGTAAAGGAATGAAATAGAATATGTCAAGGAAATTGTATTAATCGTGCAACTGGCTGGCCGTGATTGTGTTTTTCACAATGTTTTATCTGAATTTAGTGGTCAAATGTTTTACTGGTTTTGAGAACAATCCAGTGTTTTCTTTTCTACTTCGCTTAGACTTTAAAAGATAAAGACAAATTTATCTTAATCACACCAGACAAAGCTAACATAGTGGCCTCCACATGGGATTAGACGGCATAAGGGACAGAAAGAAGCCTTGAAACTGTATTATCTCTTCAATGAATTATGAAAATTTAGAACTCCTGCCTTATTACTTTATTACATGGATACTCAGTTAACATGAGGGCTGTGAGATAAGAAACCCCACTTAGCATCTTCTAACTTGGGCTTTGTTTTGGTATGTGTCAGAGATTTTTATTCTTGAGTACTTTTTAGGGGGATATTTGGTTTCCCTGAAATACCTAGTGTGTGTATATATATATATATATATATATATATATATATATATATATATATATTTTTTTTTTTTTTTTTTTTTTTTTCCTGGAGCAGAAGGTTCATAGCACCATCAACCATATCTTCAAAGGTGTCCTTGAACAAAAAGATGATGAGGAGAACCATTGCTCCAAACTTGGAGGCAGTATCTGCTAGAATGCAGTAACTAAGGAAATGATGAACAACTTTGTTGTCACTCTCTTTAGACAAATCCTTCAGAATGACAGAAATCACAGTTCAGTGTTACCTAGACTTATAATTTGCCCATTAATAGAAAAAATACTCAATCTCATCGGTTGTCTTTGAAAAGAACATGTAACTGAGACAGGGGTCGGGGGGTTGTGACCTAGGTTTGGCTGCTTACATTTGATGGCCAAGAGAATTTCTGTTTAATGGGCCTCATCCCTCACTGTTAACATGAGGGGATAGATGTGAAGATTTCTGTATCGGTGCCTTTCTCCCATATTTTTAGTCACTTCTAAGGAATAAAAATAAAAATAGAAATAAATACTAGAAGTATGATTTGATACCACCCCTGAATTATGGATTTCATTTGCTGTGGTTTCTTCAAAGATTGGATCTAACAAAATAATATTATATATTAGGATTTTCAACTGCTTCATTTTTGTGAGGCTTTTACTATTTTCATGGTTTGGGTTTGTTTGTTTGTTTGTTTGTTTGTTTGTTTGTTTGTTTTTCCCTCCTCTGATCAGTATTTTATTCCTATTTCTTGAAAATAGGGCCATTAAGGAATTTTGGTAATTGGATTGAGTGCTATTTAATGACACTGGGCTTTTGAGTGGTGATGACTAGAATTTATGTGTCCAGTGGTCCCTCTGATTGTTTTATTTTGTAATAATCATTTCAAATTCAAACATAATCATTCCTTCAATTCAAATAAGCCTAAGAAAAAATTTTTAAAAATAAAAATAAAAAGGGTTATAACACTACTAATAGCAAAACTGTTGTTGGTTTGGTGTGATCAGTAATTTCTCTGACTTTCCCACAGTCTTCTTTCCTTGGCCTTGCAGACAAAGAAACATTATTGAGCTGAAAACATCAGACATTGTAGAGCCACTCAGAAGTGAAGGGTTAATTTCTGGTTAGTGAGGATATTGTGGTCTGAATTTGTTCCCCCCAAATTCATATGTTGAAGTCCTAATCCAGGTACCTCAAAAATAATTATATTTGAAGATAGGACCTTTACAAAGGTAATTAAGTCAAAGTCCTTTTGACTTAATGACCTCCTTAGGGTGGGCCTTAATCCAATATGACCTCAGTCCTTATAAGAAAAAGAGATTAGGACACAGCCAAACACACAGAAGGCCGTGTGAAGACATATGCAGAAGATGGTCATTGATTAGCCAAAGAGAGAAGCCTCAGAGGATACCAACCCCATTGGTACCTCGACCTCAGATTTGCAGCCTCCAGAACTATGAGAAAAACAACTTCTATTGTTCAAGCCACTCAGTCTGTGGTACTTTGTTATGGCAGCCCTAGCAAACTAATGCAGGGAGTCCTTGTTTAAAGAGTGATTAGAACAGTTCAGTTAATCAAATAAAAAAATAGATCTATCATTTTCTTTAGAAACAAGTTTTTATTAATGTCGTTTCCTCATGATCCCTTTGAGGATGTCCTAAACCATCAGTATTTTGTTAATTAATTTTCCAATGACACCTCCTTCAAACAGCAGATCAGTAGGTTGTCTTTAAAGTATCTTTTTCTGTGAAGCTTCAGGAAATCTATGCTTTGAAAAATAATTTGAGTTAATCATTAGGATTAATTGCTTCATTCCCATCAAAATATTATTTTATCTTCTTCGATGGTAACAAAAATTAATGAGCTATTTTATTTTATTTTATTTTGTCCCAACACTGCAAAAACATGTCGAAGGAGTTGTGAAATATTTGCCAGACAGACTGAAAGACAAAGTCAGGTGGCTAACTGAAGGAGAGGGAATTAAACCCAATTAGTTATAAAGTAGGTGAAAGGTGTTAGGGGCTGTTTCTACTTTCTTCCTGTTTTATCAAAGTAATGTAAGAACAGTGAGAGAAAAAAGGGAAAGAAGAGAATGTACAATTTTATCACCTCTGTTCTCAAATCGGTCTTTTTTTTTTAAATATTCTTTTTTAATTTTTATTTATTTGTGATAGTCACAGAGAGAGAGAGAGAGAGAATGAGGCAGAGACACAGGCAGAGGGAGAAGCAGGCCCCATGCACCGGGAGCCCGACGTGGGATTCGATCCCGGGTCTCCAGGATAGCGCCCTGGGCCAAAGGCAGGCGCCAAACCGCTGCGCCACCCAGGGATCCCTCAAATCGGCAGGAAAAAAAAGAAAACCACCCCTCCCCCCCCAAAAAAAAAATCACCTCTTGCAATCACATAGGTGTTACAGAAACCAGTACTCTTAAGTTTACTTTCTTCTTTTGGCTTCATATCAGAGTTTATCTAGATCCTATCATTTTTACAGCTTTGTCCTGGAAAATATGGGAAAGGCAGCCTATGCAATTAAATGCAAAATCAATGTAAACTGCCCAAAGGACTAACATATTGGGTATTAGCTTGTAGAGACAAATGCTTTTTCAGTCCTCTTGTGATTCTACTACTATTGGATATAGAAATTTAAGGCTTAATCTCTATTATCTCAGTGTTCTAGTTGTAGGCAGAGTGAAAAGGAATGAGTCCTTTTTCTTCCCTTCCCCAAACCAGTAAGATACATGTTGCATTAGAAATATTATACTAGCTTCTGGGTGTTTTTAGGCCATGATAGATATAACATTCTACAGTACAATAAAATAAAATTTGTCTTTTGCCCTAAAGTTATATTTTTGCTTTTGTTAAATTCTTATCTACCATAAGATTGGAAGTAGAAAAGCATATGTAGCATTTCGAAGAGTTTGCTGGAATGCAGTAGAAGATACTATAATAAATGTGCACAGTGTTTACTTTTGAATTTTGTAGATGAAAAACTAATGTACTCTTTGACAGGAAGTTTGTGGGTAACGTCTAAGCAGATGTTTTGAGATACTACCTAGGTGGAAGCTTGTGGACCTCACTGTAGCCAAGTCAGCTAAATTGCTAGCCAGTGGTGTGACCTTGGGAAGATGGTTCAGTCATTTCTGGCCTTTAGTTGTGCTGTAGTGGTGACATGAAGGAAGTAGATGAGATTTTTGGTTCTTTCCTCTAAGTGGCCTCAGGATTATCATCCAATTGTACAAATCTGTATGTCACTTAACACCTCATATTTGCCACTGTTTTCCAAATTAATTTAAATATTATTGAGATCAGTGTAATGAGCATGTATTTAAACACATACTGAAGTATTTTTTCATTATGTATTAGGTTAGTTAACAGATGCTAAAAGAGCAATTATTAATATGTTGGAAGGAGTCCACAAAATTCTGTGTTTTTGTATAGTTTTGTTTATAAATGTTTTAAAAAGTACTTATATTTGAGGCACCTGGGTGACTCAGTAGGCTAAGCCTCCAACTCTTGATTCCCACTTGGGTCATGATCTCAGGGTCATTGGGATCAGTCCCATGACGGGCTCTGTGCTCAGCATGGAGTCTGTTTGGGATCCTCGCTCTCCCTCTGCCTCTTCTCCATGCCCCCTGCCCCCCAGCCCCCATGCATGTGCGTGCATGCTATCTCTCTCCAAAATAAATAAAATGTTTAAAAAAAAATTACTTAAATTCACAAAGGAAAGGAAGAGCCTAAGACCCTTATATCTGTGGCATTTAATAATTTTTTGAGGTGTGCTAACTACATTTTAGTTTGTTATTATTGAAACCTCAAAAATATACTAAAAGGATATAGCCAAAGAGTTTGTAAAAGCACAGTTTATAGTATTGAAGATTCTCTGTCTACCAGATACGGATCTAAAGTATGGAGGTCTCCAGTAGGACAGGAATCAGGCTCTGTCTTGTTTCTTGCTATATTCCTGGCACTTTTTCTATACATTTAGATATTGTGTGCCCAATAAATAAATATGTGTTGTTGAATGTATCTCATGGAATTAGACTTGGTAAGAGTACTAATCATAATTTCAGGTAACCTTACTTCTTCTAATCTACCTTTAAAAAAAATAATTAATAGATATAACCCAATAGGAAATCAATAAATTAAATTTAATTAACCATGTACTTTAGGAATGATTATTGGACTTGAACAAAATTGTAGTTGAAATTATTTAAGTTATTTAAATAATTTGAGGACATTTAATGTATGACTTTATTTCCAGACTATCAATTTATATGCAATTCTTTGGGGAAAAGAGATTGTGAAAAACTAGGTATTTCTGGGGAGAGAGACATAATAACCACTTAAAAGGTTTTTTACATCTAGGAAATCCTGTTAATTGTAATAATAATTATAATGTGAAGAAATGTATGCAATTGGTAATACTTTCTAAGTCGAGACTGAATATTACTGTTTGATTTTTCTGTGGTAGTTATTATCTGGAAGGACTTCTGTTGTGTTTTGACGCCTTTATTCGAAATCCTAATTTTTTTTTCCCAGAAAGTTTTCTGTTCATCGTGTCCTGATTTGCTTAGAGTAAAAGTAAGTTTCTTTGGCATTTGGGCTTTTATGCAATGTTTCTTGCAGTTCTTTATTAGGAAATAGTCTTCTGGAGTGTATTAAAGGTTTTGAATGGCAAGTAAAGGGATGCCTGGATGGCTTTGTGTCTGCCTTCAACTCAGGGCATGATCCCCGGATCCTGCGATCGAGTCCCAGTCAAGCTCCCCTGGGGGAGCCTGCTTCTCCCTCTGCCTATGTCTCTGCCTCTCTCTGTGTCTCTCATGAATAAATAAATAAGATCTTAAAAAGAAAATGAATGGCAAGTAAAGGGAGGCATACTTCTAATCTGTTGTCAAATCCTATACTTTCTCTTTTCTGTGTATATTCAGTTACAAGACAGAACAAATGAGTAAAACTAAGTCACAGGCATGTAGATTTTTATTTGTTTACAGAGCTCTTTTAGAAGTTAATTTGTAAGTTATACTTAAGTATAATAATCTATGTATTTTTTTCAAAGTCAGCTGTAGTTTGTTTTTTTCTCCCCCTTTGAACTGCACTTTATTCTTTACCCAGCACTTGGTATAAACCTTGTGCTTTCTCTCCTGTACACAGTATCTGCTTTCATTCTTACTTCACTTACACTACTTTGAGTTGTGGTTATCTTTTGATAAGTAGAGACAGCCCCCAGTTTAGAAACACTCCACTTGGTGCCAACGTGGCCACCATGGGCCACCCCCACCCACCCAACCCAACCCAGTAGGAATCTTCCCCACCACTGGGGGGTGCTGTTGGCACTGGAGAATTTTATTCCCCTATCTGCCCACTTTGGGAGGTACCCCAGAACCTTCTAGGACAGACCTGTACCTAGAACATTTCTCCCCCATGACTGTCTGCATGCCTTCAAGGGCATGAGATAGCAGCCAATGTTGTGAGGTCCCTCATGCTGTAAATTCACTATGCTCTAGATTAGAAAAAAATGCTCTGACCTTGAGTGGAGACATCCCCATGATTTTCAGTTTAGTTTGGAAAATCTTGTGGTTCAAATGTCAGATTTACAAATTAACCTTCAAAGCCGTTTGCACGTTCAGAGCTCCATATGTATGGTTTATTTCTGATACTGGATTTTCACTGTCGTTGTGCAAGGACAATTGCTTAAAAGTGTCTGTAGAGATTTTTGTTTATATACTCAAAAATGTAGATCGTTTTTTGAGTACCGGTCTATCCTCCCTGCCAAAAAAAGAAAAAGAAATTATACTTTAATTTGATGTGAAGGTCTCTTTTTTTCTTTAACCTATTTTTTGTCAACTTAGCATTATAAATTAGTTGCTTCTTACCCATTAAGCCTAATTAATCAAGGTAGCATTTAATTTTCTCTGACTTACTGTCTGGTTTAATATTTTCGCCAGCAGCCTAGTTACCAAAGAATCATCTTTCCATTTTGACAAATCAAGTATGTCTACTGGGGAGCTTCTGTTTGTAAATTTTATATTCCCCCCCCCCTTCTATGGGGGAGGAAAAAAATGAGGAGACAAACTACGAATATCTGAGTATTGGTAGCCTGGATTTGCCTGCCCTTCTGTGTAACACAGGTGTAATTTCCCTGTCCATGGCTCCCATAATGAAGGTCTGGTCAGCATGCTTTTTGTTTTCTTGTCTTTTTGATTTTAAGATTGGAACAAAGCAGACGGTACATTGCAGCAGAAGGCAATGACAGTGAGGTGGTCTTGCCATGCTTTAAAAGATGTAACAAGGGGCGTCTGGGTGGTTCAGTGGTTGAGCATCTGCCTTCAGCTCAGGTCGTGATCCCGGGGTCCTGGGATCGTGTCCCACATTGGGCTTCCTTCAGGAGCTTCTCCCTCTGCCTGTGTCTCTGTCTCTCTCTCTTTGATCTCTCATGAATAAATAAATTAAAAATTTAAAATAAATAAATAAAAGATAAAACGATATTATATTAAAGGAATTTGTATTTGGGTATTGAGGTAGTCAAAGCGTAGACAGAGGATTATTATTTTTTTCTTTTTCTTTTTAACCCAATGTAATGGAAAGATTGAATGAAGATGGTCCTAGGAGTAAAAACCCAATATGTCGAAATAATGTCATTGCAGGAGGGCACGATGCTAGTGGTGTTCAGACTCTGGTTTGTTTGTGTTGGCATGCCTGCGTGTATAAGGTCATTTTAAAATACCTTGGCATGTAAGAGAGGAAGAAGATGCTTCTAGTACTTTATCCTGGTTACTGTTCCTGTTGGAACATGTGCTTTTGCTTTCTTCAGGCGGGATGTTGTTGTTTACATCATTCCACCTTTGTCCCTCCTCATGGCTTGGGGAAAACTGTTTTATGCCTGACCATGCTTCTCTTCACACAGATGTGCAGCCCTTTGTGCACTTTGCATCTAACTTGTCTTTCATCCTGTCTTCTGTATCTTTTGCGAGGAAATTGATCTCATAAAGAATGCTATCAAATTCATCAACTGGCAAAAAATATCATTTCAGAGTTCGAGGAAGAGACATAGAAGGGATGCAATCGTAAGCTTGACTGTTTCAACAGATCTGCTTAGCAGAAAATATTAAATCTGCCCCGCATGCCATTAAAGCACTCCGGGCATAACTAGCCAAAGAATTTCACAATGTGGATAACCTCCAGCCCTCTGACTGTATGCAAAGTAGGAGGCCTGAATAAGAGCATTGTGTTATAAAGCCTTAAGCTGGAGAGAGAGTAAAAAGCCCAATCTTGCTGGTTATTTTGGACATTCAAACGCTGTCTAAGAGAAAAGAACTCATTATGACTCAGTTCCGTTAATTAGACGTAAATTACCATCTTTTGTCTGATACAAAAGAAGGTAAAGGGAACTCTGCAAGACCAGAGGATACAGAAATTCTAATGAGATGAGAACATGGGCTGAGAAACTGACTGAATACAAGGAGCCATTGAACTTGAGGCAAGCCCCTAGTGTGGCTTGTGTCTGAGCAAAAAAGCAAAAACATACATTTGTAATTGTCCAGATTCATATGCTGTTTAGAACCACGGTCAGTGTCCCCACAGAGCTGTAGGATCCTGATTTTGACAGGATGTAAGGCCGACCCAGGGAATTTGTTCTTCTATTCCTGATTATACTCTAAAGATTTTTGTTACGCACACAGTCTGTTCTCAGTGGGAGATGAAAGTCCTCAAACGTGATTGAATGATAAGTAAATGGACCTTTTACTGAGAAACAATAACGACTTAATAAATAAAGGAAATTAGCAAAGTTTGACCAGGAGACTTAAGGAATTGGGCAGAAGTAGAGGAATTGCATAAGCATAGCAATAACTGAAGAAGGACGGAATTCTGATGTTGGAAAGGACTGTGAGGGTAATTCTGGAACTGAGAAGCCACTTCATTAGGCTGAGAAAATAGTAACCCCATTAATCCCTGCTTTGGAAATGTATAAACACATTTTCTTAATTGCATCAACTTCTCAATTGCAAACCAGGTTGTTCCAAAGTAAATTTAGCCTCACTGTATCTGCCTGCTAGAATGTTCAACTTCTCCCTTGTGTAAGGTAGATATTAACTTGGTCCCAAAGGCCCTATCGTCTGGTCACTAAATATCATTAGTTTCTGAAACAAGTTTATAATATAGTGGTGAACATGCTTCGGGGTAGGTGATACTGGTATTGGCCTTTGAGAAAACAGGGAGTGGAGGAGTTTATAACCTGTGTCCCATGGCACTGACCATCATGTTATTCACATGACCCAAATGCTAATTTCGTAGGATATTATAATATTTGAAGTAATTAATCCGTTCATTCATTCAGCACCTTAAGAATGTATTAAAGTCCCAAACACAGTTACACGCAGTAAGGATCCAAGGATTGTTATGACCCCAGTGCTGGGAAAAGAGATAGAGAGTATAGGACCAGACTGAGAAGAAAGGTCCCTCAGATGTGTGGTTTTCAGATGCCCCTGAACATGGCAACATCAAGCAGTGCCAAGCAGATTTCTGGCCATGGTTTTCTAAAGATGGAGGTTAAGTCTGGGCTACTTTGAAGACATCTAGGAGCTGCCATGAGGGAGTTATTTGTTCATACCATGTGGTAACAGAGGATATCCTATGACTTAGAAGAGCCATGATATGGGAATGATGCCTCAGGGAATTAATTTAACGGGAAGGGAAATTAGGAACCTGAGATGGGAAGTCAAGCCTACTCAGAGAAGCAAGTTGGAATAAGTAGAATAGCCTATTGTGATGGCCAGGTGGGGAAGTATCTTTCCTCCACGTTTGAGCCGTGGGGTGCATTTATCTGTCAATATGCATGAGTTGTACGTGTGAGAGTGGGTGCAGAGCCTGACCATTAGAACTGAGAAGTGCATTAAGGTAAGACCTGAGGAAGGATGCCTGGGTGGTTCAGTGGTTGAGCGTCTACCTTCAGCTCAGGATGTGATCCCAGGGTCCTGGGATTGAGTCCTGTGTCAGGCTCTTCACAGGGAGCCTGCTTCTCCCTCTGCCTTTGTCTCTGCCTTTCTCTGTGTCTCTCATGAATTGCTTTTTATTTTTAAAGTAAGGCCTGGGGAGAAAAATGACTGTTTTTGAACAAGTATGTGTCCTATGTACAAGGAAGGTGTAAAGACAGATGTTTAAAAAGAAAAGATGCCTCTAGATGACATCAGGATCAAGGACACAACTGAAAGGCTCCTCGCAAAGGACTTTCAAGTGGAGTCCCAGAATTAGGAATGAGTGTGGCTTTTGACAGGGTTGCAGGATGAAGAGTGGGGAATTGAACTTTGACCATGGCTGACAGTCTCCATCTTCCCAGGAGACACATGGTCTTTCCTGATGAAGTTACAAGAGTTGGGCCGAGCCTCGGGAAGGTTCACAATGGTCCTTGAGGAAATGGGAGAAAGAGAGATAACATGGACAACAAGAAAATAAAATCAGAGATACTGGTTGCTCAGTTAGGACTCAAGGCATGCTCTGGAGCTGACGCATAGTTATAAGATTTTTCTCAGAAGGTCTCAGCTTCCTGCATCTGGATGAGAGGATTGTACTTTCCTCTACTGATCCCCAGTTTTTGAGGTTTTGCTGGGTGGATGAGGTTTGAAGGATCAGGCCAAACTGGAACAGTTTTTAGCTGGCCAATTAGCTAGTAAGAGTGGCCTGGGGTGTGTGTGCATGTGATCTGCGTGCTGCACTGGCCTGGTGTGTGTGTGTGTATTTGTGTGTGTATGTGTGTGTGTGTGTGTGTGTGTGTGTGTCTGATCTGTGTGCTTATACTGCCCCTTACTTCCCAGTACCCTTCCTTCTCTGAGAAATAGTATTAAAACTGGCTTCCTTCCTATGTGGTTTGGAAAAACCAGATTAACAGGGAGATTCTCTGGCATTTTTCAGATAAAGACACAGAAGCCACTTCTGAAATGTCAGTAACTCTTACTGTTATTCTTTGGTACTCCCGAGCTTCTCTATAAAAACGAAACAACAAAGAAACTACCATGAAGGAAATAAGAAAATCTCTTCCCCCTGTGCTTGAGCTCAGTGACTTTTTAGCAGAACTAGCCTGATTGGGATCCCTGGGTGGCGCAGCGGTTTGGCGCCTGCCTTTGGCCCAGGGCGCGATCCTGGAGACCCGGGATCGAATCCCATGTCGGGCTCCCAGTGCTTGGAGCCTGCTTCTCCCTCTGCCTGGTCTCTGCCTCTGTCTGTGTGACTATCATAAATAAATAAAAATTTATAAAAATAATAAAAAAAAAGAACTAGCCTGATTGGTATCCTTAGAATTCAGAGTAAGGGATTGACTTTTGTCTTTAGAATTGCTGGCCAGTTTTCAGGTGACATAAAAGCGATATGCTCGCCTTTGAGTAGTATTTGTAAAGGCTCAGAGGCTAATAGGTATACAGAGAATTAAATAAATAGGATTCATTTATGCTGGCTGCTAGCACTGAGTCATGTATTGTTGGTATTTGGTAATTCAGATTTGTCAGACAAAAGTCTTCATGGCTGATTTGCTTACTGGCTACCCAGGACCAGCTTCAGATTCTGTGTGAACCAAGCTGAGGGGACAGCTCTCTGAGCTCTGCAAAATCTCGGTCTGCTGAACTCTATAAGGCAAACAGATGTAGAGCTAACTAACCCAAAATATGTACCATCCCACCCCCATGTAAAACTGTGATTGTGAGGAACTGGTCACAGAGCCAATGTCCTATGTTCCCTCAATGCTGAATTTAGGACAAATATTGCCCCTCCTGACTTTATGATATCTGTGCCCATTTCCATTTGCCTCCAAGAAAAACATGGTTTGATTCATTTGACTATAGTGTGGTTATGTGTTTTTAGTCAGCTGTAAAATGTATCATACCTTTGAGGAATGAGAGAGCATGTTGAAATAAAAGTTCAATAAATGTGAACACTTGGTGAGTAAACTTTGGACTAAAAATAAGGAAAATCTGGGTTCTTGTTCAACAACTAACCAGCTTTGTGACCTTGAGTGAGTCCCTTATATCTGGGGTCTTAGTATCTTTAACAGTAAAGTATTTTTTAAGGTCAAAGTGCTTCCTTTTCAGATTTTTAGCCTTCTCAGGGCCCGTGGGTGGCTCAGCGGTTGGGTGCCTGCCTTCGTTCGGCTCAGGGCATGATCCTGGTGTCCTGGGATAGAGTCCCACATCAGGCTCCCTGCATGGGTCTGCTTCTCTCTGCCTGTTTCTGTGTGTGTGTGTGTGTGTGTGTGTGTCCTCATGAATAAATAAATAAAATCTTCTAAACTAAAAAAAAAGATTTTTAGCTTTCTCAATATCATGTGACTTTTGGCTCCTGTCTCTTCATTAACACCTCCAGCAGCAGGTGGGCAGGAACAATAAAATATGAAATGTAGGCAAGATACTGCTGTAGTCTTATTCCTGGTGCTGAAAATGAGCTTCTTGGGGGATGTTATCTTTAGTTACTTAATTATACTATCTGTGTCTCCGGGAGCTAATTGAGAGAATGGCTCTGCAAACAGATCAACAGCAACAAACATGTTTTACCAGGCCTTCTCCTGTAGGAAGTCCATAGGCAGCAAATTTAATATCAGCATCCTTTTCTGCTCAGTTGGCATAAATTGTCACTTGCTTTTAGGCTGCTCACAAAGTATTTTTAGACTCCTTTAGTTTAGTTCACTTGTGAAGAAGAAGAATAAACCCAACTCTTGTGGTCATAGACCAAGGTGAAAAAGAACCTTCTAGTTGGTTCAGACCAGCCCTCCACCAATGCTGAAATACTCCCCCTAAGAGAAGATATTCACTCTTGCTGATGGGTATTGACAGTATTTTTCCTGTTCTGTTTCCTTGTGTCCTAAATAATGGAAAAAATTTACAGCGTATTTGCCTTAGATTCAAGAAACTAAGTACAATTAAGAAAGCAACCATTTAAGGAATAGCTGTGTGGCCGTAAAACAACATGTGTAACACACCATTTTATAATCTAATATAAAATAGGGTTAATGAGATGATGAGAATTGCTTGTGAATCTTTGAACAATTTGTAGCAAAAAAAATGTAAATTAATTACTGGATGGAGGTACCTAATAAAATCTTTTGTGTGACAAAAATATTTAATAGGAATTTGATGCACTTTGGCTCATCCACATCAATGTACATGGTGAAGTCTCCAGAGAAGAAATGTAAACATGACTAAAAGTATTGGTTGCCATTTTAAAAGTTCTTTTAAAACCTTAAGGTGGCTGTAAGCCTTATTATAACAAGTACAAAATATTTGAATCTGTCATTTAGTTATAGTAAAATTGTCAGTAGTTCATAGCAAGGTTTTACTAGGCTGTAATCCTACTCTTGGACTTGATTATGTTATTTAAGGAACTGATATGGAAGGAAATGCCATTTAAGAGATGACAATGAAGAAAATTCTAAACTTTTGCTTTCTTACCTGCTTATGCTCTATATTTTGATCAAATGAAATACCCCATGCTAAAATGTTTCATCTTTGGCAAACTTTATTCACAGATACTTCATTACCTTAATGCTGAACGGTATATGATGTCCAGTAGTTGCTAAGCTAACCATTTAACCATGCCGACAGGTGCTGATGCTTGTAGCATAGAAAATAATTAATCTTACAAGTGCAACGCAATCATTCTTCAGGAAAGTCTTATGAACAGTCCTGAGGCCAGATGGTATGCTCCTCACGAAGCATTGTTACACATGATAGTGAAATAATACAATTAATATTGTACTTTACTCAGGTAATAGAGAAATTCTACTTTTGCAGGATGGTCTAAGAACTAAGATTTATAATATTGGAACTTGCAAAACATTAGCAGATAAAAAACTACAACTAGTTTGTTTAAAAAAAAAGTCCTTAAAAAAATAGCTGGTTTATGAGGGATTCTCTTCATTTTAAAACATTTCCTAAAAGTTAATTTTAATATCTAAGCTATTTACTTTTTGAAAAAATTACCTAAATGGCTTTACTCTAGGCTTCAACAATAAATGAATCAGTGAATAGTTATTGGACCAAGTGCTTCATGATTTAAGGAGAAATAAATTTTATCTGGGGAGAATTACTAACTTCACAGTTAAAAAACAAATGCTAAATTGTTAGACATGAAGGAGTTCAGAAAAGGGGAGATTATCTTGACCTAGATAGACAAACAGCATCTTATGCTGGATCTACAATTTTTTTTTAAGTTTTATTTATTTATTCATTCATTCATGAAAGACACAGAGAGGCAGAGACATAGGCAGAGGGAGAAGCAGGTGCCCCATGGGAAACCCGATGTGGGACTTGATCCTAGGGCCCTGGGATCATACCCTGAGCCAAAGGCAGATGCTCAACCACCGAGCCACCCAGGTGCCCCGGATATACAAATGTTGAAAGTTTGTGTGAGTCTGTGGTGTCGAAGAAATCAGGCTGGACCTCACAGTGGCCTTTGTTCAATGAGGAGGCCAAGGCTCAGAGCTTAGTCTTTTTTTACCCTTTATCACAAAGCTGCTCAGTGGGCTGCTTATTTTTTGGATAAGAAGGCATTCAAGGTGGAAGGAGTGGTTGAATGAAAGACACCGGGGAAGGCACAGCTATGCTTTCCAGGAGTTAGCAGGTGCTAAGCTTATTGGGATCTGTGTATTACTGGAAATCTGATAGGGATCTGTATATTACCGGAAATCTGATTTAACTATGAAGCATGATCTTTTTGATTACTATTAAGTATTTTTCCTTGTATTACAAGGTGTAGAATATCCTAGGTGCTCAGTAATATTAGCTGATTGAGTGAAGGGGAATTGAGAAATTTCCCAATTTACTGTACAACACATAAGGGAGGCTGGTCGTTGGGTTAAATTTTAGCATGAATGTGATTTCTCAAATAAGCCACATTAGATAAAAAAGTAACTTTAAGCTCTATCAAACTCATGAAGATTTGTTTCAGCATACTTTGATCAAGATTTTAGGGTTTTTTGTTTTTTTTTTTCAAGTATTTCTTTTTCCTCTATTGTCTTGGGCTGGGTTCATTTCCGAAAGACCTAATTACTACATTTATGAGATAATGTCTAATAATTTCAAACAAACATAAAACAACAGTTAGAATTATAAACTAGTGTTTTAACATGACTTCTATTAAATTTTAATATCTTTTTGAGTAGGAATAGGGGATATTTCAAGTAGCCTTAGTAAGTAGGAAATAAAAACCAAGATTGGTGGATCCTGGTTTTTGGAATATCTCTGACAGGCCCCTGCTCTGTGTTCGATTTTAGGTAGTGACCTTAGATGTTCATTGCTAATTTCTGTTTTGCCTTAGAGCAACTGTCTTCTTGGTTTTTGCTTTGCCCTCAGGGTTTTGTCTTTCCTCCACCTTCCAGTAAATTAATTACCAGAATATTCTTCTGTCACTTTCGAATATCAGCCCTGCATCCTCTTTCTGAGGAATCTGTCATTCATCACTGAAAGCTTCTTAGGGCCCATGATCAGACACTGGGTAATGTCATTATAGAGAGTTTCAGTTTGTGTGTTATAGGTAGGAAGGTATCTTTCTAACCTCAAGTCTCTACAAAAAATTTATTTTTGTATTACTTAAAAAGTAACAGGCCAGTTTTTAAAAATCAGTTAAGTCTCTATGATCATATGACATATGAAAAAAAAAGTTCATTTTTCAAAAAGACTACCCATTCTATCTACTAAAATTAAAGTCTCTGTCATAGGGCATTGCCCTAGCCAAGGACAACTGTGGCTTCAGGAGTGTCCTGCTTGACAGAACTCTTCCTTTCTCAAGGACATGTCATCTTGCCTTTGACTTAATAGCTGGACTGGAATTGGGAATCTTTACTACTTTTTTTTTTTTTTTCATTTATTTATGATAGTCACACAGAGAGAGAGAGGCAGAGACATAGGCAGAGGGAGAAGCAGGCTCCATGCACTGGGAGCCTGATGTGGGATTCGATCCCGGGTCTCCAGGATCGCGCCCTGGGCCAAAGGCAGGCGCTAAACTGCTGCGCCACCCAGGGATCCCAGGGAATCTTTACTACTTTAAAACATTGACCAGAACATCCTTTCTTTTCTTTTCCTTTTTTTTCTGTCCTTAATAATTGGATCCTACAAAGGAAAAATCATTCATTGGGATTAGGTGCAATAAGCTATGATCTCTGTAAAAGCAGAATAATTCGCATCAAAGGAGAATACTCAGGGGTGCCTGATTGGCTCAGTGGTTAAGTGGCTGTCTTCAGCTCAGGGCATGATCCCGGAGTGCCAAGGATCGAGTCCCACATTGGACTCCCCACAGGGAGCCTGCTTCTCCCTCTGCCTGTGTCTCTGCCTTTCTGTGTGTCTCTCATGAATAAATAAATAAAATCTTTAAAAAAAAAAAAAGGAGAATACTCAACTTATAGAACCACAGATAATGGGAGAGACCCAAATAAAGCTGAAAAATGTATTTTGATTGTATATAGACAGGACTCAGACACACACAAAAATGCAAATAAAGTAAACCCTGTGCTATGCCTCTACTGTAGAATATTGTTTGCAAGATATATTACCATATTTTAAGGACTAATGGAGAAATTAAACAATAGAATAGAAAGAATGATTAGAGAGCAAGGGTAGTAATAATCTAGATCAAGATGAAAAATGTTACTCATTCCTATCTATGGACAGTAAAGAGGAGGAGAATGACTTTTTAACTTCAGCTTTATTTTGGGAATTAAGCTAAGCCTAGGAGGAACCTTAGACAATTTAAGTAGCTAAATGTTAGACTGTTTTAATTATTTATTTAGTAAATATTTGTTAGGACTTACTAAGTTCCTAGATGCAAAGATAACTAAGAAATATTCCTGTAGGCTTAAGAAACTGGAAGTCCTTTAGTGAAACCAGGTAAGGATGATTACAGCTCAAAGTGGGGGAGGGGTTTGCCCTCTGATTACAGTATAGGCAAATGATGTTATTAATGTCCAGAGGAGAAGTCCCATTCTAATATAAGCAGAGATTTTTGGATATTTCATACTGGTAATTTCCTTTACTAAAGGAAATCTTTTAAATCTTGTTTTAATTTCTGATTTGATAATATCTTCCTTGGTAAGTTTTCATTTTATTCAATTTGAAGATTCTGTAAATCTCTGATGTAATTTATTCATGTAATTTTTATTCCAAAGATTATGGCTTCTGCCGTTATAAATAAGTAGAATTATACGCCGTTACTCAACTGGTTGGTTTTTACCAGGTTTAACATACTTAAAACAGCAAAGCATGTGGCCAATATACCAGAAAACAGTAATTATCTAAAATAGGAAAGATGAAATTAACATGTATTACCATTTTGGCTATTTGATTCAAATAGCATCTAGGTTTTATTCTCAAAATGGAAGATGGATAGATGCTTTTATAGATGATGATGATGATGACGGTGATAGATGATGATAATAATGATGATGGTAGTGGTAATAAACGATGGTGCACCTTTATTGAGGGCAAGAGACATACTACATAGAGTTCTTCTCATGCATTAGCTCAGTTAATTTTCACAATTCTCTGCTTTTTCATCTATCAGTGATTGGCAAAGATGGTTGGGTGTATTTTTGTGAGCGATCTGATGAACAAATCAATGATTTCCCTAAAAACAGTATTTCTCAAGCTTGGAAAATAAAAGAGTCTCTTTCAGTGAAAATGTAAATTGTATCTTGGTAGTTATAAATGTGCAAAATATGAAACCAGTTAAACCTTTCTTACAATATATCTCATATAACTGTAAAAGCAAAGTAACTTTAAACATACCCCACAAAAAGCCTTTAAAATTAGAATTAGACTGTCAATTCATTGTCCTGAATGATGATGTTTTGTTGAAGCTATCATTGTACAAAGTGTACCGGTGTTAGGGGATTCAGTATTCTCATGTATTCATGTGTCTTATAACAGCCAGTTTTCTTACAGCATTCCATATTCAAACTGTGTCAAAACTTCATACAATGAAGGTATGGTATAATTTCACCTTTGCTTGATAGAGTATCATCTACATATTAAGTTCACTTTTCCATCACTGCTTTGTATTGTTTTGTGCATGTGGACACAAGTGGGCATCATGTTCCCTTGTTAACTTAAAAAATTGTCATGTGAATAAAAGTTTAATTTTAAAGATTCCTGTAGAGAGAATTTGTAGTTTTCTTGAATTTGTTGGCCACATCTCCCTGCCTTCTCCTCCCTGCAACATGCTAATAAAATTAATGCAATGGAAATAATAAGATAATGATTCTCTAGGTGCTGTGCAGAGCTCTTTCTATGCACTATCTCATTGAATCTTGCAGCAACCCTAGGAGCTGGGTCATCTGGTTATACTGCTTTTGTAGATAAGGACATTGGATCTTGGGCACAATAAGTAAATTCCTTCCGAAGTCACATTTTGCATCCAGGTGCTCTCACTCCAGAGCCTAGAATACCCCACCAGAAGCTTTATTTTTTTTCACCAATACTATAAATATGTATAGTGTAACTTTCAGTGAACCAAATACCAGGCCAAATGCTTCCCATATATGATAATCTTTACAGCAGTCTCAGCAGAGTGATACTGTCATCTGCCTTTTAGTAAGGTAAGAAGGCTCAAGGTCACCCTTTTAATAAGAATAACCCCCTCCCCCAACTTAAAAGATATAAGCATTTCAGGACTCATACAGGGACAATTCTAAAAGCAGAACTTAAAATAGTGTTTTCATTTTCTAGAGTTTCAGGAGCTTGATTTATATTTTTCAAAGAAAAACAATCAAATAAGTGCTCCTGTATTTATATTGATTTTTTAAAAATAAAAACTTAAAAAAAATGTCATTGGAAAACAGGCCTGTTAAGCTTTTTAAAGGCCTTCATTGTATGTGAACCTTGACAAAGGATATGAAATAAATGCCTTGTGAAATGAAGTTCTCTACATTAAAAACATTTTTGGTCAGCAAATTTTGTGGCAAATTTATTGATGCAGTAAATATTTCATTTACTAATAGGGCTATTTGGGAGAAGATTTGTTTACACTGGAGTACTGAAGGAAATGTAGTCCAAATTACAGGCATAATGATTCTCATTGATATTCTTGCAGTACCCTCTAGCTTATATGCATCTATAAAATGATTATTTTTTTGAAGAAAAGAGTCTGTGTCACCAGCTATATAATTTATGTTAGATTATTGACAGTTAGTATACTGGCAGCCCAGACGGAAATAGGAACTCTAGGTGAGTGTGTCTATGGGAGCATATGTATATATATATATAGTTAAATACATACACCCATAACCTTGGATGTAACCCACAAATCCAAATAGGGTTCATATGCTTTTGAACATTGATGGATTTTTATTTTGAGTTTGTGATAACCACTAATGTGTTCAAGTATTACTTTGCATAGAGTGGAAATAATTGCCTTGGGCATAGTTTTTTTAAGGTCTTTTGATTACTTTTGTTTGGAGAATGATACATTTTAGTAGCAAAATACATCACAAAGTTCAGAAAGTCTCCCTGTGTTACATGTAAACATTTCATGGAAATCCATTGGTTTGTTTTGTATTTGGTCTCTATCTTTTGAATATGACCTTTGAGTCTGTTTTATTACTTGGAAGTCTTTATTAGTGACTTGCTAAGCCCTAGAGGAATCAGTGCTTAACTAGAGGGACAGGGTCCTAGACCTGGTGGCCTGGTGGAAGTAGTGGGTCAGATGAACAATTAAGAAGTACATGGTCCCAAATTGTGGTGAGGACGGAAACCTGTGCCAGGTGGGGTCTTCAAGGTTGAAGAGGCCTTTATCAAGTGGAGATGGAGACATTGAAATGGAAAGAGAGCCACATAAATGTAGATGCTGCTCAGAAGCTGGAAGGCATGCAGTATGGCAGTTGAGTGTAAGGCTAGTGTCGTGGCAAGTCAAGCATTAGCTCGGACAGGAAAAGGGCTTTTTGCAGTTAAAGGACGTTCAAACCAGGGAGCACATCCATGTTCTAGAGAAAGGTAGAAGAAAGAGACTGATAAGGAGAAGATGCAGAAGTGGGAGAGGACCAACAGAGTGGTAACCAGGGCCAGGTTGATGAGGGGTGGGGCAGGTTCCAGGCAGAAGGAACAGGGTATCCATGGTGTCAACTGTTGCTGTTTCTTTCAAAAGAAGCACCCTACAGGGGCACCTCAGTGGCTCAGTTAAATGTCTGACTCATGATTTCGGCTCAAGTCATGATCTCAGGGTCCTGGGATCCAGCCCTGCATCAGTCTGTGCTTAGCAGGGAGTCTGCTTGAAGATTTTTCTCCCTCTCCCTCTGCCCCGCCTTCTCTCTCTCTCTCTCTTTCGCAAATAAGTAAATCTTAAAAAATGAGAAAGCGGCACTCTACAGTGACATTGACTTTAGCAATTAAGCAGTCATTGGTGGCCTTATCAGGAGCAATTTCATTATCCATACTGTCCGTTGAATTTCTAAGATCTCAGAAGAGGAATTGTATGATAAGAAAGTCTCAAAAATGTAATCATTTCTCCTAATGATGGTGGAACTGCTGTAGACATAATTATTACTACTCTTAGGGTTACTAGTATAGTCCCTGAGTGAAAAGAAGCCAAATTGTGGGCTGGAATGAGGAGTAACGCTGAGAGAAAGCATTTACTCAAACTACTCCAAGGAAATAGACAGTGTACATAGGCTCATCTAGAATATTTAAGTGACAGGATTTATCTTAAGTAGCTTATAAACAAAATTACTTGGGTGGGTTGCTGATTAAGAAAATGCATGCCAACTTGTCAGAATGCCAGCGCTTTGTTAATTATTTAGCAATAAAAGTTGAATTCTTTCCCTACTTTCAGGCTAATGGGAAGATAAGAGGTGAGGGAGGGGAGGGCAGGTCAAAGTCTTACAATCCCAGGAAGTCTGAGGTCAGCCTCCTGTCCCCAGTTTCTGTTGTAGAGGCATGGTGATGGAGTGACAGCTATGGACAGATGTCCCTCCCGCCTGCTTCTCTGCTCCTTGCACTCACTCCCACTTGTCCATGTTACCTTCCTGCTTTGTTCTCCAAGGAGCAGAGTGACCTTCCAGCTGGTGCACACCTGCATTTTTGCTCACTAGCATTTTTACTCTGCTCCTTTAGGAACCATGAGAAACATACTTTCCCAATTTCTTCCTCTTACTTAAAAGAAGAAAAAGAGAGAGGGGGGAGGAGGGTGAAAGGAAGGAAGAGAAAGAGAGAGTGAGAGAAAGAGAGAGCACACAAAAATTGGCAGAAAACCCTGCAAGAAAATGAGTTTGACAGATTTGTTGAGTTTTGGATTTCTGTCTTCCTGTTTCCTGAATCTGTCAGAAAAGCTAAGGCCCTACCCCCACGATGAATAAAATCCCTAAGGCCACTGTCTGAAAAGAGGGGAGATACACATCATTTTCTCTCCAAATTATCAAAAGGAGATCCATGCACACGGAACCGAGACACAAATCATTATCTTCAAATTATTGGCGGGAAATCAAATTAATGCTTGAGGCTTTAAAATGGGTGGGCTAATGTGGAGGAGAAAAAAAAATAATTGAAAAACAGAATGTCTCATGAATAATAAATAAGTAAAATCTAGTTGTAATTTAATCCAAATCCTACCACTAATGGATTGCTCGTGATTAGCAGTGTGGTATGCTTTTTACCATTTCCTGATATTTCGCCTCTCTAACTTTGCTGTCTCTCCTAAAACATTTATCTTATGACATTTAATTACTTGTTTACACTTTGTTGTCTCCAGTTAGGCTCCGTGAGAGCTGGGGCTAGGCTTACTGCGTTCTCCGTGCTCTACTCACAGTACGTGTTCCAGAAGGTTCCTGCAGTTCTTATTTTGCAGACCTGGTCTCATCTGGTGAGGAAATGAGGCTAAACTAGTACTGCTGCTGTCTTCTCAGATGCCCTGATCAACACTTTGGTCTCTGCATTCTGTCCCTGGCTTCCCTCGGGTCTGGCGGTGGGTAGTGTCCTACTACCTGATGGAATGAGCACTTGGCTTGTAGTCAGTAGAAAACCCAGTGCAAATCCCACTCTGCTCCACCCATAAAGGACCTTAGAAGGTTTTGCTCACTTTTCTCCCAGCCTTAGAAATTAAATAGGGTAATTATACCTACCTCATTTGGTTGTAAGATGACTCAAATAAGATAATAACTGTGAAAGCACTTGATAAATTGGAGAGGTAATAGTTGTAGTTGTACTTTTAAGAGGGCATAACAATAGCTGCAAATACTATATATACTTCCTGTGCAACTTTTACTCCTGGCAAGATGCCTCATATAGAGAAGGTTTTATGTCTTTATATACATTTATCTGGACCCGAGATGCATCCAGATGAGCTGAAGCATCAACACTGAATACAGCTCAGGCTCATTTTGGTGGTGACTCCACCCCCACATAAAACATGGTTGATGCCTTCTTGTGTCTCATATTCTGGTGGGGCAGCTAATTCCTTTTGTATGTGCTGTAATAACAGGCATCGAATAAGCCTGTGAGAACTGGGTACTGATAATCTGAGGTGTGATATCAAAAGTTGTCTTTTATTCTTAAGATCTCAGGGAGGAGTACTTAAGATAATCACCCGAAAGAAGCTACAGTACCCTAGAAAGTAGCATTGAAGTGACTTGGTTATCACTGAGTCTCTTGGTTCTGGACATTTGAAAACTTGGAACAACAACAACAAAAAAGAGTTACTATTGAAGAGAGTATAAAATGAGGAGGGTAGTTCCTTTGGGAAGGATGAAATTTAATGTCCATTGCATGAGAGTAATATTGGAGGTTCAGAATAAAATTGATTTTTTTTCCCACTCAAAGGGTAATCATACTAACCTTTTCAGATTGTTGCCTCAAAAATTTTTGAAGATTCTAGATTAAAAAAACAAGCAAAGGTTAGTACTACAGTGTCACTGAATTTCCAAAATTGTAAATACCATACCATAAAAGTATATATAAAAATATAAAGCTTTGTGCATCTGAAGTAATGTGCATTTTCCCAAAAATTAAAAAAAAAAAATCTGTCAAGATTGCTACAGTTTCAAAGTGGTTGAACCAAATGAGTTTTCATGATGGCTCCACTTCAAAATTGTAAATAGAAATATCCTCAGTCCTTTGTCATGCTTCGTCCTGGAATTAAGGGAGAATCCAGGAATATGCCCCTTGTGTAACATGTGACAATGCTGCACCTTTTTAGTCTCCAAAAATAGCAAAAGAGAAAAAGAGTAAAGATGGTTTATTATAGGGTAGAGAATGGCTTGTCCTTCTCTTGTTTAATTAAAAATTTTGATGTTATTAAATACATCTCAGATTGAATAGCTTTTCACCAGCATAGCACCTATCAGGTTGTGTCAAATTAGTCTCTAGTTAACAGAATAGCATGAGAGCTGGTTCACCTTGATGAGACAGTTCTGGTTCTGCAGCTCTTCTATAGCTCGAGGGCATTTCTTGTCAGCCTTTTTGAGACTAAGTTTAGTCTTAAAGCTGCTAGTACTGATTGATAGTAGCTAACGTTATTATCTTCATGTATGGACCTTAGGTGTCATAACCTTGCGTCAAGACTTGATGAAGCTATTTTGGTCATGCTGTTAACACTTCTTCCACTTTTAATACCGAGCATCTGCATTATCTGCTGTATGAATAAATTCAGTTTATTTTTAATTTGTTGATAAGTTTTGTGCTGGTCAGGAACACTTTTTCCCATGTCTTGTCAGAATGTTCAACATGGTCTTGGTAGGGGCATTATGAGTGTTTGGATGTGTGCATTTGTTAATTTCCCTCCCTTGGAACTTCAGAAATACATACTGACTACTTATGGATTGGAGTTTCTTGTGTTTATAGATAACCATTATGTATGCTAATAATGTTGAGACCTAGAAGGTCAACAGCTAGCAACTCTGGTATTTCTATTCCCTCTTTGACTCTTAGCTTCCAAAATTCAAAATATGATTTGTAGTGCTTGGAGACCAGATGTCTTCTCTTTGCCCCTCAAAATGTACTCTCGGCCCCAGGAGGTTTACCTGTGTGACTCCATCAGTGGGCTCTTTTGCCCTCTGTTTTTTAGGTGGATTTAGTCAATTGAATCTTTGGCTGAGATCAGAGGGAGAGAGAACAGGTGAATCAGGACATATATTACTCTTTCTTCCTGCGGAATAGTTTTACTGTCATTATACTACATTTGGGGTTTTGTATTCAGGTTTATTTTGATAATTCTTTGCAGTCCATCATGAGCATCAATTTCCAGATCCCTACAACTTGAAACTCAGAAATAATTTTTATTTCACTGTAACTAGAGAATCCATTTCATTAAATGAGAAAAATGATATAAGGTGGTGGGTCTTGCTCATGAATATTACAACTTGACTCTCAGAAACATTTGATACATCCATAATCCTGAACAGAAAGTAAATTAGTTTATTTTGAGGTGAGGATGCTTTATTGAAAGAGCTTTATAGGATGGATACCTTTAGTCAAAAAAGGAAAAGCAAGATATACTATTCTTTTAACTAGGTAAAAAATTGATCAATTTGAAGTAACCCAAATGTCCATCTACTGGACGAATGGATACATAAAATGTGGTCTATCCATCTAATATAATATGACTCAGCCATAAAAAGAAGTGAAGTACTGATACATTGCTGCAACATGAATGACCCTTGAAAATATTATGCTAAAGTGAAAGAAGCCAGTCACAGAGGACTGCATATTGTATGATTATATGTAATATCTAGAATAGGTCTATCTATAAACATAGAAAGTAGATGAGTGGATGCCTAGGGTTGGGTGGTAGGGAGTTGGGATGGGGGTAGTAACAGAAGTGATGACTAAGAGGTGTGGAGTTTCTTTCTGGGTAATAGAAGTGTTCTAAAATTGATTGTAGTAATGGATGTACAACTCTATGGATATACTAAAAGCCATTAACTTGTATACTTTAAATGGGTGAATTGTATAATACGAGAATTACACCTCAATAAAGGTGTTAAAATAGTGTCACTAAAAATAAAGAAAAACCAAGACAAAACCAAAATCATAAAGATATACATTGCAATCTTATCAATATGAGTTTGCAAATACTTGCTTTCAGGTTCTGTGAATTTTTAAAATAAGTGATTATTACCATTACCAGGAAGTATATAAATCTATGCAATTTATTTGTTTGTTCATTCATAGAGTTTGTTTTCCTCTCCAGTTTATGAAGTTTTGTTTTCATAGGTTTGTTTTTTTTAAAACCTCTTTCTTGGAGAAAGATCCAAGTAGAAAACCACGTTTCTACAATGTTCTTATTTTAAGGCTTTTATTTCAGTGTTACTTGAAATTTACTTTAAGCTTTTATATTTTGTGGGATTTGCCAGTTCTTTCATAATGGAGGAACATATATGTAAATATTTCAAGAATTGAGTCTTCTTCTGAATGCTAAATGTGCTCATATTGTGGATTTCAGATTCTGACAATAAACATTTGTGTAATTTACAGATTAACTTTTTTTTCACCAGCTGATCCAATAGTAAAACTTAATCCTTCGTACAATTCAGATTCAACTTTAGTACAATAGAAATCATTATTCAAACAGTAGAGTAGTACCAGCTTTTCAGTGGCACCTAAACTAAGAAGAGAATTAGTAAAATGGTTTTAATTACATGCTTGTCTGTTTGATAGGCAGTAAGAAAAAGAGAGTTTTGCCTTTGATAAGTGAAGGGGTCTATTTGGAGAAGGGGGTTGTCAATACAATTCCATGCCTTGCTATCAAGAATTATTCTAAAAACTGTTGATAATTAAACTAAGAGCCTTTGTTCGAACTCTTGCTCTAAAGGTGACAACCTTAAAATCTAAAAATAGTCTGATCAGAAACCCTAGTTTTACTTGAATAATGTAAAACTGGTGTTCTCTTTATGAAATATCTGCATTTATGAAGTTCATCTGTAATAAGTTTTAAAGATAAAATTATTTTATAGTTAGTAAGTGTATGCCAGGGTAAAGTCTTTTCTTTTTCCTGTGTGCAATTCAAATGTACCATCCAGTTCAAGCCAGTTGAGTTATAGTTTTTTAGATAAACATTTTGAATTTAAGAATAACTGTTTTAAAGGCTGCGGCTAAGTACTTTTCACATGGTTTTCAAATAGAGTTGTATCATAAATTGACATCCAAATCCTGAAACAGGAGGCTCTCAAATATTTGATGAACAAAGAGAAAGAGTGGGAGGGATTATATAGCTTGAGCTTATTACACTCTACCCCTGCTTTTAACTAGAAAGCCCAAAGATGCCCCCCCCCCCCGTTTTTTTAAATCAGATTGGGTACCTATCTGAGTGAATAACCATCAGAACCTAGGGAGAATGAAATTTAATTTTGTGATCTTCTTCAAACCTTTAACATTTAAGTCCGGTATCTCCTATAAGAAATAGATGGAGGTGGTCTTCCAGCTCTTACGAGTTAACTGATAATTTCATCACCCAGGGGACTATGATAAGGGTTATAGGATTGCTTACAGTCTTCTACAGAATTTGGTATTGGAGAATTATGGTGATGATGATGATGATGATGACGACGACAGTGATAAGAATAATGATGACGATGATGATGGTGAAGTAGGCAGGATGATGATAATGATGGTGATGACCACAATGATGGAGAAGTAAGAGGTCGATGTAATATTTCTTATAATGCCAGCACCCAGGACAAACAAAGAACCAATTCTATACCAAGTGACCATGGATTTCCTTAGAGGTTGACAATGACTGGATTATCACTGTAGCGGCATTCTTAGCACTTGAGCCAGTGTCTGAGAATGTAGGACAGTAATCCCTTTTCCATATAAGGAGATTCTATCAAGTGCTTCTAGCATTTGTAGTTGAAAATAGCAGTTCTTTCAAGAGATTCCTCTATTACATTTGTTCTAGAATGGATTCTTCTTACCCTATAACTCAGGTGCCTTATTAGATAAGACATCTTCTGTATGAAAATGTTGTTTTGGATACTCCTTAATCCACCTACTACTTCCTGCCTCCTGGTACATGGATGCTATGTTGTATAGATAATCAGTTGTGAAGCCTAATGGAGTTGGGACCCTGGCTTGAGATCTTGGCTTAGATCTTGTCACCTCTCTGAACAATCAAGTGTCAACAGAAGATAAACCCCTTGATTATAGCGTTTCTGGCTCAGCTCTCAAGAGCTCCCTTTACAAGCAGGACAGAGAACTGAAGTGAGCTCCAAACGGGATAGTCATCGCAATTTCCAGTTTTTTAGTAGCCGTAGGGCATAGCACCTGAATTGTAGTGACCTTTGTCTGTGACATTCTTGGGTATGAGAGATCTTACGGTGAACCGCTGCTGGGAAGGAAGGGACCTGAACTTTCATGGTTCTTGGAGAAGACAAGCTGAGGGAGTAGGAGACAGCACAGGCAGGTTTATTGGGAAGCTAAGGAAGCTGAGAGTTTAAGGGCCTTCACTTTTAGACTCTGAGTGCTGGCTTTGCTGGGAGTTATTTCAGGGCCTCCCAGGAGGAAAAGAGAGGCCAGGATGTAATCTGGAAACACTTCTGGTAAATTGCCTAAAGAGATCTCAGAAGAAAGAGACCTGAATCTCTCAAGGCTCCAGTAATTTTGGTAGTTTATTTTCTCATTTTAAGTAAATATTCACTTTAATTTATATTTAGTGCCTTTGTTAAATAGAGCTCGAGGTTTTTGAATCCTCTGGTTTGTTGGCTCAGCATGTTCATTTATTTGTTCCTTTTCTTCAAACCACCTCAGAACTGGGGGAGGTGAATAATTATATTCATCTCTGTTTATCTGTTTTAGTTCTTTCCTTCCTTCTTTCCTTGCTTCCTTCCTTCCTTCTCTTATATTGATACCCTTCTCTTGCCCTCTTATCACACCCTGGTATATCTTCCCATGCTGTGACTACTGCCTCATGGAAAAATGACTAGTTTATAGGAAGCCGGCAAAAGAACAGGGATGAGGGAAACAGTCCAAATTCCCAGGAATTGCTTCCATACACATATTATCTTCAGAGATGAAGCTCCTTTTGACACAGAGGAGAGTAAACCTCCCTCTGCACACCCCCTGCCCCCAACTTCGAGGAATTCATAGTTTTGAGAAATCTCCAGATGGTTCTCATCCAGACATGTCTGGAGAAATAAATGAAGGACAGCATATATTTTAAGTTGTTTGGGCCGTTAACGCCTCTCAGGCAGGCAATAAATATTATATTACTTTTTCCTTTGCCTAAGTCGATCTTAATGATGGAATAAATTGGGGCTGGTTATATGCAATATACTCTGCCGCTAGTGATTTTTGAAGATTGTAGACTATAGATGGTTACCAATAATAATCTGAAGCTCCTTTAGGAAGAAAGTCGAAAAACCGGTTAATGCTTTTGAAGCATGAAAGAGGATACTTTTGTCTACAAATCCCAGGGATGTGTAGCTTAAATGGCGTGAAGCTTTACATATACACAGCTATGCTATCAGATCTGTCCTAGTCAAGTAAATTTGTCTCAGTAGACATCCTGCTGCAGATCATTACTGAGTTCAAGCTTCACTTTATGGCTTCCTGAAGCTCTAGGCCTCCTGCTGACATTTAGTTTTGCATGTAGATGAGAAAGAAGCCCCTGTGAAAAGTTTTTATTAGGATGTGTTAATGATGCTTTCGTGCTCAATACAATGGGTGAGAGAGATCTGCTCTGGTTGTGGGTGTGTGCCACCATAAATAACATGCTAGCTTGCCCCATTTTTCCTTGCTTCAGTGGAGAAAGACTGCTTCTCCTCCCATCCCTCCCACACAATAGGGTATTCTTCTGCCCTCGGTCAATGGACTTCCTTCGCGGTTGTTGGTTGTTGACTCCCTTGCCCACGCTGCTTTAAAAAAAAAAAAAAAAAAAACACCAAATAGCGACTATGTCACAGTAGTGAGGTCTTCAGGAAAAGGATTCAGATTCAAAATACAAGAAAAGTAATATAAACGTTGCTGTTGCCCCTGTAATAATTCTGGGGTGTGATTTTTTTTCAAGTACTTATTAAGGAAATAGAATTTTACAAAGCTATATGCTTTTTATTTTTTTAAAAATCACCATAAAAACAACTTAGCTGGGCAGTGCAGTGCTACTCAAATCTCACATGTAATTGCTGCTTTAAAAAGAACGCATTTTTTTTTTACCTAATATTATAATATGCTGTTCACAATACAGGAGATTGTTAGACTTTGATGAGAGATATATTTCACAATTTGTGTTATTTCATTCCATTTTTCTTAATGTTGCACCATTAAATTCCAAAACTAATTTGCAGCACCTGATTCCACGTTAATGAGGTGAATATTTGCATTATTTGCCCAGTTGCATGACGTGGACTACTTGATTTATAGTATCAAAAGCTGTTTTGAAAATGATTTTATGATTTTTTAAAAGCCTAGGAATTTTAAGTTTTCATCTATAGTATGCTATAAAAATAATGAAGACACACAAAACGGAGACTCTGTTGGCTCAAGTTGAATATATAAGATTAGAAATTGTGGTCATAAGCTGAATAAATTATATATTTTCTGTTGGAAAAGTTGTTAAATCCATTCACTTAGTGGACTACAGCATGAAGAGTTGCCATTAGTCTATCCTATTGCATTATATTCCCTTCCTTTTTTTAAAAAAAAAATTCTATTTATTTATTCATGAGAGACATACACAGAGAGAGGCAGACACAGGCAGAGAGAGAAGCAGGCTTCATGCAGGGAGCCTGATGTGGGACTTGATCCTGGGACTCCAGGATCATGCCCTGGGCCAAAGGCGGCACCAAACCGCCGAGCCACGCGGGCTGCCCTATTCCCTTCCTTTTGAAGTTATTTTAGCCACATTTTAAATTTTAAAAAAGAAATGGAAACATGGCTAGAAAAGTAATTAAGTATCACTTGTTTATTGCAAAGAACAAAGCTGTTCATTCCAGCTGTTTGTAGAATTTAAAGATAGGAACAAACCAAATGACCATGAGTTGGGGACTGGTTGAATAGATTGTAGTACAACCATTTGAGGAAGCACTCTGCAGATTAAAAAGGAATGAGAGCTATCTATAAACTGCTGTGGAGAGATCCCTCCAATAACATATTAAGTGAAAACAACACAGCCAAGGAAAGCATACTTAAATAAATATTGCTACTGTTTATCTAAGGGAGCAAGTGTGTTGTGGATTTAACTCTGGAAATGTGTCCATACTTTTTTTTTTCTTTTTCTTTTTTAAGAGAGAGAACAAGAGCAGGAGAAAGAGCAGAGAGAGAGAATCTTAGGCAGGCTCCATCCCAGCACAGAGCCTGAGACAACCCTCAGATCATGACCTGAGCAGAAATCAAGAGGTAGACACTTAATCGACTGAGCAATCCAGGCACCCTGAAATGTGTCCGTATTTTACAGAAGTATAAAACAAAACCAACAAAATGAAGACAACTATTAAAGATGAAATAAATGAACTGCATTGTATAAAGCAGTTGCTAGTATATCCAGTAAGACAGAAAAGAGTCCTTCTAAATGATACTAAGGCACAGAAATTCAACTGTATGTCCTTAGTGCAGTAGACTCTGAAATGTAAAAAAAGAAAAAAAAGGCAAAATTTTAAACTGTCTCACAATTGTATTTGTTAATAGTGTTATTCTCGGGAATAGTTGTCTGTCTGTAGTGTGAGAGTAAAGTAAATGAGTAGCCTTGTTTTTGATTGGGAGAAAGAAGAGGCAGGTAGGGGCGTGAGATCAGTTTATTGACATGATGACACTCTGGATTTGAATGAGAAGTATCAAAATGATTTTTTTTTTAATTACAGATTTATCTGTATCCTTTAAAGATGCCTGAAAGCAAGGACTCATCTAGTAGCAATGAGTAGATCTGAGATACATACTAGGTTCACCTGAAGGAAGCAGGGCACTTGGAAGAAATGGCTGAATTTGTATCTATGGCAAGATGTATAGGAGGTGACCTAGAATACCATGTTGCCCTACCACACAGTAATGTAACTTTCAACAATTAATAGTTTTATCAAAAGGTCTCTCTAACCTGGGTCAACTTGGGGGTTACCAAGGTTAATAACTGCAATGGAAAAGAAAAACTCACCGATTTTGGCCACTGTTTTGGAAAGTATTAAATAAGAGGGAACGATGTTTTTATATTGTTTTTTTCCATAATGGCTATTTCATGAGAAAGTGGGTTCTTTTTTTTTTTAATAGAAGTATTGCAATTAATAAAAGAAGGAGGAATTATAGCAATTGATCATCATCGTTTTGCATCTTTTATTGGAATAGTGGGTCTAGGCAATGATCACCTAGAAAGAAAATCTATCATATCCTCCTGAGAGGAATATACAGTATCATCTGTGAACTGGTTTGCTCCTTCCCCGCCACCAAAACAGTAATAACAACCCTGGATCTGATCAAACAGAAATTGGATTACTGACTGAATATTTGGTAATTTAAATGAATTATAATTTACCTTTAAGTGTGATAGCTATTACTATATTTAAAAATGTTTAATACTTAACATGAAAAAAATTAAAGTCTACTAACTTGCCTGATTATAAACCAAGCCAGTGACTAGTTTTTAGAGTTAATTTTTAGCATTGCATAGTGTATTCATTTGCCTGGGCTGTCATAACAAAATACAGACGGGTGGCTTAAACAAGAGAAGCTTTCTCTTTCACAGTTCTAGAGGCTGGGTGTCTAAGATCAAGATGTTGGCAGGTTTAGTTTCTGTTGAACTGTCTCTCAGCTTGCAGATGGCCACCTTCTTGCTGTGTTCTCACGTGATCTTTCCTCGGTCTACTTGCATATCTGTATCCAGATTTTGTCTACTTATAGGGACACCATTCATACTGGATTAGAGCCCACCCAGATGACCTCATTTTGCCTTAACTACATCTTTAATGGCCTTATCTCCCAACACAGTCATATTCTGAAGTCCTGAGGGTTAGAGATTCAACATAGGAATTTGGGGCTGTCAACATGCAGCCTATCACACCTGAAATGGGGATTGGAAACAGAGAGATTCATTTTTTTTAACTTCAAAAAATAAGCCAGTGAGTTTCAATGAACTATTTCTTGTTGTTGAACAAGTAGAAGCACTCCGAGAACGTCTGGCCATTTTGTCATGGCACATATTTTCACAAGTTATTTAATGACTTAAAAACATTATTTAATAACTATAAAACACTTCTCTACGATCTTTGGAATTTCTCTACCTTTGCAAATAAATATGAATAAGATGTTATAGAGAAGCAAACCATTAAATAAGATGTTAGCTTTTCTTTAAATATATTTAAGAAAGGAGGTCCATTGGAGTTCACTTGTGTATGCCTTTCCATGACAGTGAACACTACAGAGTTTAAATTTATTTTTTTGCTATTGGTGTAGCCTAAATATAAATTAAAATTCAAGTAATGATTTCTCTTCCTTTATCTGTTTCATTACAGGCTGACATACATATTGATACTGTCTTCTCTTACTTCTAACTCTTTTACACAAATTATTTTCCATGTGTAATAAATTGAAAATGGAAATTGTGATTATTCTAATCACTTTTTCTACATTTTTCCTTTTGGAAAACTATTACAATGTTGGGAAATAGAAATCATTTTCCTTGTAAAATAGATTATTATGGAAAAACAAACTGGCTGTAAACTTCATAGGTTGGTTACTCTGTGATGCCAGGCAATAATCATTGATTGTGTTAGGGCTGTAATGGCATTGTGAGTCTCTAAGAAAGTGCTCACATTTTTGAGACACATACCAGTGGGATCAGGCATTTACTTTAAAATACTTAAGCAGTGACAAAGGAACAGATGAAGCATATGTGGTAAAATTCTGAAAACTGTCCAATCTGGATGATAAGCATGAGTTCATTAGACTATTCTTCTTGTGTATTTTATAATTATTCCCAGTAAAAACTAATGCCATGGCAGAGTGGTCTTTGTTACACATTCATTTCATAGAAAAGTACGTAACCACATTGAAAAGCATTTACCACATTGCACTGGTTCAGCCATATAGTCTGTCTTCTGATCGACGATCGACGTAGAGGGATCACCTAATGTCCTGGGAAACTTATTCATAAAGAGCCTCGTGTCAAGGGCAGGACAATTCTGCATCTGGTAGGATGCAATTTTGAGTAAGATCCATTTGCAACAGAAGATTAAATTATTTTTTTGAAAATGTTTGGCACTGAATATCTTAATTTTTATAAGTCAGGCACTCCTGAGAGGTATTAGGGTGATTCTGATATAGAATGTATCATCTTACATGCAGATTCCTCCTTTTACTTTATAGACCACATTTCTTAGGACAAGCAGACATTTTTAATTGCAAGCCTGATATTACTGTCTGTAGAGATAACATCATCCTATCAATTATGCAGGGGTTATTTTTTTACTGGACTTGGCATCTTCCCAAGGTCATTGTTACTCCTCATCCTATCTAGTTTTGCCACATCTTAAAGTTCTGAAAGATCTTTGCCCAGTGTTACGTTAGCTATACTTTAGTTTCCACTATCACAAAATAGCAGTAGCTTGACTACTCTGACATATTAGGAAATCTGTCTGATAAAAGCTTATATGAGCAATAGAAATATTAATAATAATTTAATATAATGTTTAAAAAGACTCAGTCTCTGCATCAGCATCTTTTAAAAGCAACCTCAAGAAAAACATGCATAGGAAAATGTTCATAGTTATCGATCTTTTAATTATGCATAAGATACATAATTGGGAAAGGAGGGGTGCCTGAGTGGTGCAGTCGGTTAAGTGTCTGACTCTTGATTTTAGCTCAGGTCATGATCTCAGGGTCATGGGATAAAGCCCCACATCTAGCTTCATGCTCAGCAGGGAGTCTGCTTGAGATTATCTTCCTCCTTTTCTACCCCCTCTAAAAAACACAGTAAAACAAAGAATTGGGGAAAGGAAAATTATCCGAGAGAATTAAATGTTTTCAGTTCTTAACATGCCTAAATTAGGTATATACCTGGTTAGGGAAATGTATGTTTAAATAAAAACAAACAAAAAACAACTGTGATTTTTCTTTTGCATAGTCCCTATCAAAACTGAATGAACTTAATGGTCAGCAATGAAAAGAAATAAACTTTTTCTTTAAAAGGTATCCTCTCAAGCTAAAACTTATGGCTATCTTAGGAATTTTCTAGGCTGTACTTCTCCTTTGCAAGAAGAGAGCTTTCAGGCATCCCCAGAGGCCTCTCCTTGTCAAGTGGACCATCTGGGAGTGGGAATGGGAGAGCTATTTCAGTGCCAGATGAGTCCCTACAGAGCAACAAAAGTGAAAAAGACATTATATCTCTTCTCTGCATTTGGCTTGTTCCTCCGTTAAACATTTCTAAATAGAAAAAAAGAAATTTACTGAAATATGGTAAGTATTAGGGAAGCACCTACTTGAAACCTAAAGCTGCTACCTATTAACTCTGTGGTCTGAATTACTTAACCTCCTTGAGTCTTGATTTCCTTATCAGTCAGACGGATAAAGTTACATTATGGGAATTGTTATAAGAGACAAATGAATAGAAAGTGACTGTTTTAGTGCCTGAGACACTGAGCCATAGTATTTAATAAGCGGCAGCAGCTGATTTGTGTGGCTGTAGAAAAGGTTGGAGGGAGCAAAGCTAATGAGGTCCACTTTCACTAAGGCTCAAAATTCTACTGTTTTCTATCAGCAATAATGAAATCTCTGTGTTTTCATTTCACCAGGTATCATTTATGTGTGTGAACACAATTTATGATATATTAGCTGGACCATTATTAATATTGCTAATCTCAGTTAGCTCTTGCAAGAGCAATGCTGCATAACAAACCAGTCCAAAATTTGGTAGCCCAAACAGCAATCATGATTCTTGCTCATACATTGGTAGGCTGGGTAGGGCTCAGCTGATCCAGGCTGAGCTTGGATAAAAGCTGCAGATTGAGTTTGCATGTGGTCCCTATTCCCTTCACCCTCCTCAACTAGTGGGTAGCCAGTACACTTTTGTTTGCATGGTGATGGCATCCTCCAAGAAGGCAAGCTGCACAGTACAAGCACATTTCATAAGCCACACCCACTTATGTCCCAGTGGCCAAAACGACACATTTCCAAGCCCACCACCAATAGAATGGGAAAGTATATTCTGCCCATAGTGAGAAGAGGACGCTAGTGAATATTTACTGTACAGTAATTCAAATTACTAAAATGATTTTCAGGACGCCTGGGTAGCTCAGTGGTTGAGCACCTGCCTTTGGCTCAGGGTGTGATCCCAGTGTCCTGAGATCGAGTCCCACATTGTGCTCCACACAGGGAGCCTGCTTCTCCCTCTGCCTGTGTCTCCACCTCTCTCTCTCTCTGTGTCTCTCATGAATAAATAAATGAAATAAAAAAAAATGATTTCCATCATCATAATAATTTTTACTTGCACCCAGGTTAAATTATATTGGGGTTCTAAAAGTAGTGATCAGGTCTATAGGATGTGACTTGGAAGGGTTTTTTTTGCTGTTGTTGCTAATTGTTTACTTTTTGACATTTAACTTGCATGCAGCCTTGTCTTAGATATTATTCAGTGATGAGTTAATCTAGGCACTTAGCTTCCTTATGGTCAATACACCAGGCCTGATGAATAAATGCACATAAGGCTTTTGAAGCACATTGGTGCTTCTCTGGTACCATTAATAGTCTAGTCAAGTGGATGATGTTTTCTATCTATTTTATCAATCTGCTTTATTCTGTCTAACTTTCCCCCTCAGTACTACCACGGTGTGTATTTGTACTGTTCATTTCATCTCTGTGTGAAGAGTTTCCTTTTGCACTGAAGGCAGAGTTTCAGGAGCGTGTTTAGCATTGTAACAGGTGAATTGGAAATAGCTGTATGGACTGTAATAGACTGTTGTTTTGGTGCAAGTACTACATGCCCACAGTGCATTTTCGTGGCTTCATCACAGAGGAGGCTTTTGAAATGCATCCACCTTGCTAGCTGTATTCATCACTCACCACTTTTAAGTGCTTATTTTTTCAAACCTTTCCTTTTACCTCCACATGACCCCAAACAAATCAATCAGAAGCCTTCTGGTTGAAAACTTTTCCAATATATGATGTGACACCAGCAGAATCTTTTAAGGAAATGCTGTGTATTCCTCTGAACATGCAATAACTAGAAGTAGCACATAGGGTCAGGCAATGAAATAGAGCCTAAATAGGCATTTGTGACTGTGAGGGTGCATCCAGTAGCCTGACAAGGTTAATCCCCCTGCTTGCATGCAGATGGTATTGTTTCCTTCCTTCCTTCCTTCCTTCCTTCCTTCCTTCCTTCCTTCCTTCCTTCCTTTCTTTCTCTCTTTCTCTCTTTTTATTTATTTATTTATTTTTGCTTTTTTTTTTTTTCATACAGAAGTGGGAGGCGAGGGCTGTTTCAGCTGCCATTGATGAAAATCAAGCTCCCAATGTCTGATGGCAGGCTGCTATTTCACGCTCTGCCATTCTTGTTTCAGCAGAAAATGTAGTTTGTTGTTTTTGCCAGCAGTGTTTGGCTAGTCTAACATGAAGAGACTGCTGCATTTAGTTAGGGGTGCAGCGTTCTTTGCTTACATTCAAATTCATGTCATGATTATGGTGCTCCAGATTTATTAAAGCAGAAACACCTTCATGTGCATGGGGAAATAGCATCATGAATAACATCATAGTCTTGAAGAAATGCCACAAAACTTCCAAGTTGGTCTCTAGGTACTCATTTGGAATGCCTTGGGGGCATTTGACCCACATTACATATCAAATAGAGTTATTCTTTATACCAACCAGAATCATTATTTATCACTGTGTGAGGTACGTTCGTGCTGGGTTGTGTCTGTGTATACATGTCACATAATAAAATCTCTGCCCATAATTTCAAGTGAAAAGCAGGTGAGTGAGGCACAGACGTAATGGGAAATTTTGCTTCCGCTACCCTCCCCTTTCAGTTGTTAGCATTAAATATTAGATAAAGATTAAAATATATCACAGTTCAAACTTGCCAGCGCCTTATTCTTCATATGGAAACCTCTGTTTCTGTCAATCTAAAATCTTTTAAGATAAGAACTTGAATAATCAGGTGAAAACTTTTTTTTTTCCCCTTTCCTAATACCCACTGATTTCAAGTCTAACATGGCTTCAGAAGGCAAGGTTTTTTTCCTCCTTTATTTTAAAAAGGTAATCATAAGTACTTCAATCTTTTGACCAAATGCTTGGCAGACTAATCTTAACCTCTGGTCTTAAAACATCTTGAGATGTAAAATGAAGAGTATTTTGATGTTTTCATGCTCAGCTATGAATGAGGAGGGCCAAGGCTTTCTATGATAGATATCTACTTTTTTATCAGTATGTCATTTCTTCTTAGCTCCTAGCAAGCTCCTAGGTATTTAAATCTCTTAGTGCTTTTTTTTTTTTTTTTTTTTTTGTAACTTAGTTGCTTTTCCTACAGCTACAAATCCACTTCCTAGGGAAGTCACGATAATTTGTTTGTGAACTGCCTGGAGCACGGCCAATCACCAGGCCACAGAAGATCTGAAGTATAAAGGAATACCTGTAGGAATCATATCAAATACAATCATTGGATTTCTGACGCATCCCAGTAATGCATGATTCTTGAAATTCATAGTCTTCCTTTTGCCATCGTCCTCTTGATTTCACAAAGATAATATTGTGTACCTGCCTTAAGGCTGCTTTGAAAGGAGAAGTTTACTTGTACTTAATCAGCTAGGGCTCCTGTCACTTTTAGCCTTTACTGCAGTTCAAAAGTGAAATTTTTAAATGCAAAATTATGATTTCACTGTAAGTGAAGTTCTTTGGAAAGGCCAAACTTTCCAAAGGCTGGGTTTTTTTGTTTGTTTTTTTTTGTTGTTGTTGTTGTTTTTGTTTTTGAAAGACTGTTTATTAAAGTTAGAATACGTAGCACATCTAAAAATCTAGCAAAATGTCTATTCTTTTCCTTTAGTTTTTTTTTTTTTATCGATGAGGCTGAAAATTAATGGATAAATTGCATCAATTTTATTCTAATCCGTGACAGTATCTTGTAGAAGATCTTTTACCAAGGATGAATTCTATAAATTTACCGAGCATTTTTTGTAGTTCTGAGTCTTATATCAAGTCTTACAACTTGATTCCATAACGTAAGATTTTCCTCTAAATTATTATCTATATTTATATCCCTTCCCACCTAAATCAGTGTTTATGTAAAAAAAAAATCCTTATTTTTTTGGTTTCTGCCAATGTCTTTGCATATACTCTTACTTTTTTTTATGACCTAGCTATCGACATTTTTTTTAAAGATTTTATTTATTTATTCAGAGAGAGAGAGAGAGAGAGAAACAGGCAGAGAGAGAAGCAGGCCCAATACAGGGAGCCTGGGACTCGATCCTGGGTCTCCGGGATCACGCCCTGAACTGAAGGTAGCACTAAACCGCCGAGCCACCCGGGCTGCCCGCTATCAACATTTTTGAAGAAATAACTCAGTATCTTAGTCTGCTATTTAAGCAGGTTCTCCCAGTGTGTTTTTATCTGCCAGTTTTGTTTTGTTTTTCTGGCCATTCCATTACCCACTAAGGAAGTTATGTGCAAATTTATTAAAGCTGACCAAATTTCTTAGCAATATAGGAGATGGTCACAAATTACTAGACTATGGTAAACTATCTTATGGTGTTGCTCAGTAATACAGCTTATTTAAATTATTTAGACTTAGAACATTTATAACACTATCGAATTGTCACATAAGGGTAATAGCTCTTTTACAGAAATGAGCACTTGACACAACCCTTGTTGGAACAATGTGTCAACTTCATCACACACTTGATTACCTGAAATAGGGTATTCCAAATAGCTATGATGGAATGTATCCTTAATTAGTAGAAATCATAATTGCCAACACTTAGCATTTTCTGTATTGTTGTGGATCCTGTGAGACACTGAATCTCTAACAAATTTTGAAACATACTCTGAACTTTGCTTCTCGTTCTTGGAGTTCTAAACTCCCTCAACTGTTTCTTTCTGATTGTCACCTTTATTTATTCAGCAAGCACATATATGAAGGGCCTGCTGTGTACCAAGCCTGAGTTGAGCACCAGAGCCCCTAAAGGAATAATTCACAGCTTTGCTCTTCAGCTTAGGAAGATATATACCCAAGGATGTGAAATACAAGTATAGAATGGATGAGAGAGTATTTAAGGGTCACAGCGGGGGGGCGGGCCATATCAGCTGGGGTTTCCCAAAGGAAATGACTCTGGAAGATGTGTAACTACCTGCCAGGTGCTACAGGAAGGACAGTCCACTCGGCTGACACAGTGCGACGTGTGCAGATGGATTTGCTTGGAGTGGAATTCACTAATAAGGCATGATGAGAGAATTGACATTAGGCCATGGCCACATTGTCAAGGACATGTGTAACTGTCCAAAGAGTACATCTTCATTTTCTAATCAATGGAGAGCTATTAATAGATTTAAACTTGATCAGCTTTGAGTTTTAGAAAGACTCATTAGTTGTTGGGAAAGTAAATTTGTTGAGTGTAGCAAAGGCAAAGTATATTGGGTAGGAAGCTCCCCCTGGAGGCCTAATGAGTGGTGTTGAGGGTCTGTGTGCCAGGGAGGAGCAGAGAGGATGTATGTAGGTGTTAAAGAGGGAAAAGTCTGCAGGACGTGGAGACTAGCTGGTTGAGGCAGGATTCGAAACTTATCATATTTCCAGCTCTGTGACAGGCAGATGGTATCACACTTCAAGGTAAGGGATGTCGGAGAACCCAGGTTGGGAGGAATGTGGGTGTTAATTTTCCTCTTGTACAGATTGAATTTGGGATTTGAGGTATGTGCATTATTTCATAATGAAATAAAAATGACTCTCATCTGTTGAAACCATTCTATGTGCTAGGCCTTGTTCTATTTGATTATATATAAAAATATAAAAAATATGAAATTTACTTATTTATTTATATATATAGTATTCTTAAATCTTTAATGTAACTCTAAGAACAAAATATTATTATCTTCATTTTATTAAAAAGTAAGGCTTAGAGCAGTAAACTTGTGCAAGCTTCCACGTATAATAATTTGATGATTTGACTGGAAACATAATGATTAAAATAATGTTCACTAGTATTTCCCAGTATCATTTTCAGTATGAAGGGGAAGCAAGGTATGGACATGGTGGTAGATTATGTATACACTTAGACCTAGCTTTGAAAGCCCATGAGTGTCGTACAGAGAATAGTGGAATGTTGGTAGATTTCATTTTCTCTTAGTGGCAGTAGGAAACTTGAAAGTTTTCAGCAGGATGATGAGAAAAAAGGAAGTGAATTCAAATGAGCATACAAAATGGACCAGTGGGAGGGAATATAATATTAATGTTCTTTTGGTTGCAAGTAGCAAAAACCAACTGAAGCCAACAAGATTGTTTACTGGAGGAATACCAGGAAAATCTCAGAGAAACAAAGAGGTTAACAGCCAAGAAGTAAAGCAGTTTGTGGAATTTCCCCTTCAGGGTACAGCCAAAAATTAACACACTATCAGCAGGTCCCTGTGTTCCTGTATCTCTGTTCAAAATACCAAGAGGCTGAGAAACAGATGAGCAGTCCAGTTGGGTGAGGGGCCTTCACTGCTGATCCTGTCAGTTGTGATCATTCACTTGTAAACACGGCATCTCTAGGTCCTTCGGGTCTCTGTCCAACTTTTGACCTTAGGGAAATCATTTCTTCTATCTTTATTTGTTAACTTGGCATAAAAATGATAGTTTTCAAAGATGATGATTCATAAGAATAGTGCTGGTGGGATATTTATTTCATGAGGAAGAGCTTCAAAGTCTGAAGTGAAATGGAATGTAATGAAAACTCAGTGCCACCAACCACTAAGGAACTTATTTGAGGGCCTTAACAATCAAATCTCCCTCAGCTTCTCTACATCAAACCTGTTTTCCAGAAACGCACATTCTTTCTTTTCAGTGGGAAGGAGCTCTGACCTTCCTTCCATTCCTGTGTCAGGTCTAGCTTCCTGCTAGAAGTTACTCGTTCTAATTACTCTGGTTTTTTCTTCTTCTTTAATGGAAAATGGTGAAATCTTTCATTTCATAGACTTGAAACAGAAAGAAGGCAAGATCATATTTTTAAAACCTTAATTTCCTGTAATAACTTGTTGTACAATGCAAATATTGCCTTAATTTTTCTTAAATGTAGTGTGTGTGTATTTTGTATTGTTAACCTTTGTATCCCTAGAGTTCATAGCAGTGCCTATGTTTAGTAGCTGCTCAATGACTAATTGCTCAATGAATGAATGATTTTATAAAACAAGTGAAATGACTTGTCTACTCATTTTCAACATGAAAAATAGAACAGAAAAAAAAAAAAGAAAAATAGAACAGAATTTATCAAAGTTTAAGCTCTGTAAATGCTTTGGGAGTATAATTTTAGACCATCAATGTGATATACCAACTATAATACCATCTGTAAAGAGTGGGTTTAAATACCAAAACGATCATCTAAGATGTCATCTGAGGCAGGGTAATTGTGAAATTACCAAAGAACCTCTAACCTAGACTACTCTTAAGAGTAAAAAAATAAAACATTATTCCAATGTTATGTTATTGGATATTATAAAAGCAGAAAATCTTATTTATGACTAAACAGAAAAAAGATCAATTGTTAAAAATATAATACTCAATTTTAAGATTCCTATATGCATACAGTCAAAAAATTGAACAATAAAATGTGTTAGGAAAGTATAAAAGCACATGTATCATTAATAAAAAGTTCTTATTAACAGTTTGGTATTTCAAATATACTAGCTTTAGCTTTCCTGTTTTCTGTTTTCATGATGGTGATTGCCTTCCTAGTGCAGAGCTGTTTCTCAGGTATAACTATAAAAGGCATAATGAAAGTTATGGACAACTATTTACAACATTTGTTGTTGTTGATTCATTTCTTTCACCAATAAACTGTATTTAAATGTTTTTAGCTATAAGATGAATAAGGTCTGAGGATTTAATGTATGACATGGTGACCATAACTGATAATGCTATATTATGTAATTGAAATTTTCTAGGAAAGTAGAGCTTATTTTTATAAAAATATGTGTGTGTGTGTGTGTGTGTGTGTATGTGTGAATGTTATACATATATGTGAGGTCATAGGTGTGTTTATTAACTGAATGTGAGGAATATTTTCATAATGTATATCAAATCATCATGATGTACACCTTAAATATCTTAACAGTTTTGTCAGTTATACTTCAGTGAGCTGAAAAAATTATAGTCAGATGAAATCAGGGTGAAATTCTTAAAGTAATTAAGAATATTTCAATGGAATGTGTACTTTTACACATTTGTTTTTAGAAAATACATTTATATTTTTATTCATTTCATTCATTCTTACTGTTAATTGGGAACTTTATAAGTTGTTTATGTTATGAACTACAAGAAAATATGTAAAGTGTAGGATTGTTGAAAACTACCGGATGAGCTGTGCTCATTATCCAGGCTCTCTATCAGCTTAAGAACAGTAAAAGTAACATGGAGGCAGGTCCATGCTTCTGCAATGCTTCTGAATTCTGTCAAGAATGATCCACCTATAAGAAGGCAGGGAAAGGGGTAGATTGATCTCTAGGCTAATTCTATTCCTAATCTCTCTGAGCCTGCTAACAGTGTTGCTTGCACTGCTGTGGCATTTTTTTCCTGTTGTCATGGACACTTATCCATTGAAAACACACAGACGCCTGCTGACTGTCCATTTTTTCACATTGCTGGGTGAGTCTTGGGTTTAATTCAGGCTTTGATTAAAGTGGAAAGTACTCAATGGAAATTCATTCTTATTTCATCTAAAACTTGGTGCATGATTCCAGTAAGAAATTAAGTTAATTCTGATTTTTTTTTTGTTGGAGAAGTAAAACAATATTTATGAAGGCCAGGTGCCTATGGATATCTTATTTTAAGTAGAATGGGTGGTTTCACTACAGGAAACCACTTTTGTAAACATGTGAATTAAAAAGAGATTGTTTCAAGCATGTATCAAATGATAAAAGATTTCATTATTATATAAGTGTATAATCTAGTGTGATTCCTAAGGGAAAGACATTTTTATTCATAAAGATATTAGTTCATGGCTCATGTTCTTACTCTAACTTGTGCTCACTATGGATTCCTCTCCCATAACTAAAAGCAGTGAAGCATTTTGAAAATGTGTAGTCAGCTTTGGAAGCACACAGCTGTGTTTAAATACTAGCTTTACCAATGCGTGACCTTGGACCTGGTACTTTATCTCCCTGTAACTTTTTTTTTTCATCTCTAAAATAACATTACCGTTTATAGTTGTGTTTAGGTTTAAATGAAGTAGTATTTGGAGAGGCATACTTGACATAATTGCCATGTCTATGAACCAAAGATCTTTCATTATGAGAATAACGAACTAAAATCTTTGGTATTTGTTTCTTCTTCATTATCCGGTGAGTCTCTGGTGGGCCAGGACTGGAGCTGTCCCTCTTGGTATCCTGTGTTTAATATTGTTGCACTTAGTAGGGCAGTATTTACCATGGTGAGGGCTTGCAGAGTTGTACAACAAAGCTCCACTAAACTCTTGGTTCAGCTTCTACTTCTACAGTTTCCTCTGCTTTCTGCATCTGATGCTTTCCAAACAGTTGCCAGTTCTGCTGTCTGCTATCTGCGGATAATTTTGTCCTTGACACTTTTGTTAACAGGAGGTAAAACTAAGAGTTTTTGTGTTGAATGCAGATTGTAGGAACACCGTTTTTTTTAATCAGGGCACTGACCTAAGAAGACTAATGCGATCTATCCATCACAGAATTTTGGCTACTTGGAAGTGAGTTAATTATTTTGCTGATATGGTGGGCTCTGCGCATTGGTATTCAGTTTTTGGAGTACTGCTACACCTGAAACCATTCTGCTTCTATAAAGGCAGTTGTTTAACTGTGAAGGTGCTCTAAAGCAATAAGGTAATAGTCTTATTATTATCCTGTGCAGACAGAAATACATAGGATGATATCGTTCCCTTGGCTAAAAAGCAGTGTCTTCATGGTATAAAGCAAGTGGAAAGGACTGCAGTGTGCCACATTCTTACTCAGACTCTAAACTCCAAGCTCTGCACACCGATGCTCAGGCAACTTTCAATAAGCCTCTCTGGCTCCAACTAAGAAAATAGTTGTATCTTCTTCAGGAACACCGTTTTAAGATATTATCATCATAAACACTACCCCCAACTTCTGTTTGTGTTCAGTTTGTCGAAAGAGATTTACTTCTGTTTTTGGCATTGACCAGTCAGTTGGTGCCAATCTTAAAACATGTGTTGCCATCAGGAAGGAATTCAGAAGATATTGACTCATTGTTGGTTGTCTAATACACTCCTCTTCTTGAACTACAAATGTTGACTGACCTACAGAGTAGGTTAGAAAGAGTTTACAGAATCAGTATAAGATACCGAGATCTGTTTTATAGTCACACAAGACTCAAAGTCTTGTAGAATTGCTTGTCCCCACAACTAGTAGAATTAGAAGAAAATCGTCTTTAGAAATCAGTGGTGAGAAGAACTTGATCAAAACAAAAATAAAACATGTGATACAGACTGTGAAGTCCAGGCTTGGCAGTGCTAGAACAGAAATAGGTAATTATAACAAGCCGTAAACCTAATATGAGCTAGAAACCTCTCGTTATTTGTAGTTCATTTGGTCCCTGATGATGCTAGTTTGTTCTCTATGACAGCTAGGGGACCCAGGAAAGTTGCTTAATCTCCCTGAGCCATAATTAATTCATTTATAAAATGGAAACATGACTTGCTGCCTCCTTGGGTTGAAGTGAGGATCAGATAACGATCATGTCTGAAATCTCTGAAATACCAATGCCACCCTCCTAAATCCAAAAACAAATTGGAAGGAGCACTGGACAAATGCAGGCAGCAAAGAGGGCCAGGGTGCCAGTGTGCCTGGAACACAAACACCTGACATCCCATGCAACAGAATGTCCCTTCCCTCCTCACCGAGCCTTGGAATCATCAGATATCAGGAATGCAGATTCACAGGAGAGGCCTGGTAGTAGAAGTTGTGGGTTGATCAGAGACAACTTTCAATGGCTGTGCAAAGGAGAGAAATGAAGGAAGGGACTTTTCTGAGAGCAGACCCAAGGCATACACCTGGAAGCAAGGGACCAGGAAGGAGCCTTAAGGATTACTGGTGGAGGCCGCTGTCCTCTGTACAGTGCCGGAGATGGGACACGCATCGCTCACTCATCTTGAGCGCTCCCAGAGATTTTGAAGCTCACAAAACATTGTGGAGTCTGCAATTACAAAAGCTGAAACGTATTTTACATTCAGTAGGTACTCAGATATTGTTAATTGGGCAATGATTTGCACCCTCATTTGAGCTTAAGGAATTGGTTTTTTAAGTTTTACATTGGAAAGAGGTGGTAGCTCATTTGAATATGATGCAGAGGGCAAAAAACAAAAACAAAACAAATGACCTAAGGCCCATGAGTGAAGACACTAATGCAAATATTTTATAAGGAGGGAAAAAAAGGGGGGGTGGTGCTGAAATCAGTGTATTTTTTAAATCTTTTTGAAAGATGCCGATGAGACAACTATCAAGTGTAAATGTCTTTTGTTAATAAGATGAGTAAACAAAATAATCTCAGCAGGAAAAGTTTAGATTAGACGTGACTTTCTCCTGGGAGGATTTCACCTCATTTCAGTGACTTCAGCTAGGCGAATGATGTGTGTGTGTGGCTCTGTCACTGGACTAGGCGCTCCTCCAGGGACAGTCGTGTGTGAATCCTCCACGCCTTGCCCTGCGATAGACACTCCAAAGATGCTCAATTCATATAGATGTTTTAATGCCAAATGAAATCAGCAGTTCTGAAAAACGATCTTTTGTAAACTGTTTCCTCCTTCAAACTTAACACATTTCCATTCATCTTCCCACCAGTCAGTCTGACTCAAAACACTGGAATCCTTTCTCACTTATTTTCCTTTCATAGCCAGTCCTTACTTAGCCTTACATCAGATTAGCTATCAGTTCTTCTGGATCCTATCCTCACACCCCCCTCTGGGTATATATCTTCAGTCTTTGGGTTCTTATTCATAATTCCAGCCTTTAGGTTTAAGTTAGGTCACTTGTCCCAGAACACTGCATGCCCTTCCCCTGCCCAAAAACCTTCAGCATCTGTCTCCTGAACTTTTGCAAGTCCTCTCTGGTATGTCCCTACTAAATTTATAAATGTATCTTCCACTTTCTCCTTATGTGAGCTATATTTTAAGGCAATGGCTGTTTTTTGCCTTCCTTGGAGATGTCATCTGCCCCTCTTTATTCGGCTAAGTTATTCCTCTACTTACTGGAATCCCCTTCTTTCCTATCCCTGCCTCTCAAAACCCCTCAGGGTTCAGCATGGTCCCACGGTATTTCTGTAGCTTTTCTCACAGGCTCCCACGATACTCTTATGCTGTCCTAGACTACTTCGTGGATGGCGTGAACTGCAAGGTTAATAGTTGAAAGGGGGGTGTTTCAGAATAACACAACATATGACAAGCCATTGTGAAAAGTAATTCTACCTTCATGGCGGAAGTCTATCTGAAACCCCATAAAGTTTCATGGTGTGTTTAATGTCTACAAAAATCTGGGAGGAAAAGCGCCCTGTAAGAATCTCGTATCTGTCCATTAGCGAAATTATTTTAAGGCCTGTTTTGCACTTAGAACATCTTTCATTTTATGTAGAGTGCACTTCTTTAATTAAGAAATTTTGTATTTTAGTGAGTATTCTCAGATATATTCTTTTGACGTTTAGTCTTGAATCCTTACCCAGTATAAGGTATAAAACCAATGACTCCTTACCGGCCCTAATTATCTTATAAGCACTTTGAGTGCTGCTGGGTACACAAAGCACATTTACTATTGACTTTTCATTTAAGTTGCTTCTCTGAGAAAGCTAGGAGAGTTGCAGATACTTTTACAGAGCAGATTGCTAAATAACAGGTGATGGATAGTTACTAGCTGGAAAAAACCTAGAAAGAACATGAATCTTAAGGTAGCCAAAGGGAGATAATTGTCCAAATAGAAATGCTGTTTTACCCCGTAAGAATTTATTCTTATGTTGTATTTTGTTTTGCAAACAGACAAAAGGACCGGCCGAGCTCAGGAAGGTTTTGTGTTTGCTCCGAGGTTGGGGGCAAGAATTTGAAAGGGATCAGTGAATCAGATGTAATATGGGCTCTGTTTGAGCCACCCAATCTCTGTTTTGCTGACGGTCAGTATTCCAGTTATAAAAGGCTGCATAGGCATTTCCGTCAGCTCGAAAGAACTTTATCCCTGTTTTCATTCTGACATACCTATTATGACTTTGTTCACAAAGCAGAAGGAATTATGGGAAATGGAAACTCGGTGGCATGTTTTTATTAAAGAGCAATGCGTGTATCTTCACTGAGAAAGCAAGGAGCCAAGCCGAATCATGTGTTTTCCTTTCAGGTAACAAAAATCGCCTGATTCATTCCCTCCAACAGTGATTTAGTTAGATTGGAAAACAAAGTAGCATAAAATGAGAAGGCTTATGTACAAAGCATGTTTTTGTATTTTAAACAAAGAATTCAGTGATTCTATGAATTTCCGCTATTCTAAAATCAAACTAAAACATAATCACAAAAAGACTGTGCAAATATATTTGACGGGGCAGGACTGGCGGTTTAAGAAAGGAATGTTTAAAAGCTGTATTTCCACTGTGCCTTCTTTAGAGTGAATTGCACATTGACATTTCAAAATAAAGGACATGTTTTCAAATCCGGACAGGGGTACTTTGCAACAAACTTGTGTTTGTCCCTTTCTCTATACAGCAGAGATTTTCCTGGCAGGTAAAATAAAATTTACAGACCAAATATTTTAAAAAGTGGCAACTTTATACCATTCGTGATACCTTTAATCATGTTATTAAATATAATTTAGGCTTTGAAATTTTTTGGCCTAAATTCCCTAATCCCCACTCTGTAGTTCCTCATTTTAATTCACATAATTTGCTAGAGAAGTTGTTAGGTGAGACTTTGACTTCTTGATGGGAGACCCCTTGCTCTGTTCACTTTTATATTCCTGGCTCCTATCTCCTAAAGGCATGCAAAGGAGAACATCATGCAGCTATGGAAAGGAACCTGTTTATAAGGTGAAAAACGTTATTAAGGTCTCTCTAAATTTTAGTTCAGATGCCTGTATTTTCCTGAATCTAATTTATTTTAAACGGGATTAATCTGTATTTAGTTGCCTAAATGTATTTAAGAAAGTGTCCCATACTTCTCTTTTTAGGATCTACTTTGAGCTTAGTAGATTTTCCCAAAAGTGAAGTCCTTGACTATGAGTCATCTCTAAATAAGAGGTCTATGTTAACAGAAAGTAACTCTACAAGTCTGAAAAATGAAGGTTAGCCTCATTGATTTTGTTAAAATTTGCCAAACATCAAGGGATTTGAAATCGCCTAGAAAAACAATGAGGTATTCAACAAAGTTGCTTGTTTTAAAGTCTACACTGTAATCCATTAAAAATTATCAAAAGGTACTGTGTGCATATAAAATACACTGTTTAAAGAAAATGACTTTGAACCTGAGAAACAGAATGCTACTCATTAGAAACCCAAACGCAGTTGAATGTTTATGTGTGGCCATGATGATAAGAACCGAATAGGGGATGTCTCTCTTGTAACAACTACTGAGTTTATTTTATTAGAAACTTTTAGAAGTAAATATGACATATAAATGTTAAAGGAGCACCTTTCCTTGTGACTTTTTTTTTCCTTTTTCCTTTTTCCTTTGGTTGTTAATTAAGGCTGAAATAGTCATGTTGGTTTTCTGGCTCTGTATCTTCTAAGGAACTATGTAGGTCTTCAGTTTGACTTCTGAAAAGCATCTCATCAAGCCTGGAAACTCAGGAGACAGTATAGATTGTATCCTTAGTTGTCTCAAATGCGTATTTTCATTTTCTAGAGTTGCAAGAGTTTTATGCTCCTTACTAAATAGTTCTAAGGAACAGTTCTAAAGAAATTTGAGTTTTACCCTTCCTCACTGACATTCATTATTTAAAGGGGATGAGCCACAGAATTTGTAACTTGAAATACTGGAAGTATCTTTTGATCATCAGGATTTATACCCATTGTGACACTTAGTACTGCAGTGATTGAAATCTTTTTCATGCAAAGAAGGTGACAGGTCTATTCCAGGAAGAGCTGTGTTTCAAACAGAAGAACTTGAGCTTCTTTTGCTTTTTGTGAGGGCATACAAAGTTTAGCGAAAGAAAAGCACCTAGATTGTAAATTACAATGCACTAATACCAGTGTAAATCGCTCACTTTTTGAAGTGTGGCCACTGAAAAATTGCAGTGAGTTTTATCACTATACCTGTTTGCTACCCTCTTCATCTATAATTACATGGATTGTGATACCTGGACTTTGCTGTGGGATTTATAACTTTTTAAAAACTAGAGAAAAATACATGAGAAAAAATTTCTTGCTGTGTGAGTTACCCTGTGTTTCTTGTCCCAGAGAAGCCATTGTATTTTCATGAAAACTTGCTCAAACAACAAGAAAAACAAAAACAAATCAAAGTAACTTGCCGACAGCCTTCAGTGATGATAATCACTCTGGGACTTGTTATGATCCCCAATATTAGACTATGTGTCTGCATATTTTTGTGCTGTAAAAGATATTAGCAGTGACCGAGTGAAACTATCTCCCATTACAGCTGAAATGAAAATGCAAGGCTGTTTAGAGAATTATTTGGTATTAGAAGAACCACAACCAGAACTCAATTTACTTGCTGTAGTCTGCTGCTCTTTTTATTTTTTTGCGCCAAATAAGACCAAAATGATAAAAATCTAGTACACTATGTCAGACTAGTTGAGGATATGGTTCAATCGAGTATAAAATAATAATGTATTATTGAAGGTTACTTATAAAATACATGAGATTATAGTTCACCTTTATACAAGCAGATTTTTTTTTTAGTATCTTTTGGCTTCATTAATCATTCATCTCATTAAATAGTAAAGTTACTTCTGTATTGTACTCTAAATTAAAGTGCATACTTAGTGCCCTGTTGGTTGTACTATAATTTATACAAGTCGTGCTTGTTATATAATAAATCTGATTTTTCTATGTGACTTGTGGAATTAATCCCATTTCTTTATCATCACATCTTGCATATTATATTGTGTATTTTTAAGTAATTCCTTTGTTTTAAAAAAGTACCACTAATAGTCTTCATCATATTAATAGATCTAACCTGTGGCTCGGGAAAAGGGGAAATGCTAAGCCTTCTTATAAAAACTACAGTGACATTTATATTTTAATATTTAATCTTACTATCAGTTATATATGTTATATATATACACACACACGTACATACAGGGTCCTTAAATTCTATAAACCAATTCATGTGCTTCAGTAATTGATCTTTAGTTTGTGTCTATGTTGACTTCCTTCTTTGAACCTAATGGATTTCAGTCTACCTGGAGACTGCGGTCAGAGACTTCAGTCCATAAATATTCCTACTTCACAAAGACAATATGTCATACAAACACCTTGCCAAACAAATTTGCCCTAGGAAAAAATCCCTTACAAATACTCATCCTTAACAAAGGCATTGGGTAAGGAACAGTTGTGATCCAAGCCCTGGATCTTAACATAAACACTGATGCCTTTGTGAAGACACCATCACTGCCGGGTTTCCATGCCGCATTCATGCTGAAGCCACCACCATTTCCCTGTCCCCACACAGTCTATTGGAATCATGCACTTTCTTCTATGTTCAGATCAAAAGCCAGCTGCCATTTCCATTATGTGTTCAGTGATTTTCTCCCTCCCTTCGAACGTAGTTGTCCAGAGCTTTGGCTTAGCTCATTTTGTTATGTATTGTTTTACTGTACCGTTAGTTATTAAAGGCATTTCCTCCTAAATTTAAACTCCTAAAGATCAAGGACCTTGCCATATACATCTCTGTATTCACCTTAGATGGTAGACTTGGAATCATTTAGCTAATTTTCATTCAGTGCAAGCAATTCGACAAGAACTGGAAATTTCCCTTGGTCCTGAAATATAGTGGGTGCATCGTAGACAGTCCTCAAGAATTTCAGGCATCCATGCCACCACTTTCAACGTGATCAAGTAACTTACACTCTGTAGCCTTTTGTTTGCCACAAAATTATGGTACAAACAGGAAAAGGGGAAAAAAAAGTACATGAAAATATTTGGACCATCGGGTGTGCTATCCAAATGAGATATCAGGTCACAGACATTCTGAACTCTGAACTCCTGACTTAGGAAGAGCAGTAATGGGCAGCCCCGGTGGCTCAGTGGTTTACCGCCGCCTTCAGCCCAGGGCATGATCCTGGAGACCCGGGATCGAGTCCCACATCCGGCTCCCTGCATGGAGCCTGCTTCTGTCTCTGCCTTTCTCTCCCTCTATGTCTCTCATGAATAAATAAAATCTTTAAAAAAAAAAAAAGGAAGAGCAGTAATGAGAGTCATAACTGACTCGGTACTCTGTTCAGAGTATAGCGCTAAGCACTTCGCTTTTATATGTAGACCGATGATTCACACATACATATAAAAGAAGCGAATGTGATACTATTACCCTGTGCTGTTGGATCTGAGGAAGTGGGTGCAATATCCACCTTTGTCTTTCTTTCCTTACATTGAGATTCATGCTATACACATACACACATTCTCCTTGAAGCAAGATTGTAATTGGTGGTTGAGATGATGAGGCCACAAGTTTATGTTAACTCTTACTAGTCTCCAGTTTTGTGAAGACCTAATACACATATGAATGAACACTGGCTGAATGCTAGACAACTGTTGTTGTCCTTGACCTTGCCCTTTACTACGAAAGAGCCAGTTGGAATTTGTTCATTCCTCCTGCAAGTTTTCACATTCTGGTGTTTGCAAGGCTGTGTGGTACAGTAGAACAGACTCTGGATGATCTGTAGCATCTCATCTGTGGTTGCATGTTTTGGTGGTTAGACTGCTTATTAGATTACAGACATCAAAACATTTTGTTTGCTGCCTCTCTATTTCCTTAGCTCTCGCTAAAATGCATAATATGCTATACCCCTCCCTAAACATTCTGTGATTCATATCACTTCTCTCTAGTCAAACCAGCTAATGAATAAAGAAGGGTCTCAAGTGCCTTTTATTCATTAATTGGTGTGACTGGAAAAAGTCATCTCTGTTCTTTGGTACCAGTGACATGGAAAGAAAAAAAAAGGGAAGAAAATTGGAAAAATTAAGGAAGGTAACTTTAATTATAAAGACTATAAAAAGACCAAAATAAACCTAATGATCTTTTACCTAGACATTTGGTTTTCCAAGTTTTCTTGCTCCGTTCCTGTTTCATTTTTTCTTCTCTCTCTTCTGCGTTGTATGATATTTCAAATATACAAAAAAGGACTTGAATTTGTTGAAGGAGTCATAAGACTGGGGGCCTTGTGAGCGAGGAGAAGAAAGGAAGATGAGGTTGCAGGGCCAAGGGCCTTTGTTAAGGATTTCATTCTTTGTGTGATAGGAGGCCTTTGAGTATGATCTAACTTATATCTTTAAAGGCCACCATAGGTATCGTGAAGAGTGGAAGTATAGACCAGTTAGAGGCTCTCACCATGAGTCAACCCAGATAATGGCTGACGGTAAGACTGTAGCCATGGAGGTGATGAGAAATGGCCCGACTAGGGATCTATTTTTGAAAATAGAGCTGACAGGATCTTCAAATTGATTCTTTTGGAATAAGACAGGAATCAAACTCAACAACTAGACTTGTAGTCTGAGCATTTGAGTGTGAGGTGACACCATTTACCATGCTTCATTACTGGGGGGCAGGAGGGAACCAAGAGCTGTTTTTGGCACCTGCTTATATACATATCCAACTAGAGATAGGAAGTTGGATGTAGGAGTTTAGATCTCAGGAAAACAGAGTTTCTAGATACATATTCAATATTCATGTTTGTACAGGTGATTTTTAAAATGTTGGGAGCTGGTTGAAATCACCTAGGGTGAGAATATAGAGAAGTGAAGGTCCTGACCTGTTCCTTGAGGCATCTTTCAGAGAAGGAGGAGGAATGGGAAGAGGGATTCTGGACAATCAGAAAAATGGTCCATGAAGTTAATTTCATTTGGAGCATTGGGTTCTGATGTCCTGGGTGCTATACCATTCTTCTCCTCACATCCAAGTGCCTTTACCCCCCAGAAGCTCAGCTTCAGTTGTCCCTGGTTGCCTCCAATCCGGGTGACAAATTCACATTAAGTTCATTTCATGTCTAGTGGGACATTCATCTTGTTTTTAGCCTATTTGGATTTTATCTCGTTTTGTTTTAACTCTTTATCCTTTATTATTATGGCTGTGTATTCGGAACAAAGGTAATACACCAAAAACACAGACCCACTGCCACACCGTTCTATCCAGAGTCTCCTTCATACCTTGCATTTCTATCTGTTCTTGGTTCTTTGTTCTTGGTTCTATCTGTTCTTGGTTCTATCTTTCTAATACCCTGTCTTTTAAAAAAATATATATTTTCCTAGTGAAAAATTCCACATTTAATGCATCTTTCATTGTTACAGTTAAGTGTGTGTGTTTTTTCTGTCATTGTCCCATTTATTTACATCTATTGTTTTACTTCATTGTCATGCCTCTGGAAGTCAGGTATCTAAGTTAATTTTTTTAAATAGGGTTTTAATATATTATCCTAAAACATTAATATTGCTGGGGCTTTTAGGCAAAAGATATATTCAGACTAGACGGCTTATTGCATCTGCTTTTCAGGAAGGATAAGGATATGGTTTTAGCCTAACTCGATTTACTGTAGCTAATACATACAGACTGGCAAATAGTAAAGTTGGAAGCAAATAATATGTGCACAGGATATTTGCCTTGACATCATCATGGTTAATGTAATGAAAATACTTTAATACATGCTCATGTATTTTCATGAGGTAAATTAAATGTGCAAAATCTTTTGTCTCTATAAAATTTTAGATATCTTGACCCTTTGTAAATACACCTAAGAGTTGGGCCATGAGTGCTACAGAGGCATTTGGGGAGGGGTTGGGGTGAGATTATTGCTCCTAGGTAGAGCACTCATGCACCTATGATGTTTTTAGATTAAGTCACTCAGTGCAGAGTATACATGAGGTGGCCATAAAGTTACAGTATATGACAATTAATCCCATTCAGTTTGATATAATTAATGAGAATGGTGAAATAGAAATGTAATCATTTCTCCAAGAAGAAATGTCAACCCATTAATGAGGATGAGGTTTATTAATGTCATTTGAAGCAGCAGATTTTTGCCCAGTTATTCAAACTGCTGAGTTGGTTGCTCATTTTAGGCTGTGATAGAAGGAAGGAATACTTTTGAAGAGGATTTTTTGTTTTATTGTTTGTTTATTTGAAGTCAGTGATAGCATTTTGAAATGCTCACAGTTCTGGACACAATAAAAACTTAATAAGCATAAAATGTATTTCTAAATATAAACAATTGGCATTAAAAATGGGTATTACTGCAGTATTTATATATTTGTGTAAAAGCATAATTTTCAAATAGCCCTTTATTTTATAAAAAAAATATTTTATTGGAGTCCAATTTGCCAACATATAGCATAACACCCAGTGCTCATCCTGCCAAGTGCCCCCCTCATTGCCCATCACCCAGTCACCCCAAACCCCCGCCCACTTCCCCTTCCACTACCCCTTGTTCATTTCCTAGAGTTAGGTGTCTCTCATGTTTTGTCACCCTCACTGATATTTTCACTCATTTTCTCTCCTTTCCCTTTATTCCCTTTCACTAATTTTTATATTCCCCAAATGAATGAGACCATATAGTGTTTGTCCTTTTCCAATTGACTTATTTCACTCAGCAAAATACCCTCCAGATCCCTCCACGTTGAAGCAAATAGTGGGTATTTGTCGTTTCTAATGGCTGAGTAATATTCCATTGTATACATAGACCACATCTTCTTTATCCATCTTTCGATGGACACTGAGGCTCCTTCCCCAGTTTGGCTATTGTGGACAGTGCAAATAGCCCTTTATTACTGTTACATTAATGCATTAAAAATCATAGCCTGTTTTTTAAATTACACATCATAGATTACTTGCCTTTGTTTTTCTTGTGATTATATGTGATGGACCAGAGTGAGCTGAACTGAATCTAAGAAATACTATTTATATAGGTATTTGGAAGAAAAATTTCATGCCCCTGAAACAGCTTTCTAGGATTTATACAGTAATTCTTTAAAAAGCTAGACAGTGGATTACTGAGACACTAATAATAGCATAAACTGGTAGTCTTTTTTTTTTTAAGATTTTATTTATGTATTTGAGAGAGCACACACAGGTTGGGGGAAGAGCAGAGGGAGAGGGACAAGCAGACTCATTGCTGAGTATAGAGCCTGGTGCTGGGCTTGGTCGCACAACCCTGAGATCATGACCTGAGCCGAAATCCACAGCTGGATGCCCCTGGGAGACCATGTTTTTTTCAGGTTATATGTTGATGTTTCCCAAGCAGAAATGCATTAATTGAATTTATATTAGAATTTGTTAATTGTTTTACTACTTAAATTTTATTACCAACTTAGGGATTTTATATAATTATTTTTGATAACTTCATTGGATTTCTGAAAAAAATAGTAACTGATGAAATTTTTATGTAATCCTGCACATATTAAATACTTAATGCACATCATGTTGCTAGTTCAGAAAGTATAGGCAGCTTTTAGAAATAACGTGTAACATTGTATGGGTTTTAGTATGCTTTTGCTATATTTGTATAGCTTGAGTTCTGTAGAAAGTCCAACTTCATTATTTATACAGTCCTTTATAGTGGCTGGTGAGTTGATACATCTTTTGAGGGGATTGGCAGTAATAGGGAATTCAGCTTTTAAACTATGAGTTATATGCCTTTATGATATATTTTCTAGAGCTATTTTAAATACATTGTTATTTCTTCATATGTGACCATGATCTCTTTCTCCTAATAGCAAGTAAAGGAATAAGTATTTCTTAAATTGTTTTACATGTTCAGGATAAAGTCTTATACTATTTGTTTTATAACTTTACTATCAGTAAATGGTTTTGGATTTAATAGTGCAGTTCATTGGATTTTAATTTCAGTTAATGTGATATCATGTAATACCAATAGGGCTAATTTGGTTAATGAACATTATGTTCTATGTACCTCTTTCTTTTATTCAAGTTTCATAAAGCATATAACATCCTTTTGTTCCTTGCCTTACTTAGCAAACCAGGTACTCTTTCTGGTTTCTGCGGCGCATTTGGAAGCCACGTTGTTGAAATTGATTTAGATACATGATTAGTTTCCTTCTGCTTTTTCCTTTTTCAGTAGTGTTTTTGAAAACTCCTGATTAGCAAGAACTTCTGTTTTCAGGGAAATTTATCGTGAAAACTCTGTTCTCTTTAAAAATTAACAAAAACCCGTCACAAAAATTAGGAATTAGGATTCCTTCTTTGTTGACATAAGTAGCCCGATAACTAAATTTAGAAAAACTAAATTGCATCAAATTTCAGAGACTGATAGTCATATAGTTGAGAAAAGGAGCTTCTTCACGACCTGTGCTCTGTCAGAGTAATTTAATTAGAGGTAGTGATATTTCAATGTAATTTGTTAATGGGCACATTCTGGGAAAAAAAAAAGAATCATTCTGCCTGAACACTGATAATTTTATATCTTTTAGGCAGAGCTTTCAATAAAAGGCAGGGGGGCCAGGGTTCATTGAATTTCATGCATAGAGATGCCTGGAGGAAGAATATCAATGAAGTGAGGAACAGCTTTCAATGTTTTGAGTTATTAGAATGCATACAAGGGAAAATGCAATAATCTTACTACTTTTCCAATAGTTTGATATATAAAATTGCACGCATATCATTATTGGACTGTTGAAAATTCAACTTTCATATTTTTAATGTCATAATCATCCTCCTATATCATTCCTGCTGCTTGTTTTGATATTTTTCAATTTCACATCAAAGAAGAATATCATAGCTCTATTCCTTTCTTTAATTTGTGGTACCTTGTATACAGATGTTAGTTAATATTACATGGCTTTACCTAGAAAGGAAATGAAATAACAGCTTCTCTAAGAGATTTTGTAACATTTTAGAGAACATTATAACGCCTTTCTCTTTTGGTAGGTACCAAGAGTTTTAGGGATAAGAAATATTTTTGTTTTAATCAAAAGTAAGTTTGATTCCAATTTATTTTATTTCATAGACACTCCATCCTAGTTCTACTACATTGAGAGGGTTTTAGGTCAGTGTAGTTGAGGCTTTATCAGACATGATAGGGTGGGATGTGCTGCACCACCCATTACCTCCAGTCTTCTGTGCCTAACACAGAAAAATGTCTATTTCTCTGTCATGTGAAATCCATTTTGTAACAAGTGACACCCCTCCCCCCCCACCACTGGCCCTCAAGAGAAGCTGTCTGTGGAGGGGAGTGACTCGCTCATCCTGGGGATTTGGGTCTTATATTAACCACATTTAACACTTCCTTTAATCATTGTCACTACTGGGAAAGAGGGCATCAACTTTTAAACACTTCTGCTGAAAAATAAATAAATAAATACACTTCTGCTGAGAAGTGATGTCTGTCACTTGAGTCCACATATTTTATTGGCCAAAGCAAAGCATGTAGTCATCCCAAAGGTCAAGGGAGATGAGAAATGTCATCTCTGAATGTCCATGAAGGGGAGAAAACCTGAAAATATCAGTGACTATTAGTAATGCCTACCACAGCCTTACTATTTTAGAAGTATGGCAAAATCAATCAGCATTTCCTAACCTGAATGCCAAGAATAGGGTACAGTTGTGCTACAGATATGCATGTTGAGCTTTTTTTATAATGGTGAAAAAACTGTGAAGGCATTTTTATAATAAAACAGTTCAGTAAGTGAAATTACAACAGTTAATATTATATTTGAGTGCTCCTTTACAGCTTTCTCTAAAAACTTGCTGACAGTTTTTTATTACTTTTATTTTCTACTTGGCTGAGTAAGACTTACGTAGACTCAGGTCTACAGGTAGATCTCCCTAGATCTTCTCATTGACCCAAGAACTCGCCAGTGACACTGGCACGAAAATGTCCCCTTTCCCACTAAATCTGGTTATCTGCTCATTGATACCTTTGTATCAATGTGTTTATCCTAAGTGAAGATTTTATGAAAGTATTAATTTAATTATTTTTTTCCACTTCATTTGCTTGTATTTTTTGCTTATAGTTTTCCCTGGCTAATCCTAAAAAAGAAGATCTTGTATAAATTTTAACTTTTTATGTTCTTGTCAGGTACCAGAGAATCATTAATTCTGTCAATTTTCTCAGTGATTTTTTTCTTCTCTCCCCCTTTCTTTTTTTTTTTTTTTTTCTTTCTATTTTGGCTATTTTTCCTTTCTTCCTATTGGATCTTTTTTTTTTTCCTTTTTTTTTTCCTATTGGATCTTAAGGTTAATAGTCAAAGTCCTGTTTTTGATGAAAATGAAGAATTTTATGTTGATTTTTAGAATTAATTTGTATGTGTATGTATTGTTTTTTTTTTTGTATTGTGTTTTTATATAGGGTTTTATAAGCAAATGCCTTAGAATTAAATTACTTGGTTTTTGCTGGACATAAAATTTGCTAAATTATTATAGAGGACTGTAGTTTCCAGAAATTGTTTTCAAAATATTTTTTGATTATCCTGAAATAGGAGTATATTTTTGTACACTTTTTATACTTTTTAAATGAAGTGAGTGAGAGTGAATATTCCATATTCTAATTTAAATTACAAGATGTTTAATTTTCCAAGTTTTTCACGTCTTTACTTTTTTTAAGATTTTATTATTTATTTGAGAGAGAGAGAGCATAAACAGGGGTAGAGTGAGGGGAGAAGTAGAGGGAGAGGGAAAAGCAGCCGACTTCCCCCTGAGCAGGGAACCTGACCCATGGGCCCCACCCTAGGACCCTGGGATCGCGACCTGAGCAGGAGGCAGACACTTAACCAACTGAGCCACCCAGGTGCCCTTAATATCTTTATTTTAAAGTAATTTAAAGGGATCCCTGGGTGGCTCAACAATTTAGTGCCTACCTTTGGCCCAGGGCATGATCTTGGAGTCCCAGGATCAAGTCCTACATCAGGCTTCCTGTGTGGAGCCTGCTTTTCCCTCTGCCTCTGTCTCTGACTCTCTCAATCTCTCCTGTGTCTCTCATGAATAAATAAATACAATCTTAAAAAAATAATAATTTAAAAATGCGGACTTTATATATATATACAATGTACATTATGTATTTCTTTGTATCTTATCTTATATAATTACATAATATTACTTATGTTATTTATATGTTACATGTATACTATGTATTATTTTACAAATAGATCTCTGAAGCTACACATGCCAGTCTATTTTTAGATGTTATTTTTACATCTTTACTTTTTTTTTTACTTTACTTTTTACTTTTTTACTTTTACTTTTCCAACCCCATGGATAATTTGGGATGAAAGCTGGAAAGACTTTGGAGTCTTAAGAACCCACTCAAATGTTTAAGATATTAATTAGATAATATAATGATTATGTTCTTATCATTATTCTCACACTTGGTCTAAACATTTTACTTAATGCAAAGTGATGGAGTGAAGCCACACCCAAGACAAATTTTATGGGCACTGTATCCCCAAACAGCCATTTTAGGCAGCAGAAATTTGAATTCTCTTATACATGAAGTAAAAACGCTTCTTTATGAGACTAAGTACAGCACTATATGCTCAAGCTCTTTAAGTCATTTATAACATTTCACATTTAATGCTTTAAGCCAAATGCAGAAATCCTTGTTTTACCAGACTGTATATCTACTACCAACTGTAGGAGAAATAGAAAATGAGCCACTTTTGCATAATACACTCAGCAGAGGTAGTGATGGCATGTCACACATCGTAATGACAGCACTAATCAAAAAGATTATTAAATCAAAAAAGTTTTAGTTGCATGTCAATGACTTTAAGGAATTAATAAGTATGTTAGTTAATAGCAGTAGTTAGAATCCTTGAGAAGTATTATTTATCCTGGAAAAAAAGGCAGAATAAACTTCTGTAAATTATATATTAAAGGAGACAAATGAATATTTTACAGCAGAATGTTGAGCAAATATTACATGAGGCTGATGCCCTGGCCTTAATGACATGAAGGCTATAAAAGCTATAAATGGCATGAAGATATAAAAGCCAAGAGTTTAATCTGAAAACCCCATGATTCTGTTAGTTTTACTCACGTAAAAGCTCTTGTACATAAAAGAGTGCTCATAAATCTTAAATCCGCATAAATTGATATTATGAAAATAAATGGCTCTAGCTTTGTGCAAAGATAAGGGAATACCATATTTGCTGATATATATATATCTCAAGTGCATGAGCTATCCAAAGGACACTTTTTTTTCCAGGAGTTTATTAGCTAATAGAAAAATGACTATGTGTTTGAATGTTGTTCACCATAGATTTATTGAAGGAGAGTTATTCACTTGAAAAAATAGCTTACTTAACTGACATTTTGGAGCACCTGAATGAACTTAATTGAAAACTGCAAAAGCCGTGTAAAAAATATTACATGCAGTCACAGAGTTTATGGATTTGAAGCAAAAATTCAACTCTGAAAAAAGGATTAAAATGATTCATTTGTGATATTTGGTTGGTGCTATAATTTTAAGTCCTAGAAAAAAAAATTAAGACTCTTAGAGCAATACCTGTATATTCTCGAAGTCAAGTTATATCATTATTTTAAAATACTTAATATGAAAAAATTTGTAAAGCTTTGCTTTTCCACAAGGAATTTCAGTGTTATATTCATCAGTGCAAGGAAATGAAGGACCATGAAATTTAATAAGTGTATTCCTCATGGTTCATGCCAAGAAACTTTCTGCCAGTTGGAGAAAAAGTGATGAATTCTTTGCTATCATTTATTACCACCAACTTTTGTGAGTAAAGCTTTCATTGATGGTAATTATCAAGAATTTGAAACCCAAATCATAAAACTTGTTATAAAAGTATTTCTCAAAAACAAGCTCCGATTTTGCATTAAATAGTTTTAAAGGATTTTGGAAGTTTTATGTATATTTAATAGTCAATATGTGTAACTAAAATTCTGTATTTCACTTTTATTATTATAATTATATGCCCTAAAGAAAATATAATGACTTTTTCCATCATGGTACAAATGGACATGCCCACACTACCTCTAGTGTATCCCATTGTACATGTGCGGATTGGTACCCCCTGAAATGGCTACTAAAGTGTTTCCAGAAGAATCACTTCTCAGATTGAAACTCAGTAAGGGCCTGGGGGGCAAAAGAACATCTAGGCAGATTTTTCAGATTTGTAAGTGAACTCGCCACTTGGTAACTGTTCTCCATTGGAATCTATAAGTAAAAACACCGTGAAATCTCTACTGTGGAGACAGCTCCTCCCTACTTTCCCTGCTCTCATTTCTTCATTTAGATGTCAAGATCATTAATTAATATTGCTCTTTGCCTGTGGATGGAGAACTTCTATCAGCACTGTGAAACTATTTCTGTTGTCCCAGTATGCCTTCAAAAATACCAATTAATGGGGGGGAAAACCCAATAATGAGATGAAGGCATATTTAGGCACAAAAATATTTTAGTGTTCTCTTATAATTGTATTCTAAATATGGTGTGATGTTGTACTTCAGCAAAAATCATAAGCCATATGTGAGTATTTTGCACATTTTCATTCATATATGGTTTATGTAGTGCTATTAACTGGTAATGCATTTAATATATAAGATCTGTGGTTTCCTGTTAATATTTTATAAAGATATTATGGCTTTATGGTTAGCATTAATTTGAAGTATTGCTTTAAGAGTCAAAAAGTACTTTAAAATAATTATTTCCCTGATATTTAATTTTGTATTAACCATGTTAACAAAGTTTTATGTAGGCTAGAACACAATAACTACATATTATGTAGGAGAACTGTGCAATAGCTCTAATAATAAATTTCTTATTTAATATTATAATGTTTTAGCCACAGAAATTTAATTGTGTATAGAGTTGTTTTAAACTTGAATAATCCCATGGATCAAGCATGTTTTTTTGGTTGTCTAATGGAATTTATTTCCTTCTTCTAGGTTATGAAATTCTGGAGTTTCTACTCTGAATTATTTAAGTATTTAAGCAAAGTTAATATTTTAATGTAAGGAAGGTAGTTCTGTTGGAAGAATATTTCAAGTTGCTTGATTATTTTTAAAATAATAGAGTTTCTGCTTTATTACATGTGTCTAATAAGAAATTATGACTTTTGTGAAACACTGACTCAATATCTCCATGCCTGAGGTATTTATGTCAAGTTATTGATTCAGTTATATTATATAGCTTCAAGTAATACCACTTTGAGGCAATTCACTGGAACTCGTGTTTGTGAGAGACTGAGGAAATTGACAATTATCCATCCCTTTCAAATATGTAATAATATAGTAGGTTAGATCATCACCAGTAAGGAAGTTTTCCCTATTATTAACATCTTGCATTAGTGTGGCATGTTTCTTGCAACCAATGTTGATACATTATGAGTAACTAAAATCCATAGTTTACATTAGGACTCACTCTTTGTTTTGTGCTGTTCCTTGAGTTTTGACAAATGCAGAATGTCAGATATCCATCACCACACTATCATTTACAATAGTATCACTGCTAAGGATGCATTTTATTTTTTTAAGGATGCATTTTAATTTAAAATAAATGTATCATCTTTTCTTCAAAACCCATATATTAAAAAATGATGAAACTGCTTTATGTTTTGGAAGATGACAGAAATTGTATGCATTGTGTGATGCAGAGTTCTTTACCTACCATTTACTAGGAAAATATTTCAGTAACAAGAACAGCTTGGTTCTAGGTACTTTTTCTCATGACAGTTATGTGTCCATGATAATTGTCCTTTTTTCCTCATCTTGAAAGTTAAATTTTAAATCTAATTTTAAGAATTTTAAATCTAATTTAATAATTTTAATAATTAAACCATGTCCCTTGAATATCTCTTCCTTCCAAATGGTTTCTACCCACCCCCCTTTTTATTTTTAACTGTTTTTTTGTACACATACTTTGTCATAGTCCTCCTGAAAACTTCTTTGAAATACTATAAGTTATAAGTAAATTTAATATACAAATTATATTAGTGTTGTAGCTAAGATTATATACCATAGCCATTTTCTGCTATTTTTTTTATCATAAATGTCTTTGTTTTGGGGGAAAAAATCCTCTTGAATAAGTTTCAGTGGTTGGTTCAAGAAGAGAGTTTTGTCAAATTTGATAAAATATGCCTTAGCTGCGTCTAAATCATAAATGGGACAAAATATAGGCAATAAACACTGACCAGTGGTAAATAAGTGGAATCCATGCGTTACCCATTGTGTTGGACCACAAACTAGGTGGCTCAAACAACAGAAATTATTTTCCCTCGGTTCTGAAGGGGGTAAGTGCAAGCCCAAGGTGACAGCAGGTTTGGCTTCTCTGAAGACCTTTCTCTGCTTGCAGGCGGCCGCCTTCTTGCTGTGTCCTCTCACATGGTCTTTTCTGTTGGTTCATGCATATCCACGTCCAAGGACACTTAGTCATATTGGATGAGGGGCCACCCATACAAGCTTTTTAAATCTTAATTACCACTTTAAAGACCAGTATGTCCAATTACAGTCATATTTGAAGGTACTGGGAATTAGCGCTTCAAACATAAGAATTTTGGGGAACACAATTCAGTTTGTAACACCCACTGAAATTAGCCTTTTAATTTGTGCAACTTGGAAATGGTAAAAGGCAGCTATCATCGATGAAGCACGTCACCATGACCCAGGCACTTGTACATGCATTAACTCTCAACCACAGGATGAAGTCACAACTAAGCTTCCACTGAGGAGAACTTTTTCGTTTGGCAATGGGCTTCTTTTCCATCAAGGTGGTGACGCTAATGGTTGAAGATACAAAGGGAATTACATAATGAAAAACATGTCTTCAGACTTGAATAGTACCTCACTCTTGCCTGTCCACCCACCAAATGTTGCTTATTTTAGTATTTGCACATGCGAATTAACATTTGTCTAAAAACCCCAGGAGAATTTAATAATAGATATGTTAAACCAATTCATATTAGTTATAGGTTAGGCACAGGGGTGGTAGAAAACTAATTGACTTTAAATAACTGACCTTGGGATCCCTGGGTGGCGCAGCGGTTTGGCGCCTGCCTTTGGCCCAGGGCGTGATCCTGGAGACCCAGGATCGAATCCCACATCGGGCTCCCGGTGCATGGAGCCTGCTTCTCCCTCTGCCTGTGTCTCTGCCTCTCTCTCTCTCTGTAACTATCATAAATAAATAAAAATTAAAAAAAATAAATAAATAAATAAATAAATAAATAAATAAATAAATAACTGACCTTTATGTGATTTCCTTCAGAGTGTTTTTCCCCAGTGTCAGCCTCTCTGAGGTCAACCACTTCTCATGCATAGTATGTTCGGTGACCCTTTAGAGAAAAAGGCACTTTTTTTCCTTCTTTGCAAATGCATTTCTCTTTAAAGACCTTCTTTCCCTTCCCTGCATCATTCTGACACCTGAGTTCAAGTCGGTAGCTGAGTACCAATGAACAGAATCCTCAGTCACTGGAACAGTGAGTAGCATTTTCCCCTTCTGCCTGCCACAAGGGGCTCCAGCTGCTCCTCTTTCTGGGACATTTAGGGTACACTCCACCTTAAGGACTCCTTTTTAGTAATACTCTTTACTCTGGTACTTTTGGAAATCTAAATGTGCCATTATTCTCTTCACGAGCATGTGTGAAGCCTCTTAGTCTTTTCTCTCTTTACTAAAGATTTAGGTTTCAATAACTTACTGGTCACAAATTTGGTTAGATTCTTTTTTGCTTTTGTAGGAGGATCCCTAGAATTCAAGCAGCCATGGGCACAGATGGCTCTCTGAATTTTCTTTCCCCGTTTGTAGAGCAGAAATAACGATTCCCATCTCAGGAGGTTATTGCTAAGGCTAAAGTAGATAACCTCATCTTTAGTATCTGGTTTAGTACGTGGCATGCAACACGTATCAATTCATTTTCTTTCACTCCCAACAACCAAATACAAAGTCAAATTGCTTAATGTTCCAGGGGTTTTTTTGTTGTCGCTGAATGTTATTGCTAGTGAAGGCTGGACAAACTTCTAGGTTTCCTGTCTATTTTCAAGTTTTTTGAAAAGTTGTAAGATATTCACCTATACAATTGGCCTGTGAAAATTTATTGAGCATTTATACTGTCTCTGTCATGGCTAGGTGCCCTGGGAAACAGAAGAACCCAGACTCGCTGTTAGGAAGCCAAATGAGTTTACAGTCTACTTACAGAGAGAAGCTCTAGTCATATGAAACTATTAATAAGTGAAAATTAGTTCTTATAATCATTATCCTAATGAAAATAAAGGGCTAATATGTGCTTCCATGGACAGAAAATGTAAAAACAAATAAAAGTTAGAATTAAATTAAGATAAAAAATTCGAAGCCTTCCCAAATGAAGACATTGGCTGCCATCTTTTAAAGATCATCTAAGTGGACCCTTTGCCCAAATAATGGCCTCGCTCTGGAGCTGTGGCATGGAAAATGGGCATGCAGGATGTTTCTAAAAGTGGCAAGCATGGGGTGTGAATGGCAGTGAGATGGGAAAGTAACTGAAAAATCCAACTGGGTAAAATATGTTTTCAAAGATGATGTCCAAAAAAACCCAAAGAGACCAAGTGATCAAGAGTGGAAAGAGCATTGTAGACCAGATAAAAGAGTATGTATCATATTATGGATATTAAGTGAGAGGGAGACCTGACTCTAGGGGTGGATGCTCAATGACCTGGAGCATGGAGAAAACCAATAGGAGGCAGGTGCAACAATCCAGGTGTGAATTGATGAGGATCTGTGCTAGAGTGGTAACAATGAACAAAAAAGGATGGAAGGTATGATCTAGGTTTTATTTTTTTTAAGTTTACAAATTACCTTTTTTTATATAAAAAGGTGTTTTTATACAGAAAGGTGTTAAAAGTCTTTTGTTTTGATTTCTCAGCAGGGTTCCCCCAAATCAATTTTACTTTTCATTTTGTCTTTAATAAAAGATTAGCTATAGATGGCATTGTTCTGTAGAAGAGATTATCTATTTTTCACTTTTAAATTGCATGGCAGGTAAGATGGGGTATATAAGTTATCTTTTTGGATACTTGTAATCCAAAGACAAACACTTTGGTTTAGCATGATTTAGTGTGACATATAACTTGTCTTTTCATTTTCAGATGTTTGAAAGATGAAAGGTGACATATGTGGGACTATGTGGGAGATAATATGATTTAGTAAAGTATTTTTTGTTATCAAGGATTTTTTGGTTACTAAGAGAAATAAACATGCATGTTATTTGGCTGTGATCTTGTGCACATCTCAGTGAATCTATATTAATGAAAACAGAAGAACTCAGCAATTCATATGTGGAGTGGGAATTTGAAAAAATTTACTTAGATACTTGAAAAATGCAAAAAGTGGTATTTTGTATATTTTGTAATGTGTACATATTAACTGCTTTCCAAAATGTATTTTATGTAATTGTGGTTAGGACATAACACCACATGTTTACTGAAATTTAAAAATTGCTTTCTCTTTGATCCCTTCATGCCATTCCCCTAGAAATTTTCCTCATAAAGAATGATTAAGGATTTCAAAGGAAATCATCTTCCTTAGAGGATATTTTTATTATTTTACAATTTTACTTTGGCTTGAATATGTTTAGTCCTACATTTATAAGTATGTGGTTTAACTTCCGTGTTGTTATCCAATGAGACATAAGCTGATTGACATTGCTTTTAAGAAAGCATTGATTTTTTTTTCAATTTTAAGTCATTACATGTGAGATAAGGATACGAAAATCTTTTTTATTTTCTATTCTTAAGAATAGATCTTTTTAGCTAACATTTATTTTGAGATACATCTTCATTTTTATTTGCCTGAAAATTTATAAATTGTTACTGCTTCATAGAACTCTTATAAGTGCCATGAGGACTAGAAATTGCAATTTATTCCCCTTTTAATTGCTACTACGGTCCTGTAATTCTGGAGCATAGTGGGCATTCAACATTAATCAAAGTTATTACTTTCTTCCTTTAAGAATTTATTCAAAAATTATGTATTAAGACTATGTGCTGGGCAGCCTGGGTGGCTCAGCGGTTTAGCGCTGCCTTCAGCCCAGGATGTGATCCTGGAGAACAGGGATGGAGTCCCACATCAGGCTCCTTGCATGGAGCCTGCTTCTCCCTCTGCCTTGTGTCTCTGCCTCTTTCTCTCTCTCTCTATCTTTCTCTGTGTCTCTCCTAAATAAATAAATAAATAAAATCCTTAAAAATTTTTTTTAAAAAATACTATGTGCTATGAAATGTGCCAGGTAGTCAAAATAGCTAAGAAAATTTGCCCCAAAGTACCTCTCCCAGTGAATGTCAGGAATGGCTATAAAACTATGATAATAGAGTTCAGATTGGTACATGAAGACTGAGAGAAAGGGATGGTTCTACCTTCAGTGACTTTGGAGCTGGGACCAGAAGGTTGAGTTGGAGTTCGTTAGAGAGTAACAGATAATATGAGTGAGAAGCATGGAGAGATAAAGCAGGTGTAGCCAAGGGCCCTAGGGAATGTGGAGGGAGGGGGAAGGCTTTGGAACAAGGTGATTTTGGGGAACGACTCAGAACCATAAATCTGGTATTCTCTTGTATGAGAATTCCTTTAACAATGTAAAAATAAAACTTTTGTGCTTTATGCCATCATGTTTTATCCTTTAACCTAAGCTGGATACAGACTTAGATGTTTCTGCCTTTGTATTATCACTAGACTTGTATGTTTGTTATCTTTTGCAGTGAAGTTCAGCAACTGCAATGGAAAAAGGAAAGTACAGTATGAAAGCAGTGAGCCAGCAGATTTTAAGGTGGATGAAGACGGCATGGTGTATGCTGTGAGAAGCTTCCCCCTCTCCTCTGAGCATGCAAAGTTCCTGATATATGCCCAAGACAAAGAGACTCAGGAAAAGTGGCAAGTAGCAGTAAAATTGAGCCTCAAGCCTACCTTACCTGAGGACTCAGTGAAGGTAGAGTATGGAAATACGGCTTGGGAGTTATGTTTAAAAATCAGATTTATACAGTTTGAACTAAATAAACACTTTGCTTTAAGTCACATTGGCCAGTATTTGAGTTTTTATCAGATTTTGTCACTTAAATAGTATTTTGTTGTTTTTTTTTAATCTTACAAGATACTTAGACTAAATATATATTTAAGCTATCTGAAATTATATTTGAAACAGTTGTTTATACTTTGAGGTTTATAACTTAGTTTAAATTAGAAGTAGTTGTTTGTTTTAAATTTCTAGAAGCTTCACAAGCTGTGAAATATAACCCCAGAATAAACAATTCTTAGCAAGATGTCTCTTAAATGGGAAGTACAGACATACAGTAGCAATAAGAAAGCATTTCCTGCTAGGAGTATAGGGTTTTTGTCTTCTCCTTTAATAATCAAATTGGGGAGTATGAATTATTTATACTACTGACATAACTTTTAGGAATGATATACTCCCTCTGGTGGAAGCCACTGTGAGCCAAGATAAAAGAAATAGATACGTCTCTAACAAAGTACAGTTTGATTAAATTCAGCAAACATTTACTGAGCACTTATTTTGTATAAATCACTATATTAGGAATTTTTTAAAAAAATATATAAAATATATATTATATTTTAAAAAATATATAAAATATATAAAAAGATGCAGTAACTTCTTCAGTAAAGTTATGATAACATTAGTAATTCTTGAATATTCTCTTTTCATGTTGAGATAATTCAAAACAAATAGGAGGGGTTACCACAATTACCTATTTTGAAGTCCCTAATTTCACGAAGTATGACTGTTACATTTTGTGTATTTATTGTACTGGAGATAGGAATATACATATTCACTTCTACGATTTAATTGTAAATGGAACATACACATCCATAATCAAATATGAATAAGTATATCAGTGGAAAGGTATCATTTTTCTCTTGTACCCATGTTAGACTTTTATTATGTGAAATGTAATTTATTAATCTATTAACTGTTTAGGGGAAATTGTGTCATTTGGGGAATACAGAGTGAGAAATTGGTAACTAATTGAGTGAAAAGATGCTTTTGTTGTTGATGATTCGTTGTGTTCCAGCAAACTAGCTTGGATATTTGCACTGAAGCAGCAAGGGCTAATGGTTAAAATGTCTACAGATATAAGGAGAAACAGAAGAAAATGTTGACATCCAGCAGAGATTAATACCCAGTGTGCAAAGTGGGTCATCTACAGCATCCATCATGGCTGACATAGGTTTAGAATAATTACAGCATTAATTCTGTGGGATTTAATAGGGTCATAAATATTTGAGACATGCCTTAGCAGTATGTATTAAAGTTCTCTTGGAATTCAAATTATATTTTAACACATCAAGATCTAAATTTAATGTACAGTAGCACATTACCTGAACTGTGGTTTAAACTAATGAGAGATATATAAAAGGGTACTATTAAATTTTGCTCAATATTAACTGCTATCGAAGACGGTTTGTAGAAACTGCAAATAGTTTACACAGCTGTGCCACATAATAAATTGTTTGGAAATTCAATTCTTCAATAATCAGCGTAACCCCAAAATTTTATAGCATTTTCTATTATTTTACTAGAGGGATAAGGAGAGGGCCTCCAGGCGTATTTTCTTCTTCATATCAGTGACTCCTACACTGTCAGGTATCCATTGATATTGCTGTCTTTCCGAAAATGTTTTTCCTAGTATTCAGCAATGTCTTGTATTTTAATGCAAAGGAATCACCAGAAATTGAAGAAATAGTATTCCCAAGACAAGCGACTAAGCACAATGGCCACCTACAAAGGCAGAAGAGAGACTGGGTTATCCCTCCAATCAACTTGCCAGAAAACTCCAGGGGACCCTTTCCTCAAGAGCTTGTCAGGGTAGGCTTGCAGAATTTTAATTGTCTCTATGGCATGTGTCAAGTGTATGTTAGAAATTATTTTTTCCATTCTATCACAGGATAGACTTTACAACATGTATTAAAATACTTTTTTTTTTTGTATAGATGAATGTCTATACAGAGCCTCTTTTTAAAAAATTATTATCTCAGATAGGCAGAGCTCTCTGTGGGTCCCGTACCCGACAGACAATGAAGTTTGTTGAGTGTGTGAATACATCAGCCCCAATTCCGACATGCATCCACACCAAGACCATACCCTTTCTCAAAAAACACACACCTTGGCTTCACTGTCTAACAGCTGTACTCTCCATGATGATCTTTGCCCTCTCCAGATAGCTTTTGAGCCAAAGAAGAAATAAAAGGGCAATCATTGCTAAAAATGCCAGCACCAAGTGCATTTGAGAGTTTTTTAAAGAAAAAAGAAAGTGACCTCTGAAACCATTAACAGAATCCCTGGAGCTGTGGGAAACCATAGGCTTTTATAAATCTGAGAAGTAATTTTTTTTTTTCAGTTACTCCAAATGTATAGCATCAGATGGAGAGGAAAAAAGTCACAGATATATGTACATGTTTAGTAAAATTAGCAACCCATTGTTGATAGCAAAAGGAAGAAAGACAAAATGATGGTGTATTTATTTATTTGCAAATGTTTGTGTATGATCAATTGAGCATTCCAATACATACTGAAAGCTGTATTTTTTAATAAGTCATTTATTCGAATTGCATATTTTATTTTAATGCACATTATAATTCAATTTAACAATGAACAATATAACTCCCAAAGAAAGGCATTTTTTTCCTACTTTAATGGACAATGAGTAAGAAAATTTTGCCTTAACAAGAAAAATAATAAGCTAGATTCTGTTACTGGGTTAAGTATGCTTACCTAATACATAATGATCTGTTATTATTACCTGCAAAGATATTGCCAATTAGCCCTCTCTCGGAGTTCTTCTTCTTCCTCCTTTTCTATAGCTTGTTCCTATGACTGTTCACCTGTAAACTTATTTTTCCTGGGAATTGTTATTTTTGGAGGAAAAGGCAGTCAGCCTATAATGGGTATAATTTTTGAGAGCATAAAAATGTATTTTAAAATGATTTTTTGTATGTTTTGTTATTAATAAAGAACTTGGAGTAATAGGTGCTACCTTAAAATGACATGGAAACTATGGTTGCAGTGAATAATGTCAGTATGAATGTAAGTGCAGAAATCTGACTTTCAAGCTCAACCATAATACTAGAGTTCCCATGTAAGGCTATTTCACGCTATGGCCTAGACAGTTATTTCTTCTCCTGATACCCAAAGGTAAATAAGTTTTATTTCAACTAAATTGGACACCTGTTCCCATAGTAAATATTCTAACCATATGAACTTCCTGGATAGATTTTGATTCAGTTTAAAAATCGACACTCCTTCATTTTGACTTTTCGCACTGCTCCTAGTGAGTGTTCTTTTAGAGGTTAATGTTGGCCCTTCCTGGTGATAGGTGACATCTCTTTTTGAAGCCTATCAACGAGAGGTAAGGGTGAGAAACAGGATTGGTTTTTCTGGGAAGAGATGCTGTAAGTTTGTAACTGAAAAAGGGCATAAGGTGTGGCATGTCCTGTCTCTGATAATGAGCTCATTTAGTGTCTCATTTAATATGATTGTCTTCTTGATCCTCAGATCAGGTCCGATAGAGATAAAAACCTTTCACTACGGTATAGTGTAACTGGGCCAGGAGCTGATCAGCCTCCAACCGGTATCTTCATTATCAACCCCATCTCAGGTCAGCTGTCAGTGACCAAGCCTCTGGATCGTGAGCTGATAGCCCGGTTTCATGTAAGATTTCAGCCAGATGATAATCTGATGTATTAATACTCTTCTAACTGTGTAGAGTTTAACATTTGCCTCTTATATCGGTCTTAGAGTTTTGATACTAACACTTTTAATACCTGAACTGTGCTTTGAAACCATTTCAATTTGTTGGAATGAGTTCATTTTTTTTCATAGAATTGATGAATGCTTATGTTGTAAAAAAAACAGTGCCAAAGAAGAAAGTGAAATTGCCTAAAATCTCATTACGCTTTACGTATTGGTGTGACTACGGACTTACAAGAACAGATTTACACAAAGGAGGTCAAAAGTGTTGCATATAAATTATACAGAGATCACAACACTTTTAATGACTGCATAGTATTCCATTAAATATACAGGCTATAATTTTAATGACAGTTTCTTATGATTTTGCTAGACATCTGTGTTTGTCATCTTTATTCTTCCTGGTCTGATTATTACATGAGATAATCTTAAAAAATAGTACACTTTAATTTTTTATTTTTGGCCATATTCCATCCAGAAAGGTGTGCCGGTTTGATACCCCCAACCAGAAATTGAGATTTCCCTTTCCTCAAACCAGCTAACACTAGGTTTCATCAATCTGCCAATCTGAGCAATCTTTTCTTAGATATATTATCTTACTATATTTCTTATGTTCATTTTTTTAATTGTTTTATTCATTTTCTTTTTGAGTTATCACAATTGTTTATATGTAATTACATGTTCATATTTTTAAATATACATATATATTTGAAACTGATTTTTCCAATTTAAAAATATTAATTATAGTGAGTGTTTTAAGACTCAAAAATTGCCTAATATTAATCAAATTCCAGGAGGTGTTTTCCTTTTTTCTTTCTTTTTTTTTTTTCTTAAAGCTATGCTTGCATGTTTCCTGGGACAAGATTTCAACAATTTTTTCATGAATTTAATATAGAAATCTAAGTTGGTCTTTATTACTTCTCCAATTTCTGCATGAATAACTAAAACTTGTAAGAAAATTATCATTTTTAAACAATATGTGTGCATTATGAAAACTTAAAAAATAATACAGTGCCAATAAGAAAGTAACAATTATTTGTAATCTCAGTACATAAAACCAACTTGTTTCTTTCTCTTTTTTTTTTTTTAACATTTTGGTGATATGCTATAAGATGTTTTTCTTTGCATAAATTCATAAATGTATTTTTTTGAAGTTGGCATCATTCCCTGAAACCAACTTTTGTCACTTTTGCAATCACAAGATTTAGTATCTTTCCATGTCAGTAATTATTTATTTATATTATCATTTTTGATTGCTTTAAATTATTTTGTTGAATGAATGTAGTGTAATTTTAAATAATTACTTTGGGTAGATACTTGGGTAATTTAGTTTTTTTGTTTTATTTTGCAACTATAATGTGGCAGTGAACATTTTTTTCTGTACATTTGCCCATTTTATACTCTTTGAATAAAGTCCTAAAATTGGAAATATTTTGATAAATATAGTGAAATTGTTCTCTAGAATGGTTGTATTATGTTAAACTACCTGTTCATTGTATAGGAGATAAACTTTCTCCATACCATTATCGATTCCAAGTATTATTTATTTATTTCACTATTATTTGCAAAGAAATGATAATGCTTTCATTGCCTAAGTTGAATATCTAATCAAAGTAAATTCCCTATTCCTGTTCTCTGTTGAATTTTGGGTTTTTTTAGAGGTTGGAGGATGGGAGAGGGAGAGAGAGAATCCCAAGCAGATTCCTGCTCAGAGGGGAGCTCAACACAGGGCTCTGTCTCAGGACCCTCAGATCATGATGTGAACTGTAATCAAGAGTTGGATGCTTAACCTATTGAGCTGCCCAGGTGTCCCTCCTTCTGTTGAAATTTCTTTTGGCTTGTTTACCTTTTGTTCTCACTGTTAAGAACCTCTTATCTGTTAGGGATGTTAATATTTAATTTGTCACATATTTTCCTCTTTTTCTTGTTTTTAAACTTTGTTAATAATTTTTACCCTATAATTCTTGCATTGTAAAATTTTTTTTTCAGTTTTATACAGTCTGGTTTTAGAGATAGTTATAAAGGCCATCTCTACTCCAAGATGCTAATCTCTCCAATTTTATCTGTTGTATTTATCTATTTGCATCTATATTTTTAACCTCTGTGGAGTTTGTTTTACTAAAGTGAGAGAGGTATATAGACACACTTTGTTTTTCCTTTGTAGATAGCCATTTGTCCCATGTATTGAATCAGTATTCCCAGTGGTTTATCATCTATACTTATTCATTCAAGACTTTTTATTCCACGTGCATGTGTTTGTTTTTAGACTCTTATTTTGCACAATAACATATTTGTTGAATTTTTGCACTTGTAAAAACGTTTTAAATTATTAAAGTTTTGAAAATTGTTAAAATATTGGTATGTTGTAGAGCAAGACTCCTGTAGAACTAAACAGATGAATAAGCATTTTCAAGGGGTGCCTGGCTGACTCACTGGGTGGAGCATGTGACTCTTGATCTCATGGTTTTGAGTTCAAGCCCCATACTAGAGCTTAAAAAAATAAAATGAAAATTATTCTAGGGGATCCCTGGGTGGCTCAGCAGTTTAGTGCCTGCCTTCGGCCCAGGGCGTGATCCTGGAGACCCAGGTTCGAGTCCCACATCAGGCTCTCTTCATGGAGCCTGCTTCTCCCTCTGCCTGTGTCTCTGCCTCTCTCTGTCTCTCATGAATAAATTAAAAAAAAAATGTTAAAAAAAAATGAAAGAAAGCCCTATTCTAGGGTATAGTAAAAAAAAAAAAAAAAGTTATTCTAAAAAAAAGGGAGGTGGTACCTAGCTGGCTCAGTCTGTAGAGCATCCAGCTTTGATTTCAGGGTCATGAGTTCAAGCCCTACGTTGGGTATAAAAATAAAAAAATAAATAAAACTATTTTCTCTCTTGAGTACTATTCAACACTCCTTTCTTCCAAAGGCTTGATCATTTCATCCACCAGGTTTTTTTTTTTAATCCTTCAGAAACATGTAATGCCAATGCTTTTTATATTGTTCTAAAGCATAAAGAGAGAAGTAAAACTTTCAAACCTTTCATAAAAACAAAATTTCATTGATAGGGAAATTCGATAAAGATAGCACATGATAGACCAGTGTCTAATTAGACTGGTCTCGAATTTATGAATATAAATATCAATACAAATTTTCTAAATAATTCTTCTTTGTATGAATTCTCATTATCTAAACTCCTGTGGCTAAAACCAGGAAATAAATATCTTCAGGTCAATTTTTGGGTAAACTCTTACTGCCAGCACTTAAAAGAGTGATGCTCATAAAATATAAAATCAATTATAGAATTGCAAGGATGTTTCAGTATTAAGAATCTATTAATACATAATATATTAAATAAGTGAAGGAATAAAGGATTGGTTTATAGCTGTTGAAAGGCAATCATAAAATTTAAATCATTTCATGTGTTAAATAACGTCTAAATTCAAAAAGAGGGGATGATATGGTGATGCTTCTTTAACTTGATGAAGCATATCCAAGAGAAACCAACAGCCAGCATCATATTTAACTGGAAAACCACAGAAGCATTCCCATTAAAAAGAAGCAATTCAGCGGAACACTACCCAGCTATTGAAAAGAATGTAATGGATCTCTATGCGCTGGATTAAAAGAGTTTTGACGATACTCTGCGAAGAATAGCTGAGTGACATATTTATTTAAAAAGAAAAAAATAATAAATTTTTTTAGAATACCTATGAAACTGAGAACTCAAGCTTGGAAGAGGAACAACTGTCTTATATATTCACACACTTTCAATATTTATGAGTGACTTTTACGATTTAAAACAAACAAAAAAAAAACCACCTAGTGTCCAAATTCCCTATGCACACTTAGTTCTATGTTCTCTTCTTTTCTCTTAATCTCTACAATTATTCTGTGCCAGAACATTTTTAATTACCATAATTCCTATGTATGGATTTCACAAAAGGATTTGGGAACCGGACAGAACTGGCTTTAGGTATGGGCTCTGTCAAGAGACAGCAAAGTTACTTAGCTTTTCTGAACCTCAATGTCTTTGCCTTCAAGTGCTTTTATCATTTCTGCCTCATTCTTTTGTATAAGGATCAAATGAGTTAAAATCCATAAATCTCTGAGCATAATGCCTAGCAGATAGTAAACATTGGCTTCTTACTACTACTGTATCTATCCTAATCACATGAAGTTTGGCTCACTTAAAATTTTTTTAAAGACTTTATTTATTCATTTTGGTGAGGGGGAGGTGAGGGGCAGAAGGAGAGAGAGAATCTGAAGAAGACTCCATGCTCATTGGAGAGCCTGACAAGGGGCTTGAGCCCAGGACCTTGAGATCATGGCCTGAGCCGAAATCAAGAGTCAGCGGCTGAACAGACTGAGCCACCAGGCACCCCCTGGCTAACTTAAATTTTGATGAAGAGTAGCTTTTACTGTTTCTCTGTTCATAGCATGGTGATTGTATATTTTATCTTCTCACTTGAGACATAAATCTTTTAAATAGTTTTGTTTTCTAATTACTTTTGCAGTTGAGGGCACATGCTGTGGATATTAATGGAAATCAAGTGGAGAACCCTATAGACATTGTCATCAATGTCATTGATATGAACGATAACAGACCAGAGTTCTTACACCAGGTTTGGAACGGGACAGTTCCTGAGGGGTCAAAGCCCGGTAAGTTTGAACATAATAGTTCAGAGATTGAGGAAACATGTTATAATTCAGTACCAGTTATAAACAAGAGAAAAGGAAATCATGTGAGCTTCTTCGTGTCATTTGCTTTCATGCGAAATGATTTTAGGGAAAAAAGAAGGGAAGAGGGGAAAGAAAACGACGGAAGAGAGAAAAGAGAAAAATATCACTTCCTCATTTTGAAAAAATATACACTACGGTATCTGATTCTATATTATAGGATCTATGGGGTCCTTCCATGTTACTTTGTTTGATAAATCCGAGTGGCAAAAAGTGAGCACCAGAAGACCAGGGGCTTTCTGTTCATACAGTCCAGATTGTAGCCTATTAGCTCAAGCAGCAAGTAAACCTCAGTTAGAGAGTCTGAAAGGTACTTGGTGTTCCTGGGGTCAGGCAGTGAAGAAAGCCAAAAGCAGAGAGGGGGCTTGGAGACAGCAGTAGTCACACTGGATATTTACTTCGGGATGACCCAGATGTCTTCTGCAGCCCGCACTCCCAAACTTGTGTCATGGCAAGTGTCCTAGGCTGGAAACAGGAGTTGCCAAAGCCTCTCACCATTATGCACTGACTGATGTTTGACTAAGATTTTAGACTCTTGTACTGAAAGCTCAGTAGACTTTAGAAGAGCAAGGCTAGGAAGGCCAATTTAGTTTGAAAAACTAGTGGACAAGAAAACTAGTTGGTAGAGAGATGGGGAAACAAGAGAGTGTTTCACCAGTCTTCCTGAGATAATTTGGTGTTTAGAGAGGTGTAATTAGCTATATTATTATTATTATTATTAATGTAATTAGCTATATTATTATTATTATTATTATTAGTTTATATTTAAGAGCCTCGACATTTAAAATAGTGTTACATATTACCTTTGTCTCCTATACCAGTTTATACCTGTAGCTCCTTTATGCATATGCCAATTTATAGATGCACTGCATATGCCTTAAATTGGTACTTTTTTTTGGTCTAAATGTGCTTGTCTCTATCCTCAGAAAGGAAGTTAGGGGTAAGGGTGAGCTCCAGTGGAGCTGGAGTAGGGAGGGCAGGGCTGTGCTGGAAGTTCATCCATGGATGGCTCCTGCGGAGTCACATTCCAGAGTAGCTTTCTTTGGTATTTTAAAATACAAAAAAGTCAAAGAGTATTAAACATATCCCTACTAAAACATAAGTCTTATGAACATATTTTAAAGATAAAGAATTTTTTATATGGGGAATTTTTTGTTGTTTTTTAAAAAATATTTTATTTGCTCCTCTGTTGTTTCTAACTTTATTAAAAGTACTGCTTCACAAAAATTGTCGAAAATAAACCATTAGAGATGTACTTATTATGCATTTGATCGTGAATTTCCTTTAAAGCCTCCCATAAATAAAAGACTCAATGTTCATAAGAACTAAAGACATACCATGCATATATTTCCTGTAGTTGTTCTGTAAGATTGAGTTAAACTGCATTGTAATCAGTATTTTGATTTAATATTCTGGAATATATTTTTTGTTTTAACCATTCATTTGTTCATTCAGCAAACATTTACGGAGTTATGCTGTGTGCCAGGCACTGTTCTGACACTGTTGGTATAGCAGTGATATGCTAGTTCCTGCCCTATGGAGTTTACATTCCAGTAGGAGAGAAAAAAGCCAAGGAACAAGCAAATACACAATGAAGTTTTTTGAAAAAATGATATGGGTTGTAGAGTGGGCATATAATCAAAAGTGTCTTGCTTAAAGGGACAAACTCTGAAAAGAGATTTGAATATATTCAGTGTGATCAAGCCTTCGTGAATTCTGGGGCAAAATCGTAGTATGGAGAGGTTCTAAAGTAGAGCTGAGCTTAGAGCACTCATGAAGAAGGTAAGTTAGAGATGGAAAATTTTATATTCTAGTTCTTACAAATATCCCACAGAACAAACCTTTCTAAATAGTAACTACTTTTCTCTCTACTTCTAAATTGCACAGTTTGTGTAGCTAGTTTGAACTATTTGATTCTAATGCTTTGTAGATTTCCTTTCCAAAAAATCTAATAAATTGGAAGTCCCTGAGTTTGTTACAAGGCTCTTGTAATCTCCTAGGAAATAATGAACCACAATGCCAAACCTCTATTCAATGTACCAAAACAGTAATGCATGGAGTGATTCTTTATGACCTGAGTAAATGGAGTGTGCATCGTTATGCACACAGCTTACTTTCAGAAAGTGACTTAGGCATTGAGGAGAATCATGCTCAGCATGTCATTTTCGATATTGTTGTATAACAGAGGAAAATATGGCAAGGCGAAAGTATCAGTGGCCATAGAATATGTTGCTTATGGCATCTATATTATTATTTGCATTTTATATATATAAAGGTCTGAAGTGATCGTTTCTTAGAGTTGCAGAGTGAACTCATCTTTTAAGTCATAGAAAAAATGACTCTTTACAGATGTATACATTTTTAATAATTTTCCTTTCAAGTATCTAAACCATATTTTATATTTTTTAAAGTGAGTACTATTCTTATCAGTAGTATTTTAATTAAATCTAAATGACTACATGTTTGTTTTGAAATTAAGATTGATCAGAAAGGCAAATATACCTTTTAGGTATATTGAGGAGACCCTGAAGTGCAGGGTGACCCATTCATTTTTCATGTGTACTGTGTCTAGGAACATACGTGATGACGGTCACTGCTATTGATGCTGATGATCCAAACGCCCTAAACGGGATGTTGAGGTACAGAATCCTGTCCCAGGCTCCAAGCACCCCTTCGCCCAACATGTTTACAATCAACAATGAGACTGGTGATATTATCACAGTGGCAGCTGGACTTGATAGAGAAGTAAGCCAACCAAAAACTACTTGAATTTGTTTTTAATCTTAAAGGTACAAGGTATCACATGCAGTTTATCTCCGGGTAATAATACATCGGCAGTATTATTCAATGTCCATTTTTTAAAGAAATCTCATTGTACTTTTTTCTACCAAACTTCAGATTGGTTAAATGATGTGTGCATACTGGATAAATCATTGCTGGTCCATGTAATATTTAGTGTGTAATTGACTAAGTTAATTAGATACATCTGGTATCTAATTTTTTAAATTCTTGGCATTTTCTCAGTTTTCCCTTACATTCAGAGGTTTTTATGAGGAATTAAATTAAAAACCATGCCCAAATTAATATTTACTTGTTGATTTTTAGGGTGAGGGTGGGTAGGGGCAGAGGGAGAGAGAGCCTGAAGCAGATTCTGCTTCAAGCTTCGTCCATCCCACGACCCTGAGATCATGACCTGAGCCAAAACCAAGAGTTGAATGCTCAACTGACTGCACCACCCAGGCACCCCATCAGTCCTATTTTTAATAGACTACAAATAACGTGCATGCTGAGGTATTTTGTAGCCTCTCTGGATAGCCTGGTTTAGTAAAAGGAGTTTATCCTCTTAGTTAGAAGTTAACCCTTAACTCTAAGATTAACTTACTTAACAAGTTTGAAGACCAGCAGTGGCATTAGTTCTACTGACAAGCCTTATAGGTATAAATGGAGAAAAACAGACTTCTGGCATAATTTTTGTTGAAAAGGCATAAAATGTTGACAGCATTGAAATACCATGTAGGGTCACAGTCTGAGAGGGGATGGGTGTTTCGGGTAATTCCAAATGCTCGTCTCACTGTAACAGACCTCACCCACAGTCCTCTTACCCACCTCTGTGTTTTATTCATGTGATTCCTTCTACCAGGAATGCCTTGCCACTTTTTCTTGATCTTAAACCTTCCATTCTTTCATGTTTCAATTTAAGCCCCACTTACAGTCTTTCCTGAAAACTCTGCCTTCATGAATCCTTTACAGCCTTTCTCTAGTCTATTCTGACCAGTTTCTTCCATTTTCTTAAGAGATTCTTAAGGTCATTATTGACCATCAGTAATCATTGTGTGAGTGAATTGTCAAAGTGCTAACTCATAGACATTTGTGTTTTGTAGATTTCTGACTGAGTCAGCCTTTATAGTAATGAGACCTCAGATTATGTATGTCAAAAGGAAACATTATACCTACCGTAATAAATATTATTGACAAGGATTTTAAGACTTGGTTTTAATGATGCTTTATTTTCCTTAGTAGCATTCACTTGAGTTGGATCGAAGAAAACATTACTATTGCAATTAATTATATATGCAAATAGTGCTAGAAGCACTTTAATAAAGTACTATGAACAAATCAAAATTACTTTATTCACAACTGACCTGAGCAGAGAGCCTTACTTAGGAGTTAGATGTATGCCTATTACATCCTACCTGTTAACTTCTGGGTGTCACCGATTTTTTTTTTTTCCAGGAATTGGAAGATAGTTGAAATTTAATGTTTGCAATAGTACCTTTAGTTCAGTAAAGGGATATGTATATCTTTTCACCTCTTCCACTACTGTATGAAGTGAAGTTCTTAAATGCCAGTAAGCTCAGCATATGTGCATATTTTGTTTGAGAATAGGTGGTATTTTTTAATATTCTCTCTTGAGTTCCAGGTTGCTCACATACTGGGTAGGTATATAGCTCATCCCCCAATATGAATATTTCTCTTTCATTCACACACTTGTTGTGAGATACAGAAATAGGGCTTCATCTTGTTGGCACACAGCAGTGTTCTTACAGCAGTGAGTCTGGCTGTTTTATGACAAGAAAGAGGAATGCATCGAGAATTAAAGATAGTTTTATGAAAGCAGACTGGCCATGTTTAAAAACTAGAGCGACTGCATTTAGTTTAGAGAATGAAAGCCTGAAGTCATACCTTAATCAAGGTTAAGTTTATTTTGCAGTGGACCAAAGCTGCTGTGCCCCAACCCCAATGAAATGAATGTGGAAATGGATTAGAAATGATAGAATCATGTGTGAGCAATAGCTTCTTGACAGTGAAATTATTAAATACAACAATGAGTTAGTAGGGAAAATTATGGAAAAACCTTCCTTTTCTGAAAGTCATTTAATGGAAAAAAAATGTATCTATCTTGGATGGTTTATGGTAATTCTGCCTGAGGCCAGGGATAAATTACTCTGACTTTTTCAGGCCTCATGCAGGTCTGAGGTTCTTTTATTTCTATTAGAATTCACCGTTTTCTTTCTGTCAAAAGTAGTTTCAGTTGTCGTTCTCCCAGGATATATGACACCTACAATTGATTGAACACCTAATCATTGAAATGCTTACTGAGATTCAGTTTTTGATTTTGCTTAATCTGTAGGTTTAGAAAAATATGAGTTCTTCAGGTTTTCCAAGCCTAAAGTGAGCGGTACTTACCAGATATGCCAGGCTTCAGTGTTTTATCTCCATCCAACTTCTTGTTGTATTCCTTGGCGGCACCTATTCCTGGCACTTTCTTCTTTACACTCTTTTCTCTTTATGTCCATATCCAGCCCTTTCCGGATAAGACTACTGATGACTCACCCTTTGGTTCAGCAGGTGTTGATCCTGGGACTCCCTCTGATGGGCTATTTGACCTTCAGTGTATAAACCTGAAACCTTTGTTCCCACATCTGTTAATGGGGATAAAAATATTGCCTCCCTCATGGGATGGTTGTAGGGGTTATGTTATACAAGGTATAGAGCATTCAGCATTGTGCCCCATAAATATTAGCTATTGTTCCCCATCCCTCCACCCCCACCCCTCTCGCCATCTAATAAATCCAGCCTCAGCATCTACTGTGTGAGCCCTATCACTTTGGCTCCTTGGCATCATTTTCTCATGGCAAAGAGAGAATTATACTTCCTGTTTTCCAAGCCTAGTGATCCTTTCAGTTATGCTCCTAGCTCCATGTTCTCCTATGTTCCACTGTGTTGGTCTTCCCTTCTCTTCTAAAACCCTTCTAAAACCCCACAAGTATCTTTATGATCCATAAACATGTTGAGTCTCCCCTATGGCAGAGTGACTCTCCGGGACCCATCGGATGAGGTCAGAGCTCTTCAACATGGCACTCCAAACCCTCTATGATATTCATCCCAAAGCCTTCTTTGGTCTGACCTCCTGGGATTCCTTGCCTCCTGTTGAGGAGCAAACGATGTCCAGCACTCATACAACAACTACAAGCAATTCCTTGTACAAATCTTCTGTTTCCTTTCCCATCTCTGTAGAGCAGGGTGATCTTCAGTCTCTGAGAGCTAGTCCTCAACCCCTCCCTGGGCACCTCTAGTGGCCTCTGCAATCCCTGAGATGGGGGCAAAGACTGTGTTACATAGACATTATAGCTGCCTTTTTTTCGTGATCTCAATATTTGGTGAGGCTGATGTGCTCCTTTTTACCCTGAATAGGAACCCTGAAGAAATGTTCACCTTACATGATTTTTCTCTTTTTCAACACCGTACTCCTCGAAGGACAGCCCACACTCATGCTCAGCTCCCCCTCCTTCCTCATCTTGGTATTTGGCTTTCTGCCTGCCTACCCCACTCAGGATGCACCCTTATGCATCTTTTCTCACTCTCTAGGTGACCACTAATACAGTGGGACAATTAACAGTACAGACTCTGGACTCTGAGAGACCTGGGTTTAAATCTTGTCTCTGCTTCTTCTGGCTGGGTGTCGGTGGCAAGCTTCCTTGCCTCCCTAAGGCTTGGTTGCCTTATCTAGAACATGAGGGTTAAAAATAATCTAACTTCCTTATAGAATTATTGTGAGGACTGAGTAAGATAATATATAGTGGTAGGCAGTGTGCCTGGCACAGAGTTAGTGCTCAATCTCAAAAAACGAGGTACTTAGAATAATGGCAGTATTAAGTAAGCATTCAAAAAATATTTCGAAAAAAAAATAAAAAAAAAAAAAAACAAAAAAAAAAAACAAAAAATATTTCGGACTCCAGCCATAGAAGCTAGATTTCACAGGCAAAGGAACTGGGGCTTAGCATGTAAGAATTTGAACAGGGTCACAAACCTGTACTAATCTTCTAAATTCTCATGACATTACTGCTTAATTGTCCATCCCCTAACCCAATACACCCAAAAGCAATCTATCATCTCCCTTAATCGTGATTCCTGATCAGTTTCCTATTTCATGTGACCAGTGCCACCTCCCCAGTCTCCCAAGATGACAGTCTCCTTGCCTTTACCATGCACTGCCATCCATCCAGTGATAAATTTAGTTATCAAGTTCTGCTCATTTTACCTCCAAAATGTCTCTTGCATTCATTCCTCCCTCCAGACTTTCAGGACTGGTTTGGATGCTCCTACTGAGGTTCCTGCATATCACTCCTTCTGACTCTTACTACAGATGCATTGTACATTGCTCCTGTGAACCAGTAATATTTGCCTCCATCACTTAAGGATATCAAGACCATCTCTGGGGTCACTCATTATTTTATCCAAGGAAATACTTACATTGCCTGACATATAGTAGACATTCATTAATGTGTGCCAAACTGAGAGAATGACTGAATGCTCTCAGTTCTTCGTTCACTCATATCACTTTAGTTCAGTGTTTCAAAAGGGTGGTGCACAGGTATGATGATTTTAATGGGTACATGTAGGGAAACCTCTAGAGAAAACTGGAGATCCCAAGTCTTCAGATGCTGCTCCATCAAGTAGAGACTGCCTGGGTACAAGGATTATATTGTGTTTATTTTTACAGTTATATTTATGGCAGGTGATGCTAGTTTTCCATTTATGGCACTTTTACAATGAATTAAGTTTTTTAAAAGGGAGTGAATGTCAAGATAAATGTTAAGTGAGTCATGGTATAGAAATATGAGGATATGGCAGCATTGAGAAGATGGTGTATGAATCACTGTAGTTTGGGAAATTGAGCTAGTAGTTTATACTCCCAGTGTCAATCCAATGAATAAATAAGAGCCACCAGGTAAATAAGATGGTTTTTCCCAAACCTGGAATGATTTTTATAATGTAAGGTAAGGCCCAGGATTTTTTATCCATTTAACCCATCCAGCCACCAAATCAAAAGCATTCATCACTTGTATCCTCCCTGTCAGGCATTAGGCTGTATACTTGTGGCACAAACATTGACAAAACAGGGTCCTGAGGAGGGGCATGTGTACATGTGTACATAAGCAGGAGGACAGACCTATGGATTGAAAACAGCCATATAAACTAGAAACAGTAGTAGAGGTGTATCCTGGACCGTCCAGCAGCTCTGCTCCAGGAAAGGAAATCATCTCTGAAGTCATCTCTGAGGCGGTTTTACAGTTACATGTTTGCTAGCCTCAGGATGAAGGAAAGGATCTTGGAGCTGAGTTTCACAACCTTGGATAAATCTTTTTGTGAAGGCATGTCTTGTGTATCATAGGGATTTAGCAGCCATCTGACCTCTATGGCCATCTGTTAGGTGTCAGTAGCAACCCCCAATTGGGACAACCAGAAAAGTCCCCAGAATGGCCAGAAGTCGGGTGGCGGGGTTGGGGGGGGTGGGGGGGGTTGCAAAATTACCTCAGTTGAGAACCAGCATTCTAGCATGAGGGAAATACGAGATGCAGTGGTGTAGGATCACAAAAGGCATTTGAAAGTAAATACAAAAAGCTCAAGGTGTAGAGTTAAGTGGGTGAAAGATGATACGTAGCGAGTCACAAGGAAGGAAGGATTGGTAGCAAACAGAAGAGTTGAGATTTTACCCACCTAGAATAGGAAGAAAACATTTTTTTTTTTTAAAGCCAAGTCCTCTTGATCAGATATGCAACTAAGGATGGGAAGTCAAATTCCTATGGAATCTAAATGTCAGTCATTCAGAACCAGATGCCCAGGGACTAAATTAGGCAAGAAGCCCTAAATAGTTTGGTTGTCTAAAACAGACTGGCATGTCTTCCTTACTAAATGTAAGAACATTTTACCAACCAAGCATTTGAAAGTGGAGATTATATTATTTACCAGGTCGGCATTGTTTTTTTTTAATTTGAAGAGACATTATATTTTAGAAATAACAGTGTTCTTTTGTAACCTAAAGATTCTAAGACTAACTCGAAGCAGTAGGAAATTTCACATATTAGCTACTGATCCAAGATTTCAGCTCAATGGAAAATTGTATATATTATACTTCTATAATTTTAAAGTAGACATTATAATTTAAAAACAGACATTAACAAAGAGTTATATTTCCATACAATATCTGTGTGAGTTTATCTTTCTTAACAATAACAACAAAAAACCCTCTTCCTTTATTTTGAAAATATTCATCTGCTTCTGCAAATAGCTAACAGAAATGGCATTTCAAAGTCATAACAAAATTTTATTTTCATGATCTTCAGCTGGGAAGCTGAACTGAGTGCCCTAAAAAATTCTCTCACTAACCATGAGAACATTAAGCTGAAATGACACTTGATTGGGAAAGGAAATCATTGAGAAATATTTTAGCCTACGTAAGCATTATGGTGAGGTGTTACGGGTTAAGAAATATTTAAATGGCTCGATAGCACTATTCCCTTTGTTTCTTTCTTTCTTTTTTTTTTTTTTTTTTAGACTCTAATAGGTGTGATACTTTCTTTTTTAGGAAGACAGATAAATAATTGCTTGAGTTTGGCATTTGGGTGGACAGAGACTTAAAATCAAATGTGTGGGTTTGGCTTGTTCTCCTACCCGTTTCTTCTCCCTTGCCCTTCCCACTAACAACTAAATCAAAAGCTACAGTTTGTGTCTGTTCTAGCCAAGCTCCAGAAATCCCTTCAGAATGGCCATTCATAATGTTAGCTATATTTAGAATCAGGGAAAACTGTACTTTGCAGTGACAGTTTATTTTTGTATGAAGAAGTGAGTTTTGTTGTTCAGAATGTTTTAACATTTATAAAGAAGATCTATATTTTTTATCTGTGCCAATTTCCACAGAGATTTCAAATGACTTTAGAAAATCATTTTGGTTAGGTTATCCTCATATAAAGTGTATTTGTCAGCAAGTGCTATAGACTTTGCAGACAGTCTCAAGATACTCTCTTAGATACAGTGCAACTTAATTTGGCTCCCCTTTTAAAAATTCAATTTGAATGAGGTGCCTAAGTGTCTCAGTCCGTTGGGTATTCGACTCTTGGTTTTGGCTCAGGTCGTGATCTCAGGATCATGAGATCAAGCCCCTGCATCAAGCTCCATGCTTGGCTCAGTCTGCTTGAGATCCTCTCCCTCTTCCTCTCCTCCCCTTCTGCCCCCCCTTTCTCTCTCAAATAAATAAATTTTTTTTAAAAACTTCAATTTGCAATTTAAAAGCAGTGGTACCTATTTGGTAATAACTGTCTACATGCAGATGTAACTATGTCCCTCATAGGTATGTGGGCACAATGAGTGTTAGGCCAAAGTGGCAATCTGTTGAGTATGCAACTATTAAGTGCCACTGTGTTCCTTAGTTATGACTGAGGACATAAACATAAATCCTTTAATTAGGCTTTAACTTAATTTAAGAATATATCTCTCCTATATAGTTGTGAATAATATGTACTAATGGGAAGTAGGAGAAAATACTCTATCAACCCTGTTATAATGGAGAGACCATATATGAGAATATATTAGAATAAAGTATACTCTGTAAAATAATGTATATGAAAAAATATATATATACACACACACACACTCTATCAGGATTTTTCATTGTCTTTAATATTCTCTAAACTGGGTAGAAACTAACAGATGAGAAAGTAAACACAAACCGAGTGACTCGAATGCTTGATCGCAGTGTTGTGAAGTTCAGGTGAAAGGAGAAGGTTGAGACCAGATGGAAGTTTCAGCTTCTCTGTGAATTTCACACATGTGCAAATGCGATCTTTCCCGCAAGTAGAGGTGAAAATATACAGTTGTATCTCCCTAGACAGGAACCAGACCTGTGCTTCTCAAGTTAAAGTCAGCTTCACTTGGGAAATTTCAAGAATGTTAATCGGAATGAAAGATGCCGTGCTTCCTATGTGTAATAAACAGCTATTTACAAAACAACTGCTGTATCTTCTTGAAGAATTGGTTTCTTCTAAGGCATTATTATCTTTTTGTCTTTTTAGAAAGTGCAACAGTATACATTAATAATTCAAGCTACAGACATGGAAGGCAATCCTACATACGGCCTTTCAAACACCGCTACGGCTGTCATCACGGTGACAGACGTCAATGACAATCCTCCAGAGTTTACTGCCATGACAGTAAGTACAGACTGTCACTCACAGAACTTCAGTCTGTGGTCCATCACTGAGAAGTTTTGTCATGAATAATAAATGCACTAAATAGAGGTGGAACTTGCTTAACCTAATTATAGACTGGCTACTCGCTCAGAAGTTTTCTCATTTTTGAATGAGGCACCTAAGTCATTTGTTTCCTCCTAGTCTCCAAGTCCACTGATGAAGTTGTTAAAATATGCTACCGGGAAGAAATGGCCTAAAAATACTTTGTGCTGTTAAAACAAAATATTTGTAAATATTTTCAGGCGCATGAAATTGAATGGATACTACATGACTGATTTATGCAACTTTGTGAAGCATTTTTAAATATTATCTCTTGAGGAGAATTCTCTCCCTCAGATGAGTCCTTTTTCTCCAACTCTACATTAATCACTCATATACTCACAAATGGACACTAATTTTAATATTAATGAAACTGTAACATCATTTGGGAGAAATTTTGACTGCTAAGAAAAGTTATAGTATTTTTAAAGTTAAACATAAATGCTGTGATTACCTGCATTACTGATTTCCTCATTTAATGTGGGTAATAAAGATTTAATGGGGCAGTAAAATCAGGGCTGTGTGGGCCTCAAGACACCCTGTCCTTCACCGATCCACGTCACTCCTCTGACTGAGGTTTGTTTTTCTTGTAGTTCTATGGCGAAGTCCCTGAAAACAGGGTAGATGTCATAGTAGCTAATCTAACTGTGACTGACAAGGATCAGCCCCACACGCCGGCCTGGAATGCCGCGTACAGGATCAGCGGCGGGGACCCTACAGGGCGGTTTGCCATTCAGACGGACCCAAACAGCAATGACGGCTTAGTCACCGTAGTCAAAGTAAGTGCCACTTGGGCCTCCGATCTCTCCAACAGGCACTCTGCATTAACCATGCTCCCTAGCCCATAGTTCACTTTTGAATCTTAAGAGTTTCTTTTCTTTCAAACATCTTTAAATCTATATATTTTGAGGAGTCATATTTGTTTTATGCTTTTGCTTTTATTTTTGTTTTTTTTTATAGTTTACTTTGAGGCTAGATTGAGCCTAACGTAGATATTCTCACATTGTCCCTGAAATACGATTGTATTTAAATCATTCTGGACAATTTTAACATTCTGAAGACAAGACTGTCCTCCACAGTGTTAACTGGCAGTGTAGTGAGATGTGTTGTTGATATAGCACATCCTGAAATATTGATCACCAGTTGATGGCTTTTAGGAAAGATGCCCCACATCTGCTACTCCTCAAGGTACTTTTTTGAATATTGACTCAGAGCACAAACCAGAAAATATCACAAAAGTAAAATGGAATGAGTAAAGACGAGGAGGGCCTACAGTTTGAAAACGTTGTGAATATATACTCCTGTTTTTAAATGCTATATTCAAGCTTTTAGGAAATTAGTTCTAATCTTTAATCGTCTAAAGCAAAGCAAAAGCAACACGGAGTGCTGGAAGCAAGGGGATGTTGACTTCCCGTGTAAGAAATACATAGCTATCATCATTGTAAAGTGCCTTAATATGAACATACCTTCCTTCGAGCCCCCAGTGAAGACATTTGATTCCTTGCTTCCCATCCCAGCACGGTTGATTTCTAAGTGAACCCAAATGGGGCCATGCATAGAAAGGTGCTCTGGGATGTCAGCTGCCTAGAATTTTATATCTGTGTGAGTAAAATGAGAATTTTCCCCAGGAGGTGTGTGCTGGATATTTCTCCATACAAAGAGCTAAGTGACCAAGAAGCACACCCCAGGCCCCGACCATCTGTGTTCGAATCCCAGCTCTCCTTTCAGTAGTGGTGTGAACTCGGCAAGTTGCCGAACCTCGCTGAGCCTCGGGTTCCTCATGCAGAAAGTAGGGAGGATAATAAGACCTAGGTCTTAGCATCATTCTGAGGGATGAATACATGCATTTAAGGACAGAATTGCCCATGCCATTTAGCATAAATAAATGCTATGTCATGGACTTTTCATGTAGCTAATGAAATTAGTCAAAGAATTCTATCTTTCTGGCTTCTATACTGTCCTGTTTAAAGTAATTGAGATGGGGAAGTTGAATTGGTGGTTTTAGAGTGAGAGAAGAAAAAAGTAGGTGTTTGAAGGTTTTGAGGCAGTGGTCTAGGGTAGAAAATTGGATGCTGTTCGTGCTAACAATGTGGCTTTCTCATTAGCTTCGCTCTTAATCCATCTGACACCACCTATGATGGCATGAGAGCTCTCCAAGCTCTGTTTTGCAAATTCTTATGGCACAGTGATGTCTATCTGCACCTCCACTAGAGGGTGATCAGGGGAAATCAAGAGTGAGATGAAAGTCCAGTCTGATCACTTGCTCCTGATAACTTTTCTCTTGACAGTAGGAGCCAATGGAACTGTGGAAGTTAATATTTACATTATGGGTTATTTGTGCATTGCCTTTATCTAGAGTGTTGTTCTCAGATTTGGGATTTTTACAGACCAGTAGAACACTTAAAAAATTGTTTTGGGAGACAGCCAGAGTTTTAGTTTGCTATTTGTAAGGGAAAAACAAAAACAAGAGAAAAGCCCCTTCCACCTACAAATGCTTTTATTTTTCATAAGTGTGTGTGTACATGTCTGTAATTAAAATGTGTTCCAAATTATGAATGATACTTTTAAGTAGAATTAAGTTTTTGCTTTATGAAAAAAATGGATTTTTTAAGTTGGAGCTTTGTGCAAAGTTCTCGTGCATGAGAAGTGGTCTTGATACCAATGTTTGAGAGTATAATCTAGACATTTTCAGGTTCTCACTTGACCTCAGATTGTTTAGTATTTTTGGTTAACGATGCTGTTTTTAAGAATAATCAAGTTTTAGATGTAGCTGAATGAATGCAATCAGTGCAATAGTAATATACATTATTTTGTGAACCTAAATCTTTGAAATACCCAAGATTCACAAATATCTTACACAAACAGGCTCAATTGTGATAAATATTTCAATCATTGACCATGCTAATGCATGCTTCCAAGACATTTGAGAGGAACCTATGGTGTAGTGAATGAAAAATTAATGTTTTGGAAATAGAGTTGAAAAGAAGAATAAACTGCAGAATGCAAATATACTTATTTCCTACAAAACATATGGTTTCCTTTTTTTTCCCCAGCCAATTGACTTTGAAACAAATAGGATGTTTGTCCTCACGGTTGCTGCTGAAAATCAAGTGCCATTAGCCAAGGGTATCCAGCACCCTCCTCAGTCAACGGCAACTGTGTCTGTCACAGTCATTGATGTGAATGAAAACCCTTATTTTGCCCCAAATCCCAAGATCATTCGCCAAGAAGAAGGCCTTCATGCTGGGACCATGTTGACAACGTTCACTGCTCAGGACCCAGATCGATATATGCAGCAAAATATTAGGTATCAAACGCCATGTGTAGCTTTAAAAAAATATACTCTATGTTTTATGCTGTGCACAAAATGTATTTACCATTTGAATGAGAAATTTGAACTGGAACTGAAACTACTCATTACAGAATTCTTTTTAATTCCTTGATGAAGCTTTCTATCAGTAAATAGATCAATGAGCATATTAGATAGGAAATAGAAGAATGGACCCACTCATGTATTATTTGAAGAAAAAAAATGTTCCCTGCCTCTTTTTCTTCTGCCTCCTTTTATCTTTTTATATTTCATAATAATTTAGCCAGTGCTATGATACCAAACATTGCAAAAGTTTTCACTTCGAGTAAATAGGGGACTCTCAGAAGCAATAACATTGATCTCTTCTCCACACATCAGGAAAAAAAAGAAAACTCATGCCAAAAACAAGATATAAGAGCTAATTATTTTTGCCTTTTACCTGCATGGTAGTTATAGGACTTATAAAATATATCTGTAAAGATTTCCAACCTCAAGAAAATCTAATTTATCCTTCCTGATGAGGGAGTAGACCGTTGGCAGAGCATACCCCATATGACTATTATCCATTGCTGGTGATGATAATTTTTTAAATTAGCTCATATTTTATTTAACTTCTTTCAGAACTGCTGCTAACACATAATTGCATATCTTATGCATTTCTCTCTACCTTGATATCAAGATAGATAAATATCTAATTAATAGGCATATTGAACTCCTACAACCTTTTTCCTTTCAAAACATAGGATATTTTTTCCGATCTGTATATTGGTTATCTGAACTTGAAAAGCTTACCGTCCATCCAGAATAAAAAGGAGTTGAAGCTGGTAAACCTACTGATGCATCCAAATATACTTTATATGGATGGTGGGACTTTCTTTGGAGAGTGTAGTTCTGAGGTTTGGCCCAGTGTGGGAGGTTGTGGTAGGAATAGGTATATAGGAATCTCCTCATTATGATCTCATCTCCACCATGATAAGTTGGTTGTTTTGAGTGTGTTCCATGATAAAAAAAAAGATTCAACTTCTGTTTATAATGTCACTTAAGTCTTATATATTAGGGCTACCATTTACTGAGAAGGAATAGTTGAACTATTTTATCGACATTATTGCTATCCACTCAACTAGGCAAGAACTTAAACAGAGGTATCTGTCAGTAATCTACAGCAGGGAGACTGGACGCCCAGTCTTTCCCCTCACACTCCTATTTGATGTTCCCTGAATGCCTGCTCATATGCAACCTTTATGTGCCTCTCTAAACCACTGTCGCCAAAACAAAACAAAACAAAAACACACCACAACTGCCATGGAAATACTTCTCTGTGTTTATTCTGTATTTTCAACCATCATCTACAAAAAACACAAATTAGTGAGCTGGTGACATTTAGAATTAAACCTATAAAATATGCTTTGTTTTTAAGTATATCAAAAATTTAAACTTACTAATGCTTTCATTTTGTAGATACACAAAATTATCTGATCCTGCCAATTGGCTAAAAATAGATCCTGTGAACGGGCAAATAACAACAATTGCCGTTTTGGACAGAGAATCACCAAATGTGAAAAACAACATATATAATGCTACTTTCCTTGCTTCTGACAATGGTACGTAATCAAATATGTTCATTGTATTACCGCGTATGTCATTAAAGAGAGTAGAGCCTGAACACGAATGCATCATCGGGAAGTGAGGTTTTCTCCCAAACTCAATTGTCTAGAAAACTGACCTTTATTAAGCTAAGGCCCATATGTCTATTTTCCATTTCCACTGGTGTTCTCACATATTCCCTGTCTTCTGTAATGAATGTTCCCAATGTCCATACAACCTCCATGATAGCCTCCTGTTGTGACAACAAACCTCTATAGTTCTTCTGCTCTCCTGCACATTGACAGCTCATTACTGCAAGATGAGTCTAGCCTTGTGCCTCCGTGGCCCAGACACTGGTTTTTGAGGTGATCTTTTTATATTTCCTATGACCAGTCTATTTGCTGACATCAGTTGGTCTGTCTCTAGCATTATTTTCTCTTAGTAATTCTCTGCCTCTAGTCTGCCATGGATTGGAAACTCCTAATTTCATCATAAACTGAGATAAGTGAGTACACAAGCTTTTGTGTGTTAGTTTGGGCACATAGAGTCTAGCAGCTTTTTTTTCTTTTCTGGGCCTCTTCAGGATTCTAAATGATTGAGATTAATAGATAGCTGTTGTCGTCATCATCTTCTTTCTTTCTTTCTTTCTTCTTCCTCCTCCTCCTCCTCCTCCTCCTCCTCCTCGTCCTTCTTCTCCTCCTCCTCCTCCTCCTCCTCCTCCTCCTCCTTGTTCTTTTTAGTTATAAGACAAAAATGACTTCTGTAAACCTAGTTATGGATTTGTTTTGCTTTGTCAGCCCTCAGTATGACATGCATTTAAGAGTACAAGGTCTAAAGGTGTGCCTGACCACCTGGATCCGGACTCCAGCTCTACTACTTTCTAACTGTGGGATTGGCAATGAGATTTTCAATATGCCTGTTTCCTTCTTCTCTTAAATAGGGAAAATGGGATCCCTGGGTGGCTCAGCGGTTTGGCGCCGGCCTTTGGCCCAGGGCGTGATCCTGGAGTCCTGGGATCAAGTCCCACGTCAGGCTCCCGGCATGAAGCCTGCTTCTCCCTCTGCCTGTGTCTCTGCCTTTCTCACTCTCTCTCTTTCTCTATCTATCATAAATAAAATCTTTAAAAAAAATAGGGAAAATGGCAGCAGTACCTAACTCATAGAGTACTGGGCAAGACAAAGTGGCTGGTACACAAGAAGATTTTAAAATGGTGCCTGATATTAACACTCAAATAAATATTTGCTATGTGTTGATAGTTTTAAATCTGAATCACAACCATATTTGAACATCATTTAGTGCTAGACTATCAACGTTAGCATCTAATAAAACCAGAAGGCTACAAAGTGGTGCTCAAGATGAGCAGTTTGAAAAGATTTGCCTGTTGACATTTTTGATAAGAACAGTTTCAGTGGACCTTTCTGAATCCTACCTAAGAAGAAGCAGTGAGAAAACTACCTATCATAAGTTTACATGATGACTGGATCAAAGCAATATTTTTTATCCTTTCTAATGTCAGAACTACTGTTCAAATATTTAGAGTAGAATCATAGTAGGGGCAGCGTCTGCCATTGCACATCAAAGCACAGCATTAGTGTCTGTGTTATATTCTCACTGCGTGTAAGTGGTAGCTTTCCTCTATGGTGGAACTTAAAGCAATATATCTTGCACCATTAGGTTGAGATTTAAAGGGCTATAAAATTATACGTATGAATGTTGGTTGTGAGTTACAACCAGATTTGTCATTCACCAAGGTGTATTTTTTCCTAATTGAAAAGGTGTTTGAGATGAGAGAGAAGTGAGTGGTTACATTTGTATAGCCGTGATGCTTTGCAAATGCACTTGACTTTAAATCAGGGCTGGATGCGGAGCCCCCATTCTGCTCTTTAACGGTGGGGCAAGCTCTTATATTCTCTGTGCCTTTGTTTCATTATTGATAAGTTGTTTTTGTGGCTTACCTATTCTTTAAAGTTGTTATGACAGTCAAATAATATTACATGTGATAATGAGTGTGAAAGTTCTTCAGACTATGGAGTATCACAGAGCTCTTGGTGCTATACTCATTTTTAGAATATTGTTCGCAGCCATCTCACCCCCGTCTTTTATTCTCCATGCTCTCAGAATTGTCTGTGTCCCTCAGACAGATCCAGAGAGATTTCTCTTTGTCTCCTCCCCATCAGGTATATGTGTGCATGTTCCTAGTTGCATGTTATTGGGCAGGTCACTTAAACCTCTGGTTCTCAGATTTATTATTTTAACATTTTTTATATTTCTATCCTATTCTATTTATATAATGTCTATTATATCATTAAATAAAATAACTGTCATTATATGCATATAATAATACAATATGAAAAAAATATATAATATAGCAGAGGCCAAATTACCAGATCAAATTATCATAAAAAGTAGTAGAGAGTGATTTTTTTAAAGATTTTACCCATTTATTCATGAGAGAGACAGAGAGAAGCAGAGACATAGGCAGAGGGAGAAGCAGGCTCCCTGCGGGGAGCCTGATGCAGGACTGGATCCCCGGACCCCAGGATCACGCCCTGAGCTAAAGGCAAACGCTCAACCACTGAGCCACCCAGGCATTCCAGTACAGACCATTTTTAGGGTGGAATGAGAATGGGTTGGGGTCAGACAGACCCATTGTTAGTAGCAACTCCACCACTTACAAGAGTTTGTGACCATGAACAGAGCCTTAGGTTCCTCATCTGTTTAAATCTACGTCTGTAGGATTACAATGAAATAATGTGTATAGAGCAACCTAATTCTTGGTCAGGCAAGTAGTTGGTTGATCAATAAATCCTATTTCTCTTTTCATGGAATTCCTTCCCAAGATGAAGTCTGTGGGTCTGTGTTACCTGTCTGTAGACTGGTTGAATGTTTCATAGCTGTATTTGAGCTTTAAAAGCATACTCACGCTCTTTCATGCGTACGTCTTGGTTCTCCATCAAAAGAGTAGAGTGCACAAGGTCATGAGTCCTATGTTCTGCTTCTCTTGTATTCCCTACAGTGGCTAGAGGAGCGGGGTATGCACAAGGCCCAGAGTCATGGGCAGCAAGGGCAGGGAAGGTGCAGAATCGCACTCTGCAGGGACAGGTATCACAGAGCTCAGGTGGGAACACCCACAGCAGCGGCTCAGGGTCATCTTAGAAGAGGAAGCAAGAAGCGGCCTTGTTGGAGAAAGTCTGCCAGATGCTATGGCGACCAGATTTTTTCCAAGGTTATGCAATGATAAGGGCAAGCAGGCTAGAAGCTTTGAGAATTCCACCATAATTGAGACTGGTGGGAAAGAATTGTTCAGCTTTGGTTTCTGATTTGTCTCCTTTTAAGGAATCCCCCCTATGAGTGGAACAGGAACGCTGCAGATCTATTTACTTGATATTAATGACAATGCCCCTCAAGTGTTACCTCAAGAGGCAGAGACTTGTGAAACTCCAGACCCCAATTCAATTAACATCACAGCACTTGATTATGACATCGATCCAAATGCTGGACCATTTGCTTTTGATCTTCCTTTGTCTCCAGTGACTATTAAGAGAAATTGGACCATCACTCGGCTTAATGGTAAGAACAGGTTAATTATTTGGCTATATGTGCAGCTGCGAGGTTTTGAAGCCTGATATGAAAAGTTAATTTTAGGTCCTTTATAATCTTCTCATTAAATATATTTTAAAAGCTACTTAAAATTAAATAAGATATTAAACGCTTTTACAGCTAAAAAAAAATCTTCACAATGCAGCACAGTTGTCCTCCTTGATATATACCATGAAGTCATAAATGTATCTAGAAAGATGTTGCGTGTTTTTTTATCGCATGATGTATTAACTATCTACTGTATTTTTTTTCCCTTTTGGTATAGGCGATTTTGCTCAGCTTAATTTGAAGATAAAATTTCTTGAAGCTGGAATTTATGAAGTTCCAATCATAATCACAGATTCGGGTAATCCCCCGAAATCAAATATTTCCATCCTTCGTGTGAAGGTTTGCCAGTGCGACTCCAACGGGGACTGCACAGATGTGGATAGAATTGTGGGCGCAGGGCTTGGCACAGGTGCCATTATTGCCATCCTCCTGTGCATCATCATCCTGCTCAGTAAGTATTCGCATTGACTCTTGGAGTTTAATTCTCTATCCTAGGACGTTTAGCAAAGTAACTTTTTGCTGTTGCCTTTTAACATAATCGAACAGCTCCCTTCCATCTCTGAGCGTGTTCTTGCCAAACATATATGGGACAGTCAAATCCACTGTAGAGCGAGAAAAATCCCCGAGCACTGTTCCGAGCGCTTTGTTTGCAGCAAACCCAGCCAGCGCACCTCTCCCGTGACCCGTTACTGTTTTCTGATGCTGATGGCTTGGTGAGCTGTAGCAGACTCTTTTCATAGAAAATGTTAGACAGTCCTAAGTGTGAGCGCTTAGCTTATGATTTGAGTATGAGTAATGGCACTTAGTTGATGATTTAGGAAAATAAGTATATTGCTTTCCTTAGCTTGCCTTCATATAAAGCACAGTCAGCAGCCAACTCTAGTCATGCAGGGATCAAGGTATTTGTTTCTGAAGGGCTAGGTAAAATAGTGAGAGACTGAACTTCATACAGCACGTTTGATAATAGAAATGATTGCATAGCTCAATAAATTGTCTGTCTTTAGAGCAAGTCTAGATTAAGAAATTGCTCCTTTTTCAGATACTTTGCCATCTTTGGTTCAATGGAATGCAAGAAATTAACCACTGGAAAGTACTTTAGGAGCCACTTCTAAGCATGCAGGTTAAAAGGATAAATTGCCTGGGCTCTGTGTTTTATTGTTAAATAGCAGCAGGACTTAGTTTATTGTGTGATCCTGCTATGCACCAATCACTTTCTTGAAAATGTTGGCCATTTCTTTTATGTTTTCTCCATTTACAAGTGTTCTGGTAATTTAGAATTCTGTCCCTTTATTCTAAGCAATTACTATAGAAGCCTGGGCATTTTTTACTTCCTGTGTGGAGACTACTTTGACTATAATTTGAAACCTGCATGCTATACTAATAATCCACTTGCTAGATTTAGCCCTGGAACAATAGCAAATGAGATCATGTATCTGGCTTTAAAAGGAGGATATTTACTTTTATGGCCAATAATAAAAATGTGCTCAAATAGGAGTCATTAAATCTCTTGCTTCAGGATGTAAACTGATATCCTCAGGTTTTAGAGAGAATGCACGCTCCTAGATGTGCACTTAGGGATATGTTTCAATTCTAACTAAAAAGTGGCATATATGCCAACCTTATCAAGAAAGACTTAGATATGTTGGATTGTGGCATGAAGAAGTGACTGCAGCATTTTGCAGGAAAATGAATTGATGCTGATTTTAACATCAACCCTCTGGAAAATTCATGGTGCCAGACCTGGCACAAAAGTGTATAGCATGAAAGCCTAATGTTATTTCAATGCTCAAATGAATCCCGTCGGCTTCTTACCTGAAACATGCATTTTAATAGGAGAGGGAATGCAGAATAGTGCAATAGAAAAACACCAGCCTTTGGGAGTCAAAAATCCTCAAGACCCTATTGCTGGTCCAATTCCAATTTACTACTCGAGTCGTCCTGGCAAGCACCTACCTTGGGGTAGAGGAATACTGTTGTGATGTGGAGAGTCTCATGATGGCTCACCCACCTCAGTCAGATAGCAGTTACAGAACAAGTAACAATTGACTTACTATGTTTGTTGGCTTAGAATTTACAGACCATTATATTAGGAGTATCCCATCCTCCAACAAGCCAAAGTCAGAGGTAAATGATAAAATTGAGGATGGACATTGAGCCAGTGAGTCCACAGGGCACCAGGTTCTGGAATCCAGGCTTTCAGCCTCCATGTTCTGTGCTCCAGGCCAGCTTGGTCTTCTATCTTTTCACAGCAGGCCAGAAAGAGCTAACAGACTGGAAGGTGCCTTACAAGCTCTTGACCTATATAAGTATGTTATTAGTGTTAAAAGCTGTGATTGGAAAGGTCATATTTTTAAAATTATGACACTATGGGTTTTTTTTTTTTCTTTTTCTACTCAGTCCTCGTTCTGATGTTTGTGGTATGGATGAAACGCCGAGATAAAGAACGCCAGGCCAAGCAACTTTTAATTGATCCAGAAGATGATGTAAGAGATAATATTTTAAAATATGATGAAGAAGGTGGAGGAGAAGAAGACCAGGTGAGCTATATTTTAAACCTTTAAGGTGAAATTTTGTGATCATGTAATCCAAGTGGTAGGACAGATAATACACACAGTAAGTAAGGAAATGGTCTCACGTTTTCTGTTTATCATATTATCAAATATTTAGAGGGAAGTCTTCCCTAGGTGTGCTGCACATTTCTTGATTTTTTTTTTCAAAGTGCCAAATGTCATTGTACTTATTTTGTAAGAAAATCATTAACATTGTTTCAAAGAGCTAGTATTTAAACCCAGCTTCCATTATAATGATGCTAATAAAAATATTTTTCTTCAGAGTTTTTCTTCATTGGATATCTAAAATATAACTAAAATTAGTTTCTACGATGGGGTTTATATATATATATATTTATACATACACACACACACACATATGTACACAGGAAAAGCACTAGATAATTCATTCTACAAATGTTTACCAAGCAAATTCAATATCTCATACACTATTTTATCACTGAAGATTACAGAAGTAGGCAGAACCAACAAATATCTGCCTTCACAAGTGTTAAGTTCTTTGAGGAGTATTCGAAATTAGAGACAATACCTAGTTCGTCTTTGTATCCATGGAGTCTTTTGTGATGCCTGACTCATTAGTGTCGAAGTTCCTGTCTGGCTATAAAATAACATAAGTTTCTGTATCAATGTACATGAGGAGCTGCATACATATTCAAGGATGAGAGATGTTCATTATGTGGGACACCTTAATGTGCTCAAGAGAAAATTGTAGATATTGCTAAGTGCAATAAATGCTGTTATCTCTTAAATCTTTGAAACCTGTGATATTATACTGTGATTGTCTCCCCTTTTGATAGAAAACAGAGCTAAAGATGATTGGATTCTCATAAAGTAGGAAGTGGTAGACACAGGGTTTGAATCCAGATCTGTCTGACATCACAGCCTAAACTAACTCTATCCTGATATATAGTACCTCTTGTAATTACCTGGAAGATACTAACGTAATCTATAAGAAGTCTTCATGACAGGTGACTGTATTTTAGGTACTTTGGTAATTATGTTATTTCCACTTACAAATACAAACTTTGGGGCAATAGTCAAAAAAAGAAGCCAGAATTCTTGGGTCTTGTATCATTATCAGTAAATTTAGATGTACTGTCTTAAGTATATATGTGGACATTAGTGATGAGGCTGTTTACTTGAATAAAAACAAATTTTCATGAATATATTTTCTTTTCCCTTTCTCTATTCATTTGAGGAAATAGTACATCACTTTTGGGGTGGTTTGTTTTGCCTTTTTGTTTGTTTGTTTTAACATATTTATTTATTTATTTAGAGCAGGCAACTGCAAGTGGGGAGAGAGGCAGAGAGAGGAGAGAAAGCATCTAAAGCAGACTCTGAGCTGAGCAAGTTGTGGGGCTCAATTTCATGACCCTACAATCAGATCAGAGCGGAAACTAAAAGTCGGAGCCCAACCAACTACACCACCCAGGCACCCCTATGTCACTTTTTGTTTTACAAAGCACATTCACGTCCATTGTTGTGTTTAATCTTTGTGGCAACTCATTAGTTTCCCATTTTCCATTTGTAGCAAGTTAAGTGATTAGCTCTCAGAGCTTGTAACTGGCAGAGCCAGAACTGAGGTCCACCTTTTCGGATTCCAGATTCCATGCTTGGTTTATAGTACCTCAGCTCTCGCATTTAGAAGAGATGCTTATTAAAATATGTTGAAAACTTGACTCACGTGTAAAGCTGCTTCGAATACTGACTAATTAAAGTGGCTCTATAAATATGCCCCAGGGTTTCTTGCTTATAAATGTCTTTGGATATTAAAATTCATGTTTGGCTTAATCCTTAATTAATCTATCCTTTCACTCTCCTGAGCTATGTTCAAGATCAGCAAACGTATATTGATCACATTATCTCATAAATCTTCTACTTTTGGTATTTTATTTTTCATGACATTGTGCATAATTTTCTAGGCAAAAATTTAAACCCAATTCTATGAAGCTCCAGTAAAAATGGTAATAACTGGAAGGCCAAAAGTCATAACTGGACGCTGCTAGAATTGGAGCCCCAGGGGCAAGAACCAAGAACATTCTCAACATCTGGGAGTCTGACACTTAGAGGGCACTTAGAGTCACCTGATCTATCTTTCTCCCTTCTCCCCGCCAATCTCTTTGAGAAAGTGTTTAATGAGATTCTATTGTTGTAGCTATTTTAGGAAAGACTGACTTCCTTTATTGACTTTATCCACTTAGATTGGTTCTTGAGATCAAATAAGTCAAACTTACTACTCTAAGATTTATTAAAATCATCGTTATAAATGTTCATCCTCTTCTTTTACTGAGCTCTGAAGTTTCCTTTGCCCCAGGTAAGCTTTTAGATAGGAATGTTTTGTTTCCTATTGGAAACTTCCCCAATAGTCCAAAGATTTTTCTGAAACTTTCTCTATATTGTTCTCTGTGTCTAATTTCTTTATTTAGTACTGATTTTCCTATTTTATCTTTTGGTAGCTAGCCTCTTGGTTCTGTAATGCCATGTTCATCTAAATTAAAAGCCTCTGTCCATCTTGGATTCTCTGTCATGATTTCCAGTTGCAGTTCTCATTATAGAAAATTGCAAAAAAATTGGGGACTCTTGAGTGGCTCAGTTAGTTGGGCGTCCGACTCTTGATTTTGATTTAGCTTATGATCTCAGGATCATGAGATCAAGCCCTGCATCGGGCCTTGTGCTCAGCAGGAGTTTGCTTAAGACTCTCTCTGTCTCTCTCTCCCTCCCTCTGCCCCTCTCCCATTGTGTGTACTCTCACACTCTCTCAAATAATACATCTTAAAAAAAGAGAAAATTGTGACAAAATTAAATAATTGGCTTTTTATTCATTCTATGGCTTACCTCATAATAGCAGAATAAAATATGCAGTGTGAGTATGCTATACTAAGGATTTGTCTCTACCTAAAGTGTTTTTATGAAATCAATTTGCTTATTGCATCACCAAGGCCACTGCCTTAACTTAGATCAGAATCATCATTGTCCTCCAATAGCATCCTAATGAGTGTCCTGTCTCTGGCTTCACACTCCCACTAACTCTTTAGAAATTATTAAATCCAGACTTCCTCCTTAGCATGCCAGGTCTTTGGCCCTTTGGTGCACTCCCTTAAGGAGCAGATAGGGGGTTGTGGGAAAGAGTTGAAGGAGGGTATACACTCCCTCAAGATGCAAATCCATGAGGTTTGTCCATGCATAGCCACTAAAATTTCTTTGCAAGTCTGGGTGAGTTATCCTTATGCTCCTTCCCCTCTACTCTTTTTTTTTTTGGTCCAGATAAAGTTTCTAAAAATATTTTATTTATTGGCTTTAGTGTTCCCTTTTTTATTGAAGTATGGTTGATGTACAATGTTATATTAGTTTCAGGTGTGCAACATAATGATTCAACAAGTCTTTATGTTACACCATGCTTATCACAAGTGTAGCAACCATCTGTCATCATACAACAATATTACAATGTCATTGACTGTATTCCCTGTACTGTGCCTTTTCTTCCCATAACTTATTCATTCTGTAACTGGAAGCCTGGACCTTCTTAATGGCAGATTCCTTTGTTCTTCCATTCTCTCCTCCTCCAGAGATCAAAGCAGCTATGGGTCTTATTTCTCTTGGAGCTTATTAGCTTCTTTATATTTATTCAGGTAGCCTCATTATGTTCTGAATTATGGCTTCAAAAATCTGTGATTTGGTAACTTAACTGGCTTGTTCGCTAATACTAGCATGTGAATAATAGTCTCGTGACTCTATATCCCAACCAGAAACCGAAGGCTTCCTACAAGGTTTAAGAGTGTAACCACCATGCATGTCAACAAGAGCATTTCCTGCACCCTGGGAGTCTTCCTTGTATCCCCTGCCAGGAAGTATGCCCTCTGCCAAAAGTAACTAGTATTTTTTTTATTTCTATCACCACAGAACAGCATAACTGTTTTTTTTTTTTTTTATAACTGGGTTTTAGATTTCGTTATGTAAATGGATATCATACAGTAGGTACTTTTTGTGTCTGGCTTCCTTTACTCAGACTTATATCTGTAAGATTCATCCGTGCTATATACAGAAGTAGTTCATTTTTATAGTTGCTAAGAAGTTCTGTTGTAGGAATTAACCACATTTTATTCATCCATTCTACTATACTTGGACTGAGTTCATGCAGTTGAATTATTATGAATACAACTGCTGTGAACATTCTTGTGTGTGTATGTTGGTGCATTTCTGTTGGTATGTGCATAGGGATTGAACTTCTCCATCCTAGAATGTATCTGTGTGCAGTTTTAACACCAACCTGCTAGTTTTCCAGTAATTGTACCAATTGACATCTCCCTTCACCATAGTGGGGCATGAGAGTTTCAATGGCCCTACATCCTCACTAGCACTTGGCTTGTTCTAGTCTTCAAAGTTTAGCCCCTCTGGTGGCATATATCTCAGTATGATTTAATCAAGATGTTCCTACTGACTTACTTACCATTTTGATACCTTTGTGAGGTTTCTGTTCAGCCTTTTGTCTACTTTTCTATTACAGTTGTCTGCCCTTATCTTATTGATAAGTAGGAGGTCCTTATATATTATGGATATCATTTATATGTCAGATAAACATATTGTCAATATCTTCTCCTATCTCATAGCTTACTTTTTTATTCTCTTAATGGTGTCTTATGATGAGCAAAGGTTTTTTTTTTTTTTAATTTTAATGAAGCCCAATATAGCAATTTTTTTAAAGATTTTATTTATTTATTCGTGAAAGACACAGAGAGAGAGAGAGAGGCAGAGACACAGGCAGGGGGAGAAGCAGGCTTCATGCAGGGAGCCCGACACGGGACTCGATCCTGGGTCTCCAGGATCAGGCCCTGGGCCGAAGGCGGTGCCAAACCACTGAGCCACCCGTGCTGCCCCAGTATAGCAATTTTATTCTATTAGGAAATACACTTATGTCCCATTTAAGAAAACTTTGCTCTGAAGTAATGAATTCTCCTCCTAAAAAAAAGAAAAGAAAAGAAGAAAAGAAAACCAAAACACTTCATGTTGTCTTCTCAAAGCTTTATTATTTTACCTATCATGTTAAGTCTGTGATCTGTCTCTAATGGATTATTCATTTGCTATAAGATATTTATCAGAGTTCTTTTTTGTTTTCTTCCCTGATGCCCAACAGTGTTTACTAAAAAGTTAGCCCTTCTCCACTGCACTGCAGAGGTCCACTTGTCATAAGGCAGGTGGCTCTGTGCGTGTGGGTGTATGGGCTGGCTTCCTGACCCTGTGCTGGACTGCTTGCTCTGCCTCCCTCTTCTTGGGCTGGTACCACTTGTTTTCATTGCTATCACTTTACAATGTCTTCCTGTCTGTTTGTATAAATCCTCCAACTGAATTCACCAAGATTTGGATCAAAGTTTTTGGTGGAATTTCTCATTTACTTTTATTTTCTTAAAAAAAAAACAAAAAACTAAACCTTTTATTTAATACTCTTACTTTTTAAGTGAATTTAATCCAAATACTTTTCCATTTTCTTTTTTTTTTAAATATATATATTTTTTATTTGAGAGACCACTCACAAGTTAGGGGGAGCAGCAGAGGGAAAGAAGAAGCAGGCTCTCCGTGGAGCAGGGAGCCCCATGTGGGGCTCAATTCCAGGACCCCAGTATTGTGACCTGAGCTGAAGGCAGACACTTCACTGACTGAGCCATCCAGAAACTCCACTTTCCCATTTCCTAAACAAGATATTACTGCTTTAAATCTTAAAATTATGGTCCATTCCTGAGAAGTTCAGCTTTGTGAAATACATTCTATTTCTATTTTCCATAATTCACATGTGACTCTGTTAGAAAGTCTATTTCTTTTTTTTTTTTTTTCTGAGTATAGTTGACACACAATGTTACATTGGTGTCAGGTATACAACCTAGTGATTCAACAAGTCTATCCATTAGGTTATAATGCTCACAAGTGTGGCTACCGCCTGTTAGCATATGACACTGTGACAATACCACTGACTGTATTCCATCTGATCTTTCATTCCCATGACTTATTTCTCTGTAGCATGCATTAAGCCTTTTTGGCAACAGAATATGATTTATACATTTTTATTAGTTTTGGGGGGAAGATATTATCTCTCTACAAGAGTAGGCTTAGGAAATGGGATTGCTGCCATGTTACATTTTAGACAAGTTATAGTTGATTTTTATTACACATAGGCAGTATTTTATGGAGCATGTGTGTTACCTCTAGATGTGGATGGAGACTGTGCCTTACAAGGCAGGCGTGGCTTGTCATAATCAGGCGGTGGCCTGCTTGATGTCTCCGCTGGACAATCCCAAAGAATCAGCAGCTTTTTCAAAGGATGGGCAGGTCGCAGAGGGTAGTTGAGGCAGTTGGTGAAGCCAGATAGGAACTGTAGTGACAGGCAAAGGCAGCTATGCTGGGAAGGCTGTAAAACCTAGCCACAGGCTGGCTTAGCCAGCATTCCTATTTTTCCTGCCAAGAGAGTGTATCCTCCTTAAGGAGCTAACTGATTAGAAAGAAAACAAAGCAAAGCAATCCTTTCCAAGGGTAGTTCTTATCTTCAAGGCCATTGATTAGCATCTCTTGCTGTCTTAGTTCTGTGCCAGGATACAGGTTGCTAATTTCTTTAACAAAATAGCTCAGAAGCCTACAAAAAGAAAAACAACAACACACCTGTATTTTTTGTCTTGTGTATAGTAGACTCTTCTCAGTGCATGTAGATACTGTGCTCTGGGTTAAGTTGTTGGGCCCCAAGTTGGTCCCATATTTGAAGCTAGCATTAGATGCTTTCTGAATAGGAGCATCTGTTGACTGTTGGACAGACACTTTTAGTATAATGTCTGCTCTCTTTTCAGAGGGCGAAGTTTCTTCTTTATCTGCTTCACTGCCACAGCAGGGCTTTTGGTGGTTATCAAGTCATGTTTAATTACCCTCATTAGTAAATGTTCATTGGTGCACTTTTGGTCAATGGGGCTCGTTGCAGATACTGTGTAGCTTTTCATGTTTTTTTGCGATGAGCTCCCTTCATATTAGCATCACGAATAAAATCAGGGTGAATGTACAATATAGCCGATGGCTCACATTTCATGGAACCATCCCTCTAGCCCCAGGATAGGAAACAGAAACTGTTAGCTTCCTGCTTTTTAAAGCTTAGGCTTAATTACGATTGCTTTTATATTAAATAAACATTTGTGGAGTGTGTATTATGTTTACAACAGTCACTGGTGCCCACTTTAAACAACCTCTACCTAAATCACTCACCATTATATGGTTTCATTCTTCATAATGATAGCAGAAGCTATTGTTTGGGGTACCCTATGAATTAGGCACTGTACTTAAGTGCTTTCTATACATTATTTCACTTGACCCTCCCACAGTACAGTAGAGTAGACACACACTGCTAAAAAGTACTGAAGTGGAGATTAAGTCTCTGTCCAGAGAAAGTGATATGTTTACCAGATCCTGTACCATCCTTGGCAAAACTCAGGTTCAATCAGGTGATTAAAACAACACCTTTCAGGGCACCTGGGTGGCTCAGTGGTTGAGCATCTGGCCTTTGGCTTAGGTTGTGATCCCAGGGTCCTGAGATCAAGTCCCACATCAGGGTCCCCATGGGAAGCTTGCTTCTCCCTCTGCCTATGTCTCTGCCTCTCTCTCTGTGTCTCTCATGAATAATTTTTTTAATTAAAAAAAAAAAACAGTTTTCCAAATGTCATTTTGAATTTATCAGAAGAAGGCCATCCTTTCCTTGAAGTAGACTCTGGGACATCTAGCAGTTTCCTCTGCTCTTGAAATTTGACTTGGGAAATGCCCAATTCTGAGTTTGGGGCCTGGGAACTCCTATAAGGACTCTGGATCTGTAAGAGAGGATCTGTTGTCCATGTTAGGAGGTTTCACAGATTACAGATTACAGTGAGTCAACACTGAGATCTCCTGAACCATGGCTGCTGGTTCAAGGACAGCATTAAGGAAGCAGGGCTTGCCCTCTCCACAGACAAACTCATCGAGCTTAAATCAGGGCTGGTCGTGACAGAAAGTGTGAGTGGCTAATTTAAAAGTTCCTCATTGGTGTTCTCTTGCTCACTCTTGGATTCTTGGCCCTTACTATTGCCTGGGTACTAGGTTTGACTTCCCACAGAGCTGCTGCTGAGTGGAACATCACAGTCGGCTAGATTCTTCTCTCTCAATTTCTTCAGACAAGGCCCAGCACCTCTTGGGCTCAGGAGGTTTCACACTCCAGGATTGTGAATACTCTAATCTGAATTCCCACATTTGGTTTCTTAAGTTTTTAGAGTCTTGCTCTCGAGCTGGAGTTTTTCTTTCTCATCAGAGATGGTTCTGAGGTCTCAGAGAAAGTATCTGATGTCAACCCTTAATGATTTGGGGTACGTGTCTGAAAGGTAGATTCTCTGTCACTTTAAAAGTCATATTTCATCAGGTGGGTGGGGAAGGGGTGCGTCTGGATTTTTTTTTTTTTATTGAGCTTGCAAAGTGTAAAAACTGAAAAATTTCACATAAATTTTGGATCTCCCAAGCCTTTCCAAAAAGTTGAAAGATCTAGAAACATGACCAGCATTCTGTCTTGAGAATAAGTATTGGAAACTAAATAGAGGCTTCTTGCTTTAAGCAAGGCAGACATATTCTGGTGATTGTTTTTATTTTCTTCTTTTTGTCCCAGGCCAGCTTTCTTGACTTATATTATAAGCCAATCCTTTATAAAAATCTATTTTTTGCTGACTCTGATTAAATTATGTGATTATTAGTCTTGGGATTAACAAAAAACAGATTTCTATTAGGGGAAGGTCCCATAGTGCTAGTAACCATGGAACAATTTTCTGTAGTACTGTGTTTGGTTGGTTGTTTGGTTGGTTGGTTGGTTGGTTATTTTAAAGGGAAAGAAAGCAGAATGCCACAGATATACTTAGCCAGATGAATTGGTTAAAATAGGATAGCTGCTATAACAAACTAAAATTTCAGTGACCTAAGCCTGGTAGCCTGGTTGAAATGCACTTCTCACTTACTTCGTGGTAATTGGGTTTCAGGTCATGGGGATTAGAGGTGGGGAGGAAAGATCCATGCTACTCTACTCCATGCAGTCATAAGGGACCCAGAGGACCAGCAGCTCCCCAGCTCTGCACATGTGGCTTCCAGGGTCACCCCAGCCATGCATACTTGCAATCCCTGAATAACCAGAGGGCAGGGAGGATGATTTGTGGGAGATTTTTATGGGCTAGGCATGGCACGCATCACTTCCATTTTCTGTCCCCTAGGAAATGCCTTTGGCTAAGGTACCCAGTAAGAAGGAGGAATGAGTTCGGTGACCGGCTGGAAGTCTCTGCCTCACCCTGTTAAGTGTTAAGTTTAGAGAATCTTTTCTGACTTTCTTTGAGAAGAGTTTTCTCATAGTGACCCACCCAGAATAGAGTGCTAGCTCATGTGCATTGTTTTGTGACCCATGCAGATATGCTGGAAGGAAGTGGGTCCCTGGTCACAGAAGACACAGGAAATGCAGTAGCTCATGAAAATGGAGACACTGTATGTAAGGCTCACAAAAACTAGGGAGGGCAGCTTTCCCTTACCTGCAGAATGCTCCCCGTGCTCCCTGGGACACTGACATCTTCTTGATCAGGGATAGGAACGTGCACATGTAAATGATCACATGCGATTTCAGGATAAAGGGAGTCATGATAGGAGCTCTTTGTAGTGGCCCAGGATTTCAAAACCCTAAAGATCCAGATGTAGTTGCTGTATGAGTGACCATTGCCTTTTTTTTTTTTTTAAGAAATTTAATTCTTATGTAATTTGTGGGAGTTAGTGTCAGTATTTCTGTAGCTGAGGTCCCCAGACCTTCCATGACACAGAAGGCACGTTCAGTGGAATTTAGGTGCCTGAGATGGGGTAAGAACCTACCCACAGTCCTATGAGTTGGGACTTGGATTTGGGGAATGGGAACTCTGAGGGTTGATGACTTAGTTTCTCCTCACATTGCCCCACCACGCTACATGTTAAACTGCAATAGGTTTGAGCCACCTATACCTCTGTACCAAGGCAGGGAACCTCATACTTCCCCGGCGTTAGTCCATGGTCTTAGCCTGCCTAATAACTCTGTTTAGCCACTAAGACTCATCTCAAGACATCCTCCCTTGGAATCCCATCTGGATCAAGTATCTCTGCTTTATGATCCACAGCATTCCATGTCTACTTTGTTTTGAGCTTTTGTGTCCAGTCCTGCTTCCAACCTTAAATTCTGGGAGGGCAGGGATCCTATTCGTTTTTTATTTCTGTACTTAGGACGTCACACGCCTGAGAAGTGCTCATAGAAAGTTCATGCGTTGGGCCCTCTTCCCAAACCTCTTAATTTTTATAAGTCTGTCTACAGGGTTGATTGACACCCATGACAACTTGAATTTCATTCTTTGAAATCCCTGATGTCTTCAGGAAATGACGATAACATTCATAAATGCTAGCACTCATTACATACTTGATCTGTGTCAGGCTCTGTGCTCTGCCCTCAGCCTACATTTCTCCTATAATCTTCCCAACAACCCTGTGCCGTAGACACTGCTGTTACTTCAGTGTTCGAACCCAGGTCTATGTGACTTGAGAGGTTAAACTCCTAATGCACTTGCTGGTGGTCATATGACCAATGTTGCATATGGTGTTGCTGACTTGTAGCACGCAGGTGTGACTGGTAGGACCAGTGAGGCTGGGCACTTAGCCATGGTTTATTAAAAGACCTCAGGTAATCAGGCTTTAGAAAAGGCAAAGAGTAAGACTTAGTTAACAGGTTAGGCATGGCTTGCAAAACTGAGCACATTTTAGTATTAACAAAGTTAGAATCTGGAGAAGCAATCTGAAGAGCCAGGTTATTACAGAAAAAAAATAATAAATTCAGGTATACAATCTGGGTGACAGAAGCTAAAATTTTAAATCCAGTCTAGATGCCTAGACAGAGGGGGAGGGTACAGATATAAGAAAGTCCCTTGAGACCAAAAGAGTCACTTCCCCCAGTCAAGGAATCTTTGCTTGAGCCAGAGGGTCTGTCTCCATGCACTTCCGGCCCATCTCAGGAGCCAGCCCTTGTGTGGGCAACCAACCCAGGCCCTCTGACTCAAGCGGAGAGTGAAATTTTATAATTTAACCATGGTATATTTGATTCTTTTAAATGATTGTTTTATAAAATCTTCCTGCTAAGCAAACTGACAGATGGCTGAATCTGGACACAGCTGTGGAGACCACTTTCAACATTTTTATTGTTGGCTGAGGCACACTCTGCTATGTTCTCAAGTTATTCGGCCGCTTACACCCACCTGCAAATACTAGTATATTTTGCTACTGATTTCACAAGAGGAAAGTTTCACTAGGGATTGGATTAGTACATTGTCATTGCCTTTGTGCAAGCTGTTCTCAAAATACCACCAGGTGACACATGTCGATAGGCTACCAGAACCATATTCTCAACTGGCCGGGGCCCATTCATTCCCCATTGGACACAAAATATATTTATCATGCGCATGATTTGCACACAACCTTTTATTTGCTATTCCTGTCACTTTGTGTGAATGAACAAAATATTTTATGTAATTCATTTTAATATTCATTCTTGAGTAATCATAAGTTTACTGTATTTAGTTTTAGAGGAATAGAAAGTTATCAATATCCCAGTAATGACAGTGATAAAGATTTTGACCGCCAACTGTGTGTTAACACTTTGCCAGGGGAAAAACAAAAGCAAAGATGCTAAGTGGTATTTGCCAAAGTTCTGCCAGCTGGCCAAATCCACCAACTGCTTTTTTTTTTTTTTTTTTTTTTTTTTAATAAAGTTGTATTAGAATACAACCATGTGGGATGCCCGGGTGGCTCAGTGGTTAAGCATCTGCCTTTGGCTCAGGGCGTGATCCCAGTCCAGGGATTGAGTCCCATGTCGGGCTGCCTGAATGGAGCCTGCTTCTCCTTCTGCCTGTGTCTGCCTCTCTCTCTCTCTCTCTCTCTCTGTGTCTCTCATGAATAAATAAATAAAATCTTTTAAGAAAAAAGGATATAACCGTGCACCTTGTCCGTTGTTTATGTGTTACCTGTGGCTATTTTTACACTGCAGGCGCAGCAGCGGAGTTGAGACCTTGTAACAGAGATTATATGGCCCAAAGATACTAAAATGTTTACTATCTGGCCCTTACCAAAAAAGATTCGCTAACCCCCTTAGAGTTTAGAGAATATGGAGCCTTCATTAGCATTTGATCCAGAGCTTGAATGCTCTTTAGATTAGCCCAGGAACTTTATGGAACCTGCCCAAGGTCACGCAGTTGAATATGGTGAACTCAGGATTTGAATCAAGGCATTCTGATTTCAGACTCTGTCTTTTGCAGTCACCATAGTATGCTCCCTTTATATGTACATTTATCTTAAACAGTGATTAGTTCTCCTTAGGAAATTTCAAAACCATGTGTCTTAAAGTGGAGAAGGATTTTTGATGCTCTTGTCACCATATTCTGAACCAAATCTTGTCATTTCTTTATTCCCTATTTTTAGGTCTCCTCTAAGACAGAATACTAGGTCAGGCCAACAGAATGACTTTGATCTTGTCTGGATGGTGACATTCATATTTTTAGGTAGAAGAAGTTGGAGCTTGGGGTGGGAACATGGCCTGAAGGTGCATTTAGAAAGTATACTCTGTGTCTCCCAGCCAGACGTACTTAAACGGGCTAAGAAGTATGTTCATCTCTATCGGGCTATAACTGAATTACATGGACAAGGTGGGAAATGACAAACCTCAGTATAAAAATTAAATGTCAGATTTCAGGAGGAACATCATCTCTCTGAAGCCCTGTTGCTCTGCTCCATCCTGCAGGCCTGCACAGCCACATCCTTACTTCCCCCAGCAGCTTACATCTTCCTCTTCCGTATTTTTGTTACATATTGTTCATATATGCATGACGTCAAATCTCATCATTTCTGAATGCATTCTTTTAAAAGATGGCAGACGAAGAGCTCTATGGGCAACCCCATCTGCGACCCAAGAGACTCTCCAGAAAGTATTTATTCAATCAAATCTAATGGAACCGTCTTCACAACATTTTTCCAAGAGGATATGCCATATTTTTACAATAGGAAGGAAGTTGTGATAGAATTCCAACAACGCCAGCATCTGTGGCAGGACCGCCATTTTGCACCAACGAGTGAAACTTCAGCTCATTCAAAATTCTCAAGACAGAATTCGGAGAGAATTTTGAAAGAAGCTGTGACAGGGCAGCACTAACAGTAAACCGTGGAGGCAGGAACCATGGATGTGTTCCCTCCTCAGGGGGGCCTGGCTCCATCCCTCCTGGGACCAGGCAAACTGGCCTCCTAGTGAGATTACCCTGTATGTGACAGCAGAGAATAGAGGTCCTTCAGCTGTCCCGGAGTTATTTTATCTTTGTTAGGTTCGTGATTCAAACCAGAAGAGCTTTTAGCAAATCTTTTGTTTCTGGGGGCTTTCATAATCCTTGGAATCTACTTAGTCTCCACATCATTTTGCCCGGGTACTTACCATCATAACTGTATTTCGCTGGGGGAGGAAACTCAGCTCGTATCATCATTTACATAAAGCTCGCAAGGGTATTTGACTTGGTGTCAGCAGTTGTATGGTAATGTGTTGACACCTTATCACTATTTCATTCAATTATTTTAATGCCAGGAGCTATAGAGGGTGAGATAATAATGTTCTCCTCCTCCACCTTCCGTTCCTCTTTGTGTCTGTCTGAAGAGTTTCTTGCCTGTGCCACCGTCAGCTTTTTTTCCAGAGAACTTTTTTTTTTTCCCTTCAGAATTTTGTCCATTGACTTTCATGTCAGTATTTTTACTTCTCTCAGTTCCTCAGTCCCGAAACATTAAAAATGTTTCCCTTATCCATATGGGAATTTTAAAGTTCCTCGCCTCTGCTGCTATAAAGGGAAAGTTTTCCACTTGCACCAGCCCTTGCCCATGAGATAGGGAAGCTGGCTGCTGGGTTCTTCACTCCTCCCCCCAGTGGAGGCTGATCAAGGACCGTGACCTTTCGGTGCCTCCCTTCCTGCAGCGGGCCTGCCTGTTGTTGGTTGGACCGAAATGAAGAATCCTAGTTCTGCCTAAAAATCTGGGAGGCACGTTTTAACCAACCGTGCACAGACCAGAGTACTAGACCCCAGTGCCTCGTTAGCTTAGCATAAACCACCCTGAACTCCTCTCCTGGACCAGGAACCCTTCCCGTTTCCCACCTCGGTGAACTGCCCTGTGCATTTCTTCATTGGCCCATGGCAACAAGATGCAGCTTTTATTTTTAATTCGCTTGCCCTGGTGGTCTCTGTTTTATCCTTCCACGCTGCTTACCTGAGTCTGCAACCTGCAACCTTGGACGGATCATTAACCTCTCTGACCTGCAGTAACCAAGGGGGATAGAATAACACCTACTTTGGAAGGATTTGTGGTGGGAGTATGTGAGGTACCACTTGAGAAAGCACCCAGTGTCATTCCTGCCAGGTGAGAGTTGGTTTCCTTCTTTCACTCAGAGCTGGAAATGGCATCTGGCACCCAGTAGGCTCTCCTTTAAATACTTGTGGGATAGTAAACGAGTATTTTCGTCACTCTCTAAAACAGATTCAATTACACGATTCTATAGATGCTATCAGCAAGGTAGCTTTCTGAATTTTTTTTCTTTTTTTAGCTTTCTGAAATTTTTACCTAGGTTCCAGAATTTCTATCTATACTGATGCAGCATTTTAATTTATTTAAACATAACCAAATGCCTTAGGATAGATTCGTGGTATCTTTACTGAACCAATTATAAATTACTGCAAGTCAGTGGAATTTAACAAGAAAAGTCAAAACCAGAGTGTTAGCTGCTAACTAACTTTTTACTGACTCTCCCATAATTGTATCACCCTTAAGACATTTTAACTCATAGATGGACCAGAAAGAGGTTTTAGTTGCCTGCAATGTGAATATTCTTAAAACCATAATTCCATGCCTCCTTCTAATGGTTGTTGCCAAATAACATATGTTCTAAATATTCTAAAACAAGATTTTCCTTGGCCTTCCTTTGAAAATTAGACCTCTTTAGGAAGTTAGCATTGCAAATAAAGGTTGACAATCATAAGAGAATTTTCAGATCCACTTTTTCTCTAGAGAGCTTTAGGAACCAAATAAAAGATTTCTTCTTGGCTTGTTTCTTTGTAATCTTCAGGAGACCATGAACCCAATGACCTTGAAAGTGTTTTCAGTCTCTGTAATTGTCTTTATAATTCTCATCCTACATGTTGTAATTTGTGTGTTTAAGTAAAGTATTATGGGATTGTAAAGATGTATAATTTAGGAGGTTTGCATAGAGTGACCCCTTATCAAAAGGCTTAAAATTGGACCCTCAGATCAGGACCTCTGCCACACAACACAGATGGATATGGACAGAAAACCAGCCCCTGTGACCTGAAGACACTTCTGCCTACTTCCTAGCATTGTCAGGTTTTTTTATATCCCATGTTTGTAATAGAAGAAACCATCACAGAGAAATGTTAAGCCACATTTAACCCAGTTCCTAACTTTACATAAATCAGTGGTTTTCTGCCTCTTTTTTTGCTATCTGCACAACTGAGGAATATGACATATTTCCATCATTACGGGGGACTCACCAGAGCAATGAATCTCAGTGATAAGACAGGGGTCTTTCCGTCCCTCCCCATTGTGAATTACTGCTATGGAGTATAATGTGATCCAAGGCACATTTCTTAAATTGGTTGCTCTTTTGAACATCTGGCATGAATATCATTGCTCAGGCTTTTTTCGACACATTTTTTAATGAGCACTTTCTACGGGCTTGCCATTTTGCTGGTGGAAAGGATGGAACAGGACTACAGACCTTTGAAGGCTTCTCCCACTCTCTAGTTCTTAAGGTGTAGGAAAAGGCTATCAAAAGAAAGATAAAAAACTATAAATTAATATGCTGCTCTATATATCCCTCTAAGTGAAGCAGGCGAGGTGGAGATGCTGTCCTTGCATGGAGGAGACAGCTGCAATTGGCTACGACAAATTATATTAGAATTTAAGCTCTATTTTGCCACATCTTCCCATTTTCAGGTGAACTATCCCTATATCTAAGTGTTGGCAATTTATTAGAAAATTTTTATGACACTGCTGGCCAGTCAAAATGCATTCACATTTGTAACTTTTGGGTATAGAGGGAGCGTATAAGAAATCAGGGAGCAGCCTGATTAATGCACAGGTTCTTTCCAGGTAAGGAATAGCACAAGCAAAGTCTGCATGCCCCTTTTGTCAACAGTTAAGCCAAGGAAATTTCTCTGTATTCTTATACAGAATTATCATGTAATACACTGAGTATCAAGGAGTTTGTCACCAGGTAAAAGACAGTCCTTAAACATTAGATTCCATTACTTAATTTCATGTAAGTCAGACTTCTAACAAAACATTCTACACTTTCAGCATAAAAATATTTATTGACTATTATCAGTATACTTACAATCTGTTTTTCCCTTTCTTCTATATAAAGCTTCAGTAAGTGTCAGAAGGCACAGTTATTCACGGTTTATCCCACTTTATTATGCTTGGTAGTTATGCAGTTAAACATGACCTGGAAAAATATGCTTCTGGTGTGTAAGCATTCGGAATTCTCTAAATAAGTCCCTGTTTTTATTTTGTATGACATTTTAGCATCTCAAAGGCCTTCACATCTGTTATATCGTATGTCTTCAAGATAGTCTATAAATTGGTCATAAATTCTATAAAATTTAAAATGGAGCACAATTGTGCACGATTGAGATGTTTTCACTCAGGTTTTGTTTGGATAATCTGAAATACTCGATCTTAATAAGAGAAAGCAGCATTCTCATGTCTTTGCTCATGCTGTTGGTAATCCCAGAAAGGTCCTTTCTCCCTAGCACATGGATTGTTCAAGGTTCAAATCTAACACAGGTTTTCTCCTCCTAGCATTTTATACTTTACAGCATACCACGTTTACATCCCAGGCTGGCTTGTCCTGCTCTGTGTACCTGCCTCACCTCGAAGTCCCCTTGTACACTCTTGAGAGAAGGGGCTTCTCCTCAGTCCCTTCAGCAGTTAAGTTAGCTGAATCTCTTGGTAAAGGAATTGTTTCCAGGACAGTGGTCAGGATGAGAGTGTCTTAACGAGCTGAAAGTTACATTGTAGATGGACGTTTTGAAGTCAGACACACCGGGTTTGGATTTCCATCCTAATCACAGTCTAGATGGGTGACCTTGGGCTAGTTACTCGAGCTCTCAGGAGTCTGATTCTTCACCTAAAAAGATGATAATGAAACATTCTCCACAGGTTTGTTAGAAAGTATCAATGAGAGGCACCGGGGTGGCTCAGTCGGTTAAGCGCCTGCCATCTCAGGTCATGATCCACGGGTCCTGGGATTGAGACCTGAGTTCAGCTCACTGTTCAATGGGGAGTCTGCTTCTCCCCCTGCCACTCCCCCTGCTCATGCTCGCTCTCTCTCTCTCTCTCTCTCTCTCTCCCCCTCTCTCTATCTCCCCCTCTCTCTCTCTCCCCCTCTCTCTCTCTCTCAAATAAATAAATAAAATCTTTAATGAAAAAGAAAGAAAGAAAGAAAAGAAAAAAGAAAAGAAAGAAAAGAAAAGAAAAGAAAAGAAAAGAAAAGAAAAGAAAAGAAAAGAAAAGAAAAGAAAAGAAAAGAAAGCAGATCCCTGGGTGGCTCAGTGGTTTAGCACCTGCCTTCAGCCCAGGGTGTGATCCTGGAGTACTAGGATCAAGTCCCATATCAGGCTCCCTGCATGGAGCCTGCTTCTCCCTCTGCCTATGTCTCTGCTTCTCTCTGTGTGTCTCTCATGAATAAATAAATAAACCCTTTAAAAAAATAAAAATAAGAAAAAAGAAAGTATTAGTGAAAAGACACTTCTCAAGAGGCTGGTATAGTACCTGGTACCTCGAAGGTCTGAATGCCAGTGACTTTTTTCCCCTTGGTCTTGGTCTCGTGGGTAACTATTATCATCCCTCACGTCTGGGCCCTCCACATTCATCTGTCTAGTCCGTTACTCTTTAACTCCGGGCCTTGTGGCTTGGACTTGACTCACTTTCCTGGGTGGCTGCCAAAGAGCTAAGCTTTAAAGTTACTCTAACCTGCTTGGAATCCAAACCTGTCTCTGAGTCTTAGTAGATTTGGGATAAGGGACTTAGTTACTTGGTTTATTTGAGATTCAGTATCTCAACTTGTACAAAGGGATAATAAAACTTAATAAGTGCTGATCGGAGGATTAAATGCACAAATACATGTAAAGCACCTCCACCAATGCCAGTACGTGGTAAGTATTCAAATGTTGAGTAAATTGAAACTACTATAGAGATATTCCAAATGGCACTTAAGCTGGTTTTAGATAAAAAGGTGAAGCCTGAACTCTGAAGAGTCCCAGAAAATCTACACTCCCTGTAAATATCAACATTAAATTGGAGAATTTTATATCATCAGAATTTGGTGGTTTGAAAACTACAAAGTATCCAAACCTAAAATTTTGACGCATTTCCACATTATAGTCAGCTTCTTTCTTTCTGTCTCACTTTAGCATCTGGCTGATGTTAAAGCTGAAAATAGTTCCGAGGGCCCGGCCTGTACCAAGAGCATCCTTCACAAGTTTGACTCTACCTATCTGAAAGTGGACAAGCTATTTTTCTAGGATATTCCCATTGGGCTGTATTGGAGAGGAAACCACTCCTCCTTGCCGTGTGCCATGGGGCCAGAGACTGGCAAATTTCTTCTGTGAAAAGCCTAATTGTAAGGCTTTGTAGACTATATGTAGTTTGTGCGGCATATTCTTCATTCCTATTGTTGTTTTAAATAATCCTTTACAGATGTAAAAGCCGTTCTTTGAGAAAAATAGGATATGGGTCCCAAGAGGCTCACAGACCATAGTTTGCCAACTCCAGACCCCTGAAGGGAGGGAGGAATAAAGATTGGCTTTGAAACCTTGGTGAACTCAAGCCCTACTTTAAAGAAAAGGAAAACACATCTGTGTCTTTTTTTTTTTTTTTTTTAATATTAAAGACATTGTAGGAAAAGAAAAGGTCTTCCTTGACCTGCCTGGGGTCCCTGGCTGGATCTGAAAATTAAACTAACAAAGACAGATGAACAGGGGGAAAACATACACATCTTATTAAACTTTTACATGTCCATGGGAGCCTCACAAGAGAATGAAGACCCAAAGAAGTGTCCACAGTGGGAAGCTTTTATGCCTTTTAGACAAAGAAATAAGAAATTTCTAAGAATTGTCAAGACCAAAGGTTTGGGCAAGAACTAGTAAATGGTGGAGAAGTAATTAGGGATGTAAAGGTTAGTTTAACAAGGTTTGTTGGTACAGATTTCGTGGCCCCTAAGTCCCTGTCTCAGATGTTAAGGATGTGTTTTCTTCTCCCACTACAAGGAGGGGACCTTTCACATGGGAGTTTTATGACCTGTTTCAAGGAAGAAGGGCAAGGGTGAGGGGAGTTAGAGTGGCTTTCCTCCTCTGCTGTTTGTTTTTAATTCCTTCAGCTTGAGATACCTAATACGCTAAGACACTCCAAGTTACGGTAGTAGGTTCCCAACTCCACATTAAGTTAGTACCTTTGTTTCTATGGTACAACTCCATCTTCTAGGCATTTTAGTCATTTTATAGTGGGGCCTCATCTCACTGCTGTTTTCCATTGGAAACTGATGAGAAACATAGGAAAGCAGATGGAGCACAGACTGTAGAAATGAAAAGCACAGAAGAAAGAGCTGTGTGAAAGAAATATTTAATCATAACATGAAAAACTCATGGTGGCAACTTTTCCATTATGTTAAATTTCACTCATTTCTATGCATTCTGGGTATGTGTTTAAAAACAAAGGTTGTAATTTCCATCTTTATGCCCATCTACCATGGGTTTTTGATTTTGTCTTTTGCAGGATTATGACTTGAGCCAGCTCCAGCAGCCTGATACCGTGGAACCTGATGCCATCAAGCCTGTAGGAATCCGACGATTGGATGAGAGACCCATCCACGCCGAACCCCAGTACCCGGTCCGATCTGCAGCCCCGCACCCTGGGGACATCGGGGACTTCATTAATGAGGTGAAAAGACTAGCTCCCTCTCTTTATAAGGATGTTTACTTTATGCTAATGGTTTGCTGTACATAGACCACAAATTGCTTGGAATACAGTGATATCATTGGTGAAAACACCCTTGATTTTCTTGAGCTTATTTTCATGTTAAAGCTAATGTGGCTCTAATAGCAGAGAACAGATATAATTGGTTTGATGGGCCAAAAAACAGATCTATCAATTAATTAATATTCTGTATTTGTAAATGACATTCATATACATTATCGGTATTAGTCACACTATCTCCAAAAGGCTTTTTTCCCCAGATTACAAGTAATAAATAGACTAACAATATTATAGTGCATTCTGATTTCATTTATTAGCACTGATGAATGTAATAATAGTTCATTTTCATTTTCCTCACACTGAATACTTTGAATCCCACAAATGTTGAGAATTCAGTGCCTGCCCACCGACTAGAGAGTTCCATCAATTGAGATTAGTAGGAAGAGGAGCTAAATTAAATATTATGTAAGTGATTTAAATACTTGTCTAGTTGAGGAGTTTTAAGAGCTTCTGTAAGAGGCAGCTAATTCTCTGTTGAATATAACAGATATGATTTCCACTGTCAAAATTATTATGGCATTCTTTAATTTCATTACTGACCACGAGTTCTGCTACATTTAATACTTACATTTTGAAGTAAAACGGTTTGTGCTGTTTCTTTTGATCATTCCTATAGTTTTACTGCAATCCTCCTTTTGAATTTTTAGTGTTAAGCATAAGACAGCAATACATACTGATGTCGATTGTGACTATATGGCAGGACTCGCATTCTCTGGCCATGTCCTACCACTCAGTGTCTCTAAGATCAGAATAGGTTTCAATGCATTACAAGGTGGGATACTTCTTTCTACATCACCTTCCATCATATGCTGATAAGAGTCTAATTTCCTGGGGTTCCTTGGAGTCATATATTCTATATACATAATCAATCTACTTTAGGTTTTTTTTTTGTTTTTTTTTATAATAAATTTATTTTTATTGGTGTTCAATTTACCAACATACAGAATAACACCCTGCTCATCCCGTCAAGTGCCCCCCTCAGTGCCCGTCATCCAATCACCCCCACCCCCCGCCCTCCTCCCCTTCCACCACCCCTAGTTCATTTCCCAGAGTTAGGAGTCTTTATGTTCTGTCTCCCTTTCTGATATTTCCCACACATTTCTTCTCCCTTCCCTTATATTCCCTTTCACTATTATTTATATTCCCCAAATGAATGAGAACATAATAATGTTTGTCCTTCTCCGATTGACTTACTCCACTCAGCATAATACCCTCCAGTTCCATCCACGTCGAAGCAAATGGTGGGTATTTGTCGTTTCTAATGGCTGAGTAATATTCCATTGTATACATAGACCACATCTTCTTTATCCATTCATCTTTCGATGGACACCGAGGCTCCTTCCACAGTTTGGCTATTGTGGACATTGCTGCTATAAACATTGGGGTGCAGGTGTCCCGGCGTTTCATTGCATCTGAATCTCTGGGGTAAATCCCCAACAGTGCAATTGCTGGGTCGTAGGGCAGGTCTATTTTGAACTCTTTGAGGAACCTCCACACAGTTTTTCAGAGTGGCTGCACCAGTTCACATTCCCACCAACAGTGCAGGAGGATTCCCTTTTCTCCGCATCCTCTCCAACATTTGTGGTTTCCTGCCTTGTTAATTTTCCCCATTCTCACTGGTGTGAGGTGGTATCTCATTGTGGTTTTGATTTGTATTTCCCTGATGGCAAGTGATGCAGAGCATTTTCTCATGTGCTTGTTGGCCATGTCTCTGTCTTCCTCTGTGAGATTTCTGTTCATGTCTTTTGCCCATTTCATGATTGGATTGTTTGTTTCTTTGCTGTTGAGTTTAATGAGTTCTTTATAGATCTTGGAAACTAGCCCTTTATCTGATATGTCATTTGCAAATATCTTCTCCCATTCTGTAGGTCGTCTTTGAGTTTTGTTGACTGTATCCTTTGCTGTGCAAAAGCTTCTTATCTTGATGAAGTCCCAATAGTTCATTTTTGCTTTTGTTTCTCTTGCCTTCGTGGATGTATCTTGCAAGAAGTTACTGTGGCTGAGTTCAAAAAGGTGTTGCCTGTGTTCTCCTCTAGGATTTTGATGGAATCTTGTCTCACATTTAGATCTTTCATCCATTTTGAGTTTATCTTTGTGTATGGTGAAAGAGAGTAGTCTAGGTTTTTAGATGCAGTTATAGTTTGTAAAAAAAAAATCTTTTGAAACAAGCTTCAAGTATTTATCTCCCTTTACGATGCTTCATTACTGTCTATTCCTGACATGCATGCTAGTTTCTGAACATACACATTCACTTCTGTTAAACAGGTAATAGGTTAATTTGTTTTAGTCATGATTTGAAAGCAGATGGAAGGCCAAACAACAGAGTGCCAATAACTCCTTTATCTACAAAAATATGCCCTGACTTTACCAGTTATATGTATAGTGACCTGGTTAGGGGATTTGCAGGAATTTATATCTATGACTAGATTTTTCTCAATATTTAAGAGTGCCTGATAATTTAACTTCTCATTTCACATTTGTTGTCATGAGAAATTGTTCAGTTATTCTTGCGGTTGTTGGATTTCGAGATATAATGAATCATTTGAATGGAGGTGCAGGAGCTGGACTTTCTTAAAGCAAGAATTTTAGCTTCAGTGTAATTCAACAGATACTTAACTGAATGTTCCTGCTTGTTCCCTGAAGTGTCTGTATTCCATGGGATTCCATTCCATCTACAGCATTATTCTTCTCTCAGTGACAAGGTTGAAGCATTTAATGTCATGTATAAGATTGTAGTCCTAATCTGACTCCTGCCCTCTTCCCCTATGACATTTCCTTCCATTGATGCAGCCCCACTGAACTATTTGCAGTTCCTCAAAAGTATCCAGTTTTGACTGTAATGTAACTGCTGCAAAGCTTCTTAACCATCAGTGAAACACCCACTTAGCCTTCAGATTCGCCTCAAACATTGCCTTCTCTGTGAGGCCTTCTTTGATCCCCCTGGGAACGGTTAACAAGACACTTCCTGCATGATAGCCCTGGCCATGGAAGTGTGACTGTCAATGTTTCTCTCTCCTATGTGAGCATGGACCTTCTCTCCAGCATGGGGACAATTTCTTGTTCATCTTTGAGTAACCTCAGCATCTAGTATGTGATCTAGCTCTCAGATGTTGTTGCCTTAAGGAATCCAAATACTGTGGCAGGTGTATAGGGCATCATCAAACAATGAGCATCACCCACCTTGCAGTTGATTAGGATTCATCAGGGCCCAAGTCTGGGGCCTTTATTCTACTGGAGCTGATAAATAAAGAAAATGAGGATATTGGTTGGTTCTAAGTTGTTGTTTTAGTGTATGCTGTGTGTTTGTGTGTGCACACTCATCTTTTCTACAGAGACTGGATTTTCTTCAGTAGGTAGAGAAGCGTATCTAATTAATAAGATTCAGTTACCCAGCACCTCCAATGCCACAGAAGAAAGAGTTACAGTCACAATTTCCATTTGCAATTTCCTTTTCCTAGAACAGTACTCAGCCTAAAAAGTACACAGCCTAAAAAGTAGCTTGAGACCATAACGAACATGTTTCAATACTTAAACGAAAAACTTGCTGCCAAACGACTGACTTGCAAATTAACTTCTAGAATGCAGTCAGTTCATAATTTGGGAATTGTCTGCATTCGCTAAAAATGGCTCATTTTGAAATGATCTGGAGCTTGGTTTAGGATCATTCATTCAGCAAATAACTATTGAACATCTCCTGTGTGTACATATTTGAACGAGTAATATGTAGAAAGAAAATAGATTAGATCTGGATTCTCTTTGTGTGTACTCCCTGCCTTGCTGCAAGCACAGTCTTTGTACCAGGTAAACATTCTGGTATCCAAAGCCTACCTTTGCCAGACATGGGAGGCCCATTACATGTAATCCTTTCTTGGCTTTACAGTTTCATTTCAGTGCCCTTCCCCTGCCCCCTACCCCACCCCAAATTTGCATCTTACAGACCAAGGAGAGGGAATCTACTTGTACCTCCTGGGCTCAGCTTGTGATTCCACGTCAGCACCTGTTCCCATGCTATCCTTTCTGCATAGTATCCCCTTCCCTCTTTTTCTAGATGTTAGTTCCTTCATTTTTACCGACCCGAAAAAGGTCAAGCACACAGAGTTTAGAGTAAGCACCATCCAGTGGCATCCCATCGTACCCAGGACTCACCTTCCTTCATAACCCCTATCCCAGGGTTCCCTTCTGCCTTCAGAGGAAGAGGTGCACGTCCTGGGGGGCAGTGTGGGGAACATTGCTTTGGCAAGTACATGAATGGACCAAAGCATCACATTTGGAAATGTTTCTCCAGATGAAGAATGTAATTGTAAGATAGCGAAATGTGGACGAGATGGAAGACCAAACATTCACACTAGAAATTCCCTACCTTTGTCACAGAAGAAACTAAAATGAGGGTCTAGGGATGAGATGGTCAGGTCTATGGAACAATTCAGGGGATTGAAACTGTCAAAAGGCCTAAATCAGGTAACATTCAAATACACCATATAGATTCTTCCATCTAAGATGCCCATGAAGACTTCCTTAATATCTTTCTATAACTGGACAGATAAAAATAAATACATATAAAGTTTTAAAACAGTTGAGGGCACCTAGAAAGAATTCAAGCATATTTTACAAGTACATGTAAAATGCAAACAGATTTCTTTATCCCCAGGTCTTATTTGATTTAGCACAGTACCGAATGTTCCAAAGGAAGAATAGTATGGTGTAATTATAATTGGAGTGTTTTTGTAATGTAAGGAATAAGTAACCTCATGAGAACATTTTTCTAGTTTGTTTATTTAAATAATCAATGCATGTTGCCTTGAATATCAAAAATATGACATATTGACATATTTCTACCCTGGTAGATAGAGTAAAACAAATCACACATTTTAAATTTCAACTACAGAATTTCATTCTATTTTGAGGTTTTTAAGTATGACCTTCAGAGGGTGAAACGTTGAAACAAATTCATTTAATCTCAGCCTGACTGTAGATATTAGCATACCTCCAATAATTTCACTAATCTTACATATTTTTTTTATCTCAGAAATATAAAAACCAAGGACATATTTCTGTTAAAAGATCAACTTTTAAAAAAAAAAAAAAAAAAGGTCAACTTTTGACTGGTATTTAAAAACTTAGGGAAAGTGCTTCTAAAATAACTTGCACAAAACTGCTAACGCTTAGAACTTTTGCCTTTTTTCTCATATTAAATAAATTTATTTATCCTCTTTAAAATAAAATATCTCTGTCTGCTTCTTACAGTAGTTGGGCATTTGTTTGAGTTCAAATCCAGCTGCCTCACCTAATAGTTCTGTTACCTTGTACAAAGTCAAGGTCTTTGGATTTAACCTCTTGGATTTCCAAGTTTTCGTATGTTTGTATAAAATGAGGATAATAATAAAATCCTCTCTTAAGATATCCGTAAGAACTAAATGAGATAATCCACATAAGTATAGTGCCCATCACATAATAAAATCTCTTAATTATTATCAGTATCATATAGTTATTAGTACAAGTTACTTTCAGAAAGAACACCTAATTGTAAATAAAACAAAATCCTCTCCCTCCAAAAAATTTGCTTTAAGTAAAATGAAGTTCTCAGAAAGGTACCTAGCAATGTTGGCGTTAAGTCGCAGAATTCTGCTATAATATGAATGTGGACTTTTATGTCCACATATATTTTAAACTTAAATCCTAGCTTCTTCTAAAAGGAGCATATATAAATATGAATAAGGTGATGAGGTGAAAACTTCATAAGCCCAAGACAGCAGTACCAAGGCATACCTTCTAAGGTGCCTGCTGGATGTCAGGCACTGTGGTAAACAGCAGGATATGAAATGAATATAAACATCCTTGGCAGAAAAGCATGTCACAATCTAGTGTAACCAAAACATGGCAATAAAAGTAAAAGGGACCATGGGAATAACCCACAGTCATGATTGGGGGGAAAATTCTTGCAGTGGAAGTGACATGTTTAATGGGCTTTAAATGATGGATGGATGGATGGATATCAGTCAAATGAAAAATTATGAATGGGGAAGTTTCAAACAAAGGAAATCACATTTTAGCAGGAACAGAATGTGCAAATAACATAGGGTACACAAAAACATGACATTTTTAGATTTGGGGGGATTTTGGTGAATAATTTAGCTGTGGTTACTGGAGTTGAGAACAGCTAAGATGGAAAAGGTGCATGAACATGTTGTCCACATTCACTGAATGCTCTGCTAAAGAGTTTTAACTTAATCCTGTAGTTACCCAAACGTCAGGCATTTGAGTAACTCCTAGTTTTTTTCCATGTCCACACACCTCTTCTATTCACTTAAACTTTTACTTTTTTTAAGATTTTATTTATTTATTTATTTGGGAGAAAGAGCACATGTGCACAAGTGGCAGGGAGAGGCAGAGAGAGAGAGAAGCAGACTTTTCACTGAGCAGAGAGCCCAATGTGGGGCTCAATCCCAGGCCCCCGTGATCATGACCTGAGCTGAAGGCAGCACTGAACCAGCTGAGCCACCCAGGCACCCTCACTTAAACCTTTAATCAATTTTTAATTTAATTTTTTAATAAAGGTAATTTTCTTAAAGTGCTCATGCACCAATAAAAATCATCTTGCACACCCCCAGTGGAACCCCTCCCTTATTTGGGGAACATTGCAAAAGGTGACGGAGAGCAATGACGGAGAGTTTTACTTGGGTGAGCAACTTCAAATAATGTCTGAGAGAAGAACCACTAGTAGTTTGTAGGAAAGAAGCAGGAATAGTACCGGTGACCAGGAGACCAGTTAGAGAGGCTTTTGCTGTGGTCCAGGCAGGATATAAAGAGGGCCTGAACTGACGCAAGTGGCATTGAGCTAAGAGAAGACAGACTGTAAGGGAATCAATAGGCCCTCTTTCCTCTTATATCCCTCATGTGTTCCCTCACTGAAGAATGTGGGTTTTTATAGCTCCTATAAAAGCATATCTTTATCCATAAAGCATAGGATCAGAAGTCTATAAATACAAGCTCAGCAAGAATTCAGCTAGGGCCACAGGCTTTTTCATTTTACAGACACCTCAAACTATAGAAAATAGTTCAGATTCATCCAGAGTTCAAGATCTACCCCTCCAGGAACGGCGAAACGGGCACATACTCTTCTAGATGTAGTCAAACTCAGGTGGAAAAAGAGAAACACATGCAGTCAGTTTGTGGATTTGACAACAGTACATTACACTTCATGTGAAATGGTGTCCACACCTAAGAATAAAGGAATCCCATAAGGGAGGAGCAGATGGGTACGTGGCCCACCGGATTTCTTCCGCATATTCACTCTGGTTGTGTGCCTGTCATTTTCAGTCTCCTAGAACTTGACTGTGATCTTTTTAGAATTACCAAAATAGTACCCAGAATTTATATAATACCTCTTCCATAAGAGTCGTCTTTTATTCTCAGATAAAAATCGGTGCTATTCGGAGTGGAGGGGACTTAGGATACTTAACTTTCAGCCTAGAAAGGTGACTTGCGTAAGAATTCTTGAAAAGTTCAGGGACTTTTTTTTTTTGATCTTTTATAATCATTAAAACCTGAGACAGTGTGCAGTGTTCTGGTATAGCAGAGTGATCTCTAATGGACTGCATGTCCTTAACCTCCAGAGGCAGGGAGAGGGAAGGGAGGGAAGCAACAAATTCAAAAATGACCAGGAAAGGGACACCTGGGTGGCTCAGCAGTTGAGCAGCTGCCTTCAGCTCAGGTCATGATCCCTGGGTCCTGGAATCAAGTCCCGTGTCAGATTTCCCACAGGGAGCCTGCTTCTCCCTCTGCCTATGTCTCTGCCTCTCTCTGTGTGTCTCTCATGAATAAATAAATAAAATCTTTTTTAAAAATGACAAGGATGATCCAAAAACCAGGGCAGGAACTAAAAGCAATATAGAAGAAATGGATATATTTTAGAATCTCCATCATGAGTACTGAACTAGATTACCAGTAGTGTTATGCTTATTCTAAGGCCTTGAATTAGGTGGCTTAAGCATGCAATGAAGGGCCTGAAGCCCTTTTACACATCAGTAAAGACCAGAGAGCTTCCCTTGTTCATCCCTATGTCAGAGTAAACACAGGCCATTGCTTCCTCTCCACTGAATCCAGACACACTCGACGCCCTGCCATGAATCTTTAGAACTAATTTGTCTTAACTTTTTCATATTTCCAGTTCGGTGCTGACCCAATAAAGACTGGGCAGGGCTCTGCATGTATGTCTATTTAAATTTTGAATTATGATACAAGCAGATGACCTGAACATCGTGACCTTGGCCGTTGTCTCTGTTCTTTGCATGGAAAACAGTCTTACTTAAGGTCATACTGAAAACTTAATACAAGTGCGCCCTGCTTTTCAAACATTTGCTTTCGCCACTTCCTTTCTGTGGAAGGCCGACATCAGTACCTGTTTTCACTAACCGAAAGAAATCCAAAGAGGAGTTTCGCTTTTATGAAAAACGGTGAAAAGTGAAACATAGAGTACAGCGTTGTTTTGTAGGGGGCTGTTAGAGAGGCAGCATGCACCCCAGTTAGCGAGAGCACCCCTCCCCACCCAGCTCCTTCCCCGGAACTACCCTCAGCTCCATGGCTTGGAACTGTCTGCAAGCATCTCTGCTGCATCTCCATTTATCGTGTGCATCTGTCAGCAACATGTGTCCTAAGGCACCGGGAGAGGCTAAGAGGCATTATTTTTTAGGTCTGGAAATGCTCAGAAAATGTCCTATACAATTGAATGGTGATTGGTTCTTTGCATTCTGCTGTTTCAGCTTTTGGAAGGTTTCATCTTCATCATTGCTGCACTTTCGGATAGCCCGGGAAACCTGCATTTATCTTCAGATACCTATTCTCCTTATCGAGATTTTCTTTATTTTCTTGATTTCCCCTCCGATCTTTCTTGGGTCCAGTTCTTGTGAGGACCCAAGTTAGACTGTGCTAAATTAAAGAATCACCAGTTGCTTACATTTGCAGTTGCTAGATTTTGTAGGGAAAAGGCAAAAGGGAGCGTGTTAACATTTGAATATAACCTCCATGAGGACAGGTCCTGGATCTAGCTTCTTCACAGCTGTGTCCCCACCACCACCAAGCAGAATACATAATAATATACATACTCAATCAATATGTCTTGAATTGAGTAAACAAACACAAACAAAAAGAATGAAGGTGCATTGTTTGACTTTTACCGGCTAAGGCTACAGTAACAGACAACTCCCAGGTATTGTTGGCTTATAATAACAAAGGTTTACGTCTTGTCCGAATTCTGTGTTCACTGTGGGCCAGCAGTGGCTGGGTCCTCATGTCTTCTGTCTTTCAGGATCCAAGCAGGAGAAAAACTCTCAGGTGGGGCAGGCCATTCTTCTGGGAGAGGGGGCCAGAAGGACCTGGTGGAAACCCATCAGACAGAGGTCTTACAGAGTCTGCTCTACATTGCCGCTTACGTTGTGTTGGCCAAAGCCAGCCCGTAGCCAAGTCTGACAGTGGGTTTAGGGAGTAAACTTTGGCTGCAGAGAGGTACTTGTGGTAGTGTGGGCATGTGATCCACCTACAAGGAAAGGATAATGAATCATTGAGGACAGTAACATGGTCTACCACAGAAAGGAATTACGACTTCTGAGAAATTGTAATTTGTGATTTTTCAGTCTTAGCAAAATTGCCTGGTAGCTTATTCTATAAATATGATAAATAAAATCCTTTCTAAAATTATTTATGTTTTGTACATTGAAATCATTTTCTGAAGACGTGCCTGATTTTATTTTGCACTGGCTTTTCTGGGTTATACATGTAGTGCAACCACACATGAGGAAATGTGGTGTTTAATTAAAAGGTTAGGATGGTTGGTAAGAGAGACTTTTTGGGATGGTTTGAAAACTGGTAGTGTGTGCTTTTCTCTCGTTTTCGATGGAAGTCAAGCTGCTGCCATTTTGTTTCATAAAATATTATGTCTTCACATTTACTTTTCTTTTTTCAAGCTCCAAAGCAAAAAAAAAAAAAAAAAAAAGTTCACCTTTATGCAGATGCGTTGCCAGACTTCAAGATCTTTCTTCCTCAGCTTCAAGTAGCTGGCCATTCATGTCTACCACCTGTCAAGCACATTTCTCCAATTAAATCTCCTCCCATTGTATGTCTTGGCCTCACTGAGCTAGGCTCCTTAGGGTTCTTTCCTGCAGAAGAAAGGCATGGTAGTTTTTGTCTAACTTTCAAACATGGTGATAACCCCAGTTTCTGTAGGTTGAAAATGTTGTGGTCTGCAGGTGGAAATGAATAAACAAGTGTTTGATCCCATGGAACCCCTAGGATCTGCCTGTGGTTTGCAAATTATAACCCTCTCTACATTCTTTCTTTGTCTTTCCAAATTGTAGGGCCTTAAAGCTGCTGACAATGATCCCACAGCTCCACCATATGACTCCCTCTTAGTCTTTGACTACGAAGGCAGTGGCTCTACCGCTGGGTCTTTGAGCTCCCTTAATTCTTCAAGTAGTGGTGGCGAGCAGGACTATGACTACCTGAACGACTGGGGGCCACGGTTCAAGAAACTTGCTGACATGTATGGTGGAGGTGATGACTGAACTTCAGGGTGAACTTGGTTTTTTGGACAAGTACAAACAATTTCAACTGATATTCCCAAAAAGCATTCAGAAGCTAGGCTTTAACTTTGTAGTCTACTAGCACAGTGCTTGCTGGAGGCTTTGGCATAGGCTGCAAACCAATTTGGGCTCAGAGGGAATATCAGTGATCCAATACTGTTTGGAAAAACACTGAGCTCAGTTACACTTGAATTTTACAGTACAGAAGCACTGGGATTTTATGTGCCTTTTTGTACCTTTTTCAGATTGGAATTAGTTTTATGTTTAAGGCTTTAATGGTACTGATTTCTGAAACGATAAGTAAAAGACAAAATATTTTGTGGTGGGAGCAGTAAGTTAAACCATGATATGCTTCAATACGCTTTTGTTACATTGCATTTGCTTTTATTAAAACACAGAATTAAACAAAAAAACAAAAACTCATGGAGCGATTTTATTACCTTGGGGGATGAGACCATGAGATTGGAAAATGTACATTACTTCTAGTTTTAGACTTTAGTTTTTTTTTTTTTCACTAAAATCTTAAAACTTACGCAGCTGGTTGCAAATAAAGGGAGTTTTCATATCACCAATTTGTAGCAAAATTGAATTTTTTCATAAACTAGAATGTTAGATACATTTTGGTCTTAATCCATGTACACTTTTTTATTTACTGTATTTTTTCCACTTCACTGTAAAAATGGTATGTGTACATAATGTTTTATTGGCATAGTCTATGGAGAAGTGCAGAAACTTCAGAACATGTGTATGTATTATTTGGACTATGGATTCAGGTTTTTTGCATGTTTATATCTTTCGTTATGGATAAAGTATTTACAAAACAAAGTGACATTTGATTCAATTGTTGAGCTGTAGTTAGAATACTCAATTTTTAATTTTTTAATTTTTTTTATTTTTTATTTTCTTTTTTGTTTGGGGAGGGAGAAAAGTTCTTAGCACAAATGTTTTACATAATTTGTACCAAAAAAAAAAAAAAAAGGAAAGAAAAGAAAGGGGTGGCCTGATACTGGAGGCACTACTAAGTGTGTGTTTTTAAAAAAAAAAATGAAAAAAAAACAAGCTTTTAAACGGGAGAGACTTCTGACAGCAGCTTTGCCTCTGTATTGTGTACCAGAATATAAATGATACACCTCTGACCCCAGCGTTCTGAATAAAATGCTAATTTTGGATCTGGTGACTGGTTTGAACTTTTTCTTTTCTACTTGAGCTACTTTACATGTTGTGAAAATCCTAAGTATTGACGTTTTGTTGAGAACAACAGTTTTACAAAAGTATGTATTTGTTCTTGCACTCCTCACCATCGAAACCCTTAGCATGGCAGCCGTGTCCAGTGAGCAACAGAGAGTCACCGCAGATCTAACCATCGCAGAAGAAAAACATCAGGAAGAGATGATGCTGATGGTGGTATATAAATGACGTTTGTAATGTCAGTGAACTTTGTATACTTCTTAATATCACTTATGCTCTCATTCCTTTCTGCTCAAGCTCATGATTACACTGACACTAATGGGCTTTTCCCATTAAAGCATCAGGACATGGAAAACCTTGGTAAAAAGTTATAGGACTGGCCCTGAAAACTGCACTGGACACCTAGTATCTTGGGGAAATCACTGAAGCCATTTTCTGTATTTAGTGAACTATCCTCTGGTACTTCTGTTTGTTGACTTGACTTTTTTTCTGGCTTCTTTGAGGTATAATTGATAAATAAAATTTATATTTAGATCCACACCACGATGATTTGATATATGTATACATTGTAAAATGATTTCCACTATCAACTTAATTAATCTATCACCTGACATAGTTACCTTTATGTGTGTGTGTGTGTGTGTGTGTGTGTGTTTGATCAGAACACTTAAGGTCGACTCTTAGCAAATGTTGAGTATACAGAACAATAGTAGCTCTAGATAGAGACTCACACAGAGAACAAACAAAGGAAGTGATCTTACTAAATCTTGTAAAATTATCAATGCATCCTATTATGATTCATAAGTGAATTTTAAGAGACCAAAGTTTCACTATTCTCTATTTGCTTTGTGATGATTATTACACTGTATTTTCTTATACTGTACATTTTGAAAAACATTTATACAATATACCTCCTCTAAGCTCTGTGTCTTTTTGCTTAACATAAAGGTTATTTTATATTAGGGAAATTCACTTTTCTACTGATTCACTCTGTAAGCAATACTTTCTTGTTACTTTTCTAATCATTAAATGCCCAGGTTAAAAAAAAAAATGCCCAGGTTGCCTCTGGGAATTTCTGTTTGGAATTTGCTAATTGGAATAGTCTGTTTAAAAATGTATTCTTTGGCCACGATAGCCAAACTGTGGAAGGAGCCTCGGTGTCCAACGAAAGATGAATGGATAAAGAAGATGTGGTTTATGTATACAATGGAATATTACTCAGCTATTAGAAATGACAAATACCCACCATTTGCTTCAACATGGATGGAACTGGAGGGTATTATGCTGAGTGAAGTAAGTCAGTCGGAGAAGGACAAACATTATATGTTCTCATTCATTTGGGGAATATAAATAATAGTGAAAGGGAAAATAAGGGAAGGGAGAAGAAATGTGTGGGAAATATCAGAAAGGGAGACAGAACGTAAAGACTGCTAACTCTGGGAAACGAACTAGGGGTGGTAGAAGGGGAGGAGGGCGGGGGGTGGGAGTGAATGGGTGACGGGCACTGGGTGTTATTCTGTATGTTAGTAAATTGAACACCAATAAAAAAAAAATAAAAAATAAAATTAAAAAAAAAAATAAAAAAAAAAATAAAAATGTATTCTTATCGAAAAAAAAATGTATTCTTAGTCTGTGCCACTGTGCTGCTATATATCCAAATGAATGAAAGACTATTTTTTTAAATTCAAACACAGAACTTAAATTTGCATCATTTAGGTAAACAAACACTCTCCCAACTATTTACTTATTGTTGACATACAGTCATAGGTCATATCTAATATATATAAACCTTAATCATTAATAATAAGCATTCTATACATGCACAATCAGTAAATATAAACAGTATTTTTCAAAAGTTCCCCTTTCTGCTAGAAGTAATACATGACTCTATTTCCTTTCTGAAAACACTTTTCAAAACAAACCAAAAGGAAACCAATAAAAAGTGGAAGCTCTGCCCCTACCTTGCTACACAGAAGTAACTTTTATCAGCTCTTTATTGTGTAATTTCTAGTCTTTTCCAATATTCTATACACACATTCCATTAAGATTCTATTTTGTTTGGTTTTCATGAAAGTGGGATCATATGTTACATATTTCCTGTAACTTGCTTTGGAAATTTTACCATATTAGTATAGATACATACCTATATCAGTCTTACCACTTGCTATACAGTATTCCTTAATATGGACATACGGTTAACTTAACCATTTCCTAAGTAATTTGGTTTTTCCAAGGTTTTTTACTACTGAAAACAATGCTACAACTACCATTCTTTGACATATCTCTTTGCATGGGGTATTTCTCTAAATGAGACCCTTGCAGATGGAATTGCTGGATTAAAAAATGTGGAGAGAAATTAATTAAATATGGCTGACATTTTAAGTATTTTAATGTTATTTCAAATTGACTTTTAGCTAAAAGTAGATGAGATTTTCTAAAAGCCAGCAACTTCTTCCTTTGGCAAAAGGAGTTTTTGCAGCTCAAAATAGTAACCACAAAATGTAAGACAATCTAGCCAAGGCCTTATTCCTTTTCTTTGGAAAGTAGTCTTTGAGTTAGGCAACAGTATGAGTTTCAAGTACTTTGAAATGACTGTCACTGTGTGATGTAATAAAGCCTTGAAAACTATATTTGTGAAAGTGGTTTATGAATCTCATCCAGAAACATGTTTCACTAGGTAGTTCCTAGTGATTTGGATCTCTTCAGCAACAATCCTGCGTCCCTCCCCCAGAAAAAAAATGTGTACAAAGTGCTAAAATCTTTGTGCAATGTTTTTTTTCCCTGATAAAATATGTACATTTTGCATTTTAATGCAGCACAGTCAAGTAGTCCTAATACAGACTAAACCAATTGACACTCCATCAACACTGTGCACAAAAACCTATAGATCTTCATCCTCAACAATCGTGGACATTATGCATTTTGAAAATTCTACCAATATGATGAGCCGCAAGAGATAGCTTAGGCTAATTATGAGTTGCCTGATTACTAATGAGAAATAATGGTGGTTTTTTTCCTTATGTATATTAGCTATTTGTGTTTCTTTAAACTGCCTATTTTTATTTCCCTATTAAATACTTGGCTTTTCCAATTAATTACTAAGAACTTGTTGTATGCGTTCTTTTTTCCTGGTCTTTTGCTAGTCTTGTAAATTTGTCTATGGTGTTTTTACCTACTGAAATTTTTGTTTTACGTTGTTTATTCTCAGTATTTTCAACTGTAGATTTTTGAGAAGGTCTTCCTGCCTCTAAATTATAGTTATTATCCTACATTTTCTGGTTTTTTGTTGTTTTGCATTTGACTTTTTAATTCACCTAGAAATTCCTTTGTATGAGGTAGAAATCTAATATTTAAAAAAAATTCTAGATACGTATCTCTTTTCTAAACATCACTTGTTAAAAAAATCTAACCTTAACCCAATCATGTGAAATAACGCATTCATCATACACACAATTCCCATCTAAGTGTATGTTTGTTTCTAGATCATTTATTGTTTGTGTTCCATTGATCTTTAATTCCCACACAATACTAAACTCTTATTCTAGAATATCACCATTCTTTTCTTCTAAAAATTTTCTACATTCTTTTCCCACATTGTCTTTTGTGCCTAAATTTTATTTTATTTATTTTTAAATTTATTTATTTATGAGAGACACACAGAGAGGCAGAGACAGACACAGGCAGAGAGACAGCAGACCCCCCCCCCATGGAGAGCCTGATGAGGGACTCTATCCCAGAACCCCTGGACCATAGCCTGAGGCAAAGGCAGACACTCAACCACTGACCCATCCGGGTCCTGCCTCTTGTGCATAAATTTTAGAAATACCAAGTTCTGTAACAAATTTTATTGGAAATTTTATTAAGTTATGAAAAGTTAGTAGTCATGTATTATCCCATCCAATATTATATGAATCTCTCACTTTTCAGATCACATTTATTCTTTCATAGGGTTTCTTTAAACATTTTCTTATACTGTTTTATGATTTTAATTGCTATAGTGAGCGGAATCTACATTTCACAGCATTGTCTTGAATAATTTTTTTAATGTGGTATTGGAAATTTATCCACTTTTGTGTATTTATCTTCTTTTTGTCTTATTTTCTATATTAGTTATAATTGCTTTTTGGTGATTCTCTTAGATTTTCCTGACAGATTATCATGCTGCAAATCATGACAGTCTGTTTTCTCTAAGATTAATACTCAATTCATTTTCTGTATAGTTAACAGTAGTGATCATAAGCATTTTGTTGTTTCTCACTATTAGAGGAAGGTTTTGTATATTTTGTCATTATATATAAGCCTACAATAGATAAAAATATATTTCATGGTACAACTGGATTATTTTGAGATTTTATGAATATACGTGTTGAATTTTATAAAAGTTTTCTTCATCTACAGATATTATATTAACCTATTAATAATAGTGAAGTATGCCATCAATTTTCTAATATTGAATGAAACTTTTTTAGAATAAACCCTGCTTGGGGCGGCCCTGGTGGTGCAGCAGTTTAGCGCCGCCTGCAGCCCAGGGTGTGATCCTGGAGACCCGGGATCGAGTCCCACATCAGACTCCTTGCATGAAGCCTGCTTCTCCATCTGCCTGTGTCTCTGCTTCTCTCTCTCTCTCTCTCTCTCTGTGTGTGTCTCTCATAAATAAATAAATAAAAATTTAAAAAAAAAAAAAAAGAATAAACCCTGCTTGGTCATAATATTCCTTTTGTAAATTTTTTTTAAAAAGTTTAACTCCAGTATAGTTAACATACAGTGTTTTATTAGTTTCAGGTGTACAATATAGTGACTCAACAATTCTATACATTACCCAATGTTCATCATGATAAGCGTCCTCTTAATCCCCTTTACTTATTTACCCATCTCCCTCCCTCCCTCCCCTCTGGTAACTACTAGTTTGTTCTCTATTGTTAAGAGTCTGTTTCTTGGTTTGTCTCTTCTTTGTTTATTTGTTTTCCTTAATTCTATATATGAGTGAAAACATATGGTATTTGTCTTTCCTTGACTTATTTCACTTAGCATAATACTGTGTAGGTCCATCCTTGTCGTTGCAAATGTCAAGGTTTCCTTCTTTTTATGGCTGAGTAATATTCCTCTGTGTGTGTGTGTGTGTGTGTGTGTGTGTCTGTGTGTGTGTACCGCATCTTCTTTGTTCACTTATCTATGGATAGACACTTCCATTGCTTCTATAATTTGGCTATTGTAAATAATGCTGCTATAAACATAGAGGTGCATGTATCTTTTCGAATTAGTGTTTTCATATTTGGAAAAATACCCAATAGTGGAATTACTGGATCATATGGTACTTCTATTTTTAATCTTTTGAGGAAACTACATACTGTTTTCTATAGTGGCTGCACCAGTTTACATTCCCACCTACAGTGCACAAGGATTCCTTTTTCTCTACATCCTTGCCAACACTTGTCTTGTGTTTATTTTAGCCATTCTGACAGGTGTGAGGTGTGAGCATCTTATCATGTGTCTGTTGACCATCTGTATGTCTTCTTTGGAAAAATTTCTATTCATGTCTTCCGCCCATTTTTAATTAGATTATTTTGTGTGTGTGTGTTGAGTTGTGTAAGTTCTTTATATATTTTGGATACCAACTCTATCAGATAAGTTATTTGCAAATATCTTCTATCCTTCAATAGGTTGTCTTTTAGTTTTGTTGGTTATTTCCTTTTCTGTGCAGAAGTTTTTAATTTCAGTGTAGTCCCCAAAGTTTTTGTTTTTGTTTCCCTTGCCTCAAGAAACATATACAGAAAATGTTGCTATGGCTGATGTCAGAGAAAGTCCTACCTGTGCTTTCTTCCATGGTTTCAGGTCTCACATTTAGGTTCTTAATCCATTTTAGGTTTATTTTTGTGTATGTTGTTAAAAGGTGATGCAGTTTCATTTTTTTTGGATGTAACTATCCATTTTTCTCAACAGCATTTTTTGAAGAGACTCCTTTTTTCCATGGCATTTTCTGGCCTCCTTCATTGAGATTAATTGACCATATAATTGTGGGTTTACTTCTGGACTCTCTATTCTGTTCCCTTGATCTACATGTATATTTTTGTGCTATTGATTACTACAGCTTTGTGATATATCTTAACACCTGGTAGTGTGATACTTTCAGTTTTGTTCCTATTCAAGACTGCTTTGGCTCTTCAGGGTCTTTTGCGGTTCCATACAAATTTTAGGACTGTTTGTTTTAGTTCTGCAAAAAATTCTGTTGGTATTTTGATAGAGATTGCATTAAATTTGTAGATTGATTTGGGTAGTGTGGACATTTTAATAATATTAGTCTTCTAATCCATGAATAGGGAATATCTTTCCATTTGTTTGTGTCATCGTCAGTTTCTTTCATTAATGGTTATAGTTTTCAGAATGCAGGTCTTTCACCTCCTTCATTGTTTGTTCCTAGCTATTTTATTACTTTTGGTGCAGTTGTGAGTGTTTTCTTAATGTCTCTTTTTGCTATTCATTTTTAGTGTATAGAAATGCAACAGATTTTTGCACATTGGTTTTGTATCCTCTGACCTTACTATATTCATTTACCAATTTTAGTAGTTTTTTGGTGAATTTTTAGGGTTTTCTATATATACTATCATAGCATCTGCAAAAAGTGAGTTTTATTTCTTCCTTACCAATTTGGATATCTTTTTTTCTTCCCCCTTTTGCTCGTGTGGCTACGACTTCTAGTACTATGTTCAAGAAAAGTGGTGAGAGTGGATATCCTTATCATAGGGGAAAAGCAGTTTTTCATCGAGTCTGATGTTCGCTGGTGGTTTTTCATATACGGTCTTTATTATGTTGACGTATGTCCCCTCGACCTATTTTTTGAGGCTTTTATTATGAATGGATGTTGTATTTTGTCAAATGCTTTTTCTGCACCTATTGAAATGATCATATGGTTTTTATTTTTCCCCTTATGTGATATATCGTATTAATTGATATGCAAATATTGAACCACCACTGCATCTCAGAAATAAATCCCACTTGATTGTGATCATAATGTTAGACCTTTAATTGGCTGATGGATTTGATTTGTTGCCATTTTACTTAGGAATTGTAATTCATATGTGATTTTCTTGTATTTTTCAGGGTTTTTTTTATGTTCTTGGTCAGTTTTAGTCTGAGACTTATGCTAGCCTCAAATAAAAAATTAGGAAGACTGCCATTTTTTCTGTGTTCAAATTGTTTATATAAACTGGGATTATTTATTCATAAAAATTTGTTAGAATTTTCCTACAATTTTACATTGTGGTGATAGGTTTTCTGCAATGGGAATTGGTGTATTCAAGCTTTATGGGTTTTTTTAAGACACTTTTCACAATTTACATATTCCTGAAAAATTGTCCATTTTCAGTAGCTTCTAAAAAATTTATTGCTTCAGCCCAGGGTGTGATCCTAGAGACCCGGGATCAAGTCCCACGTCGGGCACCCTGCATGGAGCCTGCTTCTCCCTCTGCCTGTGTCTCTGCATCTCTCTCTCTCTCTCTCTCTCTGTCTCTCGTGAATAAATAAAAATCTTTTAAAAAAATAAAATAAAAAATTTATTGATAGAACATTACATACAGTATTTTAAATATCCATTGTAGAACTTATATTTCTTTTTTTCATTTTGCTTTTTTCCTTTTTCTTCAGACCAGTTAAAAGTGTTTATTGCTCTGTTAAAAGAACTAGCTTTTTATTTATTGATATAGAATCTTTATTCACTTGTTTATAAGACACACATTTTTCTATCTCTGTAACTTTTGTTTTTCAAATAATTGGTGTTTTACTTCTTTTTGATTTATCATTTCCTAAGAGAGGTTTACTAACATCTCACTAGTGTTTTGGATTAGTATTGCTAGGCCATATTGGTATGTGCCTAAAACTGTTCTATCCTCAAGTTTGGATTGTAGCTTTTATCAATGGGAAATATCTTGTTTGGCAACTTCTAGTGCTTTTGGCTCTAAAATTCATTTTGTTGAATATTAATTACTATCTGTATAGCCATGCCTGTCTTTCTTTTTCTCTTTTTAGCATTTGCCTGAGGAAACTTGATCCATCTCTTTATTGAAGACTTTTGGATAATTTTGCCTTTTATATCTTTGTAAACAGCATATTAATTTAAATTTTTTATTTCACTGCCATTTTCAATCAGGCACTATACCAGAGGACTGACTAAAACATCAATCTTCACAATGATTTGGTTTTTGCAATTCACTGTTATTGCACCCAGTAATCTCCATTCATATGTTTTTAGAGTGACCTCAGTGAACTAGGCATGTGAGAAGTCATTCTTAGTAATCGTTCACATTGCTTTTCGGGGTATCTCCCAGCTACCAGCATGTAAATAGACCTCAATGACATAAAGAATAGAAAAAGATACTAAAAAGACAGGTTTCTTTGCCTTCTCATTTACCTCTTGGCTTTACAGTTGTTTATTTAAAATCCACTATATTATTTTTCCTCATTAGGAGAATAAAAGTATCATTTTCATATTTAAGGAAAAACTGGAAGACCTAAGCTAAAAGATTCATATTATCCTGAACTCAGAGTGATAATGATGTAAAATAAATATAAAATACCTGGTGGTATTTTACCATGTGTGCAACAACAAACAAGCAAACAAAACCCCTCCTTCTTAGAGAAATATCATTTGATTGATTCTTGTTAAGAAGACATTTGAAAGGAGAACAGCAAGACCATTTATTTCTTTCTTTTTCTTGATGCGGCAAATTCAGTCTTATTAATAGGTACTAATTTTAATTGATTATAAGCACTTTGGCAAGATTAATAATACAAGCTCCTATTTTTTTCCGTGTATTAGCCAGTCTGATGAAGAGTTCAGTGAATGGAAGAAGAGATACTGAATGCTTCAGCAGCTAAAATGAGTTTGGGGCGGGGGGGATTATTTGTACATGCAAAGTAATTTAGATTCCCTTAATTTCTCTTACAACAAATGATTTGCTGTACAGGTTAAAGTTGGGAGAATATATTTACTCTCTACAGATTGCTTTAGGAAAACAGGTACACATAAGAGTTGTGATACTGATTATTTTCAGTGTCTACTCTTAGATGGGGTTGGGGTGGGGTGGAGCAAGTCTCAAAGAAAAACATTTTTTCTGAATCAGAAACATGATGGTGGACAGCTATTTTTGAGGTATTCCATTGCTCTAAACCAATATATAATTAAGATATTGGATTCACTTATTCGTTTTTTAAGGTTTGAACATGCTGATGTCAAGAATGATTCTTAAAAGGATCTACATGTTTGGGGATGTATAGTGAACTTAATTACTAAGTGGCTGTCAGCTTCAGTAATTTGTTTCTTGATTCTTCTCTGTAAATAGCATACTTGGAAAAAGAAACCTCAAGTTTAAGAATGTTTACTTTTGGCTTATTCATCATTATATAGACATTTGTCAGCAATAGTTTATTTTTTTCAGTTTCTGCCTTTTGGGAAAGTTAGTTTACATGGCAAAATTTTAGAGTTTGTTGCCTTTTTCTAATAGGGTATTTGTGGTAAAGACATTTACTGTGGTAACAGCTGAGGTCAGAGGAGAAATATGACGGTGTTGGATAAGAATATTTTCTAATTTAAATTCTTTTATACACTGTATAATGTTTTTTTTTGTTTCATTAGATATTTTTCCTATCTGTGTCAACTCCATCTTGATTGTTAAGTATCAATAAAGGCATCAACAACCACAGACTGAAAAAAAAGCTTCTTCCCTTTGCCCCAGAGTTTTTCCACTTTCTGCACTTAGCTCGTGTCAGTGCACTAGGATCTCTGGAAACTTCAGAGTAATTCAAACCAAATCAATGCCCTGTTTTCCAGACCCCATTATGAACATTATAAATTGAAGTTGATTTCTTTTGTATTTGAAGAGAACATGGCTTCATAGGCCATATGAACTAAAAGTACTGCCAGGATCAAATAAACCCATACATGCATACACATTCAACAATGTGGATAGATTTCAATAATACTGAGTTCTTTTTATATGCGAAGATTCTGTTCTATTCACTTGGCCTATTCATTTAATCTTTCCAATAATTATCTTATTTCATCCCTTCTAATGGACTTATCGCTTCCCTCCACAATTGAACAATTCTAAGATCAAGGAGCATCATACGATGAGTGACTCCCACCCAGGTGGTTCAGTGCCTTTATAATTGTGTGGAAATTTCACAGTGAAATAACAGTAACAGTAACAGTAACAGTAACAGCAATAAAACTTAGCATTGGTGTCTTTGAGTCTGAAATATGTATTAAGGGTGAGATTGCTTTCATTTTACCCAGTTCCTTCAGATGGAGAGGCCATAGCTGAAGTCATGTGGCTTGTCCACTGACCCTCAGTTGGTCAGTGACAGAGCTGAGACTTAAGCCCAACTCTCAGGCTCCTCAACTCATACTTCTCTCTACCACCTGGCAGCGGCAGGCATGGAGTGAATAATCACAGGGCCGGCTGAAGAAAGGAGAAAGCTGTTCTGTCAAACAGTATCATTTTTACATTCAAGTGAACCATATATCGTCGCCAATTCTTAGATGTCAAGACAGTCGAATATGTTAATTTACATATTTAAGTTAAACTTTCAGAGTAGTTCAACCAACATTTTCAAGATCAACCATATATTTTACGTAGCCTGTGAAACACTAAGCAAATTAGCAAGGACACATGTGGGATGGAAGAGAATCAAAGACGCTAGGATGAAAAGGAATTCTCTTTTTTTTTTCCTTTAATAATTTCTTAGACTTAGTCCTTTTTTCTCACTGCTGACACCATGACTGGCACATTCTTAGCATTCTTACTCATCAGTCTCTCCTAAGTCCCAGGCAGCCGGCTCTGTGCTCTGCTGACCCAGGATCCAGAAAGCTACCCCAAGCATCTCTCTGCTCTCTGCCACTACCCACAGTCTCTCATTCATACATGCAACGAGACCCACCTGCCATCTCTGGCCCAAACATTTCATTTTCTAGTTGTAAGCTGAACAATTTTGGGGAATCAAAAGAACATTTCCAGGCTCTAGGGGAACATTTAGTCTGCTAGCAAAGACTCATTTTCTTCTCCACGAAGAAAGATGAATCTTTTATTCTGTTTCTTTATCCAACATAGCTGGTTTGTTTTTCCAATATACTAACTCCTGGCCTCCCATAACACGACGGCAACCCCAAGTGCCCTGAGGAGCAACTGAAGTTTACCGGAAGGCACAGACTGATTCTCTCTGGGTCCAGATTCCCCTTCTACCCCTAAATGGCTGCATAGTGTCTGACAATTTGTTTGATCTGTCAGTGTCCTTGACTGTAAATTAGGGTACAGCGCAGGGCAATGCCTGTGACCTGGGATCTAGTAAACATTCTGGAAAAGTTAGCTACTTTTATCTGTTGCTATTAAGACGCAGTCACATTTATCTCCATACTCATACGTCCTTTTATAATTTACAGAAGAAGAAAATGTTCTCATTCTCAAGAAGCTTTTCCACTTTAAGTTAGTGTCATTTCTTACTTTTTCAAAACTGTCAAGGTTCAGTCAGAATTTTTATAAGAACTTTACAGTTCTGTAACACATATTCTTTCCATGCATTCAATGTATATACACTTACTTTATAGGAGACTTCATTTTCCTTCCTAAAGTTGAAGAAAAGTTCTGTTAGTTTTGCATTTTGTGTTTTAAATTCTTTGGCCGTTATTGAAAGCAGTATTAAATGTGTTTTATGTAGTGTATTTGGCCCTAATGGTGAAGCTTGTTGAAGTAACAGTGCATGATTCCAGATCCTCAATGATCAGAATGCTTTAACACCTGTCAATGTTGTTTCCTTAATCATCAGCTCTAGAAGAACACCCAAGTATATCCAGGAAACTTGGAACTACAGGAATTCTAAAACTTGATTCAATTGCCTGGAAGTGGTAGATCCCAGAGAGATCAAACTTTATTACTTTGGAGATTTTCCTTGTGGACTTGGGCATGAAAAATGCAGACTTAATAACTCAGCTATGTGAGCAGAATCATCCATTTTAGCTTGGCTCACCTAATTCTAAATCTACTTTCTAATATTCCCCTTCTTAATAGTACTATTCCTCTTAAAGCCTTTGACTGCATTTATAGGAATCTTTTAAAAATTAGGTCATAATGAAACACTAAACTTTAATAACTGGATTACAGGGCATAGAAGCAAATATATCAAACTGCTTTTTGTTAATCATGACTACATTCTTTAAAAGACCCTAATGCTGATATCACTCAGTTTATTAAATCACTCAGCACAGGTGAAGAATGACAAGTGAGATAATCAATGTGAAGATACATTACAAACTATAAGGGACTGTATAAATGTTAGGCTTAAAATATTAAATTAAAAACTTGGAAAAGTGGATGTATCATCAAAAAGATGCTACTTAGATGGAAGCCTCAAATATATATCTCTTTTATGTACTGAAAGCTAGTACTTGGCTCTCCCAGAATGTACTGATGTCACAATCCAGAAAGATGGGCAGATATAGAACTATTAGTTTGTCCATTTGGTCCAGGATTTGTTTGCTTGTTGTTTTTATTTTTACCAAATAATTTATTGTAAGTATGACTTCTTTTTTAATTGGGATATAATTGACATATAAAATCACATGAGTTTTAGGTATACAATGTAGTAATTTGATACAGATACATATTGTGAAGTGATTACGTTTACTTAATATCTATCACTATACATAATCACAATTTTTTTCTTTTGATGAGAGCTTTTAAGATCTACCCTCTTTGCAACTTTCAAATATATAACACAGTACTATTAACTCTAGTCACCATGTTGTTGATTATATCCCCAGAATTTATTTATAACTGGAAGTTTGTACCTTTTGGCCACCTTCATCCATGATCCGTTAATGGTCAGATAAAATGATTAAATGGTATAATAAAACAATTCCTTGTGTTTGATAGATACTGGGTTTTTTTGTTTGTTTTTTTGTTTGTTTTGTTTTTTACTATTTCTTCATGTTAGGTTGATTCTTCTATTGTCAAACCATAATGGTAACATGATTACACTTGTCCTCTAGAAAAGATAGAATATGTGGATAATTCATGGCATTCTTGAAGAATAAAGGAGCTATAATCTCAGCTAAGAAGACTGTAGTCACCCATTAGTCTCAGGGTGCTAAAAGCATGGCTCTTCATATAAGCATTAGTTAAAACTATTCACACAGGTCAAATACAAAAACACCAAAGATTTAGCAAGAGTTCTCTGAAGAAGGAAATGCAGCCAAGGAGGTAAAGGGACTTGAAGAAGGGCAGGGAGATTCTTGAATGGACCCCTACATTAGTGCACCTGAGGATCTTCAAAAAATACTGATACCTATTTCCCAACCTAATATGCCCAAGACCCAGCCTGAGCAAATGAACCTGTTGCACAGGCTCACCCAAGAGAAGAACCTGTCCTGGTTTGCCTAAAAGCATTGTTGGCATTGTGACTGAGACACTTGGTCACCATATGGAGAAATACTAATTAAGAACATGGCCCAGGATGAGTTCCAAAGGAAGCAGATTCTGAGATGATTGGCAGAAAGTTTATCAGGGAGAGATTTGGGATCAATGTGTAGGGATGCGAAGAGAAAGAAGCTGGATTAGACAGAAGAAGCTGGGCTGCCTTACAGTCTCAATGAAGACATCTCAGGCTGCTATAAAGTTACAGTGGCCTTCTGGGTAGTTCCAAAGAGAGATGAGGGGACCACACCTACCTACATAGACCAGTCATTGGATGTATATCACCCTAGGAGGGTTTTTGACCTTGAGCAAGTAGACCCTTTTCAGTGGAGTCAACCTTGGAAGAGGGCTATCAGTAGGGCTCTCTGGCAGCATTAGTCTCTGCAACTGGGGAAATACATACTTCAGTTCTCCAGAAGGTTCTGAGAGGCACACCATATTGAATGCTTATTAATTTATTTTAACTTTGGTAACTTAGCCATTCTATTATGTGGCATAATAAAAACAAATTAAAGCATCTGGTATAAGAATTCCCCTTATAGGAAAGAAGTCTTTGTTTAAGAATATAACTTCTTGGGAGTGAGACTGAGGACAAAAAAGAGGTGAATAAAGAGTACCACTTTTGAAATGACAGGAGTGATGGCAGCCCTGGTGGCTCGGCGGTTTAGCACTGCCCTCAGCCCAGGGTGTGATCCTGGAGACCCGGGATCAAGTCCCATGTCCGGCTCCCTGCATGGAGCCTACTTCTCCCTCTGCCTGTGTCTCTGCCTCTCTCTCTCTCTCTCTCTCTCATGAATAAATAAATAAAATCTTTTTTAAAAAAAGAAATGACAGGAGTGGGGTGACGGGGGAGTAGAGGGAGGATAGAGTATAGAAGTAAAGGTGGAAGAAGATATACAGTTAAATAACATAGGGGAAAAGTTTAATATTGGGGACTCTTGATATTCTATTTCTATTTATTAGCACTATTGCAAATAAATAACCCCCTCCATTTCCAGATAAAAAACATGTATAAAAGTTTGAGGATTTAGTTTTCTTTTTTGTCATATTGTGTGTTTCTTGAGTGTTGTAGAAATCAGGTAAAGAGTCAGCAGAAATGTTAGTGCAGTGGAAGTAGCAGACTGAAACAGAAGTAATGGAGTTTTCAAGGACACTGAGACCCCAGGAGATAGCTAAAATTACAGGTGTTTTGTTTTGTTTTTCCCTGTCCTGACTTTTGTCCACAGCAATTAATTCATATATGAAAGGCTTGTATGCTTTCTCTGGTGGCTACCAGAAAGAAAATGGAGGGAAAGTCACAAGGTCTTAATATGCAGCCAAACTGGAAGGAAAGGAAGTCCAAAAAAAAAAAAAAGGTGGGAAATCCAGAATGTACTCCTGAAAACACAAAATAGAAAATTAATCTGATCCCCAAAACCCACAAACATTCTTTGTGTAAACATCTAGGCATATGTTTCTACAATTTAAAGGAGTTCTTTCTATCTAGAGGGAGGCCTAGGTAGCTCAGTCAATTAAGTAACTGACTACTGATTTCAGCTCAGGTCATATTGAGCCCCGTGTTGGGCTCCATGTTGGGCTCCATGCTGAGCGTGGAGCCTGCTTGAGATTCTCTCTCTCCTCTCCCTTTGCACCCCCCCCCCCCGCCTCATGTGTATGCACTCTCTCTCAAAAAATTAAATTAAATTAAAAAGTTCTTTCTAGGGCAGCCCCAGTGGCGCAGCAGTTTGGCGCCGCCTGCAGATCCTGGAGACCTGGGATTGAGTCCCACATCTGGCTCCCTTCATGGAGCCTGCTTCTCCCTCTGCCTGTGTCTCTACCTCTCTCTGTCTCTCTCTCTGTGTTGCTCATGAATAAATAAATAAAATCTTAAAAAAAAAGTTCCTTCTATCTAGATTGTAATTATGACCCCGAGTATTTTAATTTTTTGTTAAAAGTGTCTTTGCTTTCTTTCAAATATCCTAATTTAGTAAAATTTGCATGTACTTACACATTAGGAGACCAATTAATTGGTGGGCATGCCCTAATTCTATTAGATTATACATATAGTAGTTTAAATATGGTATTACACTGTGCTGTTTAGTTCTAATTAGGAATAATGAAAAAAAGACTACAGGTTGGTTTCTCAAGATAAAAAAATCTAGACAGTAATAAAGTATAATCTGCTGAGTAAAAAGAGGTAGCATATAATTAATTCCCACTTAAATATATTAAGTAGCATCTTCTAAAATGAATTTAAACTTAACTGTAACCTCAGAGCTTTGAAAAACTGCTTTCAATTGGGAAAAGACAATCAAAGATTGATTCATCTCATTCTGCTATTACAACTTTTTATCACCTTAAGAACGTTGGTGTCAGAGATAAGAATGATCTGTTATAAAATTTATCAAGATGCAAATATGTGAGGATAAATGTGGTCTATAAACATTGACAATATTGTCAAATTATATATATCCAATTTACGAATACCATGTATGATTTTCCAAATGTGTCTCTACTTTTAAAGAAGGTTAAAAAAAATTGATGTTTTCAAAATAAATGCAAGCTGCAACTCTCCATTACAGCAGATGTTTTTCTGACTTGACTATCCGGATTCTACATTTTCTTGATTAACCAAAGTACTCAGCTATTAGTTCAATTTGTCAAGAAAGCTTCAAATGTAGTTCCTACACCTGTGACTCCCTACTAATCCTACTATTGCGTTGTGCATACCATAGGTATTTTTAATAAACAATGAACAGAATTTTGAGAGAAAATTAGATCAGATGAGTGTGTAGATTTTTCTTTCATGTTATCCAGGGAAACATATCAATGACTATTGAATAAAAACCTAAAAATACGTATTAAAAATAGCAAAGAGATAAATTAGTCTAATGTCATGTTCTGATAACAATAATTCATTTTGCACATATCTTACATTTATTGATGTGCTATAAATTATCTTACTTGATCCAAAAATCAATCTGTCTTACAGTTGAGTAAACTAATGTTCAAGAAAATAAGTTACCTAAAATGGCATAGTGAATTTGAAGGAGTTTGAAGGAAAACTCAGACATGTCTAATACTAAAATCCCATTATTTTTAACCACTATGTATTCCTTAAAGTAAGTTTTTATTTTAATTATAATAAGTATCCATAAAAACCGGTTTTATCTCTAATAAAGCAAAATTTCAGACTTCACTTATAAGTTTTGCATGCTCTGGTAAGATATCAGCCTTTTAACATATTTGAAAGATGACTTTATAATTTCAGTGCTGTTAATGTTCCCAGCAAAGAGAAATAAAATGTGGAATTTGAGGATGTTAGCTATCCCAACATAAAATTTACTCTGTATTTTGAATTCAAATGAATACAACTATTCAGCTTGTACTTTTTCTTCATATTAAATTGGCATTAATAAAGGTTTCCTTTCAAACAGAGTATCTTTAAAAATTGAGTGTTTTATTACTTTGCATAAAGTGAATATGTCAGCCTCCTATCTCAAGTTTTTTTGAGGCTAAGCAGAAATAACTACTTCAGTTCAAAATAGGAGAAGAGGAGGGCAGCCCTGGTGGCGCAGTGGTTTAGTGCCGCCTGCAGCCCGGAGTGTGATCCTGGATATCCGGGATCGAGTCCCACATGGGGCTTCCTGCATGGAGCCTGCTTCTCCCTCTGCCTGTGTCTCTGCCTCTCTCTCTCGCTCTCTCTGAATGAATAAATAAATAAATCTTTAAAAAAAAAATAAGAGAAGAGGAGGTAAGAAAGAAAAACATGATCTAAAGAAGAATGAGTGAGAAATAGACTGCTGTGCTTATGAGAAGGGGTTTGCAAGTAGCCAGATTCTTGGAATCAGGAAAGATATATAGTTTCGTGGAAAGAGAACAATTTTGAAGTTAGAAGCCCTGAGTTAGTACCCAAGAATGACAATTAGTAATGATATGACCACATATGCATGTAGACTCTGGCCACACCTGCATCCTTATCTGTGCCATGGTCATAAAACAATGCCTGCTATGCACTGAATTTAAAGGGCTATCCTGAGAAGCAAAAAAGAAAATGTATAGAAAAGACTCTGTAGTTGTAAATGTATATAAATATTAATTTTGATTTTTTAACCCCAACTGGTAATTACCACAGCAGTGGTTCATTATGAATAAGCCCATAAACTGAGCCTATAACTTCAGCTCAGTTTTTCCATGATCAAGACAAAATGAAGTTAAAAACATAAACTAAAAATACCTGACCTTCCCTAGATTATCTATTTTCTGACAATATTATAGTTGCATCCACAGTGCAGCTGAATTATAGAGTCGTTCATATAGATCAGAGTTCAAATTGAAGTCTCTTAAACAAGTTTTGTTAAATTTAGTACTTTAAATGGGGAATAAAAATGGTTTTTTTTTAATCCTTAAGAGACAAATCCTGTAGTGCAAGGAAAAAAAAAGAAAAACCACACAAAAAAAGCAAAGCATTAAGGAAGCACATTCTACTTTGTCCTTTAACCTAGAAAGATACATAGCCATTGATTAATGAATGTAGGTTGAGTGTCTGTACTGTGATGAACACCATGCCAAGCATAAGTCTATAAAAGGATTAAGACTTGTGGTCTAACCTCAAGGACCTCCTGGTCTAATAAGAAGATAAGTCACATGACCAGCCAATACAGAAGGTGGTAAATGCATAGCAGAAATGAGCCCTATTTCACTGAACTATCAAAAGGAATATATAGCTCCATTTTGAATTATCTCTTTATCAGGGCAATACTTAATATGAGTGAGGAAGGATAATTTTCTTAAGCCCAAAGGAGGAGAAAAAGAACTTTCTAGAAAAGAACAACATAATCAAAAACATCAAGATGTGATTACAAGGCACAGTTTAGGAATGGTCAGGTCATTTGACACAACTGCTAAATAGGGTGGAGTGGTAAGGAATTAGGCTTACTTGAACTGAGGCTGGGTTCAAACAAAGCTCAGCCCTGTGTAGCTAAAGAATTCAGAATTTTATGCCTTGGGTTATAGAAAGCTGTGGAAGGACTTGAAATGAAAGACAGATATCATTAGATTTGCTAGATTTGTTTTTTTGAGTGGTCACACCAGTAGCTCCATAGACTCTACAGGGCCCAAATAAAATCTTCAGAGTTCCTATGGACTGAAAATATTGTAGTGATTCTGCCATATGTAAAAAGTAAAAACAACATTATAAGGGGATCCCTGGGTGGGCTCAGCGGTTAAGTGCCTGCCTTCGGCCCAGGGCATGATCCTGGAAACCCGGGATCGAGTTCCACATTGGGCTCCCTGCATGGAGCCTGCTTCTCCCCCTGCCTGTGTCTCTGCGTCTCCCTCTGTCTCTGTATCTCTCATGAATAAATAACTAAAATCTTTTTTAAAAATTATAAAAATAAGTGTGCAGAAATCTGACCATGTTCTGATATTGCTCATATTATTTCAATGCTGTTTTGAAATGTTAACTATGAAGTCATCTCAATTATTTCCTCACCTTCCCATATGCTAACATTTAGCCCAGCACAGAATGAATGCATTACAGAGGGCTAGGGCTACAGGAGGGAGACAAGTTAGATATCCACTGCAGGAGTCCTCATGAGAGATGACGAAGTCACAGATGCTTGGTCTGTGAGCCTGGAAAAAAGATGGATAGATTAAATAAATTTAAGAGGTGCTTCAATATGGTTCGAATGAATGAGTTCATAGAGCAAATAAAATCAACAAAACCAAGGAAATGATTGTTGATAGTTGATGGAGAGAGAAAAAGACTAGTCAAAATAGAATTTACTAGATTTACCAGGTTTCCAGCCTGACAATTGGGACAACAGTCATTGCCTTTAGTCTAGGTAATAGAATAAAGATGCATTTTGAAATAGCATAATGTCAAAATGCTGCTGCTGCAAACCAACCAAACAGGTATAACCACTAGGTGGTTAGTCTTTCCTTCTTGCTGTCTACTGAAGAAGAAGAAAGAGAAAGCCACGAAAAGCTGAATGCTGAAATCCTTACTGAGAACTGAAGAACAATACAACCTTAAAGCCCAAGGCAACTTTGTAATCCACCTATGTGGACAGTATTTGGGATTTGGGGACACTAATCCAATTGGCCACTGAATTCCACAGGTTTAGCACAAAGGTTAACTTGTTTTCAATGTAAATATGACTGTTCTAGACTCTTACACCCAAAAATAAAATAAACTATCATAAAATTTAAAAAAAAAACAGAGCATTGTGGCAGCATAAAGCATCTCTTGTAAACCCTCTCCCTACTACCAACAAAAATTTGGCATCCATCTACAGACAGAGTGCCTTTGTGGGAGCTTTGGGATCCAGCACCATATGCCAAAGGACTTGAAAGTTTTTATCACCTACACGTTCAGTAATAAGTAGACAGATCTTGGTCCTAACTACGGACACTGTAGTGGCCTGTAAATCAACTTCAGCACTTCCCTACCATGGTCTGGGAGCTCTTGGACAATACTGTCTTAAACAGTCACTCACAGGTGAGAGGGCCTTTTGGAAGTCCAGGTTTCCAGAGGAGAAGTTCCAGCACACCACTAGAAAAAAAAAACAAACACACACACACAAGTTTGGAAGCATTGCAATGGGTAAAAGAAATAGCCTGACTTTACCTGCATCATACTTTCTCATGGCAGCCCAGCTTAAAGCTGAGAGAAATATTCCTAACCATGATTTCTTCTGTGAGGGAGAGTGAGTGTGTGAGTGAACTTCCCCAGCTTGCATGTCTGTGCAGGTTGCCGGCAAAAGGGTTTACTGTTCACTCACCCCATCCAGAGTACTGAATCATGAGCTAATCAACTGGGGGGGCAGAAAGAGGCCGGGAGAGCAGCAGGTAGGAACTCTCTCTCAGGGAGCATTCCAAAGGATGTGGATTCTATTATCTGCATTGCAGACTCCATCAAGCAGCCTGCCAGTAAGTTACTGGCAACAACTGACTTTACAACATCCCCTAACTGGCTCAGTGTTTCTCACCCACATCCCCACCATCACCACCACCTTGTGGCTGGCTCTCTGTGACTGCTTCTAATGGCAGGGCAAGAGGGGGCTTTGGCAAGCTGCTAGTAAGCATGAAGAGAAAGCTGACCTGCAGGCCACTGAGAGATCACAATCTTGATTTTTAGCAGCACGTTTGGAAAAAACAAAAGAGAAACTGTCAGCACTCAGCCTGGAGTATTGCAAGATCCAGAGAAAGCCATCAAGCTCAAGAATTCTACCATAAGAAAGAACTAGAAACATGGAGCAAGTGTACTCATAGAAGGTCTGCGATAGCATCCAAATTTCTAGCAGGGCTAGAAGATGTCTGTCTTCTGAAGGCAGTTAGTAAAGACTGGAGAGATGACTACTACTTCAAATATGAGGACAGCAACTCAAATCTTCAAGGAACACGAATAATCAAGGTTCATGGTATCACAGAAGAATCACAATAATCTTCCAGTAATTGAATCCAAAGATAGGGAGATCTGTGATTGACCTGACAAAGAATTCAAAATAGCCCCTTTAAGGAAACTCAATGAGCCACAAGCAGAAAGACAAGTCAATGAAATCAGCAAAACAACACACAAAGAAAAGAAGTTTAACCAAAAGACAGAAGCCATAAAAAGCAGCCAAACAAATTTTAGTGCTGAAGAACACAATGAATCAAATGAAAAAGAAAGGTAATAGAAAGCAGTAACATTAGGCTTTGATGAGATAGAAGAAAGAATCAGTGTAAAGACAGGCACTTAAAATTATCCAGTCAAAGGAGAACAAGGAGAAAAGAATGAAAAAGAGTGAAGAAAGCCAAACTGAGCTCCAGATAGAACCATCAAGAGAACCATTTTGTGAGTTATTGGAGCACCAGAAGAAGAGAGGGAGAAGAGGGCCGAAACTTAAAGATATAATAGTGGACAACTTCCCAAGTCTGGAGAGAGATTCAGATATCCAAGTTCATGAAGCTCATATGTCACCAAACAAAATCAATTTAAAGAGATCTTTTCCAAGACACAGTATAATAAAGCTGTCAAAATCAAAGACAGAAAATCTTAAAAGCAACAAGAGAAAAAAAAATGCCTGTAACGTATAGGAGAACTTCCATAAAGTGAATTTCTCAGCAGAACTCTTACTAGTCAGAAGTGAATGGAATGATATATCCAAATACTGAAAGGAAAAAATTGCCAACCAAGAGTACTCTACACAGTAAAGCTTTCCTTCAAAAATGAAGGATAGATACTTTCCCAGGCAAAAAAAAAAAAAAAAAAAAGGCTGGAGAATTTTATGAGTACTAGAGCTATCTCACATGAAAAGCTGAAAGGCACTCCTAAAGTTGAAATGAAAAGTTACAGCTTAGTAACATGAAAACATATGAAAATATACAACACACCAGTAAATGTAAGTATATAGCCAACTTCAGAATAATATTGTTATTAGTGGAGTAATAAACAATTGAACTCTACCATAAAAGTTAAAGGACAAGAGTGTTAAAAATAGCCATGGCTATAATAATTTGTCAATGAATAAGCAATATAAAAGGGGTAAATCAGGACATAAAAAATAAAAGGAGGGGGAAGAAAAGGTAGAGGTTTTGTACGTGATCAAAGTTAAACTATTGTCAGCAGCATGAAATAGACTGTTATGTCTATAAGATGTTTTATGTACAACCAGGAAATTAAGGAAGAATTAAAAAGATTCATGGAAACTAATGAGAATGAAGATACAACCGTTCAAAATCTTTGGGATGCAGCAAAAGCAGTCCTAAGGGGGAAATACATCGCAATACAAGCATCCATTCAAAAACTGGAAAGAACTCAAATACAAAAGCTAACCTTACACATAAAGGAGCTAGAGAAAAAACAGCAAATAGATCCTACACCCAGCAGAAGAAGAGAGTTAATAAAGATTCGAGCAGAACTCAATGAAATCGAGACCAGAAGAACTGTGGAACAGATCAACAGAACCAGGAGTTGGTTCTTTGAAAGAATTAATAAGATAGATAAACCATTAGCCAGCCTTATTAAAAAGAAGAGAGAGAAGACTCAAATTAATAAAATCATGAATGAGAAAGGAGAGATCACTACCAACACCAAGGAAATACAAACGATTTTAAAAACATATTATGAACAGCTATACGCCAATAAATTAGGCCATCTAGAAGAAATGGACGCATTCCTGGAAAGCCACAAACTACCAAAACTGGAACAGGAAGAAATAGAAAACCTGAACAGGCCAATAATCAGGGAGGAAATTGAAGCAGTCATCAAAAACCTCCCAAGACACAAAAGTCCAGGGCCAGATGGCTTCCCAGGGGAATTCTATCAAATGTTTAAAGAAGAAACCATACCTATTCTACTAAAGCTGTTTGGAAAGATAGAAACAGATGGAGTACTTCCAAATTCGTTCTATGAGGCCAGCATCACCTTAATTCCAAAACCAGACAAAGACCCCACCAAAAAGGAGAATTACAGACCAATATCCCTGATGAACATGGATGCAAAAATTCTCTAGCCAATAGGATCCAACAATACATTAAGAAAATTATTCACCATGACCAAGTAGGATTTATCCCCGGGACACAAGGCTGGTTCAATACTCGTAAAACAATCAATGTGATTCATCATATCAGCAAGAGAAAAACCAAGAACCATATGATCCTCTCATTGGATGCAGAGAAAGCATTTGACAAAATACAGCATCCATTCCTGATCAGAACTCTTCAGAGTGTAGGGATAGAGGGAACATTCCTCAACATCTGAAAAGCCATCTACGAAAAGCCCACAGCAAATATCATTCTCAATGGGGAAGCACTGGGAGCCTTTCCCCTAAGATCAGGAACAAGACAGGGATGTCCACTCTCACCACTGCTATTCAACATAGTACTGGAAGTCCTAGCCTCAGCAATCAGACAACAAAAGGACATTAAGGCATTCAAATTGGCAAAGAAGAAGTCAAACTCTCCCTCTTCGCCGATGACATGATACTCTACATAGAAAACCCAAAAGACTCCACCCCAAGATTGCTAGAACTCATACAGCAATTTGGCAGTGTGGCAGGATACAAAATCAATGCCCAGAAATCAGTGGCATTTCTATACACTAACAATGAGACTGAAGGAAGAGAAATTAAGAAATTAAGGAGTCAATCCCATTTACAATTGCACCCAAAAGCATAAGATACCTAGGAATAAACCTAACCAAAGAGGTAAAGGATCTATACCCTAAAAACTATAGAACGCTTCTGAAAGAAATTGAGGAAGACACAAAGAGATGGAGAAATATTCCATGCTCATGGATTGGCAGAATTAATATTGTGAAAATGTCAATGTTACCCAGGGCAATTTACACGTTTAATGCAATCCCTATCAAAATACCATGGACTTTCTTCAGAGAGTTAGAACAAATTATTTTAAGATTTGTGTGGAATCAGAAAAGACCCCGAATAGCCAGGGGAATTTTAAAAAAGAAAACCATATCTGGGGGCACCACAATGCCAGATTTCAGGTTGTACTACAAAGCTGTGGTCATCAAGACAGTATGGTACTGGCACAAAAACAGACACATAGATCAATGGAACAGAATAGAGAACCCCAAGTAGACCCTGAACTTTATGGTCAACTATATTCGATAAAGGAGGAAAGACTATCCATTGGAAGAAAGACAGTCTCTTCAATAAATGGTGCTGGGAAAATTGGACATCCACATGCAGAAGAATGAAACTAGACCACTCTCTTTCACCATACACAAAGATAAACTCAAAATGGATGAAAGATCTAAATGTGAGACGAGATTCCATCAAAATCCTAGAGAACACAGGCAACACCCTTTTTGAACTCGACCACAGTAACTTCTTGCAAGATACATCCACGAAGGCAAAAGAAACAAAAGCAAAAATGAACTATTGGGACTTCATCAAGATAAGAAGCTTTTGCACAGCAAAGGATACAGTCAACAAAACTCAAAGACAACCTACAGAATGGGAGAAGATATTTGCAAATGACGTATCAGATAAAGGGCTAGTTTCCAAGATCTATAAAGAACTTATTGAACTCAATACCAAAGAAACAAACAATCCAATCATGAAATGGGCAAAAGACATGAAGAGAAATCTCACAGAGGAAGACATAGACATGGCCAATATGCATATGAGAAAATGCTCTGCATCACTGGCCATCAGGGAACTACAAATCAAAACCACAATGAGATACCACCTCACACCAGTGACAATGGGGAAAATTAACAAGGCAGGAAGCCACAAATGTTGGAGAGGATGCGGAGAAAAGGGAACCCTCTTACACTGTTGGTGGGAATGCGAACTGGTGCAGCCACTATGGAAAACTGTGTGGAGGTTCCTCAAAGAGTTAAAAATAGACCTGCCCTACGACCCAGCAATTGCACTGTTGGGGATTTACCCCAAAGATACAGATGCAATGAAACGCCGGGACACCTGCACCCCAATGTTTATAGCAGCAATGGCCACGATAGCCAAACTGTGGAAGGAGCCTCGGTGTCCATCAAAAGATGAATGGATAAAGAAGATGTGGTTTATGTATACAATGGAATATTACTCAGCCATTAGAAATGACAAATACCCACCATTTGCTTCGACGTGGATGGAACTGGAGGGTATTATGCTGAGTGAAGTAAGTCAATAGAAGGACAAACATTATATGTTCTCATTCATTTGGGGAATATAAATAATAGTGAAAGGGAATATAAGGAAGGGAGAAGAAATGTGTGGGAAATATCAGAAAGGGAGACAGAACATAAAGACTCCTAACTCTGGGAAACGAACTAGGGGTGGTGGAAGGGGAGGAGGGCGGGGCGTGGGGGTGAATCGGTGATGGGCACTGAGGGGGGCACTTGACGGGATGAGCACTGGGTGTTATTCTGTATGTTGGTAAATTGAACACCAATAAAAAATAAATGTATTTTAAATAAAGATGTTTTATGTAAGCCTCATGGTAATCACAAAACAAAAAATTAGTGTAGTTTTACAAAAGACAAAGACAGGGGAACCAAAGCTACCAATCTGTAAGTCATCAACTCACAGAGGAAGGCAGCAAGAGAGGAAGCGAGGAAGAGGGAACCAGAAAACAGCCATAAAACAATTGATAAGATGATATCCTTACCTATCAATACTACTCTACATGTAAATGGATAGAACTCTCCAATCAAAAAGACTGGAGTAGCTAGATGGATCAGAAAACAAGACCCAACTATATGCTGCCTACAAGAGATGCACATCATCTTTCCTGATACACAAAGGCTGAATATTAAGGGATGGAAAAATATGTTCCATAGAAGTGGAAACTGAAAGAGAACAAGGATGGTCATAGCACACAAAATGTACTTTCAGCCAAAAACACTAATAAGAGACAAATAACATCATTATATAATAAAAGGAGTCCATTCATCAAGAAAAAAATCATAAATCTATATCACCCAATCAGAGTACCTAAGTATATTAGGCAAATACTAACAGATCTGAAAGGAGAAATAGACAATAATAGAATATTAACACAGGACTTCAATACCGCACTTTTAACAATGGATAGATCACCTAGATGGAAAATCACCAAGAAAACACTGGACTTGAAAGGTACTTTAGATCAAATGGACCTGACAGGCACCTACAGAATGTTTCATCCAACAGCAACAGAATACACACTCTTTTCAAGCACAAATGGAACATTCTACAGGATGGATCATATGATAGGCACAAACAAGTGTTAGCAAATTTAAGAAAATTGAAAAGATACCAACAATCTTTTTTGACCAGAGTGGTATAAAACTGGAAATCAATACCCAGAGGAAAGCTGCAAAATTCACAAATACATGGCAATTAAACAATACACTCCTGAACAACCAATGGGTCAAAGAAGAAATCAAAAGGGAAATCAAAAAGAACTTGGAATAAACATAAATGAAAACACAACATACCAAAACCTATGGAATGCTTCAAAAGCAGATCCCACAGAAAGCTTATAGTGATAAATGCCTACAATCAGAAAAAAGACAAATCTCAAATAAATGTCTTAACTTTATACCTCAAGAAACTAGAAAAAGAAGTACAAATTAAGACCAAGCTTAGCAGAAGGAAGGCAATAACAAAGTTCAGGGCAGGAATAAATGAAATAGAGACCAAAAGAATAATAGAAAATATTAACAGACCCGAGTTGGTTATTTGAAAAGATAAACAAAATTGAAAAATCTTTAGAGACTAAGTAAGAGAGAAGACTCAAAAAAATTAAAAGTAAAATCAGGAATGAAAGAGGAGATATTACAACTGATCACACAGGATTACAAAAGATAGTAAGAGAGGACCGTGAACAATTATATGCCAAAATTGAATAGCAGAAACATGCAACCTAGGGGTTTGGAGAAATGGGAAATTTGGGTCAAAGTACAAATTTCCAGTTATAAAATTAATTAGTTATGGGGATGTAAGGCACAATATGGTGATTATAGTTAATAACATTATATTAGTAGTAGTGGTAGTATATATTCGGGAGTCACTAAGAGAGTAGATCTTAAATATTTTCACCCCTAAAAAGAAATAGTGATTGTGTGACATGATAGAAGTGTTATCTAACAATTTTGTGGTAATCATTCTGCGATATATAAGCATATTGAATCAACACTTCAAGCTCACACAATGTTACATGTCAACTATATCTCAATAAAGCTAGGAAAAAATGAAAGAAATAAAAGATAATGGTTTAGCATAAAGTTCTGTGGCGAAGACCAAAGAAAGCACAGTTTTGTGACCATGTCACTGCGTTTTAAATGTTTATAGGGTGGTGTAGCACTTTCCATGATTATGTTTTATCTAACAATGGATGATTAAAATTGCGGCATGGCCCTTTAAGGGACATGTTCGGTTAGAAAATAACTGATTTTTAGGGTAGAAAGAGATATCATACTAAAATTGGAAAGGGTCCCTGAAAGAAAATCCAACAGTATCAAAGAGACAAGAGACCACTCTGATTCTAGTAGAAAAAGAAATCTATTCCTCCTAGTTGCCGTAATGGAACCTTCACTGCCTTGAAAGGAAATCTGAACATCAAAGCATAAATGGCACTCAGATTGCTCTTAGAATCATGTCAGAAGGTGATGGGGAGTTAACTGACGCAACCTACTGACTTGCTTGATGGACATGGACACAGCAGCATAAACCAGACCCAGAATGGAAACAGACAGAACCAGGAAAAGAAACAGTCTCAGAATATGCATCTGTGTGTGCTTTGCCCCCACTTGCTCTAAGTAAAATAAAATTGTAATAAAAGAGACATCATAGTCCTTTGCGGTATATTTTACCTTATTATATGTTTGTGAAATGAAGAGTGTAGGCAGGTCTGTCTTCACCTCATCCTTTCACAATTATGTGAGAAATACTTTAACTGCTTTTATTAATGGACAATATTCTCTCCGTTAATCTACTCATGGATCCCAAATAGGTCAAGCTCTTCAACCAAAGCTACCTAAAATTACCAGTACTTGCTAATACACTGTATCATCAGTCAGGAAGTTCTGGGAAATTTTTACCTGGGTTTGGAAAACCTTAGTTGAGAATAACTTCAAATTTCGAAGGAAATATACACAGGCATAATACTAGGTTGTGTAGTTCCTAAACACTCCTAGCTTAGTTTTCTTGAAACTCGTCAGCTAGTTTTAAAACTTAATGACTTTGGGCATCCAAAATAGATTAAAGTTACGAGATGTTTAACTCCTCGTAGCCCAATGATGGGCCCCAAGTCATGTATTTTCTTCTAAGGTTATAAATATTTATTTCTCTATCTCTTTTCTTCCCCCTCTTCTTTTTCTAACCTAAGAGCTAGAATTAAACAGGTTCAAACAAATAGCTGGTATTGTAGTAAAATCACAGTATTCATGAAAAGTTATAGATTTCAGGAATGATATACATTATGATTTATTTAGGCCATGGAAATGGCTTCACAATTGCTAGTCCACAATGTGCTTGTACCTTTCATTTTTGATTAATAAAGTAAAGAGAATCTATTTCCATAAAATCCAGAGTATATAAATTTCCTGGATTCACTCTTCAACTATATACTCTTTTGAATAAGTAAAAAGCCCTCTTTATATATGAAGTTGACATTAGACACAATAAAGAAGAAATGTATTTTGGTTAAGAAATCTCTTTAGTATCACCAGTTTCTCTCCTGTTTAATGGTATGTGTTAATAATAAGAATAAATGAGGTTTGAGATGCAGGCTTTTCATTTTCCCTCTACAGAAATCATGGCCCACATAGAACTTATACCTTTGACCTTGGCTTCCACAATAGCCATGATCTCAGCAATTCGTCTACCATCTGTGCCTTTTGACCTCATGTGTATCAGCCGTATTACATCAGAGAATGCCAGGATCAACAATTAATGTTTTAGAATTACAACTACATATGACCCTATGTGCTTGCTTTTTCTGCAATATTGTCTAGTGCCATTTATTTTTAAAATAAAAAGGGAGCAAATATAGGATTTGTTAACAAATATGATTCCAAATGGGCAAATATTGCTCACATCTCTGTAGTTGGATTCTATATAGGCCTGCCTGGTTACAAACCAAAGCAGATTCTAGCTTTCCCCTCCTAGGTTTATTTGAATGATACCTGATTGATCATTAATAAATATTAAAAATCAATGAATGTAACTGATTGGCCAATACTATACATATCTATCTCTCTAATGTATCAAAATTTTACATAAGCAATTTGAAAGTTCAGATCAAGGAATCTTATGCCTTCAAACTAAGTGGGTATTGCAGTACAGTGCCTCCCTCTTAGATGTTCTTTACCACCAGCCCACTGCCACCTGTGGGTTCCAAAGGACACCCCAGCACTATTTTGACTTTCCTTAGAACAATTTTCTTTTAGTTAAAATCAAAGAAGTCCAAAGAAATATAACCAGGACCCAGGAGGTCTCAAATCAAGGATGGTTGACTGGTTCATAATCCCCAAAGAATCTGGCCAAAAATTTCTTGGGAAAGGAAAAGTAAATTTCATTTACATGTTTTCCTTGTGTATATAATATCAATCAATCTTCATAAAGAGACAGTAGGAAAAAAATTTCTAATAAGCCTGCTATCTCTTATACAATAACCTCCCAAAATAACTACACCATGTGAAGAGAGGAAGGCCATATATTATGTTAACAGTTTACCCAAAAGCATTTCATTCTGCATGTCAGGCAGGTGGCATTAATTTCTTACAATAAGCAGATTAAAATGAAATTTCAATTTGATTCTTGTTCATTTGGGGGAAAACAAGGTAGTGCCCACCCTGAGACAGAAGCGCATATGGAGATTAGCACAAGCAGTGAGAAAAAGGGACTAGAAGAAGGCACATTGCCAACTATCATGACTTTTAATCTGTTTACCAATCGCATCCTACACACCTCTAAAGGCCTTTACTTTTTACCTCTGAGTTTTCAGGCTACGGCAAAAATATAAATATGTATAAAAGGGGATAGATGATTCAACTAGGATTTATTCTGTTAGTGAAGAGAGCCAAAGGCAATTTCAAATTTGCATTTTTATTATCATCTCTTAAAATAAGATTATATAAATTCTAAATTATCCAGTTGTTTTTCAAACCTTTTTTTGGCATCAGATTTTGAATTAAAATTTATATTTGAAATAATTCAAATCATTTTTTATGGGGAAAATTATTCTTTTCCACCTATGGAACTTGGTGGAAACTTTATACTTCTGTTTTTATAATACTTTCCAAAGACTATCGGCCATGCAATAAATATTTTTATTTCTAAATTCAAGCCTGGTGGTTCGTTAATGCTAATATTTTAAAAAACACAAAGTGATTCAATGAGACAAGGTAAATGTGCTGGTTCATGCATCTAGCAGAAATGGATCAAACCTCCCAAAACCAGCAAATATTAGATAGATTGTCTTGTTCCATAAATTACACTAAATAATTGAGGTGTCCTTTTATTTTAATAGTTTCACACATTCATCAAATGCTATTCAATAATCTATCTGTGATTTTCAGTCATTGCTAATTCCATTACTTTATGGGGCAACATAGTTTAGAAATCATTACGAACAGAAATCTTGACCTCTTGAACTGGGGTTTGAAAATGGTAGAAAGAAAAAAAAATGAAAATGGTAGAAAGAGATTTAAAAAGATGTTATCAATTCCTAGATCTTCGTTCCAGAAAATTACATTTCTGCTGCTCACTCACTGTTATTTTTATAAACAAAGAGAAATGGTTATTGCCAGTATAATTATGGGATACACTTCAGAGACTGATATTATTACACAGTAGATAAGGCACTACATAAATCAGAACTTTAGAAACAGGCAAATTTGACATGTTGCTTCAAGAGCACTTATGTGCATAGTGCCCTCTCAATGTGAATGACTAACCTCCATTATTGTTAATAATATTTTCTCATCTAGGCATCTCAGAGAAGGAAACCATTTTCCTTTTATTGGTTGCCATTTCCATGTTTCTCAGTAAGTGCCAGCTCTTTGCAGATTGAACTAAAAATACTGATTTAAATGTATACTAAAGCTCCCCATAAGATGTGGAGCTACTTTTACTAGTTTTTAATACTAGAACAAAGATGATGCCCCATGTTGAAATGTTCGTAAGTTATCACTTCATTGCTCTTAAGGGATGGCATCCCACTGCTTTTTGTATTCTGGTAGAGTATCTTATAAGGCTGCAAAACTTTTTTACTGTATCTTTTATAAAAAAGGAAACTTCAAAATTTAAGTACCCAGTGACATGAAAACAAAACAAAACAAAATCTATCATCATCCTCACTCAGAAGGTGTTAGGACCCAAGGACTTAGAAGAAATGAGATTGAGAGATTGGGAGTGTCAAATCAATCCTTACTGGATATCAAATCACATCAGTGTGTCATTACACATAATTCAACATGGAGGACAGACAATTGAAAATAGTTTGAGGATTGTTGTTCCAGGGACAGAAATTGCCTATTGCTTCTGGTAATTTTAAAGGATTATTTCTTAAAGTCAAAGCAGTATTAGTTACAGGAAGTCTGAAAATTAAAAAGACAAAACGGACACTCACTGTAGTGATGGGGAAATGTGAATGTTTGCCAGAATTGGAGAGTATTTTTAAGTATAAAGAAAATTAGAGGGATCCCTGGGTGGCGCAGCGGTTTGGCGCCTGCCTTTGGCCCAGGGCACGATCCTAGAGACCTGGGATCGAATCCCACGTCGGGCTCCCGGTGCATGGAGCCTGCTTCTCCCTCTACCTATGTCTGCCTCTCTCTCTCTGTGTGACTATCATAAATAAATAAAAATTAAAAAAAAATTAGATTTTAGGTAACTTACCACTATTAAAATCATATCAAGTTAAGAACATGAAAAGCAAACGAGGTATTAAAGGAGCAAGGAGTGGGTAAAATGCAAGCACCAAAAATAAGTATGGGAAGACAGATTATTCTCTTTACCTACAGGTCAGGTTCAGGTTTTTGGTTTTTTGTTTGTTTGTTTGTTTGTTTGTTTTGTTTTGTTTTGTTTTCAGGTTTTTGGTTATAAAAATAAAGACTAAAAAAATCTTCAGCTTGTTTCTATCTATGTCTCAATTTCCTCACCCAGAAAGCAGAAATATTAATAATTATCTCTATTTCATAGTGTTGTTTTCAACATTAAATGAATTAATACAGATGAAGTGCTTTGAACAATACCTTAAATGTATAGCAACAAGTCAACAAATGTTGGTTTTTACTATTTTGATAGTTATACTACTTCATGAAAAAGAGCTTGAAAGTGATCACTTTCCAGGTGATGTGTTCCTTCTCCTCATATCAGAAAGAGATAACATATTACATAACTCTTCCCAAAGAATATATAACAAAAACATTTGAAGTCTTTGAATGCTTTTTTCTTTTCTTTCTTTTCTTTTCTTTTCTTTTCTTTTCTTTTCTTTTCTTTTCTTTTTTCTTTTCTTTTCTTTTCTTTCTTTTCTTTTCTTTTCTTTTCTTTTTTTCTTTCTTTTCTCTTCTTTTCTTTCTTTCTTTCTTTCTTTCTTTCTTTCTTTCTTTCTCTTTCTTTCTTTCTTTCTTTCTTTCTTTCTTCTTTCTTTCTTTCTTTCTTTCTTTTTTAGAAGAGTTTCTCTTTCACTAGCAGGTCAAGTAGGTGTCAATATCACATCAAATTCACAATTAAATATTTGTCTTTAAAAGTGTCTCTATAAGTGGTGGGGTATATAGTGTGTCGCCTCACTATTCCTCTAAGCCTCCTGTAGAGGCCTACTGAGAAAAATTTTGGAAAAAAACTAGAGAAAAATGATGCTTTGTGTACAAAGATATAAATTATGGTCAGGTTTTCTTTCCTTCAGAAAAAAATGACACCAAAAGACAATGGAACAACATTCTTCAAACTGCCAAAAAATAAAACCTAACAACTCAAAATTCTATATCTAATTTAAATATTCTTCAAAAGTAAAGGTTACCATTTTAAGACAAACAAATATGAGCCTATTCTTTTCCATCCAACCTGCACTACAATATATGCTAAAGGGAGTTCTTCAGGCTATAGGAAAAACACCTTTGGCAACTCAGATCTCCTGGGCAAAATGAAGAGCACTGAAGATAATACATTTAGGTGAATGAAGAAGACTTTATATTTTTCTTCCCCTACCATAAAGAAACACTATTTCCTTAAAAGATAATTGAAATGTTATAACGATGGAGTTTACAGTATGTTTAGACTTAATACATATGAAAAGGGTAGGGCAAAAAATGAGGTTGATAAATTAAAATATACAGTTGCAATGTTCTTACCTTTTAGATGAACTAGTACAATATTAACTGTAAGAATGATCATTTAAAGATACATAGTATAATTGCTAGAGTAACTCCTAAAAAAACAATAGAGAAATGAAATGGCATACTAATAAAAATATTTATTGACTCGAAAGAGAAGGAGACAAAGATAAATCACCTACAGATGAGATAAATAAAAAGCAAATACCACAATGGTAGACAAAATCAGGTCAACAGTAACATTGACTTTAAGTGGAACAAATCCTTTGTTTAAAGGGCAGTGAATGTCAGAAAAAAAGCGAGACCCCAATTTTGGCTGTATAGAAGAGATGCACTTTAAATACAGACTTAGGAGAGCCTGGGTGGCTCAGTTGGTTGAGCATCTGACTCTTCATTTTAGCTCAGGTCAGGATCTCAGGGTTCTGGGATCAAGCCCAGCTTTGGGTTCTGTACTTCATAGCAAAGGACAAAGAGGAAGATTTGAGTATGATGAAATGGTTAATTTATCAAGAAGACAAAATATCTTAAATACATATGTACCTAGCTACACAACTGCAAAATACAACAGCAAAAATTGATGGAACTAAAAAGAGGAATAGATAAATCAATAGTGAAAGACAGATTTTAACACTCCTCTCTCAATAACAAACGAAATATACAAAAGATCCAGTAATGGTATAAAAGAATTACATGACACAATTAAATGATCTGACCTAATTGACATTTATGGAATAGTAACAACTGTCCAATACATATTCTTTAAAAGTATACATGAAATGTTCAACAAGGTAAAACCATATGATGGATCATAAAACAAGTCTCAATAAATGTCAAAAGATTAAAACATTACAGATTGGGAGTTCTGGCCACAAGAAAACTAAAGCAGAAGTAAATAAGATATTTTAAAACTCCAAAATTTTGGAAATTAAACAACAAACCTCTAAATAACCCATGTGTCAAAGAAATTATGAGAGAAATTAGACATTACAACAAACTAAAAGATAATGAAAATACTTGTCAAAATTTGTGGCAGGCAACTGAAACAGTGTTTAGGAAGAAATGAATAGCTTTAAATGTTTATATTACAAAAGAAGAAAGGCTGAAATTATTTACATTTTCACCTTAGTGAAAAGTTGCACAAATTAAACCCAAAGTAAGTGGAAGAAGGGAAAAAATAAAAGTAAGACAGAAATTAATGGGAGAGGAAAAAGACAAAATATAACATACAGAATACAAAAACAGTAAACAAAGCCAAAATTTGGCTCTCTGAAAGGATCAACAAATTGACAAGCATTTAGCATGACTGATTAATAAGAAAATAACTACCAATATCAGGAATGAAAGGAGTTGTATTAGTAAGAATTCTACAAACAGAACCAATAGGATATTTATCTTGTTTGTTTGTTATGAGGAAATGGCTCGGGCAATTATGGAGACTGGCAAGTACGAAATGTGCAGACTGGGGTGGCAGGCTGGAGAGTCAGGAAAACCAACGTTCTAGTTCAATTCCAAAGGCAGTTTTCTATAGAAGCATGAAGAGTTGATACTGTAGATGATGAAATCCAAAATCATCTGCTGGAGAATTCTCTTTTGCTCAGGAAACCCTCGTTATTGATTTTAGTCAAGCCTTCAACTGACTAGATGAGGCCCACCAACATTATGAAACTCAGTTTTACTCAAAGACCATTGATTTTAATGTTAATCTCACCCAAAATTATGTTTTGGAAGCACCCTCACAAAAGAACCCAGAATAATATTTGACCAAATAAATGTACATCTTGTGGCCCAGCCAAATCAACCATAAGATTAACCAGTAGTGTGATACTACTATAGATTTTACAGACTTAAAAAAATAAGAAGAAAATACAATTATAAACTTTATGTACAATACTTGATAATTTAGATGAAAAAGATTATTTGAAAATGGTACTTATCAATACTAGCATAAAGTAAAAGGAAAAATTGTATATCCTTTTATTTATCAAGAAAACTAGGAGATCCCTGGGTGGCTCAGCAATTTAGTGCCTGCCTCCGGCCCACAGTGTGATCCTGGAGTCCTGGGATCAAGCACATCAGGCTCCCTGCATGGAGCCTGCTTCTCCCTCTGCCTGTGTCTCTGTCTCTCTCTCTCTCTGTCATGAATAAATAAATAAAATCTTAAAGAAAACTGAATTCATAATAAAAAACCTTCTGTCACTGAATATGTCATATCTAGATGCTTTCACCTGTGATTTTTTTTAAAGATTTATTTATTTATTTGAAAGAGAGAGAGAGAGCAAGCAAGCATGGGGAGGGGTAGAGGGAGAAGGAGAGAGAAATTTTAACAGACTCCTTGCTGAGCTAAGAGCCCAACACAAGGCTTGATCCCATGACCCTGAGATCATGACCTGACTGAAACCAAGAGTCAGACAGATACTTAACCAACTGTGTCACCCACGGACCCCCACCTGCAATTTCCAACAAAGAAACACTTAAGAAACAATACAACCATGGCACGACTATTTCGGAAAATAGAAGACTGAATACTTTGAAACTCCTTTTCTGAGGCCAACATAATCCTGATTCCAAATCCTTGCAAAGACATTATAAGAATACTAACTGCAGACTGATATCAGTCCTGACCATCAAACATGCTTCAGACAAGTCTCCAGTATATTAAAAGGATGATACTCCATGAAAATTTAGGATAAATCCCCAAATTGGTTTAAGATTTGAAAATCAATCAATGTAATTGACTACATTATTAGAACAAAAGAGAATAATCATACAGTCACCTCGATAGATGCAGAAAAAGAACAAAATTCTAAAATTCAATACTCATTCGTGTGTTTAAAAAATTATAAGCAAACTAGGAATTGAAGGAAACTTTCCTTTTTTTTTTAAAGATTTTATTTATTTATTCATGAAAGACACAAAGAGAGAGAGAGAGAGAGAGAGAGAGAGACAGGCTCCATGCAGGGAGCCCGACGTGGGACTCCATCCCGGGTCTCCAGGATCAGGCCCTGGGCTGAAGGCGGCACTAAACCACTGAGCCACCCGGGCTGCCCTGAAGGAAACTTTCCTAATGTAAAGTCTTCTTAGACACAGAAAATAATAACCATAAAGGGAAAAAAAAGATAAATTCTTTTTAAGAATTTCGCCCCCTTAAATAGAGGGCTTCTTCAAAAGTAAAGCCTTCTGCTCATCAAGACACACCATAAAGAAAACGAATAGACAAACTTGAGCCTTGGTGAAGATACTGTCAAAAAATCTACAAAGAACTTGTATACAAAACTTTTAACTCTCAGAATTCAATAAGTGAATGACCAAAAAAAATCAAAATACCTTGCAAGAAGACCCTCTCTAACAAATCCAGGAAACGTCATTATGAGACAAGGTTGTTTCTTTCCATAGAATAGACAATGCCTCCCTTTATTCATTTGTGCATCTAATTTAATAAAAATTAATTTAGTCTCTGGAAACACAAAAGGGAGTAGCATCTAGAGTTGCCAGTGATAGCTCGCAACGTCAAAGGGAGCAAAAGGACTGAGTGAAATTGCAAGAGGCAGGCCAGAAAACGGACAGTGACCAGACGCTTTGATGAGCACCAATATAAAGGAAGTAGAGAACCCTGCAGAAGCAGATTGGAGGGCTGGCACACTCTCTGGACTTCAGCAAGTTATCTGAGGGGAAGACTTCAAAGCCGAGGCCTGAAGGACAACCAAAGTTGATAACTGGAAGCATGCATGCGGGGTGGGGTGAGGAGGAGACATGGTGCAACCGGGAGATTTTGGACAGATGGAACCAAATGAGCAAAGGGCAGAGAAAACACAGCACATTTGGCAAACTGCAAATAACTCCGCGTGGGAATTCACAAGGGGTCTGTCAGCAAGGCTGCTCCGAGGAGCACCCGGGTAGTCGGAATCTGCCAAGGTAGCGATGAGGCTCGCCCTTGTTTGGCACAGGGAGTAAAGGAAGTTCATCATTTGGAGAGATGCTACACACCAGTGTCTCCAGCGCCTGATTTCACCAGCTGCCCATCCTTCAAAACAGTTCAAAATTCATCTCTAGGGACGCCTGGGTGGCTCAGTGGTTGAGCGTCTGCCTTTGGCTCAGGTCATGATCCTGGGATCAAGTCCTGCATCGGGCTCCCTGCATGGAGCCTGCTTCTCCCTCTGCCTGTGTCTCTGTCTCTCTCTCTCTGTGTCTCTCACGAATAAATAAATAAAATCTTAAAAAACAATTCATCTCTAGGAGGCCTTCTTTCCTTCTCTCATAGCATTCTGTAGCTATCTTTGCAGAGATAATCACATTGTATTGGAATTATTTGTTTCCTCACCAGATGAGTGCCAAAGGCAGGAGTAATGATTCACTAATCTACGTTAGCAACTCATAGTAGGGAGCCTGGCACACAGCTGGCGCTCCGTAATCAACAGCAGCCTACTCCCCAGGCCATATACAGTGTAGACGTCGTATATGCTGCAACAGTGTTCCTCTGACCCGGAGGAACAGGCTGATTTTTCAAATTCTCTCTCTTGTTCCCTCTCAATAAACAATCAAAATATCCCAGCAACTCCGAAAGACATCTTTCACAATGCCTTTGCAATTTGAGTGAACACAGCAGCTCTTTGTCTGACCATGGGTACCAATTTTTTTTTTTTTCACTCAGAGAATGAGTTCACCAAAGTAGTATATGCCATGTTGCCTTCAAGCGTCAGTGCCTAAGAGGCAGAAATTAATTGTGAGAATGTTCAGCTCAATTGATAGCATGCTGTGGTTGCTCAATACTTATTTAAACGATCAACAAAACTTGTTTCTTTGCTTTGACATTTGAACCAGCTATATAACGTTGGGCAAGAATTTTGATTCCCATACATCTACATGCCAAAGTTGAAAAATAAGGGATCTATTTTCCCCTCAGAATTTGTTTCATGCCTGTATCAAAATACCAAGTTACCATGGTGATAGCTTCCCTTGTAAATAGGGCAACTCTACCCCCTTATAGCAAACCTACCCCCCTGAAGCAAATGTAGCACAAAAGGGAGGCAAAATAAGCTCTGAAATAGAGGACAAAAGAGCCTGGGGAAAATCCCCACAGTGAAAGAGATAAAGGCTGTTCCAGATAAAAGTCTTATAAGGTGACAATTCTCCTCACAGGCCTGAGCGCTAGCCAGCCAGCCCAAAGGGTTGGGCCCTGAAATATGTGCGCCGCGAGCGCCCTGTACGGTGGCGCAGGGAGGTTGCATTTGCTGAGCGCAGTGAAGTCAGCGTGAATAGCAACAATCATAACTATCCACGGAGGGCTCGTTCTGGCTTTTGATGCTTTAGGGGCAGGAACTCATTCAATCTTCATAAGGCGTTTGTGAGGTAGATCTTACAGCTATTAAGGAGTTAGGCAGAGATTCGAACTTGCGCACTTCACCTCCCCCCTGTAATGAGGAAGCCATGTGAAGAGCTGGAGGAGAGAAACTGGCCTTGTCTTATCTTTAGAAAAGAGGGGGAGAGGAAACAAAATCAGAAGCAGCCATCAGTTGCCCTAAGCTCTGTGGGGGCCCTGGGCCCTTAGGATGGACAGCCAGGCAGGAGGCTGAGGATGCAGGGTGGGGTGGGGGAGATAGTGGGAGGCAAGCTGCAGTTAGGAGAGGAGGGGAGGGGGGTGAGGAAAATTGGCTGCCAACTATTTTCTGCAGAAATGGAGGTCTCTGCAAATAATTAGTGCCTGTAGGTGAAAATATCCCTTGCTTTGCTCCCCACATGTCTCTCGGCTGTACGCCTTCCTTTAGTGAACTTGTTTTGTCTTCCTTTAGTGAACTTGTTTTCTATTTCATTTTGATCAAATTTCAACAAATTGGTAGGTTTGGGGGGTTTGGTAACCCCGTGGCTTTTATTGTCATTCACTCCAACTCTTTGAAAGGGCCTGGCCTTCCTTTGTGGCTTCCTTCAGGCTGTGGGCTCTGTGAAGAAAGAAAAGAGAAGCTACAACAGCCTGTACCCCACCCCCCCCACACATTCTAGAAGACAGAGGAACTCAGGGCAGAACCCCATAATGATGGTGTTGATGTGACTTCTAGGCAGGAGACCTCGCCCAGCAGAAACAGAACGGCTTGTCAGAGATGTGTGCAACTCTCCTCCAACGTTTAGGACAGCAAAGCAGAACCAACCCCCTGTTTAAATGTCAATACCATAACTATTGCAAACAAAGGAATATTGTTCTTCACAGTAGGTTCTTTGGAAGCGTATGTACTCATTTTAATGGAGGTGTCATTTGTGTAAAATCCGTCTGAATGCAATCATGCCTCACTTTGAGCCCAGAATTCTACGGACAGGATTTATCACCCATTTTATTTGCTATCCTGAATTCCACATAACTTTCTTTTCCAAAATTGAATCCCATTGTCAAAGGATTAAGATTCCCTATTGAGGATTCCCTGGAACGTATCCTAACCTCTGAGAGCAATTCCGAGAGGGACTCCAGAAATGTTTTGGTCAAGGGTCAGCATCAATGGTAAATATGACCTCCAAGGTGGCTGCTTTGATGTGGTCTGTGCTCACACAGACATGTAAAATTGCAGACTCGAAATAAATCAGCCACTTTCCTTATCAGACATATCTATTAGATTATAGCTAACAATGTGGAATAACAACCTAAACAATGAAGACAATTTTAAGGAAATTTATGGCCAAATGTCCGTATCTTATTGGAGGGATTTTTTTTTTATTGTAAAGTTTTTAGAAAGTATATCTTTAAGGCAAAAAAAAAAAAATCTTACTAAGGAAATTCAGACTTGCATTCATTCAAGCACACTTGTGGTATTAAATACATATTTTTCTACAACAACTGGATGGAGTTTCCCTGAAAGTGATTTCAATCTGTGATGAAAGTGGATCCAATTACTTTGATCAATGAAATTACTAATAGACACTTTCCAAGGATATTCAGAGTGTCTGGGCCATTGTTGTGCTCATGAGTAGGCTGCTGTCCATTTTATGCATTTAGCTCTGTGCAAATTACCTAAAATGCATGCATCTTATTCAAACAAAATTGTTTGCTCTTTGAGGGTAGAGCATTACCTGTGATAGTGCTAAATGCCCGAGAAAGAGTCTGACGCTTTAAATGCAAGTGGTCATAATGAGCAAAACAACAAGTCAATAATCAGTGCAAGTAATAAAGGTGTAATGAAATGTTTTTCTCTATTATTACTGTTCCCCCGATTTAAAAAAATATATAAGATATCTTTGTCTTTTCTATAGTTCCTTGCTACTTGATATAAAGAAATTTGATAATAAGACTTACCCCTGGCAAATTTAGCTGGATCAATATTTGCATGATTTAATTTTATCTTAATTGGGTATCTTGAGACTCACTGCAGGGGGATTTTTCTCAGTATGTGCCAATAAGTACTATCTTCCATTTGTTCTTCTTAAAATTGTATCCAAAGGCAAATATTCCAACTGTTTCCCTTTCTCCACTGATACCATACTCAGAACTCAACTGCATTGTTGCCAAGATTTTACTATCCTTAAATGCAAGCCAGCTCACATTGGGGACCTACAGATGGAGGAGCAAGCAAACCTAACACTTCAAATTTTAACATTGAAAGGCCTTTTAAGGAATATTCTGCTTTAATGCAATGCAATTTCAAATTGTGACAAAAAGCCTCTTTGTGGTGTAAACTCTTTATTCTTCTGCTAGGATCATCTGTAGTATTTATTAAATATATTGCATGGATTCAAAGGAATTATCAAATATGTAAAAGGTATAAAATACTCATGTTACAATGAGCTCCCGTAGTCACACCTATTCTAAGAACAGTAATATTAATTACCCTTGAAGTCTCCTGAGTGCTCCTCCTCAATCCGTTTTCCATATGTCACCTTCAGATGTAACCTCTAGTCTATATTTTATTCTTACCATCCCCTTATGATTTGCAGTAGTGTTACTGAAAATGTTGTAACCCTAAATATATTGTTTTTTTTTTAAAGAAATGATTTTAGACTTACTGAACTATTACAAAAATGGCACAGAGAATCCCTGTACTGTATATTCTTCATCCAGCTTCCCCTAAAGTTATTGTCTTGCAGTGGCTGATGATCAAAGCCAGGAAGCTAACATTGGAAAAATGCTATCAACTACAGACCTTTTTGAATCTCACTGTATTTTACACCAGTGCTTTTTCTGTTCCAGGTTCCAATCCAGGATCTAACATGGCATTTATTGTTAATTTACATATCTCATTATGATTGAATTTGAATGTTTTCCCATATGTTTCAGGATTGTTTTATTTCTTTTTCTCTGTGTGTGAATTGCTTTACTGGGGTCTTTTTTTTTTTTTTTTTTTTTTTGAGACATTTGATCCTTTGTCCCTCAAATTTTAAAAGTTTTGTATATATATAAATTAAACATTTAGCTCTTTGAAGTACATTTTTCAAATATTTTCTCCTATTTCTGCAATTATATTTTGTCTTTATTTCTGATACTTTGTGCCCCATGAAATTTCAAGTTTAATGTTTTCTTTTACTGCCTCTATATCTTGAGTTGTAATTGGAAAGCCTCTATCTACTCTGAAGTTAAAGAATGACTTACCCATGGGGACGCCTGTATGGCTCACTAGTTGAGCATCTGCTTTCTGCTCAGGTCTTGATCCTGGGGGCCTGGGATGGACCCCTGCCTGCATCAGGTTCCTCGCAGGGAGCCTGCTTCTCCCTCTGCCTATGTTTCTGCCTTTCTCCCTATGTCTTTTAAAATAAAATCTTAAAAAAAAAAAAAAAAGGAATAACTTATCCCTGTTTTCTTCTTCTACTTCTAAGGTTTGATTTTTTACATGTAGATACCTAAACCATTTGGAGTTTATTTTTGTGAATGATGTGAGATATAGGGCTACTTGCATTTTTTTCCCCAAGTACCTAAATGTTTATCTTGGCACCAATTATTATAAAGTCAGTCTTATCCTAGTGATGAGATGCCATCTTTACCATATACTGAATTTGTACACGTACTTGATTCTATTTCAGGGCTGTATATTTTATTACATCGATCTATGTAGTCATGTACCGGTGCTATATAATGGTTTAATTGTAGACTCTTTAGCAGCAAGCAGAGTGGTGCAGTGGAAATATGCTGAACTGGTAATTACAGAATCTCTAATATGTTTCAATATCTGGTGAGGTAGTCTTCCTCATAGTTTTACTTTCTTAGTAAAACTTCTTACTTTCTTAGTATTTTTCTGGCTACTCTTACATATTTGTTATTTTCATATGAATATTAATATCATATCAACTTTTATTCATCTTTTGCCTTTGTTTTGTAGAAGTATAACTCAGTTATTTATCACGTTTGTGTAGTATTCCATTATAAAACATGCCACGGTTTATCCACTCTACTGTTGATGGGCATTTAGATTCTTTTTATTTTTTTATTGTTACAACCTCTACTGTTTTGAACAATGTATAGTATGCCTTTTATTACACACATGCAAGATTTTTTCCAGAGTATATATCTATAAGTGGAACTGTGGGAACATAGGATATAAACATTTTCAGCCTAACTACATAACACCAACTTCCTTTCCAAGGAAGCTATTTCAGTTAAGATTTCCATCAGTTTTTTTTGTCTGTTTGTTTTTTTTAAAGATTTCTTGCTTATTTATTCATGAGAGACAGAGAGACAGAGAGAGAGAGAGGCAGAGACACAGGCAGAGGGAGAAGCAGGCTCCATGCAGGGAGCCAGACATGGGACTCGATCCCCAGTCTCCAGGATCACACCTCGGGCTGAAGGCGGTGCTAAACCACTGAGCCACCCGGGCTGCCGATTTCTAGCAGTTTTAAAAAGAGTGCTTGTTAATTTTTAATCACATAGAATTTTCTAGTTATTGTTTTCTTTTTTATTGTAATAAAATACACATAACATAAAATTTACCATCTTAACTATTTTTAAGTGTACAGTTAAATGGTATTAAATATAATGTGCAGCCATCACCATCATCTATACCCAGAATTCTTTGTATTTTATAAAACTGAAACTCTATACCAATTAAACTTCCCATTCCCCCCTCCTTTCAGCCCCTAACAACCACTATTCTCCTTTCTGTCCATGACTTTTTACTATTCCCAGTACCTCATATAAGTGAAATCATACTATTTGTCATTGTGACCAGCTTGTTTTATGTAGCATAGAGGCCTCAAGGTTCACTATGTTGTAGCATATGTCAAAATTTCCTTCTTTTTAAGACTAAAAAATATTCCATTTTATGTATATATTACATTTTGCTTATCTATTTATCTGTCAATGGATAAGGGTCGTGTTCATGCTTTAGCTACTATGAAAAATTCTAGTCTGATCATGGGTGTGGAAACCTCTCTCTAAGACCCTGCTTTTAATTTCGGGGGGAGGGGTCTGTATCCAGAAGTGAAATTGTTGGATCATATGATAGCTTTACTTTTGATTTTTGAGAAACTGCCACACTGCTTTCCACAGCCACTGTACCATTTGACATTCTCACCAGCAGTGCAGGAGGGTTTCAATTACTCTACATCCTCACTAACACTAGTTATTTTCTGGTTTGTTTGTTTGTTCTGATAGAAGCCATCCTGATGGGTATGAATTGGAATCTCACTGCAGTTTTGATTTGCATTTTCCCAATGATTAGTGATGTTGAACATCTCTTCATGTACTTATTAGCCATTTGGAGATCTTCTTTGGAGAAATATCTATTCAAGTTCTTTGCCTCATTTTTGAACTGCGTTGTTCCTGGTTGTTATATTTTAGGAGTTCTCTACATATTCTGGATATTAATCCCTTACCAGGTACATGATTTGCAAATGCTTTCTCCCATTCTGTGGATTTCCTTTTTATTGCATTGATAATGTCTTTTGGTGCACAGAATTTTAGATTTTCGTGAGGTTCAATTTTTGTTGTAGTTGTTGCCTATGCCTTTGGTGTCATATCCAGAAAATCATTGTCAAATTCAATGCCATGAAGCTTTTGTCCTACATTTTCTTCTAAGAGTTTTGTAGTTTTAGCATTTACATTTAGGTCTTTGATCCATTTTGAGTTGATTTTTGTATATGGTATTAGGTAAGAGTCCAACTTCATTTCTTACCTTTGTATAGAGCTTTCACAGCACTATTTATTGAAAAGATGGCCCTTTCTCCATTGAATGTTCTTTGCACTCTTGTCAAAAAAAAATTTGACTGTATATCTGAGGGTTCATTTCTGGAGTCTGTTCTACTCCATTGGTCTATATGTCTGTCTTTAAGTTAGGAGCATATTGTTTAATGAGTAAATTTTATAGGGTCTATACAGAACAACAACAACAACAAAAAAACAAGTTACAAATTAGAATACAGTATTTCCGAAATTACATATTCAACTAAGAGCTTGTACTCAGAATATATAAATAACTGTTAAACTTAACAATAAGAAAACAAACAACTCAATCAAAACTGAGAAAAGGACTTGAAAAGACAGTTGGCCAAAAAGATTGGGAAATAAGCACATGGAAGAGAGTCCAATATCATCAGTCATTGTGAAAACACAAATTAAGGTTACAATGTGATACCATTACATACCTACTCTAATAGCTAAAATAAACAATACTGACAATACCAAATATTGACAAGGATACAGAACAATTGGAACTCTTATACATTACTGGTGGGGATTAAAAATGATATAGCCACTTTGGAAAATGGTTTGACAGTTTCCTACAAGGTTAAATTATATATTTGTCTTATGACCTTTCAATTCTACTACTGGTTATTTACCAGAGAAGATTTATGTTCAATTCAAATGTTTATAGCAGCCGTATTAATAATTTGCCCCAAACTAGAATTAACCTAAATATCCTTGAATGGGCAAATGAGTAAATAAACTGTGTTATGTTCATACAATGGAATACCAGTCAGCAATAACAAAGGGGTTTACAAAGGACATAACAATAGCTCACAAAGGTTGAAATTTGTAGGGCTGTCTAGCAGTCTGGAAATTCAGGTGAAAATTGATGTCCTATTTTTTAATCTGAAGGTAATCTAGAGACAGAATTCCTTCTCCTCAGTAGACTTCTGACTCTTAAGGCCTTTACTGATTGGATGAGGTCCACCCATACTGTGGATGGTAATCTGCTTTACTCAATGTCTACTACTTTAAATGTTAATCACATCTAGAGGCACCTGGGTGGCTCTGTCCCTCCAATGTCTGACTCTTGGTTTTGGCTCAGGTCATGATCTCATGAATCTTGAGATGGAGCCACGTGTTAAGTCTTCATGCTCATTGTGAGTCTGCTTGAAGATTCTCTCCCTTTGCCCTCCCCTGCTCTAAAGTAAATAAATACATCTTTAAAAAAAAGTTTTTAAATGTTAATCACATCTAAAAAATATCTTCACAACAACATCTAGCAGATTTTTTAACAAAAAGTGGGCACTGTGGCCTAGATAAGTGGACACATAAAATTAATCATCACATTGAATGGGTAGTAGCATGACAGTGAGAAACTCCTAGGACGATAGTGTTAGGGGGACCCCATAATTTCATAGGCATTAACTCAAGAAATCCCACCAGATTTTCACGGTAAAGATCTGAGAAAAATACTTCATATTTCTCATAGGGAGAGAAAAAGAATAACTGCTATGGGCTAATTATGTGTGTCCTGTCCCCTCCATTTCATATACTAAAGTCCTCAACCCCAGTGTAATGGTGTTGGAAATGGGGCCTTTGGGAAGAAATTAGGATTAGATGAGGTCATGAAGGTCAGGGCCCCATGATGGGATGATCAGCACCCTTAAAAGAAACACCAGACAGCTTGCTTCCACTCTCTCTTTGTCTCTTTCTCTCTGTCATGTGGAACGCAGCGAGAAGGCAAATGATTACAAGCCACAAAGAGGGATCTTGCTAGGGAAGTGAATTGGCCAGCAGCTTGAAGTTGGATTTCCCAGTCTCTGAACTGTGAGAAATAATATCTGTTGTGTAAGCCACTCAGTGTATGGTATTTTGTTATGGCAGCCCAAGCAGACTAATACAGTAATCTCTGTGAAATATGCCCAGAACCATCTCCATAGAAAAGCTTATGAACCAGAGGAGGAGGGTCTTACCAAATTGGGGAACTCTCATTCCTCTTATTCCAGCACCGTTTAGCCTTCCTTCTTACCTGAGAGAGAAAAACTTAGTCAACAAGAGGTCAAGGTTCAAGGAAACGTATTGGAAATGCTGTGGTCAGAAAAGGGAGTGGGGGATGTGAAAGAAAAGCTATAATGCTGAAGAAAAACTTGTGAGGCTCACAACCCCAAGTTGCAGACTCACTAAAAGACTAGGATTTAAGCATACAGTGCAGAATGCTTTCCCGCTCCCACACCTCTTATTGTCACTCCAAAAGGGTTCCAGTATAATAACAGAGCATGACAACTGAAAGAATCATAGAACACAGATTCTTTCTGTAGAGGAACACTTAGGGAAGTTTAAAGTCAAGATATTGAGACACAAATGACAGTAGAGGAGTTTAAAGCCTCTGGCATATATACGTATAGAAAACATTAAACACAGAGGATTTAGGCTGATTACCATAAATCTTCACACTAAACGCCTATTTATCTCTTCTTGTATTAACACTATCGATATATTTTGCTTTCAACATAAAGTAACAAGGCAAAAAACAAGCAAATAAGCAAATAAAATAAAAACACTGCCCCCCTCAAATAAAAACAGTTTGAGGAAACAAAGCAATCAGAATTAGACTGAAATATGACACAGATGTTGGAGTTATCAGACAGGGAATTTAAAATAACTACAATTAACATATCAAAGTCTACAAGAGAAAAGGAACACAACATACTAGTACAAATCGGTGATAGAGGAGACAAACTGGAAGAATCAAAAGGAAATTCTAGAAATCAAAACCATAGTAACTGAAAGGAAGAAGCCCTTCCAAGGACTCATCGGTAAACTTGATGCAGCCAAAGAAAGAACCAGTGAGCTTGAAGGGTGGTCAAGAGAATCTTCCCAAACTGAAAATGCAAAGAGAAAGAGCAAATCAAAAGAAGCAAAACCAGAGTTGAACGTGCAAGAACTGTGATTCAAGAGCAAAAGGAGCATCACTCCCCACACTGGGTTATCAGAGGCAGGAGAGAATGGAGTGGAAGAAACATTCTGAGTAATAAGGGCCAAGACCTTTTTAATATTAATGGCAGCAGGAAACCAGAGATCCAGGATCCACCTCCACTTCACTGCTTCTACTACCAATATCCTATCTTGCATGTTTGGTAACTTGGAGACACACCCAAGTGAATGTCAAAATAAATAAGGAATTTGAAATAGAAAAAAAGGAAGGGGCATCTAGGTGGCTCAGTGGTTGAGCATCTGCCCTTGGATCAGGTTGTGATCCCAGGGTCCTGGGATCACGTCCTGCATCAGGCTCCCCGCAGGGAGCCTGCTTCTCCCTCTGCCTGTGTCTCTGACTCTCTGTGTGTCCCTCATGATTAAATAAATAAAATCTTAAAAAAAAAAAATAATCCAGGAGCATGAATATCTAATAACACACACCTTGGCAGATTATATTCTAACTGCAGAAAATCATAGACAAAGAGGAAATCTTACGGTGATGGTTACACAACTCTACCAGTTTATTAGGCACCATTGAGTTATCCAATTAAAATAGGTGAGTTGTATGGTATGTAAATTACACCTCAATAAAGAGGGCAAAAGAAATGGAGTTAGTTGCTCAGAGAAGTATTAAAAGCGAGTGCTGATGTCTTGGCAGAAAACCATTTACCTACATCAGGCAATCATTTAGTATCTTTCCGATACAATCAAGACTCTTGGGAAGTGATCTAAAAGGCGAGGCCCAGCTGTGGCCAGGTCCTGGGACAGGTGGATTACTGAGCAGAAATCCATGGCATTGCTATTCTCTTTATGCTTGATGATCTCTACGACCTGGGTGAGGCAATGTGAAATAAATTGGCATTTTATCTGTTGTTGCTCTACCACCCGACTGAATCCGAATGTGTTTCAACCGTATGTTTTTCCCTCATTTAAATTTTTTTTCTGGGACGTCTGGGTGGCTCAGTGGTTGAGCGCCTGCCTTTGGCCCAGGGCGTGATCCTAGAGTCCTGGGATCGAGTCCCACGTCGAGCTCCCTGCATGGAGCCTGCTTCTCCCTCTGCCTGTGTCTCTGTCTCTGTATCTCTCTCTTTCTCTGTCTCTCATGAATAAGTAAAATCTTAAAAAAAATTTTTTAAATTAAAAAATTTTTCATATGTTTAACATTTACTTTTATACCTGACTGACGGATATTTCAGAGTCTCAACTTTTCAAAAAAGATCAGGGCGAGCTACCTTGGCACAGGGTTACATGCAAAGTAAGCCCCCAAACTCCCAGGGACAAGAGCCTACCAGGCAAGATATGCCTCCAGGGACACTCCTCTTTCTTTTTAAAATGCACACAAATTTTCAGCTTCTAATCAGCGCTTTCTCCTCTCTCTAAGAGAGAGCAAAAAAGCTTCTAGAGCAAAATAGCTTCACTGACATTTTCCCTCTGATGCGATGCTTATCTGCTTCCCTCCGAAGGCTTCTCATTGGGTTTATCTGTCTTATGCTTTTAACAGTTTCTGGTCTGATTATTGTTATTTGTACAGCCCTGAAGCCTTTTAATCTCCGCGGGTGGAGATCTATTATGAGAGCTTATTGCTAGAGAAGAACACGATTTTCAAAAAGACTTTTGTCCTTCAACAGTAATCAGCACACAAATGCATCCTGCTTCTTCCCCCTTTAACCTTTGTTGCCATTAGGGATGTTTTCATACGGTTTTAGGTTTCCTAATCCAGTAATTAGTTACGACAATTTTATTAGGAAAAAAAAATAGGCAGTGAGAGAGGATAGAATATTGGTGTAGGAATGAGGAAATCCAGTCTAAGCATAGTCCTCAACTCTGTGTAACCCTGGTGGGGCAAATAATTTCAAGCAGTTTGTTTTGACAGCCTGAGCACCTCCAAAGCAGTTAGGGGTTGACCTGGCAAGATTCACATCTATGGGACAAAGTAAGTTATCTATAAAAGGTTAACTGAAATGATTTCATTAAAATTGATTTACCCCATTCAGACAAAAGGGGTAAAGGGCAAGATGATTCCTCCAAAATTGGTTTTGTAAAATTCCTCTTTAGGGGGCAGTGGGCCGTTATACAGATGGCGAATCCAGAGGCCCACTTGCCCTGCTTCTAGCGGCCTGCTCAGAGTAGACCCATCTTCACGGCGATGATCACAGAGCAGAGTGAATGAAAGATTGTTTTCCTTCCTTGTTTTAACAGAGCAAGGCAGAGAAAGGGGATGGGCAGAGTACTGGATTCAATCAAGAAATCACATTGATGGAGGGAGAAGTTCCTCCAAGGAGAAAAGGAGGAATTGTAAGCTTTCTCAAGGGATTCTACAGCATTGTTGTGTGAATAAGTGAACTGTGTCCCCAAGGCTGGCTGCAATTTAATGTCATTCAGTTTTATCTTTCTCTTTCCAATCTCTTACCAATGGCGCAGACCTTAAAACCTAAGGCTAAAGACACTAGAAATGTCCCTGGACTTACAAATGTGATGTCAAACTGTTGGAATTTTTCCAGGAAGTATACTTCTACTGCATTTTGGTAAAGCAAATTGATTCATGACATATTTCTTAGATTTGTTTTCATGGGGTTCTGGACTCAGACAATTTTCATGGGGTTCTGGACTTGGACATACTTAAATATGTAACACAGGTATATACCTTAGCATAGATCAGATGAACGAACTGAACACCACCAACAAGAACAAAACAAAACAGTATCTGGCAAAGTTACGATCTCAAATAGAATTGAAGAGAGCAATTTTATCTGGGCCACAGTTTGTAATAATTTTGAAGTATAATCTCCAATTGTGATATGCAGTCTTTTGTAGGATTGAGTTTCTTCACCTTGAAAGTGGGTATAATTCCCAACTTCCTTGATTGTTGTGACTATTAAATTATAGAATGTATTTACACATCAAGCACAATGCCTGACGAATAAATTACAGTCTTCACTTCTATTTTCTGCACCTCAATTTATTATATTGCAAACTGGAATTGCTTTTACAACCTGCTTTACAATTATTGTGAGACAAAGGCCTGACAAATAATGGGAAAATAATGATAAAATCATGAGAGGACACATTGAGTATTAATAGAGCACTTCTATACTTTGAATTCTAGTAAAGTTTGAGCCAAGAGAAGAGCTCAAACGTTCTGCTGCATGAGGATGCATGACTGGACAAGGAAGCACTTGGGCAGGTGTTCCACTGGGCTGTTGGTCAGAAAGCCACAACAAATGATGACATCTCTATCTCTAGGTCCTCCATGTGACTCAACCCTATAGGGAAGCTGTGACTATTCAACCTCACCACACTTATAATCCTGGCATAGTTTGTTCATCAAATGATCCAAATTCACAGTAAGTCCCTTAAACCTAAAAATATGTGAATCTTTCAAAATAAGGACGCCTGGGTGTCTCAATGGTTGAGCGTCTGCCTTCTGCTCAGGTAGTGATCCCGGGGTTCCGGGATTGAGTCTCACATCGGGCTCCCTGCAGGAAGTCTGCTTCTTCCTCTGCCTGTGTCTCTGCCTCTCTCTCTGTGTCCCTCATGAATAAATAAATAAAATCTTAAAAACAAAACAAACAAACAAAAAGAGATAGCAGTACCTACTAGGGGTGACCATGTTTGTAAACATCCCTGGGAGGGGCCATGCAACACTTCCAGGCTAATTAGATGGGCAAATGATGTTAGAAAATGAGGACAGAGGTCTGATTGTGCCACAACACAGAATAGTAACCATGTCCTTGGGTAGTCTTTCCTTCCCTCTTGAAGTAATAGTGAGTATAGATCTCCTTTAGAATCTAAGAACAAACCTGCAGATATTTTGAGCAAATCGATCTCAACTTTTTTCATCACGTTGCATCCCTGCTTATGCAACACTGAGGCATCTCCATGAACTGTTCTTTGCCATCATACTGTTCATTCAGTAGTTACTGTTCTTTTTTCCACGTGCCGAATACAGTGTATGACGCTGGTCACTTTCAACTGAGTTTCTCACCATGGACTGTAATTTCCTCTACTGTATTTCGGATCATTACCTCAGGTGCTTCTGCTGCTCCAGAGAATCTTTTAAGTACTCTTTGAACTCCATGAAATGCAACTGTTGCAAGTTCTTGTTCTTTAATTAATCAAAGATGTTCCAGGCAGTCAAATATTATTCAGCACTCACAGGATGATGCTGCACATATGTGCCATAAACTAGGAAAATAAATCTGAGTTATACACCTTACTACATTCAGTTAGTGCTTTCTGGGAAAAATAATTAGTGGGTTATATTTAAGCTTATTTTTCTCTTTTGTTCCCTTTAACAGTGGATTCTAGCTTTTGTTTTGGCATAAAGTTGCTAATGAGATTATTACCAAGCACAGCTATTCTCTTTTTCTAACAAATTATTTCAGATCACATACTTTCTCATTGTTAAAATGATTGGTCTATCCTGTGATAATCAAACCTTAAAGTATTCTTTGGTATAGTAAATGATCCTAGTGCTACAGAAATCAAAATACTTAGAATGCCCAGGCTATGATTCAGGTCTGTATGAGATACAGTAATTCTTAGAAAAAAAAGCTTGCTTGCTAAATTCATACCAAACTCCCATAACAGGCAGCAGCCAATAGTGCAGACATTCACATGAGTCTAGTAGAGGCCAACAAGAAAATTAATTGCATGTTCTCCCAAACAAACAGCTAAAGCATATTTGTTTCCCAAAGCCAAAGAGTAGATGCTCTATTAAAGGATGTGTAAGACAAATAAAGACAAGAGGATCAGATATGCCTACTAGATGAGCTAATCTCTCCTCTTTTTACATTAGCTTTCATTAAACTGTGGGATTCTCTTCATACCCCTAGTGCCTGATAGAACCTGGCACATAGTTGAGGTACCATAAAAGACTACTGAATGCATGAGGAACAGCACATCTTTAATCTTAAAAGAATATCATGGTGGGTATTTTTTTTTTTGGTAATTTATTGTGTTTGTAACATTTTGTGTTTGTCTTTAGCCATCAAATGGCTGTGTTATTGTATGTATGTGTGAAGACTTTAGACTGCAGTTTCTTTAGTTAAAAAAATGTGTATAGACTATCCATGCTAGCTGATGAAATGCAGAAATAAGTATAGTAGAATGTTCAGCCTCCAAGGAGTAAGTACATCATTCATTTTCCTCATGGACAGCAAGATGGCAAAAGGAAATTGATTCCATGGTTGAAAACATTAAATTTTCACTAAACTTTTAGGGTAGGATTGGCAGTTAAAATATGGGACACTTGTTAAATTTGAATTTCAGATAAACAACAAATGATTTTTCAGGATAAGTACATTCCATGTAGTATTTGGGGAATACCTTTCCAGTATATGGTATTCACTATCTGAAATTCAAATTTAACTACACTCCTATATTTGTGGATGTGTGTGTATATGTGTGTGCATTAAATCCAGTAACCATACTTTTTAGGCTACTTTTTATATAGTGGAATCATCCAAATTGGTCTTCCTCTTTTTTAGAGACTGTGGAGAGGGTACAAATTGTAAAAATGCTTTAGCAATAGTGAAGCTCAGACGAGCATCAGGGAAGAGAGCATGGCCCTTGGATGATAATTAACACTAACCACTTCAAAATTTTGAAGCTGATTGTGGGAACAGAAATATTTATTTGTCTGTTGGTGGAAGCATAATACTGTGCTTTAGGATCTAGACTTTGAAGGCAGACTGGCCAATTCTATAACCTCATAACATTATGGCTCTGGACAAGGAAATCATGCTTTCCATGACTGAGTGTCTCTTTGTAACAAATGAAGACAAGCAGAGTAGCAAAAGAGAGAAGGGCATTCCTGGGTGTGTAAGAGCTAGCCTGGCACTTACAATTAGGACTTCTCCTATCTAGTATAAGCTATTACACAGAATGCTAAGATCAGACAAAGCCACTCTGACCATGATGGGTCAAGAAAAAAAAAATCAGTCCATAATCATGTATGAATATAGACAAACACATGAAGAGTAACCGTACATCAAAAATGACCTAACACTGCCCCATCCTGGCTACTGTGAATGACTGGCTGACTTAAAAGTCGTAAGGAGTTCCTTATTTACAACTTTACTCTTGGTCTAATTTTCTCTCTTTCTAGAAAAGATTTATTAAGTTGTCCAATCGTGATATTAGTGCCACTTCCTGAGAGTATCTAATTCAGAACAAAGACCCGAGTCCTTCAAAGCTCTAAATCACATGTAATACAAACCCCAGTCCTTCCTAGCTCTGTCTTATTGAGATGTCCTTTGCCACTCCCCTCTCCCATGGTGTGAATTTTCCTTTTTTGCATTCAAGCCATTCAACTTGTTCAACTGTAGATGAGTCCCTGGTGGTCATTGTCTGGAGGGCACTTCCATCCTCACCTTTTCTTTCCTTTCTTTCTTTGTCTTCAGGGTTCCATTTTCTCCTTGTGCCTTTGCCATTTCTCATCACTAAATGGAGTCAGAGAGATATGGGTGTTATAAAAATATCAGTGAAAGAGTCATCATCGGGATCCCCGGGTGGCGCAGCGGTTTAGCGCCTGCCTTTGGCCCAGGGCGCGATCCTGGAGACCCAGGATCGAATCCCACGTCGGGCTCCCGGTGCATGGAGCCTGCTTCTCCCTCTGCCTATGTCTCTGCCCCTCTCTCTCTCTCTCTCTGTGACTATCATAAATAAATAAAAACTAAAAAAAAAAAAAAAAAAAAAAAAGAAAAGAAAAAAAGAGTCATCATCATGAGTTCAAAAAGTTAAATAAATAAAATCAAATGCCAAATTCTGATTCTCCATAATTTCCTCTGGGTTTCAAATAGGTATTTCAGGCTTCCCCACTTTCCAGGTCCTCTCACTTTTAATAAGTGGTCTCTCAAGGACACTAGAATATTTTCACACTTGCTCACATTTTTTTCCCATTTTCTAACAGAAAAGAATCCAGTGATATACAAGAATGAAGAAAAGCTTTATGAATAACAATATTTATTATGCTGTTTTTTCTTGAATGTAGCTTCAGAGAACAATAATTAATATATATAGGAAGTGAATGAGACTTCCCATCCTCAAAGGCACTTTGTACCAACTTCTAGGCTAACTGTAGAGGTGTGGATTCTGGTATGGACACCAGGAAACCTGGGACACAAGCAACCCTGATTCTTTATGTCCCACATCCCTCTACAGTCCTCTTCTATCACCGGGGGTAAAAAGATTTCCCTTCCTTGTTATTTTTTGTTGGATGAATAACCCCATGTTATTTCAGCTCCAAGTTTGGCAGCATAAAACCCACCCCAGCAATCCCCATAATTTGTGATATTGGAAGGAACTCAGTATCAAAAATATCCATTGATTTTTTTTTTTTTTTCAGATCACACACATCTGGGGTGGAGAAAGTTAGAGAATTGGAATGGAAGGTTGAATCAGAAGTATGAGTATTTATATGCTTTAAAAACTCCCCAGGTGATTCTTATTTGACCCAAATCCTAATTCCCCAAGAACTACTCCATAGATGCAACACTGCCTCTAAAGCAAAATGAAATAGAGTATGTTAAAGAAATCAAATTTAGGATCAAGGTATGATCTACTATTTAACACTCTTTGTAGTCTGAATTCTTAGCAAATTTGAAACAGAATCACAATCCCCCTGAGCTGATCTAATTTGCTTGTTCTGCCACAATTCTATGGCACATGATGAACCAAGGCGAAGCCCTGAAGAGCAGTAGCAGATCTCGCTGAAAATCTTATTTAAGGGGCAGGGGCAGTGATGTTGCTGAGGCCATGGCTAGCTAACCTCTATTTTTCATTCCCTAATAATTATCTCAGAATAACACCTTTGGGTATACAATTTATCTTGCTTAGTTTTAGGCTCAAAAGTGAATTTGAGAGAGAAAGTCTTTGGTGAAATTCACTAGGTTTTAAAGTTATGCTTCTGTGATCAGCTGAATTGTCTTTGCTTCAAGATAAACCAGCAGAACTTGCTTCAGGATACACTACTAGATGTTTACGGCTTGATTTCAACCCCAGAATGGCTTATTTTGAATGTCAAAATTATGTGGACATTCTAATATGGGCAATGATAAGTGATGAACAAAATATTTCTTGTTTACTGGAATGTTCAAAGCATAAGATAGCTATGAACTAATGAGTCTTTCCTCCACACTGAAAAATAGATGAATAGTAAACGTTTTCTCCTTAATTTAATCACTATGTCTTCAAAAGAGAAGCCATAAGCGATTCATTGGAGAGCACATAATCATTGTAAAGTCCAGTAGTTCAGCCTGACATTTTTCCAAATAGAAGAAGACAGACTTTTAAAATATGCTTTTGTCAACCAAATCACAACTTGAGTTTTGGTGTTGGGTAATTCGTGAGCTACTCAGAGGAAAGACATATAACTAAGCCTTTGCATCCAAGTACTTGTTATAGTGTCAGATACTGGATAAAACCACATACACAAATAAAAATCAATAAAAAAACAAGCAAATGACAACAACAAAAAGATGAGGCAGGCCTCTGGCTTTCTATTATCAAGTCTTTCAAAAAGGAAGGCCTAGATATTCTTTGGCATTCCTAGGTTTGGTCATCACCCAAATAGAGTGCTAAGGTTAGAATCTGGAGGGAAGTATCTGGAGTGCTCACCAATTAGCAAAGTTTCAAATGTTTTAAGGTCAGTTAAGTGTTGGATAAAAACCACCTTTAAGAAAACCTATCACAAAAAGCTAGCTAATTATAATTTTTATGTTTGTTTGATTGAAAAAAACACTATTGAGGGACATCTGGGTGGTTCAGTCATTTGAACACCTGCCTTTGACTCAGGTCATGATCCCAGGGTCCTGGGATTGAGCCCTGCTTTGGGCTCCTTGCTCAGTGGGGAGCCTGCCTCTCCCTCCCTTCTGCTGCTTCCCCCTGCTTGTGCTCTCTCAATCTCTCTTTCTCTGTCAAATAAATAAATAAAATATTTTCTCTAAAAAAAAAAAAAAAAGGAAAGGAAAAAAACACCATTGAAAGCAGGAGGTGACATTCGAATCCTTCTGTTCATTGTTCATTTTAAGATGTGGTGATTTCGGTGCTGGAAAATGGGAGCAATCAGAAGAAAATACTCAACAACTTCTTCAAAGCAAAAGTGATTTTCTGTAACATATCAATGTAAAGAATTTCTTTGCCTTCTTATCTACCAATTTAGCTTGTTGCCCCCATCTCCTAACCACAGTCCCGGACCCCAACCAATGCTTGGTTTCCCCTTCCCTTTAGCTATTCAATACCAGGGTAGGCTTGGGCTCTGTAGTCACCTGCAGCATGGATTAGATTAGATGCAGGTTAGATTAGATACTACTCCAGCTTCTCACGTTTGAATATGCTGGCTTCTAACTTCAACTCATGAAACTCGTGAAAATTAAATATACCTCTTCCTAGTACAACATATATCTATTTATTTCTAGTATAATTGGTACATTTATTTTCCTATATAACCTACAGCTGCACGAGGGGAGGGTATCTGGAATCTAGTCAGTTTGGGGTGAAATTTCTTTTGTGTAATTCCTGGAGAAACTCTGACAGTTTAATGGTCCTCTGCAGTTTAGCTTCTAGGACAGGGGTGGCATTGCGATGAACTTCAATAGGAACTGGCTTCTCCGTGAGCCATCTGCAACAGGAGGGAGGGGAAGTGGTGGCGGATGACATCAGGCACGCTTACTGGCCTGCAGGGAGGCATCTGGTGATGCTTTACTCACCACCACTCAGGCCTGCAATAATCTTCACAGCAACAAATAAGTTCTAGAAAGTATAATCCTGATGAATGCATTTCTGAGAAAACCCATTGATTAAGAAGTGCTCAAAAAATATTCCTTCTATACCTTTATTGTTTGGTTTTTAAAATAATTGACTATTTTTAATTTTGCTGCTTTTCTTCAGAAGTAAACCTTGGCATTCCTGAACATGAGACTTGATACCTCATGGCATCAAATAGAGAGAGTGTCTGAAGTCTTGGGAATACTAAAAAATGACAATTAGGAAAGTTAAAAGGCCATCCATTGACATTATCGGCTGTGGTGTTTGATCTGCCCTCTTCTATTTATGAGTTTAATGAATGTATTTGACCCCTGCATGTGGGAAGCACAGTACAAGGAGAGGGTGAAAGGAGACAAGAGAAAACAAACACCCACCTTAGCCTTCCATGGTTATGTGACAAAGAGAAGAAAGAACAAAGTATTGCGAGAGCACTAAACAGAAGCAATAATTTCTGCTTGCGAGATCTCATGGAGAATAAATCATTCACATGGTTCAATTTCATCTCTCTTTACAGATAGATGCCAATGATATGCCCAGCTTCATGCAGGTGCGAGGGAACTAGGAGGGCCCTAAAGCCTCCCTGCAAGGCTCTGAGAGTCTAGCCAGGAAACAGAAGCAAACGAACAACCAGGTTTGAATAGAGGCATGAGTGAACATGGCCCATCTTTGGAAATTATTATTTCTGGGTTATACATTGAAATAAGAGGAAGTGATTGGAAATACGTATGAGCTAGATGAAAGACAACTGTTTCTGTCATGCAAACAACTTAACTTTCACATTAAAATATTACATTTTGTGATTATGAGAGGCCATCACCAGCATTAGAGTGACTCCAAAATATTTATCCATACTCCTATCGTAAAATATCTGATACATATCTTAATTTTAACTCAGTTTCTCTTGCCATATTCTAAATTCCTTCAAGATAATCAACATATCTTGATGGCCATACCTCATCCAGTAGGTGCTATGTAAATGTTGTTTGAACTTAATTGATTATCAGCACAAATTATTTTGGAGGAAAAACATACTTAACACAGACCAAATACACCAACTACTTCCTAAGTGGTAGTTTTCAAAATAAGCTGGTATTTGCCAAAATCAAACTCACTTTTTCCTTTAGACAGATCTTTGCTGAAAATACAGCCTCAATTGCAAGCATAATTGCTTCTATAATTCTAGAACTAGCAGTGAATAAAAATTAGAATAAGTAATAAACAGCAAATAGTTTGCCGTTATTAAATAGTCCCATTTTTATGGAAGATTTGGTGGCATGTTTATACCCATGGGAAAAAAACACCCTAAATTCTTTTATCCACTGTAGGCTTTTTTTTATAAAGAATCGTAATACCTGAATATTGTCAGGGAATCCAAATGATGCAATCACTTTCTCATGATTTAAATATTTTTACTTTTAATTAGCCATGATCCTGGTAGTTAAAAATCAGAACCATCTAATAGTGTTCCATTTTTTAAGAAGATTTTATTTTATTTATTCATGAAAGACACAGAGGCAGAGACATGGGCAGAGAGAGAAGCAGGCTCCCTGTGTGGAGCCGGATGCAGAACTCAATCCCAGGACCCCAGGATGGTAACAGAGCCAAAGGCAGACACTCAACCACTGAGCCACCTCAGTGTCCCTAATGTTCCATTTTTAAATCATGTTTTCTAGATTATTTGGGATGCTCAATCCTTGACTCAGTTTAACTACTAGTGTGCCCCTTATGTTCTCAAGGGGTATGTGCAGAAAATCCACACCAGAGTGAAGCATAATTTATACCTGCCTGAGCTTCATCTCTGAATCTCTGGCTGGGCCCTTCCTCTGCTGAGCTACATTTCCCCGTGGATGCAGTACAAACATCCATTTTGTTAAGAGCAGACAGGAGAAACCTAGCTCCTGCCTTCGTTCTTCTGGCCCCTTCTTTGTTTTCACTCCACTTTCCAATAGAGAAGGCTCCTACTATCCTGGCTACATAGGAGCGATAGAGGGAAGAACAGCAAGCTATGTGAGGAAAGCAACTTTCAAAGGAGTTGTCCAGACCTGGACTACTCATTTCCTCTTTAAAAGCTACACCCCTTAGTAAAATAACCTAGTCATACATCTTTGGCATATCTTCTTTTGGAATGAGAAGAATCCTTGATTCATGCTGAGAAATGAAAGAATGTGACCAATTTGAAACTACTTAGAATTGCTGTCAGAGGGATGCCTGGGTGGCTCAGTTGCTGAGCATCTGCCTTTGCCTCAGGGCGTGATCCTGGGTCCCAGGATCGAGTCCTACATCGGACTCCCCACAGGCAGCCTGCTTCTCTGTTTATGTCTCTGCCTTTCTCTCTGCATCTTTTACGAATTAAAAAAAAAAAAAAAAAAAGAAGAATCGTCAGAGCTAGAAGAGACTTTTTGAGGTGCTCCAGACCAGTGGTTTCCAGCCCTCACTTTGCTCCCTGGCCCCTGGAAAAAGTGACACACTCCATTGGGAACATGGAGGGTGGTGACTAGTGAAGGGATTCTTCAGAAGGGAACACAGAAAGGGGCTCTGAAGGGTAGTAGAAGATTTGCATAATTTTAGAAGACCAGCCTGCCACCAATGCCATGCAGGACATTCTGAGACATGGCTTGGCACAGAACTGCATAGGTGTGTGTGGGGGTACATTTGTGGATTGTTGTTTTAAACAGTCCTTTCTATTTAGAGGGGAGAAAACTGAAGCATAGGAAGGTTAAGAGATTTGTTCTCATCCCACAACCAGTTATCAACTGAGTCAGATGTAGAAACTGTAAACCTTACCTCCTTGAAATGTTTTTTTTATCACATTCCACTGTTCCTCATTAAATTTAGATTCTGTTTTTGTTTTTTTTTTTTTCTTTTTTAAATTTTCATTTATTTATGATAGTCACACACACACACACACACACACAGAGGCAGAGACACAGGCAGAGGGAGAAGCAGGCTCCATGCACCAGGAGCCCGACGTGGGATTCGATCCCAGGTCTCCAGGATCGCGCCCTGGGCCAAAGGCAGGTGCTAAACTGCTGCGCCACCCAGGGATCCCTAAATTTAGATTTTGTATAGCATTTCTCTGTGCCCAATTAGAAAGAAGGAAGGAAGGAAGGGAGCATGGAAGGAAAGAAGGAAGGAGAGAGAGAGGAAAGAAAGGAGGATATGAGGATGCCAGGGAAGGAAGCAGGAATAAAAGAGGCAATCAGCAATAAAATATAAAAGAACAAACACGGAGTGCAGACATGCCCCAGAATGCCCTGGTAGCGGAATTCAGACTGGACACTGCCGAACAGGGACCAGGCTCTGATCCTCTATAAATAAGGAATGGAGGGGTTGATAGATCGACAGTTCACAACAATTGCTTGGGAGGACTTCATCTCCTACAGGCCATGCGGGGAAGAAGGATGGCTTCTATTAGCACAAGCTCCTCCCTGGATCACTGTGCCATTCTCCTAGAAAGTCCGTAGTGTCCCAAAAGGGGACAACTTCATGGAGCATCAGCCAGCTAGAGCCTTCACCTGTCAGACCTCATCCATTCAGGAGAACCCTTGGAATTCTAACTCTTGGAATTCCTTTTCCTTGAGGTTCTTATTTCTGTTAAAATGTAAATAGCCCAGAGGAAGCACCCAAGAGGGGTTTTGATAAGGGTTGTGTGATGAAAGTAGGAATCCACTGGCTGTGAGGGGGTGGTGATGAAAGAGAGTTACCTCTGAAAGTAGAGCAATTCCAGAAGATTTCGAGCAGCTTGTGCACTGAAGATGAACACGACACTGAGTAAATTTCTGTCTAATGTGGACCCTGCTCAAAGGAAATACTTGCCTCTCATTTCCAGTTGAAGTGGAAAGAGAGATCTCTTTTTCAAGAGTCATGGACAAACTGAAAAATAATAAATGTGGAAATGTTTAAATGAGTGTGTTGGGGAGCATTAAAAAAATACACTTTTGAGATTAAATGTGTTCTCGAGTTTATTTTGTTTTATTCTGCACCTATTAATAACCCAGAATATATCAAAATACATCATTAGAATTGTTTATTAAGTACTATGTTCTTGTCACTATGCAGATTGTTTACTGACTTTTTTAGCTCTTTGACAGGGGCCAGGGTCCATCCAGCATCTCCTTCACTGTCACAGTGAAAGAACACCTGCCTCCTTCCATGTGATCTGGAGATCTGCCATCCTGGTATCCCACACACGACTAACCCCTCTGTTCCCTTCCCTATTCCCGTTCCATTACTTTACCCCTCAAGCTTGCTACATGGATCTATGCCCATGTCCTAAGTGAGATGGATTCTGTCCCAAAAATATACATTTTGAACAGAGACACACAAGGGAACGAAGGAGACTGAGTTGAAGATTCTCATGCCGGGAATCTGCAGGGTGGTCTCTGGTTCTTGCTGTTGAGATCACAGCTACCCGAGCACGCAGCTTCCCTGAGGCCTGTTTCCTCTTCTTTTGACTCATTGAGTCCATGTTGCTCCCAATTACTCCCCTCTTTTTTGGCTTAAATTAGTCAGATATTACTCTTTTAAACAGAAGAAACATTTTGAACATAGAATTACAGGAATAGAGAGGTGAAGTAAAGTCCCATGACTGCTAAGATTTTTATGGAAAATTGCATTTTCAAGAGAAAGTTATTTTGCTGATTTGTTGTTGTTTCAGACTACTTGTCTTTTTTTTTTTTTTTTCCTTTTTTTTTTCTTTGGCATGGTCATCTTACTCTTTTATTCTTTTAGTTAAACCAACTTCAGTGCCAGAAATGAAAAGAATGTCTTTGGCCACCTTAAGAAACACTCTAATATTCATTTTAAGTGTATAAATTGAAATACAGTATAAAATTCTGATTAGCCCTTCTGGTGAACTCTGGAGTTGCAAGTATGTTTCTGAAATGTGATTGTTTGCACTTGAAAGGATTTTGTTCCATTCTTTGGTGTCCTCAAAGCATCATTTCTTCTTTAACATTCTGCATTAAAAACTCAAAGCTACTCTTTTCATTTTCCAAAGTTTTTCTGAAAAACATACTTTGTTTGAAATAGACCCTAGTGTACGTAGAGCAATGGCTGATACAGATATTGGAGAGTGTTGGCTAATTCTTCCATTTTTATTCTTGTGAATTAGCAAATGCATTTCTGATTATGACCCTTAAATCAAAAGCAAATGTTGGATAAATTCAACATTATAAATAATTCAGTAAGTAGGATGCATAATTTTATCTTTCTTTACAAGATAACATGCTGACATTGCTGTATTCAGTAAGGCTCATTTAAGTAGATATGATTAGAGACTGTCTTCATTTAAGGGGCTATGAATACTTTTCTTTATTTTTAGAAAGGATACATGAAATTCTTCTTTTTCCTAACAAAGAATGGTATTTTTGATCTTGAAAACAACAAATATTCTGATAGAGATAGAAATTTAACATATTACTTTGGAGTCATCTCTTTCATTGCACACTCCTTACTCTGTAGAACACTAATTAAACTAGAGCAATAGATATATTTTCATGACAAATCTCTACGTAATGCTGAGCAGAATTGAGAAGTTCGTAGAAAATGTGCTGGGTAGCCATTCTAATTCCCCCATTTGTCCAGAGAAGTTTTGGTAAAAGAAATTGTGTATATAACTAAGTAAATAAAACACAACAACTCAATACCTCTTGACCAATTTTTTTTCACTAGGCACACAATTATTTCCATTCATTCCCCCAAGTCTCTACTATTAAAAAGATGAGTAAATTGCAGATTGAAGCTTTTTAAAGGTGCCGAAGCACAAAGAAAAGATTCTTTGTGAAAATGATTTCACATTTCTGAGAATTATAGTATTGCCTTTAGAGTGAGTTTTACTTATCATAATATCATGTCATTCAATAGAAGTTAGGTAAAAGCAAATGGTATTATTGTGTTTAGAAATCGAGAGGCAAATGAAACATCCAAAATATATACTTAGATGTAATTCTCTCAATTTTGGTAGATAACCTAGTAGTAGTTTTCTTTATAGCAGCTCAGAAATATTTTTGTCCTTTTGTCTCTTTATATTATGAAATGAAATAAAGGGATTCTAAGATACTTTATAAAGACAATTTTATTTAAATCAAAATTTATCATATGTGAAAAATTTATTTTATCCTTATGTTTTGCTTTGATTGTAGATATTAACAAACTAGTTTAAATATAAATTATAAATATTTTTATCAATAGCTGAAACATTTCAAAATCAAAATTATTTGATTACTTTATAAGCTTCTCTGCTATCTAATATACAGAATTGTTTGGAAAATTTGTTTAGGGATTAATTCATTATTTTGTGAGACAAACTTGGATCAATTGATTTTTAAAAAATATTTACTTATTTATTTGTTTCTTTATTTGTTTATGTCATCTCTACACTCATTTTTTAAAATTTTTATTTATTTATGATAGTCACAGAGAGAGAGAGGCAGAGACACAGGCAGAGGGAAAAGCAGGCTCCATGCACCAGGAGCCCGACGTGGGACTCGATCCTGGGTCTCCAGGATCGTGCCCTGAGCCAAAGGCAGGCACCAAACCGCTGTGCCACCCAGGGATCCCATCTCTACACTCATTATGGGGCTCAAACTCATGACCCCGGGATGAAGAGACACACACTATCTGACTGAGTCTGCCCAGTACCCATGGATAGACTGATTTATTTATTTATTTATTTATTTATTTATTTATTTATTTATTTATGTATTTATGTATTTATTTATTTATTTTTTGGTTTCTTACTAGACTTTTAGTAATTGTGTGCCTAAGCTAAGAAATGGTCTGCAGAGCTGAAGACTGAGCCTTAATTAAACCTAAGAACTCTTTACAGTGTATTTAAAGAGTTCTCATACCTTTTCCTAAGTGAAAAGGATATAAAACAGTGTTTGGTTGAATAAATATTCACATCCACATCTTTGGGCTAAATACAAAGCAAGTGAGAGTAAGGTGGAACTAGGATGAACTCTTTATTACCCTGGAGGTGGTTCATAATGACAACAGCTACCGGTTGTCCAGCACCATAGCATGCCTAGGACCTCCGTGGTGCTCTCCTCACATTATCTCATTTAATCCTTTTAAAAACCTTATGAGCAATATGGATTTATGAGCAATAGAAAATGCTAAGCAATTAATGGAGTTGTATGGCTTATAAGTGGCAGGGCTGTATTTTAATCTGACTCTAGAAGTTGTTCTGTTAACTGCTAGGCTACAGACTAGCATTGTGTTTTCAATCTTGGCCTCATTTTCTCCAGTTCATTCTCTACCCTTGATAATCATGTTTGACTCTTGGTTTCACAGATTTATAATATAATAATAGATGGCCTGTGATAGTCTCAGCTGATACCTACTGAGTCTTTCTTGTGCTCCCAGTCTTGTTCTAAACGTTTTATTATCCCTGTTTTAATGACCAAGAGTTTACACCACACGGCTAAGGGGGAAGAGTAGGAAGGAAGCTGTGTTGTGCTGAGTTGTGTCCCCTCAAAATCCATGTGTTTAAGTCCTAACCCCCAGTAGCTCGGAATGTGGTTGTATTTGGAGATAGGGTCTTAAAGAAGTGACTAAATTAGGCCCCAGTCCAATATGATTGGTGTCTTTATATGAAGAGGACATTTAGACACAGACATGTATGGAAGGAAGACCATGTGAAGACAGAGGACAAAGATGATCATCTGTAACCCAAGGATGATCATCTGTAACCCAAAGCCGCAGAAGAACTCACTTTGCCAACAGCTTAATCTTGGGCTTCCAGCCTCCAGAATTGTGAGAAAATAAATTTTGTTGTGTAAATTTTCTGTTATGTATCGGTCTGTGGTACTATGTGACAGGAGCCCTAGCAAATAATATTGAAGTCAATAAAAAGGTTATTTTCTAGAATAAGGGTTTAAGCTAACATGTGGAATAAATTTATTTCACAATCCCTATGACTTGCATTGATTGGAGATCATATCTAAGTAGGTTGAACTGTTATTATGCAGATATGTTAAGTTCGCTTCATTCTGAGCTCTCACAACTTAGATGGTGGAAACATGCAAAGGATAAAATCTAGGCCATTTTTTATGTCTATTAATCAGTAAAGACTGGTGCTTACATCAAATAAGAAAATGGCTGTAAGATAAAAATGAATGGATTCATAACAATTGATTATCAAGGCAAAAAGCAGGAAAAAACATAAAACACTGAGTAATCAATGAGAATTAAATGCCAAAAAGGAAGAATTTAACAAATGAGAAATATTTAATGATAAGACATGAAATGAGAGTTGTTTTTGTTATCATTTGTTTCAAGAAAGGTCATTGCTTTTATAGATCAAATTGAACTCTGAGAATGTGCTCTCCTTCTCTTTGCCCTATGAGGATTCATTACTACAATGCATGACCACCAGCATTCATCACAACTGGATTTTCAAAGGACTTTCCAGAGTTCTTTGAAAACTTTGTTTCATGGTTCTTTATTTCTTTGGTGGGAAGTAAGATAATTAACTTTTATCTGCCTTTTACTTGTGCAGTCTTTAAAAGAGCAAAGAGTATTTCACCTGTGACATTTTCCATTTAGCCATCATCACCTCAGAGTAGTGAATCCCAAAGTGTCTTACAAAACTCCAATTCCACAGACTATTAATAGAAATTGCATCTTCCTACTTAGAACTCACTTTTGAGAAATTTGTGTTGTATAACTACCTCACATCCTACCAGTAAAGGTCCATATTTTTATTTTAACATCCGAAATTTCCAAAATCAAAAGTTTTAGAACTTTATGAAATTATTTTAAAATTATTTTTTTAATGTAGACTAACATTAAAAGCCAACTGGCTGGAAGAATCTGAGAGGTAGATCAATGAAGTATAAAGTTTCAAGGACCTGAATAGAGAAATTTAATTTGTATCTAGCAAATAATAAGGATGATGATGATGGAGTGACTGAGTGGCTCAGTCATTTGAGAGTCTGACTCTTGGTTTTAGCTCAGGTCATGATTTCAGGGGCTGGTGATCAAGCCCTGAGTCAGCGTCCACACTCAGCAGGGAGTCTGCTTGTCTCCCTTTCTCTCTACAAGTCCCCTGCTTGTACTCTCTCTCTCTCTAAAATAAATAAATAAATAAATAAATAAATAAATAAATAAATAAATAAATAAATCTTTAAAAAAAGGATGATGACAGTGATGATGATAATGATGACAATGATGAGCATTTATTGAGTAGTTACTAGGATTCAGACCATGAACTTACAACTTCTTAGAGGCTGTGTGTGCTAATGTACATTGTGAAGCTCTGATAGTAGAATGTGGTATGCACCCTTTCTTAAAATAATTTCACCTCAGTGATGCCTATTTTTGTGAGTATCTAGAGTATCTAGTAGGACTCATGCTTGGATGAGGACAATTTGGGAAAGGTTAGGGTAAGCTCACATTTGCCCTTAAAATTAACATCAGTTTAAGGCACTAATTGCTATTAGTATTATAGAGTTAACTCTTCCTGGGGACCAGAGAGGATGCAATGTAAGCCCTTTCTACCATCTCATGACATTTAGAAATACTTACAACAAGTGTATGAGTTAGCTATGTATGCATAAAAAGCCCACCAAACTTCAGTGGCTTAAAATAGCAATAACCATTTATTTATCTCACAGGTCTACAGATTAATGACTTAGACTGGGCTTAAGTGGGTGGTTTTTCTTATCTTTGCTGGGCCTACTCTCATGGCTGCAGGCTGTGGAGGATGGGCTCTCTCATGTGTCTTGAGCCTCAGATAGAGCAACTGAGTTCTCTTCCAAGTGGTCTCCCATCTTCTAAGAAGCTAACCTAGAGTTGTTCACATGGTAGGTGCCAAATTCCAGAAGACAGAAGGGAAGCATGTAAGGACACTTGAGGCCTAGGATTAAAACTGGAACATTGTCACATTTTATTAGTCACAAATGCAGCCCTGCTGACCCAGCATTAATTTTAGGTTGGTCTTCAAACCTGGTTTATAGTAAATTTTTACTGTTCATAAATAGTTAAATAGTATAATTTACCAATTATTAATATATGGATTCTAGACTTGATGTCTTATTTAGATAAGCTAGTTTATTTGATGATTTTTCCCTAAAAATTTTAAAAAATAATAAAAGTATAAACTTAAAAACATTGAAGAAAATATGGAGATTTTTAAACTAACTTCAGTATGAGAGAGGCCTCCTAAACTGAAAACCAGTAGAAGAAATCACCAAAAAAGAAGGATCAACAGATTTGCCCTTATAAAAAACAAAACATGTGTCACTTTCAGCTGATGAACTTGCCTTCCGATTTAGTAAGAAAACAGAAGCCAATCAGAAGGAAACTTTTAAGTTTTTACCAGTATATCTACCCATCTACCAGCATCCATGTCTTTATCTTCTATCTTCCCTCATGTCCCTATGAATAAACCATCCATATTCTTGCCTAAAGTCAAACCTTCCATTGGTCTAGTAGATCCCAAGTCTCTTTGGAACTCAGTACGTTGCTGCATTATGTCTTCTCTAGTTTGAATCTTTTCCCTCTCTCTAGGTCTTTCTCATCAACATATAAACAAGCCCTGTTACTCTATCTAAAATAAATCCCGCTCTTATTCACCTTCCCTCTAGCTACCACTCTTTACAGCGAAGCTCAACCCAAGCATTGTCTTTACTTGCCATCTCTAACTACTTTGCTCCTATTTTTCTCTCAAGCCTGTTTGAAAAGGATGTCATCCAAACTCTTCTTGTCAAGGTGATCCACAATTTCCATGTTGTTATATGCACGGCACGTATGAATCTCAGTCTCCATCTTACCCAAACCATCACTAGTATTTGACCCCATTGATTTTCTCTCTTCTTTGAATTCTTTCTCCATATGTGAGCAATCTTCTAGCTTTCCTCTTCCCAAACGGCCACTTTAATTCTTCCGCTTGGTATTCTCCAGAACTTAAACTTTATTTCTCCTATCTTTACTATCTATAGTCAATCCTTTAAGCGATCTCAATCTCATTTCCTGGATTCATGAATTAATCATGTGTGATGACTCCCAAATGAGTATCACTAACTCTAAGTTCTCTCTTAAAGTTGCTTTTTTCCAAATCATTACCGATCATCTTCATGAACATTCCATCCTACTAGTTGCTCAGGCCCAAATTCTTAGAATCATCATTGACTCATTTGCACCTTCCAGAAACTTACTTGAGTAAATCTTGTCAAGTCTTCCTCAGTGTATATCTTGAGTCTGACTATGCTATATTCCTAATACCCTGTTCTATCTCTTGTTTGGATTATTATAGTAGCCTCCTGACTAGAGTACCTGCTTCCACTTATTCTCAATATGATACCCAGAATAAGCCCATAAGTCAAATGCACTTACATACATAAAATTCCTCAATGATCCATTTCTCATTCAAAGTGAATGCCAAAGTCTAACAATGGTGCACCAGGCTTTTCATGATTGAGGTTTCCATATCTCTCCTACAGCATCCCAAACTCTACGATTCTAGCCCATGCTAGTATTTCCTTTACTTTTCCTTAAACAACTGGAATATCTCACTTGTCAACTTCGCACTTGCTATTTCTTCTGCCTGGCTAGCCTCACACTTCTTTCAAGTTTTTGCTCAAGTGTCATCCCTCCTGAACCCTACTGAAAATTGCAACCTCCATCACTAACATCTTTTATGTCCTCTGTATCACTTGGATCCATGGTATTACCACCTTCTAATAAAATATAAATTTCTATTTGTTGTGTCCCCCCTCAACTAGAATACAAACTTTATGAAGGATAGGATCTTTAATTATTTCTTCGAGTTTCACAAAGGTCCAGAATTTTTATTATTCATTCCTATATCACAGGGCTCAGAACTGTATGCAGTCCATTGCAAGCCCTCAGTAGTTACTTAATGAATGAATGTCAAAAGGCACTCTGAACAAAATTAAAATAGAAATCAAAATTGGGGAAATATTTAAAAAGTTATCATTTATATATTTGATATGTAGTGTGTTTATAGATAAATACAAACACTAACATCCCTATTTAAAAATAAGCAATCATTTATGAAAAAAATTTCAAAAATATACATGCAAAACTATGTAACCTTATTATATAATAAAAATACACATTACAATAATAAAATTTTATGTTCTTTCATGAATTTGGTAGAGAAATAAATTTTTAATATTTAATTATATTAAGTTTGTGAAGAAATGGATACTTTGATATGTTTTTTATATCCTTTAAACAACTTTGTAATATACATAAAAAACCATGGTAAAATAAATAAAAATTAAAAAAAAAAAAAAAGGGATCCCTGGGTGGCGCAGCGGTTTAGCGCCTGCCTTTGGCCCAGGGCGCGATCCTGGAGACTCGGGATCGAATCCCACATCGGGCTCCCGGTGCATGGAGCCTGCTTCTCCCTCTGCCTGTGTCTCTGCCCCTCTCTCTCTCTCTCTCTGTGACTATCATAAATAAATAAAAATTAAAAAAAAAAACCATGGTAATTAAACATTTTGATTCCAGAAGTTTACTTTCAGAGATTTGTCTTACTAATTAGAGGTACCTAACAATGCATAAGAGAAAAACAAACAAAAACAAATAGACACCAAAATCATTGAAATATCTACAATGGGGGAATGATTTAAAATATAATAACTATATCGTTAAATATTGCATGGCTATTAAAAGCATGCTTCATAAAAATATTTACAACTATAGGATAAACTTTTTCTAGCAATGACCTTGACCTTGAATCTATCCATAAACCCAAATCTAAATTTAACCCTTACCTCAAACTGAATATATAATATAAACATAATCATAATTTTACACGAAGAATTTAAATATATATATGTACACATAACATTGGAAGGAAATGCAATATCATTTCGACGATGGTTTCCAGTACTGTGGTAGCTCTAGGAATAAGTCTTATATATTTCCTGTACTTTTCTTACTTCTCTGAATATAAAAATGAACACTTATTTTTGACAGCCAAAACACAACTTAAATAATCTAAATAAAAATAATTACAATTTTGCATCTGTTTTCCTAGCTGGCTATGGATGGTCTTCTATCTCCCCACAGAGTATCTGCTTACAACATACTTCTATGTATTGATGTACTGATTGTACTAAGTGGAATTTAAATTCCCCTCAGTGGGTAGGACAGGTATCTTGTGAAACTAAAGCTGCCAGTATCTACATCTAATTTTTAATTAAGTACAGTAATTCTTAGCCGGTACCAGCTGTTATCATGTTTCTTCAATTCTGCGCCTTGATAAATAGCTCAAGGAATGTTATATGAAAAACATAATCATGCAAACCTCTTCTCACTTTTAAAATAAGCCTTGAAAATAAATTCCCTTTGAATTTCTATTTTCTCAAAAAGCTGTGACTGGATGTTTATTGAAAATAACCAACACATACCCACACCCACAAATCACACAATTTTTTTCTTCCGTTACACCTTTTTAATATCAGATTAAAGCAGTTTTCAAAGATTAATGGAAAACCTTGAAGAAGGCACAATTATTGTTCCATTTTACAGCTGAAGAAGCATTGCTCGGTAGAATTTTTCATTCCTGGGCTCTCAGATCCTTGATCTAGTTCACGCCTGGTTTATTGGCTTAGCCTCTTGTTGCTATTTGCTTCTAGTCAGAGGTTGCCAATCTCTTTTCCTGTATTTCAAGGTATCTTGCATTTTCTGAAGGCTATTAGCACCAGGACTTCAGCTGAGATGTTCTGATCTGTGCTGTATATTTCTCACAACCGTAAGTGGACCTAGGTGAAAGTTGAGAGACATCTGTCTTCCACTGCAGTTGCACACTCCTATCCTTTGTGAAGCATCTCCAGGTCAGCTACAGAGGGTGAAAGAAAATGATAATAACATTTTGCTTTAAAGTTGCTATAAAACATGGCTGGCTGGCTGGCTGGCTGGATGGATGGATGAAGGGATGGAAAGATGAAGGAAGGGATAGAGAGAGGATGGATGACTAGCTAGCTAGATAACTTATTCAGTGTCTTCAACAGACAATTATTGAGCCCTTAAAGATATTTTTAAAAGTCTTATCATGGAAACAATGGTAATCAGTCTATTTGCAAAACTGGATACACTTCTGTTAGAATATAGAAGCAGAGAAAGAGCCTTCTGTTTGAAATGTCAGATGGCAAGACTACCAATTTTAGAAGAGTTCTCCATGCTGTGGGGGTGTGTAGAGCTATGGGAGGCAAGTTGCTCCTTGAGGGCAGAGACTGTGCTTATTTCACCGTGTTTCCCAGGCATGTGGTTCTGGTGTCTGAAGAGAGCTTGCAAAGTAGGAGGAAAGATGAGGGTTATTTCTGGTGTTTAGACATATAGGTGAAATACAGTGAGGTGAGATGTTTACATTTTACCCCTGCCCATGTTTGCCTTGCTAGCCAGGTATTTATTTATTTATTTAAGATTTTATTTATTTATTTGTGTGTGTGTGTGTGTGTGAGAGAGAGAGAGACAGAGAGAGAGAGAGAGAGAATATGCAAGGGGAAGGTCAGAGTGAGGAGTCCCAGCACGCTTGATCCCAGGACCCTGAGATCGTGATCTGAGCTGAAGTCAGACACTTAACCATCTGAGCCTCGCAGGTGCCCTGCTAACCAGGTATTTAGACATTTCTGTTGCTCATCAAAGTTTTTTTTTTCAGGGCCCACCCTATTTCAAACATTCCATGATGACAAATAATGTCAATCTATACCAGTTAAAATAACATCGGGGCAATCCCCAAAATCTGTGTTAGGACATAAAAAGAATATCTTGTTGGCTTTAGGGAGGGAAAAATGTGGAAGTTAAAGGAACAGAGAAAAAGCATAATAATGTACTCTTGGCATCCATCCATCCATCCATTCATTCATTCACTCACTGAGTATTCATTTTATGAGAACTCCACTGAGTGCTGAGGAACTAATGATAAGAACATCTAATGTGGTCACTGCTCCACTGGAGCTTCAAGGATAGTGGAGATTAAGACATTAATTACATAAGTACACAAATACATAAACTGGTGATAAGCATGAGGAAAAAGATAAGGATGCTGACTGTGAGTTCAGTTGTGGATCTGACTTAGGCTGGAGAGCCAGGAAAAGCTTCCTTGAACTGAAATCTGAATGTGAGCAGAGCTCGCTCAGATGAGGGATAGCATGTGAATGGACACTCAGGCAAAACATAAGTACAAGGAACAAGAGCTAGGATGTTGGGTGAGTTGGCCAAGGTAGGGAAGGAGATGACACAATTGTTGGGAAAAATGAAAGAATGTGAACAAAGCACCAAGAACAGTGAAAGGATGGCATAAGATAAGCAAGAGGGGTAGGTAAGGGTGAGATCAGGTGCCATATTAATAGAAGGACGTTGAGGCATCTTAAGAGGCCAGGTGTAGGGAAACATAGAAGATAGGGGTTGTGGTGATGGTGATATGATCCAAATTGGGTTTTGAAAATGTCACTCTGGCTCCAGAGTGAGCACAGACTGAAGTGGGAAGTAGTTTATGTAAGATGATTGGGAGGTTGTTTAAAACGCAAGGTGAGAAGTGATGGCAGCTGAAACAGGATGGTGGTAAAGATAAACTGAATCCTTGAAGGGCCACTGGGGATTTAAAAACTGGATCTTCAAAATAAAAATTTAGAAATTTATATAAGCAATGAAATCCTCAGGGAGAGGATGTCATGTTGAGGTAACCAACTGTAGCAGCTTACTTACACAATGAAGTAATTCTTGTCATCCTTTGGACAGGTTGATTATTAGAAACGAAACTCAACTACCTATAAAATGTGACAAATTTAATAAGACAACAGAACCAGATGGGCTTTCAGCTTAATTTTGACAAAGTTATGCCTGACATGCATAGTTTTTTTTTTTCCTTATAGTTTTTAATGATACTTTGAAATCTGGGAAGTTGCCAGAGTCAATAAGAAAGGCCATAGTGAACCTTCCCAAGAAGCTAAGCCAAATTGAGTTTTAAATTGTGCATATTGCCTGAGTTATTTTATTTCGGTTTAACTACCAAGGATAGCATTCTAACAGGAAATTGTTACTGAAATCATGAGTAGTTTGGGAGAGGGAGGATTCCTTAAAAATTGCACTCCTCACTGTATCTGCTGTTGTGGTTACACTGTTGACTTCTGGTGACAATCAGACAGAATTTGACTAAGTTGAGCTGTTGTAGGTTAGATTCTGGCTTTGTGAGGAAAGGATATTAGTATCATGAACTTGAAAACACTAACCAACATTATAACAAAAGTCATAGTAAAAGAAAGAAAAACAATCACATTTCTCTAACATCCAAACTGCTTTCATTTACCCAAGCTTTAATTAATAATTTTGCATAGTTAAATTAATGTTTATAATTTAATTAATAATCAAAATAGAGATATTTTATGGTATGAGATATTATATAATAAATATATTTCCACATTGATCTATTATGTTAATGAATTGCTTCAACAACATAAAGTTGATGGTCTGCAATGGATTTAACTATTTTCTTATTGAACGTAAGGGTTTTTATTTTTCCAATGTGATGTTACTATAATAACTTGCACTATCTTGATGCCCATTGGTATAACCTTTCTCTTGTAATTTCTTACATTCCAACAAGTTGGAATTCAACCAAAATGGTAGAAACATAATTTAAAAACTTAAGATGTATTCTCTACTCTCTACCATAGTTATGTTAGCTTACACTGCTACTATCAATGCATTGAATACCTAACAAGATTGGGTATGATTGCCATCAAGTTTTAGTACTTTAACAGATAGAGGTATATGCCATTTTCATTTTCGTATTGTTGAGAAAATGAGGGTACTATTTTTCCAAAGTTTGCTTACAATCTATCTCCTTGTGGGAGGAACACATTCATATCCTTTTTCAATGCATCCACTGGTCATGTTATTACTCTGTATGAACTTGGCTCATAGGAAAAGAATAACAGGAAATAGTAAGCTGGGTTTTTTTCTTTAATATGTTCCGCTTTACGACTTCTCTCACACCCCTTTGAGTTATGGGAGAAGCTGGTGGAGATTCCTCTTTTCCCATACCAGTAAGTGCCGTCCGTTAGTTGACTGACAAATTCGCAGTCATCCCTGCCCCCAATATTCTCAGTATCACAAAATTCATCTAAAGAATAACCAAACTCTATCAATACAAAATGATGGAGGAATAGTTTGGTGAAAGTTTGGAAGCAAAAGAGCATGAGGTGTGTATGGAATATAAACGGAGCTTTTGCAACACCTGGTGCTTTGCTCCCAGGAAAGGGTGAGTACATGCAGGGAGCCAAGACCTACCCCCAAGCAGAGCTGCTCAAAGCCATCTGCTCTCTGCAGGTGCACCTGGAAGATTCTTCTACTGCCAAGATTATGTTAAGAGCATCATGAAATAGAATTATGAGTATCCGAAGGAAAAGTTGTGGCATTCACTGTGTATATTAAAAATAATATCATAATTCTTAGATATTTTTCTTGATAGAGGAAAATAATAGAGTGATCATTTGGAAACTAATATTGAAATTTTTTTGAGTGTTACAAGGTTGGCACTGATAATATCCCTTGAAGAACACCAAATTGCTATTTTTTCTAAAGAATATACACACGTATTATTTTATATCTATGATTTTGATACATCCCATCACTAATTAGGAAGTTAACACAGGTATGTTTTTTATTGTAATTATGTGTGAATTTAAAGCCTCAGTAAATTTTAGAGGTTCTTAGCACATTAAAAATCATCTGCTCATTAATGCAAGATCACAGATTGTATTTGCATTTTTGAGGTTTTTTTTCCCCCAAGTTAGAATTTCCCCTTGGGTGTGCTAACATTTTCTACTGAAGATCATAGACTTTAGGAATCATCTATATGTCATGCATGCGTTAAAGACCATTTTGGCTATCTGTCTAGTAGTTTTCAAGGATCGAGAGAATAGTACAACATATTTGGCCTATGAATTCATTTGGTTGGAGCTTATATTTGCAATGTTTATCACATTCTCAAAATTATTCATTTCTCTCTGCTACCTTGCCTAAAGCAGACATAGTACATTTACTTATAGAAATAATTCCCTTCTAAAACCAAACAGAAAGAAAGTAGAAAAGAAGCATGGTTTTTTAGGGCCACTGCTCGATTCTTGGGGTACTCACACCCCAATTTATGGAAGATTTAGGAAGTAATGACATATGAGCTAGCGTTTGCTTAATGCTTTAGTAGAAGGGACACCTGGGTGGCAGAGCGGTTGAGCATCTGCCTTCAGCTCAGGACGTGATCCTAGAGTTCCAGGATTGAGTCCCACATCAGGCTCCCTGCATGGAGCCTGCTTCTCCTCTGCCTGTGTCTCTGCCTCTCTCTTCCTGTGTCTCTCATGAATAAATAAAATATTTGTAAAAATGCTTTAGTAGAGATCTAAGGAAGTCACAGTGAAATTTAAGAGAAAAACATATTTTTTAAGACATCAGCTTAGAGATACAAAATTTGCTAGTGAAGGTAGATTTTATTTTTTAAAAAAATATTTATTAAAGATTTTATTTATTTATTTACTTACTTATTTACTTATTTATTTGAGAGAGAGATAAAGAAGGAGAAGGAACAGAGGGAGAGGAATGAGCAGACTCCACACTGAGCTTGAGCCCAATGTGGGGCTTCATCCTAGGATCCTGAGATGATTTGAGCCAAAATCAACCCACTGAACCATCCAGGCACCCACAAGATAGAGAATTTTAGACCAACAGGAAACTTTAAAAACCATGAAAATATGACATACTGTATTCTATACTAATAATGCATGTGGATTCTCTATGTTAGGGACTTTATTAGAATAAATATAATATTTATTAATATCAATGTGATATTTACTAAGACCTACAAAAACCAAAGATATTAATAAATATCACATTTACTGATGGGGCTATAGATGGTATGACATTATCTAAAACTGACTCATGAGAAAGGATAGGTCTTATGTTTCTCAATCATCTTTAATGTATTATTTATTATTTGAATACACAGGCAGAGTTCTGAGAACTTTTCATCTCATTTAGTCACAGTATTTCTAGAGAGTACGAACTATTATTTTATCCATTTACAGTAGGGAAAACTGAAATTTAGAAAGGCTAAAGTAATTGTTTAGTGTGACTCGGTTGTCTAGTGTACCCAAGGTAAGTACTTAGACATTCTAAAGCCTGAGCTCATGCAACTCTATACTATTTTATATTGCCTTTTATGTGGGTATTGGACATGGGTATTAGAGCATTGAAGGAATTTACACTTTAAACCTGGTTATCTAATGACCTAACTGTATAGGGTTTGACACGCTATATTATAATTTGGGTTATCAGCAAGTAGATAGATAATAGATATTGACATTTTCTATTGCTTTGTGTCCACTTTAGTAAGTTGCATCTTTCTAAGAATTCTTACATTACATTGATGATTTTTAACATATTGGCATAAAGTTGTTCATAACATCTTCATATTATCATTTTTTTAAAAAAAAGATTTATTTATGTATTTAAGAGAGAGAGAGAGAGAGCGCGCGCGGGAGATGGGGAAAGGAAGAAAGAATCTTAAGGAGACTCCTCGCTGAGCATGGAGCCTGGCTTGGGGCTTGATCTCACCACCCTGAGATCATAACCTGAGCCGAAACCACAAGTGTGCTGCTTAACTGACTGTGCCACCTAGGAGCCCCCATATTATCTTTTTTTCCCCATATTATCTTTTTAATACATATAGAATTTATTGTGAGGACCCCTTTTCATTTCTGGTATAGTGGACCTGTCTCTTTTCTTAATTGGTTTTGAAAATTTTTACTATGTTAATTCCCTCTGCTATATATTTTTTTCTCTTTCATGACTCTCTCTTCTTATTACTTATATCTATCATTCTATATTCTTTGTGATTAATATATAATTTAACTTACTCCATAAAATGCATATTTAGATGATTCATTTTCAACCTATTTTATTTTCTAATTAATGCATAAGTTACTATAAATGTACCTCTAAATATAACTTTAGCTGCATTCCTTAAGTTTTGGTGAAGATTTAGAACAAACAGAGCTCTTATACATTATTGGTGGAAAATTGGCATTTTCTACTAAAATCGAATGTAATAATTCCCCACATTTCAGCAATTCTAATCTTTTGTTTGTTTGTTTTTAAGGATTTTATTTATTTATTCATGAGAGACAGAGAGAGATGGCAGGGGGCAGAGACACAGGCAGAGGGAGAAGCAGGCTCCGTGCAGGGAGCCCGACATGGGACTCGATCCCGGATCTCCAGGATCACGCCCAGTGCTAAACCGTTGGCAGTGCTGGCTGCCCAGCAATTCCAATCTTAAGCATATGTTCAATAGAAGTATGTACATATGTGCAAAAATAAGTGCACAAAAATTCATCTTTTAATCTCTAGAATTCTTTTAAGTAGTTCCAAATGGGAAACAACGCAATGTTTAACCACCGTATAATAGGACAAATAAATCAATCAATCCTGCAATAAGATACTACACAGCAATTAGTATAAATGAATCATTGCTAAGTGTAACAACATAAATAAATCTTATAAATATAATGTTGAGTGAAACAATCCAGACAAAAAGACATACATATTAACTGATTTATACAAAATTCAAAAATACGTAAAGTTAATCTAAAGTATTATAAGATTACCAGTATCCCTACTCCTTTATTCTGCCCCAAAGTAACTCTATCCTAACTTCTACTTCTAAAATTTTTTAAAACAAGGATTTATTTAAACAATATTCTTGACTTGAAGAGAAAACTGGAATTTATTTTATTTTATTTTTTATTTATTTATTTATTTTTTGGAATTTATTTTAAAGTAATTTCTCCCTATTTAAAGATTAATTACATGTTCAAAAAAGTTCATAATTCATTTTTCTGAAGACTTTTGTGTAAGTATGTTGTACTTCAATTTAAAAATGCAAAGTAACTCATCCTGGATTTCCTATAAAATAACAGAAGAGGATTAAAGGACCCTAATGTCTTTTTAAGTACAAAATTCAATGCTCCTGTAGTGTATTTATTAAATTATGAAGCATTATGATTGCCTCATTTAAAAAGTGATGGGTAGGATTTTTTTTTACCATGATTATTTTATATTTTGGTTTTGAGAAATACCTGGAAGATTATCTTTCTGGAGCTTTAGATGGGCTAAATAAAAAATAAACTTATCTGCATTCAGAGATGATTTCATAAATGACTGTAATATATATTAATATATCCTTCTTTCCAATTTTAACCTACCCATCTTTAGAATTCAGTCATTAGTACTAAGCAATAAGTGTAAATCCATGTATTCTTTATTTTTTCAATATTTTATTTATTTATTTTAGAGAGAGAGAGAGAGTAGCAGAAGGAGAGGGAGAAGCAGGCTCCCCTCGGAGCTGGGAGCCCTATGTAGGACTCAATCCCAGGATCCTGGGATCATGACCTGAGACTAAGGCAGAAGCTTAATTGACTGAGCCACACAGGCTCCCCAATCCATGTATTCTTTTAAAGAAGATTCTATATGTTGTAGTCACATAGTTGTAAGTTCTATCTCAGGTGGGAAACATAATTCTATCATCTCCTTTCCTATGCTTTCGGTCTCTTCTGCACTGCAGGATTTACTTATCACCAGTTGGGTTCTACTCTACAGTAGCAATCCTTGTGGATTTAAAAGTTACTCCCTAATCTGACATGAACTCAAATTCTTTCTCAGATGCTATCAAACTGTGGCTGGGTAATAGCCATCTTCAGACCAGGAATCACTGAAAACACTTTGAGGCATTTTCTCTGGGAGGAAAGAGTGCCCATCCATCCAGTGTATGTGGAAAAAGGCACTGGGGCCTTGTGCTCAGAAAAAATCCAACCGGAGAATTCATGTTAAGAATGAGTCTAGGGCTGTGGCTGTAATGAAATGTCTTGGTACTTGATTTCTCACCCAAAAATAAAATAAATATCCAATTCTTGCTGGGACACTGTAGCTTTTCTATCAGACCGAATAAAAGCTATTTCCCAGTGTTGAAGAAAAGTGAACATTCAAAGTACTCACAGTTGTGTTCATCTTTCTCTACTAAGATCTTCTCCATGGACTCAGAACAGAATGAAGATCAGTTGACGATTTTGAGGCTCTGGTTCAGTCTCTAGTAAGAAGCCTTATTTTTCTCTTTGATGGAGTTGGATATACTACCAAATTTCATTTAAAGATAAATGTTTTTACTAATACCAAACACTTTTCAAAATAACATGCTTTGTGGGGCACCTGGGTGGCTCAGTTGTTGAGTATCTGCCTTTGGCTTAGGTCATGATCCTGGGGTCCTGAGATTGAGTCCCACATGAGGCTCCCTGCAGAGAGCCTGCTTCTCCCTCTGCCTATGTCTCTGTCTCTGTGTCTCCAATGAATAAAAAAATAAATTTTAAAAAAGAACATGCTTTGCCACATCTATGACAGATATATTTTTGGTTGGAAGGGACATGAACAAAAGGTCAAGTCTTAGTTAACCCTAACAGCTTTTCCTGACCAATGCCTCTGCCCACTTAGGAAACCATCTCCTACCTCTCCCCATCTGACCACATCAACCACTAAGAACCTAGAGCTTATATCTGTGTATTAGATATTGAATACTTCACACCCAGTGTAATTCGTGGAAGTTACCAAAGCTTGTACTGCACTCAGTCTCTGAGTAAAACAATTAGTTGCACAAGAGAAAGTGTACTGTCAACCACCAGATCGGGTTCAACCATCTCCTGTATGCTTTCTAAGGCCTGCTCTTGAGTTTCTGGGAGTTCAAGAAAAAAACCACATAGACAATTAAAAACATCTAGGAAAGCGACTCAAAGCTAGTAAAAAATAAGTAAAGTAAAACGGAGTCCCTGGTCTCCGGAGGCAGGCTCTGACTCAGGCATGGGGTGGCAGAGAAAGACCAGGACTGTGGAACGTTTCACAGCAGTCCCCACATCCCTCAAAGGAGCAGTTCTGACCGACTGGAGAGTGAATCTGCTGGCACTTTAGAGAGCAGCAAAGAGTAGAGGCATTACATGGATAATTTCATGACTATAAGGAATTAATTAATAACATTTCATCTAACCTTCCTCTCATTTTTGGCTTCAAAAAACAGTTGTGAGGTGTTTTTCCTTTTTCTGAATTATTAAGAGAAAAATCCATGTAATTTTGGACCTAAGCCAGAATTTACAGATGTTTACCAATCCAATATTATGGATTGAATCGCACCCCCCCCCAATTTTATATGTTGAAACCCTGGCCCCCAGTATCTCAGAATGTGATTTATTTGAAAATAGTGTTACAAATGCAGTAAGTTAACATGTGGTCATTACGTGGGGTCTTGATACAGCATGACTGATGTCCTTATAAAAAGAGGGGTTTGGGGGTGCCTGAGCGGCTCAGTGGGTTAAGTGTCTGCCTTCAGCTCAGGTCATGATCCCAGGGTTCTGGGATCCAGCCTAGCATTTGGCTCCCTGCTCAGCAGGGAGTCTGCTTCTCCTCCTCCTTCTGCCCCTCCCCACTGCTCATGCTCTCTCATGCTCTCTCTCTCTCAAATAACTAAAAAAAAAAAAAAAAAAAAAATTTTTTTTTTTTTTAAAGAAAAGTAAGTTTGGACACAAACATGCATAGAGGGAAATGATGTGCAGACACAAGAAGAGGACAGTCATCTACAAGCCAAGGGGAAAGGCCTGAAAGAGAACCTTCCCTCACAGCCTTCAGGAAGGATCAGCCCTACTGACATCTTCACTTCAGACTTCTAGTTTCTAGGACGTGAGGTGATACATTTGTGCTAAGTCTCCCAGTTTGTGGTACTTTTTTATAGTTGCCTTAGCAAATGAGTACATTTTTTTTTTTTTAAATAATTAAAGACGTTACTACGGAAATAGGGGGAAATTTGCTGAAAGTGGCACTTATGGCTGTGAGGAGAGCAGGGAGTAATGTTAATATCCAGAGATTCAGATCAGGCTCCTTCCACCTCACACGTTCTCACAAACAGTCCCCTTCACTGCTCAAGTCCTGTCTAAAGTTGTTTCTCACAATATTCCTTAGCAGAAGATAGTAGCAGAAATGGCCTACTCTGATGCATGGAATTTCTGAGGATTTGATGGAGGCAATATATGTCACAGTTTGTATCTTTTCTTCTCACTATTTTCCAAAAACAAGTGCTCTTCACGGGTCATTATATATTATTTACATTTTCCTAGGGCCTTGCAGAAATACTTGGTTCTCGGGTTGAGCTGTAAAGAATTGTGTTCATCATGCTTTTAATATACAGAAAGGTTAAATTTGAATCTAGAGAAATTATATTTATTTGCACTTGTTATCTATTTGAAGGAACCCAAATGTGCTCCACTCCTGTGGAGTTAAGAATAGCCATTCCCCTTGCCTATGGGATACAAACCTTCAGAACTAGAATCTAAGGTAGGAGCAGCAATTGAAAGAACAGTGGCGAACTGGTGACAACAGAATCGCACTTCTGTCCCTGACCCATCCCTGACTCACTCCAAGATATTTCCCATCAATGTATTTTTATTTTTGGGGTTTTTTAAAAAGATTTTATTTATTTATTCATGACACACACACACACAGAGGCAGAGACATGGGAAGAGGAAGAAGCAGGCTCGAAGCTGAGAGCCTGATGTGGGACTCGATCCGGGGACTCTGGAATCACACCCTGGGCCAAAGGCAGGTGCTCAACCGCTGATCACCCAGGCATCCCCAGTTTGCTGTTTATAGAAAACCCAGTGGCTGTTCATTTTAAAGCTCTTGATGGAAACCAGACTCACCAGAGTGATAACACCGATGAGCACAAATTTCCTTTCCAGTTGAAACTTCACTGATATAGATTAACCTTCGCGGGTAGTAGAACTATCAAGAAAAGCGGTTCACAGAAGGAGAGTAATACATCCTTTGCATTCAGGAAAGTCTCGATTTCTAATTACTCAATTAAGAATTACCTGGGGGGGGGTGCAGATATAATTTCTGTAATCGAAGCAACGTGGCCTGTGTATTTTCTTTGTAACAAAAATAATCACTGATCTGATAAATATTTGCTATCAGTATAAGATAAGCCCCGACGGAGACTGAGTGGCAAGGGGCTGGTGCATTTGTTAAAGGAACAGGAAGTAATCAGGGGGAAGGGATGGGCACGCTTCACTGAGCAAATTACATTTTCCAGCCAACGCTGGGGCCTATCAAATATCGCTGCGTGGAAGAGCATGCACATCGTGCGCGCTGGCCATCCTGGCGAAGAGCAGACCGTTCCCTCCAGGATTTATTTATGGCTAAATCAATTGTACCTTAAAGGGATAGTTTTTCAAATACTTTTGCTCTTGCAGGCGGCTCAGGCAGCAGCAGCCACCCTGAAACCAGAGAAGCAAGGTGGCTTAAGGTCTTCCAAATCCAGGTCATGGATCACGCTAGTCTCCTTTCTCCCGTGTCCCCGATGCTGCACAACTGTCGTGCCTTGGGATTTCTGATCATTGAGGATCCAGGGTCAGGACAGGGTTGAGGCAGTCCTCCGAGTCATGACAATTCTTCTTGCTTCAGGTGGCTAAGTTCTTTCCGTTCCTGATCTTTTATTCTGTGCTTCGGAGGGATTCATAAAATTACACACTGTTGTCTCCGTTGTTGGTGTTTTAAGACTTTTGAGTCAAGGCAGGTCCCTTGGGGGACAGAAATCATGGATTCCCAAAAGGTGCTTGTAAAACAAAACTACATTTTCACCTGTGCCAATGTCACACACACACACACACACACACACACACACACACGGAGGGATATAAAAAAAAGAAGAAGAAGAAGAAGAAGAAGAAGAAGAAGAAGAAGAAGAAGAAGAAGAAGAAATATGCAAAAGAGGCCTTGTGGCTTCTTGCTTTGCAGTGCCTGGCCCCAGAGCAGCAGCAGGAGGCGGAGAGGCAGGCCCGAAAGGCGTGGGGCAGCCGGGCCTCCAGGAGAGCTGTGGGCAGCTGGGAAGCCGCAGAAGCTGCAGAGCCAGCCTGGCAGGCTGCAATCAGGAAGGACACGGCTTCCCAAGAGTGAAAGTTCTGGCTGACCAGGAATTCCTCAGTGCCATGCCGAGCCCGAGCCCTGGAAGGAGCAGCTGCAGCTGCAGATCAAAGGGTTTTGCGTGCGGACAGCATAAAAGGCAGTGCTGGTCAGATGCTGGAATTCTCTGCCATGTTGTCATCATCTTTTGTCAAGGAGCTTCTACAAAGCCAAGGAAAGCTATGTGTTTTCTCCTTTGGTTTTGTGTGAAAGTGAAGCGGGCTGATGGCAGCTGCTAGTACCTATTTGAGAATTACAAGTAGTTTCTTGGTCTATAAGGATTAAGAAATTAGCATAACCTGAATCTGTCTATGCTGGGAGAGTTTTCCTGGGCCTCACAATGATATTAGCTGGACACATGCATGTGCCTATATACGTGCCCACCCACACAAACCCAGGAGACGCTAGCCACCCACCAGCCTCAGCAGGACACGCGCAGTGCGGAGGGGCTGAGGAGGGGGAATGGGCTTACTTCCAGGTGAAGGAAGCATATTCCATTTTGAGTCTAACTGGAAGAAAGGAATTAGGCTTCTCCAGGAGAAGCACAGGAAAGAAGTGACTTGAGACAGCCCCGAATGCTGTTAGGACTCAGCCTCTGTACCTGTCCGCGTCAGGATATGTCCATGGTGGGAATGGCCACCTTTGTGCAGTGTACAACCACAGCATCCTTACATGGTGGGTCCGAAAATGGTCGTCATTCACCTCTTATCTGTGTTTGAGGATAGACCTTTTAGACTTTTTATGGAAGAAATATTGTAAGATGGATGTAGAAACAGGGAAAGAAATGAAAAATTCTTTCATGCTGCTGGTATGCGGTAGTTGCCTCTCTTTTTGGCTGCTATGTTTGCATGTGCAGATCTCTGTGCATATCCTGCAAAGTCTGTTATAATCTTTTTTTCTTCTCCCCTAGAAAATAATTTACTCTTGTACCTATTTGTTCTTTTTGTCTCCCTAGACCCAGTGCCTGGAAGAGTGCTGGCACTTAAATCTATTGAATAAAAATCCCATGAGTCACAATGGAAAGAAAATCAGGGTAACTCAGTTATTTTGGACAAATATATTGTGCTCTTCCTGACATCCCCGCTTCCAGGGTCAGGTCACAAGTGTTTTGCCATATGTTCTGCTCTCTGTGCCATAACCAGTAAAACACTAGGGGCTTGGTCAAAGTCTTTCAAGAGAACCTTGAGATGTTAGGGATCACAGAGTTGTTTCTAAGAGGAAATGCCCTCTTCTTAAGTGACCACTTTAGAGGATCCTCAAGTGGTTTCCAGTAATAGAAGGCAACATTCATAGTTAAGTACAAGTCTCCAAAATTGACAGGTTGTCCTCAAGTATTTGTTTGCCTGGAAGCAGTTTTGCTTCAGTGGTTTGCATCTCTAATTGTTTAATGGAGAATGTATCGTTTAGGTCCAAAGAAAAAAACAAGAAATATCCATGTTGCATTGTTGGGTTTAGTAAATGCATAATTAGAATTTAAATCAGCATTTTAGGTTTGATGACAGCTATTTCTAGACAGGCCTGATTAGAAGGCATGAGGGATTTGGAATGCTTCCTTTTGGGCAACACAATTTTTCTCTGGTGTGCCCTGCTGACCTGACCACATCCAAACCTATAACTTAATATATTCAATCAACAATTATTGGTTTTTATACCTGTTATACAGGAAGTTTCATAGTAAGCCTTAGGTGCTGTGTTGGTCTACTTGAGAGACCATGTCTCTGAGCATCACTGTACTTTATGTATTCCTATGGATGCTTTTGTCTGTATTAGATTATGGCCTCGGTGCTTACTTTAGAAGCTAACCCCATCATAAAATTGTACTGCACTCTAAGGACTATATTAGGATCCCAGAATGCAGATGTCTAGCAGATTACTGTATATTTAGGTCTGATTCTCAGAGGAGAGTTTGGGAATAAAATGATGGGTAGACACCCATTATATTTGCCTTTTATTGTTGTTCCATTTTTTTCCAACAGATATGTTTGGTATTTATTTTGTGGATTAAGTATTGAATAAAAATAGTCAGGACCTTTACCCTCATAGAGTCTACAATACAGCAGGAAAGGCAGACATCACACAAATAGTGTCAAGTATGAGGGGTGCTCCAATAAGGTAAGAATAAGGTCCTAAAAGCAAGTTACAAGGAAACCTAATTTCATGCTATGAATAGAGAATGTGACAGGTGAACTGACATATTTTGGGATGCTAACAATTTAGTGAAGACCTGAATTGGCTTCGAAAGGGCAAAAGATATGTTCCCTCCTTGAGAATGTGCCTTTCTAAATGAATCTCATGTTTTTGCCCAGTTCGTGGATGGAGATGCTCTAAAATTGGAGAAGGTAAGACTGTATACATGATTAGTGTTAGTCACAATTATCCATGCTCACTGGGCCACATCGTCATTTTCCTGAAGCCAGGGACATATGGTGGGAATGTTCTGATAGAGAGGACAGAAAGGGGTGTATGCTGGTAGGGCCAACAAAGAGGAGGAGAAAGTGTTCACCTCTGCTTCTCCTTCTGGCTTGTGATGTTGGTGTGAGGTCTTGTGACAGGAGGCACTCCAGCTGTCTAGTGGGGGTGGGGGGAGGAGACTGCCAGGTGAGCTAATTAAATCAACGTATCGATTAAACCATTGTTCTTTGAGTACTTTCTTACTTATGCCTGAAAGCATTCATAAACCAGGCAAAAGGAAGCTAGGGAAATTAAACAGGGCAGATTGTTCCAGATGGACATGAACAAAGGCCCAAAGGTGAAAGAGCATGTGGTCTAAGGATAGAAATAAATTTCGTGTAATATAGGGTTCCTGTAGAGTGTTTGGCAATATGGTAAAAGTGGAAAATCCTGTCTATTTTGAAATAACTGATGTTGGATGAATATATCCTCCTCCTTCTTTCAACATTTCGTCCCCTCCTCACCTTTACCTCCCTGCCACATTCCCTTTCTCCTCTTCTTTCCCACTCCCCTTTATCTCTCACTTTTTCCTCTCCTCTTTTCCCTCTGAGCTCAGGAGAAATTAAGATAAATTTCTGGACAAAAACTAAGTGAGCTAAAGACCAGAATGACAAGCAAAGCTGCAGATGCTCTGAGCATATTTATCTGCATGAGGACCTGAAGCCTTTGGCGTTGCCAGCTGGTGTGGCCAAGTGACAAGGTTTTGGACCTTTGCAGTGAACAGAGTTAGAAATGAGATATTGCGGAAAGCTAGGGCCCTCACGGGCCACATAGGGAGGGGGTTGGTGAGAAAAAATCGCCTCCTGGCTAATGCACATGACAGAAACACTTGTCTGTCCCAATGCATTTATAATCAGGCATGAGCTCTTCACACAAATTTGGAGATTAAATAACCCTATTTTGTTGTTATGAAAAATCTTGAGACAAGAAAGTAATTTCAAGTGGACTTCAATTGTCATGTCCAACAGCACTTAGTGGAATCCAGATTCATACTGAAAGGACAATCTCTCAATCCGGTGTCCTCCAAATCTAGAGTCTCATCAGTCAAATATAAATTCATAGTCCAAAGTATTGAACACACAAGTAAATGAGCCATTATGCCTCCACAAGGACTTTAGATGACAGAATCATTATAAAATACATAGAATTTTAAGAACATTTAAAAAATCAAGATGGAGTGAAAAAACAAAGGAGAAACTGATGATAAATATTATCAAAAAAGTTGAAAAAAATGAACAAAAGTCTATAAATTAAACAATACACTCATTACAATGATAATATATTAATAAATGAGACTAGCAGCATATTAGACACACATAAAAAAAGAGGCTGAATGAATCAGAGCTGTGCTTTTCAACCTTCAATGTACCAGGCAATGACCTAGGGAATTTGTTAAATTCAGATCCCATTTCACTAGGTCTGGGGTGGGACTCAAAAGACTGCATTTCTAATAAGTTCTCAGGTGATGCCCACACTTTGAGGAGCAAGGGACTAGAAGATAGATTTGAAAAATGTGGCCCAGTGAGACAGAGATAGAAAATATCTCTAAGGGATGCTTGGGTGGCTCAGTCCGTTGAGTGACTGACTCTTGATTTCAGCTTGGGTCATGATCTCAGGGTCAAAATTGAGCCCCAGGTGGGGGGTCTGCATTTGGCAGGAAGTGTGCCTGAAATTCTCTCCCTTTCCCTCTGCCTGTCCCCCAGCTCTCTCTCTCTCCCTTTCTCAAATAAATAGATAAATCTTTATTTAAAAAAAACCTGAATAGCAAGAATAAGAACAGCAATATTTGAATATGAAGCAATATTTGAAAAGATAACAACAGAGAATGTTCCAGACCAAATGAAAAACATGAACTCACAGATTAAGGAAACCAGAGCCAAAGAAGGAAGGAAGGAACAGAGGGACAAAAATCTTAACTTGGAAAACTGCCTATTATTAAACAAAGGGAAGATCTTAAAATCAGCCAGAGGAAAAAAAAGTTTACCTACGAAACAACAACAAAAAAACAACCAATGATGAAATTAATGTTAGAATTCTCAACAGTACCAATGAATGTGGAATAATATTTTTCAATGTGGAGAGAAAAAGAAAAAAAGAAAAAATCCTGTCCACCACCTATTGGAATTGTCATGCATCCATGACCCTTCAAGAGGAAAAGACAAATTAAGTCATTTTCCAGACAAGCAGAAGCAGAGTTCATGACCAACTCTCAGAGTATTCTAATGATTCTCAAAGAGTGGGCACCAGCAGCTTCAGCATCACCTGTGAATATGAGAGAAATTCAGCTGTTCCGGCTCCACCCTAAACCCTTGAGTTAGAAATGCCACAGTGTAGCTCAAGCTCTCCCAGTGATGATATGTGGCTCTGATTAGAGAAACCTTGCCCTGGAGACTATGTGAATTAGGAGAGAAAACAATTCTGAGGGAAGGTCTGAGACATAAAATGGAATCTTGGTCAAATAATTTGATAAACTTCAGGTTAACCTAAACCCAATATTAACTAAGTAAAACAATAATATCAAATTTAGGGTCAAAAATAAGAAATTTAAAATATTGAACAATAAGAAAAGTAAGATAGGATGGGGTGATTGTAGTTCACATGTTCCTAAAAAAGGCAGAAATCAGATAAAATTTTTCTGACTATTACAGTAATAACAATTATTCAATGACATGATCGCCATGTTAGCCATATTAATGCTACCTATGATATTCAGTTTAGAAATATTATAAATTACACTGTTCAAATGCTGTTAAGTGCATTACCTTATTTAATCTTCATAACAATCCTTTTAAATTAATAGCCCATATATATTCTCCTTTAAATAGATGAGACAACTAAGGGACATTATAATGACCAAAATCCCATGTTTGGGGTGTGGCCGAGATAGAATCCAAGGTTTTGGATTCTAGGCCTTCATTCAGCCTTTTTGCATTATCTTACCACTGCCTTTTTATCACTAATACAAATGTTACGTAAGCATGCTCTTCTGTGGAAAAATATATTCTTTGAAAAAGTTTCAGGGATGCCTGGGTGGCTCAGCGGTTTAGCACCTACCTTCAGCCCAGGGCATGATCCTGGAGTCCCAGGATCGAGTTCCACATTGGGCTCCCTGCATGGACCATGCTTCTCCCTCTTCTTCTCTCTTTCCCTCTCTATGTCTCTCATGAATAAATAAATAAAATCTTTAAAAAAAAAAGAAAAAGTTTCAAAAACAATTTTTGTATCTCCTTTTATATAATACAAAGAGAAAAGGAGCTAATTCTTTTTTTTAAAAAAACTTTTTTTTTTTTAATTTCAATTGTAACAGAGCTCTGTTCTTTCTGTACATATGCTTAAATGATGTATGGCTTTGTTCTACCCAGAGAAATAGACTCAGAAGGAGAAGATAAAATGACAGCATTATTTTTTTTTTCCAATGTGAAATCTAAGAAGACTTGGAAAAACTTCCTCATAATAATATTCTTTTAAAGATAAGATTGGTTCCCATCAGTCAAATAGAGTGGATAGTATAAATGACAGAGTTAACCAAGTGCATCTGCTTTGGACTCTAAGACTAAGTGTTTCTTGAAGTGTCTTTCATGGATTCTGTAGAATAGCTGGTGATGATTACACTATAATGAAAGCACTGGCCCCTTTGCCTGCAAACCATTGCAGAGAATAAACAGCAGATCCTCCTTCCACAGCAACTAGAAATAATATCTGTCTGTGTCTAAGGTTGGCTGTTACCAGAGCCCCTTAGCCTTATACAGTGCTGTAGAATTTTCTAGAACCTTTATCTATAATTAGATTTACATTTTAAAACTAAAAGATCTTTTGATTTTAAAATTTACTCAGGGTCAAAACCTGGTGAGTCATTTATGGAATTTTTTTCCACAATAATTGAAGAAATTTTCCAATTGGAACAAATGCCAGGATGAATTTCTTGGCCTTCTGTAACACCTTTCATGTAAAGGTCTTCATGTGCATTGCAGACACAAGCTCATTAGCTTCCTGACAGCCTTGAGAGCCAGGTAAGTGTTATCAGATGTGGAAACTGAGGAGATTAAAATGCAGTGGATGCTGGTCCATCTTAGATTCAAATCAGGAGCTCAGCATCTTTCCTTGGAACACAGCTCTTTATTTTTACAGGACGTAATAATTACATGTTTTAGATTGCTCAGTATAGTTTGAAGTGACTCAAATATGGAAACATTCATTACATCCTTTGGGAGATGATTTTGATCTTGTGGATGGTTTTTTCTGTCTAACTTGTTATATATATTTTGATTCAGTAAATCTCATTCCATCTAAGAGAGTTCTTTTCCCCCTGGGGGAGGGACTTGTTTTTCTTTTTAGTCTCTCTCCTTTAGTTTAATCATTTTGAAACATATTCTTTTTTTTTTTTAAATAAATGTTGTGGAATACCTACTACATGCTCATTTCTACAGTATATCTGATACACAAAGATAAGTAAAGCATAGTCTTTTCTGCATTGGAAGGAGGCATGAGATTAATCTATAGATGGGAATTAAGGGATTAAAAGGTATGAATCTTGCTTGAAGTACACCATAGAAGGACTTTTTTCCAGCAGAGAGGGACTGGTAGGGTGAATTTCATTATGTCATTATGCCTTTGCCATAAGGGGAAGGGGGAGGTGATCTCATTGCCCTGGACTTTGGCAGATGTTTAGAGTAACAACAATAAAATAGCTTCAAGGCTGTCACAGAATGGAGGACATGAACCCAAGCCTCCAAATGACTTGAGTTCTTGGGGAGAGCTTTCACTGCTGGGTAAAGAAAGGAAAAACAGGAAGAGAGAGAGAGAGAGAAAAAAAAAAAAAACTTTGAGAGAAGTGGTAGATGAACACCCTTATGGGTCAATCTTGGCTGCTGGTGTACTGTTTGTCTAAGTCTATAAGACGTGTGTACAGCAGCGTTAGTGGAGTCAAACATTTATTTACTCACTAAATGTTTATGTGGATCAATTCTGTCTCATGAAGCTTACATTTTCCTGAGGGGGGATAGGAAATAAATAATGAGACAAGATGCATTCAGATAGTCGTAATTGCTATGCATTGAATATTCGTGTCCCCTCAGAATTTATATGTTGAAGTCCAATGCCCAATGTCCCGGTATTAAGAGGTGCGGCCCTTGGGAGGTGCTTCAGTCACGAGAGTGAAACCCTCCCGAAGGGGATTAGTGCCTTATTAAAGAGCCCCCAGAATGCTCTCTTTTCTCCTTCTGCCACATGAGGTTACAGAGACACTATGGCCATCTGTGAGCAAGCAGGTCTCTCTGGAACTAAGAGAAATAAGTATTTGTTGTTTACAAACCACCCAGTTTCAGTATTTTGTTCTAGTAGCCTGAGCTAAGACGATTGTTATGAAGAAAATAAAATAAGATGCTGTGATAGTGATTTGAGGAGATTTATTTTAGATAAGACAGGACTGGTCTTTTTATCTTAGACGTAAATAATAAGGAGATAGCTTATATAAGGTCCCAGAGAAGCAGCATTGCAGAAAGGACAACGGTTTCTGGAAAGACTCTAAAATGGGAACACATTTAATATCTTTAAGCAATGGAAGGAAGTGGCACTACAGCTGGAATGAAGTGATAGGGGGAGTAGTACGATGTGGTGGGGCTCAAACAGTATGGGGACTAGACTAGTAAAATGCTTGAAAAATATTCTAAGTCTGGTAGAAATTTGTTGAGGTATTGTAAACAAGGGGATGACATGAGTTTCAAGTGACCTGATTTGAAAAAGAAAAGATCCTTATAAATGTCGTATACAGAATAAATGATTATAAAGAAGCAAGTGTAGAGGGACGCCTGGGTGGCTCAGCGGTTGAACATCTGCCTTCAGCTCAGGGCGTGATCCTGGGACTCCAGGATTGGGCTCCCTGCACAGAGCCTGCCTCTCTCTCTGTGTGTCTCTCATGAATAAATATTTTTTTTTTAAAGAGGCAAGCATAGAAATTGAGAAACTAGTAGGTGGTAAAGCAATTTAGGCAAGGGCTGAAGACATCTGGATCAAGTGATGGAGAGAAGTGGACATATTTGGGTGGTACCACTGACAGTTTGCTTATATCATGCCTTAGTGGATATTAAGACAAGGCACCATTTGCCAAATAAAAACAAAATTTAAGTTAGAATTTTATTATACAAACAGAACTATTTTGGGGGCTGCATGGGATCTAGTCTAACTTTTTAATAATCCAAGTGGGTAACAGTTCTGGCTGAGGCATATACATACCCAGTCACAGACTCTATGGATACCAGGAGTATCCCCTCTCTGGCACCCCAGCCCCTAAGCAAGCAATTACACAGATCTAGAGTTGTGGGTATGTGTATGTGGGTTGGGAGATGGGATTCAAATTCTCCGGAATTCTACTGGGACTGGGCTTAGCTGCCTGAACACAGATGTTTCAGTGAATGTGTGTATGCACATGGTGCTGTGTACCCATGTGTGGTTATGGAGGAGGAAGCTCGGTTGTGCTCCTCTAGCAGAGGAGAGTTATGTGTTACTGTGAAGGTTTACTCAGAGAAGGAGTGCTGCTCTGAGCCAAAGATTCTTGAGCTGATATTTGAAAGATCACTCTGGTATGTAGCTCTAATAGGTCCAACTGTGGCTCCCCAAAAGATATGTCACAGGTACTAGGGGTGAACATAACCTTATTACAAAAAAGTCTTAGCAGATGTAACTTTGTTAAGGATCATGAAATGAGATCATCCTGGATTCACCAGATGGGCCCTAAATTCAATAAGAATTGACACTGTAAGAAGACAAGAAGACACAGAAATAGGAAAAACACAGAAAATGGAAGTGAAAGGCCAGGCAAAATGGAGGTGAGAGGCAGAGTTTGGGGTTATGAAGCCATTAGGTAAAGATGGCCAAGGATTGCCTGGAACCACCAGAAGTTGGAAACAGCCAAGAATTCTCCTTTGGATGCTCCAGAAGGCCTTACCATCATCTTGACTTTAGACCTCTGGACTCCAACTGCAGGATAATAGGTTTCATCTATTGTAAGCCACCATGTTTGTGGTAATTTATTATGTCACCCCTAAGACATGAATAGAAGAGGTGAAGGGGGTGGAGAGATAATGAGAGTTTACTACACAGAGGAGGGACATATAAACAAAAGTTCTGTGGTGGGATTGAACACAGTGTTGTTTAGGAACAGCATAGTGACTGTGGCTGGTGCCAGTGAAGATAGAGCTAGAGCAGTAGACAGGAGCAGAGAATTCTCAACTTTGAAGGTTTGTTAAACACAACGATCTTTATTCTAAGGGCAGTGGGGAGCCAATGAAGTGTTTTTAAGTAAGAAATAACAAGATCATGCTTGCCTTTTAGCATATCACTTTGGTTTTATCATGGAAAATGATTTGGAGGGAGCCAAGAGTAGCTATAATGAAACTGGATAGAAAACTATTGATTGCTATAGTCCAAAGTCATGGCATTAAAATCCAGGAGAAATAAAAGAGTTATTTGGAAGAAAAAATCTATAGGACTTGACTACACTTAGGATATGGTGAGTGAAGGTAATGAGATTGAAGTATCAAGAAAGTTCTTTCTAGGAATGATTAGGGATACCTGTGACAGTAAAGCCACCGTATTTCTTGGGGAATGTGATGGATAATTTTATGTATCAGCTTGACTGGACTAAGGGATGTCCAGATAGCTGGTAAAACATTTCTGGGGGTGTCTGTGAGGCTGTTTCTGGAAGAGAGAGTCACATTTGAATTTGAAGACTGAGTGAAGATGATTGCTCTCATTATTGTGAGTGGGTGTCATCTAACACACTGAAGGCTTGACTAGAACAACAACAAAAACAACAAACTGAGGACAAGTAAGTTTTTCCCTCTCTGCTTGAACTGGGACATCCATCTTCTCCTGATGTAGGACATCAGTACTCCTGGTTCTCAGGCCTTCCGGTTTGAACTGGAATTACACCACCAGTTTTCCTAGGCCTCCAGCTTGTAGAAAAGAGCATGGAACTTCTCAGCTTCATAATTACAAGAGCCAATCCTTCACGATAGGTTTCTTTCTGTATGTCTACATATATTCTGTAGGCTCTGTTTCTCTAGAAAGCCCTGACCAACTCAGAAAAGGTTATGAGTTCAAGTGGGCATTGGGGGTTTGTGGTCTTTAAGATATCCAAGCAGAGCCAGAAGATGAGCAGTTGGATCTGAGAGACTGGGCATCAGAGGAAAGATCTGAGCTCTAGGCATAAATTTAAACTTTTTTGGATATAAGTGGTCACAGAAGTACATGTGGATGATACTTCTTGGGAAAGAATCAAGAAAAAAATAGCATTGAAAAACCATAATATTTAATGGCTGGCAGGACAGTGGTATCCAGAGAGGCATGAGAAAAGCCAAGATTGTTGAGTCATGAAAACTTAGTGAGGAGAGAATTTCAGAAAAGAGGTGGTGTTCAGAATTATGGACATAAGGTAAGATGTCAACCCTTACTAATGTGGAGCTCTCTGGTAACCCCAACAAGAACTGTTTCAATGAGGTGATTGGGGTGGGAGGGGAGTTAGGGTCCTTTAGGACCTATCTATATCTATGATGTTAAGGGTTTTGGCGTGTTTTAGTGAAAATAAGTTATTACTTACAATATGGAGCCAATCCAATGACAACTTTAAGGAAATGATGAGTGAGCATAGAAATGTCAAGGCCCCTTGCTTCCCACCTTTCCTTACCACCATTCCTTCCAAAGATAAAACCACAAGCTTCTCATTGCTCCAGTGGCTAATACCACAACTCTGCTTGCAAGAATGTTATTCTTAGGATTCATAGTGGGAATCAAATGCCAGGGGAGAGAAAACTTCAATTACATTGTTAGATTTTATTTTTAAAGATTTTACTTATTTATTCATGAGAGACACAGAGAGAGAGAGAGGCAGAGACACAGGCAGAGGGAGAAGCAGGCTCCCTGCAGGGAGCCCGATGTGGGACTCGATCCCAGGACCCCAGGATCACAACCTGAGCCAAAGGCAGACGCTCAACCACTGAACCACCCAGGTGTCCTACATTGTTAGATTTCTTTCTGCTTTTAACTTTCCTGATTCTATGATTTAAGGGTGGTCAAAAAATGTATGAAAACAGATTTGAGGGCAGCCCCAGTGGCTCAGCAGTTTAGCCTGGCCTGCAGCCCAGGGCATGATCCTGGAGACCCGGGATCGAGTCCCACGTCGGGCTCCCTGCATGGAGCCTGCTTCTCCCTCTGCCTGTGTCTCTGCCTGTCTCTCTCTCTCTTTCTCTCTCTCTCTCTGTCTCTTTATGGATGAATAAATAAATAATCTTTTTTAAAAAAGAAAAGAAAACAGATTTGACATCAGGGATAGGGAGAGAAGGGGAGAGTAAGGAGTCTCTGGAGCAGGAATGGCAAGCACAAGGAGCAGAGTTGTGCAAAATGGGATACTGTGGCTGCCTCTGGCTCCACTTTTCACAGGAGCTATTAAAGTGAGGATAATTCAAACGTTAACTTCCTAGAACCTATAATCTGGATGCTGCCACTGGATTGGAGATTGTCAAGAAGGCAGAGGAACAATCACTTCATGCTGGAGATCTACACATAGTTTCATTAGATTCTCCTCAGGTTATTATATTATTTCTTAAGACTTTATTTATTTATTTATTTATTTATTTATTTATTTATTTATTTATTTATTTTTATTTATGCGAGAAGGAGAGAGTGAGAGTGGGAGCAGGGGGAAAGGGACAAGCAGACTCCATGCTTCACACAGAGCCTGACACAGGGCTTGATCCCACAACCCTAAGGTCATGACCTGAGCCAAAACTAAGGGTCAGAGGTTAACTGACTGAGCCACCCAGGTGCCCTTCTCCTCTGGTTTTATAAGAGGAATATTAAAGTTCTCATTTACAGGTGAGCAAATTGAGAGTTAAAAAAAAAAATCCTGTGCTGTCCACCCATTATTAGTTTGGGTACTGGGTTGGGTTTTGTTTTGTTTTTTTATGTATTTATTTATTTATTTATTTATTTGAGTCAGAGACAGAGAGTACATGTGAGTGCACATATGAGCATGAGAGGCAGAGGGAGAAGGCTCCCCACGAGCCGGAAGCCCAACTCAGGGCTCAATCCCAGGACCCCCAGGATCACCACCTGAGGCGAATGCAGACGCTTAACAAACTGAGCCACCCAGGTGCCCCTGGCTGCTGTGTTTCTCAAATTTCAGATTGTTACACCCACTGTATAGTTATACCCACTGATGGAAACTTGCTAGAATGACTTCGCTGTGGGCACAATATGTGCTCAGTTTCTCTAGGAGGGGAAGAATGAAGTAGAAACTTCCAGATTTGTTTGGGAGGGTGATTTAGGAATAAGTTCATATTGCTCCTGGCAGCAGGCTCAGCAAATCTCAGGGTAATCAGCACACCCAGCCAGTTCCTTTCCATGAGCCAGAAATAAAGAATGTAATTGAATGTTTTGGGTTGTATGGATCTCTCATAGTTCTGCACCCCCGCCCTCCATCCTGGTTCATGTTTTCTGGTGAAATCTCTGTGCTAAATGGCCAACGGCAGACAAATTAGAGCCGGGAGCAGAGTTAAACTGTCAATGCCATAGTTCTTGGACTTTCAACATTTTACCTCCAATGAATTGATGTCATTGTTCCCTTTTCTTGAGAATAGAGAGAGTGAGTTGCTTTTTCCACATTCCTCCTGCCCTTCCTCCTTTTTCTCCCCCTCCTGCCCTAGTTTTAACTCAAGCATGTAAACATAATATGGTTTTGTGGATAAAACATTTAGTCAGAGAAACAAGGATGTTGAGTTCCTTTTGTGGCTCCTTCCCTGACAGTAAGAGAAGAGGAGAGGAGATAATTTATTTCCTTTTACTAATTAGGGTATTGAGAGGAGAGATTTAGTGATGGAATCAGAGTGACAAAATTGGCAGTGACTTATTCACAGATTCAGGAAGATCTCCTTTCGGTTTGTTTTTTATTTTTTTTTTTGGGGGGGGGGATTCAATTTTTTTTTTAGATGCTGATTTAAAAAAAATAAAAATTGAGCACCATCACCCCTAGAGGTGGGGTGGAGAATGAGTTTGAACAATGTACAGTACTTAGTTCTTCCATTACCATGGCCACCCTTACTCTACCAGGCTTCTTTGACAATTCCCCTTCACGAGAGGAACAACAGCTCTTAATGGGAAAATAAATCTCTAGAGGCAGATAGCTCTGGGTTGGCGTCTCACCTCTGCACCCTCCACCTTTCTGAGTGAGCTGAACTTTTCTCAGCCCCTTCTTTAACCTGGAAACAATAGTAGCAACCTCACAAATTTATGTGAAGATGTGAAATATAATAGGCATGTTTCCAACAATAACCACATATTTAGGTTGGATCTGAATTAGATTAGCTAACTTTGTATGCTGCCTCTAGTGCCTTTGAATCTGGTTTGTATTTAGTTTGAGCCAAGAATCTCATATGGATATGGCTTATGTAGGTCTGATTCTAGTAGGTTCTATACTACTCTAGAAGAGATTTCAGAGCTGAGACACAGGTCCTTGCTATATCCTTGGGAACAGGCTAGTGGCCCATGATTCTCCTATGCATGTGTGACTCAGAAGCAAATGGGTGGCTGCATGTCAGGCTACCTTCTGGTATCTGAAGACAACCAAGAAAGCCTTTCCATATAGAGGTTATTTGGAGAGCATCCAGCATGTATCAGAAAGTCAGACCCACATTTGCCAGATTTCCCAGACCATGTAATAGATTCAAATCCTGCTCAGGTAGTAAACAAGAATCTCTGCTTTTTCAAAGCCATGCTGTGATCAACAGAATGGAAAGGCCCAGATAAAAATAATGCATAACTCTTATTTGTGGATTTTAGGGGTTCTAAAAAATAACATTGCTTGCATCATTTGTGTTTAGTTACTTGGTATTGACCCTGTCTTTCTGAGGATGCTTAGAGTTTTTCTTCTGCTTTGGCCTTTGAAATTGCTTCATCAGTTTTTTCCAGATGTCAACCAGTCAGCACAGGATAGAGGCACTGCACATTAGTACAATCATCAGCCAGGCAGCTACTTTCAGGCTTTCATTGAAACCTCCTGATTTAGATAAGTGCCATGGTGAGGCCATTGGAGAAATCATTCATTTTAGTGACAATGATCAGTTGTACCAATTGGTTGAGTAACCACCAAATACAAACCAACTTAACTTTTCCAATTTATAGCTAGTTATATCATCCTGTAGACAAAGTCATGGGCTGTGGTGAGACTCTGTCTTGAGTTTCTTGCCATCCTATCAGTTCAAACTAAATTATGTAAGTGCTAGGAGAATCATAACACCTTGGCTCACTACATCCTCCAGGGCATAGATACAGATAGAAATCACCAGATGAGCTGATCATGTCTTTGGTGAAAAAGACACATCTGAGTGTTGTGTGCCAAGGGACTTAGGAACCCTGCAGTCATATCAGTTTGAGAACAATCTCATTGGCTCTCGTAAATAAAGCAAGTGCAGAACAAGCCAGTTCCTGGAGAGTAGATGCAGAATCTCCTGGGGAGACTCAGTAAGTAGTGCTAGGAATCCAAATAGCACTTCTCCCTTTGCACTGATGATAAATCAGTACACAGTAGGAGGCTAGAGGTTGCCTTTTAATGGGTTCTTCTCTTCATCCAACTTCATTCCACATGGTCTACCAAAATGACTTTTGCACTTACCTGTATTTTGAGGTGAGTTCTTTATTCCTCCCCCAAATGAAATACACCTATTTTCCTCATCACCTATCATGGAAATAAATTCTTTAGTCGGGATCCCTGGGTGGCGCAGCGGTTTGGCGCCTGCCTTTGGCCCAGGGCGCGATCCTGGAGACCCGGGATCGAATCCCACATCGGGCTCCCGGTGCATGGAGCCTGCTTCTCCCTCTGCCTGTGTCTCTGCGCCTCTCTCTCTCTCTGTGACTATCATAAATAAATAAAAATTTAAAAAAAAATTTATAAATTCTTTAGTCATATTCTCCTCTTGCTTGTAGCTACAAAGATGTAACATGACTACTTTTTATTTCTCCAAGGAAATGGTAGAGTTTAGAGGTGAATGAACGAATCTTCTTTAATATAGGTAGTAAAATGCTGTTGATCATTGGATTTAGAAATAGATATGAAAATGCAAGTTTGCTCTCATGGTTTATCTTGCTTTTTACCCACACACAGAGCTCATGCTGGGGCTGTGTAAGTCCCCATTTACCTGCCCCTTCTTCCAACTGTGAATGTATTATGCTGGTTCAAACTAAGAAAGTTTCTGATGTTTTAATTTTAATTTTATTTTTCATGGTAAAAATGCTTAACCATAACCTCTACACCTTTACTTGTGCTGATCTACCATTTGAACAGGGTTTCATCGTGTCACTGCATATTTAATGTCATGTCTTCTTAGCTATGTCTCGTGTAACCAGCTTCTAATTTCAGCTTCTGCTTAGTTAAAACACTTTGTCAAACTTCCCTATCACATACATTTTTTTTTTCCTCTCACACATCATTTCATCCTCGCTCCTGAAAAATCTGTTAGTGGCAATTCCAATATTGGCAATGTAAGAGTGAAAAAGAAAATTAAAAAGGGAAAACTGAATTTGAATGTCATCATTGTAAGAAGGAAACGTTGATTGAACATTCTCAGTGAAAGGGCACATTGCATCCCAGATATGTGTGGGCTGTTTAGCAAGAATTATTACACAAAGGTTAAATAACATGTCATTCACTAAAATAAAAGGAGTCACTTAAATATTTATTTAAATAGATATTCCTCCAATACTTTTAAGCTTGGTTTATGTATAATTAATGAATTGAGAGAAAGATTCTGGAGCACAGAAACATAAAGTGTGAAGAACTACTGCCAATTGAGGTTCAATAAAAATGAAAAAAGAATGTAATCCTTGAAATGACAATGCTCTTCACTTGGAAAATAGGATTCCATTTTTAGACAACTTTTTTGGGAAACATATCTTCTTCATAAAGCACTGTGTGGTTATGTAGTTAAATAGCTTTAGACAATGCAGGATGTGTAAGTATAGTATCCCCTCCCTTATCTACAGGGGGATACATTTCAAGACACCCCAGGGGATGCCTGTAACTGCAGATAGTACCAAACCCTATGTATACTGTTTTTTCCTATATATACATGCCTAGGATGAGGCATATATATATATATATATATATATATATATATATATATATACTTATGCATATTTATATATATGTATATATTTTTAACTTATAAATTAGGTGCAGTAAGAGATTAATAATAACTAATGATAAAATAGAGCAATTATAACTAAATACAGTAACAAAATGTATTATTGGACTGTGCTCACCCTTTTTCTTATAAGGATGTGAGGTGATAAAATGCCTGTGTGAGGAGATGAAGTGAGGTGAACCCCGTAGGCACTGTGACCTAGAGTTAGACTGCTATTGACCTGATGATATGTCAGAAGGAGGATCATGTGCTTCCAGACCTGTGTTTGACTGTGGGTAACTGAACAGGGAAAGCAAAAACCACGAATCGGGGGGACTCCTGTAGCCTACTTGCAGGAAAAGGGCATCAGAGACTTAATCAAACCTGAGTGTCAGAAATGGCCTCCCTGAGGACATCACCTCTGAGTAGAGACCTGAATGATAACGATGTGAAAAGGTCCAATTTCTGGGAAGAGTAAGCATCACACGTGGAGTCACAAAAGGCCCGTGAGACCACGGAGCACTAGAGGAATTGGAAGATGTTGTTGGAGGGGAAAATTCTACCTCTATCGTTCCAGATATTCCAACTGCACTGAGAACCCAATTCACATAAAACAGATTAACAAGAATAAAAGGCCCAAAGTTTTATTACCTGTGCACTGAGGTCCAGTTATGAAATTGAGACCCAAAGAAATGACCAAGGTAGGCAGTTTTTATACATTTTAGACAAAGACAGTAAATTCAGGAGGAATTTCCAGGACAAAGAAAACAGGAGCTTTAATTAGTAAAGAATTCCAAGTGGGTTGATGGTAGTAGGGTAGTAAAAAGTAACAAAGTTTATTTTCCACAGTTCTTTTGACTTTAAAGTCCCTTATCTCTGGTGTTAAGGATGTCTTTTACTTCTTACTATGGGGAGGGCATTTTTCATATAGGAGATTTGTCTCTTGCCTTCAGAGGGATAGAGGAGAGTCTAAGGGTCCTTGCACTGGCTATTTCCCAAGTAGCTTTATTTCAAAATAATCAATATGCCATTGTGGTACATTTGGGGGCAATGTCTAAAGGCTGAGCTTAGGCGTGCCTGCATGGCTCAGTTGGTTAAGCATCTGACTCTTAATTCGGCTCAGGTCAGGATCTCAGGGTTGTGAGACTGAGCCCTGTGGTGGGCTCTACCCTCTGCATGGAGTCTGCTTGGGATTCTCTTTCCCTGCCCCTCCCCTTGTTCATGCTCTCTCTCTCCAAATAAATAAATCAATAAAATCCTTTTTTTTTTTTTTTCTTTTTAAAGGCTAGGTTTAAAAAGCAAGAAAGAAATTGTGGAAAAGTGAGCTAAGTGTACACAGGAGCCATCTAGGTGTCATCTGGTAGAAAGAAATGAATGCAGTTAGGTGTAGATCTTTTCCTAATTAATTCTGAAACTTATAATTTGGGAATTTGCCAAAAGAAATGCATTTTACAGCAATATTTTTAAGACAGATAAGGTTTCTTATATCCAATTAAGTACTACGTTTTGATATTTTAACCTCATTATTTGAGAACCATTGCTTTGGGATACATTTGCTCTTGATTTATTGATTCACTTACATATTATTATACACATGCAGATATAAAGATAAATAAGACAGTAGTTGCCTTCAGGAGATGATGGTATAGTGTGGTGGTGTAGGGTGCAGAGTAGGAGACAAAGGAAAGGCTATGAACCAATAGGCTAAGGAGGCAGAGAGATAGCGAGAAAAAGAAGGTGATATTAGATCACCATATCATCAAAACATATGGCAAAATATGCACAACACTAGAGACAGATGCCCTGCATCTCTCTTACCAGTAGGAAGCTTCTGTTTTTATAATAGTTTATTTTGGTGGGATCTCCTGGTTCTTTTGGGGGGTAGGGAATGTGGGATTGGGGAAATGGCCAATGATAGCAAATCTTCATTAACAGGTCACTTTACACAACCCCAAGGGGACCATTCACCCTGTATCCTATCTAAACGAGGCTGTGGTGACTCTCAGAGAATGTGAAAGTTCTAGGAGTCTGCAGGATTGATCCCTATGATCCTTTTCCTTTCAGATCACTCTTCAATACTTCAGCATCAGCCATTATACCTGGACCACGGTAAATAGTGAAGCATATATTTATAGTGTCCAGTATTGTCAGTTAGGAAGACTAGTCTTAACATTGACTTCTTAGGTTCCAGAATTCCTGTTTAGTGTTCTAAGTTTGGTCTCCTCCCACCCAAAGTTGGTCATTTTGGGGAAACAGAGTTTTTCTATTTAGCTTGGGACATACCCACATAGACACACATGCACACATGTACACTTACTCCTTCCTGTATTTCTTTTCTCACATCAAGTCTTGCCTAACTTTACAGAATAGCATGTTCTCTTGACTTACTGAAGACTTTCTTTAGTTGGTACACTTTTCACTCCTCCAGTATATAAAATCCTTTCCCGCTGATGGGCTTTTTTCCAATATTTCTCTCCTAGATCACAAACCAATATTCACAACTATATTTTTAAACATAAATTATATATAATATTAACAAGTGGTCCTTTCTTGCAGCCAAGAGAAGTATACTATTGAATAAAAAGAATAAAAGAAGAATATGTATAATACTTTCCTGTTGGTGCCAGCTCACAGAAACAGAGCTTGACCTTACTTAACAAAATTGCCTATCAGTCAGAATGTTTGATCTTCATTATATTATTTTCAACCATTGTGGCCTTAATTATTTGTCCTGAGACTTTTCAGAATTTGTGTCTTTCATTAAAATATACCCATATAACCAGGGACTATTTGGAGTAAGGTTTGGCCTCCAAGAATGCGATATGGGAGCAGAGTTTTGAGGTGGGGGACTGTTCAGGTAACACCACTGTCACAGCCTGGGTGGGATGCAACGGGAACCAGAACAAAGGGGAAGGCTGTGAGGATGGAGAAAAGATACAAAATAGAAAAAATACTGGAGAGGTAAAAATGGAAAGGAACTAGTGTCAATGTTTTGAACTCAGACAAATCAAAAGTGAACAGATGGAGATGTAAACAAGATATCAAGAGAGATTAATTTAAAGAAGGGATGGAGAAGGCAGAGTGATGACCTTTTAGGTTTACTTGAGCTGCTACTAGGAATCCACCCTTTGAGGGCCAAGCAGAGGCTGAAGCCCACTTGGGCTACTCTATCTCTCGCTTTCCTTCCCTGGCCTCTCCTTTCTCATCTCCCTCTTTCATTTTCTTTTCTGCAGAGTCCTCCAAAAGGGAGTGAGGTGGTAGCTGCTCTGGCTCTTAGTCCAGTTGGAGAAAAGTGCCTTTGCGAGGCTCATCTGCAAGCTGAATCTATTTGATTTTGCCAGTTGGTCTGGCATGCAATGAAATATTTGGGATTGGAGCTCAAGAGAAAAGTCAGAACTCTGCACAGCTATTTGGAAGTCCTCTGCTTAGAGATGGGCACGGAAGGGGTGATAGCAAGCATGTTTTCCTGGAAAATAGGGGGCCAAAAAAAGAACTCCAGGGCTGAACCCAGAAAGGAAGAGTGGAGGTGAGGTCAGGGAAGAAGCAATTCTAGGAAAACACAAACAGGATGAAGAGTGCCAAAGGAGAGATTTAGGGGAAAGGATGCTGATCAGCCATGTGATGTTGCAGAAAGAGAAGACAGTTGACATGGTGGTGGATTTGGAACCAGAGGAAGAGCAGGGTATGTGAGCACAATGTCTGGATGCAGACTGTGGGCTGTCGAGAATGAGTATGCATTGGAGACAGTAAATGAAGAAGAATTAAAGACAGAAACAGTGGCTTGAGGAATTAATTTTAAAAAGGGTTAAGATTTCAATATGTGTATACTTTACAGACTGCTTCCTGGCTGAGTAGAAATATCCAATGGAAAGGAAGAGTTAGAACATATGGCAGAGAGTACAAAGTGGACCCCCCACCAACACGCACACTCACATTCACACACTTATGAGCCTATACAACGTCAAGACAAAAGTGTCTTCCCCAGTGGATGAAGGATGTGACCCCTCACTAGAGCAAGTGGCTTGGTGAGTAGAAAAAGGAGGGTTCCATGGTACCCCCCTCCCCGCCCCGCCGCTCCTCACCATGCAACTTCCAACCAGTACAGAGATACATGATAACACTCGATATAGACAGCCTGCTGTGTGCCTACTTGGAAAAAGCATTCATGTCCACTCCACTTGGTTTGTCCTCTGTGTTCAGCCACAGTCATTACTCTCCTCAGGATAGAAGCTTGTTCTTACTTATAGCCAGAAAATCAGTTAGTCAATGTCCAAGGCCGAGCTCCCTCCAAATGCTGCCTCCCCAGGGTCCACAGAGTCATTCATGTAGAAAAGTCCCTAGCTGAAGCGTGTGGCGGCCAGTAATCACATTATTAAGGACACTTTTCCTTTGTTGACGAACCCAGTCAGCTCCTTTCCTGCCACTGTTCACTGGGACTTGGTTATAATTTTGTGGTGTCGGTTATGTTTTGAAAACGAAACACATTTTTTTTTCTCTATTCGAGTAGGTAGCTTCTAGTTAGAAACACACAGTTTAATCAGAGTATGCCAGGAACAGAAATAATTGGTCCTTTTTCTTCTTTCCCACTTGGAAATGAATGAAAAAAAAAAAAAAGCAAAGTTAGTCTTGGGTATTATTTAATTTCCTTGGGAGGACGCAAGCCATCAGGATTTTAGCATTTGTGCTTTCTTTGTGTGAAAATGTCGCAGGTGTATTTTTAGTAATTTCTTTGGGGATCTTATAGAAGAAATTTTCTATTTTAATATATCTAGATGACAATGATCTGGATAAGAATCCACAGAGGAATTTAGGAAAGAGTCTGTCAATGAACAAAGGAGACAGGAGGGAGCCCTCTAGCTCCCTGACTCCAGATAAGAAGGCCACTTGCCTGTCCCCTCCTTTGTGTCGGTGGCATTGTTTGCAAGAGGAGAGAAGAGGCTCCTATTTGTAGTACCAAACTGCTTGGATTACATTTCTCCCTTCCAGCCTTCCAGCAGTCTTTGCTTTGAAAGCATGATCACCTCATTATCCTCCCTATCTCTGTTTCCATCACTCACCACGAGAAGTGAGAACCTCATGTCATGCCTCATTCCTCTAATCTGAATCCCCTTTGCCCCCAAACCCTGTGCAACCTACCCTCTTCATCACTGCCAACTACCCCACAGAACTTATTTGTTTGTCTTCTCCCCCCAGTTAGAGGGTGAGTAAAGACTTTGGTCTGTTTTGCTCACTGCCATATCCCAGGGTTCTGGAACAGTGACAGGCCCCCTGTAAGCACCGCATAAATATTAGTTGAGTGATGAATGGGAGAAAAAAACGAGGAAAGGAAAATTTGAACTTGACATGGGCTTAGATGTGGTTTGTGAGAGACCAAGGATAGGCTCCAGGATAGTGGGCCTGGGATGTCTCTAGGGTCGCATTCAGTGCGTGGTAGCAGGAGGGGCAGCCGTAAAGATAACAGGCACAAGGACCAGGAGGTCTCTTTAGGTAGAAACTAATTTCATATAATGAGATGCCATCTTATCAATTTGCTGCATGCAGAATATTGCTTTTTTTTTTTTTCAAAAAATCTTCAAAGCCCTTGAGTAGCAGTGGCTATCTACATGATGGTTTTTCCAACACGAAGGCAGAATTTATGAATGCCTGTTTTCTAGGTCAGTGTTTGCCTTCATGCAAGCTGAAGTATTTTAAATAAAATGCAAAGAGAGTAGAAGCTCACAGCATATAATTGGTGCCCAACTACTGTTTGTCAGGTGAGCAGAGATATTCATGCCTGGGCAAAATTTGAAGAGTCTATTTTCTACCTCAACTTTGTGGGACTGTTTCTGCCCTGCCATGTGCCACCCATCACGAAGGGGCCTTTCACAGACAACTTAACTTCTCCTTTGCCTGTTCTCCCACCCTGGATGTAATTGCTTGACTTTTGGACTTTATTCCTGCAGAATCATACTTTCTCTTGTGAGACTTAGTGATACTGGGTTAATCAGACAAAAGAATTCTAGCAAGTTCCTTACTATTTTAATAGACAACAGCACCCAAGAACTTAGCAATGCCTAAAACAAGTCAAAATGATCAAGTTTTCTAAAGGTCCCTATGGTATGATGCTGGTACCAGAAATGTCAGGCAGTGTGACAAAGACAGTGATGTGGGTATTTGAGAGTGACCAGACTTTTGGAGTTTAGAATTTAAAACCTAACCAAGAGGGGAAAGCTGTACAGATTCAGAAGCCATTTTTTTCTAAGATAATCCTTTCATTTCAGTAAGAGCTTTGAATAGAACATTTAGACATCCTTATATGCACACAAACAGTATGATTTTCATATATTCTTTCTTAATAGGAGAAATTTCAGGTTGTAATGTCAGATCTCCTCATATTTCCACATCAGGAATAAATTGACCATGTGTTAGAGCTCATAAGATAAATGTTTTGTGATTTTTCTGTTGCTAAAAGAATCAATGCATTGAAGACACCGTAAGATAGATAGCCAAGTGGGAATGTCAGTTTATATCTAATTTCCCATTGTTTTTGTTTTGGAGATAGTAGAGTGAGTATCAACTTTCAGGGAAGCTTACTGGGGATTCATGATCTGCCCCTGGAGTATGAAGGAATGATGGCACAAAAATTATATATTAGAACACTTCAGTTACACCCCTTCTTGCAGTTGGATGGATAAAGAAGTACAAATAGATTTTATTTCAGGTTACTGTGGAGTAAATCAGTTAGAATTTTTAAAATCAAAATTTGTTGTACTAATGTATTATTTTAGAATATTTCTGAATGCCTAACCATATTCTAAATACAAAGGATCTCTCAGATGTATACAATTTTCTCGGTAACAATTCCATAAGTGGGCAATGTTAAGAGGAAAAGTTGCAGGTCAAGTGGAGAGATGGTGAACAGAAAATAAGAGAATAAACCGTTTTGAGTAACTTTTAAATTCGAGTACATTCTCATAAGGTCTTTGAAGCTTCACGATGGGATCATGAGGCAGATTCAGTTAGAACAAAGGATTTTGATTAGCATCGGGATTTCCTACACCACCTTCTGGTAGTAATGTCAACCTTTAAAACTGCCAACCTGCCTGACCTTTCCTCTTCCTTCTCCTCAATCAGACCATTACAGGATGGTTTATAAGAATATAGCTGGGAGCCTGGGGGGCTCAATTGGTTAAGCATCTGCCTTCGGCTGAGGTTGTGATCCCCGGGTCCTGGGATGGAGCCCTGAGTCAGGCTCCCTGCTGACACCTTGCTTGTCAGGGAGCCTGCTTCTCCCTCTCCCTCTGCTGCTCCCCCATCTTGTGCTCTCTCTCTCTCTCTTTCTCTCATAAATAAATAAAATCTTTTACAAAAATAAAAAAAAATAAAAATATAGCTGGACTTGGTAATTTAGAATTTCCTCTGTTCAAAGAAAAATACTATTTTTTAAAAAATATTTTGTTTATTTATTTGAGAGAGAGAGAGAGAGAGAACATGACCACAAGCAGGAGGAGCAGCAAGCAGAGGGAGAGGGAGAAGCAGGCTCCCCACTAAGCAGTCAACCTGATGTGGGGTTTGATTCCTGGACCCTGGGATCATGACCTAAGCAGAAGTCAGATGCTTAGCTGACTGAGCCACCCAGGTGCCTCAAAAAATACTTAAAAAAAAAAATGATTGGGCAGCCCCAGTGGCCCAGCGGTTTAGCACCTCCTTCAGCCCGGGGTGTGATCCTGGAGACCCGGGATCGAGTCCCACGTCAGGCTCCCTGCAGAGTCTGCTTCTTCCTCTGCCTCTCTCTCTCTCTCTCTCTTTCTCTGTCATGAATAAATAAATAAATCTTAAAAAAAATAATGATTACTTAAAAAATAACCTGAACCTTCCAATTGTTCTAAAACATTTTTTTGCCTATAAAATAATAGCTTTATTTTTTTATTTTTTCTCTCCTAACTTTTATTATTATTATCATCATCATCATCATCATCATCCTTAGTATAACATACCCTAGCTCCATCTGTGTCATCAAAAATGGCAAGATTTCATTCTTTTTGATGGCTGAGTAATATTCCATTGTATACGTACGCCGCATCTTCTTTATCCATTCACCAGTTGATGGACATTTGGGCTTTCTCGGTAATTTGGCTATTGTTGATTATGCTGCTAAAACATCGGAGAGCATGAATTCCTTCAAATCTGTATTTTTGTATCCTTTGGGTAAATACCTCGTAGTGCAGTTGCGGGAATACAGGGTAGTTCTGTTTTAAACATTTTGAGAAAGAACCTCCATACTATTCTCCAGAGTGGCTGTACCAGTTTACATTCCCACCAACAATGCAAGAGGGTTCTCCTTTGTCCACAACTTCACCAGCACCTGTTGTTGCCTGTGTTGTTAATTTTAGCCATTTTGACAGGTGTGAGAAAATATCTCATCATGGTTTTGATTTGTATTTCCCTGATGATGAGTGATGTTGAGCATATTTTCATGTGTCTGTTATCCATCTGGATGGTTTTTTTGGAAAAATGTCTACCTATTTCTAAACTGGGATATTTGTCTTTTGGTGTGTTGAGTTTGATAAAACTATATAAGACTTATGAAAGAAATTGAAGAGGAGACAAAGAAAAACATTTTTAACAGAAAAGACATTTATTCATCCAGAAATCCTTATGACAGTTATAAAAATTAAGAGTTAAAGTTCATAAATACCCCAAGCTCTGATTATTTTCATGAAAAACCTGCCACACTGGAGGAAAGGCAGCAAATTACAGCTAAAATTCCTTATTTATTGTATGTCTTTAACTTCTTTTTAACATTTTTGCCATCCCCAAATCATGGAACTATGAATGAAATGGGTGAGTTGGTACTCATGTATCACATAGTTCATTATCTTGTAGTACAAATAAGGAATGAAGACTCTAGCAGACATTTGACATAGTTTTAGCTAATATTCCCAGGGTTTTGTCTAAACTGGTGGGCAACAATTATTCAAGATGAAAATTGCCACTTTGTTGAATGATCCCCTCCTGTTATACTCAACATTATAATGTAAAGCAAATGATACTAGCATCCCTCCTAAATTTAGTTTTATTGTTTGAAAAGGGATTTGTTTTCAACTTTGGGTCTAAATCAGGGATTTTTGGGTCATTTCCTAGAATAATTTAACTGTTACTTAAAAAAGTGTTTCCAGGGATCCCTGGGAGGCGCAGCGGTTTGGCGCCTGCCTTTGGCCCAGGGCGCGATCCTGGAGACCTCGGATCGAATCCCACGTCAGGCTCCCGGTGCATGGAGCCTGCTTCTCCCTCTGCCTGTGTCTCTGCCTCTCTCTCTCTCTCTGTGACTATCATAAATAAATAAAAATTTAAAAAAAAAAAAAGTGTTTCCAGGTAATTCTGATGTGAAGTCAAGTTCAGAGGAAGAGTGACAAGGTGGCATGCAGGAGGATGTGTTAAGGGCTAAAGTGAACTCAGGATGAAGGTGGCTAAAGAAAAGAGACCAGACCGTGTGAAACTGGGACACCACCCAGGAGCGGCAAAGAGCAAGTACAGAGAAGAATTGCCAGGAAGGAGAGCGCGAACAGCTGCGGGAATGAATATGTCATGGATACTTAAAAGAACATGAGAAGGCTAGCTTTTGAAGGTTCACTTTGCAAAGTGGAAGAAAATATTGTAGGAAAGGGAAGATTTATTGTACTATGCCTGGCACATAGTAAGTGCTCAAGACATATTTGGCAATTGAATACGTAGGTGGACCAGATTATGGAGGGACTTTAGAGAGAAACAAAATAATTTGTATTTCTTATTCACTATATACTCCCAGGGACTGGCATATATTAAAAACTCTGTAAGTAATTACTTAATTATTGATCAATTAATGTGCCTTGCACATAGTATGCACTGCTTAAATGGTTGATATTACTCAAATTACGATTATCGTGAACACCTTTGTTTTTCAGATGGAAAATGCAATGATTTGTTTGTGTTAGGAGATAGTTTCTATTTTGGTCTGATGGAATAGCTCAGAGAAACCATATTGTTTAAAGACATTCCATCATGTTCCAAGGGGACATTTTACAGAAAAAGCATTACATCACCAGGTGTAGAGTTAGAGTTCCTACAATAAAATCCTCCCATGAAACATGAAAATAATGAAGCTATCCATGTAAGAATTCAATTAAGAATGCCTACTATGGACCTTCTGAGCAAAGGATAAAAACATTTCTGTCTCCTCTATAACGCTTACACTCTTGAGGGGAGCAGAAAATAAGCAAAAGATATAATACTACAGAATCTGGTAAATGGTAAAGAGAAGAAAAGAGTGCAGAATGGGAGTGTTGGTGGGGGAGAGGTGCAACGAGAAATTCCGGTGTCAAGAATGGTGGCCAAGAAAGGCCCTACTGAGAAGGGGAACATTTGAGTTAAGATCTGAAGAGTGATGAAGGAAGTCATGGAGATGAGTCTATTTGGGAAAGTGTATTTGAAGCAGAGGGAACAGCAGGTGTAAAGGCCCCGAGGCAACAGCAGGGAAGTGGTCAGTATATCTTGAGTGAACCAGAAAAGAATGGTAGCATATCAGTGTAGGACCTTCTAGGTCACAGGAAGGACTTTGGCTTTACCCTGAGTGATGTGGGAAGCTAGCTGGGGTTCTGATTTAGTCATGTTCCTGGCAGCCACAAGCCTCTCTGGAAGCTGTCCACAATTGTTCTAACTAGAATTGATTGATGTCTCCTGGGTTTTCTTAGTATTTCTTTCTTTTGGATTACCACACTTCCTTTATTTTTGATAAAAATAGGTAGTTTTCCTCCTTTCCCTGGGTTACAAATACCTTGAATGTACCTTGTTCATATTTATGTGTCCAGAGACATCTGACATAAAATCTCTATATAGACATTTACCAAATATTTCATATAACTTTAGAGCTTTATATAACTTTATATCTTTAACTATATAGCGTGCCATAAATTGATGTGCCATTCCATGGATAGCCAAAAACACCTAACCATGTTGCAGTCTGAGTCTCATCTGTAGGCATTTGAAATAATCTGGCAATTCCTTTAGAATTCACTCAGTGAACTACAGCTCTGCAATTAGTCATGCGTGTGATTTGAGGGTACTGAAAGGCCCCTGCTTGCCCTAAAATATTTCCACTATAAAGACTGCCTCCTCCCTGTCCTTACTCAGATCCCTTATCCTTCAGTCTGCACCTCTGGAGCAATTTCATTCTCATTTAGCAAAGGAAAGGGCATTGCTCTTAGAAAGCTTTTATAGAATGCACGCTGATGCTAAGCAGTTGGAATCACTCTGAGCACAGCCTGGTGGAGACCTTGTTAAAAATTATGCTGTACTTGCACCTCTCTTAACCAGCTCAAGACAGAACCAGTGTTCGTTCTATCATCTATCTATCTATCTATCTATCTATCCATCCATCCATCCATCATCTAACAGAGGGCCTCTAATTCTGCAGCCCTAATGACATAGTGAGCAGCTCTCTTCTGCACGATCAGCTATTGGATAAAACAATTCAATCAGCTTTGATAATTTGGAATAACAGGACTCTGCCAAGGGACTGGCTCTTCTGATTTGAAAGTAAATGTCTTAACCTCCCTCGCCATGACATTTATTTTCCATAAATGGTGCTGGCTTTGCGTTGGCATTCTTTTAGCAGCAGGAGACCATTATCCTGTGAGAATGTTCTCTCCCCTTTCACATTATCTCTTAATTATTGCCCTCTTTTCAGCAGACAATGCCTTTAGGAATTTTCATGTGATTTTCCCCTCCGTTCCTCCTCTGACTTGTACCGCCACGGGAGAGGATTTTTGGGTATTAACCCCAGAAAGTCTACAATAATGAATCTTATAGACAGTTGGCTCAGTCTCCACGGAATCCTTTGAGAGGGGCTGAGATGCCGTGAGCAACGTGCAAGGCAAATGCTTGGGAACTACAACATTTGCATGGAAGCCTTCGAGGGCAAGGAGGGAATGACAATGCAAATCTCCGAGCTGGCGAGTCTGGCTGGAAGATTTAGTTTTTCCCACATGTTAGGCTCTCCAGACCATCCCTTTTATTTATTTATTTTGAAGAAAAGGTTTCGCCCCTCCCACTAACAAAAATAGCCTTCACTAATGTAAATCCCATTTCTGCAGTTTTGGTGAGTCTGTAGCCAGCCAGATTAAAACAATAGCTGCAGAAAACCCGAGAACTCCCCCGATGCATCTTAATGGCTGTTTGTTAACTTCAAAACTGACCATTTAAATGCTAACCCTATTTAGCAAGTAATCCAAAACATAAGCACCCAGCTTGAATCATTAGCATTTAATTGTGTAACATTTTCTATTGCTAGTCAGGGCCAATTCTCCTTGTATATATATATATACGTTTTTCAAAAAGCACTTTAGGACTCAAATTTATGTTCTGGCATAAATGCTTCTCTTGCATTATTTATGAATCCATGGGAGCCTAGGTTAAGGTTACATCTTGTGCAGAGGCAGAAGTGCATACAAAACTTAAGAAGAGCCCCCCACCCCCTCATATATTTGGAGATTAGCGGAAGGGATCCACAGTATTCTGTTGAAGTTGTCATCAATATTTATTGATGACGACTGTGATGTCATACAACAGGGAACACTGAGCTCCACACACGTTTCTGGCAGCGAAAGAGTGGGGTTGAAGGTCCCCCCCCCCCCATTTCTTTGAAAATACAGGAAAAAAAAAATTCCTGGTGCTTTTTCAACATAATATAAAGGTCACTGACAATAGCCCACCTATAGATGGTGATGTGTGACATTTAAACTGAATACAAGGAAAGCATGATAAGCATTAAAAAGAACTAGTCACTTTCAAGATAATGCTGTTTACCAAAATCATTTCTCTTTGGAAAAAAAAAATACTATACCATTTCATTTTATTTCTCAGATATTTCTTGAGAAACATACAGTGTCTTTGGGAGAATGTGAATAAAGAATAGACTGTCCATGACTCTTATTTCATCCACTGATTTATGAATAATATTTTAAAAGCGTGGCCTAGTAGGCCTTGGAAACTGGCCCCGGGGAAGAAATATCTTTGGGTGTTATTTTCAGTTGTTATGTTTTGGTGAAAAAAAAAAAAAAAAAGCATTGAGGTGTTTGTGGAGTGCACGTTGCCAAAACTAACAGTTGTAAGAAAAGAAAGTCATTTAGAAAATGGTTCTATTTTTACACTTCTATCGGACGCGACCAGCTGGACCGATCCTGCTTTCTCTCCGTGGAGTCGAATTGTTTAACTGCGTGCACGAGACCTCCCCGTCTCAGCAGCGGGCCAGAGGGGGATCTGAGCGTGGGAGAGGGGTGAAGGAGGGGTGCTGAGAACCCTTGCCCCCATTAAGGCTCCTGAGAAACTGCTGAGACCTTTCCTGGAGTCTGCGGGGGAGCCAAAGAAAAAGAAAGAGGAGCATTAGAAGGGGCAGGAGCCCCACTGGGAATGGGGATCTGTCTACCCTGTAGGTTGGGGGGTGGGGTTCGGAGCAGGCCCGTGGGAAGCGGTGGTTCTCCACGGCCTTGGTACCGTGCACCGCGCTGCCCAGGCCACCCCTGACACCGAGTGACCACCAGGGCGCGGGGCTCGGGGCTCGGGGCTGGGCCCCAGGCCTTGCTGACTGCTCACCCCCCTCCCCCCTCCCCGCCCCGGGGGGCGCCTTCTGAGTCAGAACCGCGGGAGGGTAAAGCGGGAGCGAGCTGCGGCCCTTCCCATTCTGCAAGCGCCCCGCGCGGGTAAGGGAGGCCCGGGCTCCTGAGCTGGATCCGGGCGCCAAGAAGGGCCCTTTTCACCCCTGCGGGGAAGGTGAGCGCTGAGCTCCCGCGGCGGCCCGGAGCCGAGAGGGGCGCAGGGCAGCCTGCGGGCGCCACCGGGTCAGCCGAGCGGCGGGGCTCGCGTGGGCCTGGCCCGCGGCAGGTGCAGGAGCGCGCCGCGTCCTGGGGGGGGGGGGGGTCGCTCTCCGTTGCCTGGACGCTGGGAATTGTTGCTTAAGCAGGAGTAACACGCTGATCCTTTTGAAGAGCGGAGCTAAAAGCCAATGACGCCTTTCTGTTTCTGCAGTGGCACTGCGACCTCAGTATCAGGACCTGGGGGGGGGGGGGGGGGCAGCAGGCCAAGCAAGCACCACTATTAATTGAATGAGGGAAAGGAAAACTATCCCAGTGCCTACTACTCGCAGAGTGTAAGGCACTCAGTATTTTCAGTGAGTTTGCATTTAATCCTTACGATACTGTAAGGCTTTACCCACTTTTTAAAAAAAGAATTATTTACTCATGAGAGACAGAGAAAGAGGGAGAGAGTGAGGCAGAGGGAGAAGCAGGCTCCATGCAGGGAGCCCGACGTGGGACTCGATCCCGGGTCTCTAGGATCACGCCCCAGGCCAAAGGCAGCACTAAACCAGTGAGCCACCTGGGCTGCCCAGACTTTATCCATTTTGTAGCTAAAATCTTTGAGCGTAAAAATTACATGAGATGACTATCAGCCAGGTAAGTTTAAAGTCTAGGACCATATTTAAATAATTGGCTCATAGGTTAACTGGAAGGAGGTTATGGATAGCAAACCCTGCGTTTCAATTTTGCTGTTAGGATTATTCAACCCGAAGTTGCAAATGGTATTTAATATTTTGGAAGACAGACTTCCGATGGAAAACAGACCCAGGTTAGCTGCGATGATGGTTCAAGACCAAGAACGTGAGATTAATCACGACTCCATCTATTTGGCTGCGCATCAGTTAAAGAAAAGTAACCATTTCAAAACTATAGTTGAGAAACCTGAAAATGGCAACTCCTGTTAAAAAAAAAAAAAAAAAAAACCTAAAAACTAATGATAGTGCTTGAGTTCTTTGTTCAATGTGGGCTGCCAAAGAAGATAATGGCACGTTAGGTGTTTTGATGGGTAATACATATTAGAATTGGTGAATACATGCAAAGCACTTTGCACAGTGACCAGCCCCAAAGTAAAGGCTAAATTATCAGCTGCGACTGAATTGGATCTTAACTAAGGAAAGTCCCTGTGCTGAAGGGGAGACACCTGCCCCGTAATTCCATGTGTCAGACATTTATTATGCTTTCCAGGAATCTCCTCTTACCCTAATGATAACCTGGTAGTTAGGGGGTATTATTCCCATTCTACAGATGAGAAAATGGAGCATTGCTCTAGGTTATTTAACTAATGCCTTGTGGAGCTGGGTTCCAAACCTGGACATTCAGACTCTGGGAGTGGGTCCTTAAGGTTCTAAGATTCCAGTCATTTTGAATGTTCAGACTTTTGTATAATATATGTTATCCAAATATAGGACTTCTATCTCCTTTGTATACATGCCTACTCATGCTACTAATTGCACATAATAATAACCTGTTAATGCTATAATTTTAGCAAGTGGGGCCATAGTAGACTAAAAGACTTAGCTTCCAAATATTAATAAAAATAAGTTTTTCTTTGGTAATACTTGATATTTTCACATTATTTTTCACATTTCAGAGTGGGGGATCCCCTTGCCCTTCTTCTCTATTCAGAAATATTCTTTATTATTTTTTTAAATATTTATGTATTTATTTATTCAGAGAGAAAGAGGCACAGAGACATAGGCAGAGGGAAAAGCAGGCTCCATGCAGGGAGCCCCACATGGGACTCGATCCCGGGTCTCCAGGATCACACCCCGGGCTGCAGGCGGCGCTAAACCACTGAGCCACCGGGGCTGCCCCAGAAATATTCTTATATGCATTTACAAACCCGTGGCCTTTTTAGGAGAACTGCTTCCACTGGATATATTGCCAATTTGTTCTTGCCATGTTTGTCAGAGTTTCAGAAAGCTCTTGTTTAAATTTTTTAACTTCCTAATGAAATGAGGCTTTTGGGAACCCTGAGGCTCTCCTTGTTTTATTGAATCCTTCCTCCTGTAGATCTTCCCTGTTGACTCCTATATCCAGGCACTGTTACAGGCATGGGATGTATAGTATTGAACACAAGGCATCAAGCCTGCCCTTGGACCACTCAAATTCTCTTCTTGCCTTCACCATTTTAGACTTCTGCTGTTCTCAGACCACAATTAGTGGTGTGAAAAACCTTGTTCTTGGTTATTTTTTTCTATTAGTGGATACACATGTGTGGTGTAATCTTAACCTGTTAGACATCTTGGTCTCTTCTCGTTTAAACTCTTTAAATTAAATTTGGTCTCTTTTGGAAAATCTCATCTTTGGAAGCTTTGGTTTATCCATTTTCTCCTTCTACTGGGCTACTTCTAGCTTCCCAAATAACTACTTGAATCCAATCTGCTTTGGAGGCAATGGAAGCTAAGATACTAGGTATGAAAAGAGTGAATTACCAGGGGAGAGATATTCTAGATTGAAGGAGATTATAGATTCAGCCTAAGTGGAATTAAAATCAGCATCATGATACTGTTTATTTTCTTTGAACATTAGGTCTTCTTGTTGTCAAACTTTCCTGATAGTAGTGCCCTCTCTGTAATCTGTAGTTTTACGAAAGTCCTTGCTGATTGTAGAGGGGAAAACACCATGAAATACCACTCTGAGACTTCATGTTCCAAATATTAGAGGAATGGCATTCCACAGCCACCTCAACAGACATGAGTCACTGGTATAACAAAATGTCTTATACTGATAAAATTCAAATTTCTAAATCTAATAACATAAGATAGTAGAAACTTTAATATTTTACGGTATAATAAAATGAATATATTTCTAATTCTCCTTTTCAATCCCTTATGCAACCCTTCTATGTGACTTGAGTCTGATTTGAGAGTAGCCCTTTACAGATGACACCTGTAAGAAAAGGCAGGAGCAGCAGCAAATCAAATTTTTATTAACGTAGTAGAAATAAAGGATAATGTATTTTGAAATAATTGGTGTTGCGTTTTTTCCTTTGGATTTCTCCCCATGTAATCCTTCAGCTTTAAGATCCCTTTTTTTTTTTTAATTTATTTATTTATGATAGTCACAGAGAGAGAGAGAGGCAGAGACACAGGCAGAGGGAGAAGCAGGCTCCATGCACCGGGAGCCTGACGTGGGACTCGATCCCGGGTCTCCAGGATCGCGCCCTGGGCCAAAGGCAGACGCCAAACCGCTGCGCCACCCAGGGATCCCCAGCTTTAAGATCCAACAGTGGGACTGTAGTGGGCAAAAGGTGCTCAGCTCTGCTGGGAAGCTGAGAGGCACATGTTGGAATTGTCCCATCAGTGGGGAGGAAGCTGGACCACCACTGGGCCCTTGTTGATGGAGTGTGGCTCCAGGAGTGTGAACTATGGCCTGCCCTCCATACTCCCTTGGCTTCCAGGAATGAGGGAAGTTACTAGTATATATGGGAACATCTCATAGATGACCCCCTAGTAGTAGATAAGAGCATATGGACAGGGTATCAGTTAGTCAAATCAGTTATTCAGTAATGAATACTGATTAGTAACTTAGTATAGGTGGGTAGTGGAATAGCTTGCCAGGGCTGCCATGACCAAATACTATGGACGGGGTGAATGAAATTATTTTCTCATAGCTTTAGACGCTGGAAGTCAAGATCAAGGCATTGGCGGGATTGGTTTCTTCCGAGGCTTTTTCCTTTGGCTTGCAGATGGCCACTTTCTCCCTGTGTCCTTAAGTGACTTTTCATTTGTACAGAATTCCTGATGTTTCTCCTTTGTGCTGATTTCCTCTTACAGAAACAGATTGGATCAAGGCTTACCCTAAAGGCCTCCTCTTTCCTTAACTCTTTAAAGGCCCTATCTCCAAATATCCCATTCTGTGGTACTTGGGCTTAGGACTTCAACATATGAAATTTGGGAGAACACTGTTCAGTACATTAACAGGTGCTATTAGATGCATAAGGGAAACCAAAGATGTATCCAAATTATAAAGTAGCTTGTGAAATGTGGGTCACTATAGAATATCGGTCACGTTTCTGTGCAATGGGCTAACTTCTTGATGTTTTTGCCCTGAAGGAACAGTTGGAGATTAGGTATAAATTTACAAAACTGAATGGCAGCCTTTCCAGCTCTTTTCATCTAATTGGGGAGGGGGTGTCATCTTAACTGAAGTATAGTTGATACACAATGTTACATTAGTTCCATGTGTCATCTGATTTTTTGGAACTTGTATGCCTGGGCAGAAAATGGGAAGTTGTTTTCCCCCACCTAAGAAACCATATGAAACAGGTAATGACACTTGTTGGAAGGTCTGCAAAGAATTATCCAGTTCGCATTCTGACTATCCTACAAGTAAAATCCAAAGTCTCAAAAATTGGTCAAACACCAAAACTGCATTTTATTTAATCCCTCATTCTAAATTATGTAAGGCTATCAAAGGACCATAAGCTATTTGAAGAACGCCTCTAACATGAAAATGAACCAAAACAAACAGGAGAAAATTGGAGGTAGAAGCAGTGCAGAGAACATTTTTTTTTTTAATCTGAAAGACAAACTTGTGATCTGATAATTAAAAAAAAAAAAATAGACAAAAACGCTGAAATAGCAAAAAAAAAAAAAAAAAACAAGAGGGGGGGGGCATAATGGGATAGAAATGACACCTCTAGGTACCAGAGCATCTGATATCTAGTAGTCCATAAAGAGAACAAAAACTAGAGGAGAGAAAGTTATCAAAGAAATGATAGAAAACTTCCCAAGAATGAAGGGCCCTCAGAGTGCCTGCTACAGTGAATAAAGAGGTCTATGAAGATCTATTATTCAGTAATAACACCCTGAAGATTAAAACTTACAGAAAACTATAGTGAATTTGGGGGAAAAAACATGGCATTGAACCCTAGAAGGTAGTAAGTGCTAGGGAGAGACCTTGTAATTCTGATGAAAAATGCTTTTTAACCTGAGATTCTAATCACAATCAAGTGGACCCTCAAATGTCCAAATGAAAACTTTTGAATGTGCAAGAACTCAAAATCTTAACCTATGTTGAATCCCTTCTCCGGAAGTTCCTGAAAGATGTACACCACCAGAATGTATGGCACCAAGTGAAGATGAGCTGGGGGTCAGGAAAGAGGTCCTCCAACATAAAGTAAGAATGTGGTGGGGAAATCTCTACAACCAATTCAAACTCCAGGAGAATGTTCTCTAGGGAAGAATGGAACAGATAGTTTACCTGATGTATTTGCGTAGGAAGTATTACTGAGAAGAATTTTCCTGAGCTGTTGGAATACAAGTAATTGTTACCTCCAAAAGAGCAACAAACATCGTCATGGTAAATTGGTTAAAAAAAAAAAGCTCCCCAAACCCCCTATATTTAGAGTCCTAGTAGTATAAAGAATATTTGCTAAATATGGCAATAAGAGTCAAAAAGTAAAGCATTAGAAACTGGAGGTGATATAAGAAAATGAAATCTTCATCCTCATGATAGGAATGTCTAAAATTGATAAATTAACAAATAAAGTCCGCGTGTTTAATAATACGAAAATAAGTTAGCTAAAACATACTTAAGTGGTGGTAATACAACCAAGGAGCTGCTATTTTATAAGGTTTTTATATTTTTGACCTATGTACTATATTAAGAATAAAACCAAAAATCTAGAAAATCAACAAAATAACAGATTATGCATTTAAAAAGTTTAATAATCCATTTCATGTATTTATATACCTTTATAGCTGTATATATATCTTAAGAATACATAGCTATATGTGAAGATATGCTAACATTTATTATGTTTATATGTGCCAACACCATACTTAATATGTCTGTCAGTCATTGCACTAAGTATTTTACATATAGTTTCTTAATTTTTGCAATAACACTTGAAGAGATCTTATGACCCCATTTTAAAGATGGAGAGTCTGAGGCCAAGAATGTCTTCTCCAAATAAGATTGCTAAAACAGAGTACAGTGGTTCTCACTATTAGGGAGCATCTGAATGACTTAAAAGACTTAATAAATCAAACACAGCTGGGTCTTATCAGTTTTTCTGATGCACTAATCTGGGATGGGGCCAAAAACATTCCAGGTGGATGCTGATGCTACTGGTCCAAGGACCAAATCTGAGCTGAATTTGAGTTGAAAGTGAAACCAGGGAGTGCAATTGTGGGCACCTCTGATTCCAATTACACAGTAGTGCTTATCTGAAACCACACATAATGGGGAATATTGACTGTGTGGATGCAAAGACTTAGGAAAAATTTTGTTCCCAGAGTCCTCAAGTGAGCAGAAAGTGGGCTCTTAGGCCAAATATGCCAAATTACATAGAGCCTCTGAACATGATAAAAATGATCATTCCTACATAGGGGTTAAGTATTCCAGTAAACACTGTTAAAGCAGTTCATGCTTACTGGAGCCAATCTTGATTATGCCGTACCAGTTGCCAATGACTGATTTAGAAAAAGGCTTGTGATGCAATTCTAGCCAATAGGATCTGAGAGGAATTCTCCAGGTGGACTTCTGGGAAACCCGTTCTGGCTCTTAAAAAGACCTACTTAAGAAGAGATGTCACCATTGTAGACCTGAGATCTATATTCATGGCAACAATTTGGTGCCCAGGAGAGAGCTATTCTGAGGGCCAAGCTGATGTCTTAAACAGTTGTGTGGAAAGATAAACTCCTGGTGCTATTTTAGAGCTGCTGAACTAAGCAAATCTGGAACTCAACATCTGGATTTCTTGGTATATGAGAGAATAAATTTTCTTGCTCTCGATAGCCAATTTAGGTACTTATATCTGTAGGCCTCCTAAATGCTAAAAGTACATAAAGATACACGTGAAAGATCTGGAAACTAAGTGAATGCCAGACAGGAGTAATTTGGAGAAAAATCAGAAGGGAGAATAAAGTTTAGCAAGGGGAATGGACTGAGCAGCATAAAGTGTAATACCCTCCTTCCCATTTTATCCCCACCATGGATGTGGCTTCCCCTGGAATATCTGTGTGCTCTAAAAAAGGATCTATAATAATGTAATATACTTCAATATAATAGCCTAGTAAAATAATACAGTATTGTAATGAAACACTTTTAATATTCTAATACATAAGGATATATCCTACTATATAGAAGGCTCAAATAGGTCTACCATATAAAGTGTTTTTTTTTTTTTTTTTTTTTTTTTTTTTTTTTTAAATTTTTATTTATTTATGATAGTCACAGAGAGAGAGAGAGGCAGAGACACAGGCAGAGGGAGAAGCAGGCTCCATGCACCGGGAGCCCGACGTGGGATTCGATCCCGGGTCTCCAGGATCGCGCCCTGGGCCAAAGGCAGGCGCCAAACCACTGCGCCACCCAGGGATCCCCATATAAAGTGTTAACTGATCTAGAGCTACTTGCTATGTGGGCAGCTTACCATGGGTATGCAATAGCATATTCTGTTAATTACCGTGTAACAAACCAACCCCAAATTTAATGACTTAAAATAACCAAGTATGTGACCTGTACTCTGTGGGTCAGCACTTGAGGCTGGCCCCAACTAGATGGCTGCGTCCTGTGTCTGTGGGAAGAGCTGCAGGCCAGTTAGGATTCCTTGCCTCTGAGAGTTAGCTTTCTGTCACCTGGGCTGAAAGCGGTGACTGGTTCATGTGGTCTGGCACTCTAGGGCGAGCTAGCTGGGCTTTTTCTCTTGGGGCTGTGGAGGTCTAAGAAGCCAAAGTAGGTGAGGCACATGTCACCTCTGCTACATGCTGTTTGCCAAAGCAAGTTGCAAGTCCAACCCAGATTCAAGGGACAGGGAAATAGATTCTACTTTTTAATGAAAAGGAAAGAAGGAAGGAAGGAAGGAAGGAAGGAAGGAAGGAAGGAAGGAAGGAAGGAAGGAAGGAAGGAAGGAAGGAAGGAAAGGGTGAAGAGAGGTCCTTACTTTTCTTACAAGCAATCAATCTGCCACATACATCCAATGGAAAACTGAGCAGAGAGCCATCTGACAAGTCAGGCAATGACAGTTGCTGCAGAAGTGTGGGCAGCAGCTAGTTGTATGGGAGGCAAAATAACTACTTGGCTGTGGACCACAGTCAGCATTGACCTTCTGAGGGGGTAAGTGAAGTACGTGAGCAGCAAAATCTGTGCCTGGTAGCAGAGCATTCCTATAGGATGGCAGGCAGCTAGGGCTGTAGTAAGGCATCTGTTGAAATCAGGAGAAGTGGGAGAACGTGAGTGGACTTGGAGTACCTGTGCAGCACTCTTGGCTTTTTCCCCCCCTCCCTAGATGTAACAGGAAGAGACTATACCGGGATCCCTGGGTGGCGCAGCGGTTTGGCGCCTGCCTTTGGCCCAGGGCGTGATCCTGGAGACCCGGGATCGATTCCCACGTCGGGCTCCTGGTGCATGGAGCCTGCTTCTCTCTGCCTGTGTCTCTGCCTCTCTTTCTCTCTCTGTGACTATCATAAATAAATAAAAATTAAAAAAAATATAAAAAAAAAAAAAAAAAAAAAAAAGGAAGAGACTATACCGAAGGAAGAGTGGTGGTGAGGCTCTGTTGGGATGGCTGGGAGATGTGACACACAGGTACTGAAATTACCACAGGTATACCTGCCACTTGTCTTAGAGCCATAGTAACTAGAAATACGCAGCATGATTCCAATACTAATTTCCAGCTGTCTTCAAATGAATGAATTAGCTCCTTGCAGTCCAGGCCAGTGTCCTGTCCAGGACCTGACTGGATTCTCCTGGCTTGTCATCCTGGTTCCAGCTTGCTACCTTTTTTGGGAATCTCTGTTCTTCACCCATACTGATTGCATGAAAACAGCAGTTTGTGGGCATCAGGCTATCCCAATTGTACAGATTTCTCAGACTCCTTAGTCTGAAGATGCTACAATTCATACTTCAAGTACAAAGTTGATATTTTAGTTTTAGTGATCTCTCTTTTCTGATGATGCATAGACGTGTGTGTGTATGTGTGTGTGTGTGGACTTGGGCTGAAGGTGTTGGATTCTTTTATGATGTGTACTCCCTCAGGGGAATGATGCTGTCATGCTCTGGTCTCCCTCTTGTCCATCTTGTAAGTGCTACAGTTTTGGAGAGTTCTGTGGAGTTCATCTTATTCTTAGGCATCTGAAGAGAAGCTCCCAATTGATAAACCTTGACCACCTCCTTCACTGTGCAAAATCATTGACTCCTTAGAATTTTATCAAGCCTTATTTCCCTTTTCCCTTCTTCCCTAGTAAGTAGCCTACTGATCTAGAGGCCAGTTGGGGGTTACGCTTATAATCTAGCTGGAGTAATGAACATACATGAACAAAATAATTACATGCTAAGCCTTGTGTTGAAGGAAAACCTGTAGAGAGAATATCACAAGGGGTTGTCCTTATAGAAAGCTAATACATGAACAGTGTATGGAAAATTTGAACAGACGGATGACAGCAGAGAAAGTATCCTGGACAAATCCTCGATTTAAAGACTGAGAATAATGTATTTTAAATATATTAAGAGTGTACACGTATTAAATACAAAATGTAAATTAAGCCACAGATCTGTTTCTAGAGGAAAGGTGAATTGTAACACATAAAGAACAGCTAGCTCCTAAATTATAAGATATGAAGGATTATTAATGGTTTATAAAATTTTCTCACCATATTGAAAGTTTCGGTGTATAGCTTTTCAAATAAATCCTTCATTAAGCATTTGATAAATATTCCTCAGTGTTAAAAATGATTCGGGCTGTCCTATTTTTTAATAGGATATGTTTTGAGAGTGATGGCATGTAGGGAGAACTTTGAATCAGCAAAGGCTTTTTTCCCTCCCTTTGCATTTCCAAACCAAATCCTGTTTCAGGAGTTCTAGTAATACTGTTGGAGTGTGGATTGTTAGGTGTGAAAATTATACGGTGGGAGCATATTTGTTAGAGTATGTTTAGGTGGTGGATAATACAAGATACACAGCTCATTTTTACAAATACTTAAGACAGTGGCAGAACAGAGTCCGTTAAGGATGTTAAACTTCCCTTGGGGGCTGAGAGAGTATGGAGAATGGCCTGTGTTACCGAGTAAGGCCCATGTGCCAAGATCAGTTGCTCAGTCTAGCAGAGATGAGTGAGGTGGCTCCATCCTGGCAGGGGGCTCGGTAACTGGGACCAAAATGCCAGTCTTCCAGTTTTCCTTCAGATGGTACCAGGACATTCAGATGTGTGGATCAATCTGGCAACCAAAGGAGAACAACTTACACTGTGGGGTGTTTGACCCCAGCTCTCTAGTTTGTCTGGAGCTCCCCTCTCATCTTTTCTTTCTAGATCATTTTGTCCTTCTGGTAAATTTGTGGAACAAGAAGGGAAGAAATAAGGGAATAATCCTAAATATCATTTTAAAAAGCCAAAAGTCTCTGTCTTCCTCTTGATCCTTTCCTTAAAACACACACACACACACACACACACACACACACCTGCTGGGAAGAAAGTTAAGGAACTTTTAATTAGTATTTTGAAATTTAAATCAAAGTCTTCAATATTCAAACTATTACATAAATTATGAAAAAGTTGAGATATAAGGTACAATAGAGTTCTTTGTAGTAAAACTTCCTCTTATGTTCTACTCCTGTTTTTGTAGACTTATCCATATTTTAACTTGGTCTCTAATTTTTAATCCCCAGTGTAGAGATCATACTTCTTCATTGAAGAGTATATTTCTCACATCTTGACAAAGCCCTTTTCATCTTGCTATTAATAAATTGGCATTTAGTTTTTCTGAATGTGTTGCTTTGAAGCATTTCACTTAAAAACTGAAAAATACTCGTTTTATGTAAGGTTTATATTTGCAGTGAAATATTGCTATAGGAAAAGTTACCTATTTTAAACTTCAGAAAATTTGATTTATACCTTTCATGTTTTCAGTCTTGTTTGCTATTTGATTACTGGGGTTCTTGATTATAAAGTCTTTTTCAACATGGATCATGAAGCACTAGCCATTATTTTGAGAATGTTACATTTTCTGACTATTACTCAAAGAAATGACTCATATTGGATTGCATTCTAGGATATTAAATTATAAATGGTTTCTAAGGCTTCACACTTCCTCTTTTTCTTATTATCTTTGACATGAGTCCCCTGAAACTGGATAAATGTAGTTTGAGATGGTAATAGAAATTGCAGGCAATCCCTTAATTGCCTACCAAAATCCAACAAGTGCTGAAAACTGACAAATCTCTCATAATTCATTTGGTAGCATTCTGACCTGTCCTGAGATTTTTCATTGGTAGAATCAAACCTGAAATAATCTTTTTATAATCTTCATGTAATTTTTATGTAACCTTTATAATCTTTCACCCTATGAAGCACAAATATGTTTCACTGAAGACATACTAAGATGTTTGCTTATGGGGTGCTGTCCCACATACTGCTGGGGAGTTATCTATATCTAGAATATAAAAATACATATAAAATATACATTTCTGCACCTTCTAAAATCTGACTTCTAAATTCCAAAACCTACCTGATCCCAAGTATCACTCAAGATTTTCAAAAGTAAAAAACCTTTTTTTTTTTTTTTTTGGCAAATGTAAAATGAGCACATGTCAAAGATTCTATTCAACTCATTAATGAGAAAACCAATAACTTACCTACTAAAGCTGATTCAAAGGAGAATTTGAAAAATAGACTTCTCTAGTCAAGGCGGTCCAGCATTGCTGAAATTTGTATGAATAGATTCAAAAAGTAGCTAATGGCTTACAAAGGTGAGCACTCTTACTCAACAAATTTACACATCATGCAATTTCAACGTATCAGTATTCTGATTAAATATTAAATAATAAAGTCCTATATAGATGCGTTCTCCTAGATATTTATAGAATCCTTAAACAATGACACTGAAAAGATATCTGCTATCAAGATTTTATTTCCAGATTTTGAATTTTTTCCCACTGCTTTCTCATCCCTACATAATCTCTAAAGTTTATTAGTAATAAGGTCTTGGCCTTATATGTGTTTACAACTCTTGCAGCGTGCAGTCTGTTGTAAAGTAATGAAAAAAAATAACTATTTTAGTTTTTTAAAAGAACCTTGGCTTGGACTTTTTTTTTTTAAAGGTTTTATTTATTTATTCACGAGGGACAGAGAGAGAGAGAGGCAGAGACACAGGCAGAGGGAGAAGCAGGCTCCATCCAGGGAACCCAACGCGGGACTCGATCCCGGGTCTCCAGGATCACGCCCTGGGTTGAAGGCGGCGCTAAACCGCTGAGCCACCTGGGCTGCCCTTGGCCTGGACTTTTAAAAGCCTCTGTTTTGAGTCTTGGAAAGCAAGGTCAAGAATCTCCCTTTATGAGATTTTACTAGCAGTACCTACAGTGCTTATAGGTTGGGGTGAAATGTTATCTCCTAGATAGTCCCAAAATTTAAAAAGCTACTGACTCCTGGAAAGTGGCCTTTCTTATCACTGTAACCTAAATAATAGAACAAGTTCCATAGCAGTTTTCCTAGAAGGATTTGATAGCCATTGGCTCCATACATCAAGTATGATTTTTATTGGTAAGCTTGTTATACAATATCAAATAGGAATCCTTTACAGATAGGATAGGCTAGATATATGATCTTAGTGACACCATTTGTTAGTTGTATCCTAGTAAGGACAGACTCCTTGAATAAATGTATATTACCATGTCTTCCTTAAAATGAGAGGCAAATAGCCATATTTTCATTTAAAGTAAGGAGATTCTGTAACAGCATCTGAATTCTGAGGTCAACAAGAAGTTTACCAAATGGTTAATTTTAATCCACAGAAGCATGCTCTACTAATTTGAGAGATTTTTTTTAAAAAGAATTTTCTCCTATACTGATTAAAAAATAAGACACTAAAAATACTAAATACATTAGAATGGCTACAGCGAAATTTCTCACTGGTTCATTTAGTCTGATATAAACTTTTTCATGAGCTTGTCTGCTTTTAGAATAGTTTTGCAAATCCTGATGGTTTTCAGGAATAATGAATTGTCTAAGTGATGTCACCCACCCAAAAGCTCCAAGGCCTGATCTGTGAGTTTTTGCCTTAAATTCTGAAATGGACCTTCCATGAGTTGCTGAGACCATCTTTCTGTGTTGAAAATACAAAATCATGCCTGTAGCTTCGTTTTCAGGCAAGAATCAGGGTTAGACTGAACTCTGTTTGATAATGGGGCTAACTGCTGTGATTAACTTAAGTAACCGATAACCTAAAAACAAAGGAGTATAAAATTCTTTATTGCAATGAAATCTGTAAATCTTTCCGGTTTCTCCTGAGGGTAGGAATTTATAATGGGTGTTATAACAAATAGTCTAGGGCCTCTCAAAGAGCTCTGTAAAACAATAGTTTTCAAACCTTATCAGATTGCTGGGTTCCACCCTAAGAATCTCTCATTTGATAGCTCTGAGTGGGGCTCTAGAATCTGCATTTCTAACAAAGTCCCAGGTAATGCTGATGCTGCTGATCTGGGGACCAGCTTTAAGAAACACTGTAAGAGGGTATAATCTTAAACACTTTTATGAATATTTAATCAATACACTTATCCTGTCACCTAACTTAAAATACTGTTCTTACAATTGTGTTGAGCTGAGAAAGAACATACCAAATATGCCCTATCTTTTATAGTCATTCCCCTTTGAATAAGGCAAAAATATATATATATTTGATTTATCCAGAGGCTAAATGGGAAATCTCAGTTAGCTTTACATAACAAATACATTGAAATTTGTCCTTCTAAACAGATTCTGCCCTCGAAGGCAAAATCAGGAGTTGTGCCAAGAGCTTGCTTTTTTTTTTTTTTTTTTTAAGATTTTATTTATTAATGAGAGACACGGAGAGAGGTAGAGACATAAGTAGAGGGAGAAGCAGGATTCCTGTACGGAGCCTGATGCAGGACTTGATCTCAGTTTCCCGGGATCACAAACTGAGCCAAAGACAGATTTGCTCAACCACTAAGCTACCGAGGTGCCCTTTCAAGAGCTTTCTTACCTTCGTAAGAGAGGATCCTTGGTTTCCTGAGATAAAGTGCTTGGCCACCTATTGAATACAATAACGGTATTTGAAAATGAGCATAGGAGAGGGTATGTGACTGCAGAGAATTGTGGTGGACATGAGGATGAGCTGTTCAGGTTGCTGTTCAGGGAGAGCATTGTTGTCCATGTGTCAGCATGCAGCCTCAAGCATTCTGTTGCCTAGTCCAAGCACATTCTTTTCAAGGATGGCCCATATCCAGTGATCCCAGGTAGAAAGCCTGGCCAATTTGGCCTAACGCTGGATATCGTGATGAGCCACGTTCCAGAACTCCCTATGGGGTTGGTTGAAGTGCCGGGGGTCTAGCGTCGGCAATTCCTGCTTGTGTCTGTGGGATTTCACCTTGTGCCTGCCTCTGCTTCTAACATACTCTCTTCACAGGTATTGATCCCTGCATGCCAACAGTCTCAACGTCTGTCTGTTCATGTGCAACCCCATCTCTGACCTTAGCACTTTCACAAGTGAACAGATGTAGTCTTAAAAAAAAAAAAAAAAAAAGATAAAGTAGTAAAAAGCACAGAAAATTATCCTAGTGAGTAGACTTGTATTTGGACATATTATACAGAGGTAAAGAGGAACCATTTTACTACCTATGAAGATTAAATATGTCAAGATTATTTGCCATTTTAATAGCAAGAAAGGCCAAGTTCTAGTTTGCATTAATACAGTATTTGGCAATAAAGGGTTCTCAACCTCTTTTACAAGATAACATGAATAACCCCATCAAAACTAAGCAAACTTTGTTGAAATTAACTTTTCAGGGGTGCCTGGGTGGCTCAGCCAGGTGTTTGCCTTTGTCTCAGGTCATGACCCAGGTATCCCGGGATCAAGCCCCAGTTTGGGATCCCTGCTTGGCTGGGAGTCTGCTCCTCCCTCTTCCTCTGCCCCTCCCCCTGCTGTGTGCTTACATGCATGCTCTCTCTCAAAATCATAAATTAACATTTCATTCCTCTTAAGACTCCAATGTTATAAATCAAGGTAAAATTCAGTTCCCTAAAAACAACTACAAACTCAAATTTTGTATACAAACTCGATTTGGTATACAGACTCAAATTTTGTTCTCCACTATGTTTCATATTCTGGAGAACCATACTTATTTTCCTGGAAAAACAACCCCATCCCATTACCTTGCACACACAGTTATAATTCTCTGACGTTTGTGCTGCTGGTATAATTTCAATTTCCCATAGAACTCTTACAAAATTCCATTTTGCGGAGAGGTAGGTAATTGATAATAGCTTATCACGATTTAGCAAACTAGCAAAGCTCAGTCCCAATAGCCACAGATATCCAATTTTATACATTTTTACAGTGGCAAGAATAAGCATGTTTATTAACATTCAAAATTATAATCACTCTGGAACATCTTAAAGAAGCAAATGTTAGGTTTATTAAGTTTGTGCTTGGATTTCAGTGTTCATTTTACCTAGAAATTACCCTGGTATCTGAAGATTATCGAATAAGCTATCTAAAATCTTAATCTAAATCTAAGATTTAGTTAATTGAGGGATCTAGAAAATTGTTTAAGCTGATTCTCTACAGAACATAAGCTTTTAAAAAACTTTTTGCTCTCCCTTCCCATGTTTTATGTATATATCCTATTTTACATCCTTTTATTTTGTTCCCTTGACTGATTTTTATAGACATAATTCATTTTCCTGCTTCTGTGCTTTAACATCTGTGTTGGTTTTTATAAGTGATTGCTCTGCTTCTATTATGTTTGTATGTACCTATGAAATTTTCCCCCTTTTCTAATTTTCTTATTCCTGATTGTGACCTTTCCTTTCTACTCAAAGAATTTCCTTTAACCTTCCTTGTAAGGCTGACTTAGTGGTGAATTCCTTTAAATTCTGTTTGTCAGGACTCCTGGGTGACTCAGCGGTTGAGCATCTGCCTTTGGCTCAGAGCATGATCCCAGAGTCCCCGGATCGAGTTCCACATTGGGCTTCCTTTTTTTTTTTTTTTTAATTGGATTTCAATTTGCCAACGTATAGCATAACACCCAGTGCTCATCCCAGCAAGTGCCCCCCTCGGTGCCTGTCACCCAGTCACCTCCACCCCCCACCCACCTCCCTTTCCACCACCCCTTGTTCATTTCCCAGAGTTAGGAGTTTCTCATGTTCTGTCTCCCTTTCTGATATTTCCCACTCATTTTTTCTCCTTTCCCCTTTATTCCCTTTCACTATTTTTTATATTCCCCAAATGAATGAGACCATATAATGTTTGTCCTTCTCCAATTGACTTATTTCACTCAGCATAATACCCTCCAGTTCCATCCACGTCAAAGCAAATGGTGGGTATTTGTCGTTTCTAATGGCTGAGGAATATTCCATTGCATACATAGACCACACCTTCTTTATCCATTCATCTTTCGATGGACACCGAGGCTCCTTCCACAGTTTGGCTATTGTGGACATTGCTGCATCAGGGTGCAGGTGTCCCAGCGTTTCACTGCATCTGTATCTTTGGGGTAGATCCCCAGCAGTGCAATTGCTGGGTCGTAGGGCAGGTCTATTTTTAACTCTTTGAGGAACCTCCACAGAGTTTTCCAGAGTGGCTGCACCAGTTCACATTCCCACCAACAGTGCAAGAGGGTTCCCCTTTCTCCGCATCCTCTCCAACATTTGTGGTTTCCTGCCTTGTTAATTTTCCCCATTGTCACTGGTGTGAGGTGGTATCTCATTGTGGTTTTGATTTGTATTTCCCTGATGGCCAGTGATGTGGAGCATTTTCTCATGTGCTTCCTGCAAGGGTCCTACTTCTCCCTCTGCCTATGTCTCTGCCTCTCTCTCTCTCTCTCTTTCTCTCTCACTGTGCCTCTCAGGAATGAATAAATAAATAAATCTTTAAAAAAATAAATTGTCTAGAAAACTCTCTCCTATTCTGAATGATAGCCTTTCTGGATAGAGCAGTCTTGACTGCAGATTTTTCCCTTTCAGCACTTCACACTGAGTAAAGAGTGGCATCTATTCAAAGCTTTGGCTGAAAAATCAGCATAGCCTTACGAGGTTTCACTTGCAGGTACTGTTGCAGCTTCCAAAATTCTCTGTATCACTACTTTTTGCCATTTTAATTACTATGCCCCTTGGTATAGACTCCCTTAGGTTGGTTTTGTTGGGGGCTTTCTGTGCCTTCGGATTTAGAAGTCTGTTTCTTTCCCCAGATTAGGGAAGTATTCAGTTAGTTCTTTCAAATTTTCTTTCTTGTCCTTCTGAGAAACCTATAATGCGAATGTTACTATGGTCAATGGTGTCACTCAGTTCCTTAATCTATTCTCATTTCTTTCTTTTCTTCAGCTTGGTTGCTTTCTGTTGCTGTCTTCCAGGTTGTTGATCCTCTAACTCTTCTCTGCTTTTGCTCTTGATGCCCTCTAGTGTATCTTAAATTTCAGTTTTGCGTTTTTTTTTTTTTTTCATGTCTGATTGGTTCTTTTTTATAGTTTATATCTTTGCGGAAGATCTCACAAGATCCTCCACTCTTTTCTCCATCCCAGTGAGTATTTTTATGACCATTACTTGGAATTCTGTGCCCGGCAAATTGCTTATCTCTTTCATTTAGCTCTTTGGTTTTGATTTTGTCCTGTTCTTTCATTTGGGACATAGCCCTGCTTTCTCATTTTGGAGGGTTGGTGAAATCTCCTGATCTGGAAAGTAGTGGCCTTATGAAGAAGAGGTCCTGTAGTGCCTTGCAGTGCAGTGTTTTCTGTTCCCCCAGACTCTAGTGCTTCAGGTATTGCTGAATACCTGTATTGCTGAACCACATTTGCCTTTAGTCCAGTTGTCTACAATTGCTTTCTTTGCCTGTTGTGGGTAGGGTTTGGTTTCTTTGCTGTTAAGGCAGCCCCAAACTGGTCCCTTATGTTTTTCATAATCTTAATAACATAGGAGTAGTATTAGCTTATTTGATCAATAAGCCAGTGTAAGAAGTTTTTGGAAATTCATAAAAACAAAATCAAATCCTTAAAAGTGTATTCTTTTATAATACTGAACTATAATCTAATCACAGAAAAAATATATTCCTGTTTTCTTAACCCAGACTATCAAAGACTATCAAACCAGTCTTATTTATCCAATGGTTCATCTTGATTATGTGAACTTGAAATCTTATGTAACCATTCTTCTGGGCAAGCAGTTTACTTGTTTTGTCTTAAAAGGCTATCACATTTAAAATTCAGTTTATTTTCCAGAGAAATCTTAGGAATGTTCCACTTACATAACAGTTATTAATCTCCATAAATTAATATAAAACTGGCTTGAAGTATTTGTCCTCTAATTCATTAATACCCCTCAGAGGCAGGGCAATACTTCAAATTTATACAGTGAGAAGTTAAAGCTTTTTCTCAATAGTAGACAGATACATACTTATACTATCTGAGCCACAAATCTAAGTAAACAGAAACACAGTCACTAGTTTCTCGAAGAGCAGTTTTCCTATTGAATGTGTGCAAAATATTTTCTTAATTGCCATGAAAACATCAAGGGATAGACAAAAAGTTCTTTCTCTCCTGACTGAGCAGATGTCTATCATCTTGATAGAGACAACCACACTGTCAAGCCATAAAACCAGATCCCTACTGCTGTTACCAGTGGGAAATAATCTATTGGCTATGCACAAACTAGTCAGAACCAAATGTAGCCAAACCAGAAGCAGAACAAAAATACAGGCAGGAGACTAAAAAAAGAGAAACCGAGTCGGCAAGCGTCTCCTGCTGCTTGAAATTCACTCTGGACACCAAGAAAACATGTGCCTGGGCTGAAGCAACACAAATTGTATTCTTTGACCAACAGAGTTTAATTGGCTTTGGCAGGCAAGTGCATTTGTGCATCTCCATAGAACCTCTAAAGCTGCAGAAGCACAATTCTCGAAATAAAAACCTGACTCCCCTACAAATGAATACATGTCAATATTTTGATTCCGCCCATTGCTTCATGAAAGAACTAGTCAGATGGTGAGATAGGCTCAAGAGAGAATTTGAAGAGTGGAGATTTATATGTAATCAGTCAGATAAAAGAATATTGGCATAAATTGGCTCATAGATGCAAACCTGGTTAATACCTTATAGGACAACAGCACTCTAACTTTTGTGATTCTCTTTCCTTATGAATAGAGACTTTTTAAGTTTATGTATAACTTTACAATGCCTAGGTGCTAATTAAACATCAAATAGCAGATGCTTTCCCTTATATAATTAAATAATCCTTAGGTGAGCCTGTTAAACAATAGGGTTGAAATGACCATCTTTATTTCTAAAATTTGGCAACTTTAACAAAATTCTTTGACTATGGGTTTGAATTTACTTTGGCCACTTGGGTTATGTTATTATTCAATATTTAGCAGTTTGTGAATTTGTGAAGGCTCACTTTCCTCCCCCACCGTGATACCTTGGTCATCAAATAAAGTGATTGCCAGGAAGCACTGTTTGACCCATTCAGTACCTAGAACATTCAAGATTCTAGTAGCCTAGATTCTAGCCTAGCCTAGTTTCTCAAAGGCTGTTCCATGAAATAACTGTGTTGGAATCACCTGGGATACTTGTTTTAAAAAAAAAAAAAAAGGATTCCCGGGAAGATCTCAGGCCTACTGAATCCATCTCTAGGGGGTGAGGCCTGGGAATATGCATTCTACAAACTATCTTAAGTGATTCTTATGCCCATTAAAGGTTATAATCACTTGTCCAGGAGAGGGGAAAGATGCCCACTTTAAAATAAGTTAATACCAAGAGAGGCTCAAGAAAATAGGTCTAAATCATTTCATGCCTCCAGAGATCAAGTCACTGTTTGAGCAAAAAAGGGTTATTGTTGACAGACTATTCCAGGGTTAAAATCGTGCATGTACTTAAGGGACCTTGTATCTCAGTAGGGTATTGGTGTTACTGAACACTATTTACGTAATCTTAAGTATGATATTGAAAGCCCTTGTTGGTTTACAATCTTTAATTTAACCTCCATGTAAAGTTGATAGTGATCTTTGCTGTGGAACAAAATCCCAGACTCAAAGGAAAGAGGGTCGATTTGTCACAAGAGGTGTGCGTGCTGTGGGGGAGATTGAGTGGAATCCCTTTTAAGAAATTTAGATTTCTATCATTTTACCTTCTTTTCTCCTTGCCTACATAAAACTTAACCAATCAAATTTTGTTTGAAGAGAAAATGGTCAGAAGTGGTACGAGAGTTAAGTTGGACATTTTCATAAAAACAATTGTAGCAAGGCATTTATTTTAAAAGTATTATCTTTTATTCTGTGGTCTGTATCAGAGATAAACATTTGCTAAGTTAATACTTCATCATGCTTAAAAATGGAGCTCTTACAGTTCTTTCTCATCAGCTGTTGGTTTACTAGTGTGGGTGTGTTATATAGTGTGGGGAATGCAAAAGGAGGGGTGGGCAAAGAGGGGAAGATATACATATTAAAGAGTAAACAAAATTATGAAGTGGAAAAAAAAAAAAACACAGTAGCAAATTTTATTCCTTATCCCAAGTCATTTTAAAAACAATTTCTTCCTGGCCAGAACCTTTAGGCAATATAATATCAAGATGATTGCAAATAGTATTTTGAGATCTATTTTACTCCGAAAAATTCATTTTCTTTGAAACAGACCTCAAATTTCTTCCTTTGACTTTAAAATCCCTTTATCAACAGGCAGAGAAAAACAGGCCTAGGGAATGTGTCTTCAGCAGGAATTGAGGTTTGGGGTAAGAAAAAATACAGGAGATCTAAAATCTTTCCATTGAACTGTCAAAGTAGTCCTGAATTAATAGGAGCTGAATTTTATTGGCTTTGACCTGATTTTCCTGCTGGAGCTAATCAGTAGAATGCTGGTAGCAGGAGTTCTGGAGGCTTAGCAGTTTCCCTTAGCCACTTATTAGCTATGCATCTGCTTATTGTCATCTGGGATCCCCAAAACCTACACACTTCACAGCAGAGCTTGCTTTCACCATTCTAGCAGCTTCCTCAGAGCACAAGGCCCCAAAGATATGTAGATCGTTAAAATAAGATTAAGAAAAAATAGAAGAGGTGGTGTTGTCAGAACTGCCTTATACTTGGGTAAGAGAAATCCTGTAGAAGCCAGTGCTTTTAGAGGGCCTTTTCTGGAGGCTTCCCCAGGCTGTGCCCTCCCTATAGAAGGTGAGGCTCTAGGCCAGAGGGATGTCTACACTGGGCCCCTTGTCTCCTAGGCAGAAAGACAAAGCTTTTCTATCCATTTGTGGGTAAGAACTACCTTCCCTGCCTTTTTAAGAAATTTCCTGTTGATGAATGACCAATACTTCTGTAAAATACAAAATCCTGTACTTGGATATTACAACAATGTCAATTTCTGTGAAAGGCACTAAATGCTTGCTTTCTTTTCTTTCTTTTTTTTTTTTTTAAGATTTTTATTTATTTAGTTATAGACACAGAGAGAGAGAGTCAGAGACACAGGCAGAGGGAGAAGCAGACTCCACACAGGGAGCCTGATGTGGGACTCGATCCCGGGTCTCCAGGATCACACCCCAGGCTGCAGGTGGCACCAAACTGCTGCACCACCGGGGCTGCCCCAAGTGCTTGCTTTCTATAGTGACTTGGTGCACACTGTAACAGTTCAAGGACCAACAGGGTTTCAAAGATTGTCCTTTAAATAGTATGTTCCAGACCATGCATGGGTTCCCAGAATCCTCTACCTGAAGGGACCTGAGCTTGCTTCAGGATCTGTGTAGAACTGTTTACTAAATTCTAGACCCCAGAGCAGACCTCACCACTCAATAGCCAAGGGACAGCTATGGGGGTGGGGGTGGGAGTGGGGGGTTGTTGTGAATAGTGTTTGAACATGTCAGGTGGGTGACCACAAATGTGCATGCCAGGCCCCTTGCAGTGTGGGGGTAGAGCCAGGGCTTGAAAGAGTATATGTGGAGGGGAGGTGGGGAGAGATAGAGTGCCATGCTATGAGCTGAGGTCTTCTAAATGTGAACTTGGCCTTCCAGGCCTTCTAAAGTATATTTATCAAGGTAGAAGTATAGAGCATATCTAATAGCTTGTTAGATTGACTTATTCTTTTTAGTATTTAGGCAGAAGGCATATGGACTTTTTGTTCTTATCCAAGGCCCTACCAGTGAGAAAGGGTAGGTCTGGGTATGGTCCAGAATCTTACTTGGCAGATAACAAAGTCCCCTTTAATAAACTCCGATACTGTTAATACATGTCATTATTTAAAAGTCCTTGGGGGAACTTAGTTTTTCTCTAGAGGTTCTACGTTTTAAAGACCATGGGCTTAGGATTGACCATGTAGCTCAGGATCTGAGCTCCTCTTATGCTGTAATATGTTGTAACATGAGAAATTTATGCAAGTTACTTAATCTCCATGGTTCTTAGTTTATTCACATGTAAAATGGGCACAATAACTTCCTATATATCCTAGGGTTGTGTTAAAAACATTACTCATTTAATCTTAAAGTGCCTGGTATGTAGTAAATGGTAGCTGCCGTTTTTATGAAGAATTTTTCACTGTAGAAGCCACCTTGCAGCTCTGGTTATAATCTTGCATTTCTAGGTATAATTTTAGAGTTAGGATGGTGACCCATGTGCCAGCAAGTGGCAGTTAAATCAATAACCCTTCTCACTAAGACTGAAAATCCGGTCCTGTGTTGAATATGGCAAAACCAATCCAAAGAGCTACGTCTGCCAACTTAAGCATTTACCTCTCTGGGAAATGGTCATCTGAATTGGGAGTTTGAACGTTTTGCTCAATTTGAATAATATGCTGCTGATGAAAATCCTTTGCCTACTCTGGTCTTAGTCCTCTCTGCTTAGCTTTTAAATTGGGATTAAATTTTAACAAACCCTCAATTGTGTGCTTATGTTATCCCAGAATGTTATATCAGGCATTATAAATAATTCCTAGGCAATATTTAGAATGGCTGCAAGCCATTTTTAGAATTGGAAAAGAATTATTTACAATACCTTGCTCACACACTTTGCCTGTTGTATGTTTGCTATGTGTTTTCCTTAAAATCCTCTGAAGCAGAGAGGGTACCACTGCTACCCAGGGGTTTATTCCTATGCCAAGTCAAGGATGGTAGTAAACATTTCTTTTTTTCCACTCCAAAGCCTGAATGAACATGCAGTTCCACGGACTCACCATTGTCTAATTTGCATCCAGGTGTGGCTCAAACCATTTGTCTAGAGCCCTCTGTTTCATGTTTCTTTCTTGTCCATCCTGCCCATCTCTCTGCTAACCCTTATCAATCCAGAGGGCTTTTTCTTTCCTTGGAGTTCAGTTTAGGCACTGCTTCGTACAAGTACCTGTGCTTATCTCTGTTCTGTTACTTGGCTTGACTTTACCAGTACACTAAAAGCTTATCAAAGACAGAAATGGTCTGTGTACACAAATACTTAACAAGTGATAGTAAATATTAATGAGCCTGGCCAGCTGATTAAATACAGCCCTAGGGGTCTCTTGCATATGTCAAAGTGAAGGAGAAACCAGGAGGGACTTCTGAGTGACCACTGAACATCTTCAGTGAATCACCATGTGTCGTATAGAGCACCTTGTTCTTCAAGGCTAGCTGATTCTATGGAGTTTGGATCTTTCATCTTCTTTGAGCTATCCTGCAACTCTAGAGAGAAACTGCAGGAAACTTATAGTAATGCAAATATCTGTAGATATGCAAAATATACTGTCTGGATGCCTTTTCTCCCCCCACTGTAGAAGCCAGTGTTGTACCTATTAAGTGAATACATTTTCACATATCTCATGGGCTTATATATTTGATCTTTGAATTCTCCTTTGAACTGGTTATAACACCTTTTCTGATTCTCTCAATTCATTAATTAAATACCATCTTTGGCAGGGTGTGTGTTTTATGTATGTGGGAGGAGTCACCTTACTTTTTTTCTTAAAAATTATCCTTAAATAGTTGTAGAGCTCCTGGGATGATTTAAGAAAAAACACCTAATGAAACAGCTTCCCCCCTCATAAAGGAACTGAGGTTCTTTCTAGTCATGGCATCTTTATGTTTACTTTTATTTATTTTATTTTTTTATGTTTACTTTCAAATACTTTATTGTTACTTTGATTAAATAGGTTAACAGGTACTTCAAATATCTGTATAAGGTCCTATATTAATCAGACATCCAAATTTCCTCTTTATTTTTGCCTTCAAAAAGTCAAATTCTTAATATAGAAAAAAGACCTTTCCGGGTATCTTTTATACCTGAAGCTATATTTGAGATTTCCCAGAAGAGCTCTAGAAAATTACAATGATTTATTTCTATAAAGTAATGCTAGAAATAATTAGGTTTGTATAATGAGTTACCAAATCAGAAGACATGCCAGATTTCCCTAGGTTACATTTGAATACATAACATGTATTAATATAAATATTTCAGAAATTATATATTTTCATGGGAAATTCCTAGAGATTGTTCAATGCCCTCATGATCCATAATAGGTTCCTATTGATTAGAATTCTGGTGGTAGCTTGCCTGCTAATATTAGGCAAAAACAGTGTGGCCAGTCAGCTTCAGTTATTTAAATGTTTACTTGGAACAAGCTTCTTTTCCCCTTCTCCCAAGCCTTATAGAAACATAATTGAGATATGCATTGTGAATTTAGGTAAACAATGTGATGATTTGGTACATATATATTACACAATGATTACCACAATGAAATGAACACATCCATCCCTCCCATCACTGTTTTATAGTGAGAGCATTTAAGATTTATAACCCTAGCAACTTTGAAGTATATAATGTAGTATTAACTATAGTCTTCCTGCTGTGCAATAGATCTCTGGAACCTGTAACTTGAAGTTTATACCTTTGATCAATGTCTCCATATTTGCCCTACCGCCTCAACCTCTAGACAACCACCATTCCATGTTCAGGTGTTTTTAAGATACCACATATAAGTGAGATCATACATTATTTGTCTTTCTCTAGCTTATCTCACGTGGCATAATGCTCTCAAAGTCCTTCCATGTTGTAGCAAACTGAAGGATTTCTTCTTTCTTTCTTTCTTTCTTTCTTTCTTTCTTTCTTTCTTTCTTTCTTTTCTTTCTTTCTCTTTCTTTTTCTTTCTCTTTTTCTTCTTTTTTCTTATGGCTGAACAATTATTTGTTCATTCATCCATTGATGAACACATCTGTTTCCATGTCTTGGCTGTTGTGAATAATACTGTAATGAACACGGGAGTGCAGATCTGAGATGATGATTTCATTTCCTTTGGATACATACCCAGAAGTGGAATTATAGTCATTCTAGTTTTAATTTTTTGAGGAACCTCCATATTGTTTTCCATAGTGGCCACACCAGTCTACATTCCCATCAACCATGCCCACAGGTTCCCTTATCTCCACTTCCACAATGCTTGTTCTCTCGTCTTTTTGATAATCTGCTTTAGTTTGAATCTAGCATCTTCAAGGCCAGGGCTTCTAAATTGGACATGTACACCAGACTTACCCATAGTTCTATAAAAATTTCTTTACTTGACATTCTTTATATAATATCTCAGGATTATTGTACATAATAACACAAGATTTCCTCTATAAAAATGTATGTATTTATAAATCAGGTGTAACATCAGAAAACAGACTCGCTTATTACCCTTGGAAACATTTTGCCTAAAAACATTGGGGTGGCTTTGTGTCATGTCTGGCACATCATCACGTTTCCTGGTCACTTTATTCTGAGCTCTCCTCAGATTTCTTGGAAATTAAGGTAATAACCTCACCTGTGTTACATCTTTTATCTACAGATTCTGGTTTATGGATCCTCACCTGAGTGAGCAGAGTTCCTTTTTTAACAAAGCTGCCTTCATGTTCCAAGTACTTCAAACTATTGACTCTTCTAAGAGTAGAGTCTTGTGTGCAGATGGCATTGCCTGCCAGTGGGCTGAGTCAGGATTTTCAAGCTTTCTTTAGTCAAGAAGCAGACGGCTTCCTGCGTCTGCTAGCTCAAGATTTAGCAGAACATGACTTAATTACATAGGACTGAGGAACTGATGAGGGCATTTTTATTATGGATATTTGTTTAGAATATTGACTTTTAAAAAAAATGTTAGAGATGTAAGCAAGTTCTTCTTATTCTTAAGCTATCTAGAACCAATAACAAGTTAGCAGACCCTTCCATTGTTAACATATCACTTTCAAATGATGTCTGATTCTCACTAAGCCTGTGTTCCTTACCTCCACTGGAAATGCGAAACTCTTACTAAATTTCTTTACTGTTTAACAGTATAACTTACATATATCCAATAAGAACATTTCCTTAGCACTGGGAGATGATTGGAAAAGTGGGTACAAAAGAAGTCTGACCTGGAATGTCTTAATTGAGAATTGTAATTTCATCAGGTAGGATGGTCACTTTTAAGGGATATAAAGTGGACTTTTTTTATTTAGGCTTTTTTATGAGGAGATGCCTATGAAAGCTGCTCAGGGAAGATTGGCCTGGAAGCTGGCTTGAGTGGGTCCAGTCTTTATAGAGGGTGAGGAAGACCAGCCACCTCCTAGAAAGCCAGGGGCTCTGAGACAGGGAGTCACCAACACTTATAGGTACTGCAGGTTAAACTTGATGAGTTTTTTTGACTTGGATTCTAGCCTTGACATAATAAATACTAGAAATGTTAAAGTGCAACCTGAAATTCCTTATGAAAACCTCCACCAGGGGCACCGCTGGGTGGCTTAGTTGGTTGAACTAAGACTCTTAATTTTTGGTTCAGGTCATGATCTCAGGGTGGTGGGATTGAGCCCCACATCGGGCTTCCTGCTCAGCAGAGTCTGCTTGAAATTCTTCCTCTCCCTCTGCCTCTATCCCCACTTGTGCTTGCTCAGGCTCTCTCTCTAAAATAAAGAAATCTTAAAAATACCCCAAAACTTTCTACCAGCTTGTTTTGTTATCGTTCAATACTATAGAGCTCTAGCTTTCCAAAGCAAACTTGAGAAAGCCTCGTGCTGCACCTATGCAAATGAGGCCAAATCAATCAAATGAGAGCAGCTTTACAAGGATGATTTTTCTTCAGGATTATTCTTGATCAAAGGAGGAAGACTATACCAAAAAACTGAAAAGACTTAATTGGGCCAGAAGAAGACCAGGTATCTTCAGTGGAAAGCAATGCATTATTTAGAATGTTCACAATGATATGATTCAACAGAGCTTGTTCTTTTGTCTTTGAGTTATTTTACAACTATACAGAAATTACTAAATATAACTATATCCACAGAAGCTAACTTGTACTTGTTCTAGAGCAAATAATTCTTGTCTATAAACATGGAGGTAGTTTTGTGCCTTGGAGTTTCAATTGATTCCCTCTCCATCATGGAAGAATCCAGTTTTGCATCCCTTAAGCAGAGGTTTCAACATTCCTGATGGGCTTTGTATCTCTGTCCCAACTGGTCTTTTTATTCTCCTTTTGAGGTATTAGTGACCACTTCTTCAGGTCCCTCATGCATTAGTTAAATCTTTGATGTTTAGTATTCCAGGTGTATGAGAGTCAGGGTTGTCCCTTGTTTTTTTTTGTTTTGTTTTTTTTTGTTTTTTTTTAAACAACTATCCTTTACCTACAGGCAAACCTTTCTGCTGGGTAATGAGCCACTCTTGGGGGCCCAAGGAAAGGAGGTACCTGGGGAGCTGGAGTTCTTAGGAATCAGCTGGTAAAATCCCCTCAGCATTTCAAGAATCAGCAGGTCTATATCTGGGCATCCTGCCTGAAGAGTAGCCCTGGTTACATCTCTGCATTTACAATAGTACCTGCTTGGAGGGTGGCACTCAAAAACTGCCCATTGCCCAACATTCAGTCACAGATAGAAAAAAAGACCCATGAAGGTGATTGGATGGCTTGATGTTCAAATTTGTTAATTCCTCAACTGACTCATAACCCAATCACAATTTTTTCCCCCCCGGCGGCTGTTACTAACTTAGGTAAGGCAGTTTTAGGGAACTTCTTTGAACTACTTCTGATTAAAACAACAAAACTTACGTTTTATACTGTGTGCCTGGAACTATTATGTTACTCTTGTTCCCTAACTTAATCCTATTTAGACCTAAAAACAAGTCACTCCTATCAGATCCATTTTTATTTTTTTTATTTTTATTTATTTATTTATTTTAAGATTTTATTTATTTATTCATGAGACACACACACACAGAGAAGCAGAGACACAGGCAGGGGGAGAAGCAGGTTCCATGCAGGGAGCCCGACGTGGGACTCGATCCCGGGTCTCCAGGATTACACCCCGGGCTGAAGGCGGCACCAAACCGCTGAGCCACCGGGGCTGCCCCAGATCCATTTTTAGATGAGAAAAGTAGAGCATGGAGCTGAATTGTTGAATTGTTCAGGTTATACAACCAGTTACAGATGAAAATCCTCACCCTTCTCTTTAATATTAGATCCAATACATTCAATTAGTCTTGTGGTCAAAATTTTATTTTCATGCAATTCTTACAATAGTCCTATAAGTGAGGGCTTATTACCCCCATTTTGTAGGTGAGAAAATGGAGGTTAAATAAATGGTCATTAAACTTGAAATTTATCACAATATGGTTTGGGATCAGCATACATGGTCTTCTGCTGAATTAGTCCCTTTTCTCCTTGTGTGCGCATGTGCTTTGCCTAGTTTAAATCTGTACAGCTGCTTGAACCTGCTTTTCCTACACAGTGGGTGTGTGGTTTCAGGTGCTTCACATGTCTGCTTAAGGTTTGGAGTGTTTGGCTCTACCCCTGTTGGAGTTTGCATATTTTCCTCTAAGAGAGGCTGATACACTCTCTTAAAGGCACTTGGGAAACTGCTGTTTTAGGAGGTTATTGTCCCTATTTATGGAAGATCTAGAGAGAATTGCTGATCAATCAAAATGATCACAAAGTATGAGCCCAGAGACCAGTGCCTTCTAGGAGAGGGGTGATTCCCTCTTTGTTTTTTGCCTTGTTATTCAATCTAACTAGCTTAAATGTCACTGCCCCCCACCCTTAGTACCATTTCCCAGCAGGCCCCACCCTTGCCCTGCTCTGGCCTTCTGGCAGAATAAGAATTGCAGCTCTGCTAATTTGGTCTTGCTCTGTAATGACTTCCTCGGTGTGTTCTTGGCTGCCTCTAGTTTGATTTCAGCTGGTTTTTGTTCACCCAGTGGCAGATTGTTAAATAACATGTGTTTCTTATGCACCAAGTTCCTCAACCATGTGGCATCTGACATTTTCATTACTGCTTGTCACAAACTTCACAGTGTCTGCGTTGTAGTCCTTAGCTATTAGTTCAGTATTTACTTAATGCTGGGTCTTCGCTCTAGCACATGGAGACCTTGCCAGGCCTTGGGGAGTCAGATCTGTCTTCTATTTCTTGCAGCCACTGTGTGTGTGAAAGCTAAAGCTCCGTTCCTCCTCTTGGCACAGGAACACAGAACCTCCAGCCTTGCTGCAATAAGGGGACAGATGAGGAGGAGGTGCGCTCCCTCTCTTGGGCTCCAAGACTCTTTGTTCCTAGGATTTGTGAATGTACTGCAGTGCAGGCACTCTTGTTCTAGCATGTTTAAGATCAAGCACTCTTCTCTCAGCCTCCCTCCTTCTGCGAACGACCATTTCCCCATGCAGTCCTTCTCAAAATCTGGAACTCTGTTTTTTTGTTTTGTTTTGTTTTTGTTTTTTTAATGCTTTTTTATCTAGTTGATTGTAAGCCCTAGCTTGTCTCTTCCCACCCTCATCCTGATATTCATCTCCAAACTCTGTTTAGTTCCTCAGCATCCATAGCTGTTTGTCTAAGAATTACATACAGTCAGCACCCCTTCCCCATGCTTTCATGCAGTGGTCCACCACTGTATTAGGTTCTAGAAATATTTGCTCAAGTGGAGGGAGGTGGTATCCTAGACAAGGTGTCTGTCTTAATACTAAGGCTTTGAATTTCAAAACACTGGCAGCTCTGTTCCGATGAAGGGAGCTGGGCTTTGAGTTTGAAAGACCATTTTTCTCTTCAGTGTCTTATGGCCTGGACAATATATAGCTTAAGCTACATATGCCCAGCATTTCCTTATCTGAATCAAACTCTGTCTATTTTGCTTTGCAGGGGAGCTGTTTGCCTCCCAAGCAGGAGGAGCTCCAGTAATTTTTCCTATAGCAATCCTGACTGCACTACTACTAATCAGAGGAATGAAAGTTAAGTGTCAAATTATTGAAAATCCTCCATGCCCTCCCACCTGTTCATCATCCCTACTGAGGCAACCCCATTCATTTTCTTTCTGGATTCCATTTTGTCCTTGGCATCCCTCTACAGAGGCATCATTGGGGGAGCAGTGAAGGAATAGGTGACTCAAATTGGATTCAGCCTTCCTGCCTCGTGTTCCTCCCAGGCGGTGCTTCCATCGGGTCTATGGTGGAGCCCGCTGTCAGACGTGGCTTCTTAAAATGTCAAGTCACTACACTACCTTCAGTAGCTTTCGAAGCAGCTCGTTACTTTCAGAATAATGGCCATATTTCCCAGTCTCTCCTCTGAGCCTCCGCCTGCCCCATCTCCCGCCAGTTTCCTTGCCTCACCCGTGCCCAGCTGGACTGCAGAAACACTGCTCCTCATTACTGGAGATTGGCCACTGCATTATTCAGTAGCTCGGCTCAGGATCTATACCTTTGTGTTCAGTGAAGTGGTTCTGCACTCTGTGGGGTGCAAACACGAAAAGGTTTTATTTTTATTCAATCATTGCTTTAAACCAAGTTCTGTTCACTGGGTCTTTTGTCCTTTGGTGTCTGGGAATGGCAGCCTATTCATTTTATGAAAATCTGGACAAATCTAAAACTCAGGTGTTTTCCCTGGCCCCCAGCCAGTTCAGGGTTGATCCATAGCCCTGGGGGATCCCCACGCAGCATGAAAGGGAGTGGTCTGCTGGGTCACTGCCCCTCTTCACCCTCCTCTGGGGAGGCTGCAGGGATAGTTTCCTGTGGCTAATGTGGCTGTGGCTGGGCATTTCTTGGCTATTGCTATTCTCTGCTCTTTATGAGGCCTCATTTACACCCTGCTCTCTAGGAGCCATCTTCAGGTGGTCCATGGTGTGTGAAGGATTCCCCTCTTGAGTGGGACTTCTACGCCTCTACAAAGACCTAGAAATCATACCCCCAAGCCAGTTGTTGACACCATAACTAGAAGGCAGAAATCCAAGTATGTTCTTGGAATTGGCTGTTCTTGGGTCATCTTTCTCCTCAGAATAGCAACAGAGAAAAGAACTCTTAAAAATAGATCCCAGAAAAAAAAGAAAAAAAAAAATAGATCCCAGAGATGTGTACTTTGGGGTGTGCAGCTAGCACTGTATTTGATGGCTTAGCTTTCTTCTTTGGCTAAGTTAGCTGAGAGGACTAGGGAAGGGAGTGACTTGGCACAGAGTCACTCTTCCTCTGTGTGGGGGAAGAAGTGTGCTTTCTTCTGCTGTAAAGCACTTGAGTAGGGAAAGTCAAGGCCTGGGATCCTGATGACTGCCTCCTTAAGTTGCGGGAACATTTGCTCATGTTCCTGGATGTTTTTCCCCCCACCTCCATTCTCTCTTCCCCAAGAGCCTTTCTCTTACATGGAAGTCATCTTTTTTCCCTCTCTCCCTTTTGCAGAGGGCTGAGGCTTATTCAAGATGTGGGCTAAGGTCCCAGTAGAGTACAATCAATAATCGGCCTTTGTGCCTTCTGGGGTCCCTTCAAGCCCTGGTGGTGCCTGAAGTTTTGAAAAACTTTATTCTAAAATTAACACAGTAAAATTGTCTTATGTGCAGTTCTATGAATTTTTATACGTGTGTATATTCATATAAGCACCACTACAATTAGGATACAGTATAGCTCTACTACTTAAAAAACAAAAACAAAAACCTCCCTGTGCTACCCCTTTGTCTTCTCCCACTCTTAATTTAACCCTGTTGTATCCTCTGATTGGTTATCTGTCACCGTAGACTTTTCAAGACTGTGATCCAAGTACAATCATATGGTATGTGACATTTTGAGACTAGCATTTTTCACTTGGCATAATGCCTTGAAGAATCCTCCAAATGGTAGATACCATTTTTTCGGAGATATAATTGACATAAAATACTAGTTTCAGGTATACAGCATAATGACTTGATATATGTATATATTGATATGATCACCATGGTGTCTGACATCTGTCACCACACTGCTACAAATGTTGTTTTCTTATGAGAATTTAAGATTTGCTTTCTGCAACTTTCAAATATGCAATACAGTATTCTTATAGTCATGTTGTATATTTTATTCTCAGGACTTTTTTTATAGCTGAAAGCTTGTACCTCTTCACCCTTCACCCTTTTTGTTCATCCTCCTCACTCCCTGCCTCTGGCAACCACCAATGTCTTCTCTTATCGATGAGGTTTTGTTTCTGTGTTTGCAGAGTCCACACATAAATGAGATCATAGGGTGTTTGTCTTTCCCTGTCTGACTTATTAACTTAGCATAATACCCTCAGGATCTGTCCATGCTGTCACAAACAACAGGATTTCCTTTCTTCTAGCTGAGTGATACTCCTTTGTATATATACACCATGTTTTCTTGATTCATTCATTCACCAGTGAACACTGCAGTTGTGTCATGTCTTGGCTACTATAAATTATGTTCTGAGCATGGAAGTAAAGCTATCTTTTTGTATTAGTGTTTCTTTGACTAAATACCCAGAAGGGGAATTGCTGGGTGATATGGTAGTCCTACCTAATTTCTTGAGGATGTGTATACTGTTTTCCATAGTGAATGCATGTATCAATGGTTAATTCCTGTTTGTTCCTGAGCAGTATGCCATGGTCTGGATAGAAAGTTTCCTGGTGGTGCTCTGGGGACTGTGACTACTCTCTCTCCAGGGCCAGATCCTGGTTTTCCTCTGAACCTTGGTATTGATCTTGTTCATTAATAATTACTGCTAATCCCAGTCCCTAACTTTGTCTTCATTGAAGCAGCAAATAGAGCCAATAAGAGTTTTGCCCTTTCTTTCTGTAGCTTTCTTTCCAGTAGGATGTGACTACTCACTCAAGTTTAATGCTTCCCTTGTCCACGGACTCAGGGCAAGTTCTAGAGGGATCATAGACCACATGCAAGACTGCCCAGTCTGATGTTTGGGTATTTTTAGAACTCTGAAGGGATTTATATGTTTTATGGAGAACTTGTAGCTTAGGGCAGGGACTCCAATCTCACAGAACTCCATTCTAAACCATTCCAGGTTCTCTTGCTAGGATCCTGAGATCTCCACTTGCTCTCATATGAGTCTCTTTTGGATCTCTCATGTCATGTGCAGGATGTAGGTGATTTTAGAGTAATAAAATGGAAAATAGTGCCTACAGTAAAAGCACTTTAGTCTCCTTTAATCTTTATAACAACTTTATATGGAGGAGGGAGAGACTAGAGTTGACAATCAATGCCTACTATGTGCCAGACACTTTAGATCTATCATCACATTCAATATTAGGAACTTTATGTAAAATGATTCTCATTTCCAACAGGAGTAATCTGCAGCTCAGAAGTTAAATGAGTTGCCTAAAGTCCACTAGTAAATAGGCATTAGGATTCAAACTCAGGTTTTCAAACTCCTTCTACCATACTCTCTGCAAAAACAGAGGGATCTAGGAAGGGAGAAGTATGCAATTTATGTGATGCTTGTATTTGTGTTGTATGACTCCTGTAATAAAATACCACAAGTTGGGGCACTTAAAACAAAATCTGCTTCACAGTTCTGGAAGCTACAAGTCCAAAATCAAGATATTGGCAGAGAATTCTTTCATTTCTCTTCCTGGCTTCTGATGTTTTTTTTTTTTTTTTTTTTTGCCAAGTTTTGGCATTCTTTGATGGGCAGCTGCAGAACCCCAATCTCTGCCTTTCTTGTCACATGGCATTTTCCTTGTGTCCATCTTCGTATGGGCAGCTCATGAGGGCACCATTCCTACTGGATTAGGGACCCACCCTACTCCAATATGACCAAATCTTAACCATTCACATTGACAATGACCCTATCTTCAAATAAGATCACATTCTGAGTTGCTGGGGGTTAGAACTTAAACATTTTTTAGGTGGATACAATTCACACATAATGCCTATTGTGTATTGGAGTTCATATTAGACATTTAGACAACCACACAGAGAAAGTAACTATCCTTACCTTCCTTTTTTTTTTTTTTTTTTTTTTTTTAAATTATCACGTTGGACTGGCTCACTCTCCAAAACACTTTAAAGTAATCATTTGGAAAAAATGTTGTTCCATAAGAGCCCTAATAGAAATTATAATGTTCATATTCTAGGTCAAACTGGTTGAATTGAAAAGTCCATCCCCTCAACTTCCCACAGTGAATAGTCAACATGCATGGTAGTATGGTAGTGTAATGTTAAGTTAAACTTTGTAGTTTTCATTTTCAGGTCTCATAATCTAGAATGTCTACACTTTGTCTAATCTTTATTTAGCTTTTAGGAGACTCCTTTCTGAGCACATGCTTTTTGACTCTTGATCTGTCAAGCTCAAGATGGCGATAAATTGTGGCTGCTATTCCATTAATTTTACAACATATTGAAGGAATTTAGTGTTTTCTAAATTTTCTGTGAATACGAAGACTGGAGAAGACTCACATAGGGCATTTTGATCACATATTTCAATGATTGTCATTGAGATTTTCTTAAAATCCACTTTCAAGAACACAATGCTATTTTAGAAAACCATTTTTACAAATTATTGACATTCTGTGATAGAAAGTTAATTGCTTATTGCCTTTTTAAATTCAGCTTTTCTCTAAACACATCTCATAAAGTATCCTATATGACTTACCGCCATATTGAATTTGAAATTCCAACTCCCTTGACAAAGATCATGCCTAATACACTGGTCTTACCTGTCCATCTCAAATATTTAATATTTACATACAACTATACTACATTTTACACCTACAGTGATGAAGTACCTACTTGCATTTTATAAGAACTATGCACAAATCTTTTCTAAAGATATTGGTAAAGATATTGGCACAAGTGCATTAAAAGCTCATCTTGATAGTATCTTTGACACAAAATCTAAGGTGTGAATATAAAAAAAGTGGATGAAGTCGTTAAAGCTTTTTTTTTTTTCTAATGAAACAACTTTGAAATCGCTAATTATCTAGTTCTTGTTACATGTGTATTGCTGTCCTACCTTTCATCCTTAACAGCAGAATCCTCAAGAGCAGATATATAGGGTGTTTTACGTCAAACTGATTTTATGAGCTTTATCTCTTTTCATTGGTTTTGACCAAACTTCTATGTGGTGATGGACTGTTCTAGTGCATTACAATCTTTAGGAGTTTCTTGGAGACATATTGCTATTTTCTGAAAAAAATTTTTAGGTGATTTGAAGCAAGACAGCTATGTTTTTAAAGAAAGTCAAGAGAATGACCTAGAAATAAGAATTTTGGTATCTTAAGATTTTATTTTTACTTACAGAACATTTGGGAATTCAATCTTTATTGCTGCTCTATTTGTATTTGGCTATTTATACTGTCCAACACTAGGCCAGAATCCCAAAATATTAGGCCTTAGTATTTTTTATTTATCCAGAAACTCCCAGAGCTAGGACAGGGTGGTGGTTATGAGCACAGACTCTGAAGCCATACTACCAACTGTTAATCATGTGACCTTGGGCCTCTGTCTACCCTTCCGAAGATTAAATTAAATGAATCCATCAAATTCTGAGAGCAATGCTTGATACACAGTAAATGCTACTCAAGTTTTACTATATTTCCAGGCTGGCTTTGCTTCTATATTAGCTATGTGATCTAGGGCAAATCCTTTAAACTTAGGTTTTATTATTTACATTTTACATAACTGACAAGCTTTTCATGAAGATTAAATTAGATATTTTATGTAGAAATCCCACGCACCACATAGCTTACTGCTTTTAACTATGCCGAAATGTCTATATATTTGGAGGGTTTTATTCAAGACCTTCTGGTGACCAAAATGGTTAACGTGTCTTCAAAGACTCTTAACACCTATTATTTCCTGGGAGTTGTTTAGATATTGTGGACAATCTAAATCATCACTGCTAGTTTAACATGTTGGTTATTACTGCAATATATTACATGTGTATGTAGTATTGAAGTGTAAGTGTATCCAACCACTTATAATTCAAGCCATAATCAGAGTAGTTTATCAAACTGTAGAGTATCAAAGTCCCTTGAGTAAAGATCAAATAGGAGACAGCATTATTTGTTACCCTCAATATCCTCATTCTAAGACTTGTCTTAAGGAAACCACTTGCTGTTAATAATAAATTTGGTTATGTAAACCCCAGCTGTGACTTGCACAAGGTTAGAGCTTTCAACTTAAAAATATTGTCACCTAGGGGTGCCTGAGTGGGTCAGTTGGTTAAGTGGCCAACTCTTGATTTCAACTCAAGTCATGATGTCAGGGTCGTGAGATCAAGCCTGGTACTGGGTTCTTCACTGCATGTGGAGCCTGCTTAAGATTCTCTCTCTCTCTCTCTCTCTCTCTCCTTCTCTCTCTGGTCCTCCCCCATTCATGTATGCATGCACGCACATGTGCTCTCAAAACCACAAATATTTAAAAATATTGTTACCTAAAACTAATAGGATATTGTATGTGAGTTACACCTTAAAAAACCGTACATCTTTGTGCAATAGTCAAAATACAGCCTAATGTTTTATTGAAAAAGAAGGGTTAAAATATTTCTATAGTTTTCTCTGAAGTTTGTGAGAACTGCCTACATCCTTTGGAATAATTTGGAGACATTATAAGACTTACTGGGCTGAGGTGATGATATCAAGATTAGAAAGTAATATTCTTTATCATTTGTGAGTGTAGTAATTTCAAAAGAGTGCTATAACCTTGTTTTGTGTTTCTAAGTAGCCTGACTAATTCAGTTCTTGGGTTGCTTGGTTCATTATGTGATCATCATTCCATATGGTGGTGTTCTCTTCCAGCTCATATTTTCATCCACTAGCGCTAGCTTGTTGCCCATTTAATGATGCAGAAATTCAAATTCATGGATGGCAGTTTCAGATGTTAAAACACCATTGCAAATCTACCTAAGGGAAATGAGGAAAAGAACATTTTAGCATGCAGGGCAAAATGAGTCTTTATGCTAAGGAAAAATTCTTGATCCTCCTCAGTTCCCATACCATATAAAAACACCCAATTATAGAATGCCTATAATAAGAATTTTAGGGTCTTGTGGGCTACTCTGAATTGAATTAAAATAAGGGAGGAATGTATTTTAACTCCAGCCATGTGTGTTAGGTTTACCAAATTGCCATAAACCTCTCATTTGTTAAAATGATTCAAAGAGAACAAACATGTTTCCACAGATATTCCCGGTTTTCTTTAAACCTCAAAATTAAGTTCTCTTAAATCCACCCATGATTTTCATGCTTTAAACATCTGGCACATGCTAGATATCCTTAAATTGAAGATGACAGAAGCTAACACGTGAGTTGAGCTATTCTGGTGGGTTAATGACAACACAGAACCATGTCAGGTTGTGAATTCTGTCACTGAACAGAATTCTAAGCCCTTGGTATGAAGTCCATGAATCTCAAGATAAGTAGCCTGGTTGAGGACCTATAGCCATGTGACCACCACTCATTGTCTTTAAAACCACTACCAAGGTCTCTGTTAGGATCCTTCAGATCCAGGAAGGTTGCCCAATCCTTCTTCTTCTTCTTCTTTTTTTTTTTTTTAAAGATTTTATTTATTTATTCATGAGAGACACACAGAGAGAGAGAGAGAGAGAAGCAGAGACACAGACAGAGGAAGAAGCAGTCTCCATTCAGGGAGCTCGACATGGGACTCAATCCTGGGCCAAAGGTGGTACTAAATCACTGAGCCACCCGGGTTGCCCCCAATCCTTCTTTTGACAGGCTGGAGAGCTATGCCCATGACTGCTCAGTGGGTGCCTTTTCAGAAGAGGTGAGTGTGGTTTCTATAAATGAGATTCCTAGTTTTTCTTTCTCATTACTTCTGTCTGGGAATTAATCTTTTTCACACAGTAGGTTGTATTTGTTTTAAAGTTTGCCCTGGGTTCCTTTGTGGGATTTGAAAATGGATTCTTACTATTTCATTGATTCTTAGTTCCAGCTCTTTGTTATAGCCAGGCAATACACAAACTGCTAGAAAAAGGTGTTAGTGATGAAGTGGCATAGCTAGTGAGTGAATGGATTTTTTTCTTTCCTTAAGCAAATGACCACCCTTGTTTACCTAAATAATTAGGTCCTAGATGTCTTACAAATAGCTGTTCTCAAAAGTTAGTGGTAAGAAAAAAGGCTCATGTATCCTCATTTGAATAGGCTATTGGGCCCATCCTTAATTCTTCTGTTACAAGCACTGCCAACAGCTCAGATCCTGTAATTGGACTTCATAGTTTTTATTCATGATACAAAGCAATGCTTTGTATGCTTAAATGTTTTGAAACACACAAAATGTGCTTATTTGTCAAATACTTAAAAATCTATTTTTTTGTCACTTGGAACATATATACATGTGTAGGAAAAATGTCACTGATCATTGGTCAGCTGCTATATCATCTGAAGGCTAAAATCTAGTGGCTGGGAGAACTTGATATAACAATTTTTAATTTCTGTCTCTAGCACCAACTTGTTAGAATATCTGATATTGGTCACAAATCTTCTGGGCCTCCTTTTTTATCTCTAGATGGCAAACACACATCCCTTTCTTTGCAGGTCAGCTGCAGATTTAATTAAGCCTGAGGAAGTAGCTGGATGCTTGCCCTGAAGTCACCAGGCAAGTGAGAACTTGAGTGTACCTACCATATATACCAACCAGAAAGCCAAATGGCATTACTTTGTTCTTTCTCTTTGCCTCAGTCTTTTCCTATCCAGATTTCAAAAGCTTTTATTGAAAGAAATGAAATGTTTCCTTCTTAATGAAATCAACAAGAATATTTGTGTATGTGGGCATAACTTATTTCTCAGATCATGGCTCATCTTGGGGTAGATATTTAAGGAATGAAAGGAGCCAAGATAGCTAATATATTTTAGAACATAAGCAACAGACTTAAGTAGGTTGAGGGGCAATTATTGGTTAAGAACTCAGAGCATGGGTTTTTCACAGCTGTGAGTTGAATATACAGTGACAAGAATCACAGAGCAGTCCATAATGATATTCTCTTTGTGCACTGGTCAAGAACATTTCATTTTATGTATCATTTATAAAGTCTGTGCTATGTCAGTGTCATTCCCAAACACAAAGTAAGCATAAAGAAATGCAAGGCGATGCGTCCACTGTCTGTGGACTGCTGATACCCTGGGTCACATAGTATTTGGAAAAAAAATGATTCAAGAGCCCCTTCACAGCCAAGGAGAGGAAGATTCCGTTGATTTTTGAATGTTCCATTGTGTATTTGATGCATTTCATTGAGTTCTAACTCAAGCCAGCCTTGGAATAGTTTCTCCTTCCACTCTTCTGGAAGAAAAGCAGGAGTTTTTTACTTCCAAAAATGTGCACAGATGAATACTGCTTCATTGTCATCTTCCTAGTTAAATGCATGAATCTGATTTAGCAGCCTTTTCTTGAATGTCTGTGTCACTTAGGAGTTTTCCTCTGAAGTCCTTTCCACTGAATCTTTAGTGAAGGTAGACTTATTTCAGGCCTACAGATCATCACATAGGTTTTCTCCAAGTGGCAAACTTCAGACTAACCTTATTCATTCTCAGTCCTGTCCCTATGAAAGAGTCCTGCTTCTTTGCTTTTGAGGTTAAAATAACCCAGTTGTTTAAAGCTATCTTTTCCTTTGATCTTGGAACATTTCCTTTCCATATCAGCTTGTAAGCTCTGTAACACTCTGACTTACCTTCTAACCTGTAGGTTTCTTAATTATCCTTCTAGTCAGTGGTTCTTATTCATACCCAGAAATCAAACATCTCTTTATACTCTCTCTAGGCTAAATAGCTGAAGTATGGAGTCAGTACAGAATGATGGAACTTAAGGAGGGAGTAATAGTGTGGACATATGAGGGCCAGATGGCTTTCTACCCGAGGTACTATTATGTTGTGTTATTACTATAGCCCATGGTCTCCCTCCCTACTATGTTCAGCACTTCATAGACTTGGAAAGGCTGACTCATGCTAATCAAAACTGCATGACACTGAAATACATAAACCATAATGAACATTTAGAATGGAGATACGCTTTTCTCATGATGGAGAAGAATATATCTACCAGCATCCCTGAGAAGTAGACCTAACTAGAGTTGCCTAGTGAGTGGAGTGAAAAGGCAGCCTTCAGGAACATTTCAACAAAGCTATTCTAAATCTGTTGAGCCATCCAGTGGGGGTCTTCATGGTCCACCAACATATAATTAAATACTAAAATTATTTGCAGATTAAAACTAGGGAGTATAGAAGCTCAGCTATGATTCTGTAAATCATTCGTCATTAACCAAATAAGTTTGGTTTGTGAGTATTTCTCCACTGTAGCCTAACTGCTAATCATGAAGCAGAAATCTATTGACAAGGAATTCACTCTTTTATGGAATAATCTAACATATTTTGAGACTATAAAGTATCAGAAAATTTCTACTTGAGGCTACTTGCAACAGCTTCAGATTCATTTATCATGAGGGTAGTTTCCATGCCTCTTATAAGAGAAGAAGAATTTCCTACCCTTCAAGATCCTTCTAGCTGGACTAAGAATCAAATTGACGTAAGACAGACTAACAGGAGAAATAAAGATTATGTATGTGGAATCCACATATACATAAACATTCCAAAGACTGATAAAATGAGGTATGTCCTTTTAAAATGAAGGAGACTAGAGGTGCCTGGGTGGCTCAGTCAGTTAAGCATCTGCCTTCAACTTAGGTCATGATCCCCAGGTCCTAGGACTGAGTCCTGCATGGTCTCCCTACTCATCGGGAAGCCTACTTCTCCCTCTCCCTCTACCATATGCCCATGCTTGCAAATAAAAAAAAAAATCTTAAAAATGGGATTTTTACTGTCTTAGGGCTCTATGCCTTTCACAGAACTTCGAATAGAGCTATGTTGGGATAGAGCATCTAGAGGTTAATAACCTCTGTGGTCCATAGGAGCCACTGGAAGGAGGACCCAGGGAAGAATTTGCCATTTTCAGTGGAGAACAAGTGGTGATGACTAGTTATAATGACTATATACTTTGAATCTGGATTTGCTGCATTTTTTAAATAGTAAGACCCTCAACTGCTTAAGAAATAAGGGTGTTTTAATTCTTTAAACATTTGGGGGGAAAAAGAGCATTTTAAGAGAGGCAGTCTCATTGAAAAATAGATCAAACTCATGAATTCATACTAGATATATTTGTAAATTAATGGCATGAATCCTTAGTCTTTTTTTTCTGAAATATGGAATGTGATAATTGTTTATTTGGGAAATATTCCAGGATCTGGTCAAAGTATGTGATTTAGTTTTTCTTGGTTTTAAATCTTGAGATTTTACTTAATTTTTTACTGCTAGGTCATAACCTTGTTAGTAATCAATGGTAGGAAAGAAAAATGCAAACTGGGGCACCTGAGTGGCTCAGTCGGTTGAATGTCTGACTCCAGATTTCTGTTCAGGTCATGATTTCAAGATCATGGGTCCAGCCCCACGAAGGGCTCCATGCAAGGCATGGAGTCTACTTGAGATTCTGTCTCCCTTTGCCTCCTCCTACCACCCCTATGTTTGCTCAGTGTGTTGCCCCACTCTGCCCTGCTCATCTTTAAAAACTAAATATCAAACTGGGAAAAAACCATGAATGGTAATGTGGGTATAGGGGTTTGGGACTTTGAGGGGAAAGAATGCAATTTCTAGAAAGATGAAAAAGTAAATTTTTGGTATATATTTGCTAGGCCTTTCAAAAACAAGACAGAGGACTTGGATTAGAGTGGCCTTGCTAGGTTCCTCCCTGTCTATCATACATAGTTCACATTATAATGTAGTTCTCTATGCTGAAAGTTCTTTCCCTGGAGCAGGTTCTCCTATCTAAATTCTTTTAGGCAGTTGTGGAGGAGGTAACAGAGCTTCTCTTGCATCTGCTGCGTTTTAATTTCTTTTAAGTAAAAAATAATCTTCCTGTCAAAGTGGCCCATGTTGAGGCAGCCTGTCCTTGGCCCCTATACTCATAATCATTTTTCTCTTTCAACTACATCTAGATTTTTTTTAAAGATTTTATTTACTCATGAGAGATGGGGGGGGGGCCGGTGGGCAGAGACACAAGCAGAGGGAGAAGCAGGCTCCCTGCAAGGAGCCCGATATGGGACTCAATCTCGGATCCCGGAATCATGCCCTGAGCGGAAGGCAGATGCTCAACGGCTGAGCCACTTAGGTGCCCTAGTTTTTTTTTTTTTTTTCTTCCTGTTTTCTAAAATGTTAATGTCTAGAATTGAACAAGTATATAATTTGGTCTGCAAGTAACCACTTTTGATTTCAAGTCTCCAGTGTTTTTTTTAATACATCATGCTGTTGGTACATAACAAAATTGCGATGAACTAAGACTCAAGGTACTTCTTACAAATCCTGATAACAAACCAAGTTGCCCTGTCCTATGCTGGCACACACAATTCCTTTGATTCTAGGTACAAATGTTTCATGTACCTTTGCTTTGTCCTCTCCTTGCATAAGTTTGTCCTCTTACTCCCTCAGGGCCCTTTGAATTCTTATTTCAGCATGTAGTGTATTTACCTGGTATAATGGGAAAAAATACAACAAATAAAGACCCCGGCCTTCTATACCTCAAAATAAGACATTGATAAAAATACTGTATTCTAAAATGCCAGATAGAAGCTATGATGTTGCAATATAGGGTTGTATTTCATTAGTTTACTAATTTATTCAGTGCTCATGGAAGCCTAGTATGTGTTAGGTGTTGTGCTAAGCCCTGTGGAGGCTTGGTGAATAAATAAACAAGGTCTTAGCTTTACGAAGCTGAAATCTTCATGGAGGAGATGGAAAATAGTGTGGTAGGAAACAGGGTAGAAAATGACAGAGTTGGGTAGGTGGCCATCGAATTTAGAGGGAGTTTCTGAATAGGTGGCATCTAACAATGCCTTCAGTTTGACAAGGAGTCAGCTATTCAAAGAGCTGCGAGAACATTCCAGCAGAAGGAAATAGGAGATGCAAACAGGAAGGAATGAGCTTGGTTAAGAATAGAAAGTCACTAGCATGACTGAAGCTTAGTGAACCCAGGAGAGAAGTAGGTGGGGTCGGCTCTGTAGGACATTGTAGATCATGTTATGGAGTGTAGGTTCCCCCCCCCCCTTTTTTTTCTGGATTGCTAACAGCTTCTGAAAGGTTCTGTATAGTTGAACAGACTCCAACACTACTACTATCCAAGCCACATTCCTCTGTGGTGGCCTCGAGTGTATCATAAGAGAGTCAGACTATGGCAAAATCATGGTTTCCTCTATAGTTTTTCCTGACGCATGATTCAAAACAAGTAAACAAAATCCCTTTAATATTTTTAGTGAATTGTTAGCTTGCTCAGTTCTTGAAATCAACTAGGTGAATCCATTATGGAATTTTATCAGGGATTGGAGTCAATGTGAACAGTGTATGATTTCTAGAAGTTATGTTTTTGAAACTTGAGCCAAGAATTTTTGTATCTTTAGTCTATTCAAATTTCTTTCTCCCCTGATTGCACATAGATGACCACAAATGGTTCTTGATTGAACTTACAGGATGGTTCAATACTTGGCAAGATAATTCCCTCTATTTAGAGTAACTAGATTTTGTCTCACTACAAATATATCAAAATTCTGGTTCATTTTTCTTTAAGTCTGGAGGCGCTTTTCCTTAAAGAAGAGGGGAGCAGAATAATTAACTGCCTGTGTCCCCTCTCTGATCTGGCAACTTCATGTGTCTCAATACCTCACTTCATGGCTGCCGGGCCAATGTTCCCTTACATTGTGTTAAGCCTCGCTAACATGATACCAAACAAAAGTCCTCTTAAGGATAGCAGTTAGCAATTTTTTTTTGGACAAATCTTTTGTTGGAACAAACAAGATTCCTGAATTCCTAGATTATCTGTCTTCAGAAAAAACACAGGTAAAGTGTTTCACTTTCTTTGCCTGCTTCTGCTGACAATGGCAGCCCATGATGTGTGGAGAAAGTAAGAGAAATGGGCATTGTAATTCCTGCTCCAAACTGGGAGCAAAGGCCGGCAGTGTTTGTTGAACTCCCTTCCTTGTGTAACCATGGGGGCTGGAAGTAGTTGACTATGACTATTCACTTTCCAGTTGAAAGTTCTAACCTTTGTGGTTGACCGCTGAGTGAAGCAAATCTGTACTACAAAGCTTAGAAGACTTGAATCTAACCTATCTCTAAGAAGACTTGATCTAACCTATCTCTAAAAAGCTAGCAATGAAGATGACCACAAGCCACTTAAATTATCTGGCCCCTAGTTTTCTTACCTGTAAATATTAAGAGGTTGGAAAAGTCCCATGAGATTCTTTTCAGCTACAATGCTCTACGATTGTAAGAAAATAGTTTTAACTCCTGAATAGAAAGTTTGATTTTTTTTTTCTTTAAGGAAATTGAGGCAGAGCTGTAATACTCCCCACCCCCCAAGCAATTTGATATATAACTTAAGGCACTAGAAAATCGGATCAATTTTCTTTGGAGTTTTCAAATAACTTTTAAAATATATTTCCTTTATTAGTTAAAATCCTCTCTGTGCCATATGAGGCAGTGTTATGCTGGATGTTAAGAATCACATGATCATTTGTAAACCATTTTCCCCACTGAAAGATTTTTATGATCCTACATTTAGTTTTCTTAAAACCAAATACAGTAAGAAGGTATTCATTAAATCTTTAGTCTTTCGTGTTGACCAGTTTGGATTAACAATGCATTTTATTGCAATAACTTATTTTTCACCAAATGATACATAGATGGATAAATTTTAAGCCTTACCAAACTTTGGGAACATGTTTGCAAAAAGAATGCCAACTCCTTTTTTAGATGTTGGTTTCTTAAGTTGAAATACTCATTTTATCTAGAGGGAAAATGAATTGCTACCAACATCAATTCCAGTTGGACTTTATATGCCTTTAATCCAGAGACTTAGAAACGAATAGTCCTAGAAAGTATATTAGGAAAGAATATATATATTAGATAAGCTAGACACTAAAGGTAAAAGTATTAATCTTCAGTCTCCTCAATTTGTATGGGCTCTTTGGTTAAACATGACTCAGGCTATTCTTAATCAGGAAATTGAATTCAAATAATTATTTCAGAAGAAAATATTTAGTCTTTATGATTTATATCAAGGCTTGAAGTTTGAGGGGCAGCTAAAGGTTGTGTTGGTGATATTCTGATTGGAGAGGTTAGTAGGGGTTAGTGGAAGGAAGAAAGAAGAGACCATGAAAACACTTACTTTCCTTTTCTATTCATTAAATACTATCTTCATCTCTTTTTTTTTTTTTTTTTGGATGCTTGCTTCTGAGTCTCAACCAATCAGCTTCTAGTGTAATGTCTTTGAATCCTGAAAAGTAATTTGCAGGTGTTTCATAAATTTTGACTGTAGAACCTAGTTTTTCAATCTGGCAATACTGAAACAAGATATAAAGGTTATTTCAATGCACTTAAATAAATTGATGTATTAACTTCATTAATTGTTCTAAAATGCATGGAAGTCTGGGTTTGAATGAATTCAGATTCTGATCTTTGTTCTCACAGGAACAGGAGACCATGGTATCTTTTTTTTTTTTTTTTTTTTTGGTAATTCTTAAGCAGTACTGTGAAACACACAAACTTATTTATAGTGTAAAATAAAACAGCATGCACTGCCCTTCTCCATGTGGATGCATGTACATACATGTCATTATTGCTACCACCACCACTCAGAAACTCTTATGATTGCATTTCCTCCAAGGCAAATAGGAATGCTTAAAGGCTGAGAAAACTTTGGGCCCTAACATTAGGCCCACAGCATGTCCTATCGCAACAGACTGGTTCTTGGACTTTCTCCTCTTTTGCAAACTGTGTACACAACAGATTGATACTCTTCTCAATTCTCCAAGAAGTAAAAGAGATGTGTTTTGCCAGTTTAATAGGGAACAATCCATGGCTGTTGAGGAAAAGTAGGAAGGAGTGTTTCTTGCATAACTTCAGTCCCTGTGTTCTGCCAAAAGGTAACTTCCTTGGAACCATCTCTCAATGGACTGGGTTTGCAGAGCTCTGAATGAAGAGTGGCTACAGGCTGTAATTCTAATGGGGAAGTGTTTCTTTCTGACAAAGGCAACTATTCTGTTCTTTTGTTTAATGTGAATGACTCTGCTTCTTCACCATCTCATCTTTAATTGTTGTGAAAACTTATCTCAAGGATTTTCCATATCTAATTTTCACATTTTCTCCCAGAAAGCATGTGTTTCATGCAGGTGCTCTTGAACATGTTACTTTCACTCTTCCCATTCAGGAAGAGTTGGTGTTAACATTTATTGGGAACATCAGTGTTACATTTTTTTTTGTCGTACCACAAGTGTAGTATATTGTCAAAGTGAGAGACTTTAGGGCCAGCATTCTGTGCCTGTGAAGTGTTAAAGGGAGTTGGAAGAAGACATGCAGGCATAAAGAGTGGTGTGGATAGAAGGGGTTCCCTGAAAAGGCTGCTGAGCATGGCGTATTCCCATGATTTCCTATAATCACAGCCCAATTCTGGTCAAATAATACAATGTATTCCAAGAAGAATAATTGTAAAGGGCATAAAAATATAGCACAATGCTTGATTTATTATATAGTGCAGAAGGAAACATGGAACCTGAAGCATCTGTTCTTTAATGGTAGGGGGTATCAATAATTCATAAGGCTAAATGGAAACGTTTTTAGATGGAGAAACAAGGATCCTCATGTTTGGGGAAAGGAGAGCTAGTTGCTTCTGGGGATGCTGGATTGGAAATATGCCAGACTTTGGTAGTGTGTTGACACCAGAGTTAAGTAAAGAAGGGTTAACCAAGGCAGGATGTTACTTTGCTCAGATAAATAACCCCAAATAATCAGCACAAGGAACCAAGGAACCATGGTATGTGCACGTGTGTGCATGTGTGTGTGTGTGCACATACACACGCCTCTCAGCCTAGAATTTCTAGTTGGGCCTTAGCTAAAGAAACCCTATGCACTATTAATAAATTAATAAATGATAGCAATTATCTGCTTTCAGAATAAGGGATGTAACAGATGGGGACTTACTGGCAAACAGGTCTTGTCCTAAACCTTCCTCCACTTCAAAATCATCTAAAAAGGATTAAAAAAAAAAAAAACAAAAACTAGGGGCCTAAGCCTCACTTTTAGAGCTGCTTACTCAGTAGGTCTGTGTTGTTACTTAGAAAACTTTATGTAGGGGATCCCTGGGTGGCGCAGCGGTTTGGCGCCTGCCTTTGGCCCAGGGCGCGATCCTGGAGACCCGGGATCGAGTCCCACGTCGGGCTCCCGGTGCATGGAGCCTGCTTCTCCCTCTGCCTGTGTCTCTGCCTCTCTCCCTCTCTCTTGGTGACTATCATAAATAAAAAAATAAAAATTAAAAAAAAAAAAAAAAAGAAAACTTTATGTATAAAAGTTCTGGGTCCCAGTGAGAAGAAAAGTTAAAGGAAGATAGGGGGGAAGGCACTCAGCCTGGAGAGCCCCCAGTTCTCCTTTCCATCACTTGGTGGAAGATCCCTTCTTTGATCTTTTGCCAACCATTTACCAAAAATGGATTCAGAAATGATTCTGTGAAATCCCATGAAATCCCAGACTTTCTTCATGTATACATGCCAAGAAGATATTTCAAGCCCAAACCAAAACAATGTCAAGTGAAAACCAGAAGCCTAAAGAGCCTACTTGAAGATATAATGGCTTAACCTGGCCTGAATTATTAGATATTGGGACACCTGAGGTGGCTCAGTGGTTGAGCATCTGCCTGGGGTCCTGGGCTTGAGTACCATATTGGGCTCCCTACAGGGAGCCTGCTTCTCCCTCTGCCTGTGTCTCTGCTTCTCTTTGTGTCTCTCATGAATAAATAAAATCTTAAATTACATAGATGTCTTTTTACTTCACATGCATACAGGTATTTAAACTGAATAGCAAAATATAACAAATATTGTACATGACAAATACACAAGCAGATGTACATGGATTCAATGGATTCACCAGTTGTGTAGTACAAGTGCCTTTGATGTGATTGGTAGTGATTTGTTATTACCAAGTCACTGCTTTTAAGTCTCTGTGGGTAATGGCTGGTGCTATTTTTATCTTTCTGTTCAGGTTGTGAAGGGTGCAGCAAAACAGGGCCTTTTTTTTTTTCTGTAGGATGAAGGAATAAAAGAAGGAAATGGCATTGGGTATTCTCTCCTTTCTAAGCACATCTTGCCCTTCCCTACAGTCTATTGAGCGAAATACCAAACATATTGCCTCCTACTAGTTTCTTATACTTAGGATTTGAAAATTGCTCCCTTATTAAAAGTTAAAATTAAAAAACAAGGATATGTTGTAATGGGGGAGGAAGAGGGTATGGCCAAGGGCCATGGGTTCAGGGTGGTGGGGAGGGAAACCTGCTTTTCGGGAGCAGAGTGGAACAAATGCTACCAGCAACAAAAGCAGTCCTATTTTCTCTCCTGCTAATACTAAACACTGTATGAAGATAGGAGTGGTATCACAAATATACCAAGGACGAATCATTCACAACTATGAGTTAAGTCCTACTCAAAAATTTTGGAATATGTTGGGTTGTACATTTTTTTGTAGATGAATCAGAAATGCTATTGCCTAATGGGAGGATCATTACTCCGTCGAACTTGAATATTTAGAGAATTATAAGTTTTGGTGCTTTGAATTACTGTTCTAAAGTTGAAAATTATAGGAGTTGTTTCCAGCCAGGTAGCAACTGAGTACAGCTGCTGGATTTTGCCTGAGTTTATTTTGAATCCATGATAAAGGGCAATTTTTGTTAACACAGGTGGATCCAGGTCTTTATTTTTTAGTGCAGGGGAAAAAATCCATCTCAAATTACTTGGGTAGGAATGTAAATACAGAAGAAAAAGTTCCATTTACAAAATTGTTGTATCCAGGGATAGACTTTTGCACAATTCCTTGTGTCCTGTAAATGCTACCTTCTGTATTTTTAATCATTGTCTCAGCTCAGAATAAATGGTACTGGAACAAATGAATTTAGGCCTTTGGGGAGGGGGGGCTTGGGTGTACTTCAGAAATGTAAAGACCAGTGACTCAGAAGCAGGTGGCAAAGAACAGGAAGTGGTTCTACCAGCTGCTGAAAAGCCTTGGGGGTGGAGGCAGTGCTCCAGAACTGAAACTCCAGAACCAGAACCCTTGGGGGGATGACAGACTTCTGAGAAGTGTTTTGTGGAGCAGACACAACTATCTGCTTAAAAGTAGTCTCCCTTTTCCTGTTGAAATTGAGAGTAGGCGAACTATAGTTATCCAGGAATGCCTGCCCACCTCTCCCAGTTTTTCCATCCTTAGCTGCCCTTCAGATGGTAAACATCACTGCTGGAGGGTGTTCCTGCTGGCTGGCTCTGCTTCCCCAAGCTCATAAACACAGCTGCTTGCATAGCGGAAGCAGCCTTGGGAATCCTAAAACCTTCCTCTTTGTTTTGCTGTTTTGTTTTGTCTTTGTTTTGACCTTCTTCTTTCAATGGCCAGAAATGGAAATAAAGGGAAGCACTGGGACACCCGGGTGGCTTAGTCAAGCATCAGACTCTTGATCTCAGCTCAGGTCTTGATCATCTCAGGGTCCTGAGTTCAAGCCCTACCTTGCGCTCCACACTGGGTGTGGAGGCTACTTAAAACACACACACACACACACACACACACACACACACACACACACAAAAACCATTGACTCAAGAATCTATATCCCCAGAATTCCAGGCCATTAGGCACTAGGGATTGGGGGTGCAGTATGAACATGGCAGCGATAGTCCTGCCCTCATGGAAGTTACAGACTGATCTTGTATAACAGAGTTAAGTCTCCACCCCCAGTGACCTCATGTATAAAAAAAAAAAAAATGGCATCATACAGAAAATGCCACATGGTGTTGTGAAAATGTATATAAAAGGACCTATTTCAGTGTGTGGCTCATAGCAGATCATCAGTACATGCTTTTTTCCTTTCTTCTCCCCAGCCTGAAACTTAATTGTCTACGTAGAAACTTTGAAAAAACAATGGACAGATGGTCAGCTGCAGATTCCTTATACATATAATCAGCACTCCAACACTGTCTTTATCATCTAGCATTCCCTCTTTATTCTACCGCTTGTTTCCTTTTGGTGATGATTTCATTTTGCCTCCAAGGTTGTCCTTGATGTTCTTTTTAACCTAATTCCACCCACATACCATATGCCAGAGGGTGGTGGTATAGTGAACAGGCACTGAGATTTGTTCTGCATCCTGCACCTGCCTGGGGCTGGACCTGCCTATATATAGATAAAAATGAGCAGCAGGAATCTTTGAAATGTCAAGCCAAGGGAACAGGAGGTCCCTTTGCTCTGTTTAGGGAGTGTGCAGAGTGGTATCAATAGATTGGTAGGGCAGTGCTCTCAAAACTATGCACAGATACAGTGATCCAGTTCTCTCCCCATCTAGATCATTCTTAGGTTTTAGGCTATGTTCAAAGCCAGAATACTGCAGGGCGGGGAGGGGGGGGTGTCCTACAGCTGCTTTTATGATTATGTAGGCTCCAGAGTTTGACAGACTCCATTCAAAGCCACCTCCACCACAGTACAAGCTGTTACCTGTGGCAAGTTCATAATCAATGGGAACCTATATTTCCTAATCTTTAAGAAAGAATTCGAGTATAATAATACCATCCTTTATATTGTCAATAAATGGGAACTTCATTGTTTCTGTTCAGAAACAAAGGCTCTGGAGTCATCCTTAATTTTCCTTTCTCTCCTGCAGTTGAATTATTGGTATAGCCTATTGGCCAGATTTTCAACATAAATCAAGAATCTAATCCAATCATGTCCCTCACTTCCTTTTTCCCAGGGCATCTTTTCTGAGAGCCTTGCCCTGACCACTCTGTAACCTACCCATTTGTCTTTTCCCTTCTCCCAAGTTATTTTGTCTCTGGGACTTTGTCCCATTTCATGTATGATATATGTCTATTTTTGTTTCTCACTAGATAAATTCAGTGATGAGAGGGATTTTGTATGTTGTGTTCACTGCTGTATCCTTGTCAATTGGTGCATAGTCTGCCATAAAATCATTCTTGAAGATCCATGTCAAAGAAAGCATGTAACCCTTTGATTAAACCAGAAAATATATGTAAATCACCTAGCAGAGTACCCCTGTATTTCACTGTCATGCATTTTGAATCATAGGGAGCTTTTCTTTGATTCTGTTCAGCAACACAAACTTCAAATTCTTGGACATTGCTTTGTGAAAATCTCTCAAAGGACAAGTTGCTAAATCCCTTTTAGAAGGGAAAAAACCTCAAGCTCACTATGGCAAAAGCAATGTTCAAAGTTTGCATAGAAAGCCATGATGCTGATGCTTGGATGTGACTTCTTAATAACAGTATTTCTGAACACCTAGTTCCCACTAACCAGCATCAGAATCACATGGGGTGTGTTAAATACAGATTCCCAGGACCCAACCCTTTCTTTGAGACCTACTTTATAGCCGTGCTTTGTACATTGCTCTTCTTGGAACATTTACATCAACAGAAGCATCCTATGTCACTTGGTGTCAGTGCACTGAGTGGCCCAAGTGATCAGGTGCTGAACCAAGAAGAAAAATCACACCATCCTTGCCCCAGTCATCTAAAATACATAGGATAAGCATAGCAGTACTGGATAGATTAGAATATACTAAACCTACAACTGAATGTGAGATCCAGTATTTTTATACTCTGAGCAAATTAAGAGGGTTGGGTGGATGAACGTGGTTTGTGGTGTAAAGAAAAAGATGATGGGACAGTAGGCCTCTGGCCTCTAACTAGGAATTATAACTGTCTAATCTGGTGGGGAGAGGGGAAGAATCCTTCCCAACAAAGCCCAATCAAGACTTCTAGTCAAGACCTCTGTTGGTTTTATCATCTGGTGATGATAGGAGATAAAATGACTCTTGAAAGCAAGTTATTTTTCAAGAATTTTTTTAAATGACTTATTTGAGTAATTTTGAATGAAAGAAGCTTTTACTATTCTTAGAAGTGAAAGATTGAATTCTACATTTTTAATAAATATACTAAGCCAGGGTAATATTTTTCATAGATCTCCCCATTGTCCTACATAAAAGTCATCATGCTTGTCCTATGGCTTTAGAATGGACTCTTGACTGTGTACTTAAAACCTTCTTACTATTCTAAATTTATAAAACATAATCCATCACCTATTTCCATCATGGATTCACTCAGCTGCCTATGATAGTGATGAAACTATTCATCATAGTACTTAGGGGTCTCCACCTGATTATATAAGATATTTGGGAACCCTAAACATGAATTCCAATAATTTATTCTAACTGGGATGGACATCTGTATGGAGGTTTGGCAGCTGAACAAAAGAATGAACTACAGGCTTGTAGGGATTTCTTCTTCCAAGGTGACTTACAAATTACAACCCCAAACAGAGATAATATTGTGTTTGAAAAGAGAATTGTGGTAAAGCTACATTTGAGTAGCAACTATAGTAGCCCCTGGAGCAACCAGGGGGTTGGGAGTGCTAACCACCCACCAGTTGAAAATTGATGTATATTTTTTTTTTCTTTTAAGGTTTAGAGTGAGTAAGCAGGCGCAGAGAGGGAGGGAGAATCCCAAGCAGACTCCCTGCTGAGTGCAGAGCCCAATGCAGAGCTTGATCCCAGGACCCTGAGATCATGACCTGAGTCAAAACCAAGAGTTGGCCGACTGAGCCACCCTGGCATCCCTAAAAATCAATGCATAATTTTTGACTCCACAGCAACTTTACTGATCACCTACTGTTGACCAGAAGCCCTACCTATAACATAAACAGATGATTAACACATTTAGTATGTTTTATGTCTTATATGCTATATTATCACAATAAAGCTAGAAAAAATGTTAAAATTATAAGAGAATTACAGCATTGTACTATATTTATTGAGGGAAAAACAAATCCTACATACATTTGGGCTCTTGCAGTTGAAACCTATGTTCAAGGGTCAACTGTACATGGTTTTTAGGATATATGTTACTAGAAAAAAGAATAAGCTTTTCAAAGATATTTTCTCAATTTTATATAAGATGTGAATAAACACATCAACTATCAATCCATATTAAAGAATCAAACGAAAAGTATTGGTAGGGGGAGACAATTAGAGCCTAGAGCCTTGTAAGTCACACCATTGGTTGGTTAAAGAACTAACTGTAGGCAAAAACATGGCCATCCTTTGCTTTCTTTTTTAATGTGGCACATGGGTCTTGTTTCTATGTTTCCTGTAACCTCATTTCATCGGTATTAACAAATGTCCTGCCAGCTTAGCACCCTGAAAATTGTTGACGAGGCAATTTTGGGATGCTCGGAAGAGCAATTATTTGACCTATTCCCTTGATAATATTTCTGGTGCGATAGTCTGATGAAAACAATTAAGTTGGGCAATTAAGTTGTTTCGTGGGGAAGACTAACAAGGGTTTCTAGTTCATGGGGATGTACTCACTTTTGAACAGCTCTGATTCTGAGACCAAATTAAATTTGAGTCACAAAACTTTCTGAATACCTCTTCCTTTTCGAACATAATGGTCCATTAGTGAGAAATTTGTGAGAATACGTGCTGTGAGAGTCCACATTTTACAGCAATACTGTGATTGAACCTGATTACAACATGGCCTCTTGGCCAATGTGGGTGACTGAGAAGACAAACCAGTTTTCGTTGCTATTGCTCTGGTGGCGTAGAACTCCCAGTGGTCCAGGAATGGACCTCACACGTGTACCTATGGAATAAGAAATTGTTAAATATTGGAATATAAGGAAGTAACTAAACTATTAAATTTGAAGCAGTCTAATTGTCAGTGTCAATATTTAAATTGATACCTTTTAGGATTTAACCTATAAGAAGCTTGAAAAATCCAATGTGATGCGAGTGATTTACATTAATGTCTTTGTTAGAATTGTGCAGAAAAAACAAAGAAAGTAAACTCTTTAGCACAAGTTCTATTTGGTGGCCTTTGTGGGGCCTGTCTAATGAGTCCATAGCTTTAGTACACTCTCTGGTTGGAATGTCACAGCACAGTAAGTGCCAATATTGACAGTCAGTGAAGCGGTGGGTGAACTGCCTCAGACTCCCTGAAGCAACATGTTTATGCCCCAAGCTTATTCCTGACTAATGTGGGGAACTTCTTAGATTCGAAGTTGTTCTTATCCATCATATTTTGTGAGTGGTATATTTTAGTGTGAATTTATTTTTTAGTGCTATTAATTTTGGTTTACTGGGTAAGATGACATTTATTAAATAAAAAATTTTTTTTGTTTCTCACCATATTGTGACCCTATAATACTGTTTTTAGTATTGAAAGAATAAGATTTTCTCTTCATCAAACTGTTGATCTGTGTCAGCAAGAGTATTCTATGAACCATGAAGAAATATGTCAAAATTCACACCATTGCCTAATTAAGCATTTTCTCCAAACATATTCCCCAAAGCTCTACAGTGTTTGTAAATTGTTACTTAGTAATAGAATTACACATAGAAATTAACTCTTTAACATAATTATGATAGGTAATTATCCCCCCATAATACTTATTCATGAGAATATTATTATTTTGGTCTTTCAATTAATGTCAGTCTTAGGAACATGACTTAACTGCTACAGGGTAGAGGTTTGTATAAAGATGATTGATAAAGGCATGAAGAAGAGAGAGACAGTTTCATTATTCTGTGTATAGTTTTTAAAGTAAACCATAGGGATCCCTGGGTGGCGCAGTGGTTTGGCACCTGCCTTTGGCCCAGGGCGCGATCCTGGAGACCCGGGATCGAATCCCACGTCGGGCTCCCGGTGCATGGAGCCTGCTTCTCCCTCTGCCTATGTCTCTGCCTCTCTCTCTCTCTCTCTGACTATCATAAATAAATAAAAAAAAAAATTGAAGATGCAATTTAAAAAAAAAAAATAAAAAATAAAGTAAACCATATTTTAAATGTCTCAGGCTAGCTTGTAATTTAGAAATACCAAAAATTAGTGAACTACTTTCTGTGTAATGTGAGTAATATTTCTATTCCAAATTATCTGTGTGTTCTTATATTTTTCAAAGCCAGGCAGACCTGTGGACATGTATTTTAAAATTAAATATGGTATTTAGCTTAATAGGATGTAAAACACACTTCAGTGTACCTGTACTGTTGCCATAGTGTCTAAGTCTTTTAAAAAATAGTAATTTCTTGGAGTTAATTATCCTTTACATGGATAATCACAATACTGAAAAAAAAGCTATTAGCTTTATATTAGGAAAACAATAGACATTCAAAAGCTTGTAGATTTAGGACCAGAAATGTATTTTATGAGGGCCCCAAGGCTAAAAGAACTCAGGAGAAAGGACAAAGAGAGGTTTGAGCGTAGATTAATTAACCCTCAAATGATTCCATTTACACAGGGGGGATTTATGGAGATCTTTAGGAGCATGGTTATGTGGTTGCTTTCTAAGCTGTGGAGATACTCAAACCCAAAACTCTCCTTCATTTTCAGGAGTGAAAAGAATGTCTAGTATAGTAGAGAAAGACAATGAGCTGACTGTAATTATCTTTTAAATCAGAATAGTCTGCTTTTGTAAGCTTGTAATTGACCTTTTTAATGTTCTTTTACATGCAGGAGTCTTTGTGAGTTTCTTGTTTTCCTTTGAAAATTTAGCCTTTTTGTTATGCTGTTTAATTACTCTATATTTGTTTAGTTCCTAGAGTAAATAAATATGTACAATCACATAATTAAGTTAGAATCAGTAATTATGTGTGATTGTGATATACATTTTCTACTGAGCTTTGTCAAATGAAATGTCCTAAGCATACATATCACATGTAGATCTCAGCAAATGACTTTTCAAATCTATTCTTTTTCAAAACTATTGATTATACTTCCTGTGTTTAAAAAAAATTTTGTAATTGTAAGCTGAACTACATGTGTTCTCATTAACTTCGTCTGGAATACTACATAGTTAATGTCTAACTTTGGCCATTTGTGGAATGGTCAAGAGAATGTGGTGGGTGGTACTGCAGGAGACTGCTTATTAGGTAGCTACATGACAGACTTCCTGGGAACCATAGGTGAATTGACCAGGAGACTAATGAAGACAAGCTCAAGGCCAGGAGAGGAGCTCTACCCAGGTCTTAGCATGATAATGTAATTGGTAAAATTTGTCTTTACAAACTCTCTCCCTTCCATTACCTATTTCCCTTACATTGTTTGGTTATCGGAGTGGCTACAGATACTTTTGGCATCTGGCTAAAGTATAATCAAGTTGGAAATATATTGGGTTGAGTTTGGGACATATTGGTGTGGTTTTCATTCAATTCTATGTACAGTTCAGGGAGTGCTAACTGTTCTGGCATAGCCATGGCTTCCTGGCATACTTTTGCTGTCCATCATGCCAGCTGACCTGGCATCTTGGCACAAAAAGACATTATTGAGTGACTTGAGAAGATTATTTGGAATGTTTCCATAAAACATGAAAGATTGGAATCGATTGGGAGATATATATGATGAGTCCCTTTTGTCTTCTTTAAAGTGATTTTTAAGGAACTGAGAGAAATTTCAGATTTAAAAAATGCAGAAATATGAACCAAAGTGATTAAAGTGAATGATGAAATCAAAAGAAATTATGCTAACATTAAGCATATAATTATAACCAAAATTTTTTCAGAGCATAGCAAAAGCAATTAAGAGGGAGTGATAAATTCTTAATAGAAGTGGTGAATAGGTTCTTAGATTGAATCCTATGAGTGAATGGCATAAACACTTAAGGAAAATATTAAAATTTCTTGGTGACTTAATGTAAAATACCATAACAAAGATACTTAAACTCATACATTGAGGTTTGCATTGAGGTTATCAATGGCAAACTGGTTAGTATCAATTCAAAGAACACTTAAAATTAGTCACAGCAGAGAAAAAATTAATGCTTTTATATAAAAGGAAGTTTTTCAGATTCAATAGCTATAGCTATCTTAAAATATACATTAATGATCTGAGAGACTCAAAGTAGCTATTAAAAGTTATCAATAATAAACAGACTTATGTCAATTGAAGTAGAACAAAGATTAGCAAACCATGGTCTATGGTTTTTGTATGGTCCATGAACTGAATAATTTTTACATTTTTAGAATATGGGGAAGGGGAAGAATCTTACTCCTTTGTGAAAATTACATAGGATTCAAAAATTTTTATTGGAACACAGTCCTGCTCATTCATTTATGTTGTCTGTCACTGATTTTGTGCTACAGCAACAGAATTGAAAAACTATTCAATTTGAGAGACCGTATGTTGCAAAGCCTAAAATACTCTCTGGCCTTTTCTATAAAAGTTTGCCAACTCTAATGGTAGAGAAAAGACTCATTCACTCCATAATAAATATTATCAAATCTGTGCTATGATGCATTTGATTAAAGAGTATATACAGCCACAATGGTTAAGAAAGAAAAGTATTAATGGGGATGAAACTAATTTATAAGCACATCTTGTGGTAATTCTGGATTTTATAGTTGTAGTATTTTTTTTAAGATTTTATTTATTTATTCATGAGAGACACAGAACGAGAGGCAGTGACACAGGCAGAGAGAGAAGCAGGCCCCATGCAGGGAGCACAATGCGGGACTTGATCCTCGGTCTCCAGGACCACGCCCTGGGCTGAAGGCGGTGGTAAACCTTTGAGCCCCCCGGGCTGCCCTATTTTTCTTTTCTTTTCTTTTCTTTTCTTTTCTTTTCTTTTCTTTTCTTTTCTTTTCTTTTCTTTTTTTTTTTTTTTTTTTTTTTTTAAGATTTGAGAGTGCATATGTGCCTGGGCATGAGCTGGGGGAGGAGCCAAAGAGAGGGAGAAAAATCTCAAACAGACTCTGTGGCTCCTGAGATCACAACCGGAGGGCACCTGGGTGGCTCAAAGCATCTGCCTTTGGCTCAGGCCATGATCCCAGGTCCTGGGATTGAGCCCCATATCAGACTTCCTGCTCAGTGGGGAGCCTGCTTTTTCCTTCTCCTGCTGCAGCTCCCCCTGCTTGTGCTCTCTCTTTCTCTGTCAAATAAATTAAAAAAAAAAAAAAATTTTTTTAAAAAGATCCTGACCTGAGCCGAAATCAAGAGTCAGATACTTAACTGACTGAGCCACCCAGGTACCCCATGTGTTGTAGTTGTCAGCCTTTCAAACTTTATTGGTTGTGATTATTTTTCTCATTCTAAATACTTTCATTTTAAATGTTTACCTGTAATTTAACTTTCTTGAACACCACCCTCTCAATTCACTTAAACTCCAGCTCTGACAAAACTGGATACACCAGTATGACAAACTATGTTTTCTCTTTCAATGCGAGCTTGAATGCAGTTCACCAGCTGCATGTCTGCCCTATTTATAAACATCACACATTTAGATTTAAATTAGTTTTCAGAGGGCAAACAAGCATCTAGGGTGAAATAAAGAAAAAAATTCTGCTAAATGTTTTGCCTTATTAGAACTTGACCCCCTGCTAAAACTTTCTCAAATATTGTTCCTAAACAGTAGAAACTGCTGGTTTGAGTCTTGAAATGGCGCATTATTGCTCAGAGGGATTTTTTATGACTAAGTTTAAAATGGAAATGCCAACAGGTTTAATTATGGTACTGCTGCAGAGGGCACAGCACATTAGCATTATTGCATGAAAAAATATCAATCTGCTCTATGAATATATTGAGCACCTTTAATATTTTCATTTGCATTTACAAAAACTCACATTTAAATTTTTCATGAAAGCTAAATAAGACTGTACAGAGAAATGCCCTCTCAAGATCTTTGTTTGAAATACCTTATTTTAGAAAAGGTAATAAAAAAATGGGAAGAATTCAGATTCTTGATATAAATTAAATGGGCTTGTCATTCTCCATTGTGGCCTTTCTGAGTATGATCCTTGATCCATTTTTCTGGAGGGCAGATAGTATTATAATTGGCTAAACTTCAACTGTTAATGAATTTAAGAGAAATGCAGTTATACATATGTATTTAAATGACTCAAGGCAGTGCTATAATAAAGCTAGATGGAGCCATTGACTAAGATATTTTTGGGCCAACTTTTTTTTTAAGAGTCCATATATATGGCAGAACCAAAAACTTACATGAACAGACTTTGTACCTTCTAAAAATGTGGTTCTGTACGTCAGTAGACCATACTCTCACTGAGCTTTCGTCTTCTCCAAGACATCAGATGGTTATGAACGTCCTGAACTGGTCCACTGCTACTGACAATCTGTCTCTGTCCAAACTCTAGCATAGCTTCTAGCAGTTTAAGACTGTGTCACTGCTTGTCTCTAGTCCCTCTTAGAATGCCTACAATTATAAATTTTTTCTATTCTTTGAGCCATAACTCTTCTTCCATCTAAAATTGTCTCCTTAAGGACCTGGAAGCAACCTCTTTGGAGAGAGTGCGCTCACTGTTTCCCAGTTCCTGAGGAAGGGCTGGTAAAAAGCTGTGATGGCACCCTGCTCCAACTTGCACCATTATACCCGCTGGCATAAAGATATGAGAAGTTTATTTCTTCTCTGGGGAAGTTCTAATTAGCAAACACAGATGGTCTGGTCATAGGGATGAACCCCTCTACCTGTTAAGACCTTTGATTACCGCGTTTAGAAAGTCTCCTGCCTTCTGTTTCAATGGACTTGAGCTCTGGTTACACTGGTTTTCTCTATCACAAAAACTACTGCTGAATGAAAACAGTGTTTATCACTTTTAACTAGTCTCCATCCTTGTTTTTCCTTGATGCTGTGTTCACAATAAACTAATGATGATTCCATGTAGTTCTTTATTAAATATCTTAGAGTCAGAAGGGACTTAAACCCAATTTATTTCAGCTCCCTCTTTTACAATGAAAACATTGACACTTAGAGTAAGGGAAGCATAGGCCAGTAGCTGGGGGAGCTGAGGTCAGAAGCCAGTGTTCCTGATCCTCCTATCTGCTCTTTTTTTTCATTGCTAGGTCCCTGGTTTTAGAGCAGAGGTTCCCTCTCTGTGAAATCATTTTTATGGTAGAAGGAAGGATTGTATTGGTGCTATAGCAGCTTCTGAACTTTAAAAACAAAGCAAAACTTTAGATTTAAGTGTTAAGTTTTACAGACGTCATGATAAAACATATACCTGTGCTCAACAACAAAACATGACTTCCTAAATTAAGCAGTAGCATCCAACAATTTGATCAACTAAATGCCCACTGAATTAGATATTTTTGTTCATTTTGTGGTTAGGGCTGAAGATGACAGCAAATGTTAGAGGGTATTGGAGTGGTTTTAATGCATAGCTCCAATTCAAAGGCTTAAGCATAATTGCTCTGTACATTTTCTTTTATGTAATTTCTTATATGGGTTTCCTATCCCTTCAGAGTGAGACTTAGTTGGACATATTTAGCATCAGTGATGGGACAGACCTAAAATCCTTTGATTCTCTTATCTCTATTACAGATATGAGTAAGCAAACTAAATTAAGTTACTATAAAAGACCTTTGGGGCCAAAAAGAATGAAAGAGAAAATGAGCTTTAAAAATAGAGATGTCTGTACTTTTTTTCTTATTCTGCACATGAGAAAATTGCAAGTAATAGTCTACTAGGCTATGGGTGTCATTCACTGCATCTGGCTGGGCTTTAAACAACTCTGGGCTACACAGTGCATATCTGCAGGCATGAGGGTGATTAGGAGGAAAATGGTACAATTGCAGTGAAACCAGGCAAAACCCAGCTTTTCTAATGGTTGTGAATTGAGATCAATGATGACACAGTTCAATTATAGCATTAGTTCTTTATGTCAGAGAGGGGTTAAAAATGGATCATAATGACTCTTTAGCTGATAAATTTGGAGCAATTAGAGGTCTGCAAATGTCGCTTTATGTAACTAAAAAAAATAATTACCCTTAAATTATCTGGGCTGCAGAACCTGTTTCTTTTGCATGTTAGAAGCTGTTTAAAAATTCTATTGCTTCTCAATATGGACTTAATCGACTGAGATTCTAACCCCCAAATCTCAAGCGAGGGATCAGATTAGACTTTGAGTTAGTATGGACTACAAGTATTTTAAAATATGAGTAAATTTTTTCCATAATATGTTTACTTGTCTTAAAACCTAACACAGTGCCTTACAGGGATTAAATGCCTGTTGAATTAAATTATGTTTTCCCAAAATAAAATAAAATAAAATAAATAAAATAAATTATGTGTTCCTTCTTTAGATATGGTTGAAGAGTACAAACTAAATACAAGTCAGATCAAGCAATTTAGATCAACTCAACTGTCCTGTCCCCCCAAATATTAGCCTTTATCTTTTGTTTGATGCATATAGAGTTGAAGAAACTGACTAAGCCAACACAATTCATTTATGTAGATTGGGTAGGCTGAGACTGTCATTTCTCAGTTAAGTTCCCAGGCTTGCCCTGGGAAGTCTAGTCATATTGAAGCCAGAAGCATTGTTCTTATATTTGTTTTTCCCCTTGTTAGGATTATTGAACTGACATATTTATTGCTTTATCTCAGCCATAGATGTGTTTTAGGGAGGAAAATTTAAACTGATTTGCACAAATGGACAGAGAGACACTTTGGTTTGTAGGCATTCAGTACAAATTAGCAAAGCTTTCATCTTAGCTACCATGAGACAACCAGACATTACATAAGTAAAAAGAAAAATGTCCTATCATGTTCTATCTCTTCCTCTTAACCTTTGCATTAACCTGATTATTTAGTGTTCCTGGTTCTTTATCCCCTTGCTCCTTTATCCCCTTGCTCCTTTTGGATCTCTTTATTTTCTTCTCTTTTTGTAAGATTTTGTTTATTTGACAGAGAGAGAGAGAGAGTGAGCACAAGCAAGGGGGAGCAGCAGAGAGAGAGGGAGATGCTGGCTCTCTGCTGAGTAGGGAACCCGACTTGGGGCTTGATTCCAGGATCCTGGAATCATGACCTGTGCCAAAGGTAGACACTTAACCATCTGAGCCACCCAGGGACCCTGAATCTTTTGTTTTCTATGCAGTCTTTATTCTCCCAGCTTGTTGTGACATTTAACTTAATGTCCATATGGAGAAGGCATAACGGGAGAAAACAGATTTATTGTAAATTGTTTATTGATGTTCCTGACATGTTGATCATATAATCTCATTTAAATCATATATCAATACTTAGATGTATGTATTATTACTTTTTATTTATAGATGAGGAAACTGGTTCTGAAAATTTAAATTTGCTTATTTTTGCACAGTGGGTATTTTGTAGGGTGAGTTAGCTTAAAATGATTGAAAGGGGTTTGTCCAAAGATCTTAGACATTAATGATATAGACTTGTAATGCTCTGATGTTGACATAATATTTTCAAGGTCAATAGCTTATTTAGTTTGATTGGAATTCTTCTAGGAGTTTTATTGTTAAAGGGTTTTAAAGCAGTCATGTGTTTCACTGTATTCTTAACAAACACATATCTAGCCTATTTTCTTTTTTTTTAAAGACTTCATCCATTTATTCATGAGACACACACAGAGAGAGGCAGAGACATAGGCAGAAGCAGCAGGCTCCCTGCGGAGAGAGCCTGATGTGGGATCTGATCCCGGGTCCTCAGGATCACGACCTGAGCCGAAGAAAGATGCTCAACCACTGAACCACCCAGAATCCCTCTAGCCTATTTTCAAGACTTTATATTTTGAATTCTTAAGATGCTCTTGAGGCTGAGGTTATATATATGCAGATGCTATGTGTTCTTCCTGAGGGCCTAGGTCACTCATGATATGTAATAGAATTATTTTGTGAATTTCAGAGCCAAGGTATATTGCACCTACACATCGTGGAATTAGATCACCTCATTCAAAATTCCTTTAAGATTGTTTCTCAGGAGCACCTGGGTGGTTCAGACGGTTAAGTGTCTACTCTGGATTTCAACTCAGGTGGTGGTCTTAGGTTGTAGTGTGAGATAGAGCCTCTCCTCAGGCTCTGCACTCAGTGAGGAGTCTGCTTGAGTTTCTCTCCCTCTCCCTCTCTCTGTTCCACTCATGCCTGCTTGTTTTCTCAAATCTTTAAAAAAAACTTTTTTCAAAAAGTTGTAGATCTTCACTTTTCATTAACACAAACAATAAAAATATCCTCTCCTATACTCTTAAAGTAAGTTTTCTAATTCAAATGGTATAAATATCAGGCAACATAAAAATAAAGGTCTGATTATCATGTGGGGCTTAATCTTTTATTTCAGGGTTTAAAGTCACTTTCTAACTGAAAATGGGTCCTTTTGGCTGATTGTAGTTCATATACCTATGTATACATGAAAATTTCACTTTCTTTATAACACTACTTTGAGTATTGTTTTTCAGTTACAGTGAAGGGATAAATCCTCCAGATATGTTATCATAACCCTATGATAATGTGCAAGAATCTGATATAGGAAATTCAGTGAACACTTAGATAGAAGCTACTGTGTTCCAGGTATTATGCTAGGTGTTAAATCCATAGAAAGGAGGAAGACCTATTTCCTGTTCTCAAAGATCTCACAAGGTAGTGCAAAGCCAAACATATTAAAATCCATGAATATCAGTTGAGCAGAAAGAAAATTTAAGGGAGATGCTGATAACCAGTTCGATAGCATATGGCTCATTGGCCCTTTCAGAATTGTTCTCCAGATATTCACTCATCCCTCATAAGCTGCAGATATTTAAAAGGGACATGGAGACTTGCAAGGGCCACATGAGAATACTTTGTGATGTCTTGGTTTCTTGGCTCCCCAAAGCTGGGATGATCATCCTTTATTTGGGAAATCTTCCCTCTTGAAGCATGCAGCATGTAAAGAAAGAGGAGTGGACGTGTTCATCAAATCTACAGCATGGTATTCTGAAAATCCTTTTCAGGCTGCAGGGCATTTTCTGGACCCATGAGAATCCATGTGCAGAGCTATTTGGATCTCATCTGGCTCCATATTCTTTGAGAGGCCATGGTTCAAGCTGGTGTACATGGAGAGAAGGATGTGTTGGATGATGGGGTAGTGGGGTAGCTGGATTCCATGTACTAATTAATGCACACGGGGCTATCCACAGGTCTTGAAACAATTCTGTCAGAAGCATCTTTTGCTATGATATGTTGTGATCTCTACAGTATCAGTGGATATAGGAACTCAGAGTGGGTTTTCAGGAGTAAGGAATGAAATAAAGGGGACAGTGAATGGTGAAAACACTAATGGAAGATCTCAGGGCAACCTTCCAGGATTAATGAAGTAAATGAAGCAGTGGACAGAAAATACTCTATTGTCTGGCTTTTGCTGCCCATCATTTTCCAGGTCTCTCTTTCTACACTGCCAACACCCTTGACAAATATAACATTTATCTAAGTACAGAACAGCTGCCTGTGAGGATAAGAACACCCTCACCTCCCACGTTATGGCACCAAAGATGCAGCTCCTATTCCCTAGGGAAGCTGAATTTGAAAGAAGAGTGTGTGTGCCACCCCCATGGTTTTCTACAGGACATGGGGACGTGCAGAAACCTAGAAATGTGTCAGCTAAACAGTCTGGTCGCAGGTGCTGACAGAAAGGCTGTGTAGCACAAATGTTTAGCTCCATAACTGAGCACAACTCAAAGTATGTGGGCTGATGATGCAGAGGAGATGGGCTCAGTTATAACAGCTGTCTCTGCAGCAGCCTCTTTCAGAAGTTTCAGGTAATACAGCCTCTGGAATATACCAGAAATACTCTTTGGGCTATTGTCCTCATTTTCACTTCTCTCTGAGCCTCTTCCAGTTAGAAGTCTCTTTTGACAGCACAGACTCTGGTGGAGGCTTAATGGAACAACTGAACTTAATTTCTTCCTCAGAATTTCTTGCTTATTCTGAGAAACTATGGACAGGTCTTCCAAGTTGATCACATATAATCTTGGTGTAAAGCCACTGGAGTTCAGTATTTGTTAGTGGTTTCTCTCTTTATAGGAATATACCAATTTCATTTATTTGAGAGAGAGTGAGAGAGCATGAGAGGGGTGAGGTGCCAAGGGAGCATTAGACTCCTCACTGAGCAGGGAGCCCAATGTGGGGCTTGATCCAGGATTCTGGGATCATGACCTCGGTAGAAGGCATATGCTTAACTGACTGAGCCACCCAGGCACCCCAGGAATATTTTATATCAAAAATCTCTACCACATTTCCCATATTTATGATTCAGCAGGAATTGAGTAGACTCTGTAGGAGAGAATTGTCTAGAAATCTTTTGAATTAGATATGATCCAGAAATCAATATAGAAACCTGGATTTATTATGCTAGAACGTTTCTATATGCTATAAGTTTTTCAAGGACCAAGACCCTGCCTTATGAGTCTTTGAACCCTCTGCAGATTCTAGCACCATCCTTTAAACAGGGAAGATTCTCAAATAATTTCTGGTAACACAGGTACTTCTGAAGCAGTATTTTCTTAGGTTGAATGAGTTCTCTCAGGACATTTTAGAAGAGTGAGATATAATTTTTAAAAATTTCTTGGGGCACCAGTTAGTTCAGTCTCTGACTCTTAATTTTAGCTCAGGTCATGATTTCAGGGTTCTGAGATTGAGCCTGCATTGGACTCCATGCTCAGTACGGAGTCTGTTCCAGATTCTCTCTCCCTTCCACCCCGCCCCCACTCCCCCATCTCGTGCATGCTCCTGCTCTCTCTCTCTCTCTCTCAAATCTTTAAACAAAATTTTTTCTTATACCAAACTCTTAAAATTACTTTCATCAACATCTTTAAAAAATATTTGTAAGGAGCTATTTAATAAATTCAGGCTTAAAATTCCCCTTGGAATTACTGTGATCTGTTTGGGGGAGATAAGAGGGGGAGGATATATTACAATTTGTAAAATGAAACCTCAGTCTGGATTTGGCATTTGTCAACCATACACATACTCGTGTTCATATCCTAGAGTAAAATTATTAAGAAAAACTGCTGTACCATGTCAATTCCCTCTCCCCAAAATGTTATTTCTGGAATTGATAAAATTCTAACACTTCTTCCTCCTGCTACCTACAGTGTCTCCTCCTTTGTGCCTCAGAATATCTCTACTGAGGAATGCCTGGGTGTCTCAGTCAGTTAAATGCCTGGCTCTTGATTTCAGTTCAGGTCATGATCTCAGGGTTGTGGGATTGAGCCCTCTGTGGGGCTCTGTGCCAGGTGTAGAGCCTGCTTGAGATTCTCTCTCTTTCTCCCCACCCCCCTCTGCACACACATTCTCTCTCAGAAAAATATTGTTACTGAGAACATTATTTGCAGTGCAAGTTGAGTTTTTCCTTATTCAAAACACACTTCTTTGATGCCATAGCAATGTTATTGCGCTCACATTTTGCTTTTCTTTCTCAATTTTCTGTTACTGTAATCTGGTTTTTCCGGCTACAAAAAAAGTCAGGAATTTCGGGTTGAAGCTGGTGCTCTGACCCATACTACTCACTGGGAGAAGGAATAATTCCAGCAGCAAGAGGGTCTGATCTGCGCACCTGCCCGCACATGTGTACACCCTGGTAATGTGGTCTCCCCCATCTTCTCCAACCTAACACTAATTTGGGATTCCCCATCTGATGGGCACTTGCACAATGATCTTTTATATACAGGGTGGTAATTTCACACTAAATACTTCAATTATTTATAAATGGATCTCAGAGACAGCAACTAGCAGCTGGCCTATAGAAGCTGCTTTGACTCAGGCGTGGCCAACAAAACCACATGCCACTTTAAACAGTGTTATTAATATTTATGTGACTTGATCAGCTAGTTGAGATGCAGGTCTTCCCTGGGCTGTGTGGAAGAAGCCTTCCTGTTTTCACTTGCCCATAATTTTATGCTGATTCTTTCCTTTGCCAAACTTCAGGGGTATTAGAAGGTTAGGATCTTAGGCTGAAGAGTGTGCCAAACTCATCCACGTCATAATGCTTTCTCCACTTTTCTTGTCTTTGGGAACGCATTAAACATAGATCTGTGGGGCGCCTGGGTGGCTCAGTGGTTGAGCGTCTGCCTTTGGCTCAGGTCATGATCCTGGGGTCCAGGGATCAAGTCCTGCATCAGGCTCCCCTCAGAGAGCCTGTTTCTTCCTCTGCATAGGTCTCTTCCTCTCTCTCTGCGTCTCTCATAAATAAATAAATTAAGTAACTAAGTAAGTCTTAAAAAACAAAAACAAAAAACACAGATCTAGGAAGCCGAAGCACAGACTTTGAACCTTGGAGGGAAGATTATGGCTTTAACTTTTGATAGAGTAACATCATATTTGTGAATAGCAGTATGTAATCTGACATGAGGGAAATTACCAAAACAGGTTAAGAGTTGGGTCAATGAATTCACACCTTTAAGAGAGAAATACAGAGAGATGTGAATGTGGCAGATAATCTGTACACTTAAAGGACACTACTGCAAACCCCAAGTCTTGCTTCCTGATAATTTTTTTTTCAATAAGGATGCATTGTATTATTTCTAAGGAAGGATCCCAAGGGTTCCATATCTATTAATGAAGGAGTATGTAGTATTGGCTTCTGAGACTCCATCAATTTTCAAATCAAACACAGATGCAGAAAAGTGACAACTCTAGTGCTGATTTAAACAATATGACTATAACAATGTGAGTTTGGTTTACAATCTGTCTTCCCATTGCACATCTGAGGATGACCCTTAGGGTGGTAGTTCAACAGCTCTGTTCTGGCAACTTTAAACCTGTAAGGTGACAACCATTAGAGGGCAGCACTGCTACATTTTCTTAGCAGGAAACCAGAGGGAACAAGGATACAAATGTTCCTTGCAGGGGTCTTCATGATTAAGGCAGTGCTATGTCCCATACCCATTTGTTTACCTCCCCATTCAGACGGATGGTAGCCGTTCATAGGAATAAATGAAGCTGTATCTGTGAAATGGCAATGCAGGAAGACACTCCAGCTTTTGTATAGCCATAATTCAACCTTCTATTGAAAACTCTCCTTTTAGTACCTTTTTCAGTCTTAACCACTCACCGTTATGCTTTAGTTTTTTCATTATCATTTGTCCCTTTGAGATTTGTCTTGCATATGCATAGTTGGGGAAACCATCAGTAAACATGGATGACTTCCTTTATAATAAAGTCCAAATTCCCAAGTCTTCAAGACCCAGCATTTATAGCAAACACAGCTATTATGGAAAAGATGGGTTTAAATACACACAGAACTACTGACCTACAATAATGACAAATTCACCTCTATGGCGCCTCATTTGTTAGCAATGGACATCTTAGCTGCAAGCTGCTAGGGAGGTGAGATCTGGATAAATAATCTGTAATTACAGTGAAGTAGATGAAGAATGATTGGTGAAGGGAAGTTTTATCCTTTGGGATCAAAGAACTTTTCCTTTTGACTTTACCGAGGAATTAGTCGTTACAAAATAAAGAGGGTAGCATGCTATTGACTTGAAAATACTCCCTACCTGTGCAATATCTCTGTAGATGAAAGAGGATCTCAGGAGTAAGAATGAGCTCAGCAGCTGGAGGGGTGGAGCATGGAGCCCAGCCAGTGCCCTAGAACTGAGAGTGACCCAAGAGCGTTCTTGTTCCACAGGCCAGTGGGCCGGAAACTGGGGTAATGAGATAATCGGCTCCGTCTTTAAACAACCAAAGCCAACATCTTCCTCAATTCCTTGCTATTTTCTCTCATCTCCCAAGAATCTGCTTTCTGCTTAGGCAAGGCTTGACAGCAACAATTCAGGGAAGCTGAATTTGAAAATAGAAACGAAATTTAAATGTAGAAGGACAAAAAAGAACCAAGTTGCAACTAATTAGTATGTAGGCAGCTTTCTCACACTGAACATAGTGAGATACTTGCTTTCATTTTTACGGAGTGAGAGTAAGAGGTAAAAGTTGGAAGGGGTTCCATTCGGTTCCAGGGGCTTGAATACATATCATCAAGGGAAATAGAGAAACTCAAGTAAATACTCAGTACTCATTCCTGAAAAGAAATGGAAGCTTACATCACTGAGTTAGCTTTTCAGTCAACTAACCTAGCAGTCAAGACCAATGTTCTTCTATGTACTTGGACATTATTTTTGATTCTTTCAAGTACTAACAGCTCTGGCTGAACTGAGCTTTGGGGAGCTTGACAACAAGTGGAAAATAGGCATAGCTATATCACTTACAATTTGACTCGTGTAATTCTCACTATTTCTCTCAATCAGCACCATTTATAACTATTAAGTTGCATAGACTGTGAGTCTAGAGAAGGATATACCTTTGCATTTCTCTTTATTGATGCTGCTCTGATCTGTGCCCCTAAAGCTTTTGTCAAGCAAGCTACAGATTGGTGCCCAGTGGGGAATAAATAGTTCTAGGCATCTCACCCTACTGCATCATTTAGAACCCCAAACGTACTTCCTCTCACCCATCACTCGAAAATCTCCTTGTCATCAGAGGCAGCTTATTGGTTCATAATATCCCCTAAACTGAATGGTTTAAACCTAGAAATTCAGTTTCAGCTTCTCTCTGGGTGGCTAGATGCTAGAGATCGAGATGTCAGTGGCAGCTCATTGCCATCTTTGGAGGTTGTAGAAGCATTGTCCTAATCTTTGCCTCAACTTCACACGGCGTTCTCCCTATGTGTACACATTAGTTTCTGTCCTTGTCTGTGGCCATATTCTCCCTTTTTAAAGGACACCAGTCATGTTGAATAAGAGCCCCCCCTCCCCCGCCCCCCCCCAACCCCACTCCAGTCTGACCTCTTCTTAACTTGAATGATACCTGCAGTGACCTTATTTCCAAATAAGGTCACATTCCCAGGTACTATGAGTTAGAGCTTCAGTAGAGGAATTTGGGGTGGGGGACACAATTGAACCCATACCAGGCAGGAACTTGGTTAGTGATGGGAGTTGAATTTCTGTAAACATAGCCTTGCATTTGGCCCTTTACATTTTATTTGTCCACAGTGAGCCATAATGGTTACAGAGGAATAATGGAAAGACTTTTACGACGGCTTCCGTATTTCTTCACTTCTTAAATTGAAATAGAATATTTTTTTTCTAAATACTGAGCCTCTATTTCTTGGAATTAATACAACCAAGTGAGACAATAGGAGAACATTTATTTTGCTTCCATTCCTTCAGCAGAAGAGCTCTCCAGTCAATCCAAAGCTCCCAGGCATTTCTAACAAGCCCATTATAATGCTTAATAACCCTCAAGACCAAGTTCTTTTTGCCTCTAAATCCCCCAGGCTTCAGGTTAAGTTGCTTTCTATTGTTCTGCCTTCATGAAAACAAAGAGCAGTTGGCCAACTACTTTGTAGGACTCCTTCCCTGATGAGCATTACTGGGTTTCCTTTTTACATTCCATCCAATAAACAAAATAATTTAACTTTTACTTTAGTTGTAGTCTAACACTGAATTGCCTCTGTGGCTCTTACAAAACCTCTTCAGGATCTCCTGATACTCTTGAGTGAGTTATTTCAGAACTAGGGATGCATCCCTGGGCCGGTCTGACTTTAGGGTAGAGAAGAGCAGACCCTTGTGGATTTAGGTGTGCCTGTTTTCTTGCACAGCTGCCCTCAGGGGAAGTGGCAAGCCTTGCTCTGAATTTCACACATTTCTTCTCTGCTGAGCAGTGCCCCATCTATATTTCATTTCTTTGAAATATATTTATTTAATGCTTTTTGTGAGCTTGATACTGGGGCTGGGAGCCAGAGATATGGTAATCGGACTGGTGGCAAAGAGATTATGGTCTAGAGATGTAGATCTTAGATCTGTTTAGGATTTGACACTTTATAGTCTCAAAAATTGAATACCCCAATTAACTTTTCTTAATATTAATTATATTGATATTTTTCATATTAGAAAGTAAAATATTTAAAATGTTCATTTAAAACACTAAAAACTCATCACATCTACATAAGTAACATCCTTAATGAAAAAAAATAGTTTTTTTGACAAAAATGAACCAAATGACGTTAACATTTTTGCATATGTTCTTAATTCCTGGCTTTATAATAGAAGATAGTTTAATTCTCCTATCTGTTTTTGTGTGCAATCTATTATAATCTTATTTTGGTTCAAATATAAGATGATAAGTAGCTGGAAAAAGGATGAGTATTTTAATTGCTTTTCAGATAGTTGTAGATCTTTAATGCTACACCAAAATGCAACAAATGATAGTTCTCTAAATGTTAGCTGCAATGTGGATTTTGAAACCATATAAATGAACATTTCATACTCTATTAAGCTCCATTGGTTTATTTTATACTTTCAATGAATATTTTACTATGCATTGGTCAATTGGAAAATACTGGCTTAGTTATGCAGATTTTCCAAATGTTAATACATTTCATTACACCTTATCAAAAACTCATATTTGTTAATATCAGCACTGATTGTATCAGAAAAATATAGTTTTTAAAGATTTTATTTATTTGAGAGAGTGGGGAAGAACAGAGAGGGAGCGGGCAGCAGAGGGAGAGAAGGAAGAGAGAATGGGGGAGAGAGGAAAGGAGAAGCAGGCTTCCCGCTGAGCAGGGAACCCATTACGAGGCTGGATCCAAGACCCTGGGATCATGACCTGAGCTGAAGGCAGATGCTTAAGCAACTTTGCCATCCAGTCACCCTAGAAAAATCTTTATGGGGAAACTCAAGTTCATGATGATGTATAAGTGTGAATTTTATCATTAACAAATACTTTTAATTTTTTCCCTTGATCTGACTGATAGGCTCACTTTACATTTTCAATAAGCTGTCTGTCAAATACTCAAGTAGCTTGTTTTTCAATTTTGTTGGAGTGAAAGTAGAACACTATGAAAAAGAAAACACCTAGTTCCACTATTACATAGGTGCTTTTCCCTAAGACAGTGATCATCTTTTGGTACAATTTTGATACTTTGTGCTTCTCACTTCATCACAGAAACTATGAAAAAGATGCCTATGGAAAAGATACTCCATCTGAGATTTAATTGAAATAATATACTGCTTCATCAGGGAATTCTTTTTTTAAAGATTTTATTTATTTATTCATGAGAGACACACAAAGAAAAAGAGAAGCAGAGACACAGGTAGAGGGAGAAGCAGGCTCCATGCAGGGAGCCCAATGCGGGACTCAATTCCGGGTCTCCAGGATCACACCCTGGGCTGAAGGCGGCGCTAAACTGCGAAGCCAAGGGCTGAATCAGGGAATTCTTAAGTGAAACTGTCATTGCTTTCATTATATGTGGCAGTGAAGAATATATGGTTACTGGTAAAGTTTGGTTTGAGCTAAGGTACTAGGACTTTTTATCCATCAGTGCATATGTCAACATAGGGAGGAAGGCAAATAAAATCTGCATATTTCTATGAAAACAGTTTTGATTTTGTGGACACTATGAAAGGATCTCAGGGGATCCCATTGGGTACGCGGATCACACTTTAAGAACCACTGGTCTAGTTTGGTCAGGAAACAGGCAAGGGCAATCCAGAGTTTAGGTAATAAACTGGAGTAGGCTTAGTAAAGTTAGGAATTAGGGGCATAGGGACAAGCTGCTCTGAGGATGTGACATAGAAACCAAACTCTGGAAAACAAATAGAAATTAGCGTTAGGAAAATGGAGAAAGGTAAGTGAGAGGCTAAAACTTATACAAGCAGTGATTCAAGATGAGAAAGAATGGTACTTTCATAGTTCTGCAAGAGTGTTCAAGGTTTTTGAGGAATATAATGTGAAGATGTGAAGTGAAGGAGATAAGCAGGGACTTCTGTAAGGTCACACATGCTGCATAATGACATTTTGAGTTGAAGACCTTTGAGCTGTTGAAATATTCTTTCTTTTTTTTTAAAAAAAAGATTTTATTTATTTATTCAGAGACACACACACAGAGAGAGAGAGAGAGAGAGAGAGAGAGAGAGAGGCAGAGACACAGGCAGAGGGAGAAGCAGGCTCCTTGCAGGGAGCCCGACGTGGGACTCAATCCCAGGTCTCCAGGATCACACGCTGGGCTGGAGCCTGCACTAAACTGCTGAGCTACCCCGGCTGCCCTAGCTGTTGAAATATTCTAAGGAAGAAAGTATAGTGGCCTAAATTAGGGTGATGGTATTAGGAATGGAATGTATGGATTCGAGAAATCTTGAAGAGCTAAGAATGGGAGGTCTAAGTGATTAATTGGATGTTAAGGATTAAGGGGAAAAGGAGCCAAAGATGACAGCTCAGTTACTATTTTGATACGGAGATAAGGTATACTGGAGGCAAAGTGAATTTTGGAAGGAGGGAGAAGCTAGTGAGTTTATTTTCATATGTTGCTTTTCCCTGGGCCAGCCATCAATGTTGAGTTTCAAGAAAGGATCTGAGACTCTTTCCTACAGTGATGTAACAATACAAACCTTACAAATGAAGTTGGAGCAAAACTTGTATTTTTCAAAGCATCTTGGAACCTCAGTGCATTTATTAGCCTTTATTGCAAAGACCATGTTTCAGAAAGAAAGCCTCAGTGCTTTGTCCTCAAAGTCTGGAATACCTGGCATGGTAACGTTGGCTGCAACCCACTGATGCTAGCAACAGTTCACATTCAGCTAGTGCTGTGGAGCTCACAAAGTGATTTCACATTAAATCATAAAATACCTGTGAGGTAGGTACTACTCTTATGCAGTTATTTATAACTCGTGTTTTTTTTTTAATTTTTATTTATTTACGATAGTCACACAGAAAGAGAGAGAGGCAGAGACACAGGCAGAGGGAGAAGCAGGCTCCATGCACCGGGAGCCCGAAGTGGGATTCGATCCCGGGTCTCCAGGATCGCGCCCTGGGCCAAAGGCAGGCGCTAAACCGCTGCGCCACCCAGGGATCCCTATAACTCGTGTTTAATCAAGTCTTGCTGCTACCCAGTACCATACTAGTTCTATGCAAAGTTCCCCTACCATGAGTTTTCTAGGAGTTTCCAGAGGTTTTCCTTTTATGATCATAAGTTAAGTGTGGTCGGGATACATGGATCAGCCATGCTCCTTGTCTCTCCTTGCTTCAGCTACCTGCCCAGATGTTGTAAACTCATGCTTGTCAGATACTACAGGTGAGTCTTTCAAAAGCAATCTTGTCTGCTGAGCTTTGGATATTTCCTTCTGACTTCCCACTCCCTGGGATAGTTGGGAGTTTCATTGGGACCTTCACTGATCTAATAGAGCCTTTATGTTGGCAGAGGTGACTTGGAATCTGCTGGGAGCAATTAGAACATCTCTTTCCCATTTGTACATCATTAGAAGCGTTGTTTGTGTCCCAAACGTCTTAGTCAAACATCTCTTCGAGGTTCAGTGATGGCCTAGGCCCTCTGACTCTGCATTCAATAAAATCCCAACCTCGTTTTCTGCAACTGCAACCCATCATGAGTGGCAACATCTCTTAACATTTTTTCTCTGGGCCTCTCTAAGCACTTCTCACTAATCATTTTGGTGCTTATTGACTGTTGACAGAGATGACTAGAAATGCTGGCTTCTTCCTGTCTGTGTTTCCAGAGTTGCTAATTGCTTCAATATATATCAGTAGAAAAGAGCAGTGGTGGATGTAGAAACATTAGCAGTGCTTCATGCTATTTTTCTTTTTCTTCACGTGCTTTCTCACATTCCTCATTTATGCAGCTACCTTCATTTTTTGTTTGCTTTGAGTGAGGGTTCTGTAGAGAGCCTTGACAGAAGTTGTAGGATCCTTTTTATTCCCTGTCAGACTTTTTTTTGGAGGGGAGGGGGAAAGTGAGCTGGCCAATTTATTTAGGTCTCTGATGCCCAGAATGGCTGGTTGTGAAGGATTGTGCTCATCCTGGTTTCATTTCGTATTTCTCTTTGATCAGATAGATGTGAGAAAGAGAGTTAAAGTGGTTGGAGCAGCAGACGCAAGATGAAGTCAGAGCATAGAGACAGTGGGGTAATTACTTGTATTTGAGACTTCGGCGTCTAGTCTCTCATTGAATGTTAGCCCAAACAGAACAAATAAAACAGATTTTAAAGTGACTGGGTGGGATGGCCTCCTCAAAGCTGTCCCTTGCGTCTACCAGAGGTTCTCTGCTGGCTTCTTGCCCACCGTCTCTTAGGTTCTCGTGTCTGCTCTGTTCAGCTCTATCTTCCTCACTTACCATGTCTCTTATTAGCTCACTTCACAGTGAAACTGGATAATTACAAAGGAAAAGAAAAGCCTCCTTCCTCTATCTCATTTCCCATAGCACATTCTGAAATGAGACAGAACAGTGTCTAAAGGGCCACTTGGGTCAGGTCATGAGTGATTGTTCCGACAGAAGGGTGATGAAAGCTGCTAAGTTTCAGGAAGATCTGAGCCATTCTCTTAAATACTAGGAAGGAGAAAGAGGTTTCTGGGTTCCAGGAGTAGCTAAAAACCAGCGCTCCATTACCTAGGCTCCATATGATGTGCCCCGAGAAGCAGGTGATGGGTGCTGTAATAAGGATGATGGTGGTAGGCACAGAGCACTAAAATTTGCATCCTGGGGAGGTGAGGGAAATTGGCATGGACATTAGATGGAGCCACCTTTCTATAAGAGCACTGACTTAGGGGGTGTAAAATAAGAAAAGACAAGGCCCCTCCACATCTGTTCTGGACTATGGATGTACCGCAGGAAGTGAGAGCAGCCCTGAGATGGGGAGAGGTAGCATCGGTAAGGACAGTGCACCTGATGCCATCATAGTGAGATGGTTTCTTTACACATAGGACATTTAATTTAAGCAAACAAGAAAGTAATTTTTGTTTTTTACATCCACCCTTGCAGGGTTAAAATTCATGGACACTATTACAGACTTTTGATTTCCACGACTCCGATTACTGGTACTATCGACAACGATGACGATGATAAAAGCTGATATTCATCAAGCTGTCATCATGTAACAGACCAAATGGATCAATTGCATTTTCACAAATTTAAGAGGTTACTATTACCATTTTCTAACTAAAAAACAGGCTGGAGAGTTGATGTAGTATCTCCGCATTCACAGGATGATTCAGTCGAAGAGCTGCATGCTCTTGGATTCCCCAGCAGCCTCTCCCTGTTGTGCCTACACAGTATGCCGTGCTGCCTCCCTGGTGACTGAAAGAACTGGCACACTGCATAGTCATCCATAAGAGGCCTGGACAATTACGTGACTCTTAATACTTACAAATGGAAGGAGAGTCAGAACTGGTTTTTGAAGAAAGAAGATAGTTTTAAGATCTATAAGGAGCAATTGAAGAGAGTGTATATGCTGATGCAACAAGGTGTCAGTATAGGGACGCCTGGGTGGCTCCGTTGGTTAAGTGTCTGACTTCAGCTCAGGTCATGATCTCAGGGACCTGGGATTGAGCCCAGCATTGGGATCCCTGCTCAGTGGGGTGTCTGCTTCTCCCCCTGCCCTTCCCTCTGTTCCTCCTTCTCCCCCTGCTCCTGCATGCCCTCTCTCTCTCTCAAAAAAAAAAAAAAAAGAAAGAAAAAAAGAAAAAGAAAAATCTAAACACAACAACGACAAAACCCAAGGTACCAGATGGATGTATTAATACACTAGAAACTGCATCCCTGCTCATTACCCCTGCCCCCCTTCCTCTTTATGACACCATGTGACTTTGCTCCTACAGTTGAGGTTGTACATATTACATAAGGAACTCTCAACAGTGTGGGGAGGTGACTAAGCTGGTGAGAACGGTCTCCTACCAAAAAAAGAAAATTTAAAAATTAAATTAAAAATTAAAATTTAAAAATCCTCCCCCACGTCCCCGGCCCACCCAGGGAAATAGCAGAGGTTCTGGGTAGATGACACTCAGGGGTCTCGGCTGCAAACAGTATTTGCACCTTAAAAAGCAGTATTTGCAGAAAAAGAATTTCCAGGAGGTCCAGCAAGCTGCCATCTGAAGCTCTGCAGCCAGGTATAACACCCGGCCCACTATAGGGCATTGCTGCCAATTAGCGCCTGTGAGCCTCAGATTCCTCAAGTTCTGCCAGAAATTCCAGAACTGCCACTGCTCCCCGGGCCTCTGTGACTGTGTTTGCTAGAACACTTCGTCCCATTCCCATGACAGTTCTTCCTGTCTCTCGTTTCCAACATCGAGGCACGTGCATGTCTCCTTGTTACAGTCCTCACTACAGAATCTAGAGAGGTGAGTTTTCCTTTTGTACCTTGGGCAGGAGGGACTTTGGATGTGACAAATCAATAAAGGATAAGGAAGGTAGTCGAAGATGTTGGGTAGCCCCAGATGAATAAAATCTACAGGGGTGAAGATTTCAGAAGTGTACTGTGAGAAATAAAATTCTAGCCTGTATCACACGTGGGGGCCAGTGTGTTCTACTTCCTAAAGTGGGGGAAGAAAAGACCTAAAAGCTCTGAAACTCTTGGCCCACTAGCAGAGGTATGTGTCTTGTCCGTGGTTATATATTTGAATTAAGATCCAAACAAGATCCATGGGTTGCTTTTACTTGCCACGTTAGCCTCTCTCTCACGTCTCCTTCACTTCCTTTTCTCATTCCTTTGACTTGTTAAAGAAACCAGCCCATCTTTCCTGCGGACTCCATTTAGACGGCTTTCTTCAAGGGCCCTTTAGCTTATTTATTCTCCGTTTTCTGAAGGTTGGCAGGCTGATCCGGAGAATTCTATTCATACTCAGTTTTTGTTTTGGTGAGAATTCTTCACAGGTGGTACTATGGCTTTCCTACTGTGTTCAGACGTTAAAACATAGGCGGAGAAGCTCCAGCTCCCCTTTGGGTGAGGCCAAGGTCAATTTGTTCATTCCTCTTGCTCCATTAATTTGCGTCTTATTAAATTGTCAATCACCAGTTCACCTGATAGTTTTATTTTTTTAAAACTAATTATATGCTATTCTTTTTTTTAAAGATTTATTTATTTATTTATTTATTTATTTATTTATTTATTTATTTATGATAGACACAGAGAGAGAGAGAGAGGCAGAGACACAGGAGGAGGGAGAAGCAGGCTCCATGCCGGGAGCCCGTCGCGGGATTCGATCCCTGGACTCCAGGATCCCGCCCTGGGTCAAAGGCAGGCGCCAAACCGCTGCGCCACCCAGGGATCCCCACCTGATAGTTTTAATGTTTATGACAATTGTCTTGCTTCATTATAGTTTGACTTCATTAAAGTCAAAATGGTGACTTTCTTTCTTTCTTTTTTTTTTAAGAGATTTTATTTATTTATTCATGAGAGACACAGAGAGAGAGAGAGGCAGAGACACAGGCAGAGGGAGAAGCAGGCTCCATGCAGGGAGCCCAACATGGGACTCGATCCTGGGTCTCCAGGATCATGCCCTGGACTGAAGGTGGTGTTAAACCACTGAGCCACCCAGGCTGCCCAAATGGTGACTTCCTATATCTGTAATTCTCTGTGCATTTTTTTTTTTTTTGGTAAAGATTTTATTTATTCATTCATGAGAAACACAGAGGCAGAGACATAGGCAGAAGGAGAAAGCAGGCTCCCTGCGGGGAGCCCGATGTAGGACTTGATCCCAGGACCCTAGGATCACTACCTGATCAAGGCAGCTGCTCAACCACTCAGCCACCCAGGCACCCCTCTGTGCATTTTAAAGAGCATTCCCTCACCAACCTCCTTACATACTGTTTGTACAGAAAGACAAATCTTTTTTTTTTTTTTTTTATCAGTTTTCAGAGTAAGCTGGTGCTCTAACAACTTCCTAGGATAACCAGTGTGTTTTTAAATTTTCAGTTTCCTTGTAATTTCATGTTTTGTTTTTTTTTTAAAGATTTATTTATTCATGAGAGACCCACAGAGGAAGACACACAGGCAGAGGGAGAAGCAGGCTCCCTGTGGGGAGCCTGATGTGGAACTCTATCCCAGGACCCCGGGATCATGCTCTGAGCCAAAGGCAGATAACTCAACCACTAAGCCACCCAGGCATCCCATTTCGTGGATTTTAAGTACCACTCTAAATATAGGGATTTTAGGAATGTATTTGATATGCTTTGACACATTCATTTTTCCTTTGCTCAAATTGTCTCCGCTTTTGGCCAGTGAAGGCTCTTGCATGTTGGCTCATGTGATCCCCTTTAGTCTTTGATAGTTTCCTTACTTTCTGGCCTATTAAGATCTCTCATGCTTATTTTGTATATTTCCTTTCCAAGATCTAGAATAAGGAACTTCCCCAAGGGCACTTGTCCTTTATAGTGACAAATGGACTTTAGAAGACTGAGTGATGTCTGCATTCATTGCTACTGGGGTATCATTGCTTCTTGGCTTTTCCGATGGACAAAACAAGGAAATATATTTTCCTTTAAAATGTATATTAATACTACTTCAAAGTATTTTGCTTTAAAATGTATTTATAGTAATAGTCCTACTAAATTTGCTTTAGCCTGGGAAATTGGTTGCATATGCTGAGTTTACCTGGAGAATGACAGATCATGGAAATGAAAAGACAGGGGCTCAAGAATTCTGGATTTTAGAAGAGGAGCCCCAGGGATTTGGGGCTTAGACCTCTGAGGGCAAGGTACTCTAAAGGAGCGTGTGAAACCAACTGCATCCCTGAGATGACATACTAGTCCTTATGTCAAAGTTTCTTCATCCGCTTTGGTCATCTGAAGCTCAGGTCAGCCCTCAGAAAGGGCTCATGGGAATGATATTCCCAGAGTTCTTATAGGTTGACAAATGTGTTTTTGTCACTTTACACTTGAAATCCAGGTTGGGTGCATATAAATTCCTGACATCACATTGTTTTTCTTCAATATCTTATATTTATTACTCCATTACATTCTGGCATAAAATGTTACTAAAAAATTAAAGCAACAATACTTTCTGCCTATCTTTTCCCCTAATAAGCAACTTGGTTTTATTGCCTGTGGGCCCCCCAATTTTTTTTTTTAATCTTTGTCTTTAAGGTCCACTAACCTTATTAGGTAATATTTCAGAATGTGTCATTCTGGGATGTTTTTCCAAGATACTCAGCATGTCCTTGTAATAGGACATGTCTTTTATGTCTTATGTCTTTTATTTTGGAGTGGGGGTAAGATTTTCTTAATTTTCATATTCTGTTCCACCATTTGGATTTCCTCTCTAGCAACCCCTTTATATATGTGTCGGCTCTTCTTACACTCTATCAGTTGTATTTGCCACTCTTTCAAATACTTTTCATCCTTTTGTTTTCGCTGTACATTTTGTTTTTGCCTTCTACTTAAATCATTATCTGTTTGCTTTTGCATACATTCTAGTTCAGGCTTTATTTCTGAAATAATTTTTATTTCTAATTCTTTTCTTAGTTCTCACCCCATATCTGATTTTTTAAAGCCTAACTTGTGGTGTTCTTTAATTTTTAAATCACAAAATTCCTTTAGCTGGTTGGAAATAGTTGGTTACAATTTTCATCTGTTTAAAGGCTCTACTTACTGAAATACTTTCAATATTTGTAGGGAAAGTGTCCTACTCCTTGCTCTGTGGTTTTGTTTCATCCTGTGGAATTTTGATACAGTTCTGTTAATTGCTCACACTTGTCTGATATTCAATTTACTGAACTTTTAGGAGGACAGGGTAGGTGCTCGCTTTGGCAGCACATATACTAAAATAGGAGGACAGGGTGGGTCAAGTTAGCTTTTCTAACCTTCACAGATATAAACTTTTATTTTTTTAATCTTTGTCAGATGTTTACATTCAAAAATCAATAAATACGACCATCTGCTCTCTGAGATAGTGTACCTCTTCTTTCCTACTTTTATTTGTACCTTCCTTTATCCTTCTATGAATTCTGACTTTAAAAATGTGGAACCTATCCTCCTCCCCCACCACCCCAAGTCTAGGAGGAAGGGGGGGCTTTGTTTGCTTAGTTCTCTGAGTTCCTCTTCCCAGAGCTCCAGCTCTTTCAGACACATACCTTATAATTACCTGTTCGTGTTCAAAAGCTTCCCAATTTTATTTTGACTTGTCACACTTTCCAGTAAATATCTATCGATCGTTTAGGGCTTCTTCCATTTTCAGGTCCAGTAGATATCATGTTGCTTTCCTCATCTGTCTCCTGCACAGATGCTGATACCATGTTTTGTCTATAGGCCCTTCTATTTTCAGGATTGTGGGGATACTTCATCATTTAATTTTTCTGCCGATTCAGTTTTGGTTTTGCATTTCTAGCTGCTCTGTCCATTTTTCTGAGTACATTCTGGAAGATTAAGAAATGCCATCGCTGCTGCCCCTGTGTTCCCAGAAATTCCATTCAATCCACATTTACTTGTTTTTTGTTTTTACTTCTTCAACTGTATAGCTTACTAGTGCTTTCCTTTAATGACGTTGAGTCTTTTTTGGCTTATAACATTAATGTAATTATTCTGTCTTGCCATATATTTATAATAGTTTCAAAATAATAAAATTGATGCATTTGCACTTATTATTTGTCCTAAAATTTACATGATTACAATGTCCTGGTTTGCCTAAGACTTTCTCAGTTTTAGCACTAAACATCTTGTGTCTCAGGAAACTACTCAGTCCTAGGTAAAACCTGGATGCATAGCTACCTTACTTTCACTACTAAAGATAAATTCTCTCTCTTTTTTTAAAAATTATTTATTTATTTATTTATTTATTTATTTATTTATTTATTTATTTATGATAGTCACACAGAGAGAGAGAGAGAGAGAGAGGCAGAGACATAGGCAGAGGGAGAAGCAGGCTCCATGCACTGGGAGCCCGACGTGGGATTCGATCCTGGGTCTCCAGGATCCTGCCCTGGGGCAAAGGCAGGCGCCAAACCGCTGTGCCACCCAGGGATCCCTAAAGATAAATTCTCATTTCTGACTCTCCTCTTCATATTCTTGCAGCTTGTGTAGGTTGGTCATTTTTATTAGATTTTTGGCTTATTCTTCTGTTTCTTTTTGAGAAAATATATTTGTATATCTCCAAATTTTCTTAAAAGTTGTTTCACTCAGTGCTTTCTGATATTGTCTCTTACAAATACATCCTGAAGATAATTTCATATCTGTATTAGATTTTCTTTATCTCCTTTTACAGATATACTCATTCTACAGTATGGATGAACTGTGGTTTGTCCAACCCAATTCTTCATTGCTGGACATTAGGTTGTGTTTTGCATTTTGCAATTATAAATCATTGCACAACTACTAGCTTTCTTTAAATACCATTTATTTTTCGTCAGTGTATCTTTGGAAGGGAATTCCAAAAGTAGAACTGACTGCTGGATCAGAAGGGATGTGTATATTTAGTATTACTAAACATAAGAGTTGTGCCATTTTGAATTCCCCTTTAGCAAGATAGGAAAGTACCTGTTTCATGACACTTTGGCAAGAGAGAATAAGTTGCTCTACTTGTGAATATTTGACAGTATATGTGAGAAATGGTACCTCAGTGTAATTTATAATTTTCTGAATGAATTTGAGCATATTTTCCTTTGACTAAGGGTCGTTCACATTTTATTTATAACCTTTGCCTATTTTTTCCTATTGGCTTGCTACCGTTTTTGTTAATGTTTAGAAGTTCTTTATAACCCTTTGTAGATATATTACAAAATATTTTTTTGTCAATATTTTAACTTATGTTGAGTTCTCTTGGCCATGCAAAGCTTACTTTATCGTTTTTATGTAATCAAATTGCTAGAAAATTAATTTTGAATCCTAGTCCAGGAAGCTCTCCTTACTCTTAGTTTTATATAAGGAATTCATCATTTTTTTTTCCTACTACTTGTGGAGTTTTATGTTTATATTTGGATGCCTGACCATTTGGAATTTTATATTCATATTTTAATTTTTTTATAAAACTATTTTTGCACTCCATTTTTGAGAGAGGTATGTCAAAATCTTATTAATCTTTCCTAGTGTTTCTGTTGATTTCTGCTCTGCTTATTTTGTGGTTATTAGGCACATACAGACCAAGAGTGTTCAAACAGCTTGTTTAAAATTTTTATGGTATGATCCTCTTCATTACATTAAAGTTTATTTGAATAGCAAAACCAGATTCTAGTATATTAGTAAATGGAAAGTTTCATAAATATATTCTATGGTCTTTATTAAATCAACCAGCTGTGAACACAAGAAAACCAAGCAACACTAAAAACCACAATCCAACCGCAAATAAAAACATGGATTGTCTTTGTGACTAGTTCCTAAAAAGAGAATGGGAAGAGTGTGAGCAGGTGATCACCTAAGCTCATTTCTATCACTTAATGCACTAGAGAATTGAGACCCTGGAAAATGTAGTCAAAGTCCAGATGCCTGGGTGATAGCAACACGTGGTATTGAGGAGCAGCCTTATGGAACTCAAAATATTTTGATGCAAAAGTGCTATGGCTAGATAACCAGGAACCCTTGTTCAGGACCTTGGAGTTAATTCACTGAGACCACGAGCCCCCATCACTGATTCCACACCACTCCCCCTAGCGGAAGGAACCTTGTAGGAGAAGGGCAGTGATAGGGAAGAATGTAAAATGAACTCCATCTGCACTCCCTCCAAGGAAAGACTAGAATTTCATCGAGCAGTTTTCTGGTCTAGGCATTCTTGTCCCTCTTCTCCATGGAGGAGAAGGTGACGTTGCCTCCACTCTTCACGCTTTGTCACCCCACTCTTTCCCCATGCTTCTTCTAACTTTGCCCCCGACCCTGGCCATCTTTATGTACCACCTTGGCTTTGGTGGGGTCATGGCATCGGCTGTCCATGTCCATTTTCACCTGCCCAGAAGAAGGAAGACCTAAGCACAGAATTGGCATGGAGACTTTGCTGAACCCAGTAAGCTCCTTTACCTTTCCTGACCTCCCCACCGCTCCAGGACAGCTCTCCTGACCCTTGAGTTAGCCTTTTGTCAACACTCTTGAAAGATGGCCAGCCTCCTGCACACACCTGGAGATATGTCCCTGCTCTCTGTCCACACCCTCTGTGGCTGAGACATTAGTCAGCAAAGGCATGGTGTCTGCGCCTCCCTCCGTTTTGGTTTCTATGTCAGGCATACTCACCACCCTAGTCTGCCCTTTCTACTGGTTACTGTTTTCACTGACTCTTTGGGCTCCTGTCTTTCTATAAAAGAATTATCATGACTGTCTGTCAAACTTATATTTTTGGGTTATCAGTTTTGTCTCTATAAATTAGATTCTGAAAAGAAAGGTAATATTAAAAAATTCCACTTACTGAAACTTTAAGTCCAGATCCTTTGGGTCCATAGAATGAAGAAATTATAAACTTAAATATCCTTTTATCATCTGTGGTCACCTCTGCACTTTCGGCTCTTCACTATCTTGAAGCTAGTTTCTTATTAGAGACGATGTAGACTAGACTTTGAACCCACATTTTGTATAGTATTTTTAAAATTTTATGTTTGCTGCAGTATGCTATGAAACAGGCTTAAAGAGAAGGAAGAAGTTTTATGATAGTTTAATAAACTAATATTTATGTAATATCTAAGTAGAATTACGGGATTAATATGTAAAAATGGTATTGATATCTTGCATTGGCCACACTCACCCCTCCCTCCCTCCCTTCAGGCTCCTTTCTGGAAGAGAGGAAAAAGCAACCAGAACAATCAAGCATCACCAACTGCTTTCAGGCTTCTCCTATTTACTCAGAGCACAGTATCAATATTTATTTTTGCACAGTGACACGTTTCAATGGGCTGCTGTGAACAGGGAAAGAGCTGTATAAGCCAGGATTCTTACTCTTCACAGAACTCAGTTCAAAAGTCTGTAGGATGCTCTGTATACCTAGGTTGGTAAATGCCTCCTGAAATTCTTAGGAGTTGGTGGGAGGCAGAGTTTGGGGACTTTGGGGTTGGCTGGGTCATGATACCCAGGTGATCTGATTAAAACGAGTTTACCTGTGATATGGTTGTAAGTCTATTAACTGCCAAGATTTCCTTGGGAAATAGTCACAGAAGCCCTCGTTCTGGGAGAGACTGCTGCTTTTTTAAACAGAGCCCACCTTTTACTCTCTGGGTCAGTGAAGAGATGGAAAACTCTCTAGGCTGGATGTCTCCTATCATGAGTATAACCTGAGGCTTGAGTAAATGAGAGGAGCTGATGGATTCTAAAACCATTGCCCCTGCAAAAGAACATTTTGAGCCTAATTAAACTGTTTTCTAAATTATGCAGTTTTCCTTCACAAGGATGCTTCTTTCTTTTGAATGAAACCTTGGCATGTCAGTGGGGACACTCCTAATACTTGCAGGCTCCTGCCATGGTGGTGGGAGGGGGCAAGATAAATATTCAGAAGCACCTCCCCAGCTATCATTATCAGAGGTGAAACAACACTGGGAGCGGTTGACCGTTAGAGCCACACAACTTGTCATCTTTGCTGTGCTGTTGTTCACTGCAGACTAGAATGCAGGCACAATTCTTGGAATGATGGAGCTGAATAAAGATGGGCGAAATTGCACATTTTCCATATTTAGATTTCACCATATTTCTAGGTTTAAATTGATGTCAGTAAAAGTGTTCCCACTGAACGAGGTGGTGATTCTTGTAAGACTTACACTTTTTACCCCGTGGTATCCAGACAGAGTGTTCCAGAAAGGACTCACTGCCAGCACTACTTTGCAGGGGTTTGTTCATTACAGATCCAGTTCTGCGGTTCAAGGCAAGGTATTTGCAAATTACTACCCATAATGCACAACTAACCCCCAAGTAGCTCAGTTTTTTCTGCACTCTATTTTATGATACAGGATTATGTTGATGTCATGAAAATTTAAAAATGAAAATTCTTGCCTGCGGAGTAACAATGCTCAATGAAAACCCAGGAAAGATGAGACTTCCTAATTAGACATTCAGATGAGCAATCCGAGCACAGCAGAAGAAAGTTGAAAAGGAAAAAAGTTTCTAAACAGTATTTAATTTTAATCCTCTTAGTATAAAGTTGCTACTTTTTCTTTTCAGTTAGAGCTTATTGAAATAGTTAGACTTGTCAACAGAATGACACTTTTTTGTACAGGCCAAGAGGAAAGCACCCCCAGAAATGAAGAGCTTCTCTTTCAGTGTGAAGTGCTCAAGCAGAGGGTGAATATGGGGAGGTGTATGTTGGGGGGTATAGGATATGACTGTGACCATAGTGTGGCAGGAAATCTCTGCTTTCAGTGCCCATGGTTCCATGGTCATGCTCCTTAGAAGAATGAAGAGGTAGATTAGAGTGGTGGGCAGCAAACCAAAGTTTATTGAGCAATAGTATAAAGCTCTCAGAGAGGGTGGGGGCCCCGAGAGGGTTGTCCTTGGAATTTCGAAGTCTTAGAGTTTTTATGAGCTCTTTTGCAGAGGAACTATCTTGAGCCATCAGGGTGTGAAGAGTCTGCCCATCAGGGCTTTGATCACATATCTGTCTACCTATTAGGTGAATGTCTACGTGCTGATGGTCTTTTTTGGCTGATGTCTGGGGGCTTATGTCTTAACTGCCCCTTGCCTGTGATAGAGACAAATGGCTTGTGGTTATTGTCTTATTTTAGAATGTTTTGCAGAAGTCATTTCTGCAAAGGCTACAAAGGAGAATGCTAATGTGGTCCTGTCTAAGCTGCAAAACAGGATGCCAGTGCTGTTATCCCTTAGCCATCCTGACTTTATATTTTCTTGTTGGAGACCTTGGCCCTGACTACCTGTCTGACTCCTAACCAGAGCAGTAGCAATTGGTAGTTTGTAATGGAGTTTGATAGGCCAGTATGATTTCATTCACAGTTTTTAAATTTCCGTGTTGAATTTGCTCATTTGTCTGATTAAATTATCCCCAAATATAGAAAAGTGGGAAGGATAACTTTTAAAAGGCCATAGTTCCACAACAATTTATTATTAATTTGATGGCTTTTTGTCTTGTCCCTGGTTTTTAAAATCATTTGCATTTAAAATCTAATAGTTTTATCATTTTAGATGTAACATTGTGTAGTTTTACATAACACTTTCTAATGACCATGTATAATTCCATCAAAGGGATTAACCATTTTCTGTAAAGTTAAAAAAAAATCATAGCTAACATTCATCAGGCATCTTTTATGTCCCAGACACTAAGTGTAGGTTTTTCCTTTTATAAAAATAAGTAAACAGACTTTAGGCAAGGCAAAGCCAGAATTTAAAGCATTTCATTACAAAATCTGTTATTCTAGCCCATGTCTACCATGATGGCACAACTAGTAAAATGGTGCATTTGTCTAAGACTAGTTGCACGTTCTATTGTGTTCTGAGGCCCAAAGGAAATGGACTATAGATTTTTTTTCTGTGACAGCTTTCTGTAAAATTTCACCTAAGATTAGATCTAAAAATTAAGGTCCCCAGAAAATAAGAGGATTGTTTTGGTAACCCAACTATATCTAGACTCTAAGGATAGATACCACAGGGGTGGATGTGGCCTCAAGCAATTGACATTTCGTGGTCAACAGAGTTGGCTTCCAAATGGAGTGTGGAATCCTATGGAAATCTAGGACCTTCACTGACTTCAGTTTCTCTTGAACTAGACAGGGTAGCTTTAGGTGCTTCCTAACCTGCCAAATCAACCAAAGGATTGTATTCCCCAAAGGTTAATAAATGTCCCTCTTTAAAAACATAGAAAATTTAGTTAATTTAAATGATCACATCTGTGATTCAAAGTACATCTGGCCTTAGACACAACAGCTGGGTCCAGAAGCCAAGCTGGTGAAGGCTGAATACATTGTAGCGGGGAGATAATTGGTCTCAGAAGTAAAGATTTCCAAAAGCACAGCTATTCAACATTATTTCAAGGAGTGTCTCTGGAGGAAGATTGATCTTGACATGCCATTCTTCTTTCTGTGGTGTCCTCTGACAGTACATGAAGACAATGACAGTTAGCAGGGGAGCAGGAAAGAAAAGCTCCCAGAGCGCTTGCAGGAGATTCATTCCTGTGGCAGACAAAGTCGATCAAGATGTGGACTCTTTGTTCAGTCCACTGTCTTTAAAGCAAGCCCTGACTCTCTGAGCAGAGGAGTAAGACCATTTGAAGAGGCATCAAATGGTTGAGAGAAAGGGTGCACATTTAGCCAGTCCTTCATGACAAAGATTCCCAGTCTGTGGGCTTGAAAGCCCTGGGAAAATGAGTAACAACTGTCATCGCTGAGTTTTTAGGTCTAGTGAGTTTTGTGTACCAAGATTATTCAGAGGGGACTTTGGTTTTGCGTGTAATATTCAGCTTAATAAAGTTGGTCATCCAAAACCCAAGTTTTTCCTTAAACTTACAAATCTTAACATTCTGTATACATAACACTGGTACATTTTTCAGTCTATTAATGTTTGGTATCACTTACAAACTCCGATCATTAACCTCCTTTAAATATCTTAAGCTGCATTTATAAATGCAATCTTTCCTTTTTAAAGTAATCTGATTTAACAAGCTTTCCAAAGTTCTTAAGTCATTTTTGTGTCTAATAGACTTACCTTATGAATCAGGTGAATCTTCGGATCTATAAATCAGTGTTCCTCAAGGTGTGGTCCCTGGGCCAGCATCAGTATCCCCTGAGAATGTGAATTGGAAATGTAAATTCTCAGTTCCACTCTAGATCTACTGAATAAAAAACTAGGGATTGGCCCCCCAGCTGTGTTTTAGCAAACTCTCCAGGTGATTGGCAAGGTTTTGAGAGGCACTTTAAATGTTTCGGTATTCTATGTAAATTTAAAAAATTTCAGGTTAACTTACAAGTCTAAATAAATCCCTCAGATTTTCCATCAACATCCTAAGACGTCTGCATTAGAACAACTTACTATGTCAAATCCTCTTATGTATTCTCCATACCTGAAATACTTCCATATATAGGTTATTTCTAAATCTAACATGAAAAGTAGGAGTGCCAGGAGGTATGATTCAGTTAATTTCTCTGTAAAGAATTTGTCCTCTGAGGAAACCATTGTGATTTTTGCCTGCCAAGTTTTAAATTACCTCTTTAGCTGCAGAAGGTTGCTAATTGACCAAAGATTTTGGTTCCACTTGTGACCTGGAACTGGTGGCATGTAAGGTGAGCTTCCTTTCATAATCATTACACCACAGAACCCACAACTTCCCAAAGGGATGGATCACCTTCGCCCACCACCTTAGGTATGAGGAGAGCTCATTCTGTGCTTTTCGAGAAAAATTCTACAGCCTCCACCCATGTAAACCATGGTGCCTAGCTTTTGTTAATCAGTTTGAGATTTCTAAATTCTTGCTTTTCCTATCTGTCTCCTGTAACAACTGATCTTCATATTCATGACTTTCTGATTGAATTTGATGTATCACAAAGCTGTCTGACTTGGATTTCACTTTGTACAGAGGCTATTTCCATGACAATGACGAAGGGTCTTTGAAACCCTATGCACCCCACATGTGGTCAGTGAATTATAAGTATTTGATTTGGTGCATACACCTGCAATTACTTTTCAGTTGAATGGAGATGCTGTTGTACCTATAAAATATGGCATTTTCAAGCATTACTGATTTTATAGTACCTTTTTGTCATTATGTATTTTCGTCTGTGGGTGCTAAAAATACACCTGAATGTAAGTATTCACAAAGTCATTTTCTGTTAAAAAAGGGTCCTCATTTGGAAAGTGCACCATAAGCAAGTAAAAGGATAGGTGTGCTATGTGAAATGCATTTAGTTATTTGTCTTATTATTATCTAAGAGTAACACATTTTCAGCCAAAATGAAGCAGTTGGGGCATAGAGACTGCAAATATAAAGTGAATTTTGGTATAATATGTAGGTCTAAAGATGATACTGCTAACCTAGCATCACAAGAGGATATATTTATAATAGATTTTTCAGTGGAGTGTTGCAGATATAATTCTGGCTCACTTGTGTAATTTCCTATTTCTATTTATGTGAACAAGCTACTTAGCAACACCTCTACTACCACCACTTCAGGGCATCTCTCATCTGGAATACCGCAAGGGCACCTGAACTGGCCTCCCTGTCTCTACCGTCACCAACTGCATCCCCAGAGTTCCGCCCCCTCCACCTGCTTCTATAAGCTTCCCTGGTGATCCTGTCGTCCTCCGGTGCTAAATCCTCCAGTACCTTCCCAGCTCGTGAGGAAGGGCTATGCATTAAAATGGCCTTCAGGGCTGCCTGTGATGTGACCTTCATTCTTTCTGACTTCACTGCTACTTCTCTCTTCTGGCCACACGAAGAAACTGTTTGCTAAACACCCCAACCATATTTTGCCCCCGGGGGTTTTGAATTTGCACTTGGCCAGGTAGATCTTCCCTTGGTGTTCACATGACTTCCTAGCTCACTTTCTTGACGTGTTTGCTGAACTACTAGCTCTCCAATAAAGCTCTTCCCATCCACTGACCTTAAATGGCAGAGTCTGCTGCTGTGCTCTCTGCCCCTTCCTGCTTTTGATTATACTGTCGGCTCCCTTTTCCCTCCTAGAATGTATACTTTCCATGAGGGTGGGGATTTCTTGTCACCTGTATTCCCTGTTCTTGAAGTAGTGCCTGCATGCATGGTCAGCACCCAGGAAAAACTGGCTGAATGAAATAAATGGAATCCAAAAAGAGATCAGTTTTTTTTCATTCCCATGATCTTCTGCTGATGGCCCCAGAATCTAATTCTACAAATTCTGGCCCTGATTCTCTGGAGGAATGCATCTTCCCATGGATGTGCTGTGAAGAGCTCTTGTAGAGAGCTGTAGAGATTCTCTTTCCAGATCTAGGGTGAGCCAAAAACAGGGTGGGGGGGTCAGAGCTTCATATGCATGAGAGGAGTATGGCTCCCAACTGTAACTGTCAGCTCTAATCAGGGCTCAGAACTCTGGCAAAGTTCCTCCTTTAGCATGGTCTCTCCCTGCCTTCCCATCCCCCAGCATTAGAAGTGGAGAGGATGGGGTCTAGTTTTCTGTCATTCATTTCCTCGTAGGAACATTCAGGATCACGGCAATCTAATATGAGTAGTGGCTTTTTTTGTTTGTTTTGTCTTTGTTTTTTAAAGAGCAGGTTTAATTAGTTAGAATATTCTTCTGATTTAGATTTATGATCCAGCCTAGGTCCAAACCTGTTTATCTGTGCTGGACAGTATCGACAGTTCCATTTTGTCAGCTCCACACTTGCTTTCCTCTTTACCCTAGCATTGGAAGATGGCAGACTCCATCTCCCAAGCCACCGTTGCCACCTGTCCTCTTGGTATGCCCTCCCAGTGAAAGGTCCTGATGGGAGATTGTAAAGTGGGAAGAGGAAAACCTATATTGGAATGCCTCTGGTAGGGATAGCCATGGCCAAGGTGGTTACCAGTGGACATGGACTCTAGTATTGTTGCTGGCAACTTTAGCAAAATAGGAGCACAGCTCTCATTTTTCTACCTAGGAGTGATGTTGTTTCATCAAAGAACCTGTCTGTGTAGACTCCTTGGATCCAGTCCAGGAAGGTGGTGCCTTCTTGACCCTGGATTAACAAACACTATGTCTTTGACTCTTCTACTACCCCTCTTTTCACCTTCAAGGCCAACTCCTCTATAACCAAGGTCTTTCCTCAAGGTTCGTCTATTAAAATGCATGGAGTTGTTTCTCTTTTCCTGACTGGATGCAGATTCATTGTTTGGATCCTAAACATAGGATTTTCTCTTTCTCAAATGTACAAATCATAACAGTATGGCTATTCTCTAAAATCAAGAAAGTGCAAAGAAAAATGTTCTGTTGACAGGCTAAGAGTAGGTATCCTATGTGTGGTTAGGAGTGGCCAGGGATTCATCAAGTCCTGCCATTTGGGGCTGATGGATACAAAAGTTAGTCACCCTGAGCTATTCCTAGAAATAGCAGTCTAACTTCCGACAAGTCTGATCTACATAGACGGTTTCCTGAGCTGATGATTATAAATAAGAAGGATATTTCCTGGATAGATTGCTGGTCATGGGTCAGAGTTCTATTTTTATATTCTCTTAATTGAAGTATGGTTGACATATGATGTTGTATTATTTTCAGGCATATGACATGGTGGATCGACAATTGTATATATTATGCAATGCTCATGATAAATGCATTTACTGTCATCCTACAACATTATTACAGTATTGACTCTATTCCCTGTACTGTATTTGTTGTCTTTCTGACATTTTATAACTGGAAGTTTATCTCTCTGCCCTCCTCCCATCCCCCCTGCATCTTTCTGGTAACTGGCAGTTCTCTGCATTAGATTCGATTTTGTTTTGTTTTATTTCGATTTCACATAAAAATGCAGTCATAATGGTTTTTGCCTTTCTCTGACTTCTTTTGTTTAATAAGATACCCTCCAGGTCCAGCCATGTTGCCAAGAATGGCAAGATTTTGTTCTTTTTTTGTAGCTAATATTCTGTTCTACACACACATACACACACACACACACACACACACACACACCACATATCCTCTATCCATTCATCTATCAGTTGGCATTTAGGTTGCTTCTATAAAAATAAAAATTGCTATTGTAAATAATGCTGCGATAAACATATGGTGCATATATCTTTTTGAATCAGCGTTTTCATTTTCTTTGGGTGGATACAAAATGGAATACTGGGTTATATGGTATTTTCATTTTTAAATATTTGAGAAACTTCCATACTCTTTGCCACAGTGGCTGCACTAACAGTGTAAGAGGCTTCCCTTTTCTTTGTATCCTTGCCAACACTTGTTTTTGTTTTGTCTTTTTATATTAGCCATTCCTATAGATATGAGAATGGTATCTCTTTATGGTTTTGATTTGTATTTCCCTGATGATTAGTGATGTTGAACATCTTTTCATGTGTCTATTGGCCATCTGTAGATCTTTGGAAAGTCTATTTGGGTCATCTGCTCATGTTTAAAATTGCATTATTTTTTCTCTGCTATTATAGGAGCTCTGTATATACTTTGGATAATAACTTGTTGTTGGAAATATCATTTACAAGTGTCTTCTTCATTCCATAGGTTGCCTTTTAGTTTTGTTGATGGTCTCCTTCACTGTGCAAAAATTGTTTAGTTTGATGCAATACCAGTAGTTTCTTTTTGCTTTTGTTTCCCTTGCCTGAGGAGCTATATCCAGAAAAATGTTGCTAAGGCCCGAGTCTGAAATATTACTGCCTATATTTTATGGTTTCAAGTCTTACAGTTAGGCCAGCAATCCATTTGGAGCTTATTTGTGTGTACGGTGTAAGACGGTGCTCCAGTTTCATTCTTTTGCATGTAGCTGTCCAGTTTTCCTAGCACCCTTTATTGAAGAGATTATCTTTTCCCCATTGGATATTCTGGCCTCCTTTGTCATAGATTGGCTGTGTAAATGTGGATTTATTTCCGGGCTCTTTATTCTATTCTATTGATCTGTGTCTATTTTTTGCCAGTACCATACTGTTTTTTTATCATAGCTTTGTAGTATATCTCAAAATGAGGGGTTGATGATACCTGCAGCTTTGTTCTTCTCAAGAAGAAACTCTCTTAAATAGCTTTGGCTAGTTAGGGAAAGTTCTATTTTTATATATGGTCTGGCTATTGTCTATTTATATATGTACTCTTTCAGAGTTAATGGTTTCATGAAACTCTCTTTCCTCCTAACCTTGAACAAGAATGTTGGACCTCAGCCAAGGCTATAAGCTTAAGTAAAAGAGAAGACAGCCGTCTTGGATCTTTTAAGCATTTTAAGTCAGGTCGTAAGCAACATAGAGTGAGAGTTAATATCAAAAGACAGATTTGGTATTGTACCCTATGCCAAAAACTCAGAATTGCCTGTTCAGTCAGCCTACTTTCTTAAGCTCTTAAGTTCTAACTAAAATCTAGCAAAACGTGGAAAACAAATTTTAATAGCTATATAAATTGACAATTTTGTTTTCTTTTTCTTTTTTTTTAGAATTCCATTTTAAAGAGTTTGCAGAGAGTTCCAGTAACCCTTAAGCAATATTGTACACATTTGATCTCTTTGTCAGTTTTGTTTTTTTTTTAAAGTTTTGCAGGAAAGTCCCCAAAGGAGTTAACAATTACAGTTATATTGTATGGCGTGGTGGGTGTTCCAGTCTGTCTGGAATGGGACCTTAGCAATGCTCTTTGCATGACATAATTATAAATGAAAATACATCTGTGATGAGTGCAAGCATTTGAGCCCATACAACTGATCCTGCATTATGTCACATTCAGCTGAGAAGTCATGGCTTGTTAAAAATACAATATATTTTCTGCTAAAAAAATTCACTGCTTCTATAACTAATTTTCTATTTTGTCAAAGCAGCTCTGGGTTTCTTCATGAATTCACTTAGTACCAGTGGACACAGTATGAGAGAAAGAGAACATGACAGAGTTATTACACAAGCCCATTGCTGTGGCAAAAGTCAGAAGGAAATATAAACACAGAGCCTTGCTGTCTCCATATTAATACTACAAAGCTATCAAGTACCTTTTTATTCCTCTCTTACTTTGCACCCGAAAATGATCTAGATCATATTCACTTTGTGGAAAGCAACCACCTCTGACTCTAGAAGCCTTCTCAATAGGCAAGTTGTACTGATTTCTTTAAAATTCCTTTTGCTGGACTGACTGCTATTCTCAGCTACTGCCTTTTGTGATGGTGACACAGCACTGGCTCAAGTGTCTAAACAGTCCTCCCTTTTTTTTTTTTTTTTTTTTTTTTTACCACTTCTGGAGACAAAGAAGTGTTCCTGTCATTTGATATCCTTGAAGCAGAAGCAGGAGCTTCAAAGGACACCCTGGAGAGCCACGGAACAGGTTCCCCAGCTGCTTCCTGAATGATGCATTTCATTTAAACTCATTCCAAAACCATTGGCATCCTCAGCAAAAGGCCCCATGAAATTTATCTGGAGGTGGCATGCCTTATAGGAGGGTTTTTTTTTCTTTTTTAGTCTATGTTTGCTGGGGGGGTGTGTTTTAGGCTGCTCCCACAGCTATGCAAATACACATAGGCACACTGAATGCCGAGACACATGCATGTGCCTTTATATGTGGGCATTCAGCATTATTGGTCATGTGTAGTAATCCATTTGCGATGTGAAGAATCTGCAGCATGCTTCTGTAGTTAGTTGATCAGCTGCATGCTTGCTAAATTGCTGTATAAAAGTAGACATTTTCGGGATTTTATTAAGGAAAGAGCCATTTTACTGTGAGTCCTCCTGCCCCCGCCACCACCACCCCGCCTCCAACCAAATGTGTTTTCCACATGAACAACATGGTACGATGCCTTTATTTCTGTAAGGAAGATTCATGCATTGCTCCCTGAAGCCCCCTCTAGCTTAAATGGGTACAGAAAGGGCTTTCCTTTTGACCCTTTAAGCCATAAGCAAGATGCAACAGCTGGGTGGTAGTTTTTTTAATTTAATTTGGTTAAACTGTGTGATCTTTGGGAAAGCATGAAGCAGTAATTTGGATCTTGGCTTTCACCGTGACCTCCTTGGTGATCCCTGCCCCTTCCCCTTCTAGCCCTCTCTCCATCTCTACCTCAAATAAAAAGGGAGGCTACAGTGTTGACACCCAGGGGGCTCGACCTTGCTTTGGAGAATGTGATAGAAACCCAGGCTGCCAAATTCCTGATGATCAGAGAGGTCTTGCTGAGGACCAATTTAAACTGGAAAGCACATAAGCTTCATTGGGCTATTTCAAAGTTCACGCAGCTTTAGTGCTAATCCTCTTAACATATTAAGCCAAGTGACTCACATACCATGATGGCAGTGGCGTAAAGGCCTCTTGAATTTTATTTACATTTCTCTGCAGGGTAGAATGCAAGTCCATCCATTCTCTTCTGAGAGCCCTTCCTCACCATCATGCCCTGCCCCAAGGTGGTAGAAATCATTTGAAGGCCAAACTGCTTACACTAACATATTTGAAGATTTTACATAACACTGCTTTCCCAAAGTCCTGGAACGCTTGCAGTACATTGGCTTAGAGATTCCGTTTTTTTCCCCCTTCTGCAAAGGATAACATCTTGGCTGTAGACAAGGTAAGCATTTCCAGTATGAATGTTTAATGAAGATGAAGTCTGCATGCAGCATGATGTTTATTTTACTTTCTAATAAACCCATGCTCAGCAATAGTCTTATTACTGCTGCAACTTCTTGCAACAATTTTTCAGCTGCTGCTTTGCTCAAAAGAAATTTTTTTCAGCATTACCATTCTTATGATAAACTAATTACGTAAAGCATGAAGAACCCAAGGTTGTGAGGCAATGAGCTAAAAATAAACCCCTAAGAAATTTTTTTAACCTCCAAATACCATGTGCATGTTCCTATGTGACAGTGCAAGTAAGCAAGCTCTGCGGTTATTGGAATATAGTTCAGATTCCAAATCGGTCAATAGATGTTGTGGACACTACCAAAAACAAACAAACAAACAAACAAAAAAAAAACAAACAAAAAAAAACCCTGCTCATCGATAGAATAAAAATACTTGTGTATTTTACACAATAGGAACCAGAAAAAGACAGACTCGAAATGCTAGAAGCAAGCAGGAAAGACTGGGAAGACACCAAAGGGAACGGAGCATTGGCAAATTTAAAAGATTATGTTCCAGAGGTGCCTGGGTAGCTCAGTCAGTTAAGCGTTCAACTCTCGATTTCAGCTCAAGGCATGATCTCTCAGGGTCTCGAGATCAAGACCCCGGGCATGGAGCTTGCTTGAGATTCTCTTCCTTCCTTCCCCACCCTCCTATCCCCACTTGCACATGTGCTTGTTCACTCTCAAAAATAAGTACATAAATAAAAATGCTTGTTTATTAAAAATATGTTTGAGGCTTGGCACAGTTGTTAACTCGCTGGACTTGTTATAAGAAAGGGTCACAGTAACTTGTCCAATGTCAGCCATGGTTATGATGGTCATTCATCGAGGATTTATATGCTAGCCAACTATGTTAGGCATATATATAGGGGTGTGTGTATATATATATTGCCAATGGTGAGATTTTTTGTGTGTGTGGCTAGTAGTATCCCTTTATGTATACACTACATCTTTTTTTTTTATTTTTTTTACACTACATCCTTATTCACTCTTCCATCGATGAACACAGATTGTTTCCACATCTTGGCTGTTACAAATGCTGTAGTCAACATAGGGGTGTAGATATCTTTTCAAATTAGTGTTTTCATTTTCTTTGGGTAAATACCCAGAAGTGGAATTGCTGGATCATATGGTAGCTTTATTTTCGTTTTTTTTTTTTTGAGGAACATCCATACTATTTCCCATAGTGGCTGCACCAATTTACATTCCCACAACAGTGTACGAGGGTTCCCTTTTCCCCACATTCTCACCAACACTTGTTGTTATTATTTATTTATTTATTTATTTATTTATTTATTTATTTATTTTTTGATTCTAGACATCCTAATAGGTGTAAGGTGGTATCTTGTGGTGGTTTTGATTTGCATTTTTCTGGTGATGAGTGATGCTGAGCATCTTTTCATGTGTCTATTGGCCATCTGGATGTCATCTTTGGAAAAACGTGTTTTCAGAAACTCTGCCCATCTTATTTGGATTTTTTCTTTTTTCTTTTTGCTGCTGAGTTGTATGAAATGTTTATGTATTTTGGATACTAGCCCCTCATTAGGTATATGGTTTGTAAATATCTTTTCCCATTCAGTAGGTTGCTTTTTAATTTTATTGTTGATTTCTTTTGCTGTGCAGAAGCTCTTCAGTTTGACGTAGAAGTTACCTTTTATTTTTTTGCTCTTGTTTCCTCTGCTTTTAGAGTTTGATCCAAAAAACTCTTATCAAGACCAATATCAAAGAGCATATCACCTGTGTGTGTTTTGTTTTTGTTTTTGGTGACTTAAAATGGCAAATTTATTTTCTTCCCAGTTCTAGAATCCAAGCCCGAAATCCGTATCACTGAGCTGAAATCAAGTTGTTGCCAGGGCTATTTTCCCTACAGAGGCTAAAGGAAAGAGTGCTGCCTTGCCTCTTCCAGCTTCTGTGGCTGCCAGCATTCTGTGGCTTGGGGCCACGTCACTCTGGTCTCTGCCTATGTAATCACATTGCCATTTCCTCTTTGTATGTCAGGTCTCACTCTGCCTCTCCTTTTATAAAGACATTTGTGAATATTCAGGGCCCACCCAGATAATCAAGAATAAAGCTACCTACCCATCTCAAGATCTTTACATATCTTATGAAATTCTCAAGCTGTTAACATATGTTAAGCACAGACCCCTCCCCACCCATGAGATAATATTCATGGGTCCCAGAGATTAGGACATGAATATCTTTTTGAGGGGCATTATGCAGCTTATTAGCAAGCCATGAGAGGATAAGAGCTTGTAAGAGATTTTCACACGAGAGTGTTAGTGCTAATTCTACTTAATTATTTTTAAGTGATAAGGATTTAAGAAAATAAGTCTGTATATTCTAAGAACTGTTGTATTATTTAGAAATTGTATTCACTTACTTGCAATAGAGTGTCCTAGAGTGACTACCCTTTTCTTTTTTTTTAAGATTTCATTTATTTATTAATGAGAGACACAGAGAGACGCAGAGACATAGGCAGAGGGAGAAGCAGGCTCCTTGCAGGGAGCCCAACGTGGGACTCTATCACACCCTGGGCCAAAGGCAGAGGCTCAACTGCTGAGCCATCCAGGTGTCCATGACTACTCCTTTCAAAAATGGTAACTTAAACAAGATAGAAATTTTTCTTCTGTGTAGAAGAAGTAGGCAGCCCAGGGCTAATTAGTCTGTGCCTCTAAGAAATCATCAAGGACCTGGTATTTTTCCACCTTTATGCTGTGTCACTCAGGGTTACTTCATATTTCAGGATGGCTGCTGAACCTCCAGGCATTACACCCAGATATCCAGATACTAAACATCAGAACGGCATGACTCCAGCTTACAGCTTAATGTCTGGAACATACTAGATGCACTGAGATGCAAAGCTTAGTTTTCTACCTGGGCAACATTAGCCAATTTATTTTTTTAAAAAGGGGAGAAGGATGTTGGATAGCCATTAGTCATCTTTCCATAGTAGTAAGCATTCTTACAAAAAACTTTTTTGATCCATTTAAAAATTTTCTCTGAAGTATACTTGACCTACAACATTTTTTTCAGGTGTACAACATAATGATTCAGTATATTATGAAATAGTCACAGTCTACCATCTGTCAACAGAGTTGTTAAAAAATTAACTGTATTCTCTATGGTGTACATAACATTCTCACGTCTTATTTTATAACTGGAAGATTGTGTCTCTTAACTTCACCTCTCCTCTGGTTACCATCAGCTCTCTGTAGGAATCTGTTTCTGCTCTGTTCATTTTTTGTTTTTTGTTTTGTTTTGTTTTGTTTTTTTAGATTTTGTGTGTAAGTGAAGACCTCTGGTATTTGTCTTTCTGACTTAGTCTAATACTCTCTAGGCCCATCTTTGTTTTTGCAAATGGCAAGATTTCATTCTTCTAATAGCTAAAATTCCATTATATGTATGTGTGTGCATATACATACTCCACCTCTCTATCCATTCATCGATCAATGGACATTTAGATCGCTTCCATATCTTAGCCATTGTAAATAATGTTTCAATTAACATAGCATGGGACACCTGGGTGGCTCAGTGGTTGAGCATCTGCCTTTGGCCCAGGGCATGATCTTGGGGTCTCGTGATCAAGTCCCACATCGGGCTTCCTGCATGGAGCCTGCTTCTTCCTCTGCCTGTGTCTTTGCCTCTCTCTGTCTCTCATGAATAAAAAAATAAAATCTTTTAATAAAAAAATGAACATAGTGATACATGTCTTTTTAAATCAGTGTATTCATTTTCTTCAGATAAATACCTAGAAAACTGGGTATACAGCTGGACCATACAGGAGTTCTATTTTTAATTTTTTTGAGGAACCTCCATAATGTTTTCCATAGCAGTTGTATCAATTTATATTCACATTATATTCCCACTAGCAATGCACAAGGGTTCCCCTTTTCTCCACACCCTCACCAATCCCTGTTATTTCTTGGCTTTTTGATGATAGCCATTGTGACAGATATAAGGTGTTATTGTGTAACTGGGAACCTGCTGGCTTTAGCAGAGCAGCTGGAGAGTACAGGAATTGTGTGTTGTGCCAGTGGTAGCAAGGTTAATTTGGGAGTACAGAAATGGCACCACTACCTCTATCTAGAGAGTCCCAATAGGTTCCTGAACCTCTAGCAGATACTGTAAGATTAGCAAATGGATCTCCTTTACAAATAGTCTAGGCACTTTTCAAACTACTGCTTTTGTGCTGGGCCCTGAGTTAAGTTAGCTTGCAGGTGCGTTAAGAGTGGGATCTCCATTACCTACAGCCCTTTGGATCTCTTGGACATAAGCCTCGTTGTTTTTCAAAGCTAGATGTTGTAAGGGTCTTGTTTCTCTAGTGCAAGTGCCAAGAGTTATGGTTCCTGCTGTAAGAACACCAGTCCCTATTTCTCAGGGACCTCTAGCTATGTGAAATCCTTCTTGATTATGGCTCACTGTCCTGGAGATGGGGTTTCTGGTAATATCACATCTATGCCTCTCCTCCCCATTTCTGTGTGTCTCTTGTTATTTTGGAGGAGCTGTTCAGCCAGTTTTCAGATGTATATATTTTCAGAATCCTTAAAATTACCTGCAAAGGAAGGTATCATTTACATTATTTTAAAGTTGTAAAAACCAAGCTTGGATAATTATCTGCCCAATGTCACACGGATTATAAATGGCAGATCTGAGATTCACGCTCAGGTTTGTCTAATTTCAAAATCCCTTTTTAATTGTGTTGTACTCACACAGCTGGCAAAAACTCTAGTGGGTTTTGATAAATATGGAGAAATAGTTTCAGCCATCTATTTTCCTCTTCCCTTCATGTATAATAAAAAATACTCACTCTTGTATGTCAAGTTAGAGTAATGCTGGAGAAAGAGAGAAAGAAAGTCTATATTTGTTCAGATTTGGAAGACAGTTTCTGGTAGAAAGGAAGGAACCAGAAATGAAGGGTGAAGTATTGGAGTATGTGCCACTGTGTTTAAAAGCCCACTTAGACCAGTTGGGGAGTAGAAACAAGAATAAATTAAAAGTCAGTTATTGTAAAAATAAATTTAATATTTTAAAAGAATGAAAGATTCCATGTATAAATTGGAAACTCTTCCAACCTTAACTAGGCACCAATAAATGTTGATCAAGATACTTTGTGTGGAAAAACTAAGAGTAAAAATTATAAGGTTTAATATATTTTTTTTAATTTTTATTTATTTATGATAGTCACAGAGAGAGAGAGAGAGGCAGAGACACAGGCAGAGGGAGAAGCAGGCTCCATGCACCGGGAGCCTGACGTGGGAATCGATCCCGGGTCTCCAGGATCGCGCCCTGGGCCAAAGGCAGGCGCCAAACCGCTGCGCCACCCAGGGATCCCAATTATAAGGTTTAGAATGCAATTCTTTATGTGATCACTGATGCCTCTTACTCATATTTTATAATTAGACTGAAGAGATTAATTGATACATTACTAGCTAGAGATAGGAACACTGATCTAAATAGTTCATGAGGTGGGAGGACCATCTGACCCATTTTAGAGACGATGCAATGAAAAGACCATTGGTCTTGAAATTAGAAGACTTTGTGTCACATTTCCACAGTTTATGACAGTGGGAGGGTACTTAGCCTCCCTGTGTTTTGGTTTTCATTTCTAAAATGAGGCTCATAATACCTACCTCCAAAGTTTAACATTAAATGTGATAACATACATAGAAGTATTTAACAGTTAGTGGCATAGGGTAGAAACTCAAACTCAAATCCTTTGTTTCAGAGTTGAATTTAACTTATTCTACAGAAGAGGTCAGTAGAAGCAGAAGAACTATCAAAGATAGAACTATCACTATCTTTGTCATGGTGATTTTTCAAGTGTCTGTGGATATACAATGTCTACTTAAGCCTTGGACTGTCCTTCCAAACTATCATATAGATTCTGAAATGTCTCATTTTCACTTTTGAGTATTCTTTCTTCCTGACTCCCAACGTGTCACTGGTTTGGGGGATACAATATAATATAATCACTAATAATATATTAAGAACTTTGATTATATAGTTAGTGCTAGATTAAAATCCCATATTCAAGATTTAAAATTTGTATGATTTGGAGAAACCTATTTGTCCTTCTATGACTCAGTTTTTTTCATTTGTAGAATTAGGGTAACAATAGTGCCTAACTCATTTTTGTGAGTTAATAGTCCTTGGAAATCCCTGGAAAGTAATAAGTACTAATAAGTACTAGCTGTCATAGTATCATATTTAAGAATGAGAACTTATCACTTAAGACTGTCCTAACTATCTAAATATTCTGTGCATTTAATATGTTCTTTGAACTCTTCTCCACACTTTTACTTATATATTTACATGTGTCTGCAGGCCATGTGTAATTATTTTCATAGAAACAGGATGATTGGGGCATGTGGATGGCTCAGTAGTTGAGTGTCTGCCTTTGGCCCAGGTCATGATCCCAGGGTCCTGGGATGGAGCCCCACATGAGGCTCCCTACAGGGAGCCTGGTTCTCCCTCTGCCTATGTCTCTGCCTCTCTCTCTCTCTCTGTCTCTGTCTTTGTCTCTCTGTCTCTCATGAATAAATAAATAAAATCTTAAAAAAAAGAAATAGAATGATCTAGTTGGATATATGTGGTCTCAATTGTATTCAATGCTATCAGATTGAATTGAATATCTCTTTGAATGTTCTTTTGCTATCCCAAGTTAAACTGATGAGAAATTGTTGGTCATACAGTTCGCTTGTTTTTCCATTTGGGGTGCCTGCCTCTTGCTGGATTGTAGAAGTTCCTAGCTTATTTTAAATCAGAATCCTTTGTCAGTTATAAACATCAAGAAGCAATGTTGTTGCATCGCCATTACTAGCACAGCGTTACATCAGATTGCCTTGGTTTGAACATTGGCTCCCTGTTCACTAGCTTTGTGACCTTGCTTTTAGTTCTTTCACTCTCTGAGGTTCAGTTTCCTCATGTATAAAACGGGATGATAACAGTAATTTCCCTCATGCAGAACTATAAGGACTAAATGGGTCAATGCCTGCAAACCACTTTGGGGCCTGGCACAGAGTTTTCTTTGGGAAACCTTTGATATGCCTAATACAGTGATTTTCACTGTTTTGCTTTTTGATCTGATTGTTTTATCCTGCTCTTATACTTATTCAACTTCATTTATTCTCCTTTATGAAATTTTATATTCTTTGTGTCAGGAAACATGTCTTGGCAATTTTTCATTTCCAAGTCCTAAATAAACAGCATAGTCTATAGAGGTGTTCATTAAATGTTTACAAAATGAATGCATAGATGGGTGCTTTTGGTGTCCTATCACCTCTATTAGTACTAAAGTCCCCTTTCATTTCCTTAAGATACAGTTATGTGACACTTGAAGGGCAAGTTGTGTTCTTTTACTATGCCTGTGATTAAATCTGTGGAGGAACTCTTTTTGGGATTTATAATAGCTTGGATTCTGAGACATAGTACACAGAACTAAATGCTTCCCACATATTACAATTGTCTGCAAACTTAAAACATTTATTCCAGTCCCATCATGTGGGTCAGTTCTTGAAGCTTAGATGTCCCTGAGGTATGTGAATGGAAAAACACCACTGATCTCTTGATAAAAATTCTATAAGTAGGGCCCAAGCACACCTGTGCAGAGCCAAGAATGAATTGTGGATGGACTTAGGATGAACCATCCCAACCCAACTTACAGGTGAGTTGTTGTTTTTTTTTTTTTTTCCTTTGTAGTTTAAAATCCTAGAAATATAGAAATATTTAGATTATCTCAAGAAGTGATCTTGAGTTTCAAGATCCCCTGAATTCATTAAGAAAAATATTTCCAACCTTGGCAGCTGCCCTTAACTTGTCTTTGAGCTTCAATGTTGATAAAAATCAATAGAGTATCTCACAGAACAAAAAATAAATGATGAAAAGTATGTGTTTACGCAATTTAGAAGGACTGAGAATGCAAGGAGGAATGAAAATGAGTAGATGGCGTGAAGTGACTTTGAATGATAATTAATATTGTTTTTACAATACATTAAAATCTAGTAGGCTCTTTTTTCAGAATTCAAATACTAAATATTTGGCTAAAACTGTGAAGATAAATGGAAAATAAGAAACATAGGATCATAAATATTGTCAAAGTAATAGAAAAGGTGTATAGTGAAATACTTGCTATTACTGTTAATGTATAAATGAAAATATGTGACCCCTAAATGAGGTCTCATGTAGGATTATGATTAATGAATTATTATTTATTCTGTCTGGCCTAGTAAGTAGAAGACTTCCAATGGAGCTGAGCCATAGAAAATATGGATGTAATACAATCTCGATGTTTCCTCTTTATTTAATCTATCAGTGCCTTTTGCTTTTTGACTGTCTTCAACCAAGTTGCCTTAATGAGCTTTGCAATTTTTAGATAATGGATGGGAATTAGTACTTAGCAACTGAAAAAGTACCTGGTACCTGTATCGTTTCCCCTCTTTACCTAATCTCTTCTGGATCTCCTAGGCAAATCACACTGATGTAGCCTGGGTGTTATACTTGGATTGAACAACAAAGTTGTGGTTTTCATTGATTATTTCCAACTGAATCTTTCCTCTCCTGCTCTAAGCAGAACTGTGCACAGACTCAGAGCTCCTCTCATCCTTCAATTGTACAAGCCTTTTGAGGTTTGTTAATAATAGATTAGGACCAGACTGGCAATGCATGGATTTCCTCAGCCTTCTCTTTTCCCATTCATTCATTTATTTGTTCATTCAACAAATAGCAGTTAGGTACCACTTAGTGGTGGAAATGCAGTGACAATAGAATGTAGTCCTGTCCTTAGCGAACTGAGGTCAAGTGAGAGACGATAATCAAACTGTTATTCTGTTGTAAGTTAAGTGTTTCGGGCATGATGGGAGGTCTGAGAGGCAACCTCACCTATCCTTAGAGGGGAAGGAGTGGTAGAAAGTCTTCCTGCTGGAGGAAGGAGGTAAATTGGCCTTCCAAGAATGAGTAGGGATTAGTCTGTAGAGAAGTGAACTAAGAGCATTCCAAGCCTTGGAGAACGATGTGAACAGTGACTCAGAGATATAAAACCCTGTGTCTACGACAAATCTCTCCCTATTTACAGGAGGAGAAGAGTAGAGATGAAGGATACCAGAAGAGTTAGGGAAGGACCAGGATGGAAGGGATATTGTCATACTCAATTATCTGGGTTTAATTGTGAAGACAGGGATGACACATAAGACACATAAGACACATAAGAATGACATAGGAGGTCTAGGTTCCCTCAGTTTATTATTTTTTTTAATTTTTATTTATTTATGATAGTCACACAGAGAGAGAGAGAGAGAGAGGCAGAGACACAGGCAGAAGGAGAAGCAGGCTCCATGCACCGGGAGCCCGACGTGGGATTCGATCCCGGGTCTCCAGGATCGCGCCCTGGGCCAAAGGCAGGCGCCAAACCGCTGCGCCACCCAGGGATCCCGGTTCCCTCAGTTTAAAGGGAGAAGGGGACTGATAGCAAAACTTAAATGGGGGTAAGGATAAAAGGAGGAGCTAATGATATTTCCAGGTTGCACCTGAGTATCTGATCTATTGATATTTGGAGGGAGAAGATATTTGGGAGGAAAGAGGAATTCCATTAGGGATGTTTTGAGTTTCAGTTACAAGTGCTACCTCTCAGTCATCTAGGTGACCTCAGTATATAGGTATCATGGGCCCAAAATGCATCTGGACAGTCTGGTTGTACTGTGCAGGTTGTAATTATAGCTTCAGAGTAGTAATGCTCACTCACACGTTCATTAGCAGGAAGTGAAATTTATCTTCAAGCTTCTCTTTCCCTCCCTAATGTCTAGTAATACCGGTGTTCTTAGTTACTGGTGTCCAAATTTAACTTAAGTATGGGTAGATGGGAAAATAAGTCTCTCCTTAACATCCTTCTCCTAATTCCTGCAAAGAGCACTGTCTGAGGAGTGGGACATTGTCTGTGCTGAAATAGGTCTTTCTCCAGTGAAGATGTTCTGTGATGGTGAGGACATGCGGCTTAGAATGGGAAAGTGTGTACCCGTGGGTTGAGTTTTAGGTCTGAAGAGCCGTGACGGAGTAACCTACTCCTAGGTTCCCCTCTTTCCAATGACTTGCAGGTGCTATAGCAACTCCTGACCCCATGCTATGGATTCCTTAAAGGGGGATGACCTCTTCCAGTAGATACTCAGTCAACAGTAGTTCATGACAGGCCGGTGCCCTTATGGTGATAGATATAGCATGTTCCCACTGTTCCTGTAGTCCCCTCCTTGAGGATGCATTCTGATCCCCCTCCCTCCTTTCACCTTTCTCCCTGCCTAGGAATGCTGGGTTGGCCTAAGTTCTGGAAACTAGATCATCATCTACATTATCTTCCGTGATGATTCAGGGCAGAAGCGGGTTCATTGCTTATGTATTCTTCTAACCTGTTATGGACTGTTGGTGTTCACCCCTGCCCCATGCAAATTCATATATTGAAATCCTCACCCCCACTATGATAGTATTTGGATATGGGGCCTTTGGGAAGTAATTTGGGTTAGAGTAGGTCATGAGGGTAGTGCACGCATGATTGAATTAATGCTCTTATAAAAAAAGGAGACATGGGAACTTTTTTTTTGCTTTCTGCCATGTGAGGGTACAAGGAGAAGATAGCCATCTGCAAGCCAGGAAGTTCAACGGCCACTGGGTCTGCTAACATCCTGATCTTGGATTTCCAACCTCCAGAACTGTGAAAAATTAAGTGCATGTCCTCAAGCTATTCAGCCTGTGATATTTGTTATAGATGCCTGAATTAAGATACACACCAATAGAAGTGTTATTCCAGAAGTGTTTCTTCCTTTTTTTTGACCTGCTTACATTGTTTATTTTATTTTAATTTTTGTATATTTTTTATTGGAGTTCAATTTGCCAACATATAGCATAATACCCAGTGCTCATCTCGTCCAGTATTCCCCTCAGTGCCTGTCACCCAGTCACCCCATCCCCCCGCCCACCTCCCCTTCCACTACCCCTTGTTCCTTTCCCAGAGTGTGTGGTCTCTTATGTTCTGTCTCCCTCACTGATATTTCCTACTCATTTTCTCTCTTTTCCCCTTTATTTTATTCCCTTTCACTGTCTTTTATATTCCCCAAATGAATGAGACCATATAATGTTTGTCCTTCTCCGATTGACTTAGTTCACTCAGCTTAATACCCTCCAGTTCCATCCACATCAAAGCAAATGGTGGGTATTTGTCATTTCTAATGGCTGAGTAATATTCCATTGTATATATAGACCACAGCTTCTTCGATGGACACCGAGGTTCCTTCCACAGTGTGGCTATTGTGGACATTGCTGCTATAAACATTGGGGTGCAGGTATCCTGCCATTTCATGGCATCTGTATGTTTGGGGTAAATCCCCAGCAGTGCAATTGCTGGGCCATAGGGCAGATCTATTTTGAACTCTTTGAGGAACCTCCACACAGTTTTCCAGAGTGGCTGTACCAGTTCACATTCCCATCAACAGTGCAAGAGGGTTCCCCTTTCTCCACATCATCTCTAACATTTGTTGTTTCCTGTCTTGTTAATATTCCCCATTCTCACTGGTGTGAGGTGGTATCTCATTGTGGTTTTGATGTGTGTTTCCCTGATGGCCAGTGATGCGGAGCATTTTCTCATGTGCTTGTTGGCCATGTTTATGTCTTCTTTGGTGAAATTTCTGTTCATGTCTTTTGGCCATTTCATGATTGGATTGTTTGTTTCTTTGCTGTTGAGTTTAATAAGTTCCTTATAAATCTTGGATGCTAGCCCTTTATCTGATATGTCATTTGCAAATATCTTCTCCCATTCTGTAGGTTGTCTTTGAGTTTTGTTGACTGTTTCTTTTGCTGTGCAGAAGCCTTTTATCTTGATGAAGTCCCAATAGTTCATTTTTGCTTTTGTTTTCCTTGCCTTCATGGATGTATCCTGCAAGAAGTTGCTGTGGCCAAGTTCAAAAAGGGTGTTGCCTGTGTTCTCCTGTAGGATTTTGATGGATTCTTGTCTCACATTTAGATCTGTCATCCATTTTGAGTTTATCTTTGTGTCTGGTGTAAGAGAATGGTCTAGTTTCAGTCTTCTGCACGTGGCTGTCCAATTTTCCCCAGCACCATTTATTGAAGAGACTGTCTTTTTTCCAGTGGATAGTCTTTCTTGCTTTATCGAATATTAGTTTACCATAAAGTTGAAGGCCCATTTCTGGATTCTCTATTCTGTTCCATTGCTTATGTGTCTGTTTTTGTGCCAGTACCACACTGTCTTGATGACCACAGCTTTGTAGTACAACTTGAAATCTGGCATTGTGATGCCCCCAACTCCGATTTTCTTTTTCAATATTCCTCTGGCTATTTGGGGTCTTTTCTGAATCCACACAAATCTTAAGATGACTTGTTCCAACTCTCTGAAGAAAGTCCATGGTATTTTGATAGGGATTGCATTAAATGTGTACATTGCCCTCGGTAACATTGACATTTTCACAATATTAATTCTTCTAATCCATGAGCATGGAATATTTTTCCATCTCTTTGTGTCTTCCTCCATTTCTTTCAGAAGTGTTCTGTAGTTTTTAGGGTATAGATCCTTTACCTCTTTGGTAAGGTTTATTCCTAGGTATCTTATGCTTTTGGGTGCAATTGTAAATGGGATTGACTCCTTAATTTCTCTTTCTTCAGTCTCATTGTTAGTCTATAGAAATGCCACTGATTTCTGGGCATTAACTTTGTATCCTGCCACACTGCCAAATTGCCGTATGAGTTCTAGCAATCTTGGGGTGGAGTCCTTTGGATTTCTATGTACAGTATCATGTCATCTGCAAAGAGGGAGAGTTTGACTTCTTCTTTGCCAATTTGAATGCCTTTTATTTCTTTTTGTTGCCTGATTGCTGAGGCTAGGACTTCCAGTACTGCTGAATAGCAGTGGTGAGAGTGGACATCCCTCTCGTGTTCCTGATCTTAGGGAAAGGCTCCCAGTATTTCCCCAATGAGAATGATATTTGCTGTGGGCTTTTCGTAGATGGCTTTTAAGATGCTGAGGAATGTTCCCTCTATCCCTACACTCTGAAGAGTTTTGATCAGGAATGGATGCTGTATTTTGTCAAATGCTTTCTCTGCATCTATTGAGAGGATTATATGGTTCTTGTTTTTTCTCTTGTTGATATGATCTATCATGTTGATTGCTTTACGAGTGTTGAGCCAGTATTGCATCCCGGGGATAAATCCCACTTGGTCATGGTGAATAATCTTCTTAATGTACCGTTGGATCCTACTGGCTAGTATCTTGTTGAGAATCTTTGCATCTGTGTTCATCAGGGATATTATTCTATAATTTTCTTTTTTGGTAGGGTCTTTGTCTGGTTTTGGAATTAAAGTGATGCTGACCTCATAAAACAAGTTTGGAAGTTTTCCATCCTTTTCTATCTTTCAGAACAGCTTTAGTAGAATAGGTATTGTTTCTTCTCTAAACGTTTGATAGAATTCCCCTGGGAAGCCATCTGGCCCTGGACTTTTGTGACGTGGGAGGTTTTTGATGATGGCTTCAATTTCCTCCCTGGTTATTGGCCTGTTCAGGTTTTCTAATTCTTCTTGTTCCAGTTTTGATAGTTTGTGGTTTTCCAGAAATGTGTCCATTTCTTCTAGATTGCCTAATTTATTGGCATATAGCTGCTCATAATATGTTTTTAAAATCGTTTGTATTTCCTTGGTATTGGTGATGATCTCTCCTTTTTCATTTGTGTTTTTATTAATTAGTCTTTTTTGTTTTTTTTTTAATAAGACTGGCTAATGGTTTATCTATCTTATTAATTCTTTCAAAGAAGCAACTCCTGGTTTTGTTGATCTGTTCTACAGTTCTTCTGGTCTTTATTTCATTGAGTTCTGCTCAAATCTTTATTAACTCTCTTCTTCTACTGGGGGTAGGTTTTATTTGCTATTCTTTCTCCAGTTCCTTTAGGTGCAAGGTTAGCTTGTGTATTTTTAGTTTTCTCCAATTTTTTGAGGGATGCTTGTATTGCAATGTATTTCCCTCTTAGGACTGCTTTTGCTGTATCCCAAAGATTTAGAATGGCTGTATCTTCATTCTCATTAGTTTCCATGAATCTTTTTAATTCTTCTCTAATTTCCTGGTTGACCCTTTCATCTTTTGGCGGGATGCTCTTTAACTTCCATGTGTTTGAGTTTCTTCCAAATTTCTTCTTGTGATTGAGTTCAAGTTTCAAAGCATTATGGTCTGAAAATATGCAGGGTACAATCCCAATCTTTGGTATCAGTTGAGACCTGATTTGTGACCCAGTATGTGGTCTATTTTGGAGAAAGTTCTGTGTACACTTGAGAAGAATATGTATTCAGTTGCATTTGGATGTAAAGTTCTTTTTTTTTAAATTTTTTATTTATTTATGATAGGCACACAGTGAGAGAGAGAGAGGCAGAGACACAGGCAGAGGGAGAAGCGGGCTCCATGCACCGGGAGCCCGACATGGGATTCGATCCCGGGTCTCCAGGATCGCGCCCTGGGCCAAAGGCAGGCGCTAAACCACTGTGCCACCCAGGGATCCCTGGATGTAAAGTTCTGTAAATATCTGTGAAATCCATCTGGTCCAGTGTATCACTTAAAGCTCTTCTTTCTTTGGAGATGTTGTGCTTAGAAAATCTGTCATTTGCAGAAAGCACTGTTTGAAGTCTCCCAGTATTCATGTATTATTATCTAAGTATGTCTTTACTTTGGTTATTAATTGGTTGATATACTTGTCAGCTCCCACATTAGGGGCATAAATATTTATGATTGTTAGGTCCTCTTGTTGGATAGATCCTTTAAGTATGATATAGTGTCCCTCTTCATCTCTTACTACAGTCTTTGGGATAAACTTTAATTTATCTGATATGATGATTGCTACCCCTGCTTCCTTTTGAGGACCATTTGAATGGTAAATGGTTCTCCAACCTTTAATTTCAGGCTGTAGGTGTCCTTAGGTCTCAAATGAGTCTCTTGTAGACAGCAAATAGATGGGTCTTGCTTTTTTATCCAGTCTGAAACCCTGTGTCTTTTGATGGGATCAAGCCCATTCACGTTCAGAGTTACTATTGAAAGATATGAATTTAGTGTCATCATAATACCTATTCAGTTCCTTTTTTTGTGGATTATTTCTTTGGGCTTCCTCTTTCTTTTACAGAGTTCCCCTTAATATTTCTTGCAGAGCTGGTTTGGTGGTCACATATTCTTTCAGTTTCTGCCTATCCTGGAAGCTCTTTGTCTCTCCTTCTATTCTGAATGAGAGCCTTGCTGGATAAAGTATTCTTGGCTGCATGTTCTTCTCATTTAGGACCCTGAATATATCCTGCCAGCCCTTTCTGGCCTCCCAGGTCTCTGGAGAGGTCTGCTGTTAATCTAATAGTTCTCCCCATATAAGTTAGAGATCTCTTGTCTCTTGATGCTTTAAAGATTTTCTCTTTATCTTTGGAATTTGCAAGTTTCACTATTAAATGTCGAGGTGTTGAACAGTTTGTATTGATTTTGGGGGGGCCTCTCTATCTCCTGGATCTGAATGCCTGTTTCCCTCCCCAAATTAGGGAAGTTCTTAGCTATAATTTGTTCAAATATGCTTTCTAGTCCTCTGTCCCTCTCGGTGCCCTCTGGAACCCCAATTAAATGTAGATTTTTTTTTCCTTCTGAGGCTGTCATTTATTTCCTTTCACCTTTCCTCATGGTCTTTTAATTGTTTTTCTTTTTTCCTCAGCTTTCTTCCTTGCCATCAACTTGTCTTCTATGTCACTCACTCTTTCTTCTACCTCATTAAACCTCATCATTAGGACCTCCAGTTTGGATTGCATAATTAATTAATTAATTAATTTTGGCCGGATTAGATCTAAATTCTGCAGTCATGAAGTCTCTTGAATCCTTTATACTTTTTTCCAGAGCCACCAGTAGCTTTATAATTGTGCTTCTGAATTGGCTTTCTGATATCGAATTGTAATCCAAATTCTGTAACTCTGTGGCAGAGAGTACTGTTTCTGATTCTTTCTTTTTTGGTGAGTTCTTCTTTCTAATCATTTTGCTCAGTGCAGAGTGGTTAAAAAAGAGTTGTACTTGTTAGAAGCGCAAACTCTTCTCTCTGTAGTGTTCCAGCTGTCGTCTCTTTAAATCTCAGGTCAAATTCATAGATTTTCAGGATGATTTGAAAGTTATCTAAGTAAGTTGGTGGGGACAGGTGACTTGGGGACCCTATTCCTCAGACATCTTGCCTGCCCCTTTGTTTCTTCCTTTTGACACAGATCCTTGACCTGGGTCAGCCCAGCTCACTTTCCCATTTGCAGCATTGCAGGGAATGTATTGGAGGCCTTAGCCTTCTTCCTGCTAGAAAACCCCTGTGATACTTTTGCAAATGGACCAACCCATCCTTTAAGCACACACATTAAAGTGGGCAGAAGTTTGTTAAACTGCACAAATAGAACTAAAACTTTCCCAAAAGGGGCTGTTACACCCCCCAGGGCAAACAGTGCTGCTTGTCCTTCATTTATATAACTAAGAGTAACACTCTGGTTATCCTTCCTGCAGTAGGGAAAATGTCTCTTCAGTGACTTTCCCTCCTCCCAGACATATAAATGGTTGATAGTGACAAGGCACCTACTTACATAAGTCTGGGGCTTCCAAGAAGTGACAGAACATAGAGATCTTGAGTAACTACTCACAGGGTGAGATTATAGGGTAAGCTACAAAGTGACTCTGTTTAGGGAACACCAATAGAGAAGAGAGAGGAGAGGAAGAGAGGAACGGGATGTGGAAAACGATTGGTCAGAGGGAGAAAAGTTGTGCAAAAAGGGCCAATTGGGAGAAAATTTCAAGGAAGGAGTGGTCCAGGCAGAGCATCAGACACTCGGGAATTTAAGTGAGACAAAGGCTGCAAAGCGTTTTCCTTTTCCTAGAGTCAAAAGGCAACAAACATGGAGCCTTGGCAGTTGTGTTCACAGTAGGGCTCTGTGCAGTGGGCTGAAATAAGGGTGTATGTGACAGCATACCTTGTGTATGTCTAGCCTAAACATTTTGTGAGAGAATCAAGGCAAAATAGGCTCTGAGATGCCCAGTAAAATGGGGTGATGGTAGAGGATAAAGCAGTGTGGCAGAAGTTTGAGAATTACAGGGACCAGAATTACCCTTAGACATTTAGGGGAGATGAGGGGGAGTAGTTGTGGGGCAGGCCCTCTCCTTCCTTCAGCTTGGTTGGTCCTTGCCCATGGCTAATCCTGAGGTAGACCAGGAGGTGAGAAGTACCTGGGGAGGGAGTTAAAGGTTTTATTTTTAGGAAAGCGCTCCTTAAAGAAGGGGAAACAATGAGAGGTAATCCCAAAGAATCTGGAAGGGATGGACAGAGACTGCTGGAAAGGGAATAAAACAAGTTATAATGTAAATAATTCAATCAACACTTCAACACTTTAACTGATTGAATATTTAAAAGATATTGGATTGATTAAGTTTATTTAGGCACCTCATAAGACGTATTAAACAACCACAGTTTTTTATTTTGTTTTTTTTTGTTTTTTTTTTTTTGAAAAAGGAAAATGAGCCCATCTATATGGTTGTATTGTTCTCAACCATTTTTAAGGCTTTATGTTGTCAAAACAAGCAGTTAGCTTGGTTTAGTCAACCAGCCAGTCATTTCAAGAGGAAAACAAGGCTTTCAGAAGAGTAATGTTTCAACACGCGTGCCCTAAGCCCCAGCTGTTTGGCTGGACTTTCCACTTTTTATTTATTTATTTATTTATTTATTTATTTATTTATTTATTTGTAATATTGGCATTGAAAGACCTAGATCTTGTGGCCTGGAGTGGAAATGAAAGAAAGGCTGTTAAAATGTGAATAGTAGTTGAGGATTAGAGCAAAAAAGATAATCCTACACTATCTTTTCATGATATAGTGACTGTCTCTCTCTAAAGCTTTATACTTTGTTGTGTGATTTCCCATAAAATCATAGGGATAGATGAGAGGCAGACATGAGCATTATTTACATTTCAGAGAAGTAGAAACGAGGGCCTCAAGAAATTACGTGTTTGGAGCAATTCCAGGCAACACATCATGGGCAGGACCATAAACAAAGCTTGTGTTTTTCAAAATCCCACTCTGAGCTTCATCTGTTACACCACGTGATTTCCATGTTGTAATGAAACAGTCTTCCTCTAGTGGCATGCACCCCGCGGGCTCTCAATGCTTATTTGTTGAAGATGATAATAATGATCACGATAATGATCATCATCTGGAATGAGCAAATGGTAAGTAGCCAAAGGGAGCCAAATGAGAAAGAAGTGTTTATGGAATTTTATTGTTAGTCATAATGATATAAATGTAAAAGTGCTAGAACATCTAACGGAGGGAAATGTTGGAGATAAGGCCTATCTTCATTTCAGTTTAGTTAAACTTTGATTTTTATGACACTGAAATAAATGGAGTGTTTTAAAATTAGTTCTTAACAAAATTAGTTCTTAACAAAAGAAGGGCGTGATGACATTTTTGATAGAAAGCAACTGATAAAATTCTAAGTGGGGAATACACATTAAAACTGAGCATCTAGTATAACAACCAGCAGATGTGGAAACTCTTCACCCTGAGGTCACAAGGAAATGAATTAATGAATTCACAGGCAATTCTTTTTCTATCAGTCACATAAGAAAACTTGAGGCAGTACCAGAATGCCCATGGCAAGCAATTCACTTGGCATTTGAGTAATGCCAGTGTCAACCCTCATATGTTGTAATGTTGGCCTAAAGACTTCAACGATATTCTTTGCTACTACATCCACAAGATGATACACAGCAGGGCAGCTTTGGTTGTGGGCTTTTTGTCTGTTGCACATCATCTTTGTTTTCTGCCATAGTTGACATTTTTTTCTTGCCCATTTTGGAAATAAGACCAATCAGGGTTGGAATTGGCTTTCTACATTAGTGTAGCATAATCTGATCCAGATACAGCCCACTGCTGGCTAGAACTTTCTATTAAATTCTTCTTCCCCATTAAATGTTTAATTGGTTGTACGACTTTGGGCAAGTGACAAAGGCGCTGGGTTTAACTTTCCTAGTTTATGAGTTAGGTTCTTTGTAGGTTTAAAATTATATGGTTTCTTACTAGTTTCACCTAAGTAGTGAGTTACTACACATATTACTTTCATATAAAATGTAACAATTGTACAAAAAAATCAAGGCAGAAATGGCTATAGTGACATTATTGAGATCAAGGGAATTATATGGGTATTTGCTGTGGGGCCTCGGCAAGGCAGGCAGAGGAAGGAGGAATAGAATGAGATGAAGGGCACTCCCAGAGCTGCATTGAGTATTACCTGGGGAAGTCACCTGCATCCTTCCCAGTTGGGAGTAGGCCCAAAAGGCTGTGTCTTATCTTAGGTCAATATTTTTAAAAATGTGTTCCACAGAACATGAATTCCAGGAATCTTTCATAGAAATTACATGGAAGAGGGCTCTGTGGGAGTATAAATTTAGGGACATGCGGGGTTCCATAAAATCAGAATTCTTCACTGGAAGTATTTTCAGAGTCCTTGATAGACTAATATACAGCATTCTTACTAACTCCCAGTGTCCAGTAGTTCCCAAACTCATCTGAATGTGAAATGCTTTTTTTAAAAACAAAGATTCTCAAGGGTTACATTTTTTGACAAACATATTTTTGTGAACATGCTTGGTAGTGATCTTTGGCAAGTTCAAGTTTACCCCAGAGTGGGACCCAAGGGATCACTCTGATACGAGACCTGTTCTTAATCAGCCCTGATATGATAGATAATTTTTGGTGCAAAACCAGCCTCCAGAATGTATAAGTTAACCTTCATCTTTTTTTGTTTGTTTGTTTGTTTGTTTGGAAGGTTTTTCTTATTTGCTTGATCTTCACCTCCTGAGCAAGAGTTAGTTCAGTTTTGAATGCAAGAATATTTTAAAGATGTGGCACATATTTGTGTATTTCCTCCTGAGGACTTACTAACACATATTCTTTTTTATTCGTATAGAATTTCAGAAAATATTTTCTCAGTCACTTCATCATAAACCTGATGAACCTTACAACTTGTTTGCTGAATGGGCATCAGAAATCTCTATCAATTTATCTGCTTAATTTTCATATATTCAATCACATTAAAAACCCTTCCTACCTCATGTAATTCATAATATGTAAAGTTTCAAATTTCTGAAAACCTGAAAATTCTATTTCCTAGAATAGGATCAAAATTTAAGAACTGACCAAAAGATGTATAATGCTTCTTTAGAATTTTTTAAAACTTCTTGAATGAGACAAAACTCATTTTGGAGATACACAAACCAAATGAAAACTTGAGATCTCCAGGTATGTCTTTTCTTAAACATAAGAATATAGTAATATTTGGGAAAAACAAATTTGAATGAAAGCAGAACCCCTATTGGAGGATGAACCTACAACTACACAGTCTGTTGCCACTGGACAACAAAGAGTCACCTATGTCCAAGAGGAATTTAATGTTTCTTTTTTGTTTTGTTTTTTTGTTTTTTTGTTTTTTACCTGCAAATAACCAAGAAAAACTATGAAGATGGAAAAACTGACAGTGATTTTATCAAGGTACTGCACGGATGCATTTGACAAACACCTCTTGGTGTTTTTCAGATGTATTCAGTTTGATGGGTCTCTTTGATTGGAAATATGCTAAGCAAAATCATATTGTTTGAAAGCCTTCCTATAGGCCCCGAAAATGCTGGCTGAGCTTTATTTAATTTTAGCTTATCAGAATACTGTTAGGTGAGAGCTATTTGGAACCCAAACATTTCGCCACTCTGCCTAGAAATAATTTTATTAACCTGAAACACTAGAGTGGACGACAGAAGTGTAAGAGTAACTCATATTTATTGGTATCACAATATATCACATAGTACTAATACCATATTGATCACATCAGAAGCAGAACCACCTATTCAAAACACTTTATCCTGATAAAAGAAGAGTTGAGATGAGGGAAAAGAGGTATAGTTAAACATTTGAGCCCACAATGTAAGAGAGTTTTAACTGATTGCAGTTAGAAGGTACACACTTTCTAATTGTCCATTTGAAAGTTGTTGGGAGAGTAGATCTTAAACGTTCTCACCACAAGGAAAAAAATTAGGTAGCTATGTGTGGTGATGGATTATAGTGATCATTTAGCAATATATACAGAACACATATTATATACCTGGAACTAATACAGCATATTTCAAAAAACATATATTAATTTTTTAAAATATATATTAATTTAAAAAAGATAAACATTTTGTTGCTCTATCACCTCTTTCTCCTCCTGAAATGGCAAACACATTTCTTGGATTTGAAAGATCTTTATTAATTCAGTCAGCAACTGCTATACTTTTTGGTCTCAGTAACCTTTGCATTTTCAAATATCTTCAGGACTCTGAAAAACTTTTGTTTATATTATGTATCAACATTTACAGTGTTAGACGTGCAAGAGACTTTTTAAAAATGCATGCATGCATAAATACACATTTCATTAGTTATCAGCAATGACATGATAGATCATGTAATTTTTGGAATACTCTGTTGAACATCTCTAAGAAGAACACAGGCAAAAAAAAAGTGTTTTAGTACTAAAAGTTTTACCCTTAGAAAGGGACTCAGGGACCCCATTGGGCTCCTGGACCATACTTTAGAACTGCATTAATTCATTAACGTAATAACAAATGTCTACTTTATGAGCTGGGTGCTGAAAGAGATACTATAGATGTATGATTAAAGGACTTGACGTTTTGATACTTTTATATCTTAAAGAGAATGCAGTCTATACACTTCAAAATAAATTTCTCTAAGGCAAAGGTTATGTTAGCCTCAAGATTCTGTAGACATACATTGTAAATACTTAATAAACATTTGCATAATAAATGGGCAGTCCAAGGCTTATCTGCACTAAATGGCTGCCCTTTATCTGTGAACCTGTGATAGCACACTATATCTGAAAATGCTCAAAGGTACACCATTTTAAACATGGATAGATGACCCTCTCATTTGCAAAATCAAATAGAGTAAGAAAACCATGACAGGAGAAACCAAATCAAATGTCAGGACCAAGAAGACCTAAAAGTAAGTTGTTACTCAGTTCTGTAGCATCATTCTCTGAAGAATTTGAATGCTAACAATTCATAGTTTATGAAAGAGATAAAGCTCCTGAACTCAGCCAGATCTAGGTCCACATGCAGCTAGGTCAGTGGAACCATGGAAAACAAGTGGAAAAAAGTTTTCTCCCAGCTGATCCCTTCTCTAAAAAAAAAAAAAAAAAAAAAAAAAAAAAAGGCAGGGGATGGTGGGAGGAAAGAGGCTATTATTAGGAAAGTCAGATTAGATGGAAGTGAATAAAGTTTAGCACCTTTAAAAGATGATGCAAATATTACAAGCTTTTTAAATTCTCATAGTAATGTCAAATTATTTGCATTGACTGAGAAAATAGAAAATAACTCCAAGATACAGGAATGGGATGAGATGGGTCCCCAAATCCTTGATGAATTTAAGGGGGATGAGATTATTGACCTATAATTGGAAGGGCCTCTGATGACAATGACTAAAGGCAGAAGGTGATGTAGTTATGAAACTTGTTCCTCAGAGGAAGCCCCCACCTCCACCCCTGCCCTGAACCTCCCAAGGAGGGCAGAGGTGAAATGATTTTGAAAAGCAATGTGGGGGATCCCTGGGTGGCGCAGCGGTTTAGCACCTGCCTTTGGCCCAGAGCGCGGTCCTGGAGACCCAGGATCGAATCCCACATCGGGCTCCCGGTGCATGGAGCCTGCTTCTCCCTCTGCCTATGTCTCTGCCTCTCTCTCTCTCTCTGTGTGACTATCATAAATAAATAAAAATTTGAAAAAAAAAAAAAAAAAGCAATGTGGAGTCCAGAGGCTATTTTATGCACTCTGGCTCCATGATCCATGGCTAAGGCTATTTTATGCACTCTGGCTCATGATCCATAATAGAATGAGAAGCCTGTTTTTCAGTGTCATGATTTCTTGGTAATTCTATTTGTTATTGAAATTTGGGAGGTAATTACATATTTATAACCGCTTCAGGAACTAGAAAAAAGTGAACAAAATGGCTAGAATCTTACCCCTTAAATGAAAGATAAAAAAACAGGCAGTATATTTGAATTAGAAATATTCCCATTTTTTTTAGTCATGAAAACTTTTTCTTTCTAGGACATATTACACATTCAAATGCCAAAACATTTGTTTTCTAACAGCTTTATTGAGATATAATTCACATCAAGATATGTTAATTTGAAAAAAAAGATATGTTAATTTGATGAAAAATAAGGCTACCATACAGGACTTCAATTTTAAAAAGAGCCATTTCCATTTATGCCTATATAATAATTGGTTTTAAGGATGCTTTTGTATTTTTTTCCTTCCATTTTCAAATAAGGTATATCTCTGAAAAAGATCTCTAATTGTTATCCCAAACAGTCAACTTAAAACTAACTTTGGCTTTGATGAAGATATAATGCTAAAATTAGGAGAAAGGGCACTGAGAAATAATTTTAGACCAATGTAAAATATAAACCAAACTGTCTAGATCACCTTTTAAATTTACAGTTACTGCAGAAAAAATGAGTTATTGAATATAACTATTTTCATCCTGCTTAAAGGTTTTAGGCATGCATATGAGTACAATTCCTTTCAAGAGCTGAACACTTGGATACTTATCAAAACTCAGAATTGCTTGTGAATTGATTTTGTCACCTTAAATTCAGTTCTATTGATACCGAATAAGAATCTTTCACCAATTCAACAGCTTAATCTGCAGACACTAGGCTCTGAATTCACCGTGTAGGATTGAAACTTACAAGAACTCTTGTTATGCTGGGAAGGGTATAGTACTTTAATGAAAGAATAGAATCCTATTGCACCAAAATATCTAAAAGCAGGATAAATAAGGAAGTATTAAGCAAAGAAGCTGTGCCCATATATGCTATAAATATTTGTATCTGACTGACTTATTCATTCTTGTTTGTTCTGATGGTGGTATCACATTGATTCATTGTTTTGTTGGTGATACAAGAAGGCAGCAGGCATACTTAAGGCAGAAACATTTGTAGGACTTGGGTCATTAGGCTGTACTAACTTACCAAGTCTAAGTAAGATCTTAGCCGCTTTTGTCATATTTTTGTCAGATAAAAATTAATCATAGCTTAGCTAGAACACTGTGATAAATATAAACATCTGACCCATAAATTTGAAAACTAGATGAATTAGAAAAATGTGTTGAAAATTACAATTCCATAAAACCAAAACAAAGAGAAATAGAAAATCTTAGTTGTCCTATACCATTTTTTTAAAAAAAATAGGATCCATAATTTAAAACTTTTCCATAATGAAAATCTTTGGGTTCCAAGGATATAAGCAGTTATTCTTTCCAAATAATTAAACAATAAAAATAAACTACATAAATCATCCTGAGAATAGAAAAGGGATACACTCCCAACTTACTTTGTGAAGTTAGCATAACTGATACTAGCAAAAATTACATGGCAGTTTTTCTTATGAACATAGATATAAAAACTTTAAAATATTAGGAAAACCACTGAATCTAATGATTTATAAAAATGATCACCAACTTGGGTTAAATCCAGAAACACAAATTGGGCTTAATATTTGAAAAATCATCACTATAATTCATTGCTGAATAAAGAAACATCATAACAGGTGTCTAATAAAATCTAATATTTATGACTGAAACTTGAAAATCAGTTAAGGAATGGAAGAGAACTTCTCTAATATGATAAAAATCCTATAGCTACCCTCAAATTTAAATAATGAAATATAGAAAGTTTGCCCCTTAAGTTGTGAACAAAACAGAGATTGCCAATCACTTCAGTTCAGCATTGCTAGTGCATTTGGGCAAGAAAATAAAAGATAACAATTGGAGAGAAAAAGACTTAAAACACATAATTGTTTATGCAGAAAATTCAAAATATTGTATATACCTTTAGAATTAATAAATGAATTTAGTAAAACCCTTAGACACAAGGCCAGTATTACCATACAAAGCAAAAAAAATTAAAAATAGAAAAACATATTTACAATAGCATCAAAAATATTAAGTACCTAGGAATAAATCAGCAAAACTTTAAAACTTTAGAGAAATAAGACCTTAATACATTAAAAGACTCAATATATTGAAGATAACAATTTCTTACAATTTGTCATTAAATGTAATCTCAAGATTCCAGAGGTTTTTTTTTTTTTAATGGACAATCCATTTTAAGTGCATATAAAAATTAAAAGGTCCTCAAGGAGTAAGGACAGTCTTGAATACAGTTGGAAGACTTACACTATTAAATCTCAAGCCTTACTATAGGGTTATCACAAAAGATTGTAAAATTGGCTCAAGGATAAACAAGTGGACTAGTAGAACATAAAGTCCAGAAATAGACTCACACATATATGGTAAACCAATTTTCAGGCAGGGTGACACTGCAATAGAATTTTTTTAATGTTTCTGGGCCAATATGGTATATGTTTAGTAGAAAATATTGAATTCTAGCTCATTCTATGTAAAAAAGTCAGTTCCAGATGAAGTATAGGCCTAAATACAAAAGTTAGAAATTCGACTTCATTAGTCATCAAGGAAATGCCAATTAAAACCATTAAGGCAATAGTAAATGCCAGAGAAAAAGTCAGCCTTCCTATGTACTACTAGAGGAGGGAGGGGGATATAAATTTGTACCACCTCTTAGGGAAAAATGGTAATATTGACTACACAGACCCTATTTGTCATTTTGTTTTGTAGTAAACTTTTTAAATAGTCACCAAGTAAGTTGCCATTTATTAAGTTAATTCCTAGATGTTTTATGATTTTATTGCACTCTAAATGAGATTTTCTTTTCCTTCTGATTGCATTTTCTAATTGGTTATTACTGCACTTTAGGTGAGCTTTATTTTCTCTGTTGGTCATGTGTGATTTTCAATTATATATTTAGGTAGAAACTCTTAGAATCTCAATTAGTATTAGTTTTATCTCTCTTTATCCCACACTTCTTTCTATCATTGCTTTGGCAAGGATCTCCTCTAACATGTATGAATAGTAGTGATAACAACCAAAATATCTTGTGCTTGACAATGATAAGATTTCTAATATTGTATTAAAAATCATGCATTTTGTTTTTGGCAACTAGTCTTTCAGGTTAGGGAAGTTTTCTTCTATTCCTAATTTTCTAAAATTTTATTAAGAATGAGTAATGAACTTTATAGAATCCTTTTTTGCATGCCGTTAGTAATTAACATTTTTTAGTATACATAATTTTATATGTTGTTTTATATATTTGCATGCCTTAATGTTGAAAATGTTTTTTCACTCTTATGTTATTCTTTATATATATTTCTGTATTCTACTTGGAAGTTATTCAACTGTGTGTGGGGGTGTGTTTTGTATCTGTGTTTATTTACCCTTCCCATGCTTCTGAATTTTTAAGAAAATATTTTATTTTATTTATTCATGAAAGACACAGAGAGGCAGAGATGTAGGCAGAGGGGGAGAAGCAGGATCCCTATGGGGAGCCTGATGTGGGACTGGATCCCAGGACACTGGGATCTTGCCCTGAGCAGAAGGCAGATGCTCAACCACTGAGCCAACGAGGCATCCCTGAATTGTTTATTTTAGGATCAAGATAATGCTAGGTTTTAAAATTAGTTGGGAGGTTTCTCCTTTTTTTCTCTTCTCCATATCACAACTAGCTTTTTCTCATTGGTTTTAAAGATCTTACCCACAAAGTCATTTGGACTCATTCTTAGGACTGAATCTTCCTTTGGGGCACCTGGCTAGCTTAGTCATTGGAGCATGGGAGTCAATCTCAGGGTTGAAAATTGGAACTTCACATTGGGTGTAGAGAGTACTTAAAATCTTTTTTAAAAAAATTAAGAATATCTAATTGAATAAATTTTATTAAAAAAGTACATCTTGTCTGCCTTTGACTATCATTTTTAAAAGATTATTTGTAGGCTTATGAACTATTCTTGGGTCAATTATGTACTTTGGGAGGCAGTGACATTTTTCCTAGAATTTCAAATTGATATATGCATATTTTACATTAATTTGTCTTTTATATATAGAGAGAGATTCCTATCTATATTACCTATATACTATTAATATGTTTTTTCTTTTCTTTTCTTTTTTTTTTTTTTTGAATAGATTTACCAAAGTTTATCATCTTTTAAACAGTTTTGTTGTCTTTTCGATGATCTGGACTTTTGACTTAATCTGAGGGTTTTTTGTTTTTAATTATACAAGACACTCATGTTCTTTGCGCTTTCTAAAATGCGTGGTCCTTGTCTGTACACTTCCTCTTGGAACAGTTTCAATAAACTAGTTACCAGTGAGTGTTCTTCTATTTTCTAAATTTACCTTAAAATAGACTATGTTTAGGGCACCTGGGTGGCTCAGTGGTTGATCATCTGCCTTTGACTTAGATTGTGATCCCGGGATCCTGAGATCGAGTCCCACATCCAGCTCCCCATGGGGAGCCTGCTTCTCCCTCTGCCTATGTCTCTGCCTCTCTCTCTGTATCTCTCAATGAGTCTGATATCTCTCATGAATAAGTAAAATCTTTTTTTTTAAATAGACTCCGTTTAAAAATCTGTAAAAATGTAATTATGGCTGGAGTCCCTTTTCTTCAGTTAATGAGAGCATGAAGTCTAGTTCAATGATACAAGGTCAACTTTTTATTACTGGTAGATCTCTGCTATTTGCTGCTTCTCTCTACCCTTCAATAATTAAACAGACTTATCCAAATCCAATATTCTGTTGTTCACACAGGTTGCCCCATCTTGGTTAGAATTACAATTACTTTGCTTCATGTATTGTTTGACATTTTAAATATCAGAGACCTCAGGGCACCTGGATGGTTCAGTCACTAAGCATTTGCCTTTGGCTTGGTCATGATCTTGGGGTCCTGGGATTGGAGCAGGTATTGGGCTTCCTGCTCAGCAGGGAGTCTGCTTCTCCCTCTTCCTCTGCCTCTCTGCCCTCCTGCTCATGCTTACTCATGAGCTCTATTTCAAATCTTAAAAAAAAATATCAGAGGCCTCATAAGATTCAGGACTACGAGTAATTTCTGTATGTCTGTAACAATAAAGCAAACATTTCAAGTGCTATTTGCTTGTCTTCTTGACCCAGTTCATCAAATTTGAATGGCTTTGAATAAATGAACTCTACAATATAAAATATTTTACTTAAATAATGCTCTCAACATGTTTGCTCATTCAACTCTCACTAGTAGTGAGGAAAATGAAAGTTGAAATACTTTTTGAAAAACAATTTTTTGAAAAGATTCACTCAGACATAAAGTTAAAGCATGCTATACATCAGCGCTCCTCTCCCCCCAATTCTCCCCACCACTGTGGCTTAAAGTGCCGCAAGTCACTGACTTAACAAAAAAATCCTATTAGTGGATTTACTTTCTTCGGAAATAAAGGTGATGTCCCTATAACTACCAGTAGCACCACTCAAATTGAGATGCACGCACACTTTTACTTCAACTAGAAATGAAGTTGCCATTTCTTTGATGGTTTCAAGTCTCAGAGCAAACATTGGTTGAAAGCTTGCAGTCATTCTGTTGCTCACTTCTGATTTACAGCTTTCGAGGACAGAGGGATTATTCTGTAACAAAGACAGATGGTTGGTTAAAAGAGTTATGCTAAATTGATAATTTTGCTTCTAGAGAGCATGTACAAAAAAAAACTTTGCAAAAAGTTGTGTTGTGTACATGGGTGTTTAACCTTTCCTACCTCTCTTTCTCTGCTTTCATAGTCAATCCCACCTCAGGTCAATTTTGCAGAGATAAATTAGGCAGATTGGGCTGCTCATTTTCTTTTTCTTTTTTTTTTAAATTTTTATTTATTTATGATAGTCACAGAGAGAGAGAGGCAGAGTGTACACAGGCAGAGGGAGAAGCAGGCTCCATGCACCGGGAGCCTGACGTGGGATTCGATCCCGGGTCTCCAGGATCGCGCCCTGGGCCAAAGGCAGGCGCCAAACCGCTGCACCACCCAGGGATCCCGGGCTGCTCATTTTCACCTGCTCTAAACAGACGCAAAAATAAGCTACCTTTTTCACTTTTGTTCTCTTTGGGTCCCAGTGATTGCTAGAGTTGAGCTGATTTTAGTGGAGTAGGGGAGAAAAAGCCACCCCCTGCTCTGCTTTGCAAACTGCCATTCATTTCAGGAAATAACTCTCTGCCTGTTGGCTGGAGATCCAGCTGCTTGTCATGTTAGACCATGTGGTGTCTACTGCTGAGTCCAGCTGTACAGCCAAGATCAGTGCCCTAAGGACTGAGCACAAAAATGCTGTGATCCCTGGCGGTGACAGGGTCTCTGCTAACAAGCCTCTAGACATTCAAGATGAAATGTCATCACCCCAGCACAGCTATCACAGAAGGATGAAACAAAGCATCTAAAGACCTTTAATGGTATCCGAGTCTGGGAAATAAGTGAGGCATCCCAGGTGTAGTTCCTCATTCTCTAGAGTTGATGTCAATTCTGTGAGCAATTGTGACCCCTTCTTTATCACCTTTATTCTCAATACTCAGAGATGAAAAGATAACTTATAATAACACATTTTCCCATGATGGAGCTTAAAACATTTTTAGATCTTACTGCTAGTTGTCTATTACGTAATAATTATTAAATGTCTATTCTGTGTAAGTCCCTCTACTAGAAGTTGAAGCAGACAAAGAAATTGGTAGTCAGAGTCTCTACCTTAATGGAGTAGCAGGTAAGGATCAGTAAATTTTTATTTTAGCCAAGCCTATACTGGCCTTAAAGCAGTGACAGGTGTTTTTATAAGAGGGAAATTTGAACACAGATGCAGCAGAAAGAAAACCATGTGCAGGTGGAGGTAGAGATTGGAATGAGGCATCTATAAGCCAAAGAGTGCTAAGGATCTCCAGCAACACAAGAAACTGGGAAAGAAACCTAGGACTGACTCTTCCTTTGGCTCCAGTAGGAACTGACCCTGTTGACATCTTGATTTTGGACCTCCAGAACTTTACTACCATAAGTTCCTCTTTTTCAGCACCCAATTTGTGGTAATTTGTTACTGAAGCCCTAAGGAACCAATTCATTTTCTGTACAATTCTTGGGCTAGTTTATAAAATAGAAGCTTTCAAATTGAGTGTAGTCCAAAGAAGTTGAGCAAGATGCAGAATGCAGTAAGTGGTCAATATGTAGCACTCGACTGTGATTTATTCCCTTAAAGCTCTATTAAGGTCATTCTGTTTTGTAACAAATAAGAGCCACAATCCCTTTCTGTGACCACTTCTACAAGTAGTGCCACCTGAAGAAAGTTTAAAAGCTGAGCACTGAAAAGGCCCATCTGTCAGAATACTTTTCTCTAGGTCTGTTCCTTTGTAAGAACAAGTAACACTCAAGCCCTAGCTTCTTTCTGGCTGTGGCAAAAACAAGTCATGTGTGCTATCAGTGATCTTCTGGCTTTGTCAAGGATGAAAGCACAGACACTAGAAAACGATATTATCCTGGCTATGGATATGGCTAAATTTTTACTGGATCCAGTATTTTTTGGCACTATATAGTGTGTGACCATAAGCACTGAGTGTGCTTTAAAAACATGCCAGGACTAATACATCCCAAGGGCTATCCGTCAAAATTGTTACTTTGGCCCCACACACCTCACCATTGTCCTCACTACCCTGAGTATTACTAGAACTCCTCTTCTGCAATTTTCTTCAGATCTGGTTAATGAACCACACCAGAGAATCAGCCTCATAAATTTATAGTCACACATAATTTTGACCATTAAGAATGTCATTGTGCTTGATGGATCTCACCCATCTCATCCATCAGAATTGACTTGGAATAACTTTTGACCAATTCCCCAAATAAAATCCACCATCCATGGAGAAATATTTGCCTCCAGTGAGCACATTGAAAAGAATGATAGCTTCTAAAAATTCTTTCAAAAGAATGCTTTGCACAGTGCCTTGCAGATGGTTGGCACCCAATAAATATTTGTGCAATTGCTTTAAGTGTACTGAGTGAGTTCTGAAGATAACACCAGGGGAGTAATTCCAGAAATAGTAAAACAGGTCTATAGCTTTCTAACATGAATTGTAGGAGGGAAATATTCAATTATATATTTAAATTGTTATCCATGTTAAAAATAAGCGGTATTGCCTTATTGCCATATTGATAGCAAGCATATCTTCCTAGCCATTAGGTGATACAGTTTTATGGGCTTTCTGAATTATAAGCACAGAGTACATGTACAGCTATACTTATGATTAAATTTTGCTTTTGTTTACTTTTTCTTTTCTTGGATGATAAATAGCATAGTCAGACATGATTTCACAAAAATTTTATTTTTTTGTTTCATTTTGTTGTCTGGCACCATCTGTTCATTTTCTTGTCAAACTATAACTGTGAATCCAGAGGTTACATTTGTAAAAGCAGCGGGAAAGCAGTTAGGCTGATACAAAGACTAGCACTGGGGGAACTAATGCACAGATTCCATGAATTGTTTCTTCACGCCAAGAACTCTGTTGGATAAGGTTCAGGGAGGAAAGAATGGATTATAACTGAGGGATTAGACAACAATTGTGACTGGCTTGTCAACAGAAAAAGTGACAAGATGTTAAAGTGTTTCAATGATTTAGTGTGTGATAATGTAGGTTTTCTCTTAGTAGACTTATTGCTTAACTTGACTTCTTGGCCAGTCCCTCTAACAGATGTGAAATGACAGATTGAAGCAAAGCCACTAATATATTTTTTAAAGAGCAAACATGAGATATTAGGTTTTAAAAGTGGCTCAAGTTACAGGAATGTAAGATGATGCAGCCACTTTGGAAAACAGTGTGGGAGGTCTTCAAAAGGTTAATCATAGTTACCATATGGCCCAGCAATTCCACTCCTAGATATGTATCCAAGAAAAATGAAAGCACATCCACATAAAAACTTGTACATGAATGCTCATAGCATCATTTATAATGCCAAAAAGGGGAAGCAACCTAAATATCTATCGACTGTGAATGGATAAAAAGTGACCTTCAAATACAATGGAATATTATTTGGTAATAAAAAATGAAGTATTGATACATGCTACAACGTGAATGCATCTTAAAAACATGCTAAAGGAAAACAATTCATAAAAGATTATAGGTGATTCCATTTATATGGAATGTCCAAAGTAAGCAAATCTGTAGGGACAGAAAACAAATTGGGGATTGCCTGAGACTGGGGAGAGAAGGGGAGTTTGGGGAGGGACTGCTAACTTGTACAGAGCTTCTTTATGGGATGATGAAAATCTTTGAAAGTTGATCTGGTGATGGTTGCACTACTCTTTGGGTATACTATAAATCATCAAATTGTACACTTTAAATGGGTAGACTGTATGATATATGAATCATATCTCAATAAGCTGTTAAACAATCATTTTGAAAGCCTCAAGCCTTGTGTTAAAAGGACTTTCTCCTTAGGTGCTATTACCTCTCACAGGTCAGAGATAAGGACTGAGATTGAACTTTCAGTATCTAAAAAACCCTCCAGCTTCTACTTCTTTCCCAGCAGGAAAACTGGGTTGAGTCGAATTTGGGGTAGAAATGTTTTAGCTACTTTGTCGTCAGGTTTTTTGTTTCATTTTGCAGAGCATACCATGCTTACCATGAATCAATAGCTGTTTACATTTAATATCTTGCAAGCCAAACTAGCTCTTAGGAGACCATACTAGCTTCTGGTATTTTCATGCCCCCTCTCCCCCACCATGTCTCCAAAGTTAAGGCCATCACACTAAGGATTTCAGGAACATTCAGTCTTATATATATCCTGAAATTCTGGTCTTGCTACGGTTACTTTAGGAGGTCAAATATGACTGCTGTTCCTACTGTTGTTAAAGTCTCAGTTATTTGTCATTTATTTGCACCCAGAACTTCCCTAATTTTGTGTGTATCCTCTCATTTGATGCTTACAATAGTACACTGCACAAAGCCACAGAAAATGGACACAACGTCTGAGGCATCAGGTCAATGAGGCATTTCATTATCGTAGCGTGGGGTTCAGAGCCTTTCCAAGGTGACATAGCTGGTAAACAGTGAAGCAGAATGTAGCCTTTGGCCCACTGGGCTCAGAAAATGTAGTAGGTGCGACTCTGGATTGAAAGTTAGTAGAGAAAGTTGGTTAGTATAGTGAAGGAGACCATGACAATATAACATAGACATCAAGCATCAGGGCTCTAGATGCAAATACTAGTTGTATCAGTTAATTTTGTGGACTCTGATCCATTAGTTATGCTCTTTGGCCTCACTTTTGTTGGCTGTAAGAGCCAAATGTTAATTTTATGTTTTTGAGGTTTTATTTTATTTTATTTTTTTATTTATTTTTTTTGTTTTTGAGGTTTTAAATGAGATAATCATTCCAAAGACATCAGTACAATGTCAGGTACACTCATCAGCTATCAACAAGTAGCAACTCTTAAGGTGTCTATGAGTTTAGGACTTTATAAGGCAATTATACTACTGATTTTGTCCACACTTTAGAAGCAACAGTCAAATGGCGGGACAATCCAATTATTCTGTTTTAGTGATAGAGTTGGATCTCTCTGTCATTGGTGGATTAGTGAAGAGTCAGTCATTGATATTTTACATGCCTAAATTAGCTACAAAACATCAGTGCATTGATCTCAAGTGTATGTGTACTTGTAAGTTCCCTGACCCTTGAGCATGGAGTACTGTGTTTAAGAATACATGAACTATGCTTTATGGAGCTGGAGGACTAGAGCTTATTTTGTCTATAGTTGTGAGCAGGCATGGAATGTTTAGTTATTCCAATTCCCCTGCACAAAACACTTGAATTTGAGAAAAAGAGAAAAACATATTTGAGAAACAACCTATATATGTACTTAAAAATATGTGTGTGTGTGTGTGTGTGTGTGTGTGTGTGTATATCACCAAAAAAAAAAAAAAAAAAGAACCCAACAAAAACAAGTTGCAGAACAGGGTGATTTACATGATAAAATCAGAGTAAAGATGGCAGGGTCAGGGGAAAGGATGTGACTATGTCATTGTATCTTCTCACCTAATGCAAAATGATTCTGTGGATGAACAATAGCTACCCCTAGAGCAAATGAGAAGTAGGAGGATGTGAACAGCTAGAATGGGAGAAGGACTCTTCACTTTAGGCCATTTTGCACTTGTTGATTTATACTTGTGAATGTATTATTCCAAAAGTTAAACACAATTTTTAAAAATCTCTCCAATGACTTTGAGGTTAGGAAAAGTCAAGGATGCATACACAAATCACTTTCTAATAAACAGTAATTGCTGGACAGAGAAAAAAGGGCATGGTGAAATCATGGTTACACTTAAGGAAAAAATGCAAATGAAGAGACAGTTGTTTTCAATCTCCATATTTATAATTATGAACTAGAGAATAAAAAAATAGAGAACACAAGGAGAAATCCCAGGTGGTGGTGGCTAGCTAAGAAGGGGGAAAGATAGCTGAGCATCCAGGCTCTGTTGCCAGGGAGAAGATCAAGACCTTGAGACCAGGTAAACAGGGACATTCTCAAGGAGAGTCAAGCTCAATTATATTTGCACTAACCATTTTAAACCACAGGATTATTTTCTCATAATTAACAAAGAGCTAAGAGTTCAAAAACACTTTGCTTTAACACACCATCTATGTTGTATAATGTAAGACATAAGGTATGGTTAAATATATGCATGAGATATTTAGTAAAACGTTGAGTTAGTACAAATATATCAAGGAAATTGACTGTTTTGCTTTGAAAAAAAAATAAGGCTTATCTGAAATTGGAAAAAACATTCAAAGCCGGAAAGACTGTATCATCTCCACATGCCCTGCAGTACAGCAAACCACTTTTCTATTATTGTATGGCTGATTTAAAGGTTGATTATTTACAAACGTAATTTAGAACAATTTCATTACTTGGATTCATCTGAGGGAGGAATAATCTGCAAATTTTAAGCTCCTTGAGGTCAAGATGATGTCTTATTTATCTTTTACTCCATTACATAATAGATCCTAAATAACATTTTTAAGAATGAATTGAGGATGACAAACTCAGCTATGCCTGTTTGTTTTTCAAATTAATTTAGGGCTAACAAACTAGGACTAGCTCTGCCTGAGTGAGCCAGGGGAGTGGAGGGGTGAGTGGGTTGATGTTATTTAGGATCCCATGAGGAACACTTTCCCCTTTTCCTTTCAGAAGGGAGATTAATCCAAGGATAATAAACCATCCAGTCTGAGACATCTTGTGTTATAGAGTGAATTTAAAAAAAAAAAAAAAAAAAAAAAAAAAGGAGGAGGCAGCAGAGTTTTACGTTGACTTGAGTTTCCTCCCCAGACTGTCAGATTACTTGCATGTACAGGAAGGAAAAGAAGTGAATCACTGAATGGTTTGAGCACTCAGGCTCCTCTGCCTTTAGAGATTGCTTTTCAGATAAAAGAGAATATTGCACAGCAAACAAAGAATGTGAATGTAAGTCATAGCTCTGCTCCTTCCAACTGCTGTGGGCCTTGGACAATTCATTTTACTTTTAGTAAAAAAAAAGCTTTAGTTTTCCCCATTGGTAAAATGGGGAGAGGGGGAGGGCAGATGTGACATGGCTGATTTTGACAACCCAGACCACTAACACCCTTTGTAGATTCTAAAAAATATATTTAGGATATTACATCAGACTACTGAATACCTTCTTATTTTTAATCCCCACACTGTGATGGTTTATCCATGGATTTTTGTCAATTCATACCACATGGGTTTAACTAGATGGCTTTGCCCTATCTAGAATTTGGCAAATCATGTTGTTCTGAGTTACACGCTGGGTATGCCTCCCCTAGGCTCCAGTCCACTTGACCCCTACCTCTGCGGTGTCAGCCTCAAACTTCCCAAACTTCTTGACAACCTTTTGCTCTCTGGTTTAGTGTTTTCTACTGAATTAACAACTCAACTTTGGTACTGCAACAAGACAATTTCTAGCTCTAAAATTTTACGATTCTTAGTGAAATGGCTTCTTGTGAAAGGAAATATTTTTTAAGTCTCTTTATTCAGAAATAAATGCACTTATCCCTAAAATTATACTGAACACAATCAAATTTTTAGTGATTCAGAGGCATCCGGGATCTTTCAGTGACTTATAGTCATTATTATGCATATCAATTTTCATTGTACGCCAGCATGAAGGCATTTTGATTATTGGAGTTTACTGCAAATTGGCCTACATCCCTGTTATAAATGGATCCCACTGTTGTTAGCTAGCATTTTATACAGCCTTTGTATACTTAGGACTGTTCTGGGAAAAAAAAAAGAACTATTCCATACAGTCTGTTCTTGCCTTGAATTTTTGTACTGACTCTTTTATCAATTCCTATAGACAGTTCACCTCTTATTTTTTAATTGCTTATGTATGCTCATATAGTTTTTGCTAATTTCATCTCTACACTCAGATTTTTTCTTCATCATTTAGTTAATATTCATCTATTTTAATCTACTGATATCCATGGAGTAAGCCAAATGAATTGAGAACATGACACATAGGAGTGCACATGCATTTCTTAATCATGCAGAGAGTAAATTAAATATTGTCTCTCTAGACTTTTATACTCTGTACATTTAATAAAAAAAATAGATGTTCTCAGTTTATTTGAAACAAACTATAAATATACACATTATGAGACAATGATGGCTCTAGATGTAAGTAGAGGAGAGTCACTTTATTGTGTTAAAAGACAATAGAAATTTTACCTTTCCCCAAACATCTCCCCTACAAATCTATCAGATGCCAGGTGTTCCCACCCTAGACCTACTTGCTTTGTTAAAGTACTATACTCAAAACATCTCTATTTTATGCAGACTCACTCCTTAGGGAATAGGGCACATTTACATATAACCCAAATGAACACATTTTTGCAAATATTTTTTTGCCAGGTTAGTTAGCTACCTCCTAAGTGAGAGGGCAGGTTAAGTCTGAAGGAAAAGTAAAGAAGATGGAAGACCAGTATACCCTGAGGTGAAATTAGAGAGAAAAGACACAGGGAGCTATTTAAATTATGAAATACAGAGTAACAAAAGTTGCTGGTCATAGTTTTACTCAGGCTGTAGGATAGTTGTTTGGGTTTTATGCAAGAAACAGAAACAGAAGATTGGACTGAAAAATTGGTACATATGATGATAGTCTGGGGATGAGGAAATGAAGCAGTGGGCTGTGCCAACAGGTCAAGGCGAGCTGGAGTTCAAGGAGAGGCTTAGAATGCAGAATGATCACAAGTAAACCAATGGAAGGGGACAGCAGAGAGATCTGGCTTGTGAAGTTTCACACCTTTATTGGTGGCAGGGTTCGGCCGCTGACTTGCTGGGGGCTGCCCAGCTAGGGGACTGGGGCAGGGTGCCCGGGCTTCACCTGGCAGACAGTGACAGAGACTTCCAAGGCCATGCATAGGGCTGTAGCTACCCCAGCTAGAATGTCTGGGTGCACATCACACTGCAACCCCGGAAACATCATTCCACACGCAAACTATCTAAATTTTTCTAAGCCCCGTCCAATCACTTGGGCATCTAAGCCCCGCTCCTTGGATTAGCTCTCTTCTTTGCAAACAACGTGCCTCATTAAGATCCTTACGGGAACTGCCGGGAGGACTTGCGAGCCTCCCCTTTTGTAGGTCTTAGCAAACACAGCTTAAAGTGGCATTTTCATACCCACACTCCAGCCGTCCTTTCTGCTGATGGAAACTTTTGTGGCAGCGTGCAAATAGCTCCGCAAGTGATTTCAGGGTGGATGTGAAATGTCTGCCGCGCTGCCACAGGGGGATTTCTCTCCGTGTCAGTCCCCACGAACATCAAGCGGTGCCTAGTGGCAGCCAGGCTGGCTCTCGCCGCGTCCCCCGTTTGTGCTGATGCTCCGATAGGGTTTTGGTGTCAGCGTCTGGATCGCGCAAGGATAACGGGGGAGCTATCTGATCCGTCACCTTCTCCTGGGTTCCTGAAAGGGCAAGCAGCAATTTTGGTTTGGCGAGTGGAGGATGTGGAGCATTTGGTGAGAGAGAGCCCTTGGCTAGGGGAGAAATTGCAGGGAGCTTATCCTGTGTCCCAGCTGGCTCACGTGGGTAGACTTCAGAGTGAGTGCGCTTTGGGAGAAGGAGGGCGCAGCCCAGAATAAAATCACATCCTGGGGCAGAAAGAGGAGAGACAAAACCTTATGAGAAGGATACCTAAATAAGAAAGATACATGATGGGCAGCCCGGGTGGCTCAGCGGTTTAGCGCCGCCTTCAGCCCTGGGTGTGATCCTGGAGACCCGGGATCGAGTCCCATGTCGGGCTCCCTGCATGGGGCCTGCTTCTCCCTCTGCCTGTGTCTCTGCCTCTCTCTCTCTCTCTATATATATATATATATAGAATAAATAAATAAATCTTTAAAAAAAAGATACATGAAAAAGATTCCGAATACATACTTCAATATAAAGTACAACCTTAGTGGCAATTTAAGTGCGACCGTGTTGCCTCCAGAATACATTTCAAGTTAGTGGTGGGTTGCACTGATTTTTACAAATAGTTTTAGTTCTCAAGAAAGTGGTAGCCAAAATGAATTTGGAAAGCCAGAGTGGGATGTTTGCCGCCACTGGATATTTGCTAAACCCATTTCTTGCTTTCTTTCCTGAGCTCTATCTACCTTAGTTGCATTTCTCTGGTTCCCACATGTTGCCATGTGACTGACTTGTAGTAAATGAAATAGAAACATAGTAACAGGTGCCACCCTACCAGGCAAGCGCCCAGCTACCTCCATCAAGAGATGCTCAATGCTTTTGCTTCTTCTGATTGGCTGGAAAAGGGGTCATTTTCCATCGTTTCTCCAGCCTTGGAAGCCACAATTTGAAAGGTGACGCCCATCTCTGGGGATCATCACCTGGAATAGAGGTGCCCACTAATTAGGAATCCCCAGTTTGGGCTTTGTGTAAACAAGAAATGAGTTTTTACTGGGTTTGAACCTTTATGCATTTTGGTTTGTTCCAGCAGTTTAACAAATCCAGCCTTAACTAATGCAAATAATCCTCAAAACTTTTCATGTGGAAGGTCACTCATTTTTCTTCCAGTTTTGGCTCTATCAGAGCTAACCACAGACACTAAATCTTGGATAACATACAGCTACACTATCATGGTGCCAAATAAGATTTGACCAAATAAGAAGACACTAAGAACATATCAGTGAAATATTTTTCTTTGCTGACATATGCAAACTGACTTGAGTTCATAATGAATTGCATCTAAGGCTATGAATCTCTAGGCTACAGTGATGTGAACATTTGGTAACCATCTATATAATGCCAGTAAGTTTTTTTAGGACTCTGCATCTCTCAGGGGAATGTACCTTATTCCTTAACATGGAGCTCCATAAGAATGAGGGAAAAAATTGCTTTTGAAATAGTTCTGTCTATTAATCCAGACTTGTTCTTAACATATTGTAGAGGGAAGCTCCTTCTGGTGTCCAGCTGCTCTGGCTTCTGCCAGCTTGCAATCTTAGCCACTCAGGTGATACATATAGGGCGGACAGTGCTTCCCTTGGAAATCTGTGCTAGGAGGCAAGTGACTGTATTTGAACACTTCACAAAGACAATGGAGAATCATCTCTACAGTGGCCATATATACTTTGGTACATTGGAAAAAACAAGAAATGGGCTTGGCAAGCAAGGGCCCATGGAAACAATGTTTGAAATGATGGCTGGAACAAGGAAATCCTGAGAAGAGCCAGTGGCCACCTCAGAAACTCAAAGTAAGCGAAGAAGTGAAGAATTGAGGAAAAGGATTTTCCATGAAGGTTCTTGTCTAGCTTTAGACAAGAGCACAGACTGTTAGGCCCGTGATGAAACATCCAAGATTTGGGGCCCAGAAAGTAAACTTCTGGTGGGGGGGCGGGGTGGGGGGCGGGGGGAGATGTGGCTGTGGTGTCATGATCCTTGACTCCTAAGCAAGTGGCTTTCTCTTATCTTCATAGTCAAGGAGATCTCATAGAGTTAGGACCATTCTCCCTTTCAGTGCTTTGTCTGTAGTCTGGCTTCAAAAATCTTGGCTCCTCAAAGTACCATTAAAGCATGGCAATGTTCCATATATTAAAAAAAAAAAAAAAGCCGATACCAACTCAAAGGAAGAAAGCATAAAAATTAAGAATGGAAACAAGCATCTCCATACATTCCTGATGCCATAAAAAATGCAGAGTACCTGCAGACTCGAATGTACTGGGCTTTTCTGGTTTTGTGCCCTGAGATAATTGGCCCAAGGGCTGTTCCCTTGGAAGATGTGCTCACCTTTTGAGCCTTTCAGACCCCACAGGACACTACCCACTCATCTATGGCTTTCACAGGCAGATGAAGAGAAAGGGCCCACTTAAACATGCTTATGGAAAGCCCTTTCTCATTTGTAGAGGCTTCTTTATTCTAAGTGTAAATTGCAAGACTGTTTACTAATTTTCATGAGTTCCTATGCATTGAGTCACTTAAAAATGATTAACTTCCTAACTTTTTTAAAAAAAATCAGAACCTATGTTCCAGGAAAAAAATATATCTCAGTTATGAAATGTTGGCTAAAGTTTCCATTGTAGACCAGGATGTGATCATTTTTTCACAAATATTTCTTTGATATATATATAAACATATAATTTCTATTTGATGGATATTATATGCATTGAGCTTATCAACTAAATAATTCTATTCCTTTATGTCAATGACTTACTTTGTTTTCTATTTCTTTATTGAACCTTTAAGTTCCTATTTGCTAAGATTCAGCAATGCGTTATGTGCTTCCACTAAAACAAAAATATTTTGGTTCTCTTATTAGATTGGGGGTCACATCCTTACCCATTTATTTCCTCTGTCTATTTTCTATCACTGGGACCTTGGGGCATGGGCTTCCACATTATCATGTTTGTTGACACTCCACCCCACTCAAGCGTCCCCTACTGCCAAGGCCACCCCTACCCAGGCTCAGGATTTAGGGGAAGAAACACTTTGTAAAAAGATTTTATTTATTTATTTATTTGGGGGTGGGCAGAAGGAGGAGAGAGAAGATCTCAAGCAGAGTCTGCACTGAGCACAGAGCCCCATATGGGCTCTATCTCAGGACATTGAGATTGTGACCTGAGCTGAAATCAAGAGTTGGATGCTTAACCCACTGAGACACCTCCTCCCTGAAAATCATTCGGGCTGGTGTTGCTCTTTCTCTCATTCAGCCAATCTCTCTCCAGAATACTCATTTTGATCCACCACCATCCAGAGCTTACTTCTGGCCCCAAATGAGAGGGTTCTGGCTCAGTTCTCTCCACTTAGACTTTAGAGGAGCTGAAGGCCCCACTTATAAACTCTAGGTCTCTCTCAGAGACACATATTCAGAAGTTATCCTGATGATGGAGGGCAGAGGGTCACATTTATTCTGACTTTCCTCAGTTCCACTTTCTGCCTTAGTGCTGCACCCTTCCTTTGGAAAGACTCTACCATTTGATAACCTTACCATCTACAGCACTGGAATTATGCCCTGTTATTAGCATGATGGTTATCCTGGATGAGGAATGGATCATTTCACTCTTCTTCTCTTCAGGCTTCTACCCTGCCATCATTCAGAGTATCTTTTACAGACAGTTCTTTAAGTCATAAAGGCAAATATCTCACCTTAATGGAACTTACTAAGAAAAAACTTTATAGTGATGACTGTGGCTTTTCAGGGTCTTCTGAATATGTAGTCCATCGGTAAGCTTAAATTTCTCTTTGTTCTAATAAAGAAAACAGCGATTCTCTGGGCAGAGGGTTACTGAAATTGTTCTCAGCTTTATGTGTGTGTGTGTGTGTGTGTGTGTGTATGAGCATGCATGTGTGTGTGTATGTGTGTATGCTTAAAACAGTACAGAACCTCTTTGCTTATGTCATGCAGGGATGAAAAATTCTTTTCCTGATCATAATATTACTCCAGAATGTCATTTGATAATACAGAAAGTTCATAAGCCATTAGGATAATGATTCCTAACATTACTTGTCAGTAAAATATGGAAATCATTTCTTGTTACCCATTTGTACTAATTTTATCTTACATTTATTTAGTCAGCAGCAAAGACATTCAGAGGTGATTGTTTCTCACTGATTAATTCTCAGATCTAACAGTTAGATCACCAGATGATATACAGTAATATTTTCTTAACAGTGCACTTTTGCAGAAATAAAGATTTACCTTAGCTGATTCATTGAGGTGGTCTCATAAATGTGAGAGAAATGGCCCCACATTTTGCCACTGGCCTGTTCATGCTTATCCTTGGAAACTCAGAGACATGGCCAGAGTGTCCTATGAATAAAGGAAGCTTCGGTGAGTGTCCCTTATAACTTACTCACTCACTCACTTCCCATGGTGCTCTTCTCCTGACCCTGCCTCTGGTCCCTTTCACTATTCACTCTGGGCTCAGAATTTAGCTATGACTCCAGATGCCCCCACAGTAGTATCTGAATCACTGCCCAGTGTCTTAGGTTGCAGATTCCCCATCATCCTTTCTCCTGAGTATCTAGTCAATTAGGTCAGTCCCTCTGCCTCATTTACTCACAGTTCTTCTAGCCAGATATTGTAAACTAATTTGAGTTGATAGATGGTGGTTTCTGCAAAGTGTCACCCTTCTCAATAGTATTTGCATTTTGATGAGCTTCAGCAGAGCAAATCCTGGGATTATGGTAAGCATTAGTGACTGGTGTGAATGTTTGTGTGTGGAGAAGCAGACAATGAAGGGAAGGAGACAGGAATTTAGAGTGTCTTTTACAAATCTCTCAATCTCTACATTTATTTCCTTCTTGAAAAGCTTAGACTTTCCCATTGGTGGTGTTTTCAGGCACTAAAAATCTCATCATCTTAATGGGGTGTTTTTTTCCTTTGGTGATGATAACAGTAATAATAATTGCACCATAATGATTTTTAACGTTACACAGTTCTTAAGCATCATTATCTCATTTTATTTACTTTGTCCACATAGCAACAGCAAAAGATGAAAATCTACCCCAGTGCTGATAGTTGAAAGGTTTTTGAGATGGGAGCCCATGAATAAGAATGCAACCCTATTCACTCACAAATATAAAGAAACTTTTTTTTTTATCTTGATAGAGGAAAAAAAGCAATATTAAAAACTGGTGCACTGCAGGGACTCTCATCTACTTTATAAAAGCTATAACTTCCTACTCAAGGCTGACCTCTACATAACCACACTTAGCCATGCAAAGAAGGTACTTTCCCTTTTCCCAGGAGAAAAGGTGCAGTTTTAAAAATAGAGAGATGATAGACAATGGGAGAAAAATCACACAGTCATCCTTTTCTGTCTTCTCTTTTTCTCTAACAGTATAAATGTCGGAAAAAGAAAAAAAAAGAACCCAAACTTTTACAAGGAAGAATTCACAATTCTCAGGCAAACATCTCCAGTAAGACAGACACTCTGTCTCATTGTAAGCAAGAGTGGCACCCTTAGGAGATAAGAATTGGATAGGATTATGCAGAAGATGGAAGGCCAGGAGAGGAGCATTTAAACATATTAGGTAATCCTAAACCCATGTCATTAGGATCAAGATCAGGCTCTGTTTCTTAAGCAGAGAAAGGACCTGCTTTGGTGGATCCCAAGTGGCGAGCCACAGTGCTGTGACATTGATCCCATACATAACACTTTAGATGCCTTTCCCAGAAGACAGGCAGACAACCTATCTGTAAGTAGATAAGGGGATATTTAGCATGTTTTTTTCCTAACTCTTACAAGGGACAAAGCTAAGTATTTACTTACCTTAATGCTCGGCTGGAGTAAATATGCTTAATACATAATTATAACACTAAACTGTCAATTAAACATGACAAAGATTTCTCGGTTGGAATTGTGTTGGAACACAAGGTAATCCCAACTGTCACTGAGCAACCGTGTGAAACTTGCCTTCCAAACAAGGTTTTCCCTCCAACGTCTCTCATGTGTTACAGTGAAATTCCAAGGGGCTTTATCAGTTAATTGGAAGGCAAATACTGACAGTAGCTTCGTGCACAATACTTAAAATTTAACTGTAATAACACCAAAGCAAAAAAAAAAAAAAAATGTTTGTTGAAATTGAGTTCAGAGTGAAATGTGACTATGACTCATTCCTGATGGACCATAAGGAAAAATGTCACATGGAGGAAAACAGAATAACTGAAATTGTCCCCTAGAGGCTTCCCGGTAAAAGTCCATTGACCCCTGAGATGGCTCGACCTTGGTAGGGAAATGATATTTTGAAGTAAATAGCTGTTGACCTCTCTGAATTCTCTTCTGTGAAAGTCTGCCCGTTAGCTCTGCTCTTAGTGTCCAGGGATTTGTTTTGTATTAAAGCATTGATGGGATTGGCTAAAATGAAGGATAAATACAGAGATGTTTGAACATTGCCTGTCCATTCTTGATATTCATGGAATAATCTTTTTTTTTTTCCTATCAGGGAAGGATGTCGAGAGAATTAATGACCTATATTTTGGAGTCTCTCAGAGCTGTGTAAACAAAAAGAAGTGGCAATAATTGAAGAGGGCAGAAGGAAATGGATTCTGGTACAGAAATCAACGAACCAAAGACTTCAGCTGGAGCCCAAATCCACACACACGGTAATGAGAACAGCAGCAATTTCTCTCTGCAGCCCTGGTTCACACACTGTAAACCCAATAAGCAAGAGGAGCCAAAGCTTCAAGACCCATAGCAAAAGTGCAGACAACAGCAGTTTTGTGCATTGGGAAAGGCACTTTCATTTGAGTCAAAATGTCTGGCCCACAGCCCCTCATAACTAGCACTAGTCTGAGGAATGCGTAGCAGCTGGGCTGGGCTGGGCCCTCAGTATTTGAGAATCCCCAGGGTCAGTGAAGCATCTTTCAGACACTGCATTCATTATTATTCCTGGTAGGAAGATAGGAGACATAAGATATATGTTTTACATTCCATGGATAAAAAACCAACAAAACAAGAAACAGGTCTTGAGAAAATAAGTAGGCTTTCCTAGGTGAGGCAGAAACAATGGTATAGAGTTAAGGCCCAACTATAAAAACAGTTTTCGTTGATTGTGGCAAAATGATGGAACATGATGAAGCCTACTAATGTGTACTTAAGGCTAACTACTTTGACATTAAAAATCAAACCACCCAGGCAAAACAAGGAAGGACCACCAAACGGTCACTGAAGGCCCTGGCCATTCTGTATCTTAAAAATAATTTTATATTCAAAATATTAATGTACCAATTTGCCATTCATGTGAAATATTAGGCAGCAAAAGTGAGTAAGTGCTAAAGTGACCAGATTGTAAGAACTGGTTTCTGATGGCAACTTGTCTCCTTTTTCAACATGGGTAGGAGGTCCATTTGTGCCAACCAGCCTCTGCCTCTAACTTCAGGCAAAAGTGATGCATTCCTCCCTGAATTCTAAGGCACTTACATTCTTTGAATAGAAGTGTTTTTGTTTTTGTTTTAAATACTGCCTATAGTATGATTTTGGTTTTGTATTTTATTTTTTGGTTGAACAATAGGTTTCTTAAAGGTAATCCTTGGCTCATATTCATGCTGGAGTCCTTATCCTACCACTCAAAGTCCTTGCATGTTGTTAGGACTCAATAAATGTGTGTTGAGAGAATGAATGAATGAATTAATTAATTAATATGTATCTAAAGAATATTCCCCCAAAATTTATACAATGAAATTCCTATCAAATGACAAAGAAATCACAATATAATTACAAAGAACAATGCAAAACCAGTTGATAGGCCTTCCAGTGTTCTCACATGGCATTCAGAATAGATTGTAGAAAAAATATGTACCTAGTACTGTGTGTTTTAATTTTATTTTTTCGTTTAAAGGCAAATAAAAGTCTATTTACACAAGTAGCTCATTCCAGATTCTGTTACTGGAAGGTTCTTGTGCTCATCATGAGAAAGAATTCAAGGACAGAAATACAGTGAGTCACACAGCCTGGTTTTATTAGAGTGGGAATATGCTCTCAAGGTGGGAGAATGGGCAGGCCAGGGAAGGCAACTGCATCAGGGATTAGGAGGTAGGGGTTGTTAGGTTTGTTTTTCTTCTATGCTCGTATGAGTTTGGGGACATAGCTAAGGTAGTCTTTGGCTGAGGTTGTCTCCAGTCATCTGAGGGTCTTCTACAGAACAGGAAGGGGAGATTTTAGCCCTGTATAGTCCTTAGCAGAATTGTCATGGCAGCCATCCCTTGCAAGGGAGGTCAAAGCCACAATGCAAATGAGCTTTCTGGGGCTGAGCCAGGTCATTTTCTACCCCATCATAGTTATAATTGCAGCTCTGGTGTAACCACAGGGCAGGATACACCTGTACCTGTGTCACTTCCCAAATGTCCTCCCTGCCTGCCCAACAGTTCCATAATCATGTGTAGACTCCTCACACTGAGCCCTATAGCTGCCAGGTAAAATATAGTATGTCCAGCTCAATTTAAATTTGAGAGAAACATTAAAAAAAAAGAAAATAAAATAAATAAATTTGAGAGAAACAATATATAATTTCTTAATATAATTTTTTAGTCAAAGAATGCCCCAAATATTGCACAGGCAACACAGATTAAAAGCATTTGTACTAAAAATTATGTATTATTTATCTGAAATCTAAGCTTATCTATACTAGAAAATGATTCATCATTTTTCCAAAATTCAGATTCAACTGTCTATTCTGTATTTCTGTTTGCTTAATCTGGCAACCCTAGTAGTGAGTAAAATCAAAGAGGAACCAAAGATTTTGCCTATGTCACAGTCCAGCAATGTGAAACTCCTTGCTTGCTAACATCTGATCAGATATTTAAATTTGCTTAATGTATGATTTTCCTGAGGAAGGCTACATGAGACTCACATTTCTGAGCGTGGTCCTTCTTCCAGGCTGTACCAATGTGGTCAGATCTTGAAGCAGAAGTGAGTTTGCCATGGCTTTCGTAGAACCCTTGAGAAGAATGGTGAAGCTAGCTCTAAGATAACCATGCCATTTTACCTCATTGCCCTTTTCTTTCCATAGATCTTTATAGGAAGTTATTTTAAATGGGTAAGATGAGGGACGCCTGGGTGGCTCAGTGGTTGAGCATCTGCCTTCAGCTGAGGACATGGTTCAGGAGTCCTGGGATCCAGTCCCTCATGGGGCTCCCCGCAGGGAGCCTGCTTCTCTCTCTACCTATGTCTCTGCCTCTCTCTCTGTATCTCTAATGAATAAATTAATACAGTGTCAAAAAAATAAAAATAAATAAATGGATCAGATGAGAAGGAACCAGACATTTCAACTGAATAAGATTTCTTTTCTTCTTCTTCTTTTTTTTTTTTTTTGTCTAAGTGAAGTCCTCAGTTTTTCATAACCTGGGAGCAATAGGCAGACCTTTTCTCAGCCTTTTAAGAAGGGACAGGTTTGGGAGGCCATCTCTGTAGGAAGGAGAAGAGAGTTAACAAGCAAAAACCCTGGCAGCTAAGAGAGAAGGCACTACAGGAGTGGAGCTTACCACCAGCAAGCCTTATCCAGGGTACCACTGAGCTTGGTAGCTGTGTGACTTTTAGCAAACACCCCAGTTCTCTTAGCTTCAGTTTCGTCACTTGTAAAATGATAAAAATAGCTTTATCCTTCAGGATATCTGCGGATATTAAATAAGCTTGTCTTTTCCCTGGCATATGGTAAGCACTCTGTAGATGGTGTGGATGATTATTTCTGTGGTTGTTTATTTTGCTGGTTTGTGTTTGTTTTTTTACCTGTGTCTGGATGGACAAATATCTCCTGGCGATGGTCAGCTTCCATTTCTCCAGGTTGAAGTGAATTATGCATACGTTGGCTTCAGAGAATTTCAGTGGTTAAATGCCTTTTACTTCATCATTTTGGAATATCACAACACCCAGTTTTTATCTGCAGCCTGACTCCAAAAGCGAAAGCACACATGTCATCAAACAGTCCCAGTCGTGGTCCCTGGGGTTGGAGGAGGAAATAAGGGCAAAGCCAAAACAGAGATTACAAATTCAAACAAACAAAAAAAGGTGTGTGTGTGTGGAGGGGGGGGATGCTTCCAATTTTAGAGAAAAGATCATTTGATTTCTAGAAGTTACAGGCATCAAAAGATAACCATTTGTACGACAAAGTCGAACGTTCCCTTCCTTCTCTCACTTGTCAAGAGTGCTGTGAAGTCTAGTTGAAAACGAATGCTCACTGGCTCATCTCTTCCTTAGAGAAGATGAATAGCAAATCTGCATTCGTGCAGACGAGGACACCGTGGGCCACTCCACAGTACGTTTCTAGGCTATCTTTCGAATTTTTGCCAATAGACTCTTGAGTAAACAGTGCAGGTGGAGAAGTTTCATCCTTTACTCTTTTCTACATTTTTTTTCATTCTTATTCCCTTCTGCTCCTTCTTCCTTTCTTTTTCTTTCTGGTTCATAATAGATGCACCTTCTAATCACTGCCTTTTCAGATCATCAAAATGACTCCCTTGGCCTCTGGTAGAGGATTCATTTGAGCAAAGCACTAAGGATTCTTTGTTTGCTAGATTCCTTTGCTCATTAGGGTTCAATGGAGCCTTTGCCAACAGACAATAGGCTTGATCTGTGGCCTTTCTGCTTGGCTTAACTGCTCCTAAAATGCTAACACTGAAAGGCACTGCATAAGATTCCTATTACCAAAACCCAAATCAGTGACAAAAGAATCAGCAATAAGGGTTGCACAAACCAGGGAGATTTTCTGCCATGAAGCTATTGATTGTCCTCCTCTACGTAATCTTTCTACAGACAAACAGATGGCCCTGCCTACCCACTGCACTGCCTACTTATATTATTGTGAACCAAAAGATGGTCTGGATGTTGTCTCCCTGAGAGTGATGATCTTAAAGCCTGCTCTCTCCTTACTGACTCTAATGATTCTCTAACGGCGTTGCTTTCATTACGCTCCTTTTGTTCTGCCACTGAGAAATGAATTTAAACAACAGTTATTCAAGAGCCTTGGCATTTATCGATTGGATAAACACCAGCCTGAGATTTGGTTGTGTTTCTTCTAAGTCGGCCAGCTCCCATTTTCCACTTAGCAGCCAGGCCAGTTTGCCTCCCAACTCCTGGAGGGTGATTTTACAGTTCTGGTCCTGCTTTGTAAAGGCAGGCAGGGAAGGGGCTGCAGAAACTTGCCTGGCATAATCCTAAATCTCCCTGTGGCACAGTCCTGAAGGCATCTCCGGACCCCTACGGGGTCTGTGTAGGGATACATGAGACAATGAAATTAAGAAGACTCTGCTTTTCAGGGGATTGTGGGCAGGTCCACTCAAATAGTGAACCAACACAATTAAGATCCATTGGAATTTATGGTTGAACAATACAAGAACTATGACATTTCATAGGTCAAGTGTAACAAATGTTGGCATTTAATGGGATTTTTGATTAGGTTTGTGTCTACCGTTTTAAAGGAATCCGTCAATTCGGATGAAAGAGATTGTGCGTTTTTACCACATAGAGGTAAAAGCACCAGCTGAAACTGCTCTAGAATGGTAGTTCTCAACATTCACTGCAGATGAGAGATGTCTGAGATTTTATAAAATTCCCAATGACCAATCTGGGGGCCTCATCTTTTGAAATTCCGATTTAATTAGTTTTTGGTAGGTCCTCAGCATTGATGTGTTTTTTATAGTTCCTCAGATGATCTACTATACATCTACTGTGATCTTCTTAGGCAGAATTGCTGGAGCTTCGCTGCACATTAGGATCACCAGTAGAACTTTCTAAACAGATCCGCCTCTGGTTCCACTCAGACCAAATCAAACCAAATCCCTGAGGCATGAACCTAGTCATCTAACTTTTTAACAAAGCCTCAGGTAGCTGTGAGCCTGAGCTGTGCCTGCAGTGAGAGCTGGGGCCACCGTGGTAGGTGAAGGGGACCAGAATAAGCCACCTTAAAATATGATACTTTGGCATGAGGATTATTTTGACCTGAAGGCAAATGAAAATCAACAGATGTAGGAAGAGTTCTCTACCCTTATCTGCTTAAAAGCAGGACACATAACTCCCTTTGAGGAAGATACTCCATACCCCCACCCAGACCAGAAGGGAAAGAGAGACTCTTAGCATAGAAGCCAATAGCCAGCTGGGTTTGCATTAAGAAACCTTACTCGAACACCTTTCTCTTTGTTAGCTCCCTACTATTTCCTGGTCATTTCTCCACAGTTTATCATCCCTTAAAGTCCAAACTCCCTTTCCTTTGTTAAGAGGATCCTTATGCCCCCCAAGTTCAACTGCTTCTTTGAGTTTCAACTTTTTTCTGTGAACTCCTGTGCACAAAAGTACTGATAAAAATCATGTGCCTGATCTCTTTGTTCGTTTAATTTGCAAGCCCTCGGAAACTTCTATTAAGGCTAGAGGAAGATTGTTCTTCCCCAACATAAGGATGTGATGCAAAGATAGGTTCTGGTTTAATGTTAGGAACAAAGTTCTCATAACTGAAAACCGACTTTTATAGACTTAATTCTAAACCCTCTCCCCACATTTATATGCTGAAGCCCTAATTCCTGACATGATGGTAATTAGAGATGGAGCCTTTGGGAACTAATTAAAATAAAATAAAATACGGCCCTCATCACAGGATCAGGGTTCTTATAAGAAGAGACCAGAGAGATTGCTCCCACGCATGCCATCTCTTTGTCCACGTCCCCTTCCCCTAATCATGTGAGGATACAGAAAGAAGAGAGCCATCTGCAAGGCAGGAAGAGAGTTCTCACCAGAACCCCACCATGCTGGCACCGTGATCTCAGATTTCCCAGCCCCTAGAACTGTGAGAAATGAATGTCTGTTGTTTAAGCCACCCAGTCTATGGTATTTTGTCAAAGCAGCCCAGCTGACTAAGACACTGACCCCAAATATAACTACTTGATTTATGAGATTATGATAAGTTTCCTCTCAGTGTACTTGACACTGATGAGACTTGACAAACACTGGCTAACAGTTTTTGCATTGCATAAAGATATAGATAAAAATCTTTTCCAAATTTAGGACCTCATGCCCACTGCTAGGGCATGTGAGGCCTTGGGCACAATTTTTTTTTTTTTTTTTTTTTTGGCCAGGTCCCTGCCTATTGAGAGTTCCACCTAAAACATGCAGTATTAAATGTGTGTATTATGGGCATTCATGAGGTGTAGTGATTTATTGATGAAGATATAAAATAATGGATAGAAAAGAAGGACTCCTATATTTGTGCAAGCAATGTCCATCCCTTTGCTAGCACCACTTAGGACAGTCTGTAGAGAAGTGCAACAACCACATGGATCAGAGACAAGAGAGGACATAGATTGGCAATGTCTATTGGTATGTGGAACAATACCCTCAAGAGCCCTGGGAGGAAATAGTGCATCTATCTACAGGAGAGCCTGAAGCTTGGTGTGGAGGCTGTGAATGGGGTGGGGCTGCCCTGGGAGCAGGGAGCACCCAGGAATGCCTGGCACCACATTATATCCCCAGGTGTGGAAGACCAGAGGCGATGCTGAATTCCAAATATGGATGGCCAGAGTCACACATGAGCCTATATCCATAGCTCAAGTCTTATCTTAAGTCTGAAATGGTTGAGATTCCCTCAAATCAGCATGTCAGCACCATTCTGAGGGCCAATCTCATGATCCTGTGAAAAAATACAATGCTAGAGAACCAGAGTGATCTGGTTGCTTGCTCTGGCGTCCCCTGAAATCTGGGCCTGCCACAAGGATGACTCCATAGACATGAACATCATAGGTCATCTGGTCAGCGCATATATGGAGGTAAGCATGGAGGTGCTCTTGGAGAGCACTCAGAGAGCATCCTAGAAATCAGGACTAAGGACCATGTGGGTCCTTGTCCAGGCTTGGGGCACCCCACCTGGGTGGCGCTGCTGGCCTTGGATGACCCCAGGTACTGAGGGGTCCTTAAATGTGGGGCCCTGAGCAATGCTCCAGTTGCCAGGATCTAAGTGCAGTGCTATAGGAGCATTATAGGATTCCGGGTCTCAGTGATACACTGATTGTTTATATGTGATCATAAAGTTATCAGAGAATACTGTAAGGATACGTGTGCTATTCATTGTAATTCTTCAGAAAGAAAAAGTAAGAAAATTAATCTGAGTTTCATGTACATCAGCTATACATTTCCCTACCTTTGGAACTGAATTTTGTAAAGCCAACTCTAACTTCAGTTTTTGGATAGCAATTCTATATTTATGTCACACAGAAAAAACCTTTTACATTTTGTTTTGTTTACAATGACTAAATGTTGATTATGTAATGGAAATATATCCCTCTTGGTGCTTTCGTGGTGGCTTTACTAGAATTCCAAATATAAAGGGTCAAGAGAAATAATCCAACATGTGGCTATTTTGATAAACGAGTAGTTGTATAATTATGGTTGTGTATAAAAAACCTTCTTCCTTGCTAACAGAAGAACACACTGGGTGTTATCTTAATCTTATTCTTTCCTTAGACTTATTGATCTCCTAGATATCATACTCTCATATTTAAAAATTAAAAAGTGCTAAATCAGATTCCCAGAAGTAATAATTTCACAGTTAATCTGAATCCTCCTACAGCTCATCTAATCATTATTTGATCAAATCTAATTCTTACAGAGTTATTGTCTCATAGGAGTGAAAACACTAATGATCTCCCTTTCAAAGTGAACTCACTTATTAATGAATCACACCTGCTGGTATGAAGCATTCACTCATTGGCATCCATAGTATTTCTTCTTTGTGTGGGTTTTTTTTTTCCTAAAGTCATTTATAAATAATATGTTAAACTGGTTCACTGTGTAAGGGTGCTTAGAACAACGGCAAAAGGGAAATTACTTAAAGTCCAATGGGTAGTTATTAACACAAAATAGATCATAGATATTGGGAAAGCAATTTGCCAATCTACATCTAAATCCAAGCTCAATAATATAACAGGAATAAATGAAACTCACTAATCAGAGAAAGGTGCACATGAATTGGAAAAGGATTTAATAGGAGCTATTAGGCGATTCACATGCATTATCAAAATCACTTGCTCTAGTTTCAGCCTAAGTACACTTTACTTCAAAGAACAACTCAAATCAATAAATATTTATTAGTGCCTACCATGTTTGGACAAGGAGTAAGCTGAGTTAGGGATATCAGAATGGGTTAGTCATATCTAATTTATTTAAATGGAATTGATTGAATGGTTTACTTAATCACTGAAATGTCTGTCTAGACTTCAGACTATTAGGCTTTAAAAACAACTTAAGAAGGTATCCAATATTTGGTTCAACATGGGTATGATTAGACCAAAGGTTGCCATTTTTCTTAGTATTTCTTTTAAAAATTTGATAAACATGTAAAGACAGAAAAAGACTGTCATTCTAGAAAATATGATGTGGGTGATATTTTAAAGTAAAAAAGAAATGGGAACTAAAAGTCACTTAGGGTTTATGTTGTGTTCAAAATAATAAGGGATTATAGGAAACTAGATCTTTATATATATGAGGACGACATTCACTCCCAAAACCTCACTTTCTTATTTTTGTCCCTCTCAAAATGTGATAATTGAATGAGATTTCCTATTGAAGGGCAAACATGGTGTTGTATTATTAAGTGTCACACAAAGGGTATTAGGAAATATACAAGCACCTTAGGGAAGCCATGGAAACATGTGATTCAGTGTAGGGCACTAAATGATTAATCAGCTCAGCTGTGTTGTCTTTTAAATTATTGTCATCCACTTCTGTAAGTGCTCAAAGGGAGTACAATCCAAGTCTGGGACAGTTTATCACCCAGCAGGAGCTGAATAATAACATTTAGCAGAATTTCATTGTTGTTAAATTCCTATCACATCATTTAAATAAAGAGAGGGAAAAAAGGAAGCCTTGAAAGAATCAAATGGCACTTATAAGAAATTAACAATAGTGGTACCTGTATTTCACCAGGCTCTGAGCTAGGGAGGTGCTCTGAGGATATTGTTCTATGCAATCTCAACAACTGTCCAAAAGGGAGTTCATCCCTATTTCACTATAGAGAAATTGAAACTCAAAAAATTTAGGAATTTGTCCCAAAGCCTAGAGACAAAATATGAATTCTGGTCTACCTGATTGCCATGAAGCAAGAAAGAAATTTGGATTGAGGTGGCCCATAGTTATAATTTAGGAACCATGTCTAAAGTATTTTCATTGATTGGTTAATTGATTCCTTGATTCACTCATTCATTCATTCAACAAACTTACACTGAGTATTTTAGTTTGGAAAGTGGGTAGGGTCCTAAAATGTCAAAATACCCCTCTTGCCAAGGAGGTCAAAGTCTAGGGATTACATTTGATATCAGCGTTAACTCTCTCAGAATTCATATTCTATCAAAGCAGTATGTAGGTGGTGAGGCCCCTACTACAGAAATTATGTTCCTAACAAAAGACTTCCACCAACTGTGGAGTGGTGAGGTTGTGTCCTCACACCCAAGCAATAATCACTAAGTGTTTTTTGTGTATTCTACAAATGTTCTAGGTATATTGAAATACATAGATAATATATTTTAAAATAATAGACAAAATATTCTGCATTTTCTTAAATGTAATTGGGCAAAGAAATAGAGATTTTAATGGAGATATTAGGTATGTTGTTTTACCTTCCTTGCATTATCCATCATCCATTTGCTCAACTACTATTGCTTTCTGTAATGCTCATGTGCTATGGGTGAGCAGTGGCTCTGCCAAAGTTTCTGAAAAAAGGCTGGTGCATTTTAGGCTCCATAAAAGACCTTCTGCACTTGGACAGGTATTACCTGATTACAAAATTCCATCCTTGGAACTGTTTTAATCCTCCTAACTCTGTGCTCTGGGCAACCTCACTCAATCCAATCAATAGAAGTTGACATAGAGAGGAAACTATTTGTCATTTGGAATCTAGTTTCTGCTCTCAAGAAATGCACATTTTCCAAGTGTATATACAGAATTTGCATGCAACTTAGAATTTCATCAGTGTCTCAGAAGGGCAAAAATGAATTATCGATGAACAGAAGGATTTGGAAAAAGAAAAATATCAGTTTCAGACGGTTAGAAACTTGGACACTTCTGGGGTCAGAGGAAACTGAATTCTATCACTTCATTAATCTACTTATAAACAATAATATCGTTTGGAAGTGAGAGGGGATGGAAGGCAGATGCATCTTATAACACCCACCCTGGTCATAGATTTTTCCAACAAGAAGTAAGTGCCAATTATCAGCAGGTGCTAAGGTTTGGTGATTTGTAAGGGCTGTTGGCCATCATCATTCTCCTGGTCCAGCTAATTTGACACAGCTGTAGACCTATAGGTAGTGTCTTCTGATGGGCAGTACTGTCTTCATACATATTGTGATCTAGTGTCACTTCCAAAGGACTTGCTTTGTAAAGCACATTTCCCAGAGAGGGGAAGTGCTGCATTGAACTATACTCATTACAATCAGCCTTTTTTTTTTTTTAAGGTAGCAAACTTTGCAATAATACTATTTAGGGCTGGGGATGTCATCTTATTCTGCATCTATAAGCATAATATTTCTGCTTATTCTGCATCCAAGAGCAGAGGGAAACAACTGACCCATTCAGCAAGCAAACATAATGTAGAGGTAATTTTCCTTGTTAGACTTTAAAATGACTTAAGATGGGTAGCCCAGGTGGCTCAGTGATTTAGTGCTGCCTTCAGCCCAGGGCATGATCCTGGAGTCCCGGGATCGAGTCCCACATCAGGCTCCCTGCAATGGAGCCTGCTTCTCCCTCTGCCTGTGTCTCTGCCTCTCTCTCTCTCTGTCTCTCATTAATAAATGAATAAAATTCTTAAAAAAAATAAAATGACTCAAGATGTTAAAAAATGTAAAATAACATTGAGATCTGAAATGATCTTATGCTTACTGAGGGTAGGTGCTCATGGAACACTCAGAGATCCAAGGGGCCAGTGATCCTTGAATATAGAAAGTTTAATTGCAGGTCTGTGTGGCTTTGACGGGGTAGAGGGAAATGACCTATAACTTTTTTCAGACTCTCGGAGAGCCCATAGCTCCAGCAAGGCTCATACCTCTTGTTTATCTAGTCCAACTTCCTAGAACACTTGTGACTTAACCAGGACCTTGTCTGTCACCCACAGCCAAGTTTGAAGTGGTTTATTGAAGTCCATGTTAGTGCATTTTCTACTGCACCACTTTCCCTGGCTTCAACTAATCTTGGAAAATATGCCTTTTTCTTATCCAAACTTTTTGCTCTGTCTTTTGATAGGAAAGCTGAGAAAATGATTAGGTTTATGGAAGAAATCTTTTTTTCAAAGAAAATGAAGCAAAATTTCATAGTGATTTTCTCTGAATGGCCTTTTACGTTGCCTAAATAAATAGTAATTACTTGAGATTAGAAATTCTATTCTTTTCATCTGCCTCCCCATCCTATACTTTACCTCTCGTTCTGTTGATGTTAACCTGTGCTTATAAGTCAGGGCTAGAGCGAAGCATAGGGCATATCAAGGACTCCTAAGAAATCCAGAAGGCCTTGACATACATAATTTATGCCTATTCATACTTAGCCCCATGGAGCCCCCATTTATTTTCTTATGTATTTTTGTATTATTCATCTTTCAGAAAGTAGTAGCCAAGTTTAGTAGAACACTGACTAACTTACTTCCTCCTCAGTGACCCAGCCTTTAGCAAAATGAGATGAAAGAGTTCTGAATTTATTTGAAAGTAAAGCTGAAGTCTGTTCAAGAGAGAAGTCTTCTAAATTTCTTTATGTTGAAGTGGAAGAAAGAAAAGCATCTCATAGGATGTCTATGGTTATCTCAAACCTCTCAGAGAAAGTATTTGAAATACCACCATAATTACATATTTATGAAGCATACTGTGCATGTATTATGATCATTTTAATGGAAAAGAATTACCTGAATAGATTGAACTATAGTGCAGTGGGAACCTAGCAGGTATTTACACCATCTATAGTAATCTGAAGGAAGTGTGGAAACTTGGCAAGATGAGCAAGCAGTTGGTACTGTCAAGTAATTATGGAACACTTGAAAGCCCACAGGTAAGTACCTCTTCAGAGCTGGCAGGCATCAAAGGATCATTAATTATTCTCTTCACTGTTGTTTTTCTTCCACAAGTCATCTCAAATCTCATGGGGGAAACAGGGAGACAGGCTGGATACAGTGTTCTCAGTCAGCCAAGGAGTAAGAACAAAAGGGAAAGAATTTGGGCAGTCTTCAATACATCAGGGAACTCTGTGGTTATCTCCGATTCCAAAGTGCTTGGAAGGACTGAGGTTAAAATAGAACAGCAATTGTCTTGAGGGCGATGACAGCAACCAGAATCATCAGGGCCTCCTCTACTTGGCTCAGGAAAGAGGCGCCAGGTCTATTCATATATCTGAGAGAGGTATGCTTCTTGAGAGAAATTTCTCCAGGGAACCAAGCAAAGTTACAAAAAGAGAGTATGCATCTGCTATAGACATGTTTGTGAGAAGAACTTTGCACTATAGTTTCAACTTTAATTTGCCCAAGGATTTCACTTTTGATATAGTGAAGATGGGTATAGAATGAAGATGTATATGAATCTGGATCAACATCTATTTCTTCTTTTCTTTCTCCTCTCCTCTCCCCTTCTTTTCCTTTTCCTTTTCCTTTTCCTTTTCCTTTTCATTTTCCTTTTCCCTTTCCCTTTCTTCTTTCTCCTTTCCTTCCCTTCCCTTCCCTTCCCTTCCCTTTCCTTTCCTTCCCTTTCTTTTTCTTTTTTCATGATTTGCTTATTATTGAACAAATGCTATATTGAAGATACTGAAGACAAAGTGCCCATCCCTGAGGAGTTTACAAAATTAGCAACTTGGAGGTGAAGGTGAGTATTTGGGGAAACAAAATCCCTAGAATAGGCTGACTGTTGTTTTCAGGTATAGCATGGTTGAAGTTTTCACGTATAGCATGGTTGAAATGGGGCGCTATAGCAATGAATACATGGTATTACTTGGTATCTCACCACAGCTCCTGGAGCTTTGATGGAATTGCGTATAGATTAAGGGTAGGATATTGAGCAAGGTTTACTTCATCCAGTTCCAAAGTTTGCAGGTACTCTTTTGTTGTCTGAAGAAAGAGATAGGATTGTCAATATAACTTCAACTTTTATCACTTCATGATTACAAGAAAGGTTGACAAAGTTGGAAAGGTTTTATGTATTTTTTTCGACCTTTCACCTATAAAAATATCATTATACTTACAGTTTACAACCTGGTATTCAATCAGACTAAAGAAACAAGACCTATGGCAGTCTTATGTCTGTATTTTCTGCGTTTACTCATGTTTTTTTTTTCATAGTTTATAACGAATTAGTGATCTTCTAAATTATGTAGATATTTTGTGTATGATCCTTTCTTCCATGGAAGTGAGTTTGGGGGACACTAATTTTATAAGAAAGAGTTGAAGAATATCACAAAATAATGAAGATATATTGGAGCTAGAGTTAAGGTCTATCCTTAACCTTGAGTTAAAGTCCAAAACAAAGAAAGAGTAGTTGTTTATAGATCTGACCAAAGTCAGGACACCAGATACAGAGAGCATTCATGGGCTTCCAGGGAGAAACCATCCATGTAAGCTAGTTAATAGCCAGTAAAAGGTTGAGCTCAAACCTGGAGTCTAGACAGAAAGAATGTAGACAGTGAACATATTAATACTGTGGCAGTTAGGCTACCAGTTCTGGGCATGAAACAGATATTAATATTGACAACAAGATTTGTGCATTAAATTATTCTAAATGAACTTCTGTGATTAAACTGAATATCCCCCTATTCGTCTATTTGTGTTTACTTTGTATTCTTTAGGAATGTTTAAAACCACTGGAAGTAGGAGAAATAAGAAAAAAAAGAAATAATAATAGATATAATGAAAGAAAAATATTTCTAAATAAAAGAGACCTAAAATATACATGCAGAAATGCTCATATTATAGCTGGAAAGAATGGAAAAAGAGAATCATGCTTCAACACACACTATGATTTTTCCTTTTCAATTCTGAGGAAAATCAAATCTTGTAGTAAAAACATCTAGAAAAGTTCCTACAAGGGAACAAAAACCAGATCAGTTATATATTTCCCTGCAGTTTGAGATATCAAGGGAAAGTAGAACTCTAGAACCACAGGGCTAGGAGAGAAGGATTGTGCCACAAGAAATCGATACCCAGAAGTTTTAGGGATAGAGACAAAAGGCAGACATTCTTTCAGGAAATTTTCCAGGAAAATTACTCTAAAACACACTGTAGCCAAACGATAGAAGATCAAAGTAAAAATTCAGAGTCCTAGAAGGAATAATTTTGAAATGACACTTAAATCAGTTAGAAGTAAAATTAGGTTGAATACCAAAAGTAGTCCTTGTAAATGCTAAAAATTCCAGATTATAATAATAAAAGAAATAAGAGACTATTATAAGGGAATATAAATATTTCCTAAATACCTAGGTTTATATTGGCAGTATCAAAAGAATGTTTCATACTTGACTTGAGAACAACTACAACAAGAAATGCATACTTCTAAGGAACTTACAGTGTCCCACAGAAGTTCTAAAAAACCAACAGTATGTTCATTTCAAAATCCGTAGATAATAATGCAAATCTCTAAAAACAAACAGAAACTACAGTCCACGTAACAAAAGATAAAATATAAAGAAAACATGAAGGAATAATAAAACTTTAATCAAGAAAAAAAATTTCAGAGTTAAGATTAGGCACATCAGGCACTATAAGAATAAATAGCTTAAAATTCCATAATAAAAGACAAAGAATTAATAGAATAAGAAAATAAACTCTAACCATAGTTTCTTACAAGAGATAGAAATAATCCTAAATAACACAAATCATTAACAATATAAAAATAGACAAAGATTTATTAGTAAATATGAAAAGAGAAAACTAGCTTGTTGATTAATTGGTTTCAGTCTGGATAAAAATAATTACCTTCAAGAAGGGAACCGAGAATCTTTCCTGAATAAGGACAGCCTAATTCTTAGGTGTAAATATATTTGAAGCATAAGGAGCCTGTTTCCTTTGTAAGAAGCTTGAGATACTATTTATTGTCTGACTATACTTGTAAATAAAGATCTACTCTGTTGAGTGGTATGTTCACTCAAGGGATCCTAGTACTGCTGTGAGCTACTAAAAAATGTCAGTTTGTTCTCATTCTGGAGATTTGTATACTTGAAGCATATGCATTTTCAAGTTCTTACAAATACATAAGGATTTGCAGGCATATCTACAAATACATATTCTCAATTCACTGGACTAATGTAAAAAAAACCATTCATAATGAATTTCCCAACTTTATTTGTTGATTCACATTCATTTCCCAAAAAACCTACCCTCCCTAATCTAAATAGTCTAAAGGAACTTTGATAGTTTTCCAAGCAATTTCACTGTAGAGATACAAATAACATAATTTTTTTCTTCCTTCTGCCTATTTTTGCTCTTTAATAGGAATAAATGATTAAAACCAAAGCTATTATTAACACAGAGATACTGAAAACTCAGAGACAAGAAGAAGCATTAATTATCTTTCTAAAAGGGGTTTATGGGTTAGATAATACATCCAGGAATAGTTCGATTTTTAATTGGAATTATTGCTATCATTTTAGAACTGCAGGAGCCACAGTGTTGCTGAATCAGTGAATTTTAATTCTAAATTAACCAAGTAGGTGAGATGGACAGGTGCAGCTGACCATTAATTTCATCCTGAGGGAGAGTAAAGGACAAGGAGGCAGAGGGAGTAAAAAAAAGAATAAACAATAAAGAATTGCAGGACTTTTAGTCTCTAGAACAAAAAACTCCCTGCCCCACTTAATTTTCCAGACCAATAGAGGGTGTGCTAGGACTTTTGAAAGTAAATCCTTATGTCTTTTAAGAAATGTCTTCTCATGAGGATGAAATACTCTGTTTTATAAATGAAACTCTGTGACTGGTTTTGAGTAGTCTGTTTTAAATGTATGCAGGTGTATTACCTACATTTTGACAGTCAAAAAATGTGATTGAACCGGATCACTGATCCATTATTTTTTATGTTCACCAGCTATGAAAGAAGGAAGATTCAAGCATTTAATCCATCAGCCCCTGCCTCCATCCAATAACACATCTTAACACCTGGAATGCATCCTTCCATACTTTCCTCCACGTACAGGGTTTCCATTGTTGTTGTTCATTTTCTTTAAAAAAAAAAAAAAAAGGTATATTGCACACTTTTCTGGTTTTTTTTTTTTTTTTGCTTAAAAAATACTTCCCGGAAATTTCTCAAAGATGAATTACTATACCTTACCTTCATTCTTTTTAATAGCTGTATATTATTCCCTACAGATAAGTCAGCATTATTTAACAATTCTCTTTTGAATAGCTTCATATTCTTTAGGATTCTCTTTCTAGGAGATTCATTATCAAGAATGAGACTGCTGGTCAGAAAGTATGCCAATTATTAATTTTAAGAAATGCTGCTAGATTGATTTCCAGAAAGTGCAAGCACTTCATATTCCCACTACATTATTTTCTCACATTCTCACTTATATGTTCTCAGTCTTTTAAGTTTTGCCACTCGGATGGCTATAAAAAGATATCTAATCCCTTTAGTTTGTATTTTCCTATTTGTGACTGAGCTTCTCTATATTTTTGGCCATCAAGACTGCTTGTTTGTGAATTGTTTACAATATTCCATTGGTTTATTTCCTTGTCAACATAAGATGTAATGCTTATGTAAATTTAAATATTAGTCCTATGACTATTTGCTTTACCAATTTTTTTTCAAAATACATCATTTATTGACTTGGCTTTTGATATTTTGCTCTGTATCTATGTTATCTTTTATAATTTTCTGGATTTTACAACTAAGTAAGAATCTCTTCATACTTTCTTGTACAAATTTTACTATTTTATGTTTTGCATTAACACATTTATCTAGAAATTACATCTATGTGACTTCCAGTTTTATTTTCTTTTAGGTAGATGGCCAATTGTGCCATTTACTAAATAATTCTTTTTTACATAATTGAAATACCACCTATTTTCTTATATTAAACTTAATAAATATATGATATATGAATAATAGTATATACTTCTGGATTTTTCCAGATCAACTTTCTTATATATTTCTAATTTCACTGGACTATGATCAGACATAGAGACCTATGAAATATCAACTTTTGAGCAATTGTTATGATTTTCTCTCTGACCAGAGTACAGATTGTTCTGTAAATGTTCCATGAACAACCAAAAACTATACATGTTCTGTTAGATGTAAAGTTCTATGTTTCCTGATTATATTAATGAATTCTTCTATGTCCTTATTTTTTTATTTATATTACATATCTAATTCAGTGTACAATATTTATATAAAACATTTGACTAAATCAAAATTTTTTATTTATGACATTTGACTAATTATAACATTTAACCTTGCATTATACTACACTGCAATTGCATAAAGCCTACCTTGCATTTCTGATAGTACTCACTTTATATATTTAGGTGTGATGATACATGGTATGCATGCACTAAGGTCTGTGATATTTCCTTCATATATGACTTTGTATCCTTACAGTGTTCCTCTTTATCCTATATTATGCCTTTAATCTAAAGGATCACCTGGTGTGGTATTAACCATGCCTGCTCTGTTTTCTCTTTTTGTTTGTATTTGCTTGCCATGTTTTAATCCATTTTTATACTCAACCTTCCTTTATTACTTCATTTTAAGTAGTTTCAGGTAAATAGCATATAGCTGTGCTTTGATTCTGACCTACCTGGCGGACCTGTCCTTTCAGAAGTGAATTCAGTCAGTTCACATTTAATGTAATGGCCAAGATTCTTGCTGTAATATTCTTCCATTTACTTTCCTATTTGCCCTTAATTTTCCCTCTTTTTAACTTTCTTTGTTCTTGTCACTTTGCTTACATTTCAGTTTATTTCATTTTTCCTCTCGTAAATTAGGAAGTTCTTTGTTACATTCCTGTTTCATTAATGATTGCCTTTCTTTTCTTTCAATGACAAATTTTTCTACTACTATTTGAAAACTCTTTCACTCACTGGGATCTTCTATCTGCCACTATTCCCACCTATAACTCCTTAATTTTTATGAAATAGCTTAAGACTTTTAATTTTAAAACTATCAAGTTTATTGATGGAATTATGTATTATTTAATTTCTCTATGTCCTTATTTTTCATTCACTACCATGTACTATAATATCTTCCTTGTAGTAGGTCCCTTGTGCTCTAGGGGGCCTCATCATCAATCATTAAGACACATTTTAAATCCTCTAACGCGTCTTTATTTTTTTAAAAGATTCTATTTATTTATTCATGAGAGACACACAGAAAGAGAGGCAGAGACATAGGCAGAGGGATAAGCAGGCTCTCTGGACCCCGGATCACAACCTGAGCCAAAGGCAGACACTTAACCACTGAGCCACCCAGGTGCCCCTCCAATGCATCTTTAATCTGATGTTTAATATTAACTGCAGTCTTTCACAATCTCACCTCTCTCCCTTTGCATGCCATTCTGTTTTTCTTGTTTTGCTTTTCATCAGTTTGCTTTTTCATTTTGTGATTCATGAATTCAATTGAGACTGCCAAAAAATATCTAATGTTTTATTATCTGTAATACTTTTCATAGTTTTTCTGAGTATTTTAGAGACAAGGTGATTTAACTTTCCTTGTTCAGTGACATTTCCCCTTCAAGCCTTTTTAATGTTTTTCTTTTCTTTTCTTTTTCTTTTATTTCATTTTCTAACCAGGAGCCATCTCTCCAGAATCACCATTTGTTGACAGACTGAATGTCTGTATTTTCCTTGTCTACTTGAATCTCTGTCCAATTCTCTTCTTAAACCTACAGCTGAGAAGATAATCCATGGCTACATCATTTCTGTGATCCAGATAGCCTTTATCTTCTGTGGCCCTGCTAAGTCAAAAATAGCATCTTCCCCTTCCTCATCAGTATGTCTCTGATATTTGGGATCACTAAATGTAGGAAAAAGTGGGTTGACCATTCAGCAATGTCAATAGAAATCATTTAGTGTTCTTTATGTTCAGAATGTATAATGCTGTCATTGACTTCCTACTTCTTACCTTGGTGGTTTTCCAAAACTCGTACTTTCTGACAGGACTCAGTAAGAGAAGTTCCATTGGTAATGGCAAGGGGAAGGGCTGTGGGACGGTGGCTTCCACGTATTCTGAAAGGCAGCAGACTGTGGGGAGGGCCAGGATGCCTTCCTTACACATCCTCAGGCAGTGATAACATGAGTGGCCACTCAGTACAGCCTGAAGTGAGCCTCAATTTATATGTAATATGACAAGGCAATGATATGTTTTTAGCAGTAATTAAAAAAAATTTTTTTTTTAAATTTATGTATGATAGTCACACACAGAGAGAGAGAGAGAGAAAGAGAGGCAGAGACACAGGCAGAGGGAGAAGCAGGCTCCATACACCGGGAGCCCGACGTGGGATTCGATCCCGGGTCTCCAGGATCTTGGCCCTGGGCCAAAGGCAGGCGCCAAACCGCTGCGCCACCCAGGGATCCCTTAGCAGTAATTTTTATCTGTATTTTTTAAAACTCTCTCTTTACAAAAGCATTACTAACAAGTTAGGGAAGGCTACCTGGTGAATTGTGAGCCATAGACCATTCACCCTCCTAATTAGGCTCTGAAAACTTCTACTCTTTTGTACTTTTAAAACTATGAATTTCTTCTTGCACACTTAATATTTTCCTCTATTTTCTCTTGCTAAATAAAGAACTTTTACAAATCTTGTTTTTTTAAATGTTTATTTCATTTGTATGATAATTTACAGTTTATGTAGTTTATATTCATAAGTTATTTGGCTAAATGAAATGAAATGGACAGAGAACAATCTAAAAAATTTAGACATTATAATTATATTTACATTATGATTTTGTGGTCCATAAATTAATGTGGCTTATCTTAAATGGAAATTTTTCTATCTCACTAGTATGGCTATTTTATTCTCACATATTTTGTATTTCACACTAAGAAACCAAAGTAGTCAGTATTTCCACACAATGATACTTTTCAAGGAGGCTAGAGTTCCATGGGATTTCTTATACATTGTTGGTGGGAATGTAATTTGGGCATTACCTTCTGAGTTGAACACTCATTTTACCATGTCTCAGCAAATTCCATGTTAGGAGAAATCTCCATTGAAGAGAGAATTCTGCATTTTGCAAAGGAAACATGTACAAAAATATCCTCAGTACCATTTCTTTTTTTTTAAGATTTTACTTATTTATTCATGAGAGACACAGAGAGAGAAGCAGAGACATAGGTAGATGGAGAAGCAGGCTTCATACAAGGAGCCCAGTATGGGACTTGATCCTGGGATACTGGGATCATACCCTGAGATGAAGACAGATGCTCAACCTCTGAGCCACCCAGGCATCCCCTCAGTACCATTTCTAATAGTAAAAACTGAAAACAACTCAGATGTCCATTAATGAAAGAATGGATAAATAAACTGCATATTCACACAACAGAATATTATCAACAATATCAAAGTGAATGGATTATAGTAACAAGCAACAACGTAGAAAATCATAGCAATATAATATAGTAAAAAATGAGTCCTAAAAGATTATATGTAGCACGCTATCCTTTTAATAACCTCAAAAAGAACTAAAATAAACTAACAAATGCAGACACAACAAATAATTTTTAAAGGAAAACCAGGAAATTATGAACACAGAGTTTTGGATGATGACTATCTTGCATAGTAGAGCCAAGAAAGATGTGCTGATGGAGGAACCATGTAATTAGGTGTTAGTTATGCTCAGTATGGTAGCTTTTGTTTTGAGGTGGTTAATTAATAGGTGCTTGTTATATTATTCAAAAAACATTAATTGAGTAACTAATCAAAGCAAGGCATGTATGGATCAATGATGTCAGTGTCACAGCACAGAGATATAATTCATCTAATACTGTATATCTGAGGTTGAATGGGAAAAAATTGTTTAAATGAATGGTTTATAGTTAAAGCCTAAAAGATAAGTTGCTAATTGTGCTCTGCTGTGATTATTATATAGTACCATGTTTTTAGCTGAAACAGAAAACTCTCAGGGTGTATGGTCAGAGACTGGACAAGAACCTCTTGTTTAGAAATGATACTTCTGTCAGATGCAGAAATATTTTACTTTAAATAGCTGTGTTGAGATCTAATACAGAAATCATTTGCTTCATTATTTGTTTGCTTGAGTTCAGGAAGAGTTCATTTCAATTTGATTTTTCTTTCTCTGTCTAGATAAGAAGGTATTCTTGAGGCTCATAAAATATTGTTGAAAACTATAAATTCTGAATCTTTCAAGCCAGAGTTTGCTTGCTAGTTTCCTTTTTCTTTTTTCCTCTTTCTTCTTTTCTGTACAACTGTGGTAGGAACAATATTTTTCATGCAGTGTCATCTTTTACGCTTTAGTTAATTGCCCAAGTTTGTAGGAAATTATTTTGACAACAGTGGCCACTCACGTTATATTTCAGCCTTAACCAACTACCAGCCTCTGAATTCCCTCCTGGTACTTGGAGATTACAATACCTTTTTAGCAACTGGGTATTTTTGTTCACCTTTTTATTCAGTACTCAACACAGGGTGAATTCCTTGTGTGTTTATAGCAGAGTATAAATAAGGAGGCATTTCAATCAGAAGGCTTTTGTATTTCAAAGGCATGTTATATTCATTTATGTTGAGGAGTGGCACTCACACCACCAGGAGGACTTATTCTTTGTTGATAGTCATTTTGCTGGATTGAAAGCATTTCTATGTTATATTTTTAAATTATCCATATTCTTCATGTTTGTTTTCCTTGAAAATTTGATTCCCAAGGAAAGAGTGCCTCTTGGCAGTTATTTTATATGCTAACTATGTTCATCCCATTGGAAACTAGATTGTTTGTATTACAAAAAGAAGACATACATATGGTATTCAAGATCTTTCTTTGAATATGTTAATAGGGCTTTACTGATTATTAAAATACTGGAATTTTTCTAAACTGGTTGTTAAATATCCACTTGCCTGAGACTCTCAAATACCCCTCCATTGCTCCAGACTCTCTCCTAAGACCTGCCACCAAATGATCAGTGTATGGCAAATAGGAGTTAGTCTACTTCTATAACAATGTCTTCTATTACAATCACTATTAAAGCAATTGTGTCATATCTATTGTTAAATAATTTTTTACAATCCCCCCAAATACTAATAATGGCTTAAATCTTCATAGGAAAATGGAGGACTGCTCAAATTTTCAAGAAGCAAGAGCTAGTTAGTAAGGTTTCTTTAGGTTGATCATTATAATCTTGGCAATGGATGTAAATCCCTAAGGCTTATAAAATGCATTTTAGTAAATGTATTATAAATAATACCTACTCCATCTTCTACTTTATTAAGCAGATTAACACATTTACTTGTATGAATTGCCCAAGAAGTAGACATTGAGACAAGGACTCAAGATCAAGTCTTTTATTTGGAAAGTACAAGAAACACCAGCAAGGAAACAGGAAAAGTGAAACAGAGAGGGAAGCAGCCCATGAGGTATCCATGTTAACATAGTGTGAGACATGCTTAATCCCACAGGAAATCTCTGAGAATTGTTGAGATGTGTACTTCAGAATTACCCCACTCAAGGGCCAAGGAAGTTGAGGTATTTATACTCTCACACCATTGGTCACTGATTGAGGACTGCTCCTCAGAATGTTAATTGCTTGGTACTGCTGATCCGTGTGCCTCAGAACAGAGCAACCTATTGGAAAAGCCATCAGGCATGGAGAACCCAAATACTGGTGTGTAGAAATCCTTCTTTCTGAAGGGATAAGGACTGATGGATCCAGGCTGGGCACTGGCAGCAGCTGCTATAACTCCTTCATTATCATCAGAGTTAGGTTCCATGTTTTGCAGCTCTTGAATTGCTCTTTTAATCTCTCCTCGTGGAAGATCCATTTTGCTATGTTAAAGAACTATTTATTTTAGCCTTTTAGGGAGAGATGGAATTAAAAAGCTTCTTTTAGAAAAGGTCATGTTCCCTAAAATAAAAAGGCTTAGTAAATTTGAAATCTTTGAGGATTTAACTTGCCTTCCAATTTCAAGATTACCTCCTATGTTCATGCAAGGCTGTATTTATTTCCATCTGTGCAGCCATCAGTGTGTTCAGTGGGTAATGGTCTACCTTTATCCTTCCAAATATTTAAAGAATAGTGGGGTAAGGTTTTGTATTCCACACGTAGATGTTGCTATGCAGAATGGAAATTAAAATGATAGTTCAGGCAGCTTAACTGTTCAGTGCCATCATAAGAAGCCGCTCTGTTTTAGCTGATGATAACATACTTAAAAAAAAAATAAAATGTGGAGTGCCTGGGTAGCAGAGTCAGTGAAGTGTCAGACTCTTGGTTTTGGTTCAAGTCATGATCTTGAGGTCCTGAGGTGGAGCCCCACATGGGGCCCCAATGGGCTCCACATCAGTGCAGAGTCTGCTCTTAACTAACTTTCTCTCACTCTGCTCCTACCCTGCATGTGTTCTCTCTCTCTAAAATAAATAAATCTTTTAAAAAAGAAATAAAATAAAATAAAATAAACCAAAATGTGCTTAATAATATACCCAAAGTTTTACAATCTTTTCAGGAAATCTGGATGATTCAAAAACATATATAGAAAAAAATAAAAATCAATTTTACTCTCCAGCAATAACCATTATCATCAGTTGTCATATTTATTTACATTATTTTTATGCCCATTTTTACATCATTAAAGTAATACATATAAGCACATTTCTCATTCTAAAGTAAAATGCAAAAAAAAAAAAAAAAGTAAATTCCCTAGATTAGTAGTTCTTAAATTTTAGTGTGCCTCAGAATCACCTACAGGCTTTGATAAAACACAGATTACTGGGCTTTATTATCTCTGAGCCTTTTAGTTGGGTAGGTCTAGGAGGGAATCTGAATATTTTCAAATTACAGGATCTAGCAAATTCCCATGTGATGTTGATGCTGTCGCTCTGAGGACAAATAGAACCTAGGTTTTTAAACTTTTTACACATTGGAGTGAGAGTAATTTTCTCTTTGATTAGAGCATGGATATATATGTTTATTTTGTAAAAGTTCATCCAGGATATGAATTTATTTTAAAGATTTTATTTATTTGAGAGACAGAGAAAAAACACAGAGGGAGAAGAAGAGGGAGAAGCAGGTTCCCCACTGAGCAGAGAGCCTGACATGGGGCTTGATCCCAGGACCCTGAAGATCATGCCCCAAGCTGAAGGCAGACAGTCAATCGACTAAGCCACCTAGGTGCCCCAAGCTCTATGAATTTTTATATGAATTTTATACATTAATAAAATTTTAAAGAAAATTTCAAAAACATGCTTATAATGACTTAGTAATATTATCTCTATGCACATAATATAGTTTACTCAACCATGACCTTAATTTCATGTTTCTAATGAGTAGTAGGGTATTCTATTATTAAAATCCTAATATTAATGTATTAAGATTTTAGAAAATTTCAAATTGTTTTATAGCAATGCAAGTACAAGTTAAAAATGGATATAAATATTTTAGGACCTTTGGTACATATTGCCATAATGCCTTCCCAAAATTATAATAATTCATACTTCAAACAGCAGTTATACAATTTCTTGTTTTATTTGCTGAATGGGTGATTGTGTTCTTTGGCTAAAGATAGTGTGACATGTTTCTCTATTGTTTAGGTAGATTTTTAATATTCAAAGCATAAGTAAAGTGAGTGAACGACCTATATGGTTTTCTTGTGCCATGCTTTCAGAACTATGGGCAATAGTATTCTTTGAGAGCTCTAAATTCTTTGAAAATATCTACATAGCTTTGTCCAGGGTAAAAGGCTAGAGATTAACTATCTTGTTTTATAATTTAAATATTAATATTTAATATTTTAAAAGCTAATACTGTAATTTGAATAAGCCCAGTAATTTTTATGTTCTCCAGAGTACTCCTTCAACTATTATACTCTGGTCAGAAAAAAGTGAGAGGTTCTCATTAATTTACTTCCTCGCTGAAAAGTAAAAGCTGTGACAATCAGGATTGCTATTTAAAAGGCAGTAGTGTAGAGGAAAAGAATTATCATAGCTCCACTAAATATATTTAAAAATATGGTCCTTAAGTTCAGCTCTCATTGAATTACAAATTTTTAAAACATTCTTAATTGAAAAATAGGCATTACAAATAATCAGATTTTGTGTTTATTTCTAAATGTGTAGTCAACACAATGCATTAAACAGAAGTGTTTCAAAGTAGCCTTTCATATACATAAATAATAAGTAAGCAAACATATGATTTTCCTTAGATTCTTGAACCCAAATATTAATATAGACTGAAAGATATTTTCAGTACAAATAATTTTTCTGACTCAGAGAGAATTACAAATAAGGCAATCAAATATTGCTATGTCATTCTTCTTCTTCTTCTTCTTCTTTTTTTTTTGTATCCAGTAAAAATCCTTACAACTCTGACAAGTAGTCAGCTCTCTCTGAGAGTTAATGGAATAATTTCCAATATTGATCACTATTACCTGTTTCTCGTAGTTACAGATTCCGGGTAGCACTGTTACATGTGTTTGGGTAAGAAGGAACACAGTAAGTGTAATATGAAGGTGGAACATTTAAGAAACTGACACATGGTACTCAGTAAATACTTGATATATGACTACATTCAAACTAAAGCTGAATATTCTTTAGCTGGAGCATGTTTCTGGGATAGAAGCACAAAGTTCTGATGATGGATTGCAGTTGCTCATTGTATGCCAACACGTCGAATACCAACGCCTGTTATCCTTTCTAAGTGTTTGGGAGATGAATAATAGAGGTAAAATTTGAAGATAAGAGAAAAAAAAAACACAACATGCTATGTTCCCCAATTACTACCTGCTTCTTGCTTCTTTTTTAATCTGGATGTTTGCCCTAACTGTTCCACAATCTGAATTTAATTATTAATAAAAATAGAAAACATTTTGCATAGTAGTGTATATATTTTAGGACCCTGTGTTTTCCTCTCAGTCTTTCTCTTTCCTTTTTATTCTTTTCATATTTATAATTTGTAACTAAAATTTGGCTGGATATATCATATAGCTGCTATAAACATTTGATATAATGATCTACAAAAATGAAAAGATAGTGAAACCTGTGCGAGAAATCTTCCATGGGTCTTCACTCCTTTTGCTCTCCAGTGACTAGCTTTATTAGGAGTTGGAGATGTTTGGTTTAAATTTTACCATCTTAGAAAGTTTTTAAGAGAGAAAAAAGGCAGTCATTTACAATAGTATATTATGACACACAATATAATAACAAGGTAGCATGAGGTATGCAGCAACAGGATGATGTAGTAAAGAACTACCTTCTCTCTCTCTTTCTCTGTGTGTATATAAATATAAATATATTTATATTTATATACACACATATATGTATATTATTTATATATAGATATATCTATATATAGATGGATAGATATGTATATTTATAGATAAATATCTATATATAGATAGATTTGGTAGATATATACCACAGTTCATCTAAAAGCACTGAGCACTTTGCAGCCAATTACTGGTCTTAAATGTCAGCGAGAGGATGTGTTAATTTTTAAGCAAAACCAAAATGACTTTCCTATCTGAGCAGCCAGTGAAATTCTGCATCTAAGGGATTTTCTCCCGCAAATGCCAAACTGGATATATTTGCATATGTTCTTTCTGATTTATGAAGAAGTTAGAAATTGCACATGAATTTAAAACAATTCAAGGAATTGCATTTACAAGCTAGGTATTTATATCTGTGTATGATTATTTTAATTTTTGCTGTTAGTTGATTTTTAAAAATAATAAAAACTGATTTCTGTTTTTTTTTTTCTTGTCTGTTACCTAAATAAGTTACACTTATTTATTTTATTTTATTTATTTATTCATGACAGACAGAGAGAGAGAGAGAGAGGCAGAGACAGAGGCAGAGGCAGAGGGAGAAGCAGGCTCCATGCAGGGAGCCTGACGTGGGACTCGATCTCAGGTGTCCAGGATCAGGCCTTGGGCTGAAGGTGGTGCTAAACTGCTGAGCCACCGGGGCTGCCCAGTAAGTTACACTTTTAATGCTATAGCTTGATACTCAATTTACAGACTTAATATAAAGTATAATGACTATTCCTAGACCAAAAATGTAAACAGAAATGAAATTTGGTACATCAGGGAAAGACATATTATGTTTAAAAGCAAATAAATCAATTCAGTTTTATTATGTCATTTGTAACACTTAAGTTATTGGGAACTTCTCATTAAACCGACTATAGAGAGCAAGTAGTCATACTTTTCCTTTTTTGATTAATTAGTTGGTTAACTAGCAGCTAAAATTCATAAGCAACAATGATCTCAACCCCTCTTCGCTATAGGAAACCATTTGTCATTAAGTTAACTCCTTTCATATTATATTCAGAGAACCCTAAACTTCTTTTTTTTGAGAACTTTAAACTTCTGATTCATCATGTGCCTTTACGTAATCAGAAAATTCACCACATACTTCATAGAAGCTTCTGAATAAAATTTAGATTCAAAGTGACAACATTCCCATATGAGGACTATATGCCTAGTAATAAGGTTATTCTGGCACTGGCACATCTCAGAGATTATTTGTATGAAATTATAGTAAAGTAAAAATAACAAATAGGTAATAAACACTATGATAATTATGCGGAATTGCTTAATAGCCTATTACTATTACTGCCCAAGTTTTAAGCACTGATCTTTTCCTGCCCAGCCACCTAGGACCACCCCATGAAGTGCCACCTAGGACGAATACATAATATCTTTTAAAAATTACATATATATAAATGCCTAATTAAATGGGTAGTTTTGCTGATGAGCAATCAAAGAAAAGAAGAAGAGGAGCAGCCATTAAAATAAAAAAAGACTACAATAATTAGGAGAGGGGGTGAAAAAGGTAAAATGAGAAGGCATTTCTTTCATACTGAATGCCTCTGATTTCTCTTGAAAAGGCAGAGGTACATGAAGAGTTTTCCCCACATACACAGTCTTTCACAGTTAGAAAAGAATTTCCTTGAATTTGGAATTTATATTTTGACTGAGTGTGTGTGTGACAAAATCCATCCAGAAATTATTTATTGACTGTTGTATGTGAAGACACTGTAAAGGAATAAAAAGCAAAGATAATCTACCCAGTAACCCCCTTTAATATTTTCCTGTAATTATCATACCATAGTGGAAACTGCACTATTTCACTTCAGCTTGAAATGAGCTTTTAAACTGACACAGATTGTTTCTATTTGTTCTTCTTAATTTCCATTACTAATAGGTTAGTTAGTGAATATATAATGAACTGTTGGATGCAGGAGCACAATAAATCCTCATATAACACACCGGTATATACCAAGCATTGTTGTTTGTTTTTGTATTTGAGAGAGAGGGTGGGGGAGAGAGAGAGTTTTTTGTTTGTTTGTTTGTTTGTTTGTTTGGTTTGTTGTTGTTGTTATTGTTTTTTGAGAGAGAGTCTTAAGCAGGCTCTACACTCAGCTCAGAACCCCACGCAGGGCTGGATTTCATGACCCCGAGATCATGACCTAAGCTGAAATCAAGAGTCAGATGCTTAACCAACTGAACCACCCAGGTGTCCCTATACCAAGTGTTGTAGTGGAGGCTATGAAGATGAAAACAAATAAATGTTGAGACCTTTTATCTAAATGGTATTAATGTATAGTTAGAGGTTTTAAGGACTTAGTGCTAAAACAAAACCAACCAACCAACCAACCAAAGAAACAAAACAAGAAGTAATAGGTCTGAAAGGGAACACATTTTCTAAAGTGTGGCTTCATTGGTATTGAAATATTCGATGACTAACACAGATCTTACCTTCTTTACATCAAGGGATGGTTTATTCAAATCAATAAACCCACACATTTACAGAAATGATTTGCACAGCAACTATGAAAGACAGCTCCTTAAACGCCGTCTATTGTGGTGATTGCAACTGGTCCATTAAGAACCTCCGGGTGTGCACATCAGTCACTTCCAAAGTGTTGCTGTTAAAAAGGAGTCACGAGCTAATGCCTCCTGAGATGGAGTGTGCTTGACCTTGTCTGAGCTTAGGCATTCGCTCAGAGGGAAACATGCTGCATTTAGGTAAACTACAGGTGAGGTCTACGTTATGATCAGAAAACCTGTTTACAAAAGAGGCCATTTTTCTGAGGCCAGATATTTTTATGTGCTTATTTTCGAATAAGGTGGGGAATCTGTTACTTTTTCTCTTGTGTGGTTTAGCTGACATCTCTAGTGATGCACTGAGAACTTTATGGATTTTCACAACGATAACATTTTGTGTTTCCTATGTCAGGATTTCAAAGCATTTTATTAAGAACATGAGTGCGCTCACTGGCTGAAAATGAGGAGTAGGTTGGTCATAAATTGGGGATGGGAGTGGCGGGAGGGGATTCTGCTCACTGGTTTACACTGCTCTCATTCAGTTTTATGGCCCCCTGTGCCTGACATATGGCAGCATAATGGTGTCAGGGACTCTACTCTCATTGTCCTCTTCCTCGAGACAGTGTGGCCTCCTTACAGTGTTTATGAAGTAGGGTGAGTCTCTGGGGAGGCAAGTTCTTTGTTTAGTTACGGAGCCAGGGGGATTGTCCTTCCTCTTTATCATTATCTTTAGATACATTGTTGAAAGGGCTGAACACCTTCATGACTGGGCATTCTTTCTTTCACGAACACACATGTCACCAGGCAGAGCCTGTTGGCAGGCATTGGACATTCCGGGACCGGCATCTCCTCTCTCTACACGAAGTCTCTTACAGATGACATGACATCAGATTTTCTGCCTTATGTTAGAACTTTGAAGGCTGGAGGTGTGAAATCTGGCTTCCCCTGAGGCTCTCATGTGAGTCTGAGTGTTGGTTTCACAAGCCATCTATGAAAAGAGTGTATGAACAGACTGTACAGATGCTGCGTCTAGTTCATTGTGCCAAAGAAATTGAGGGTACTTCTGCCACCAGGTTTTCTATTTTAAGACAGCTTATATGTTTCTGCTAGTTTAATTTTTTTACAAGATATTTTGTTGTTGTTGTTGTCGATAAATGACGTAAACCTGTGGTCAGTAAAATGAAACACGGTTCACATGTTCTTTTCTAGCCAGACATCTCAGATTTGCGAAAGGAGTGAAATCCTCCAGCGAAGTCCTGTTTTCACATGGTAAAACACCATTTGAATTTTGAAAATAAATAGGATTAATATCTTCGTCTTTAAAGGATCTTTATTCAAATGCAAGTGACTCATGTCTCTTCTCTCTTCTCCCCCAGCTCCCTTTCCGAGGGATCACCTGCTTGTGAGCCACTGACTCCTGGGCCACACTGCTTGAGATGCCTGTGCGCCACGGTGAGACTAATATCAGGGTACATCTCTGGACCCCACACCTATCATTCTAGGACCCAAGCCTCATCTGTTTCCCCTTCTCCTTTTGGGCATTTTTGGTGTCATAAGATCCCTGATGAGCTAGCCCTCAACTTGTATGTAATGCTCAACATTTTCCTCCCTTCCTGAGATTTCTCTGCCACACATGTGGGATGGTCCTACCTACTGCTCTGGCCCTGGGTCCCTTTTTTGCCTCAGTTGGTTCCAACTGTCACCCCAAATAGAAGGCTCTGGTCATGATCTGATAGAGGTAGGCAGTCAGGCCATTCTAACCCAACATCTTATTTTAGTGAATGGCTCTTTAGATTTTTATTTTTTATTTTTATTTTGTTAGTAGTACTTTATCATCACAGAGTTCAGACATTAGTCCAGGATAAAACAGGAAGTTCTCATAAGAATCACTCTTTCTGGGGCACCTGGGTGGCTCAGTGGTTGAGCATCTGCCTTTGTGATCCTGGAGTCCTGGGATCAAGTTCCGCATCGGAGTCTCTGTTGCGAGCCTGCTTCTCCCTCTGCCTGTGTCTCTCTCTCTCTCTCTGTGTCTTTCATGAATGGGCAAATAAAAGCTTAAAAAAAAATCACTATTTACTTTGGAGACAAGCCCACACTGCCCTAGACCAAACTTATTCCTTTGGGCTGAGCTCTTTCCCAGGAGAGACCTGGCCTTCCAAACATATCTTGAACATGCCAGAGTAGAGTAAACATAGGTTCCTTGTCAGTGGCATCCCTGATCCCTTAGCATTACTCCTTCATTGATGGGTTAAAGATAGTAAATACATTAAATTTTGAAAAATCTTTATCAATAATAATAATGGTTATTACTATTGATAAATCCTTAAGCTTTTTTTTTTCACTCTCCTGAATGCTGATCCAGTACTCATGGTTCAAAATATGCATCTTGTGGTATTATTTGTAAACATGCTACTTCTTTACTCAAATGGCCAAGCTGCATGAATACCTTGTCATTGCAAGGTAGGGAGGCAATAGGTCATGAGAAAAAATACTTTTGCAAAAACTTGGACACTGCATGTCTAAATTCTCTGGAACTCTGACACAATGGGAAAAAGTTCTATATTGCATATATGACATTTGCTAAAAGATTAAATCTTAAAAGTCCTCATCACAAGAAAAAAGAGTTTTGTTACTATGTATCATGACAGATGTTAACTACACTTCTTCTGGGGATGATTTTGCAATTATAAAAATATCAAATGTTGTATACCTGAAACTGACATGTTATATGTCAATTACACCCCAATGCAATTTTTTAAAAAGTTCTGGACATTTAGGGATTCAGATAGAATTAAAGAAAAATCAATTAAATCTTAGAGTAATATCAGCTATATATTAACTTGAGAGGAATAATAAATAGGTTATTAATGCAGAAGAGACCTATACTAGGTGACCTTATTTGTCTATTTATACAACGATGTTTTAAAATATAAAAAGAATAATGTAAAAAATATAGACATTCATATATAACATATGGTATAGGATGTATTTTTGTATGTATATACAATATATAAAACATAAATATATAATACAATTATAATAATATAGTATATAATATAATATAATAATTTGGTACATAATATATAATATAACAACATAGTATATAATAATATAATATATAATATATATTAAGAATATAATATATTTTAAGATAAACAGAGGGCAAAATTCAGAAGGAAAACATAATAATCCCAGAGTTATAGGAAATCAGTCTAAGACATTGGTTGTAAGGAAGAAACTAATATTCTCTTATTTAGCAAATAGTTCTGTAGACAAAGCCCCTAGTTAAAAGGAAACCCTGAATGTAAATTTTTCAGCAGAGACTACTCACTCACCACATCTGTTCTTGTCTTCTTCCAGAATGATAAAACCCCTGATTTTTAGCTAGGTGCATGGCCTCCTGAAATAGCTATATTTACCAGACTTACTTAAAGCTAGTTATAGCCCTAGAAATATAAACAGAAATATCTTACATGATTTCCAGAAAGTAACATTTTAAAAAAGAGAGTGACTGGGGAACCTGGATGGTGTAGTCAGTTAAGTGTCTGCCTTCAACCCAGGTCATGATCCTAGGGTCCTGGGATCAAGCCCCGCATCAGGCTCCCTGCTCAGTGGGGAGCCTGCTTCTCCCTCTCCCTCTGCCCCCACTGCTCATGCTCTCTCTTTCACTCTCTTTTTATCTCAAATAAATAAAATCTTTTAAGAAATTTTTAAAAGAGTGATTAATATCCAGAATATATAAAGAACTTCCAAAAACTAATGACAACAGAAAATAAACAACCTGATTTAAAAAACTAGGCAAAAGACTAAAATAAACATCTACCCAAAGAAGATACATAAATGGCCAATAAGCACATGAAAAGATGTTTAACATCACTGATCATTAGGGAAATGCAATTTAAGACCACAATAACATACCAGAACATACCTATTAGAATGGCTATTATTAAAAAATAAAGAAAACAGAAAATAACAAGTGTTAGCAAAGATGTGAAAATATCGGAAATCTTGTGCATCACTGATGGGAATGTAAAATGGTACAGCCACCATGAAAAAACATGTGCCAATTTTTCAAAAAATTAGATATAGAATTATCATATGACCTAACAATTCCAATTCTACTTCTAGATACTATATAATAATATGTATATTCTCAAATATATATAATACTATAACATATAACATACATAACGATATATGTAATAATTATATATTGCCCAAGAAATTGAAAACAGGGACTCAAAAACATATTTTTTTACACATGTTTATAGCAGCATTACTCATAGTAACCAAAAGATTGAAGCAACCCAACTGTTCTTTGATAAATGAATGGATAAACAAATTGTGACATGTACATAAAAATGGAATATTATTCAGCTTTAAAGGAGAAGGAAATTCTAACACATTCTACAACATGGATGAACCTTGAAAACATTATGCCAAGTGAAAGAAGCCAGTCACCAAAGGACAGATATTGTGTGACTTCACTTACACGAGTTACCTAAAGTAGTCCAATTAATAGAGACAGAATGTAGAATAGAGGTTACCAAGGGCTGAGGGGAGAAGGGAGAGTGGAGAGTCATTGGCTAAGGAATGGGTAGAAACGTTTGGGAACACGAAAAAGTTATGTTAATGGCTGGTGGTGATGGTTACAGAACAGTGTGAATATACTTAATGCCACTGAACTGTATACATAAAATGGTTAGAATGGTAAATTTTGTTACATATATTTTATCAATCAAACACATCAAAAAAATGTAAAAGGAAGGGCATGTGATTCTGTTCCTTTCTCTTTCTTTGGCTGGAATGCAGACTTGGTGGTGTAAGTTGAGCGGTCATCTGGAATGGTAAGTATGTGTTGAAGATGGTGGAGCAGCAGGACATGAGGAGTCTGGGTTTCTGATCATCACAGAGTTGCCATTCCAGTACCAGGCAACTCACTTTGAGATTCTATTTGAATGAGAAATAAACTCTATTTTGTTTGAGCTACTAGTATTTTTCTATCACTCTTTGCTGAATTTAATCCTATTTTTTAAAGATTTATTATTTATTTATTTGTTTGTTTGTTTAGTTATTTATTTTTATTTGAGAGAGTGGGAGAGAGGGAGAGCATGCTGGGGAAAAAGGGCAGAGGAAGAAGGAGACAGAATTCTCAAGCCCACTCCTCACTGAGCATGGAGCCCATCGCAAGGCTCAATCCCTGAGATCGTAACCTGAGTTGAAATCAAGAGTCAGCTGCTTGACCAACTGAGCCACCCAGTCACCCTAAATTTAATCCTATTTTAACCATCTTCCTACTGATTTGCTTTGCTATAAATGAATGCCCTTCAAATTTTTGACCAGAATATTTGATCATGCTTTCCACAGTAGTGCGCTATTATCCACTCTGACTATGAGCAACATCCACAAATAAATACACAGGCAATAAGTCCTAAAAGTGATGATTATCATTCTCCTTCACAAAGAGGAGGTGCAATAAAGCAGGTTAGAGTGTATGACTTTAATTGAAGTTTCTCTTGAACTTCTCTGTGATTTGGGTAGATCGTTTCTGTAATTGGTCTCGGTCACTTGTAATTTTAATCTGTTCTTCTGGGATGTCAGCAGTCTGGTCATCCTGGTGTCATTCATTGCTTAATTCTCTCAGTTTTGTAGTTAAGATGCTCATAAAAATATTAAGTGATACTAGAGGCAGTGTCAAGTCTTCAGAAGAACCATTTGAATTTCCAGGCAGTTGGAGATCAACCAAAAGATTGCTCATTTGGGGGCAACAAATGCGGGCACCTTGAAAACAAACATGAAAAGTAAAACTCAATTCTTTGAACAATTTGTCCTCAGATCATTACTTAAAGTAGATTTAAAAATAGCGTGTATTATGATTCATACAAGTTATAAGGTATTTTATTGAGTGCTTGACAGACTATCCATTAACTATTACATATTTAAACCCATAATAACTTAAATTAAAATTGTACCATTGTTTCATTCTGGAGGAGACCAATTGTCATACTCTCAAATCCTTGATGTTTTGCACGTAATTGTGATCACTTCTATAGTTTTGGAATATAATTACCATGCATGAAATACAAATATCTATAATACCTAGTGAAAAAAAAATCCCATTGTCCTTTTCCATGTAAATATTTATTTCTCTATTTGGATTAAATGTTACCTATCAAAAACAAAAAAACTAAGCTTCTGGAAGCCTCAGGGATTCTTTTATGTTTACTTGCAGTGTTCCAGGCAAGCTAACGTTTGACCATTCCCAGATTACTAAGTGACTCATTTGGAATCTTGACCAAACAAAGGTACCCAGTCTGGTGATGGCTGGAGTTAGAAAGGTGAGAGGGGAAAGGGATAAGGACACTCCTTTGCCTCCACATCCCATCCCCTCCCTCCCTGAGAAAATGACCTTATCATCAAACTATTCCCTCAACTCTTTAGGATTCCATCTACCTTTTTATCTGCTTCTTTCATCCACCCTTCGCCTCTCCTTTCCAACTCTGGAGGACCAGCTATGTTGAAATTCAAGCTGAATCCTCCACATAACGTATATCTCACCTCTCCTTGTCTCCTCTGAGTCATTGTGCATCTCTTTACCTTCCATCTCTCTTGGCTCCGTCCCCTCAGCTGATAAAAGTGTTTATGCCTCTCCCTTCAGTACAAAAATTTGACCGATTTTTTTCCCCCAATTCCATACAGTGATCTTGTTGCTACCATCTCTCTGGCTCTTCACAATCAAGCTACTTGAAAGTGTAATCTATACTCACCGTTTCAATTGCTCACCTATCAGCCACTCCTAACCTGGCTTCTATGGCTCCCACTCCACTGAAAGTGCTCTTGACAAAGGTTACTGATGATCTCATAAACACTAAGTCCAATAGGTGGTTTTCTGTCATTATTTTACTAGAGCACTCCGCTGCATCTAGGACTGTCGAATCCCCTTTCCTGAAAACCCTCTTGATTTCTAGATTACCCTTGATCCCTCTTTCTTCTCCTGATTCTGTGTCATTTGACATTTTCCCTCCATCTCTCCCTTAAATATGGTTGTGTTGCCTGGGACTGTATCCTTTGTATTCTCTCTTCTCATTCTCTGCCCTATACCTGGGAAATCTTACCACCCTCACAGCTTTATCTACTGCCTTATCTTTAAGATTTATTTCTCTATCCAGCCCAGACAATGAGGATGGCTCTAGGACCCAGTCTTTCCATTTGGATGTCCCATGGACATCTCCATCTCAACATGTGCGAATTTAGGCTTATCACCAATAAGCCTCCTTATCCTCCTATAGTCCCTCTCTTGAAGTATGATGGTACCCAGTCTTTCTTGCAGCTTCCTCAATAAATAAGATATACTTTCTTACCTTTGGGCTTTTGCACATGCTAGTCCATCTTCAAAGAGTATTCCCCTAGCCCACTCTACTCAGCTAGCACTTTTTGTCATTGAGATCTCAGCTGAAATGCTATGTTTTGTTTATTATTGTATTGACAGAGCCCGGGACATAGTACTCGATATATATCTTGAATGACTGAATGAAACTAGATCCCTGGAAGTTATCTGAAACCTTCTTTTTCTCCACAATGCACTAGGTTCTAGAATTCAACTTCCTGCATTATTATTGAATCAGTTCCTTTGACTTCTTCTAATGTGGCTTCTCATCTGGTTATTGCAGCGGTTTTCCTGCTTGTCACACTGTCTCTAGGCATATTCCTCTCAAATTCATCACTGGAGCCAATATGTTGGCTCCAGAATTTTTCTAAAATATAAAACTGGTCATGCCACTTATCTACTTAAAATACTTCCATGGCTCCCCATCTACCATGATTGTCAAAACTACAAACACAGTAGACAAGAGGTTCATGCTTTGTTCCTTGCTACATCTCCACAGCCATCTCTCACCTCCCATACACTCACTCCCATTTCAGTCTTGCCAAACTTGGCATAGTTCCCCAAATGAGATGTCAGATTTACCCCACTGTGCCTTTGTGCAAGTGCTTCCTTCTGCTTAAATATCCAGTTGGAAAGTTAATTTTTAAAGCTCTTCTTAGGTTTTACTTCCTCGTGCAGAACTCTCTTGACTCCTTTAGACCAAGTGAGGTGCCCCTCCTCTATGTTTTCATAGAATCTTCTGCATAATTCTTTATTTTAATGTGGGCTAGAAACTCCAAGGGGTCCTTGGATACTGACACATATGTACTTTTGAAGGCTGAAAGTCCTGATGTTACCCTATAGCAATTTTACCTCTCCAACTAAATTTATTTCCTTTGAGATTTTTATGATTTGTAAGGTTTAATGATAAAATCTTCTCACATTTTTCAAGGCTGTTTTCCATTACTACAGACTGAATACTTTCAGTCTGCTGGATGTTAAATATCAAAATAGAAGAAAGACCTAGTACTTCTCCCTGGAGCATGGCTCTGCGTTTCCTTTGTAAATGTACTCATTCCTCATAGCTGTACTCTTATGGGCAATTTTCTTTCCTTATATGTTCTCCTGGGATTGCATTCTGTACCTGCTTGGGAAAGAGAACACTGTGGCACATGGCAGTGTTTCGAGAGCTGCCAGGAGAAATAAAAGAGATACTTCACCGAGCAGTTATGCCAAAAAGCACCTCCAACCATGTGTTGGGACTCTGATCTGATATGCTTCTTTTCAGTGCAAAAAAAATAGAGCTGTGCAGTGGGCCTTACTTCACTTCACTCATTCATTTATAGTTCCCAAATAATTATGGCACTACTCATTGCTGAGAATTCAAAAACAAATAAGGTAGAGCTCTTTTCCCTATATGACTTACAGTTTAGTAAGTAGAATAGGTAAGTTTTTTAAAAAAAATGCGCAGAAAGGTCAATGATAGACAAAAAATAGTCCCCAAAGGCAAGCTGATCAATTTTAAGCAGTAGAGAGAATCAGGAATGAAAGATGATAGTTTCGGTTTCATCCATATAGGTTTTGAAGTGCTTATGTGACATTCAGGTGGAACTGGTGCACAGGTAGATGGCATTACAAGCATGATACTCAAGAGATGATCCTATGCTGATAGTATAGATTTGGGATTCCCCAGGGGAAAGAAGTTATTTGAGGCTGTGAAAAAAACTGATAGAAGATTAATGGCAGCAATATTTAAGGGACATTAGATGGGGGAAATAGTGATCTCAGAAAGAACTTGAGCTGAGGAAGACATTTCAGAAGCTAAAGAAGGATATTTATGAAGAAAAGAGTGGTCACAAGTCAGATGCCAGCAAGAGGTCAATGACAAACATCAAGAAGGGCCCATCAGTTTTAGCCATCGGTGACCACTGTCTCTGAGCATATGGAACAGAATGTGGGACCAGAAGCCAGACTGGGGGCCGATGCAAGGTAAGGCAGTTTAGATTATTTGTCAAGAATTGTGTCTATGAATAGAAGAAGAGCAAAAAGGAGAAGCCAGGAGAAGCATGGCTGGGAGATACCCCATTACACTTAAAAATTTTCAAAGATGTGAGAATGTCTAAATGTTGAGGAAGCTTCACTGGAGTGGAAGAGATTGAAGATACACAAGAGAGAGTGAAGAGCTGATGACAGAGTAAGATCTCAGAGAAATAGGACAAGATTTGATCGTGCTCCCCACTTCACATATGGGGTTGGGCAAGGGAGCAATTCATACGGATACACAGGAGCTCTCAAACACCAAGCATCACAGATGCCCTTACGAAATTTTGCCTGGCCCCTTTCAATTATATCTTGTGTAGAAACCTCAGCAAATGTGATGAATTTATTTTTTAGTTCACATTAGCAAAGAAGAAAAATGTACCCCTGAGTGCCACAGAAGGAGTGCCAAACATTCACTTCTTTAACTAGAACAAATCTCTTTGGTTCTCTCTGGTACTGCCGAGATCACTTAACTGCTGCACTGAGAATGTTCAACCTCCCTCACTTCACTGATCATCCAAAATGAGCTTCCGCTGCATCTCGAGCAAAGCCCAGACTGTCTTTACAGTTCTTAAATCAGACTGAAAATCAGATCACTACTGCAGTATTTATTAAGTGCTCAGACCCCTCTGATCTTTTTCTCTTACCAATAGTCCATAATTCATTCCTAAACAAATGCCCTACAAATCGTGATGATCATAAGTAATTTCATTCTCTCTTTATTTAAAATAAAATCCATAATAGTTTGACCAGCTGGCCATCACTAGTGTACTGTATTTAACCAAGGGTTGATATGCACGAGCATTTGATATCTCTAAATGGTACTAAATAAATGCCTTCTAAATTGAGGAGCATGTTGTATTCTTGTGGATCAATAATATTATAATACGAAGTGAAGATTATGTTATTGTGCCTACTAGAGGGTAAACAGTTTTCTTTCAAGGTAGACATCTGCAGTTGGATGGTCTTGTGACACAGGAGTACAGTGTTTGGGACAGAAAGGGTTTATTGTTTCCTGGGCTGGAATACTGCTGCTTTAGGTTTAAGTCTGGGTATGTCTCTTTCTGGGACTCTCTCCTCAAAACCTCCAGAGTGGGTGAGGTATTCCTCTTCTGAACGCACATCTCACCTGCACACACAGACAACTGCAGTGAAATTGTTGCTTCGTCTGCACCACCCAACTAGATGGTCTTCTTAGCTGTTACAATACCTGGTCCTAGGGCACGCTCTGAGTTATAGCTGCCATTTAATAAAAAGTATTGAATAGTGAAGTGAATGAATGTTTGTCTCCAAATCTTATGATTTTGATTTGGAAAGCCACAAAAATAACATGCCTGATATGGTGAGGGGCTAACTCCCCACTGTGGTGTGTTTTCTGCTGCTTGAAAGTCATGATTCTCTCAGCAATTCAGAGTGGAAGGCTTCCTATCATCTTGTGTCCTTAGAAAATCCCATATTCTCAGAACACCTAAAGGGATAGCTCCTACCTCTCAATTTAGTGGATAATTTTCTCATCCTTTCTTCAAATTTTCATAGCCTTTTGTGCCCTTTCTTTTTTCCTTTCTGGCATTTCTGAGACTCTGAGATGTAATAGTGCTATTTTAAAAAATCATCCTGTTTCCTTACTGGTTTGTAATTCGCTTGAAGAAAGGGATTGCACTTTATTACCTCCAACGGTGCTTAACATTGTGCTTTGCTATAGGTAGTGATTAATAAATAGTGGTTATATTGAACTTCATCAGCAACTACCACTTAAATGGGGCAGCAAAATGCTAATGGACTTTGATGTAGCTGGTAGCCATGGACATGGGACCAATGGATGGTGCTAATCACCACCAAGTGATGGTTCCTTGAAACAGCACGCTCCTTAGGCTCTGACACAGCCAAGTGCAATGGCCCAGGCCTCCTGCTTGGCAAAGGCTGGTAATGACAGTTAATGTGTCCCAACTGCCAGCCAGTCATTTACTAAGTAGATCAACATGGTGAAAGAAACTCAACCAAATGGCAAGGACCTGAGAGAGACTTAGGCACTTTCTAAGCTAACACTTCTTGGAAGAAAACAAATCCCAATACTCCTTAAATAATAGAATTTCATTAAGAATTGAGATTTCTCGGGGTACCTGGCATTGACAAGTGACATAGGGTTGAATAAAATAAGTGAGAAACTTATAGGATTTTTTTTAATGACAAAAATACCTATTATAGCCAAATAGATAATCTTACCATAACATGTAAGATTAAATAGTCAAATATCTACGTATATGAAAAAGGGATGGGACAAGGTATATTCAAAGTCAATGCTAAATATTGCCTTTTGTCACATCATGCTCCTTAATGTATTTAAAAAATGTAAGAGTGCATTCCACAGCAACAATTGATTCCAGCAATGCTTAAAAGATAGCTTAATGTGTTATCTTTTCATTTGCTAAAAAAAATCAGTCATCCTATAAAATTATTCAACATCTATAGGATTTATGAAGCAGAAGAAAACAGCCTTTCTAGTTATAAAAGGACTAAGAATACAAAGATTAGCCAGCCCATCATTTATCACACTTAATAAATTAAGGTGATTTAGAGAACTGTGGGGTAGAAAACATTTCCTGCCAAACACTAATACTAATTTTCGGAAACCTGAAATTATTTAGGAGATAAAAGTGTTGATATCTCAAATTCTGATTATGTGGAAGCAATCATATTAAGAAACGATGTCTATATTAGACTTTGAGTTCAAAATACAAAGGAAATATTACAATTAAACTCCAAGTTTAATGATTTCTATTATACCTAGAAATTACACAGGGATCTATGATTGTTGAATTAATTGTAGTAGACAACAAGCTGGTTAAAAATTCTTATCTATAAGAAAAAGTGGTTAGTTTTAAAGTATCACCCTCAGATTATTTAATTACAAAAGAAAAACCCTTACAGTAGAGAAATCTAGTGGACAGCACACTAAATGATGAAACCTAACATTACCAATAACGGACAAACACATACACATTATCTTAACAAAACTGTTTAACCTAGGTCTAGTCATCAGGAAGCAATAAAGCAAATCCAAGTTGAAGGACATTCTTCAAAATGATTATCCTATACTCTTCAAAGATGTCAAGTTCATGAAAGACAAAGAAAGATGAGAACTCCTCTAAATTGAAGGGGAACAAAGGGATGTGACAACTAATTGCAATGTGTGATACTTTACTGGATTCTGGATACAAAACCCCAGAAAGCTCTAAAGGACATTACTGGGACAACTGAAGAAACAGAACTATGGATTGTATATCTGATGATATATGTGTATCAATGTTAAATATCCCAGGTGTGACAATTAAATTATGGTTATAAGGAAAGATGTCTTTGTTTTAAGATGACATATTTGAAGTGTAATTTAGTCTCAAACTGATTGATTAAGAGAGAATAGATAGAAAAAAAATTAGCAAAGTGTTAACAATTAGTGAATCTAATCTAAAATATATACTGTATTTGGGCATTCATTGTACTATATATATTTTTCAACTTTTCATAGACTTGGTATTTGTCAAAATATAAAGTTAGTAGAAAAAAGACTCAGTGGTGGTCAATCCTAAGTTTGAATAAAAATCACCAGAGGTATTTATTAAAAATGTAAGTTTCTGAGCTCTAGTCTCATATCCAGTGGGACTAAAGTGGGGTCCACCTGGACAAGAACTATGTAAGAATACATGAATTAGAAGTTTCAGCTTTCTAGAATAAATTAGAAGTTCCAGCTTTCTAGAATACTATTTACAAATATATTACTGTTCTCTTTTTTTTTTTTTTTAATTCTTATTTATTTATGATAGTCACAGAGAGAGAGAGAGAGAGGCAGAGACATAGGCAGAGGGAGAAGCAGGCTCCATGCACCGGGAGCCCGACGTGGGATTCGATCCCGGGTCTCCAAGATCGCGCCCTGGGCCAAAGGCAGGCGCCAAACCGCTGCGCCACCCAGGGATCCCTATTACTGTTCTCTTGATTTGGTTCTTTATCTCCATCCCCTCACCAAGCTGCCATCAAAGCCAACAAAAGGGCAGCCCGGGTGGCCCAGCGGTTTAGCGCTGCCTGCAGCCCAGGGTGTGATCCTGGAGATCCCGGATCGAGTCCCACATCGGGGTCTCTGCATGGAGCTTGCTTCTCCCTCTGCCTGTGTTTCTGCCTCTCTCTCCTCTGTGCCTCTCATGAATAAATAAATAAAATCTTAAAAAAAAAAAGCCAACAAAAATGGGAAGGTGAATACAGATTTCTGGGTTTACTGGTCTGGGACCATCCTATTTCCAATGAATGCAAGTCCTAGGTGAAAATTCTAGCCTGTCCACTATCAATGGGGTGAGGTACTTTCCTGTTTTGTGTACAGGCTTTCACCTGCTGGTGGCCCTCCCAGTTATCAGCAACAGTCTTGAGTCTTACCTTTTAAAAAAAAAATATATTTTTTTATTTTTTATATTTATTTTTTTTTATTTTCTTATTATTTGTTTGTTTTAAATTGATGACTCTTACCTTTTGGGGAGTGTGGTTGAGAAAGCTCAAACACCAGTATAGCTGGCATGTAAATGTCCTTTGAATTGAGCCAACTTTATCTAATTTGGGTTTTATTAAGTTCTATACATTTTTAAAGTGAAGATGTCATTGACACAGCATACAATGCACTCATGCAGTATACAGTTTAAAAGTGATTTTTCTCACATTTACCACATTGTACAAGCATCACCACTAATTTGAGAACATCTTCATCACCACAAAAACAAACTACTTATTAGTAGTCTGGGGGTGCCCGGGTGGCTCAGTCAGGTAAGCATCTGCCTTTGGCTCAGGTCATGATCCCAGAGTCCTGAGATGGGGCCCCACATTGGGTCCCTGCTCAGTGGGGAGACTGCTTCTCCTCCCTCTGCTCCTCCCTCCTGCTTGTGTGCTAGCTCCCTCTCTCTTTCTCAAATAAATAAAATATTAAAAGAAGAAAGAATCTCTCTATTCGTAGTCAAACCCCATTCCCCACTCCCTCTAGCTTCTGGCAAATGTAATCTACTTTTTCTGTCTCAGTGGATTTGCTTACTCAGGACATGATATATAACTAGAATAATACAATGTGTGGCCTTTTGTGTCTAGTTTCTTTCACATAGCATGTTTTTAAAGTTCATTTATGGCATAGCATGTGTCAACTAATCGTGTTTTAATCATCAAATAATATTGTATAAATATGATACATTTTTTATCTATTCATTACTTGATGCACACTTGTTTTTTCCCATTTTATGACTGTTTTGAGTAATATTACTATGGATATCTGCATAAAAGTTTTTGTGTGGACGTATGTTTTCATTTCTCTCAGTTAAACTTATCCAGAAGTGGAATTATTGGGTCATATGGTAGCTGCATGTTTAATTTTTTGAAGAACTGGCAAATTGTTTTCCAAAGTGTCTGCACCATTTTATATTCCCACCAGTAACACGAGGGTTCCAGTTTCACCATATTCTTACCAACACTTGTTATTTTCTGTTTCTTTTGTTTTTATATAACCATCCTACTGGGTGTGAAATAGTATCTCATTGTGTTTTTGATTTGCATTTCCATGATGATTAGTGATGTTGAGCGTCTTTTTATACACTTATTGGCCATCTATATATCTTCTTTGAAGAAATACCTATTTAAATCCATTCCCCATTTTTAGATTAGGTTGTTTATCATTGATGTCATTGAGTTGTAAGAATTCTTTCTACATAGGATATTAATCTATTTTTCATTTTGTTGCCTGGGCTTTCAGTGTTAAGTTCAAGAGGTTATTGCTAAATTCAATAGCATGAAGCTATTACCCTATGTTTTCTTTTAGCTCTTACATTATGTCATTAATCCATTTTGAGTTATTTTTTTGTATATAAACCAAGTTAAAGTCCAACTTCATTTTTTGTCTGCAGGTATCCAGTTTTCCCAACACTATTTGTTAAAAATACTGTCTTTTCTCCATTGTATGATCTTGGCACTCTTGTCAAAAATCACTTCACCACATATGTATTCATTTCTGGGATCTCTATTCTATTCTGTTGGTCTATATGTCTGTTTTTAATCCAGTACCACACTTTTTGCTAGTATTTTAACTTTGTACTAAAGTTTTGAAATACGAAGTGTGCGTCCTCCAATGTTATTCTTCTTTTTCAAGATCCTTTTGGCTATTTGGGGTCCCTTGAAATTCCATATAAATTTTTAAAAAGTTTTTATTTAAATTCCAGTTAGTTAACATACATTGTAATGTTAGTTTCAGATGTACAATTTAGTGATTCAACACTTCCATGCAATATCAGGTGCTCGTCACAAGCGCATTCCTTAATCCTCATCACCTATTTCACCCACCCCACCCACCCACCATCACTTCTGGTAGCCATCAGTGTGTTCTCTGTCATTCAGAGTCTGTTTCTTGGTTTTTCCCTCTCTTTTTTGCCCCCTACAATAATTTTTGTTTCTTAAATTCTATATATGAGTGAAATCATATTGTATTTGCCTTTCTCTGGCTAACTTATTTTACCTAACATAATACTCTCTAGTTTCATCCATGGATTTTCTTATATCTGAAAAAAAAAGTCATTGGAGTTTTGGTAGGAATTGCATTGAATCTGTAGATTGCTCTAGAAAGTATTGTTATCTTAACAGTGGAAGTCTTCCAATCCACAACGATGGGGTATCTTTCCATTTGTTTGTGTCTTCTCTAATTTTTTCAGCATCATTTTATAATTTTAAGTTTTAAGTATTTTGCCTCCTTGTTTAAATTTATTCCTAGGAACCTTTTTGGTGTTACTATGGTCTAAATGTTTGTGTTCCCCCAAATTTCATGTTTTAACTCTGCTCCCCAGTGGAATGGTATTTGGAGATAGGGCCTTTGGGACGTAATGAGGTCATGAGGGTGGAGCCTTCATGATGAAGTTAGTTCCTTTAAAGACAGAAACAAGAAAGACCTTCCATCCTGTTTCTCTGATCTCCACCATGTGAGGACACAGCAGGAAGACAACCAACTGTGAACCGGGAAGAGAGCTCTCACCAGAACACAACCATACCAACACCCTGATCTCATATTTCCCAAGCCTCCAGAACCAGGAGAAATAAATGTTTGTTGTTTCAACCACCCAGTCTATGATATTTTTGTTATAGTAACCTGAACTAAGAGAGATACCACTCTGAACAATGGTGCTATTGCTTTCTTAGTTTTCTCTTTGATTGTTCGTTATTATTGTGTAGGAATGCAACTGATTTTTGTGTGTTTAATTTTAATTTTTCCTGCAACTTTGTTGAATTCATTTATTAGTTCTTACAGGTGTGTGTGTGTGTGTGTGTGTGTGTGAGTGTATACGTGTGTTAATTTTTAGGATTTTCTACATATAAGATCATGTCATCTGCAAACAGAGATGATTTTCCTTTTTCTTTTCTAAGTTGGAAGCCTAAACTTTGATTTTTAAGCCCAAGTTTTTTGGTGATAAAAATGAAATGACTGTCCACATATCCATTTCTGTTTTGAAGTTATGCTTCAAGTCTTACACATAATTGTGAAAAGAGAGGCTTTGCTATTTCCTGCGTATTTTCAACAAATGGACAAATTATTAGTAAGTACTCAGTAGTACCTGATGTTTTTGTCATCCACAAGACCAGGTCCAAATTTGGGCAGTGACATTTAAAGTCAACTGATTTAACCTCTTTGACTAGCAGGACTGACTTGGAAAAAGAAAAGAAAATCTTATTTTACTACCTACATTTCTCTGGCTCTGGGCTAGATCTATATAATTGATTCTTTCGCATTGACTGTTGACAATTTGATCGGTTCTTTGTGTCCAACATTAGTGACAGAACCCAAAACAATTTGGCCTACAAATATTGAACTTGGTCATGCTATGAAATGTAACTCACATCAAGCAGCCATATAACAATTCAACCACCAAACCATTAGTTTTGAGGAAGGAAAATGAGACTGAAAAATAGCCGTTTGAGTGATGGGGCAAATTCTTCCAGGTCAATTCCATTTGGAAAACATTCTCCCTCCATTTAAAATCCAGGGTTCCGTGAAACTTTCCAGAGCAACAATAGAAACATAGTGAATTTGCATAGCCAAGTGAATGTTATGTGTGTGAAAGTTGTATCACAACAGGCAATAAGCACTTAGTCCATCCAGGATGCTGATGTTGGGGAAATACGAAATAAAACAAAAAATAAAAGCAAGGATAACAAAAATGAGAGAAATCAAACTTCAGGTGTCTCACTTGTGTGCTCAATACTGAAAAGCTCCGGGGATCCCTGGGTGGCTCAGCAGTTTGGCGCCTGCCTTCGGCCCAGGGCATGATCCTGGAGTCCCAGGATCAAGTCCCAGGATTGAGTCCCTGCATTGGGCTCCCTGCGTGGAGCCTACTTCTCCTTCTGCCTGTGTCTCTGCCTCTCTCTCTCTCTCTCTCTCTCTCTGTCTCTCATAAATAAATAAATAAAATCTTTTTAAAAAGTACTGAAAAGTTCTGACCTCTAAGGATCCTGTGGACAGGTGTGGCGAGAGAATCTAAAAACTGTTACTTTCTTTGACCCCAGAAAATGAGAAAACAAGTTTCCTAACTTGAAAAATAGCACAAGCAGTGCTGTGTGTTTATGTTATAACTCGTTAGCAGGTAAGGTAGAGGATTTATGCTTTAAGAAATTTGGCTTTTTCAACATAGGAAATAAGAAGGGCTTATTGCTACTACCACTGGTCTGGCAGGATTTAACTAATCAGCATCTGAAAGAAAATCGTTCTGGTTTGAATTTTCCAAGTACCACTGAAAAAGGGGCTTGTTTATTATAGTAATTATGCTATCAGCATACATTTAAAGAAAACTGCTGTGGGAAATTTGATGAAAAGGGGCTTCAAGCTTTCTTTGGACACCATGATTTAAGCTTCCTTTTAGCAGGGCAATCTACAAAAACCTGAGGCTGCAAAGTGGCATTTTTCCACCCATCTAAATTCATGTTGAGTATTAAGCACTGGTAGGGTCTGAAATGACGAACAAACAGTCACTTAGACAGCACATATTGCAGAAATATCCCATAAAGATGTAAGAGTCTGCATTAATCATCTGAGTGGGACAATGGGTGACCTTTTCTAATAAGAACTGGAGCATCTAAAGTGAGCATTAAATTTCACTGCAGTCCTATTTGCTGTCTCTCTGTGGCATTCATCACCGCTGAGATGTAAATGTCCTGAGACTGTTGGAATCTGACAATCATACTTCATGGAGAGGGAATGTTCTGAAGAGCACAGGAAGCTTGTTCACCCCCAAATTTTGGCACCCTTAGGGCCATTATGGCTTCGTTTCTCTTTCATTATGAAAGCAGAGCAGCTGTTGAGCGAGCAAGGTTAACAAACCTTGGAAAAACATTAAAGTTAATTTGTTTTTAGGGCTTTCCTAAACCCAGAAGTTGGAAGAAGATTATTTTATATGGACCCATTAGTCTTTCAATAGTCAAATCTGCAGAGCTACTTATAAGATTTACTCTTTGGGTTTTAAGTAGATATTATCAAGGGTGGGCATCTGTTTAACTGGCATTTGGAGTCACTAGGGGCGGATGGGTTGGCCTAAAAAGTGCTTTGGACTAATGACCTGTTCAGAGACTGGAGACTCATGAAATCTCAGCTCAACTCCTGACATTTAAAAAGGCTTTGAAATTAACTGGTGAGCGGGGTCGATGTTTATATAGAATCAAAACAACTGTGGAGAAAGGAAAAGTAAGTATAAAAGGTTACTTGGGTGAATTCAAACTTTTAATTTAAAATCAGTGAATTTAAGTCAACTGAATTTGAGCAGGCAGTTTGGAAATAGTCAGTCACATCTGCTTTTTAGCTACCCAAAAGCTGTGTGCTCTGCCCTGAACCTCAATTTCTTTACCTTGGGATTGTTATAATGAGTGTGACCTACAGATTTAACCTGAAGACTAACTATAGTAAAATAATCCGATTAACTCTAATAAAGTCCTCCAATCTCACATTTACATGGTTGGCGATGTACGCAAATGATATTGGGGCCTTTACAAATGGTCTGGAATGATCAGGAATTTTCAAGAAACTCTAAGAGTTCTTTAAATAGAATAGGTGGAGTATTTTCAAACCGAAGTGATTACATCTTAACTGGTGAAATTTTAGGACTGTGGCAGATGGACAAGAAGGAAGATATTTTTTAGGAGACTGGTCCGCTGCTACTTAAAACATACTGGTTGAGGTTAAATATTCCAAATTTAAATTCTAGTCTAAATGCTGTCTATGTAAATCAATAATTTTCTTTATTGTGGGCCATGAAGCAGTATCATCTGTTTCTAGGTTAGGAGTCTAGAAGCTCGGTGGCTGATAGACGAATGGTGGTCGACATACCCACCAGAGAATTGGAGATAAAGGTCAATGCAGAGGAAAAGGCTGGGTCTGAGTCTATGAAACTTGAGATTTGGAAGGACAGAATTTTTTTTCTAAAGCTTTAGTTATTTATTCATGAGAGACAGAGACAGAGAGAGAGAGAGAGAGGCAGAGACACAGGCAGAGGGAGAAGCAGGCTCCCCACAAGGAGCCTGACATGGGATTAGATCCCAGGACCCCAGGATCATGCCTTGAGCCAAAGGCAGATGCTCAACCACTGGGCCACCCAGGTGTCCCTGGAAGGACAAAATGTTTGAAGCACTAAGGACCAAAGGGCTGTATTGAGAAGCCCACATCCAAAGTCATGAGACCTGTGGGAAACTGGGCATAGCCTGGAATTATCACCACCCTATTGTGCTCTATTTAAAGCTAGTTTACCTCCCTGTCCTCCAATCCGTTAATGGCCTCAGATGTTTTGCTACAGGCAGAGTGGTTGGAGGTTCCAGAACTGTGAGATTTTACTGGGTCCTGGGTCCTGTCAGGCAACAGGTTCCATCTCAGATAGGGTGGGTAGTAGCCTCGCACACACAAAATGCTGAGCACAGTGTCTGTCACATAATATAAATTCAGGGAATCTTATTATTCTCAGAAGAAAGAGAATTGGAGGGATTTCATAATTTCCACTAGGCATTTGAGCACTCACATGTCTGGGCATCTTGCAAGGTCAGGAAGAGCTCTGTGTTGAGTACTCACTGCATGTTGTCCCAAGGGCTTTCCCAGGAGAAGGATCTGTGATAGCAGGAAACCAACTATCATTTATTTTTAAATTAAGAGGGCAAAAATACAAATATTTTAATTTAATATTTACATTTGTCAGGGAGCAAGATTCCTGGTCTTGCTCATGGTCTCAGTCCCCTTCAAAGGTTCCTCCTAGCTGGACTAAGAATCAAACTGACATGAGACAGATTAACAGGAGAAAATAAAATTTAATAGCATATATCTGGTGAATTTATGCAGACATGGAAATTCTGAAGACAGTTGGGCACAGTGAGTATCATTTTGAACTAAGGAGAAAGGGGTAGGGGTCTGGGACTTCAAGGGAAAAGAAAATAATTCATAGGCATAAGAAGAAGAGCAGATGTTTGTTATTCAAATGTTTATCCTACTGTACAGATAGGTCATTCAGATAAAATTCATATCTGCTAATAACCATTATTCTGGGAAAGACCCCCAATTTAGATTCTTCTATGTAGTTAAGGGAGAGGCAAAAAGTTTCTCTTGAGCCTGTAGGGTCTCAATTGTCTTTAGCTCAAAATAATCTTCACGCCAGGGCATCTGGTGTCTCAGATAGTTAAGCATCTGCCTTCGGCTCAGATCATGACCTCAGTGTCCTGGAATCTAGTCCTGCATCAGGCTCCCTACTCAGTAGGGAGCCTAGCTTCTCCCTCTCCCCACTGCTTGTGCATGCCCTCTCTCTCTCAAATAAATAAATAAAATCTTTAAAAAAATAATCTTCATGTTGAAGTGGCCCATTTTGGGGTGGCCTGCCCTTGGCACCCATACATTTTTGCTTAATGAGTTCAAAGAGGGAAGGGAAGCAATTATAAAAATAACAAAAGCAAAAAAATATATTTTTGACATTGAAGAGCAATGGTAGAGGTACTCTACCTTTTCTGGTTCACAAACTTTGTGTCAGAACTGTGTTAGTGACTTTAACTCATTGAATATTCTCACTTTAAGCCTAAAAAGGTAGTAGTATTATGATCACTTTGATTAAACAGAGAGCTTAAATAATTTTTCCAAGATCCTAGAGCAAAATCAAGACTCAAATCCAAGCACTTTAGCTCTGGAGTTGACATTCTCAATCCCTATGCTAAGTTCCCTTTTGCTTGTCTTCGTCATTCTCAATGCTACTTAGTTTTTATAGATTTGAATGTTGCCATGATGCTTTGTATCATGAACATTCCCATGGAAATATAAAAACCACCTTTGTTAACCAGAAGTGAACATGACTAACATTGACAAATACAATCTGCTCTCAACTTGTTGGAATCAATTTATGTAAATTAGACATAACCACAAGGTCTTTAGAAGGAACTCATTCATTAACTTAACAAGTACTCATTGAATGTCCACTACATGGCAGGCATTAAGCTAGATATACAGAGATGTGTGGTGTGGTAAAGGCCATCCAATAGCCTCATCTGACTCTTTGGTGACATCTCTGAAAAGACAGCATCCATTGAAATATTCTGAATTATCAAGTGTCAATTCATCCTAGAGCTAAACATTAGGGCCTCAAGAGGCTGCCTACTTCTGATAGGAACCAGTAAAACAAATAAGCAAAAATATAAATATCAGTTTACATATTATGTACAAATAGCGCATATGCACTCATATAAAGGAAAAAAAAATTTGAAAAGATCAACCAAATTACAGGGGAGGGGGAAAAATGTTTAAATTTATCCCTTTGTAGTATTTCTACCTTAGCAATAGCACTTTGGGAAGAATGCCTAGGAGGGGAGGAGTGGGGAGGGAGAGTGGGGAAGGAGTGGCATTTGAAAAGAAAACAATGATTTGATGTAAATCAATCAGCAAGCAAGTATAGAAACGTGACAAGAGTTTTGGTCAAAGGTTTTATGCCCCATGCTTTCAATGACCTCTGAAAGCACAGTATCAGACAATTGGTTGGAGAAAGAGTGAAGGTTGCAGTTCTATTATATAGTAATTTCATGTCAAACTGGAATTAATTGTCCAGTCCCTTTGTGCTTTTGATAGTTGTGGTCAATGAATTGATCTGACACTGAAAATTAATGCCTGCCATATATTTTGTGTGAAATGATGATACTATGCTCACCAAGTTGTCAAGGCAGGCTGTTACCTTCACTGAGAAGTCTCTCTGAAGATTAGCTTTTATAAAAAATTGAAAAGTCCAACTGTTTTATCAATCAACCATACTTTCTATTCAGCAGTGAAGTTCTGGGTACTCAGCCAGAAGATCAGAGTTATCCTGAGTCCCAGGTAAAGCATAATGGAGGCTATTTACATGTGGCACTTTGATGACAGCTAAGTTAGAACAACAATGGAGAACTGATGAAATGGGCCATGCTCTCTCAGCCAGCAGCCATACAGAATAGTCTGTTTAGGAATTTGGGAGGTTGCAAAATTCAGATTTTGTTTGTAATTGACATATAGTAGGTGTACATATTAATAGTTAAATCTTAAGATGGACTCAAGTTGGATTTTTTTTTTTTTTAGAAGAGGGAACTTTTCTGCAAAACGTAATACACCATTCTTGAACAATGTTAGGGACCAATGAGGTAATATATGTAAAATGAAATTGATCGTTCCAGGAGAAAAAAAAAACAACGAACTCATCTAAAGGCTAAGTACTCTGTATGTCAATTTTTACCTGATCTTTTTGTTAATGAAGCAAATTAGCACCATTAAAAAAAGTCGACATTAAATAGCAAGTCCTTTATTTAACAGATGCAAGGTGATTTTTGGCTAGAATAGAGAAAATTTAAGACTCAAAGTCATAAAGCAGATAAGCATTCCATTTAATAGTTTGAAATATATTAACTATACTTTGTTTTTACTTTACATTTATTTTGTTTTCATTGAAAAAACACACAGTCAGCTGAAATACATTCTCTTGGATAATGATAAGTATAATTATTATTTAATATGTACTTGATAATCAACATCTATGCAGGATACAAATCTTTAAATAGCAAGCTGAATATTTACATCTTCTTTTACTTGTGTCTACTAAGGACATTATATATATACATATGCACACACATATACACATATACACAAATATTCTTGTATAGTATAGTTTAAAATGTATTTAAATTTTTTAAAGACATTGATTACTTTTTAAGAAGCATGATTTTCTCCTGTTTGCATTATGCATTTTAAAAATCTTTTATACATGTTGCTGCTTCGCTAATTACAGATTGGCAAGTGATCAAGAGAACTAATAAGAGCATACAGATTTCTTTTAAAAATTCTGTTGTAATGTTAATAAAAGGGGTAAAGTTACAATGTCAATTGAAGAACTGTTTTCTTTTCCAGACACTTGTTCTTAATGATGACTTATACTTGAGGAAGACGGATACTGTTCTTTCCTAAAGAACTCATTTTTTCCCCCATGATGGCATTTTGAAGTCTATGATTTGTCAAAACTCTCAGCAGGAAATATAATGGCTAAGCATGGCTTAACATGTCATTTATTCAAGTAACATGGTCTCAGTTCTGTGGGTGATAGAAATTCTCAGTCCCTGGTTTACCCTTGGCCACCATTTTAGTCAATGATTACAATGAAAGAATGAAGTTTGTACTTGCAGAAGTGACTTATTCTGGGTGAAATTCAGTGTCACCTTGTTTTATCCTTAGAGAATAGTGATTCCACATCATCTGGTAAGGACAAAATGACATTACCAATCACCAGTACCTTAATTACTTTCCCATATGTGGAAAGTAGGCTCAACTTCCTTGCCGTATATGGTGAAAGTTTCTAGGGAAAATACACAGATGAAAAAAATATACATGTTTCCAAATATTTTTGAAGAGCCCAGCCCAAATTGTAATGCCCAATGTAAAGAAAATGGTAGCCTTACAGAAATCATAGATTAGTCCAGGTATTTGCATGAGTACGCTGTAAGATATAGGCATTGGTAGCTGGATGGAAATCATATGAATGGAAATAAAGTCATCAGATTTGAGTTCCTGCCACTCAGAGGAAAGGCTACCAGGAATGAACTTTTCCCCACAATGTGCTATTTGACACAAGTCCTTTATCTTGGTTTCATGGGATGTGTACACCACTTCTTTACATTTTGTTTCCTAACCTTTCTCTCTTAGATCATACCATATCTTCCAGAAGTCTACATGTCTTTTGGTCACAATTTCAAAGACCCCAGTTTGAAATGTAAACAGTATACAATTTTCCCCAAGTGCTATGTTCAGCATCTACCCAAAAATTTAAAACCTCAAATCTTGTTAAAATATTCTTCAACAATCCTTTGAATAGTTGATGAAGAACAGTGCAACATACTTGATTTGATATATGTAACCTGCAGATATTTTCAAACTTTCTATGAGTCAATGTTTCCCTATGGCCCTCAACTAATTATTTAATACTTTTCTCCAGGATTTAAAGACCTTGCCATCACCCACGTTGCTTGGGTATCTTTGTAAATGGTCAGAAAACTCTCAAAATCATTCCCCTAGTCCTTTCTTATGTTGCACTAGTGCATGATAACTATGTAAAGCTTGATTCCATTCATTGCTTGCAGTACCCACTCACTTGAGTGGTATTTCAGGGGAACTTCCTAGACTATTTAAAATGCTACTTTCTTTTCTGTCTCAATACTTTTATTATATATTTACTATAGACTTTGGAATGTGAAATAGTAAAAGTTTCTTGTTTAATTTAAACTTTGAACACTATCCACATACAAAATAATATGGTTTTTCTCAACTTTGATTTGTCAAATTATAGAAGAATTAGCCCAGTTAAAACAGCAGTTTGCTTTTTGTGGAAATAAAGGAAATCCCTGTGGGTGCAGGCATCATCTGCTGAATAAGCAAGTTAATATAGAGGAAAGAGCACAGGGGTCAGATTACCTGGATTCAATTAAATTTGGCTCTGCCTTTTCCTGTGTAGGCAACCTGAAGCTAAATTTATTACCCTGTCCTAAAGCCTGGTTTCCACATTTTAATAATGATGATAATTATATTATCAAGTCCATAGAATTAATTGGGAAGTTGAATGAGATACTGCCTAAAAAATATCAGTTGTATGAAAAAGTGCCACATAAATATTGTTCTTTTTGTTTTTAAGATTTTTTTTTAATATGCAGATTGGAGAACAAAGCAATGTAATGAGTTTGAATAGTTATATCCCAAATGGCTTCTTCCTCTAAGTTGTTCATATGGCCTTATCACAGAGCAATTTAGAAAGAGCCGCTGAGGAATAGAGATGTCCCTCCCTGTACATGTGGACCTTTCTTGTACATGACTAGTTCAGGACCCAGGTAAAGCTGTATGTGTAGGTTTTATTTGTTAAGTTTCCAATAAGTGACCTGGGTAAAAGTTATGAGTGATTTTTCTATTTCAGACTATATTCAGAATAGGACCAGGTCCTCCCAACTGAGCTATTTATCACCAGTCTTCATTCTGCTCCCCCGTCTCCCATCTTATTTCCCCACAAGCAAAACATCTCCATAGTGTATAACTGAGACCTGAGTAGCTGAATAGCTATTCAGAAATAGAGTATAAAGACTCCAATCCCATGCACTGTGTTTTCTACATCAGAGCGATACTTCCTAATTGTTGCTCACATGCCCGGGGTCATATAATATGAGTGCTCTCACTTTCTTTACACATGTATGATCACCACCCCTGCTGTTAGATCTCCACTCTTGCCATGTGGCTGTGTCATCTGAAGCAGTATTTACTGAAGCCACTGTCAGCTGCCCCACGGCTTAGCCCTGATGCCTGGTTCCTGTTACCTTGGGACATTGGATAGGTTGGTCACACCTTTCTTTCACAGGCTCATCTTGATTTGCCTCGTAATTACTAGTATTTCCTCTCAGGGTCAGTTCTTAGTCTTCTTTTCTCATTGCAGAAAGAAATACTCGATGAGATCATCACCTCCCAAGGTTTTAACTGGCACTTAAACAACCATAATTCCCAAATACTTGTCTCCAGAGCACTGCTGTGTATTTCACTGTCTGACAGGCAACTACAAACCCAACATAATGCTAAAATTCAAGCCTTCTTATCTTCCTCACTCCTTTGCAAAAAAACAAGAAAACTAGAAAGATGAAAGAAAGAAAGAAGAAAGAAAGAAAGAAAGAAAGAAAGAAAGAAAGAAAGAAAGAAAGAAAAAGAAGAAGGAGGAGGAAGGAAGGAAGGAAGGAAGGAAGGAAGGAAGGAAGGAAGGAAGGAAGGAAGGAAGGAAGGAAAAGAAACTTGCCATCTCTCTTATAATTTCTGTTTCAGTTATATCTCTTTTCACCCAATCTGGGAAGGCAGAAAATGTAAGAAAATCTTTGCTTCCCTATGCTCCTTTACTCTGCATAATGATCACTCAGGGCACGCCTGTATTGCCCGTTCAGTAATGTCTCTTTAATCCACCCATTCCTTCCACCACCACTGTCCATGTTCTAGTGTGGGTCCTCGTCAGCCTCGTACCTGTGGTCACATCAGGTGTCACATCTAATACCTCACCCATCTCTTCTTCCTTCCATTGCCTTCTGCACAGCCACCTAACTTGTCTGTCTAAAGCAAAAGCCAACTGTGTCATTCCTTTTCTGCTTAAAAACAAAACTCAAAATAAAAATGACTTATTCCATGTCCCCTTGAGGTAATAGTTCATTTTTAAATTCAGCAGAATTCTTTCAGAGAGTCTCTTGTACTCAAGACCTCTACTTCCTCTGCTTCTCGCTCTCTCTCTCTTTCTTTTTAAGGATTTATTTCTTTATTTTGGACACACACAGAGAGAGAGCATGAAAGTATGAGTAGGGAGAGGAGTGGAGGGAGACAGTCATTAAGCAGACTTCCTGCTGAGTGAGGTGACTAATGCGGGGTTGGATCCGTGACCCATAAGATCACGACCTGAGCCAATACCAAGAGTCAGACGCTTAATCCACTGAGGCACACAGGCTCCTCACCTCTGCTTCTCTGCCTTTCTTTTGATTTTACTCTAATTTCTCACATCCAGCAATCCACTAAAATCACCCCTTGCAATCCACTAAAATCTCTCTGGTCAACAAAAGAGTGACTTCTGTGTTGCTGTTCAAAGTTATTTTGGTTTTCATTGTACTCTATTAGCATCATTTAACAAAGGTAATCTCTGTTTTTGAAACACTTTCTTTACTTGGACTCGGGGCCACTGTTCTCTCTTGAATCTCCTCATTTCCTTCCCAAGATTCTTTACTGGTTCCACCTTATCTTCTGGATCCCAAATATTTGAATGCCTGAGTGCCTGAGGGCTCAAGCCTCCAAGCCGTCTCTCCCTCCACTCTATAGTTGATCTCCCCCGTGCTCATTGCAATAAACTGATATATAAGCTGACTCCCAAAACTATACCTCTGGCGTTGACCTAATTCCTGAATTTCAGACACATTTGTGCAATTGCCTACTTGAGATTTCATTTGGATGTCTGACAGGTCTCTTACGTGTTCAAAATTGACGTCTTCCTCTTCATTACTGTCAAATCTGCTCAGCCTGTGGTCTTCCCATCTCAGTACTTGTCAAATCCATTGTCCCTTGTTTAGGCCAAAAACCATGGAAACGTCTTTGACTTTCTTTTTTGCTCACACCCTACATCCAGTGAGATGAGTTCTCACCTTCCTCTCTGTTACTTTCCTAGTTTGAGCCAAGTGATGGCTACATTTGCAGCATTGCAGTGCCCTCCCAGCTTGTTCCTCTGCTTCCATCTTTGAACTCAATTGGTCTTTTCTCAGCATAACAGCCAAAGTGATCCTTTAAAATATAAAGAAATTATATCATTACTCTTTTCAAAACCCTCCTGCCTTCTTGGTCTTACTCAGAGCAAGCCCCTAAATTCTTACCATGGTGCCAAGACCTTCTATGACCTTGCTTCTTTACACCTCTCACACTGTGATCACCTGCTACCTCTCTTCCCTTAAGTTCCCTCAGCTGTGACTACACCAGCCTTCATCCTGTGTCTGAAAAATGCCAAGTATGCTGTGGTCTCAGGGCCTCTGTACATTTTTTCTTTGCCCAGAAGCTTTTTCTTCATATCCAAATTGCTTTTCCCTTTACTTTCTTCAGGTCTCAATTGATCATTCTGTATCTCCTTATCTTACCACTGAATACTTATCACTTTAGAAATATTAAGTATTTAAGTACAATTTATAAAATTAGACTGTTAGCCCCAGTGAGGACTAAGGACTTAACTGTTTTTATTAATTGATAGTTTTTTGGGGACCTGGATAGATGCATCATACCTACTAGGAATGATAAATATTAACTGAATAGACAAATGATAAACATTGTGTACATAGAACTATGTGAACAAGATTAAACATTTAAAGAAAAACAGGAAATTCATCACAATTTCTGGTAAAACTACTCAAAATGACGGAGGGTGGTTCGTTATTTCAATAATCTGAAGAGGGCAGTACATGGCATTTCACCTAACATTTTGTTCGGAAATTTATAGTAATTTAATTTTTAGCAAAGACCGTGGCTTCACAGGACAATTAAGCACTTGAAAAAGAAGAGGATTAACATTAGTGAGACTGGAAACCCAAGAGGAACTTAATGATTAAATCAATATCACTGTTTGATCTTGGCCTCCAATCAGCCCATACCTGCCAGTTGACCCCATGGCAATCACGAGGACAGCTTTTGCTTTTGCTCTCACTCCGTAAAGGCTAGTCATAGTCCTACACATCGAGAGGTGGGTAGTTTATAGCTGGGAATCGGTTTTTATTGCAATTAGAGTGGAATGAACCCCTGACAGATTAACTGGATCGGCGGTTTTCAACCATTCTCCCCCCATAGCAAGATACCTGCCAGGTAACATACATCACTCATTTGACTTGGCTGCATTGGTAATAGAGCCCATGGGCTCTGCACAAGTGCAGTCACTACCTGAATGCCCTGTCCCCAGAGTCATTTCTTCTATCAGTTTACACACTCACAACAGCCTGGGAACATTTTCTAGATGCAACCTGTCATTTTTTGAGAAGCAGTCTTAGGCCAACAGAGAATAAATTCACCCATGATTACGGAAATAGGAAATTAGAAAGCTCAGAAGACTAGGAGATCTAAAGGATTGAGAAAGACATTGTGCAAGCCTGGCATTTGTTTCTCTCATGGTGGGAGATGAAATACACAAAGGGGCAGTGGCCAGACCAAATATAAAACTACAACTCTGGCTCACAGCCTGGCACCACCAGCCCAGGAGGCTGACCTGCTATCTACAATAGGAGGCCAAACATAATCACACAATTGATCCAAAAATGGCAAGGACATGATTAATAACAACTTTTTGCCCTTTCTTCCAACTTAGAACCAACCAAAGTCAAATACGCACTCCTAACCAATCCCGTAAGATGCTCTACTCCTATGTAGCCCATACTGACAGCCTCTAATCAGGGCATACCTGAAGCCATCCCTTCTGCCAGAAAATTCTCCCACTCTTCTGCCTGCCTTTGAGTTGCTGCCAAACACAAGTGATGGTGGCTGGCCCTTTGCTTAGGGCAAGTTTTGAATAAATAATCTCTTCTTGTTCTCATGTGAGTGGGCTTCACTTATTTCCACAGCTCTCATGGGTATTGGGTAAACACTGCCCATTGCTACGGACCCCATTCTTTGACCCCTACTAGAGAAGACACAGAGGCCTTGTGTGCTGAGCTGCAACTAGTTTGCCGAGTCTGCACTGACATGGTAAGTCAACAACTGGTCTGGACTTTGCTGTCTTCATATTGAATCTCTCAGCTATTTATTCTCAGCTTGGTACCCAGGTTTTGTTATTGGCTGTCACTTGTTTGGCATCCTTGGTGAAATTCTTTAGCTTTAAACTTAAAAGCAACATAAAAACCCAATGATAACAAACATTTTGAGTAATAAAATCTATGAGACTTGGACAGGACTGAGAAATTAAAGTATGCTTTCATTATTTAATTTCATGTATATAAAATATTACTATGTTAAAAATGGCAATCCAATATTTCTAATGAAATCAGACTAAGATAAATTATATTAAACAGCATCTTGAGGGATGTGTGTATACAGGTGCAGAAGCTAAGTACTAACATCTTTTTTATTCCTAGCTTTATTGAAATATAAATGTCATATAATATTGCATAAGTTGAAGGCGTGCGACATGATGATTTGAAAATATGCATATATTTCAAATGGTTATGACAATGAGTTAGTTAACACATTCACCACCACAGAGTTGCCATTTGTGTGTGTGTATCCGGTGAGAACTTTTAAGATTGAACCTCGTAGCAAGTTTCAAGTATATAACACAGTATCGTCATCTGTAGTCACTACGCTGGACATTATTACATCCCCAGAACTGACTCAACTAATGACTGGAAATTTGTAGCTTTTGACCAACTTGGATCATTCTCCCCTCCCCCTGCAACCCATAACCAGCAATCTACTCTCTGTTTGGACACGTTCAGCTTCTTAAGATTCCACATGTAAGTGAGATCTAGGATTTGCCTTTCTCTGTCTCACATATTTCGTTTAGCACAAGACCCACAAGTTCCATCCATGCTGTGGCAAATGGCAAGATTTCCTTCTATTTTATGGCTGAATGAGATTCCGTTGTACATATGATGCTACAGTTTCTTTATTCACTCATCTGTCAATTATCACTTAGGTCGTTTGCAAGTCTTACCTGTTGTAAATGAGGACTAACCTGTCTTGAATTCCTACCGGGTCCAGGAACTGCAGTGGTGCCTTATTACACATTATCAAATGACTTTGTCTTTCGTATTTCCATAATTCCACAGTGTGGGATGTGTTTGTTATTTTCAAAAAACTTTACATTATTTGAGTAGTATTCCTAGTGTTTTAACACTCTGCTGGAACTGCTGGCAGAGGAATTTTGGCTCACTTGGTGCATTTATTTAAGGCTGGTTCTGGGTAGACGCTTTTTCATTCTTCCATGGCCTCTTGCAAGACACTTGCATATGATACACATTTTAGCCATTTGTTTTTCTACGTGGGCAAGAAACAGAAGTTTCTACAAAACATCAAGCTGATACTTATATTTTTATTTGACCTTACACTAACCCCATGAGGCTAATCTTGTCATCTGTGCTTTAAAGATGAAAACAAGGATTGGAAAGATTAAGTAACTTGACCAAATCACGCAGCTGGTAAGTGGGGGATTCCAGATGTACAAACCTGCTCAGGCTAGCCCCATAGGCTACATCCTTTCCGCTTTGCCACACTGTGCATCAAAGCATAAATACACCGTTTGGAAGCGGCAATAATAGGATTTGATGAAATAATGGTAACACAGAAAGTGTTCAAAAGAATACAATTTCTTGAGGAGACCTTTGCTATGGTGGAAAAATCCTGAGACGTTTGCGTCTAGAGCACTCGCTCCAGGTCCTGGCTGCGACAGTAGGAATTCCGCACAGCACCTGCTTCCCTGGTTAATGAAGTGTGTGCTGTCCTCTACTGGCGTAGAGGAAACACGACAGCCCACGCCGTGTGTTGGCTCTGCATGGTTTCTAAAAACCCAAATTGTCAAGTTTCTTTACTTCTGCCCAGTATTAGACATTTTCAGTGGGCCTGGGTTCCTTCTAGTGGATTTTATCCCAGAATCACCTTATGCACTTCAGCTCCTTTCTTCGCTGATCTCACATGGCCGTGCCATTCCTATTCATGTGTTTAAGCTTTAGCAAAGGCATCTAGAAAAACTAAAGCAGTATCTATCTGCCTATATGTAAATCCGGGAGATTAAAAACTGGACATATATGTTAGGGTTAAGGATGCATTAGTCCCTGTTATTTTCTCTTAATATTGCCCTAAATTACAGGTGACTGATACGCAAACTTTTGAATCCATTGTTCTTTCACATGCTGTATAAAACAGACTATTGATTCTCAGCAGGGCAACTTTAATATTCAGCCATCCATTTAATCATTCATTCATTAAATAAAGACTCATTAAAGTCTGTTTCGTGCCACCATGCTAGTGGTGGGTGGGTATAAGTAAGAGTAAGCTATCTCCAGTTCAGTGGTGTCGATGGGCATGTGAACAAATAATTGCAGCGCAGTTTAAATAATACTATGATATTTACAAAGTGCTAGGGGATCTCAGAAAGAATGAATAATTTTTGCATGAGTGTGACAAGGAGGTTTTACAGAGGAGGGTGTGTTCACACTAAAAGATGAGAAAGCATTGACGTGACTAAAAAAAAAAAAAAAGGAAAGTGCTTTCCACTGGAGCAATTCTCGTGTGCAATGATGTGAAGATAGAGAAATATGGAAGGCAAAGTCAGAGCACCGAGTTCCATATGTTGATCATGGGGAGTACTCAGAGAGTGGTGTGAGTCTGGGGCATACAGGAGGACAGAGTTACAAAGGGGCTAACTTTGCAGGAGGAATCTGGACTAGGTGTTACGTGTATTACATATATAGAGGGAAGGAAGGAGGGAAGGTGTGGATGGATCCTACTCTAAATCCATGACTATTGTGCTGGTTCTATCTAGTTCAATAAAGTGAAAATCTGACTACTGCAAGGGAAATTTGTCAATGTAAATACCAATTTCACTCTAGAAAATGCAAGCCTTAGGTGATATTTTCTGAAACCTTACCAATGCCCAAGATAAGCGGAGAACTACTGAATTCCACTTAACACTATATTATGTCACCATATACAGGCTTAACAAAATTAAAGTGAATTTGAGAGACATTTTGCGAGTGTCCCTTGGATAAAAAGAGAAATAACCCACTGTTCACTCCCTTTTCGAAAACATAAAATTCTCCATTATATTTTGTTAGTATGAAACCAGTTTGTGGCTATACTTTATCTACTTTATACCTCTCTGATTTTTAAAAAAATAAAATTTACTTCAGTAGTATAAAAGTAATATTTGATATAAAAGATTCAAAAAGGAAAAGTAGTTAAAAATATCCCCTTATATTCTTTTTAATGAATGTGAAAATGTTCCTTAAAAAAGATTCTCATTTATTTTATATTTTTTATTTTTTATTTTATTTTTTATTTTTATTTTTTTTAAGATTCTCATTTTTTAAGTATGTATTTGTACAGCCCAGGTAGTTAGGAAAACTTTGCTGCTAATAGTTTTCCATGCTACATGCTTTATGGTAAGACTTAAAATATCTCATCATTTATAAGCCCATATGGCATCTGATTCCAGTAGCACCAATCTTAAGTAATTTTGGTATCCAGACGAACTTTCCAGGGCCATTGTAATTTATTGTAGTGAACTAATAGTTAATACAAGTTTAAAACAATACCACTTTTCACAGTCTGGTGTGGTTACTGCTTTATTTTCTTCACCATTAATTAATTTTCTATTTATAGGGAACCAGTAAAGTTGCTGTGGAAAGTCTGCCGTGTTATTATATTTAGCTAATGAGTTCTTTTAAATTAGTTTTACCTAAACTCTTATTAGAAAACTTTTCAATTAGGCAGCAATATCTTATTGGGTGCTAGGGTGTGGGAGAAAGTGATACGAAGGAAAGCCTCCTGTATTAACCAAAGGACTTACTGAAATTTTGTCAGTAGTAGATTCCTGCTCAAATCCTTGCTTCTAAAACCTGTTCTCACTTTCTGCTTCTCTACTACTTTTGATATCAATATATACAAGACCTACTTAGATTCCATAAACATACAATTTAAAAATAATATCAATTCCAAATTCACTTTTAAATAATCACCATCTATTCTCTTATATGCTGGAAACAAAACAAAAACATCCAGAAACATGCGAAGAATGATGTGCCTTAATTCTTTTTCCTTTGTCTCTCCAATTATCCAATAGTAATTCCAGATCCTATATGCTCTTGCTTTTTAAGGGCACTGCCTCCACTGCAGTTGATGTAGCTGAGAAGCTGGCTGGGAAAGCCAACCTAGTAGTCAAATTGGCTCTGCCATTTAGAAATTTGCTTACTGAAAGGCTAGTCTCATAAATACCACCTTTCCCCAGATGGAGCATGCCTCTGTTTCTAAAGCGGGCCTGAGTCAGTAGGTAAAGGCTCATAATTGGTTTATGAAACCAATTATGAAACCAATAGAAATCATTGGTTTCTAATCAATACAACATCTCAAAAGGGAATGGAATGTCCCTCCTTAATTAGGTTGTATTATATGAGGCTCTGCAGGCCTTGAAACAGCAGCCCCGTTGAGCTGCCCACAGAGAATGGCAGAGAACTATGGGTGACCTCTAGAACCTGAGGCCAGCCTCTGCTCAGCAGAAAAATGAGGACCTAAAACTCTAAGGGGGTGAATTCTCCCAATAACATGAGGGCACTTGGAAAAGAATCTTTCCCCAGTTCAAGCCCATGTTTCCACCAACGCCTGGATTGTGAACTGGTGAGACCTGGAGCAGAGGATCATAGCTGTACCCAGATTCCCGATCCACAGAAACTATGAGATGATACATGCCACCAAATTAATGGTAATTTGTTCTGCAGCAGGAGCAAACGAATGTAAGTCCCTTCATTAGATGCTCTTTTGAGGGTGACATCTGTTTCTGTCCAGGACCCTAAATGCTACAGGTTGACCAGGAGTCAGCAATTATTTTCTGTGAGGGGCCCCAGATGATAAATATCTAAGCTTTGCAGGCCATAAATGATGGTCCTTGTGTATCCTCTCTTTTATATTCCCCCAACTATTTGAAAATATAGTAGCCATTCTTAGCTCAGGAGTTATACAAAAACAAGCAGTATACTAGATTTGACACAGAAGCTGTATGTAGTTCACTGACCTCTGCATTTGACAAACATGTAGTATCTGAAAGATGTGCATGTTGCTGTATCCTCATCAAAACCTATTTCCTCTACTTCCTGAGCACGTCTTGGCCAGACAATATTTCCTCAGCCTATTAAGCATGTGTGTAGCTACATGTGTGAGTTCTATCCAGTGGAATGAGGGTGAAAGTGACATAAAGCCATCCGGGTCTGACCATATAAGTGTCTCCTGCAAGGCTGCACACTCGATGATTCTCTATCCCCTGGTTGGAGAGAAAGGGTCGATGGTCCTACTGATGGAAGTCCCACAAATAGAGGGGCCCCACCTCTCAGCACCAAAGACTACCTATAGAACACCTGTGTTTAACTGGTATATGAATTTTACTGGGGCTTTAGCCGTTGAGATTTGGCAGCCCATTTCTTTGTATATATCTTAAAGCTGAAGGTACCAAGAAGTAGCTTCTGCTATATGTATTTCCTGAAGAGAATGTTCCATAGATCCGTGTCATTGATAAAGAAAACTTTCCCAGTTTTATTTTGTGCAGGTATGGTCTGTGGGAATAAGCAAGAGTAGGAATGACCCAACAGAGTTAGACTGTGGCTCAGAAATGCACATCAGATTAATAGAAGAGTCTACATCTAGAGAATGGCAGTCCTGTGCCCTTGTTACTACTTTATGGCTCCTCCATTTCTAAGATAGAACTCTCCTCTCTACTGGGCTCCAGAGACTTCCCAGATCTCTGGACACATACCTGCTCCATTTCCACAAAGCAAGGGCAATCATTGTACCCTCCCTCTCTTTGTACCTGCTTCTCCTGTCATCACACACTGGCCACTGGCCACTGGCCACTCCAGCTTACTCTTTACCACGGAAATCCAACCCTTTGCATTTCTATCAACCGTCCATGAATAGCTTCTATTGAATGGCATATAATCACCCCCATAAAATGGATATGAGTCTTTAAAGTCATTTAAATCTCCTTATTTTAGACCCTTTGAAAGGTAGCTCCTATTCAATGAAATAATTTCTCATGCAGGAAAATTATTGTACTTTGTCTGATTGATTCAGTTGGAATACGGTAGTGGGATTCTTTCTTGAGCTTGTCTTTGCCCTATAATGCAAAATGACTTGATGGTCTTCGAATTTCTTCTGAGACCGTTGGCTCAGTTATTGACAACAACATCCTTGGGGGGTTGGAATCAATAGGGATACAATACAAAGGGCACACAGCTATTACACGTGGGTTATTGCAGCATACATCTATTTATAGAGAACTTCATCAATATGAATGATTGCCTTAAGCTACCACATTGTCTTTAGTATTCATCGATTTAAAGCCTTCAAAGAATTCAAATGCCAAGTATATTAAAGAAGCATGTCTGGAACCCAAACTATTCAAATATAAAAGAGTCAATAGAAGGAGACAAAAGTTTCCTAAATAATTAATTACTAAGATCATTGCTAAAGTAACTGATCTCTTTTTCTCTCTCGCAATACAAATAATGGTGTCTCTGACACACGAAGGCAAGGGATCCAGCCGAGGCAGTGCTTGTCCAGTAACACTAGGTGGCAGCAGTGGGTTTTTAGCCAAAATGCTCCTTTTTCCAATGGGCAGAAGTTACCATGATTAAGAATTGGGCAATTAATTGAAGAACAAGGACTCTGATTGCAAATGAAGACATGAGCTTTCTTTTAGCACATTTTTAAACAAATAAAAAATATGTCTAAATATTATCAGAGGGTGAGAAAGCAAATTTGCCATCCAAGAGGGTAGGTACTAGGAATGGTGTGATTATAGTGTAGGAAAATTGAATATAACACACATAAAACTTCTTTAAATATTAAAATAAATCTCTTGTAGAAAACAAACTATTCCTTTAGGAGTAGTAGTTTCATAGGAGACTTGCATTTTTTTTTTTGAAGACTTGCATTTAAAACATTAGCAATTGCTACCAGTTAGACAGTTCTTAGCAATTTGTAATTTAAAAGGGACAGACGTGTCAACATATGATTGATATTTGAAAGGTAACTTGAACTTTTGTTGATTTATTTTCTGTAATGCTACTCAGTATTTTTAACACTCTGGTGCAAATATCTCTTAGCACAAAGGAAACCCATTAATCTTTCTGGAAATAACTAAATTGTGGGTCAATTTTTGAATCAAGAAATAATGCAAGATTAACAATCTGACCTTAGTCTGGCATAGTTAGAGCAAGAAATTAAGATAGGGTATGTTGTCGGATTCTTCCAAGGTTTTGCTCAGCATTTATATGAATAATTGAAAGCAAGTTCGGACTAATGTTACCAAATAGGGCAGGTTGATAGGGTGGATGGAGGTCTGGACGGAATCTGAGTTTTATTTCTGGCTCTGCCTCTATTTTATTTTGTGACCTTGAGTCAATATTGTAACAATCTTAGATGTCAAATATTCATTGTTAAATACGTAAAGTGTACATATTGTTTAGATGGATTCTACGTTCTAATCTGGCATTTTAATCAGCAGATTCCAATTTTTTGCCCAATGACTAGTTAGCATATGTATTTAGTAGATAGTGCAAAGAACTCGTGTGTGTGTGTGTGTGTGTGTGTGTGTGTATGCTAGAGGACTGAACTCATTTTAGACTCACAGCAAAAACAACATAGTCATAAGTGTTCTTCTTATGCAGGACTACACTGTGTATTTATTAATTTATTTTACAAATAGCTCTTGAGAATGTTGTTTGTGCAAGTCACCGTATAATGTTGTAGCCAGATGAAGGAAAAGAGGACAATAACAAGTGATTTTGTTATAACCACAGAGGATTATTTGCATTTTTGTCATTATTTTCTTTATTCTCATTTACAAAATGCAAATCAAGCACCTGTACATGAAATCTACCACAGGGAGCAATTTCACTATATTCATTAGGTCTTGGCTTAGGCTCCACAGAGAGCAAGCACTTTCAATTTTGCTAAAATGGAGAATATCCTTGAGGCGGCCCAAAGAGAGACTGGTAAAATTTAATCTGCTCAGTGTGTCACACAGATTGTACCCCCGACATGCTCGAAAACAGTGAGCTCAATGTGGCAACTTTCAGGTCTTCCTTGATTAGAAATATGTGATGACACCATCATCCAGTAAAATCACAGTTATGACCTGTCATGAAATTAGGGGTGACAGGAGTTTGAGTTTATGGGAGTTTAAAATTCTACATCGGACAACAACCAGCAATTATTGAGCCTCTACCATATGCTAAGGTCTGTCCTAAGTGCTTCCACAATAGTATCTTGTTTATTCTTCACATGGGAATATGAAATTTGTCTGACTGTTTTATAGACAAGGAAACTAAGATGGGGGAAAGTTAAGAAATTTGCCATGGTAATAAGTGGCAGAACCAGGATTCGAACCCAGGAAGTCTTGTTCTAAGAACTTGTTAAACCATCACTTCAGGTAAACGGTCTCGGAGTTGAGTCTCCTGCTGTGTAAGCATCAGGGAGAAAAAAATAATGGGACTTTGTGAGGAATGAATGTGACCAGTATAGCAGTTGTCTTTCAGGTTTGTCAGCCTCAGCACCGCTTTGCCTGTTAGGGAAAAATTGGAGTACTGATGCCCTAGGAGAACCATCAATCTGTAAAAACTCTTCCTGCTTCTCTGAGATCCATAGTGGAAAGGCTTCATGCTCTTTAGTCAATACCACATACTTTAAAAACAAACAAAAATCTCAACAGTTTTTGAAGGACTGTTTCATTATTTTCAGATGAGTCACATCAAAAGATATTGTCATTTTCTCTGAAAGAATCATATCCCATCTCTCTTTATTACTCATGTCTCTTATTACTAATGTGTCCATTGTCAATACATCAATACTGCTCAGGAAACTTCTATTTGTCTCCTGTTAACTGTTACAAAAGAAGGAAGCACAGATAGTTAAAAAAAAATAGCATAAACTACCGCTATTAAAAATTGCCTTCCCCAATACTACTTGGTATTACTTGCAAAAAAAAGAATAAATTACATTGGTTAGCTTCTGACAGCATATGTATTCCATAGCTATAAATTGGTTGCATTATATATAATTCTCAAAGGTGTAGGAGAGAGTAATAACAAATTCCCAATTAATGGAGAGGTGCAGACTCATGGGAAACCATGTCATTTGACCAATGATCTCTTCATTGGGGGCAAAATAATCTCTTTGGCTTTCATGTACTGTGGAAGTTACATTTTTCCTTACCTCAACCAAAGCTGAATATCACCAGGGATGATCATTTAATTTCACATTTTATTAAAACACTTAATGCAAAGCCATGTTATAACTGAAGGCAAAACACAGAGCCTGGTGTAAGAAGCTCTTTTTCAGAACATAGTAATGAGAGAATTACCACATTAATCTATGTATAAAGGCCCTTTAGAGATTTTCATGCCTCCTGTGGTTTCATTTTCCATGGAAATGTGGAGTAAGAAGGCTTCAAACACAATTATTCATCGTTAAACATTTCACTTTTATAGTTACTGCTCTGTCAAGATGCCGCTTCCATGGAGACACACGGTGTGACACTTTGTTTCAGCTGGGTTCTTCATACCATACACCAGCAGTGACACACCTTGATCCTGTGCACACAAAGCTGTCGCTCAGCCAGTGAATATATCTTGGACAAATGGAGACTCCTCTGTTATATAAAGGGACATCCTCCAAGTAGCAACTCCATTATCCATCTGATAATTGTACCCGATTGATAGATTGTGGCAAATCGGAAGAACTCAGGGTAGGGTTCTTATAATGCTGCTCACAAATGGCAGCCATCCAGCCTGGAATATCACTAGCCTGCTCAGCTCTCTTTGAAGTTTCAAAAAGGGGGAAAAGATTAGAGGTGAGACTAAAATTATTTTCATAAGTGTGTCTGCCCCCAGGAGTCTTGCCCTGTTTTCTCTGGTTCCAGGAATCACCCAACCAGATAATGAAGTGAGTTGCAGTAAGATGGAGCTTACTCTGTGAAAAGATGAAGCCGTATTCATCTGAAGCACCCTCCGTATTTTCCTCATCCTGGCAGATGCCTCTAGTTGACCAAGGTTTCAGCACAGGATTAAAGTTATCAAGTCAACAGTCAAGGGTAGTTAAATGGAAAGAGTGTGAGAAGTTCAATGAGAGATGGTTAAAAAATAGAAGAAGAAGAAGCCTATGCAGACATACTTAGCAGCATTCTAAAATTTTAGGGATATGGTACTAGGATCGCTTTAAACACCTTTATAATAGGCTAGAATACTGTCTCCTTAGTAACAAAAGATAGTAGACTTTATATCAGCTAAAGCCAAATACAACCTGCTGTCCAGGCCAGTTACCAAATGGATCTTGTTGCTATTAAAATGATCACCAGGGAGTTCAAGGACTAGGGAGTCATTTGAAATGGCCTTGGAAAATATGTTGAAAGGATTGCCTCAAACCATTTTCCCTGGTGCTTGTTCTTTGTCCCAGTGCTCTAACATACAGTACATGATAAAATATATCCTGTATATTTATAGTGTGTCCAGAAAATGCCAAAGTGCTTAAGGCTCTGACATTGTTTTCATTAGAGATAGATACTTCAGGGAATGTAAATGCCAACTTTTCAAATTTGCTATGAGTAGAAAATCCAAATGGTGCCAGCTTTTAAAAATATGTTGTATTGTGTGAGGCTCTGGACCAGCTGCCTATGAATTAACATGGAGAAAGGCTCTTGTGGAAGATGCAAACAAAAGCACAGGAATGACGGTGGTCATACTTGCCAAGAGCCCGGAACTTGATTATTTAGCTAACCTCATCTTTCTTCAACCTCACCCATGCTAGTTAGTAAATCTGAGAAAGGGAAAATAGACCTACAGATTAGTAACCTTTAACATCACAATATAGCTCTTTCCTTTCCTGGGGCCTTCTTCTCATCCATTTGCACGAACCCGAACCTGCAGGAGAAGTGTTCCTTTATCATTTTTTTTTTTTTGGAGTCCTTGTGCACAAGGGGCCACAGCTTCTATGCTGCTAAAAAGTACCAGGCACAGCCTGCCCTCATATCTGTCCTTTGCTTTCCACTGGGAAACCATCACGTTAAATCACTATAAGAGCAGGCCAGGCTGTCTGTTTTTGCACCCTCTAGTCCCTCTATCATAGACTCTATAAGAATTCAAGTCAATGCTTTTCAAATCATCCCCTGACTGCCTGTGAATGAAAAGCTTAGAGTCATCACCCATTCCAGGTAGGAGGCCAGATGACTGCAATTTTTCTTTAAGCAGAGAAGATGTAGTTATCCTTTCCTCAGCATGGGAATAATAGAAGGATGATAATACCTACTTCCAGTCATGGCGGAAGATGAGGATGGGCATGATAACGATGCCTCCTAAGCTATAAAACAGTGCTTCTGTTGTCTTCAATAAACATGTATATCCCATATAGTTTGTGCCAGGTACTGTGTCAGATATTGGAAGTACAGAGAGGAATAAGAAACAATTCCCGTTGTTTAAGGAATTCACTGTTTTCATAAAGGAGCTAGATTTATCAATACCTAAGATGGTGCAGGGTTATGAGACCTTTGATGATGGTAGCCATGCAAACAGCATTATTGGAGTCACATAGATGAGGTCTCCTACCTAAAACTGGGCAGGTCAAGAAAAGTTTCTGGAGGGGAAGATATCTGAGCTAAAAATTCCATACTGAATAAAGTTAATCAAAGAAAAGATTTGGATCAGGGAGTGGTATCTGGAGTAGAGACCAGGAGGAGGATGGATTAGTAAAGAAGGAGGAAAGCAGTTCTAGTAGAGGAAGCAGAAGCAGGAGATTAAGTGACAAATTTGGGAGACTTCAAGTAGCCATGCATGTGTGATTATAGAGCGCACTGCAGAGGCAAGTAAGGACAGCCGAGGACGAGAGGCCAGCAGAGAGCTGACCCTGAGGGGCTCTTGGTATGAAGGAAGTTGGTTGCCAAGCTGAAGGTTATGAGGAGCCAGTGAAGAATTTCATGTGGAGGAGTAACATGATCTTGCTCATTTTAAAAGATCACACTGCCCTTGAAATGGACTGTGACCCAAGTATAATGAATTCAGAGGTGAACTGAGGACAAAGAGTGGGGAAAATCTTACATGGCATTTAAAGAGGAAGATACTTTTGATTCCTCTTTTGGCTATTATTTAGCTTAGGATTCTCACATTTTATATACATATTTTTAAGAAAAATATATTCACACTATCATTAATATTTTTAGAAATATCCTTTTTTCCCCCTAGAAGGTGAATACATTTAAGCCAGGTATGAGAGAGAAGATTTTGCTTAATATCCTCAGACTTTCTTTTTAATAAAGATTTTATTTTTAACTAACCTTTACGCCCAATATGGGGCTCAAACTTACAACTCTGAGATCAAGGGTCATATGCTCTACCAACTGGGCCAGCGACGTGCCCCAAGATCCTCAGTCTTTCTAAATCAAATTATTGCTGCTGGAGCCCAGGAGAAATGAGCTATTTGAACCTAAATGTGGAGGAATCAGTTCATTATCCTATGTCTTTCAGGTCTAGGAGGAACTTTGGGATACTTACACACTACATTCAGTCAAGTTGGTAGATTATGTTGTACTGGCTTCTTGATCAACAGATGTTGAGTTTAGTGGCTAGATCTAATTCAAATGGAAACATTTTTCTTTATCACTTAAATCTTGGCTAACATTCATTGATAACTGTATTAAAAGAATCATGAAAGCAGGTTGTGCCTACATAATCAGCAAATTGTCCATCTAAAGTTTCATTCAGTGAATCTGGCTTTCTTATGCGGCAAACTCAATTGACTTGTCGAGTGATCTGAATTGGCCATCAGAACAATACCAAGTTGCTCTTTTATATCAAGTACACATGGCCTAAGTTTAGTTTTGCTTTCTAGTACTATCTCATCAAATACAAAATTTATCCATCAACTTAAATATGGTGGTCATAGTAGGCATTTGTTGTGTTTTTGGTTAGGCAATACATAGTTTTCTCTTCCTAACAGCATCTCCATTTTCTTTGAGGAATTTATCTTTCCCTCCTTATGTGTCATCTTGGAAGGCTTGTAACTGGGTTACCTTTTCCTCTTGCTAAGGAAGCTGACAGGGCTTTGGAGGCTCTTTGTGGTAGATTTCTCTCACTGTTCTGTTGGGGAAAAGGAGGTACATCTGTGATCTAATTTGAGCTAATCAATTCTCCCTTCCAGAGTTTTGGATCTCAGGAGAGGCCCACACTGCTGAAAGGGACAGCTGGAAAAGAATCATTCCAGCTTTGGTGTTAGGTAAGAGCTATTCCCACTTCCAACACCTTCTGTAGCTCACTCATTCTCATCTGTGCCAAGCCAGTTATTCAACATTCCCTTCCAGTCTCTGAGCCCCTTCCAATCGTTCTGGTCAAGTCACTCTTGCTTGGGTCAGCTGTATGTGTTTTCTATTCCTTGCCATCAAAGAATTCTAACTCATAGATTGGTAATGAATAATTTGCTTTCACAGAAGCTGACATGCTTTGCTCATGACTCACACAAACTCTAACAATATGCTTCTGAAATATGGAGAAACCAAGGGTATTAACTCCATTTTAAACAGAAGCAGCTAAAGTACTAAGACATTGAGGATTTGGTTTACGTCATGAAGCTCATCAGAAGCAGAATTAAAAATAAAATAGGGACCTATTGGCTCCTAACTATGCCAATAATTAGTGGTGTAACCTTGAGTAAGTTACTTAACCTCTTTGGGCTCCAGTTTCTTCAACTGTAAAATTAGAGGATTGGGTCAGATGATCTCTAAGGTCTCTTCCACCTCTAAGATCATTTGGTTTTTCATCTGGGGTTCTTTTCTAGAGACTTCTGCTCCATGGTCAGAGACCCTAGTCCGTGGACAGAATATATTAGTAGCTGAGATATAGTGTTCCTAATAAAATATATTTTAATCATCTGTGAAAGCAAAATACGAGAATAGATTTCTTATTTGCACTTCCATAGGCTCTATGGCTATCTCTCCCTAATAGCAAAACTGTCCTTCTTTTCCCAAATAGAAATCTGAAACATCCTAAATGTTTATTGTCAAGGGAAAATCACTGAATTTATCAGAACCCAAACTGAGACCTTTTGGCTTTGCCTAGTGGTATATTTATATATTTAAAACAATTTAAAAAAATAAAACAAACGTATCATGAGGCAAAAGTACATTGGAGTCAACATTTCACTAATGTTCTCACATATACTATCTTTTCACTTTCTGAGAGACATCATCCTCATGCTTACCATCTTAATAGCTAGAATTATAGTCTTCTAAATCTCAATTTGGGGAATATTTTGTTTCATCATCCTGTCCAACCTAAGACTTTAAAAAGCATATATTCAAAAAAAGAAAATCCTGCAGTGAAAATTTGTATATGATTACATGTGTGTCTTTTTTTTTTTCTGCTCCCAATAAGAAAAGTGAAGCAAATGAAAAAAGCAAGTGAAGTACAATTGTAAAGTGGGAATATTTAATTGAAGGAATTGTTATCATATATTTGATAATCCATGTCACTCATAAAATAATGAAAGCACAAATGAAAGTTTTCAAAGGCTTTTGATATCATATTCCTCTGATGTTTTGAAGCACTCGGTTGAAGAAAGAATGGCTTCTAATTAGAAGAGAAATAACATCATGAATTGATTTTCTCATTCTTGATGATAATACCCAGAAAAGTTCAAGCAAATCCTATATAAGCAAAAAAGTACTAAATTAAACTTAAAAATTTATATTTTAAAAACTCAGTCTAAAATATGTTATTTTTTATAATTGAAAGCTAGTAGTTTTCACAATATTTTAGTTTGGGCTTGTTATGTCAGAAAAAGCACAGGTTAATACATATATACATGTGTACCTATACATATGTATGTATCATACATGCATACATACACACAATATGAAAGTATATACGAGAAGAGTTAATCCTGTTTTTTTAATAAAGATTTTATTTGTTTATTCATGAGAGACACACACACACACACACACAGAGGCAGAGATACAGGCAGAGGGAGAAGCAGGCCCCATGCAGAGAACCTGATGTGGGACTCCATCCCGGGTCTCCAGGATCACGCCCTGGGCTGAAGGCAGTGCTAAACCATTGAGCCACCCGGGCTGCCCAAGAGTTATTCCTGTTGATAAACAATTAATCATTTGAAGCAGGTGTAACTGGCCACCAATTTCCACCATAAGACAGCTATTAAAATTTCAGAAAGTGATTTAAGAAAGCAAACAATGTCCTGCTTATCACTTTTCACATCCTGCTCCACAAGATAAAAAAAAAAAAAAGCTTACACATGTTCTGTATCAACTATAGTTGGTCTCAAGCGACAAAGAGCTCAAATTCCAAATTCATTTCCTTGGATAAGAACAGACCACTAGTTTACAGAACTGAAAATTCTAGATGTAAACAGAGCTGTGGACGAAGCTCTATCTAAGGCTTACAGCTTACAGGATGTAATCAGGAGTAGCTGCTTCTTTCAGAAGGCTTGTCTTTAACTCTGAATCCACATGCTTATAGATTTAGATCCAGAGGTGAAAAAGACAAATCTCTTCCAGAACCTTCAGTAAAAATACCACTGTGACTTGGTGGCTCTAATTGGGTAACATCCAAGAATGCAGAGATCTGGTTGGCAAGGTTTGGATCACTTGCTTTCCCCTAAACTGAGGGTAGAAGTGGACATTAACTCCAATGAAAGTACATCAAAAGGTGAGGAGGGGTGATTAAAGGAATAGAAGAGTAAAGAAATGCTGGAAAAAGAGTAACAAAAAATATTTTCTCCCCACCATGATGTTATTTCTCTCTGCATAAAAAGACAGTGTCTCCAATGCTCAGTACTCAACATACTATTTGGGGCTCTTCTATCTTATTTGAGGTTCTCATTCACTTTCAGTCCTCAGATACAGTATTCCCCCCTTACCCACAGTTTTCCTTTTCTGTGGTTTCAGTTATCTGAGGCCAACCACACTCTGGAAGCAGATGATCCCTCTTCTAAGAGATCATCAGGTCAATAGTAGCCTAATACTCTGTCACAATGTCTACACCATTCACCTCACTTCATCCCTTCGTGCAGCCATTTTACCATCTCATGTCATCACAAGATGAAGGCAACAATTTTTTTTCATTTTTTTTGATTTAAATTCTTTTAGCCAACATATTGTACATCATTAGTCTCAGATGTAGTGTTTAATAATTTATCAGTTGCATGTAACACCCAGTGCTCATCACATCATGTGCCATCCTTAATGCCCATCACCTAGTTACCCCATCCCCCTACCCAATCCCCTCCAGGAACCCCAGTTTGTTTCTATAGTTAATAGTCTCTCATGGTTTTTCTCCCTCACTGATACCTCCCATTCAGTTTTCTTTCCCTTCCCCTATGATTCTCAGTGCTGTTTCCTATATTCTACATGAGTGAAACCATATGATAATTGTCTTTCTCTGATTGACTTATTTCACTCAGCATAATACCTTCTAGTTCCATCCATATCAATGCAAATAGCATTTATCCTTTCTGATGGGTAATATTGCATTGTGTATATATATATATATATATATATATATATATATATATATATGTGTGTGTGTGTGTGTACATATATATATCTTCTTTGCCCATTTATCTGTTGATGGACATCTCAGTTCTTTCCACAGTTTGGCTATTGTGGACATTGCTCTTATGAAAATTGGGGTGCAGGTGCTTCTTTGGATCATTATATTTCTGTTTTGGGGGTAAATACCTAGCAGTGCAATTGTTGGGTCATAGGGTAGCTCTATTTTCAACTTCTTGAGGAACCTTCATAACCGTTTTCCAGAGCGGCTGTACCAGCCTGCATTCCTATTAATAGTGTAAGAGGATTTCCCTTTCTCTACATCCTCACCAACATTTGTTGTTTCCTGTCTTGTTAATTTTAGGCCAGGCAACAATTTTTAAAGTTTCAAAGGCACATTCTGATGCCTCTACAATGTAATTCCAGTCAGGATATTTAACCAAACTTTAAAAATTGCTATCTGGATCTAAAGAAAAATACAGATTGAAAGTGAAAGGGTGGGAAAGCATTTATCAGGAAAATGGAAGTGAAAAAAAAAGCTGGGGTAGCTATACTTAGACATTAGAAAAAATAGACTTTAAAACAAAGACTGTATTAAGAAATAAAGAAGGACACTGCATAATCATAAAGGGAACAATCCAACAAAAAGATACAACAATTGTAAATATTTATGCACTCAACATGGGACCTCCCAAATAGATGAAGTAGCTACTAACAAACATAAAAGAAGTAATCGATAATAATATAATAATAGTAGGGAATTTTAACACCCCATTTACATCAAAGGTTAGGTCATTCAAACAGAAAATCAACAAGGAAACAGTGGCTTTGAGAGACACTTTGGACCAGATGGATCAAACAGATATATTCAGAACATTCTATCCTAAAACAGCAGAATACACATTCTTTTCAAGTACACATGTAACATTCTCCAGAATAATTCACATATTAGACCACAAAACAATTTTCAACAAATTCAAAAAGATTCAAGTCATATTAGGCATCTTTTATAATCACAATGTTATGAAACTAGAAATTAACCACAGGAAAAGATCTGGAAAGAACATAAATAAATGGAGGTTAACTAACATGTTACCAAACAATGAATGAGTCAACTAAGAAATTGAAAAGGAATACAAGAATACATGAGACAAATGAAAATAAAAATACAACAGTCCGAAATCTTTTAGATACAGCAAAGCTGTTCTAAGAGGAAGCTTATAGCAATACAAGCCTACCTCAAGAAGCAAGAAAAATAGGTAGCCCAAGCAGTTCAGTGGTTTAGCGCCGCCTGCAGCCCAGGGCCTGATCCTGCAGACCCAGGATGGAGTCTCACATTAGTCTCTCTGCATGGAGCCTGCTTCTCCCTCTGCCTGTGTCTCTGCCTCTCTCTTTCTCTCTGTGTCTCTCATGAATAAATAAATACAATCTTAAAAAAAAAATAAAATTCTAAAAAAAGAAGCAAGAAAAATCTCAAATAAACAGTCTAACCTTACACCTAAAGTAGCTAGAGAAAGAACAAACAAAGCCCAAAACTAGTAGAAGGAAGGAAATAATAAAGATTAGAGCAGAAATAAATTAAATAGAAATTTAAAAACCACAGCAGGTCAATGAAAACAGGAGCTAGTTATTTGAAAAGATCAATGAAATTGATAAACCACAAACCAAACTCATCAAAAACAAAACAAAACAGGAAACAGACTGGACTCAAATAAGCAAAATCAGAAATGAAGAGGAGAAGTAACAACCAAAACCACAGAAATACAAAAGATCATGAGAAAATTTTATGAAAAAGTATATGCCAACAAATTGGACAATGTAGAAGAAATAGATAAATTCCTAGAAACACATAACCTTCCAAAAACTGAATCTGGAAGAAATAGAAAGGCTAAACAGACGCGTTACCAGCAATGAAATTGAATCAGTAATAAAAAAAACTCCCAAGAAACAAAAGTCAAGCATCAGATGGCCTCACTCATAAATTCTACCAAACATTTGAAAAGGAGTTAATAATACCTATTCTTCTTAAATTATTTCAAAAAAATAGAAGAGGAAACAGAGTTTTCAAATCCATTCTACGAAGCCAGTATTACCATGATATCAAAACCAGATAAAAACATCACTGAAAAAGAGAACTACAGGAAAATGTTTCTGACGAACATAGATGCAAAATTGCTCAACAAAATATTAGCAAACTAAATCCAACAAAATGTTAAAAAAAAAAACAAACAAACATTCACAATGATCAAGTGGAATTATTCCTGGAATGCAACAGTGGTTTGATATTTGCAAACCAACCAGTGTGATACAGCACATCAACAAGAGAAAGGATTAAAATCATGATCATTTTAATAGATGCAGCATTTGACAAAGTACAACAACCATTCATGATAAAAGCCCTCAATAAAATAAATTTAGAGGAAACATATCTCAACATAATAAAGGCCATAGATGAAAAACCCACAGCTAACATCATACTCAATGGGCAAAAACTGAGAGCTTGTACCCCAAGATCAGGAGTAAGATAAGAAATGTGTGGGAAATATCAGAAAGGGAGACAGAACATAAAGACTCCTAACTCTGGGAAATGAACTAGGGGTGGTGGAAGGGGAGGAGGGCGGGGGGTGGGGGTGAATGGGTGACGGGCACTGAGGGGGGCACTTGACGGGATGAGCACTGGGTGTTATTCTGTATGTTGGTAAATTGAACATCAATAAAAAATAAATTTATTATTAAAAAAAAAAGAGAATGACCACTCTCACTACTTTTATTCAACATAGTACTGAAAATTTTAGCCACAGCAATCAGACAAGAAAAGGAAATAAAAGGCATCCAAATTGGTAAGGAAGAAGTAAAACTTTCACTATATGTAGATGACATGCTACACTATATAGAAAACCCTAAAAGACTACACCAAAAAATCTATTAGAACTGATGAATGAATTCAGTAAAGTCACAGGATATAAAATTAATATATAGAAATCTGTTCCATTTTTATACACTAATAATGAAGGAGCAGAAATAGAGATTAAGAAAATAATCCCACTTATAATTGCACCAAAAAAATAAGATGCCTAGAAATAAATTTGATCAAGGAGGTGAAAGACTTGTCCTCTGGAAACTATAAAACACTGATGAAAGAAATTGAAGATGAAACAAAAACTTGGACAGATATTTCATGCTCATGGATTGGTAGAACATATATTGTTAAAATGTCCATACAACCCAAAGTAATCTACAGAGTTAATGCAATTCACATCACAATACCAATAGCATTTTTCACAGAACTATAACAAATAATCCTAAAGTTTTTATGGCAGCACAAAAGACTCCAAATAGCCAAAGCAATCTTGAAAAAGAAGAACAAAACTGAAGAGCCCAGATTTTAAGATATACTACAAAGCTATCATGGAACAGAATAGACAACCTAGAAATAAATCCATGATTATATGGTCAATCTACAACAAAGGAGACAAGAACATGCAATGAGAAACAGACCATCTCTTCAACAAATGGTTTTGGGAAAACTGGATAGCTACATGCAAAATAATTAAACTGGACCACTTTTTACACCATACACAAAAATAAATTAAACATGGATTAAAGACCTAAATGTGAGACCTGTTAACCATAAAAAATCCTAGAAGAGAACACAGACAGTAATTTCTCTGTCATTGGCTACAACAGTTTTACAGATATGGCTCCCAAGGCAAGGGAAACAAAAGCGAAAAATCAACTCTTGGGACTATAGCAAAATGAAAAGGTTTTGCACAGCAAAGGAAACCACTAAAAAAACAAACGACAGCCTACTGAATGGGAGAAGATATTTGCAAATTATATATCCAGTAAGAGATTAATATCTAAATATATAAAGAACTTACACAAGTCAACACACGCAAAAAAACAATCCAATTTAAAAATGAGCAGAAGACACGAACAGACATTTCACCAAAGAAGACATACAGGTGGCCAACAGACACATGGAAAGATTTTCAACATCACTTATCATCAAGGAAATGCAAATCAAAATCACAATGAAATCTCTCTCCTTACACCCATCAAAATGGCTAAAATAAAAAACACAAAAAACAACAAATGTTGGCAAGGATATGGAGAAAAAGGAACCTTCTTGCACTATTGGTGGGAATGCAAACTAGTGCAACCACTGTGGAAAATAGTATGGAAGTTCCTCAAAAAAATTAAAAAAAAAAATTACTATAGGATCCAGTAATTCCGCTACCGGATATTTACCCAAAGAATACAAAAACACTCATTTGAAAAGATAGCATATCCTCGGAGTGGACTTGAATAAAAGGCACATATCTCTTCATAATTATAGCTATGACATATTAGAAAGTACTTTAAGCCTTTCCTTACATGTTATCACAGATGAGTGGTTCCTTATTCTCCATCTGAATTTGAAGGTGATGATAGCTTTTATTAAGCCTCATCATAAACTGCATCTGAAAAATAAAATTTCCTTTTAGATTAAAACAAACCTAACAAAAACCAGCTGTTCTTTGAAGTAGTATGTTCATAGCCTCATAGCCTCAGCACATGCAAGTCTACTTCTAAAAGCAACATGTGGAAATTGCCCAGGAGAGGTTGCCTGCTATCCACTTGACTAACCACACTTCTCTCAGCATCCTTCATTCCACCATTAAATCAGAAGAGAAAGAAAATAATGATTCAGTGCCTACTTCAGGAAAATGTGGAAATTTAGTGACAGCCAAGACTATTCAGAAGTGAGTAAAGTCCCCTTCCTGACACACATCATAATCAACACGAGTTCCACATGGTTTTACATTTAAATATTAAAAAATGAAACCATAAAGCCATTCCCTAAAAGTAAATGTGGGTGTTTATTTACATGGTTCTCTGTAGGAAGATCTTTATAAGCACACACAAAAGAAAGAAACCATAATGACAAAGAATAATGCATATAAGTGCCTTAAGTACAGGTGTGCATACACACACATACACACACACACACAACTATTTCTGGGCATTAAAAAGCCATTAAAAAAACGGAGAAAAATTGAGAAATATTGAAAATAAGTAACAGGCAATATGTTAATATTTTCAACTATAAATACCTCTTATAAACTAATGGAAATAAGACAAACATCTTTCAAATTGAACAATTTATAAAAAGGAAATGACCAACACAAATCGATTAAAGTATTACTAATAATTCAATTTAAGGCAGAAAAGATACAGATTTCTTTCATAAAAACTGGCACCAAAAAAATGCCCAAAGAAGATTCTCAATGTTAGTGTGAAAATTGTGTATTTTCAGGCACTAGTGAACAGCTTGTTGATATGCACCAAAAGGCTTAAATGTGTGCATAACTCCATGACACAGCCCTTCCGTGTCCCTAAATTTATCACAAAGAGGTGTTCATGGATGTCTGCCAAAATAGAAATATAAATCAAAACACTGTTGATGATTCTGAAAAACTAGAATTGAACCAAACTGTCCAAAAATAAGTTTTTTGATGTGGACTTTTACCTTATTATTGAAAATTATGTTAAATAACATTAAATTACTTGTTTTTATTTGTCACAAGTATTTCATGCATGTTATTGCTAGAGAGCTTAAAAAAAAAAAACCTGACAAATACATTTGATCCTGATACAGTTCTATGAAATGAGGCAGTTCCTATAATTAGCCTTATTTTGCAGAGAAGAAAACTAAGCCCCTGAGCAATTATTGACAGGTCCAAGATCATAGAGCAGGTACATGGTGAAGCTGGTCCATCTAACCATGCAATATCCTTTGAACTGATTACATTCTATTTATGTTTTGGCTAGTAGCATATTTTAATTCCCGGGATTACAGTGTTCATGTTAGGCTGACAAAATATGATGTAGTAAACTACATTTCTTCCAAATTGTGTCCTTCTACTCGAGAGCTGCATTTCAGTACCCATCATTCTATGAGGGCTCAAGGAAACAAAATCAGCCTTGGGAGCATTTCACCATAAAAGCCACTTTGGAGGATAGGCCGACCCCACTTTATATCATCCTTGCATAGTGCTCATTCAGGATCAATCCCTTCCTATCTGAATGACTTTCTGGTATATACAGATAAAGCAGCCCGTTCCAATACACCCATAGTACACACACACACACACACACACACACACACGTGTGTGCTTCCTCCCCCATGCGCTTTGAGTGCTATCTCATGCTCTGAGCCAAAGAATGAGAGCAGCAGCAGACTGTTTTGCACATTCTTGGCCTGTGAGTTTTAGTGCAAATTCTCTCGGCCAGTAACCATTCTAAAGTGATATACAGAACTGACTGTTTTTTACCGTGAATGATTACATATTTTGCTCTGACCTCAATTGCTGCCACGTATTTTATCTTTGGCCAGTTTTGACACACCTAAAGCTGATAGAGGATGAGCAAATGTTACAGTGCCAGCTCTGTCCCCAAAGAACCAAAGATGAGTATCTCTCTACATGTTAAAACGACAGGATACGTGTGGATACGTGTGGATACGCTGGGTGGGGGTGTGCATGGGATGGCGCATAGCTCCGGGTAGAGAAAACAGATGGCAAAGACCAGCAGACAATGAAGGACTGATGGTAATTCGTTGACACTACAGAGGACAGCATACACATCGCTGTGACCTGTGACACAACCAAAATTGGTTGGATGGGAAGGGGAAGCTTATGACTTTGGGGAAATGAAGAGGAAAGGAAAAGTAGTTGTTAATGTAAGATGACTAGAGCACACGCTGATCCGGTTGCTCTTCCATTTCCCATTTCCCATTTCCAAGTGGATCTTGACGGGATCCACTCCCCAATTCCATTTTCTAAGAGTGTATTGGGTTTTTGGTATTGAAAAGCAGGGAATCCAACTCATATATTTTCACCAACATGAATTTAGATACCTCTTAGTCTCATAATGACCTAACAGTAAAGAGGCTAAAGCCCTAGGTTAGTGATCTTAGGCTGACCTAGTTAGCCCTACGTTAGTGCAGACTTGCTTCCATTACTGATCAGGCTGATGTGTGAGAAAACTCTTCATCTTTTTTAGTTACACTTCACAGGCTAACCAAGAAGGATGGTTTTCAAGAGTTTGGCCTTTTTCCACAGTGGTGTTCCTCAAACTTCTCTTTCTCAGAATCAGTCCCTAAGTGTCATGAAAGGAAAACAAGTTAAGTTTCCTCTGGCTAACAAAAGTTCAGGAAAACGTGAGTTCAGGGGTGCCTGGCTTCAGGAAAACCTGAGTCCAGGGGTGCCTGGCTCAGGAGTGTACATCTCCATCTCAGGGTCATGAGTTTGAACTCCATGTTGGGTGTAGAGATTACTTTTAAAAAATTTAAAATTAAAAAAAAAAAAAACACCCGAGTTAAATAACATTCTTGCATGTTCTTCAATCCCAGATCATTCAACAACTTATCTCTGCAAATATATCTTAGCATTTCCAAAAGGGGGCTATAATACGATGTAGTGTTTCCCAAAAAGAATTGACTATAAGGACCCTGTTTCACAGAGCACACATGCCATCTCCTGGGCTGCAGCTCTGCAGGACACACTTGGGAGAATGAGCTGCAGGGCAAGATCCAACAAGCCTCTGATCTGGGGTCTTACTGTTGCCTCATCTTTTTTTTTTTTTTTTTTTTCCCACTTAGCTCTCTCATGGCAAATTGTGAGGGAAAGAATTCCACCAGGTGGTAGTTTATCTGTTTACAAGTTCCCCCACGTGGGACGCATGGGTGGCTCAGTGGGTAGAGTGTCTGTCTTTGGCCCAGGGCATGATCCTAAAGTCCCAGGGATTGAGTCCCACCTCAGGCTTTCTGCATGGAGCCTGCTTTTTCCTCTGCCTATGTCTCTGCCTCTCTTTCTCTGTGTCTCTAATGAATAAATATACAAAATCTTAAAAAAAAAGAAAAGTTCCCCCATGTAATTTGAGTGTCACTGATTTTCTTAAAAGTTTGTTTTTTCACTAAAAGACAATACATACTGATCAGAAAAAGCTTTTAATGTGAGAAAAGTAGAGAGGATTATGAACATGTATAATCCCCCACCTATAGGAAAGTTGTTTGCATTTTAGTTTGAATTTTTATTCTTTTTTTTAAATTCCTATTTGTCATTATAAAAAATTATACTAAAAATCATGATACTTTTTAAAAAAAGATTCTATTCATTTATTCATGAGAGAGAGAGAGAGGCAGAGACACAGGCAGAGGGAGAAGCAGGCCCCATGCAGGGATCCCGATGCGGGACTCGATCCTGGGACTTTAGGATCATGCCCTGAGCCAGAGGCAGACGCTCAACCACTGAGCCACCCAGGCATCCCTAATTTTGTATCTTTATTGCAACTTCCCATCATATCATTATGAAGTTTCAGTGAGATTACAAATTTATGCAAATGAAATAGAATAAAATGCAAACTATGAAAACATAAACCCATGTGGTCCTCTGTCTTGACTCCTGCTTGCAGCTGAAAGATTGAACCCTTCTTCTCTTTTTTTTTAATGACACTCTGGGGACATTTGTGTTCTTGCTGGTTCCTACCAAATTTAATTCTTGATTTTCTGTTCCCCAGGATTATAGCATATCTGCTATTCTTGTGAAGTGAAATTCTGGTACCTTTATTAGTATCATGCTGTCATTGTATCATTGAAAATAATCCAAAATTGGAATTATTAGCGTTTTGAAATCAAGATAAACAATTTGATTATTTAATGTATATGAAAAGAAAGAAAGCCCACACATTTGGAGTGCTACATGCCTACAGATGAGAGTAGATTATGGTGTTGAAGATGGTCTGTAATTCTCACTGCAGCTCAAAGATATTTCAAATAAGTAGAATATAAATGTTACAGTTTTGATATAGATTCAGGCAGTTTATCTATGATACAACTCAAGGAATGACAAACTACAGGTCATTTCTGAAACTAAAACTACAGTTCCTCTCAACAAAAACACTATAGTCCCTTTAAAAAGACCAAACTAAACATATAAAAAGATTTTCCAAAAGATCTCTTCAAAGATTTCTAACAAGAAATAGGATTATTAGAAGAGTCAGAAGAAAATATTTGGAGTTAGCACAAAAATCCCTTATCATTTTCTTCATTAGTGGACAGTCAGAACAAACTTGGTGTGAAAAATTTGTGTACATTAATCTTTGGTACAAAATAATGACAGCAGTAATGAACTTTGATTTTTAGTAACTAGACTACATCATCTGACCTTTGACATTTTTAGGATTAATTAAAATGTTTTCATTGTGTGAGGGGATTAGCTTGTTTTCAAGCAATAACTTCCCACTAATAATTTTATCAGCTAATCGTTTGTTAGAAGGATGATGCTTGTTTGACTTTTGAATTTATGAATGTGTGAGTTAGCTGATATCATAATATATTTATAGATTTTTATTTTTGAAATTATTATTTAGCTTCATGGATTTTATTTTGTAAAATCTCAACTTATTTATTTTTATTTTTTTGCAAAATACTAGTAGGTCAATATTATGTAAAATAGATGAAAGACTAGGATGTCCTTTCATTTCCAGTATTGCATTCACTAATCACTTCTTTGGGTCTCTTGTCAAATGTCACCATCTAGAAAAGCCTTTCCTTGGGGTGAATGGCGGCTCAGTCTGTTAAGCATCCTACTCTTGGTTTCTGCTCAGGTCATGATCTCAAGGTCACGATCTTGTGGTGGTGAGATCGAGCCCCATGTCGGGCTCCCTGCTAGGGCAAGAACCTGCTTCAGATTCTCTTTCTCTCTCTCTCTGTCCCTCCCATTCATGTGTCCTCATGCTTTTTCTCTCTCTCACTCAAATAAATAAATAAATAAGAAAAGCAGAACATGCTCCCACACCAGATCCTCTCAGTACCTTGTATTGCTGAATTTTCCTACCTCTTAGATATTGTTCTGAAGTAATATTATTATTAATATATGAATAATTGTTAATAATTATTATATAATATATTAATAGTATTAATTATATTAATATGATATATTGTTAGATAATAATTGTTAATATATAAATAATATTATTATTATTTGTTTACCTGATATTATGTATCTTCCCTCAAAGGCATAGAAGCTCTCTGCGAAAAGAGTTTCCTGTCTGTGGCTTGATTGTATAGAAAAGTGTCTTGCACACGGTAAGGGATTAGAAAATATTTGTTAAAAAAAAAGAAAATATTTATTCAATGAATGTGGTAATAAAGGAAGAGCTGCAGATTTCAGTCTTTGAATAGATAATAATTAATAATGATGACATAAATTGCTGTGATTTGGGGATTATTAGTATTGACACTGAGATGAGTATTTTTGTTTTTTTTTTTAAATCTGATACTGTTTATTTAAGATCAGATCCCATTTTTTAAATTCCTGGGTCAAAGTCAACGACTCTTCTAAAGTGATTGGGAATCCATTTCAAAATATCCATTCAGGAAGGTTACACCAATTTACATTTGGATTAGTGATTCATTCTTTGTCTACTGTTTGGCTTTTAAACTTCTATGCATTGGCTTCTGTCTCCACTAATAGCGGCCTCTCCCTACTTGCTTTCTTCTAAATGATGGTATTAGATCTCTTTTTCCACTAAAAGCCAAATGCCCTTCCTGACAAAAAAAAAAAAAAAAAAAGATTTGAGACTACAACTTCAAGTGTGATTGTTATTTCCTTAGGTGCTCTCCATAAGGGCATGGTCAGTGATCGTAAAAATTAAACACAAAATTTACTGAAAATTATCAATTTCTTCCAATATGCTCTTGTAATTATTGCTACAAACAAAAGCCAGATTTCCTTTATAGGATGGACTTGAAGTTAGTATTTTCATCTAGTTTATATACTAGCAAATTGTTTTACAGTAATTTATATAATGTCTAACATTTTGAATTTTGCCAATATACAAAGAAAACAATCCTCTTTAGGTTTTGTTAACAAGTTGTTTGTCAAAATCTGTATGTGTGCAGGATGACGAAGGCAAGTTGTTTTTCTTTCTTCTTCATTTTTTTAAATACCTGCTTTTATTTTTTTGTGGCTAATTAAATGTGGAGTACTGTGTATACATCTGAAAGGTAGCACCTTTAGCTCTGCAGGCTTTTATCCCAGACATCTGATAATAATTACCGCATAAATAAATTCATAATACCAGGCAGTTAGAAGCAGTCTAATTGCAACAATTAATTTGTAGACTTACCTAATTAAATTTCCCTGGCCAGAATGTGTTGTCTGCATACATCAAAGTTTACAAAGGAGGAGTAACAGAGCAGAATAAAAAATGACAGTGTCCCTAATAGAGTCCCTTGAGAGGGACTTCTAAGGTTAAAATAAAAATCTATCAATGCTGAACAAGAAAATATGCAGTTCAGCTGAAATGATGAATGGTTCCGCTAACCTTCATGCAAAATGATCCTGACACATATTATTATTGAAATAGAAATGAGCATATCTTTGTCTACCTTATTGCTTTTACAAAGTGGATGAAATGGTCTGGGAGTCTGAAAACTCTTTTTATGTTGTACTTGGGAACATTAAGACAATCCTGATCTCTTTCTTCCTCTTGAGAGTCTATAGCTACTTGTTTATCTGTTTTCTTGCTTGCTTGTAGAATTGAGTAATTGTGTGAATGCGTGGTGAGAAGAGAAAACTGCATAGCAGGCATCTTTGGCTGGCACAAAGGTGTTTGCCCTGCCACTGAGGAACACAGGAAAATTCAAGTTTTCCGGCCTTGTCTGTGACATATGGGGAAAAAAACGACAATTATAATGCCACACTATTTCTTAAAAAGAGATAGATAAAAATAATTTAGTGGCTGAGAGGAAATAGTATGGATCAGCTTAACTTGGAAATAACCTTATCAAAGTTCTCAGTAATTCCTATTCCTTTTGTATTTATTTATTTATTTATTTATTTATTTATTTATTTATTTATGCAAAAGCCTTTGCTTTTCTTTTTCTTTTTATCATCCACAGAGGAAGCTAATTCTCCTTTTAATCCTGGTATTTATTAACATGTAAGGAATGCTCATTTTCAACCTGATAGGTCAGCTATTCTATTTATATCTTGTTAAGTGCCCTCCTGGTCCTGCTTCCCCACTGTTGTACATCTCTACCTCCTGCTGCCCTCTCTCCCTACTCCCAGTCCATGGCTGGCAACGATTAACACCTACTGTATGAATGCCCTGCCCTTTGCGAGTTCCTGAACTAACCTGGAGGTGGGCAGGTTGACTTTTCAGGGGCCCCAGTTTTCATCTGTACCCTGTCAGTGGTGAGGGGTAAAGAAAGTCTTCCTGTGGTTTTCAGCCTTAGCATATAATTGTTGCCCCTAAGCAACAAGCTGTGACTTGTGAGAAGTGGAAATAGGTTTTCTTACTAAAATAAAATATAAATTAATTTAAAAATGGGCAAGGACATTATTAATAAAAAATATTATAAAATTGTAGTGGGAGATAAAGCCTTCATTTCAGACACTGTGTCTCTTATTCTGTCTTGACCTGTCTCTGGAATTGTAGGTAGAAACAAAATCAGACATGACAGGATACATATGAGTTTTCTTATTGAAATGAATGTGGAAGTTTTAACATCAAACAAAAGAATAGCTAACACCACAAGAAAATTTAGAAACTGTGTCAGAGTGCAAAGTATGTTATAAAACGTTAATTAATTCTAATACTTTAATTACTTAATAATAAGATGAACTGCTATATGTTAACTGGTTGTGGGATGTCCTTTTCTGTAGAACAATGTAAATTCTTAACCTTGAGGTAGAGGCATTTACAAGGAAATTTGTTTACTTCAAGCCTTTTATTGATGTCATCACCAGTTCTTTATTTTCTCTTCCATTTTTAAACCCATAGGAGCCTTTCAATGCCAAATGAAACACTTCCCACAAAATTGTAATAGACTTCTCTCCAGTCCCTCCAAGAAGGTGTAATTCCAACAGTTTTGTCTAGAAATATTTCCTTTGCTTAGGTTAGACTAGGCTCTATTTATGTCTCATACTGAACGTGGAGTGACGATGTGGTGAACAAAGATGTGTGGATACAGAGTAAGAAAACCAGAAAATTCCTCGGTTAGTTTTTAGTCAGAATGTTAGTTTGACTTCACTGTTTTATTTTACATGTAGATTCTCAGTTAGTTGTACTCAAATTCAACTGTGAGGGTAATGTCACATCATGTAAAATACAATTGATCTTTGATCCTCTGTAATAATGGATTATTACCACCCTTTGTAAAATTAGAAAATTAGAGGCTTTCAATCTCTGTACCTATGACATATTATTTGATTTATATATCTGATTCAAATAAATTTGACTTTAAAATGTGCCTGCTACAAAAAAGGGTCTACATAGAGAATTCAGGTCAAAATAAAGTAAAAGTAAATCCTATCTTCTGATGTGAATTAAATTAGAAACTCTCAGAAAGATAGGAGAAAAGAAAGATAATGAAGTTTGGGTAATGGAATTAACCAGGAAAGAACTCCTCCCCCATGTTGACCTCTCTCTGAACATTCTCTCCTTTTGGCTTCTGTGACACCATACCCTCACTCTCTGTTTATTCTCAGTAAACTTCACTGGCTCATTGCATTTTACTTGGATCTCTTCAAGCTTTTTCCCAGCCTCCTTTTTCTCCTGTTATATTCCAGTAGGAGGTGTCTGAATGAGCAGCATCAACATTACCTGACACTTGTTAAAATTGCAGGCCTCACCCATGAATCTCAAGCGTATGTACTAAGTCAGAAACTCTGGAAGTGGGACTCAGCAACAATCTAAGTTTTAACAAACCTTCTAGGTGGTTCCTAATACACACCCAAGTTTAAGACCCTTTACTGTGTTCTCTTCTGAGGTTTTCTGATCCACAATTAGGGCCTTCAGGTGATGTACATACTGTGGGAGGTTGTATTTTTTAAAGATAGCCATAAACGTATCCCTTGTCATATCAACCCTTCTAGAATCTTGCTACTTTCCCATTAACAGGTAGAATTAAATTACCCTTCTCTGGAATCTGGGTAGAATTGTGACTTGGTTGTAAACCAGTAGTATGCAATGGGATGGATTCTGAGTAACTTCCAAGGATAAGACATACAAAATAATGTCTTCTGTCTTGTTTAACTAGAACACCCACGGTGGGGGATCTCTAGTCACCAACTCAAAAGTCTAACCTTTCTGAGGCAGCCAGGCTACAGGGTATCCAGTCCCAGAGAAAGACTGTCCATTCCAGTGGCAGTCTTAGACTTCAACCTCTTCTTTCTTGGGCACCAGACCATGAGCACATGAGCCCGCAGATGATTCTAGTTCACATTTGTCTAGTTGCCCTCCTGCCTTCAAGCCCTCTGAGCTGTGGCTTAACATCATGGAACAGAGGCAAGCCATTTCTGCTGTGCCTCTTCTGTGTCCTGACTCATAAATCTAAGAGCATACTAAAATGATTCATCCTTTCCCTTAAGTTTGGGGAAACTTACATAGAGATAGTAAGTGGAACATATAGTATATACAAATTTATATCTCCATTTGAAAATTCTGTTTGAGGTCCAGACATAGAAATGGAATTGCTAACCTGACAACTTCACTTGGAAGTTCACAGGCATCTTAAATTACATAGAAAAAAAAATATGACAGGACAAAATGAGTTAAAAAACAGAAAAATAAAGCTATTATTACTTAATAAATCTAAACCCTTATTCATTACAAAATAGATAAATCTCTAACCAATTGAACTTTTATCAAAGAAGAAAGCAAAAAAATAAGGAGGGAAGATTAGCCAGCAAATGAGGAAAAAGAAGTTAAAAACAATAGGAGACTTATTTCCATCACTCTATGTAAATAAATTTGAAAATATATGTGAAATGTTTAACTTTCTGGAAAAATACAATTTATCAAAGTTTACTTCAATATAAGATCTAAATTCTAGGTATAAATCTAGGGAGAGAAATTCTCTCCTGATAAGTTTTTGTATAAGATTTAGAGATAGTCATAAAACAGTTCTTCCACAAAAAAAAAAAAAAAAAAAAAGAAAAAAAAAATTGAGCCTGAGGACCATATGGCTTCATGGGATAATGCTTCTAAACCTTGCAAAGTTGGTTATTCTTAACCATTATTTCACCTTTCCAGAGCACTGCAATAGTTAAGAAGAATCTCCAAGACCTTCTTATGCAACAAGTTTACATTGATACCAAAACTAACAAAGAATATACAAAAAATACTGTAGCACAATCTCATTTGAGAATACCAATGAAAAACAAATCAATTAGCAAGAGAATCCAACACCCTTGTAAAAATAATATATCATATCATGACCGGTGGAGTTAATCCTATGGAATAACTCTCAGAGAAAAAGGCATAGGATGATGTCTAGAGACAACAAGAAATAGTATGTATGTTAAAATTCCATTCATATTCATGATAAAAAAAAAAACACTGAAAATGGAGATTGGTATTTTCCTATATATATGTATTATTTGTGTATAAATCACATCTACTTTACAGAGAACTTCTCTGTGGGGCTTCTCCCTTGCTTTCAGTATAAAAATCAGTATCTTTAACATGGATTGAATGTTGGTGGCTCTCCAAAATTCAGCTGTTGGTATCTTGACCCTCAGTGTGATGGTTCTAGGAGGTGGGACTTTGAGAGGTCACTAGGACCTGAGGGTGGAGCTCTTGTGATGGGACTGGTGCCCTTACAAAAAGAGACACAAGAGCTCTCTCTCTCTCTCTCTCTCTCTCTCTCTGCTGTCTTCCATGTGAGGGGACAGTAAGAACACAGGCAAGAGGGTCTGTAAACTGGGCAGAGTGTCTTCACCAGACCCGAATCTACTAGCACCTTGATCTTGATCTTCTAGCACATTTCCCAGCCTGTAGAGCTGTGAGAAATAAAGGTTTGCTGTTTAAGCCACCCAGTCTATGGCAATTTGTTATAGCAGCCCACACTGCCTAAGACACGTGGTCTTCCTATCTCTGAGTATGCTGGCATTGACTGCATCTCTTGCTTCATTGCTTACAAACTCACCTTCTCACTTTCCAGAGTCTAGCCATGAAAGACTGAGAGAAGTATCAGTTTTGTTTGTTTTTGAAAGAGAGAAAGAGATGGTGGGATAGGTGGGGAGGGGCAGAAGGAGAGGGAAAGAGAGAATCTCAACCAGGGCATGGAGCTGGACACTGGGCTCGATCTCACAACCCTGAGATCATGACCTGAGCCAAAATCAAGAGTCAAATGCTTAACTGACTGAGCCATCCAGGTGCCCTAAATTTCTTGAACTTCTATTTTCTCACCATCTCTGCTGCTTAGAATGCTCTCCTCTCTCTTCTTTTGATTAATTTGTATATATTCTTCTGATTTTATCTGCAGGATCACTTTCCCAAAAATTCCTTCCCAGATTCCCATGACTAGATCAGACTCCCCTGCCCCAACCCTATACACTCTCTTGATGCCACATAATTTCCTTCAGAGCACATATGGGACCACATATGGCAGCACATAATTTATTTGTTCACTGTTAGCTGTGCTGCATGACAGCAGGAGCATGTTGGGTTATTTCTCACCACAGCTTCAGCACTAGTGCAGTGCCCAATATGGAGTAAGTGTTCTGAAATATCTTTGGAAGAATTGACCTGATGGACTTCTAGGGATGCTGAGACAGTCATGATATAGTCCCACACCCTCTAGACTTAGAGAGAAATGAGATTTGAGTTTCTTCTGTGTCCTAGCTATGGATTTTAATTCTCAGAATCTTATTTTTTTTTCCATTTAAGATGATACTTCACAAGGTGGTCTTAAACAGTAAAGAACCGATGTATGTTTGAGCCGTTAGCAAATTTTAGGACGATATACAAAAAAAATGATTCTATTGTTCTTAAACATTTCAGAGTGTTCTTAATATTACACTATGATGTAATTTTATGGAACCAAGTGAGACTTATAGATATGGAGGACATTATGCAATGCGAAAGTTTACAGGCATCTAGGCATTTCAGAGTGAATTAGTGGAAAGACCATAGACCTCTCCCCTGTCTGAACCTGAGCTCTGCTGCTCTGAGACTTTCTGACCTTGGGACTCCTGGCTGAGCCTCATATGTGTAAAGGAGAATAGTAGATATCCATGAAAACAGTGGAAGCTTAGCACAAAGGAGACAACAGTAAATTTCCTTTTCCCTTCATATTTTAATATGGTGTGTGTGTGTGTGTGTGTGTGCGTACACATGAGTACACAACTGTAAAAATCAGGGATTACTGGTTTTTCTAGCTTGGAATTAATTGTGGTATTTTAAACACGAGACAAAAGGAACAAATTTCAAGATACAAAAAATTCAGAGGCCAATTGCAATAGCTTTTCTATTGGGCTTCGTTTTCTACCCCAAACAAAATTAATTACATTGTCTACATAGGCTTCAGCCCTCTGCCTGATTCTTCTCTTTTGTTATTCTTTCCTTTTTCTATCTAAATATCTTGGCAGAGCTTACCTCTCTACCATGCCCACCATTTTTGCTCACAATTAATGTCTGTTTAAAACAGGAAAGTTGTTTGATGCTTTAAAAAAATCTATTTTGTAGCAAAAAAGATTGGCAGCATTGAGAGTCTGGCATAAACATTGAGAGTCTGTCATAAACCCATTATCACATTTGAGGTAGGTTTTGCCTCTATTTTTAAAAGTGGTGACTTCAGAGAGGAGGTGTCTTTAGAGACAAAATCCTCGTAGGAACTTCAGTAAACATTACAGTTCTACTGGTGGCAATTTGTGAATTTATTCTGGGGAAGATTACACACAGATCTCGAAGTGACATACCTAATTACAATAGTACATGCTAATTCTATGCATTTCCTGTGGGGAAAAAATATCATCAGTTATAGAAGTGAATGATAGGAGTCATATCAGATCCATAAGAGGAACTTAATTGAATCTTCCAGAGCATTAGACTAATAGTTTGGCATAAATACCCACTGAAATACTCTCAAATATTCTGGCAGAAATACACTGAAATATACTAGACCGATTTGGGGGTCTATCATATGCCTTTCCCGAAAAACAGGTATTCCCCTCTTCCCTCTATAAAGCTGTAGCAAATGGTCTTGGGGATCAGTAGGCCACTCTGAATTCCTGCCATCAAAATGGACAGGGCCACAGAGTCAGCCTCCATCGAGTCCTGGCTACTGTTTTCTTTCTCTTTTTTTTTTTTTTTTTCTTTTTCTGGCTACTGTTTTCTTGTGCAGACTGAGAGGTATATTCTGATTTCTACCATCTCCCCTGCAGGTCATAACAGGAGAAAACAGGACAAAAAGTGGGTGAGTCAGGCCAGTCCTTAAAGGCTTATATCTGCTTAAAATTTGGTTGAAATGAACACTTGGACTTTGCTGGGATTACCTTTTTACTTTGTTCCATTATCAGATAAACAAATATGCAGGGCACATAAATAATATGCATACAAATTTCCCCAAGGCCTCCCTTGGATCTCAGGGAAAGATGCTCAGATTTCCATGGTCTCAGGCGCTCGCATGGAATGAGGACTTCACCTGATCAAGAGTCGAGACCCATTTTAAAACAATTTTAAGGTGAAGGAGGAGGTGATCCAGTGGATCTATATCCCCCAACCTCTCCTGTACTTAGCATCTGTGTTCTGGGTGCATCGCCTCCTGCCCTACCATGGGTATGAACTTCTGCAATGAATTTTCTTCCTGCATAATCAACCCTCTTTGAAGTTTTATTGCAGTAGGCATGGCCATGCCCCTAACCCAGAGAAATAGAATATTCCGCGGATAACAAGGGAGGTAGACATGCAGGTGGGATAGACTCTTGGAGTATTAATCTATGACCTACCTCCTGTGATAAAAAAAATCATGGAGGAAGTCCCTCTCCATCAGTCATCAGGAAATGATGGAATAATAATATGAAACAGAAGAAAAGGTACAATTTCAGGGCACGTGTACTGTAATTGGAAGAAAAGGACAAGGTAATACAGCTGATAGAGAGTTCGCTACTCTGCCTCTCTGTGGCTCATCCAAAAAGCACCAGCTAATTGTGCCATTTAAGTGACCACTTGGTTAGGATTGCATCTGAATGTTAATGTTTTCTTTATTCAAAAAGCCTTGGGCATTCATCAACCAGTGGCATCTTGCTTTTCCTTTTCACAAGCTCCCTTTTGACTACAAGTGTGTACAACATTTATTAATTCATCTACTCTATTCAGATACATCTGAAGCCAGTATATCCTTTCCCCCTTTGCTTTTAAATGAAAAGAAACTAAAATTGAAAAGAAATCTTTCATCTCACTACTTCTGTCTCGGATGTGAGAGCAAAACCTTGAATAGCTTTTCTGCTATTCTTCACTTCTTGCGGAGTTGTTGGGTAGGTTTTCCTACAAAGCAAGGCAATGTATTTTGCTTTTAGGGAATAAAGAAAGATTTTTTAAAATACCATTCATCATCAAGTAGATTTCCATTAGCACAGTGGTCAGTTTCATTACATGGTATGAATACCTCTATTATGTGCTGGAAGCGTTCATTGTCCTTTCAAAAATATATTGAAAATAATTTGATGTCAATTTCCATGGTGATAGAAGAGAAGAACATCACTTGGAACCATAACAAGCACCTATATCTAAATTATTGTGAAGCACTGAGATGGTCCCTTTGTGTCAAGAGTTCTCTGGTTTGTTGTTATTGTTTCATTATCTGAGAAGAAAAAAAACCCTTCAAAAATGTAGGGCAATTATTAAATCTCATCCTCTTTTATATTTTGTTGGCCAACCAATGTTTTGTGTGTGTGAGATAATGCTTCAAAAGAAGCATTCTAATTCTGCTTTTGTGAAGATTTTAAGAATGAATCTATGAGTGGAAAAGGGTTTAATATAAGGCATCAAAACCTAAGATTCTCTTTGTATTGCCGAATGCCACTATATAATCCTTTCTCATTGTTTATGAATCACAGAAACTATTGGCAAAGGACTATATGGACGTACATTCCTGGTTCTTCTCTTTTTTCCAGTTTTTATCTACTTGATTTTACATCTTAAACCTACACGAGACTGAATCTTAGGGGTGCGGTACCTTGTGAAGAATGTACTTAACCTGGTTGCCTTTTCTGGGTTCCAGAATCAGGCCAACCATGTTAGATGGAAGCCTCTCAGTCTAGATAGATTCTACATCATATTTTGAAGAACTTTAGAGAGTCCGACTTCAAATAAGAGGCATAGAATTAGTTCAACATGAATGAGCTCACACTATGAGTTTACCACGTGTTTAAGCTTATTGAATAGAACACTCAATTGATATACCTGCGCTGGCCTAGTTAAATCCCAATTACTTGACACAAAAGAACTCATGGAGACCCCAAAGGCTGTAGACAGATATTTCTAAGGCTTTTGAGTTCATCTTGTTCCTGTTCAAGTTCTCTGCTTTCATAATCCTGTTACTACATCCTGCCTGCCTATATCCCACACCAGTTTCTGTGAAAAAGGACCTCTTGCTCTTATATCTGGACTTTTAATGTGATTTTCAGAAATTCATTAATCTCCCTTCCTGCAATGATCTCTTTTTTATTACACATCTGGGGAGTTTCAACTTTGTGCTACACTCCCTCCAAACACTGCTAGCCTTAGTTACCGAGAAAGTTCTAGAGATGGCTTTCTCTTTGCTGGCCAGCAGCCCTTTTACATCTTACCTGAAGTTATAGAAGGTATTTCCTTGCCTTTAAATTTTCTCCAAATTGGGTAAGACTTAGAAAGGATTGTACAATCAAAGAGGGATTGTGATCTTATGGTCACCCCCCGGCTTTTGGATTTATTTCCACTTAATTGACCCAGGTAATGGATCATTTTGCTGTCTTAAGCATGATGCCCTTGTTCTGTGTTATGATATGTGGGATGTGGATAGAGTTAGAACTTTCTCCAATCAACACTAAGAGAGAGAAAAAAGAAAGAGAGAGGGGAAGTTGGAGGTGGAGGAGGAAGGGGAAAGGGAGAGAAAGGGAAGAGATGACAGGAGGGAGGGGAAGGGAAGAATATAGCAAACTTTACTGCAGACTTAGAAGACAGAAGAAGTTCACATTGTAGAAATTAAAAAACTTGAAGTTGTATATTAAATATACTACTTAGAAGGTCTTTAATCTACACTACCCCTTGAGAGTTTTCCTTAATCACTCATTGTTTATTTTCTGTTGATTCTTTCTTCCTCTGCCCCCTCATCTCCTGTCTTCAGTTTCCTGGGAATCCTCCCATCCACATTCTTCTCAGTCCATTTATTTGGCAGAACATTTTGATCTTATCTTCGCTTCTACTTTCAAACTCGATCCCAAGATCTCCCAAGGCTACCACAGCATTCAGGTGAATGTAAGGACCCTCTCCTCCATTAATAACAACAAAGAGGCCTGGCAAAGAACTTCAGATTTCATTTCATAGGAATAGAGTTCTAATTTTATATCTCATTTTCCCTCCATTATACTGGGTTGGAGTATCATTATCATTTACATTGATATGACTAAATCTGCATTGTCATATTCAATTTATGGCATTTTATTTTAAAAAACTGACTAAACTGGGTTAGAGGAAATTAAAGTCCTTAAAAATAGAATGTAAGAGAAAATTGTAGTAACTGGGATGCATTAATCTGAAGAAAAAAACACAACTGAGCAAGTAGGGAAAATTAGTGAGCAATATTCTATTAGAGATATTTCTACAGAAAGTGCTTTAATGTACTTACCTATCTCTTCTTAAAGTGTGAAGATATTAATCACATTCACTAACCTATTGTTACATAAGCTGTTAGGTGGTACTTGTTACAATGAATTCAAATGGAAATAAAACCTTATGGCAAGAGCAGAGTTTACCAACATCTATAACGCCAGCCTTTCCAAAAAGTTATATAGAATCCTTCATTAACAAAGAAATTCTTATATGACCTTTGAAAGAACAAACAAAAGAAGCTGCCTATGAATTTTATATTCGGCTCTTTAGGATAAGCAGCTGCTGAAATTCATCCAAAAAGTTTGCCTTAAATGTGTACGTGACTAGGCTTCCAGCGTAATACAGATTTCGTAATTTGGGTTCTCTTGAGATGGATATTTGATGACATGATCATGGGTTCAATTTCACAATTATCCCAAGAGAAATGCTGATCGGCATCAAACTTATTTTAGGAAAGGGAAGGTAATCCACTGTGTGTGTCTTGGGCACCTGCCAATTATTCTGTCAGAGGCCAAATTGCTTCAGACAGCTGTCTTGGCCTTCCAAAGCATTTTGAGCCCTGCACTGGCCATTCCTCGCTACTGATCATTACCTCTGGCAGAGATTATGCAGGAACAGACACAACCTCAGGGCAGGCTCATTCCTAATGACACCTGAGGTTGTGGAAGAGCAAGTCTACTTCACCGTTGGGTCACTATTAGAACCCAAGTAACTATGGAGTCACTCTGACTATAACAATGAACATGGAATTTTTATTTATTGGCAACATTGTGCCACACATGGAAAGCAGACTTCAATGGTTTTACCAAAATGGATTTCTTTGGACACACACCTCTTCTCCATTTACTCAGGTCATTCATATCGCATTAACAACTATACTCATTAATGAACTTAATTTGAATATGGTTAGAGAAGTTTAGTGGAGAATCTTGTATTTGTTAAAAAATAATTTTAAACCTCTCTAAAAGCAAAGACAATAAGGTCTTAAAATAAGACTACTGTACTCTTACTAGAAATTCTCGTCTAAAGGACTTTGGGGAAGTACCCTGGAGACAACATTCATCCTTTCATGAAGTAGTTCCTGAGTATATACTTTGTATCAGACAATTTTACACAGTGATGAATAAGGCGGCTAGGTGATAGTCCTTATGGAGCTAATTGTTTCTAGGAGAGGCAGCCAACAAAACCAGTTAAAGATGGAGACAAAATATTCAAGTTTAACAAGTCCTATGAAGGAAAAAAACAAGGAATTGAGACAGAGAAGAGCAGAGGGGACATTTCTCCTGAGACCCAAAGGAAGAAAAAGGGAGATGTCTGGTGAGCTGGACCAAAAAAACTAGAAGAAGATTGGAATAAGATGAGTTAAAGAGAAAAACAGGGGTGAAGTCATGCATGGATTTATAGGCCAACTCAAGAAGTTGGATTATATGATAAGTACAATGGAAAGTCCAGTGAAAGCTTTTTTCTCTTAACAATATCATCCAACTTTTGTTTCAACAAATGCCATTTTTCCCACCTATGAGTAGAAAAGTTTGGAGGGAAGGGAAGGGAAGGGAATAAGAAAAGAAGTGGTGAGACCATTTGAGAGTCTGTTATATGAATCCAGGAGAGAGAAAATGACTGGGTGATTTAAGATGGCGGCTGCAGCCATTTTTTTTTTTTTTTTTTTTTGAGGTAGAATGTGGGGAAATGACTAATGCATTGCATGCAGGGAGCAATAAAGAATAAAGATGACTCTTGGTTTCTGCTACAGTAATGTGGCAGAAAATGGAAACAGGAAGACCTGTGCCTTATTTTGGAAGCAGTAGTTTTACCAAGGATGCTGACCCGTCTGTAGGCTACACTTGAGCATATTTCTTGCTCAGACATCAAGGATGACAGTGGACCCTAGAAGGGCATGGGAATCTGGTGAGGGGTGCCTTTCCAGTGAGGCCTAGATAACAGAGCTTCAGGGATTATTGGCTTTAATTTAGATGGGGATGACATCTCTATCCTTGACCTGACCCTAGTCAGGCTCCTCTCAGCCCTCAAGCCTCCAATGTTAGACTCTGTCTGTGGCCCCTTTAGTTCAGTTTTACCAAAAATCATGCTGGGTCAGTTTAGAGAAAATCACCCATAGGCATAACTGGTATCTATTCCATAGGTGCCTTGGTATCTATTCCTCTGGCCTGCCTTTGGCAAGAATCCTAATGCATCATTCTAGCTAGAGTCCTGCTAGCTAATGTTTCCTCTGAGTAAACTACTCCCCCAACTCTGCTCCTTGGCTAGAAATCTCCCCCCCCCCCACCATCGTCCTTGTGTTAGAAGTTGAACCACATCCCTTTCCCAACTACTGCAACACACCCTCCCCTCCAGAGGTCCCCTGAATAAGTTGATCCTTTTTCAGCAAGTGTTATGAGTAATGTTTTTTTTTTTTTTCCTTAACAGTGGAGAAAAAATAAAAGAAAGCAGGTCTGGGAAGAATGAGAAAGGGTGGCAAGAGCTAACATGCTGGCAAACAAAAAGTGAGTGGATGTATTTAAATGGCAGGAAGAGGTGAGCTGAAACAAGCTGACAAAATTTCATTTCTAGAGGGCACCGAGTGACATAGCACACAGGACCGAACTGCAGCATCTCCTCTCACACATCTGCTCTTGCTCTGTTTCTTAGAAGAAGGGAAAAATCTGCTCCAGGGACCTTTCCTTTCCCTTCCTCCCAGTCCTACAAATTGTTTCCCGCTAAAAGGAGACTTCTGTTAAAACTCCCCACCCTGGCAACAATTTGGTGGAAATGGAAACACATGGTAACATTTGTTTACCAAAGTCAGCACCTGATTTTGTGTCTTCTTAAAAGAACCTGAATTGGATGCGTCCATATCTGGGAGGAAAATAACCCAGCTCTTCTCGAGACATAGTATGTTCATTATTATTGTCATTTCAATGACACCAAATTTGAATTATGCCTAAAGTTCTTGATGATTTTGAATGCAATATTTCAGTGTCGTGTAAAGCAGATCAACCTGAAACCTTAAAAAAACAACAAATCTATTAAGGGGTATATGTAATATAAATCCAGACTACTCTAGATCTTGATTGAGTGTGATGTTTTTCATTCCAGATTTAATCCCTCAAGGATTCCAATATTAAGCTGAACACAGGGGATCCCTGGGTGGCTCAGCAGTTTGGCACCTGCCTTTGGCCCAGGGCACGATCCTGAGGTCCCGGGATCAAGTCCTGCATTGGGCTCCCAGCATGGAGCCTGCTTCTCCCTCTGCCTGTGTCTCTGCCTCTCTCTCTCTTTCTCGGTCTATCATAAAAAATAAAAATAAAAATAAAAAAATAAAAATCTTTAAAAAATAAAAAATAAACTGAACACAGGCTTGGCTTGATTTTCACTGTGCATCTCTGACAATGGTTAATGCATTGACAACTTAAAATCCATGCAGATTATTTTAGCATCATTTATTCCTTGAATTAGATGTTTTTGAGTATACTGGTCAATATTAATTCCTTAAGCAGTTTTACTGTGTATGCATTTCTCAAACATTACTGTGTATGCATTTCTCATACTCGTATGCATCCAGAAGAGACTTTAAAAACATATGACTCAGGTAAAGTGGGCTCTAGCTCCTTGTGATACTCTTTATCTTGCTCCTGGATATTGGTGGCAATCTGTCCCTAGAGGTGAAGAAGACCAGAATGCAGGATATGACTTCAGTGTCTTTGGGCCCTGACATTAGATTCGTCATCTAGAAGTCTAATAGGGGTTAAGAGTCTCTCGGCCAAAGGGACATTGGTATTGGAATTGTAGGTGTCTCGATGACAGTTTGATCAAGTCCTTTCATCAGGCGGACTACTGAGGTTGCACAAGAAGACTCATTCACATAATGCAGTCCACAGCCATCAATAAATTCTCCAGGGTTTTGTGCACTTGAATAGCAATAATATCCAACCACAACATTTATCATCAGGCCCAAAGTACTTATCAAGCATGAGTATTACTTTATCACTGAATCAGGATGAGCCTGTAAATTAAACTTAAAAAAAGAGGGGGAGCATCTTTGTCCTTTGGGTCTTGAACAGAAAGAAAAGGCTTTCTCATAATAATCTGTAGCCAAATCAGTGCTTCCAAGTAAACAGAAGACAGGACTTTTGTAGATGACAGAACATAGTTAGGTCTCTGAAACAAATTTGTAAAAATACAAGTGTTAGTTCTAGGATCTATTTTTCAGCTTTTCAGTTTTAGAACTCAAAGCAAACTACAGTAATGATATTTAAAACTCTCCCAGACTCTGATACCTTGAGGTCTTCCTATCCTGTCTGTATGTTTCTTTTAATGGGAAACAGCCCTAAAACACAAAGCACAGCACAAACGCTCTCTAAACATTCAAAAACCTCTCTCACAAGGAATATGGAAAAGAAATTGGAAGATGATAAGCAAAATTAGAACCAGGTGGCGATAGAATCTGGGAAAATGTGAATATACTTTTAACCCACTTATCCCACACCTCTTGTCAAGTATTTTTCATAGTAGATTTTAGTTCTATCCTGAAAAAGCCTTACTTCCCCTCTTCATAATTTATGTTGTATACTTTGTTTCTCTTCTATGTTTATAGAATCTCTATACTTAAATTTCTTGTCTATCCTTTGGCTTTATGGCTTTTAACATCATAACTTTTTTAAAAAGATTTTATTTATTCATGAGAGACACAGAGAGAATGAGAGGCAGAGACACAGGCAGAGGGAGAAGCAGGCTCCATGCAGGGAGTCTGATGTGGGTCTTGATCCCGGGTCTCCTGGGCTGAAGGCAGGCACTAAACCGCTGAGCCACCCAGGGATCCCCATAACTTTTTATTTTGACAGTCAACTGAATAGTCTTATGTTGAGGTGGGGAGACAGTGAAGCATGTGTGGAGGTAGGTGAAAACATATTGTTGCCTTTTAAGCCTCACTGTAAACGTGATCACGTATGATGGGAGTCTGCTGGCTATTTGAAATTATCAGTGGTGGCGATTTCTTGTTCTCGCAGAACACCAACATGGAATTGCTTCTCAAATCCTAAAAGCAAACATAGAATAGCATCTCGTACATGCTGTGTTTGAAAATTCTTCCCCACTAGCTGAATTGCAATTTATTTTTTCTGCAAGCTGGGTTTCTACCACAATTGTACGGATTAGTCTGCCTGGGCAGAAAGTCTCATATTCCTCTTCATTCCTGTTGTTTACTTATAGGGATCTGCCAAGAGGAGACGCAGGTTGCATTCATGAATGGCAAAAAAATAAGTTAATTAGATGCTTGGGGAAATAATTATGTAAATATACTTGAAGAATTCCATACATGGGCTATAAAATAAGACAACAGAGCCACTCCTGGATTTGGATCTCTGAGCAGAATCCAATCGCAGGACTCATTTTTAAGGAAAAATCGTAAATATATAGTTTTAAAATTTAAAGCTGTGCCCATCTTATACAGTTATATGATGTTTGAAGGTGTTTTAAATCATTTACCATAATCAAGGCTTTTCCAACTTTTCTGACTTAGCAACAGAGAAAAGTAAATATGAGTCCTTGAGTAATTCAGAGTATAGACTGTTGTTCCCTGATCCAGGCATGAAATTTCTTTGAAGTCCTGTGATTTGCTATAAATATTCATGAGCATTTTGCATCCTATACATGTAATATACATGCTCATGCCAATACAAAAGTAATATGTCCCCCATCTCCTCGAATAAAGTGATACTGGAAGATACACCAGGTTTCTTCTGTGTCCTCTGGTACCTGCGATAGTTCTGCCAATATCAGGGCGCCCCCATGGTTAAGAGACATGCACAGATCTGGCTGGCTTGTCACAACAGTATTCTAGGAAGGCAGCTCTTGTTATCCCTGGTTTACAAGGGCCGAACTGAGGCTCAGAAATTTTAAGTAACCTGATACAGGTAAGCTGGGCTCTCCCGATGATTCCAAGCCCCATTGCTTTGGTTGTGCCACTGAGCTGCCTAAATAAATAAACTTCAATCCTCCCTGATCTCAATGGAGCCCCAGAGTAAACCTCTTCTGTCGGTTCCTCCCTGCTTCTCCAACCCCTCACCCCAGCCCAAGAATTATAGACATGTTATGTAAGACCGGTATTTTTCAGCTGGCCTGTTGTTGCTGCAAATAAGCATTGAAAAATGTCACCAACTGTGGGTCATTTTCTGGGTGAGGAGCATGAATAAAAAGAAGCATGCAGACATGGGCCTTTCTTTTTCCAATTCAGTCACTTTCTAAATCACTCACTTGGTCCCTCCCTCCTTCATCCTGCAGGTATACACACATTCACCAAAATTATAGGCACCGTGGTCTATGAGTTGTGCTGTGAGATTTTGTTGCCATCCACAAAGCACAGTTTAGTTGTTCTCTCTTCTTTGTTTGCTTATATCTCTTTCATAGACCTGTGTGTGGGATAGAGAACTAAGTATAGAAGATGCAAATAGCTCTTTCATTGAGGTATATCCAGAGTTTTCTGGATACAGAGGAGATCTATCAAAATAACAATGATCATATCAGGGAAGACTTCAGGGAAAAGTGTTCAGGGAGCTGAAATTTGATGGATGAGTTGGAGTTGGCTAAACTAGCTGTGGTGTGCACAAAGGGGGTGGGGGGCAGGGAGGGAAAGAGGGACAAAATGGTTTCTTCATGTAGCTACTTCTAATCCCACGGTGTTCATCAAAAGAATGAGTGAAGGTGGTCCAGCCTCTATTAAAAAGAGCCCCCAAATGAAACTGCAATGTCTACCATGGATGTGAGGAGAATGCCAAGTATTTGTTATACTAGCCCTATTCTCAACAGATTGTTAGAAATGGGGGGAAAAAAACCCAGGAAAATTCAAGTCTAATGATTGTGATTTGTGGTAAGCATGGAAAAAAGTAAGCCTGATAGATTACAACACTGGAAATGTATTGCAGAAGTAATAGGAGGAAGTTACACATTTGCTCATATCTTTTGTGTATTCTTATCTCTTCTCATTTAATGGAAGGAAGATATAATTTTATTTTTCCCATTACATTCTAAAAATGTTATTGTTCTTATTTGCACATTTATTTATCTATTTGCTGCCTTGGTAAAAAAAAAAATGCCACTTTTCTTATGTATACGAAGTATTTTGAGAAACCTGATATGGAAAGACTCTGATCTACTTGTTAATGTATTATACATAAGGACGATTTGAATCTATTTTATCTAAACCTGTACCATCTATTCAACTTTGAGTTTGCATAAAATACATATTTCTCTTGCCCTTAGAATGTATGGCATTTTATCAAAAGTGACCTGTGTGCTCCTGTGTATTTCTCCTGGAATGATGCCTCCTGGGTTTCCCATAACAAAGAACCTCAAGCTTCTGAGGAGAAGTTAATGTTCTTTCTTTTGAAGACTGTGAGTTTGTGAGATCACACACCAGGTAACTGAAACCCGAAACATCATAAAGGTGTTTTCAAAACTCAGGCATTCTGTGAATGAGACATGAAATGAATTTCATACGCATCAGCTCCCCAGAGCCTTGTCACAATAGATAAGGCCAAATCGAAGGATGCGGCATTACTTCTTGTGGGCTACTGAGCAGCAGAGTTAATAACTGAATCATAATTTCACTCTAGGACATAGAAGCCGCAACATCCTGTCCTCTTTTGATCCCTTTATCCATAATATCAAAAGTAGAAATATTTTTAAATCAGACCAGATGATGAAAACACTTATATGCACTCTCCTATAATTTGGTTTAAACTCTTATTCAAAATTCTTTCCTTTAGGTGGGCTTCTCCAATTAATCCCATCATCTGATTACTTAAATATTTCACTTATGTGGTGTATTGATGGTGTTAATGATCCTAATTCTTCACACCCCACCCCCACCCCAGCCCATATCCACATCCTCTGCAATGTGACGCAGCAGTCCTTAGTATTCATGGAGCCTATTTCCCTTACCCCTGATTCTGAGTTGGACCATGTGACTTGATTTGGCCAGTGCAAATTCACAGCTGTGATGAAAGTCAAGGTTTTTAAAAGTGCCTGCCATTTCCATCTTATCTTTGCCCCTCTGACTTTCCATGAGAACGTGTCTAGGTTAGCCTGGCCCAGGTGTCCCTATTGCCCCAGCTGACAGCCAGCCAACCACCAGACATCATTATTCTGGAAGTCAGCCACAGATGACTGCAGACACATGACCAATCCTGCCAAGCCCAGTCCACATTTACTGAAGGCTCATGAGTTACATCCATGTTTACTACCTGATGATACCAAGATTTTGTGCTTGGTACCCAGCTGTATTGTGATAACATATACACATAACAATTTCTATTGTTTCTTTATATTTATATTATGCTTTATAATTTATAGTATCCACATATATTTATTTTATGCTTTTGTCATATGTACTAAACCTACTCCAATATCCTTCCGTTTTATCCTCCCCCACTTAAGGAACTTTCCCTTTGAGAGCTTAAAAGAGGCTACCACATGGCCCTTTATCCCCATCTGCCAACATGACTATTTGGACTAAGGTTGTATCTCCGTCTCAAGGACAGACAAGCCATTGGCTGGCTGGTAGCTAACCAGATTCCTTATCTAATCTGAAGAAAAGAATTTGAATTAAGGCAGAGGTGCTTGCTAACTGGGACAGTGACAAGGGTGGCATCTGTGCTGGAGCATGTGCCCAGTTATTTTGTAGTGAGATGGAGCAGTTTGTGAAAGAGAAGTCAATATGCTGAAGGAAGCATAGATGACAGACCCTGTGAAGGATGGAAAGAATAACCTTGCTCATTATTGCTCTCTGGTCCTCAGCCCTGGTTCCATGGGAATAACCATGAGTCCTACCTCTGATCTAAGAGATTTCCTTTCAGTCACCAGCCAGACTTCACCCCCTGCTCTTTCTTTAATAAACTCTATTTTTTTAGAACAGTTTTAGATATACAGAAAAATTACAAAGATAGTACAGAGAGTGCCTACACATCATGAACCCAAATTTCCCCATTATTAACACCTTACATTAATGTGGTACTTGCGTTACAGTGAATGAACCATATCAATATAATATTACTAACTTAAAGTCCACACTTTATTCAGATTTTCTTAGTTTTTGACCCAGTGTTAGAAACTGTTTTAGATCCCATTGAAACCACCACATCACATTTGATTGTCCTGTCTCTTTAGACTCCTCTTGACTGACAGTTTCTCAGATTTTCTTTATTTTGAACAACTCTAACAATTTTGAGGAGGGTGGCTCAGGTATTTTGTAGAATGTGTCCTCACTGGGATTTGTCTGTTATTTTCATGATTACACTAGGGTCATGTGTTTTTGAGAGGGAGATCACAGGGATAAAATGCCATTGTCATCATATCTTATCAAAGGTATCTGCTATCAAATGACTCAGTGCTGATGACATTGACCTTGGTCACCTGGGTAAGGCAATGTTTGTCAGGCTTCCCCAATGTAAAGTTACTCTTTTTCTGCTCTGTTCATGCCGTGACTTTTAGGAGGTGTCCACATTTTGAGCAGCCACATTTAAAGAGCAGGGAATTATGCTCCTTCTCCTTGGCGGCAGAGTATCTACATATATTATCTGGACTCTTTCTGCATGGGAGACTTGTCTTATTTATTCAATCATTTATTTATATCCATACAATGGATATAAAGAGAGAGTCATGGATATTTATTTTACACTTGTGATTATAACCCAGTTCTATGCTATTTATTTTATTGCCCATATTTTTTTCATCTTTGGCCAGTAAGAGCTTTTCAGCTGACTCTTGTGTCCTTTTGACATTTGTGGGTTTTGTTTTGCTTTGAGCACTTCCTTACTTACTGGAAGTACAAGAAACTTTCCCATACCACCTTTTATTGGAGGTAATTTGGGAAGGTCTTCATTACTTGTGTTCAGCAAGCTTGAACACAGGTTCAAGAACATAAGTTTACTTAGGTTCTGAGTTTCATGATGTTTCTATGAACTTGTTTTCCTTTATTTAGTCATACCCCACCCAGGATGCATGTGGGCATTTGTTCTCTGTATGAGTAAGTCCATGTGTGGCTATCAAGTGAGGAGGCTGGCAGGAGGGTAAGAATTATGGTGAAATAGAGATAAAAATAAGAGGTAAGAAAGACTGGTTTCTAGAACACCCAAAAGAAAAGTCAATGAAGGACCAAACTCTTCTTGCTTTGTTTCATGTGTTTGTCAAAAGAGAATATAGATATGTGTTGTCATAATTTTTAAACTATATTTTAGCTTTATATTAAGTATAACTTTAAAACTACCCATACTTACTTCTTGGCAATATCATGGACAAGCAAAAACATGTTAAAAATATGTCAAAATATCAATAGGATGGTATCTCTTTGTCAGAATGAGTGGAGCAGAAGCTATTTCAGAAATATTTAATCCACAGAGAGCCCAGAAGGAGAAAATTCACATGTAAGAATAATAGTAGGGCAGCCCGGGTGGCTCAGCGGTTTAGCACTGCCTTCAGCCCAGGGCCTGATCCTGGAGACCTGGGATTGAGTCTCACGTCGGGCTCCCTGTATGGAGCCTGCTTCTCCCTCTGCCTGTGTCTTTGCCTCTCTCTCTGTGTGTCTCTCATGAATAAATAAATAAAATCTTAAAAAATAATAATGATAGATATTATATGCTTTTTTCCTGCTAAATGATTTGTTGAACTGTTAATTTTAATATTCAGAACAGAATGTTATCAAAATGGTGACATCAGTGTTCCTGACTTCAGTTCCCCTCATAAGAAGAACAGTTAACCACTATCCATAAATAAGACACTATTGTGAAAATCCCAAACCCTGAATATGAGGCTAAAACACACCTGGGCCAGAGACTGAGAAGGACCACATTAGAAGGGTAAAAAGAGTGGTTTCATGTTGACCACATTGCCCACCCCCAAGGCACTATAGCCCCTCAAGGAAGAAACACCCCTGGGCCAAGACACCCCTGGGCTTATGGTTTCCTCCAGTAGGAAAAGAGAGCCCAAGGTGGATATCGAGCTTTCCCAGCATTACAGGGTGCTTTCCAGGAGGCACACTCAGGTCTCACTTCTTGGGGTTCAATGGGAGAATCTATAAGTCTCACCCACAGGGGATCAGAGATGAAGAAGGAGGACAGGGCTTATAGAACCAGCACTCAGATCTTGGCAGACTGAACTTCTACTTGGAGTTGCTCCTGAGCAGATATTCCAGCTACTGGTTCTGCCCATCTGTAAAACGATGCCATTGGCCCTGTCTAGCTAAGGAGTTCAATTGCCAGTGAACTGCCTGGTTTGAATCCCCAGCCAACAAGCCATATCAGCCATGGAGCTCATTCCATAGCCCATCTGGGCAAGGAAGCAGGCTGAAAACCCACCCAATTGCTGAGCATAACCTCTAGCCCTGTCCCAGTAGAAGCTTGACCATAGATGCCTTGCCAAGGAGCACATGCTATAGTTTTCCTGGGCAGGTGAGCAAGATCACAGACCTGCTCAACTGCTGAGCATAGCATCTAGTGCCCTTTCACCAAGAAGCCTAGCCAGAGAATCTAAATGGGAAGAATCCCATTCTACAGGCTGCTCAGATAGAGAGCCAAGTCAGAAGCCTTATCTAACTCTTGACCATAGCATCTGGACCCACATAATCAGGGAGCCTAGACATAGATGGTGGACAATCTCAAATCTCAGCCACAGAACCTAGCCTACAACCCTGCCCAGCACCAGATTTCACCTTATAGCTCTGTCAAACTGCTGAATACAACTTGAGCACCCCTAACCAAAGAGCATAGACAGTGACCCCACCCTAATGCAGAGCATGGTCTTTAGCCACACCCAACTATGGGGTATAGAGGTCCTGCCTGCCTAAACAGAGAGCCCAGTCTATGACCTCATGCAATATCAGAACAAAGCCAATGGCCTCCCAATCGCCAAGACTAGCCTGTGGGCTGAAAGCCTTAGCTAGAGCAATCAGGCACAAAAAAAGAAATAAAAAACATCCAAATTGGAATAGAACAAGTAGAATTGTCTTTACTTGCAGATGACATGATCTTATATATAGAAAACCCTAAAGACTCCAACAAAAACTATTGAAACTAATAAATGAATTCAGTAAAGTCACAGGATACAAAGTAACATATAAAAATCCATTGTGTTTCTTTAAGCTAAAAACAACCTATCTGAAAAAGAAGTGAAGGAAACAATCCCATTTACAATAGCATCAAAACCAATATTGTACTTAGGAATAAATTTAACCAATGAGATGAAAGATCTCTACACTGAAAACAGTAAGACATAGATGAAAGAAACTGAAGAAAATATAAATAAATGGAAATATAGTCTGTGGGTTATGGATTAGAATTAATATTGTTAAAATGTCCAGACTATCCAACACCATCTATAGATTCAATGCAATCTGGCTCAAATTTCCAAGGACATTGTTCACAGAAATAGAAAACTTAGCTTAAAATTCATATAGAACCGTAAGGGACCTTGAATCATAAAGCCATCCTAAGAAAGAACAAAGCCAGAGATATCACACTTCTTGATTTCAAACTATACAAGAAAGCTGTAGTACAGAATGGTACTGGAATAAAAAAAGACACACAGGCCAATGGAGCAGAATTAAAAACATAGAAATAAATGCACGCATGTACCATCAATTAATACTTGACATTGTTGCTGAGAATACTCAATGGGGAAATACAATTTCTTCACTGTGTGGTGGTATAAAATCTGGATATCCACATTAAGAAGAAATAAAACTGGATCCCTATCTTATACAACTCACAAAAATTATCATGATTTAGAAAAAGAATTAAATGAAGTACTTAAAATTACAAAACTTTTAGAATAAAACATGGTAAAAAAATCTTAACATTTGTCTTGGCAATGATTTTTTTGGTTGTGACACTAAAAGCACAAACAACATAAGCAAAGTTATTCAAGTAGAACAACATCAAACTAAAAAGCTTCTGCACAGCAAAAGAAATTATCAACAAAATAAAAAGGTAACCTATGGAGTGGAAGAAAATATTTGCAAACCATATATTTAATAAGGGGTTAATATCTAAAATATACAAGGAATTCATATAACTCTAGCAATAAAACAAAGATTCCAATTAAAAAATAAGCATAGGATCAGAATAGACACTTTTCTGAAGAAAATACTCGAATACTCAACAGGTACATGAAAAGGTGTTCAACATCACTAATTATCAGGGAAATGCAAAGCAAAAGCAAAATGAGATATTATCTCATACCTGTTAGAACACTTATTTTCTAAAAGATAAGACATAAGAAATACTGAAGAGAATATACAGAAAAAAGATCCTTTATGTGCTGTTGGTGGGAATATAAGTTAGTATAACCACTAAGGAAAATGGTATCAAGTTTCTTCAAAAAATTAAAAATTGAACTACCACATAATCCAGCAATCTTCTGTGTATGTACCCAAAGGAAATGAAATCACTATCTTGAGGAGATATTTGTACACCCATATTTATTGCAGTGCTATTCACGATAACTAAGATATGGAAATAGCCTAAATGTCTTTTAATAAATAAATGGATAAAGAAAATGTGGTGTGTATATATGTATATATGTATTGTATGTGTATATATGTATATATGTGTATATATATGTGTGTGCGTGTGTGTATATATATATATATATATATAGTGGAATATTATTCAGCCATAAAAAGAAGGAAATCCTGCCATTTGCAAAAACATAGATGAAACTGGAGGGCATCATGCTAAGTGAAATAAGTCAGAGAGAAATCAATACTTTTGTGGAATCTTAAAAAAATATTTCATAGAAACAGAGTAGATTCTTAGTTGCCATGGTGGGAGTTTGAAGGAAGTAGATGAAAGTGGTCAAAGGGTACAAACTTCCTATTATAAATAGATGAATAAGTTCTGAGGATCTAAGGTACAGCACAGTGACTATGCTTAATAATACTGTATTATGTACCTGAAAGTCTCTAAGAGAGTTGATCTTAAAAATTCTCACTCCTCGCAAATACAAAAATGATAATTATGTAATGGTTGTGTTAACTAACACTATGGTAATCATTTTGCAATATATATATATATATATATATATATATATATATATATACTCATCGTGTTGTACACCTTAAACTTACACAGTGTTGGGGCACCAGGGTGGCTCAGTTGGTTAAGTGTCCAACTCTTGGACACTTAACACTCTTAATCAGCTCAGGTCGTGATTTCAGGATCCTCAGATTGAGCTGCATCTCAGGCTCATGCTCAGCCAGAAGTCTCCTGGATTCTCCTTCTCCTTCTGCCTCTATCTCTGCTCATGTGCTCAATCTCCCTCTCTCCAAAATAAATGTAAAAATCTTAAAAACAACCACCGCCCCCCACCACCACCACAACAACAGAAACTTACACAGTGTTATATGTCAACTATATCTTAATAAAGCTGGAAAAAAAAAAACAGAACAACTCTGTTAAATAGATGGTGTCATTCTACTCCTTACAGAGAATCTTATACTCAGGAAGATTAAGCAATGGTCCAAGGTCATACCATTAATGAGTGAGCAATCGTGATTTGGGCTCAGATTTTTCTGACTCTAAAATCCATGCCCTTGAATCCTATATTTATTACCTCATAACAAAAACTAGTCGTGGAGTGGGGGAGAGAAAGAAAGAAAGAGAAAGAGAGAGAGATTATATCTAGTTTCAAAGAGGAAGAAGTCAAGTGAACAAGATTCTTCAACAGATCTGAAGAATCCCTTAAGGAGACAAATTACCTGGAGAAGCGGACATTGCCAAAACTTCCCAAATAGTTTCTGATAATAGTGTTGTCTTATATATATTTTGTAATGTCCTGTCTACAATAGAACAAACCTGCACAAACGTCACCTACAGTGAGAAACCAATTTCAAAATGCACAGGCTGTATCCTGAGCATTGACAAGTTGTAATTAACTAGAGTGGACCAGGTAATAATTAGTATGGCCTTTTCATTGCTGTCTCTTCCAGTGATAGTAAGAAAGTAAGGGTACAACATAAGGAAAAGATTGATCAAATTTGAAGGTTGAAAATTACTCCAAATACTATGGAGCTATTTTGACTAATCTGGACTAGAACATAACTCTCTTGATCTCAGGTCATTGGCCTTTTCTCTAAAATACATGGTCTCCAATAGAAGTATTGCTGGTTACAGTTATTACCACTGGAGCCCTCCCTTCCCTGCCATGGTTCTAGGATAATTATAGATATCAGTTTGAGTCACAAAATTTTAGTGTAATCTACTTCATCATAATGTTTACCTTATGGCACCTATTCTGCCCCAAATACAAAACCCTTGCAATCTCCTTTCAATTCTATAACGATGATAATTTACATTACATAATGAACAGCCACAGTATTTAACTTTTTACTAAACACTGCAAAGGGAACTTCTAAGATTGCTCTAAAAAGGGAATGAGAGAGAATTCTCTTCCTCTCTAGTTTCCTTGTGTTAGAAGTGGAGAAAGAACAACAACAAAAATTTCTTATTAATAACCTGAACAAAGATGGGCTATGTACCAATGTTATTTCTTGGTTTATGACATAATGCTTGACCCTTAAATTCATAAGCATGGGTAATGTAGTCTCTGGTATTCCAAGATTTGATTGAGAACAACACTGCTGGTGATGAATCAAGTGAAATAGCTATGTTCTCATTACCTAACCCCGATAGGAGAAGTTCCCATATAAACTACCATAGAGATGGTGGCTAAATCTAGTTGAAAAAACAGAGTTAATCTCGATCTTTGGGATTTAATCTAAGAATGTGCTAACAAAAATCATTAAAAAATTGTTCCGTATTTATTTAGAGATCACGACAAATATTCACTCTTTGGTGTTAATTTTGGTATCTTTAAGAATGCCCCTAAGAAAAATCCTCTGGATAAGATAAAAACCAAGAATTTATACCATTAAATCTTCTATGTAGAGTACAATGCAAGTTTCTTGGGGAAAAACTCTGTGTCTTGCATTCATGGTTTTCCTTGCAATAAAGGACAGAGGTTGTCAGAATAAATTATGAATATATTTTGAATGAAAGCTCATATTTTTTTCTTTCAGCAAATTTTGTCTTTCCTGGTTAATTTCACTGAGTTTTTTCTTTCAATTTACTTTATTTGGTGTCAGCAAGGTAGAAAGGGAGCTATACTTCCTTTGAGTTTATTGAGTCTATTTTTGCTCCTTATCCTGTAACAGAAAAAAATATTTCAAAAAATTGAATAAAGTCAGGAAAAACTTATTAGACAACTATTATATATATTATATTGTAACAATCAAAATGGCGGTGGCCTTCCCCTTACCTATACTGCTTTCTTCCTCTCTCAGAATCTCCAATTTTTGTATAGTTGGGTTTTTGTTTTTGTTTTTGTTTTTGTTTTTGTTTTTGTTTTGAGAGAGAGCATGTGCATGTGGGTGAGTGGGGCGGGGGAGGCAAAGGGAAAGGGAGAGGAAGAGAGAGAGTCCTTAAGTAGGCTCCACACCCAGCATGAGTCCAAAGTAGAGCTTCATCTCACAACCCTGAGATCATAAACTTGAGCCAGAATCAAGAGTCAGAGGCTCAACCAACTGAGCTACTCAGGTGCCCCTAATAATCTCTAATCTTTAAAGCATTCCTCTGGTTTCAGAGTCTCTTGTCTCTTGCTAAGGTCTGACTCCTTAAGAGTTTTATTTCTTCCTGATTTTTATAAGAACACATCAAAACCATCGAATAGCATGGCATCAGAGGTCAACTGCTTCTAAGATATTGAATGTTTTACTGGGGCTAAAGAACAGTAGACATTTGATAAATCCTCAGCTGATGATAATTTATTAGCAAAATAAATAATTATCAAATAAGTAGAATGATTTAAAAAGAGAAAACTTTAAACTTCTTTTCATGAGTCTAGGAATTGTCAGAGGAAAGAGTGTGTTGGTTCTATTGCTCAAGTTAATTTTTTTTTCTTTTTTCATCAGCTCCTCTTCTCATTTCCTCTTGCTTTCTCCTTCAAAAATGGTCCGGGACAAAATTATGAAGGAAGCAACACTTTACTCTTGTACCACAACGCCCCCTCTCTCGCTGCCTTTCTCCTTTCCTGACTGTTCTTCAGAGCCAATATTCCATTTTAAAAGGGACTTAACAACAACTGGAATCTCCAAGAAAGCTAATATTCCCGATTGTTTATGTAATTAACAATTAAAGAGCTAATTCAATAGCTTAATCTACACAGAAAGCACATTTATGCTGATGGCATATAAAATCACATTTTCCAAATGTAGTAGTCTAATTTGTATTATGTTATAGTCTTTGAAGATTTATCTATTTATGAGGAGGAGGAGGTGGAGGAGGAGGAGGAGGAGGAGGAGGAGGAGGAGGAAGAGAGAGAGAGAGAGAGAATATGAATGACCAGGGGCAAAGATTTATGCATATTACCTTTTTCTGTCCTTCTAACTCATCTGTGGAGTAGTCTTCTTAACTGAGAATTGGAGGAATGTTTACCCATAATCCTAAAGCTGGGAAATGGGAGAGCTGTGATTCAAACCCAGATTACTGTGACATGAAAACACTATTCCGTATATCACATTTACATGCTCACCAGAGCCTGTTGTTGATGGCATACATTCATTTGTTCACTCAACAAATATTTAATTGAGCATCTACTAAATATATATATATTTTTAAATATATTAAGCAAGTACTTTGCAGTCTATCCTCTAGCTCATTTAACCATCTTGACCACTAGAAGTACTTTTCTTTATTACCATTGTACAGATAAGAAATTGACAAAGAGGATGTGACTTATAGAAATCTTATGACTAGTAAATGACCTAGCCTTGTGAGAGAGGGAGAGAATCTTCAAGGGAGAGAATCTTCAGGCAGACTACTTGCTCATCATAGAGCCCAACATGGATCTCAATCTCACAACCCTGAGAATGGTGACCTGAGCCAAATTCAAGAGTCAGATGCTCAACTGACTAAGCCGCTCAGGTGCCCCTGTATTACGATATTCTTAAATAATGGAAAAGATAAACACTGACCAGTCTCTTTTGTTGGCTTCTTTTCCAATTTCTCACTGTGTAAGAATAACCCAGAAATTTGCCCTTGATTCTTTTTTTTGTTTTTCTTCTCTATCTTGTCTCATTACCATTAGCTCTGTCCAACAGAATTTTCTGTAATGATGGAAAGGCTCTTTGTGCTATTCAACATGGTACTCACTAGCCCCATTGGCTATTAGGAACTTGAAATGTGACTAGTGTGCCTAAGAAATTAAATGTTTACTTTAAATTTTAACTCATTTTAATTTAGAGCCATGTGTGGTTACTGGCTACTATATTGGACAGTGCAGCTGGATGGACTCATCTTGGCCTATGGCTTTGAAAACCACCCTTATGCCAATTTTACACCCAAGTTTTTATTTTATTTTTTTTTTATTTTTATTTATGATAGTCACAGAGAGAGAGAGAGAGAGGCAGAGACACAGGCAGAGGGAGAAGCAGGCTCCATGCACCGGGAGCCCGATGTGGGATTCGATCCTGGGTCTCCAGGATCGAGCCCTGGGCCAAAGGCAGGCGCCAAACCGCTGCGCCACCGAGGGATCCCTACACCCAAGTTTTATCCCAAATGTTATCACTTATTATTGCCATCACCTTGGCTACCTTAGTCTGAGCAACCATTGTTATTTTTAACAGAGCATTTTAAACTAGTCTTCCTGCTGCTATTTTGCCCTCCCTAACAGTATATTCTCCACAGGGTTACCACCTAAAACATGGGTCATAGGTATGCTATCACTCCCCTGCTCAAAACCCATTTAATAGTTTTACATTGTTACTATACAAATTGCTACAAATTCAGTGTCTTAAAACCACACAAATTTATTATCTTATATTTATGAAAGTCAGAATCCTGACATGAGTCTCAGTAGGCTATGATCTAGGTGCTGGTAGGGCTATATTACTCTCTGGAATCTCTAGAAAAGAATCTACTTCCTTGTATTTTCCAGTTTCTAGAATCTATCCATATTTCCTAATTTGTGACTTATGTCCTCCATATTCAAGGCCAGTCACATATCATCATTCTGACCCAGCTTCCATCATCACATCGCTTTCATTGACCATAGTCAAGAAAAGTTGTTTGAGTTTAAGATCTCATGTAATCAGATTGGATCTGCCCAGGTAATCCAGGATAATCTTTTTTCAAGATGCTTACTTTAATCATATCTACAAAGACTTTTTTTTTTCTATTTAAGAACACATATTCACAGGTTCTCGGGATTTGAGTGTGGATATCAACGGTGGGGGCATTATTTTGATCACCACCACCTTCTGAACACTTCGGTAATCTAAACACCTTTCATAATCTGGCCCTTCTCTACTACTTTGAACTTTTTTCTGCTACCCTACCCTGTTCTTACTCCAGTCTTGCTGGTTCACAATGCTTGAATTTTCAATATTTCCTTCTAAGAAACTTTCTCTTAGCTTTTTTTTATTTTTATTTTTTGATTTATTTATTCATGAGAGACACAGAGAGAGAGAGAAAGACAGAGACATTGTCAGAGGGAGAAGCAGGCCCCATGTAGGGAGCCCAATGTGGGACTTGTTCCCAAAACCACGGGGATCATGCCCTGAGCCTGAGGCAGACACTCAACCACTGAGCCACTCAGGTGTCCTATCTCTTAGCTTTATCTTTCTTTTCAAACATTTCCTTGAACTGTTCCATGCATCATCAGGGATTTACTCAATTGTCACTTCCTTAGAGATACATTCCCTGACCATCTTGACTAAAAACATGAAAAACAACCCCCCAACCCAGATCAAACTCTGTAGACTTAGCTTTTATTATTGTTCTTCAAAGAACTTATCATTCTCTGAAATTATATTAATTAGCAGTGTTTGTATTTGTATATAAGTGTAAGCTGTGAAAAAAAGGAACCCTATCTTTTAAACTATTGTTGAATTCCTAGCATCTACAACAGTGCAGATACTCAACACATATTTGTGAAATAAATGGATAATTGAATAATGTTGATATATAATATTTTCATAAAAGATGTTGATTTGATGGGGTGCCTGGGTGGCTTAGTTCATCGATTCTGACTCTTGAATTTGGCTTAGGTCATGATCTCAGGGTCGTGAGATTGAACCTTATGTCAGGCTCAGTAGTGGGCCTGGAGTCTGCTTATGACTTTCTCCCTCTGCCTCTTCCCCTCTCCTACCTCTGGGCTGTTTATGGCATGCCAGTGACTTTGAACATTACATAAACTTAAAGAATGAAAATCCCAGTGATTTCTCTTGGTCCTTGCTGACAGGGAAGTATTATAAAAATGCTTTTAGATTCTGCCCTAAAACTTCTCCTAGCATATAAAAGACAAAGATTGGAAACCATGAGTCAAGTTCATAGTGTGATTAGAAAAATTTTGAAAAGAAGTCCATATAATCTCTAGTTATTCATCTCATAAAACCTGGCATATTTAGACCTTGTAACCTATTATATCTAATATGAAGAATTAGATCTGGATAAAAAGAAGGAACTATTTAATAATTGCAAATTTCTGCATTGTACTCCACTAAAGGTTACCAAAATTTAATAGCTCTGTGATTTTCAGCCAGAAAGTTAAATCTCTGAGTTCTCATATTCATCATTGTAAAGGAATTTCTACTTTTAGGGAGTTATAAAAATCACATGTGAAAATACTTTGAAAACTGTATGATGTATGATGATGATATCTACCAATTTAATATAAGCTTGTCTTCTGGTTTATTTGTTGTCTTGTTATCTGACTCCAAACTTTCCAAAGTCATTGGCTAAAGATGATGGTGGATTGCCAACCCAGCTAGGGATATGAAAAGAGCTGCTGGAAATGCACTCTATTTCCAATTTATGGATTATACCAGTAGGTGAAGATGTGGGAAGAATAAAGGCAGAAAACCCTGATAGGAGGGCATTGTAAAAAGGCCACTTTAGAGGAAATGGATCCTCCGGAACTGAGATGATGAGGATGTCAGGAGTCAGGAGGAGGAGCTGCATTTATGAAGAGGTAATGAGTTCAATCTTAGCTATGCTCAAGACCTTGAAAGCAGAATCTCAGAGTCATTTCTGATTTATTCATCTCTATAGTCATTTAAAGCCATTTGCCAAGACCTGAATGGTTGTCCTTCTCAATACCTTGCAAAAATCATCGTTTTTTTCATTTTTGTTGCCAAGACCTTCATCATTTCTAGGCTGACAATTGCCATAGGCTCTTCTCTGGTTTGTCTGCCTTCACTCTCAGTCCTTTCAATTTTCTCAGCCAGACTATTGGCATTTAAGTTGTTAAGCATAGAAAAATACATTCTTCCTCACTCAACTCCCAAATCACAAGCATTTAAAGCCTATTGATCTGCCTTTGTTTGGGCCAAGTAACCAAAGGGGTTTCACTTGGGGAGGGGACTGCTATATGCTGGGCTAAATCACTTTTTCAATTCAAATTTTGCATGAAAACTATAGGGTCCCTTGTGATTCCTGTAAGAGGGCACATCAAGAAAGTAAATGGTTATTCTGAAATCATTGCAAAGCCTTCAGGGAAGCGATGTTTGGATACTTTGAAATGTGTAAATAAGATTCACCAAGCATCAGCTCTTGGTTTAAGTAAAGTTAAACAGGTGTTCATGAAAAGTTCACATAAACTTCATATAACAATGTTCACATTTGGCTAAAATGGTTTTTAAAGTTCTACTGAGGAAAAAAAATAAAAAAAATAAAGTTCTACTGAGGAGAAAAGCACACATAGAACATTCTGGCAAATCCTAGAAGGAGTAAAAAGTGTCACCTAATACCACAATGATAGTTGGATATGTATTGTGAATAGTTGCAGAGAGAGCATAGTAATTACAGTTTGATTGTGAAATGAAAACGGAATCAGATGAAGGCTCCTGAAGGGATATATCACTGGCAGTAAAGAATGTACTTAAAATTCTACCAGTTGGCAATTTCATAGACTCCTACATAGAATGCCTAAAATCTTTGATTTTTTTAAATGCATAGGCCCTTTATAAAGTGAATTGTCTTGATTTCTTCCTATGATTTATAAAATCCAGCAGTCTTCACTGGTAAAATTATGAACAAATAAGGGGATTGAAGGTCATTTCAATCACTATCTTGCAAGATATGCCTGCATGCTCTTGACCTTTGAGCATTAAAACAATGGTTAAGCATCACAAATTTGAAGGTCATTAGCTGGGTTGGATTTATGAATTAAATAAAATTGAAAGAAAGTGAAAACCTGTCAGTAACTGTGAGGTACTCTATGAGTAAAGTTGGGAGATGATTAAAGAGTAAAATCTCACATAAGTGTGTTTACATATAACAATATTATATATAGCGTGTGTGTGTGTGTGTGTGTGTGTGTGTGTGTGCAGAGAGAAAGAAAAGGAGAGGGAGAGAAGAAGAGGGGAGGGAAGAGAAAAAAGTTTATTAATATAACTGAAGGGAGGGAAAAGTCAGGATACTGACGTGGTGCTTGTTCAGTAGAAATGCATGGTACGCTGACAGGAGAGCAAAAGTTCAGGTAGGGTTTAGTCAGAATCAGTATCATGGTCACTCTATTATTTCTGAGACTTTCTAGCCTCTCTTCTAGGCTCTTGGATATCATATTCTCTGTGTGGGAATGCTACACACAACTTGGCCAACCAAAATCTTTGGGTCTTAGATAAATTACCTTAATTCTGTCATTTATTTAATCAGATTTGAAAACTTGGGGTACAAGGGTGGCTTAGTTGGTTAAGTGTACATCTCTTGATTTTGGTTCAGATCATGATCTTGAGGTCTGTGTTGGGCTCCATGCTGGGAATGGAGCCTATTTACAATTTTCTCTCTGCCCCATCTCTCTCAAAAAAGAAAAGAAAAGAAAAATTGAAGTCTTATGTAATAGCTCCTTCATAGCAATAGAGTTGGGGGTTGTTTCTTTTTCAAAGGTGTGGGGATTTATGGTACACTATCCATGGAAAATGCATCATCCCCATTGTATACGTAGAGCAATGAGCACACGGCATTTTTGTTAGTTGTTTTTTTATTTATCTTTCCTGACTACACTGTGAGCTCCTTGAGAGCAAGAGCTGCCTTATTTATCTTTGTAATTCCAATAGTGTCCAATGCCTGACTTATAAAAGATGCTCAATATATGATTATTGAATTCAAGGAATCTTAGATTTTATCAAAAGGGTTTATGATAGCCCAAGAATCAGTTTTATCTGGAAATTACTTAGTGTAGTACGTTCAAATGCAAATTTTTATGCAAAACTATTAGCAAACCAACAGCAAATACTGTTTTAAATAAAATTTTATAGCACAAAAATTTCTTCTCAAAAAGAGCTCCAGGGCAGCCCGGGTAGCTCAGTGGTTTAGTGCCGCCTTCGACCCAGGGCCTGACCCTGCAGACCCAGGATTGAGTCCCACATCAGGCTCCCTGCATGGAACCTGCTTCTCCTTCTGCTTGTGTCTCTCTGCCTCTCTTTCTATCTCTCTGTGTCTCTCATGAATAAATAAATAAAATCTTAAAAAAAAAAAAAAAGAGCTCCATGACAGGAGGACACAAAAGCAGTTTAGGGATAGACTACATGGTGGAAAAGGCTTGTGATGACTGCTTTCAAGTGCAGCTGAGGGAGCACCTGGCTAGCTTGGTTCACCAGTGTACAACTCTTGATCTTCGGGTCATGCCTTTGAACCCGGAGTTGGGTGTGGAGCCTACTTAAATAAAGTTAAGGTGGCTGCTTATTGAAACTGAAAACAAAATAAAACAGAAGAAACTGGAAACTCTTCTCCTCAAATCCAGACATCCTAGACATAATACAACTTTCTAGTCATCACAATAAGGAAACCATGAGACAACAGTATTTGCTTTGAAGAATCCTTTCTAGGAAATCCTGCCAAGCCTTTAAGCATGATGAAGTATGAACCAGAATAACTCAAGGAAGGGAAACTTGGAGAAGGGTGGGAAAAAGTATGGAGAGTTTGGTAAGAAAAGAATGTCATTTGATTGGCAACAGCATAGTTGTGATTATCCTCAAAGCCACAGGACACAGAGCATGTATTTACTTCCGGTCTCTTGATCTCTTTCCTCAAACTTCACTCCGCTAGGCACCTCCAAAGGCCCAGAGAAAAGCTGAAGTGTTATACATGGAAGCAGAAGTATTTTTAAGTACTGCGAGGGAGCAGCACAGCTTGCCTTCCCCACAACAAGGCAGAAAGAGTTGAACTTTAAATCAAGCTCCGGGTGGTGGTGCACAGGCTGGCTGTGTGCAATGCCCCAAGGGGTGGAAGATCAATTCGGCTTTGCTGAGCCATGTCAGCAGTGGCTGTCTTTAAGATGCTGACATGGCTCTGGTTGACAGTTTGAAGAAATTTAACTGCTTTGATAAGGTTAAAGGGGGCAACCAACCACGAATAGAAAACCAAACACAAGTCTGCTTAGAAGCTTGATTGCCTGCTGGAAACGAGGTGTCAACCTGCAACATTAGCAACACCCATTACCTCCTTTACATTTTAAAAAATGGGGGAGGGGATGACAAAGAAAAAAATAAATAAAAACAAAGAAAAGGAAAAAAAAAAAGAAAAAGAAAAATATCTCATAATAACTAGCCCACCGATTTAGAATATTTTTCACCCTGGCTGAGACTGCAAAAAAAAGTTTGGCTACTGCCAGTTAAAGGCACATTAATGTCTATTGTTTGTCAGTCCTTAGAGAAGTGTAATAGCACCAATTAAAAATTCACATGGGATCACAGAAAGAATAACGGCTTTTATGAATCCGTGGGGAAAAATAACAAAGTTTGTAGTTTCTTTAGAAAATAAAAAAAATCTAAAACAGTTGCTGCTGATGTTCATACAACAGAAAAATAAGTGAGTCCAATAAGATGTAGTGATACGTACCTAAATATGACCTATACTCTCATTCATAAAAATCAAATGAGAAGTGTTAAATTTATGCCTTAATGTTGATCATGGCCATTTAGCTTCAGTTGTAAGTGATTTAACTTAGTAATATGGCAGAGAATCCAGCTTATTAAAGAAGGTATCAAAATATTCCTCAGAAGCCCACAAGAGCTGTTTCATGAAAGAATAAAATATCTGGTTGAATATATTTGCTCACTTTAAAAAAAATGACATTAGATTGTGCCACTCTTAGGATCGAAATATCTACTTTGTAAAGGTTTTCTGGTGGAGTTAATCACAAAGCATGACCTTCCAATTTTTGCTTGTAATATTCACAGATGAATGAATCATTGATTACTTGAAATCATACAAACCGAGCACTCATTATGTACTTGTTATTGTTCAGGTTCTAGGGATGCATCAATGAATAAAAAGTAAGTATTCTCTTTCTTTCAGGAGCTTAAATTGGAAGGAAAGGGCTGTAGATAGGAGAAAGTAAACAAAACTAGTAAGTAAATATCTGGTGTGTTAGAAGATGAGACTCTATAGAAGAAAAAGAGTGTCCTCCTTTTCTAGGGGAAGAAGGTGTGATGCTGTTGCACCATTAAATAGAGCGGTCACCAAAAGCTTCATTAAGAAGGAGACATTTAAATTCAAGCTAGAAAATAAGATGCTGTATGTGGCAGGTGGCAGGGGGTGGTGGTTGGGGGGCAGGAACAGTTCGTGCAAGGCTCTAAGGCAGGACAATGGGTCTGGAGTGTTCGAAGAAAGCAAGGAATCAAGTTGACAAGAAAAGGATGGAAATGGAGAAAAGTAGGAAGTTGGTTTAGAGAGAGAATGAGGAGCCAGATTGCAGAGGATTTGTAGGATCTTTGAAAGGACTGATTTATTCTGACAAGTTATGAGTCATTAGAGGATCTTGACCAGAGATGTGACATGGTCTGACTTACGTGTTCAAAAGATGACTCATCAGGGAGTGAGGAAGAGCATAGAAGCAAGGCAACCATTTAGAAGGCTATTTCAATAATTCAGGAGAGCTGGCTCAGACCCGGGGTGGTAGAAATGAAGGTATTGAGAAGTAGTGAGATTCTGGATATATTTTGTTTAACTTTTTATTTTGACCTAATTTCTTAGCCCAACAGGAATTTGCAAAAGCGGACTGAGAATACCAGTATACTCCTTGCTCAGCTTCCCCCAAAGAGCAATGATCAAAGTCAAGAAATTGACATCGTTGCTATGCTGTTGATTAAACTCCAGACCCCATTCAAATGTCACCATTTTTCAGATTTTTTTTAAGATTTTATTTATTTATTCATGAGAGACAGAGACAGACAGAGAGAGAGAGAGAGGCAGAGACACAGGCAGAGGGAGAAGCAGGCTCCATGCAGGGAGCCCGACGTGGGACTCGATCCCAAGACTCCAGGATCATGCCCTGAGCTGAAGGCAGGCGCCAAACCACTGAGCCACCCAGGGATCCCTTAAATGTGTTTTTTATGGTCCAGGATACCATCCAGGATGCCACCTTGCATTTACTTGTTATTCTTCTAAGTCAACCATCTGTGACAGTTCTTAGTCCTTCTTCTCTTTTATAAACTCTTTTTTGAAGAGTCCTTGAGCAGTTGTTTTGATGAATGTCTTTTAGTTTGGATCTAATGTTTTCTCATGATTGGAGTGAGTTTATGGACTTTTGTCAGGAATATCACAGAAATGACACCTACCTCTCGGTGCACATATCAAGTGGTTCACGACATTGGTGTGTGTCTTAATTAGTGGTGACATTCACTTCAATCACTTGGATGTGGTGGTGCTTTCCAGATTTCTCCACCGTGAAGTGAATACTTTCAAACAAACTAAATCTGTTTCTCCTCAAACATCTGTCCACCAATTTTTGTAGCCATTGGTGGGTTCTAGTCTGCAAAACTACTACTGCAGTGTTTGTCTGATAATGATTTTTTTGTCTTATGCACTTACTAATTCAAATTCTATAGTAAGGAAGAACTGTCTTTTCTCCTTTATACATATTTATTGGCCCTATTTTTTATTTACACACTCATGAAAATTTATGTTTATTCCATTGGTTAAGATCCAATGCTGTTATTATTTATTTTGTGCCAAATTGTTCCACTTTGACTCCTGGGAGCTTTCTCAGGTTGGCAGCTCTGTTCTTTCTACACTCCTGCATTCCTGTTTAATCACTTCCTTATTTCTGGTACGGCAAAGTACTTCAGCCTCATCTTGTATTTTCCCCTACCCCACCCTGCAATCAACCACTTCTGCAATGAACCCTGGTTTCTTTTATTAGAAAATAGTATTTAAAAACCATGATCAGGACCCTAGGTAAGCTGATGTGCTCATGGCACAGGGCACATAAGTAATAACATCAGCATCATTCTGGATCATGAAGTTTTTCTCAGAGCAAAGGCAAAGACAAGATTCTGTGATTATTTCTATCAGTCTTATGATACAATGGATACATTTTCAGTCTCTCCTGATTTTTTTGTTTTTCTTTTCTCCCCCCCCTCTACCTCTAATTTTTATTTTAGATTCACTCTAATTTTTATTTGAACTTCTGTTGGCATTTTTTCATCCAGGTTTATCTCTGTTTTTTGTCTTCAAGACATCTTGGTCTCTTCTGCCCCCAGGTCCACTGCCTTTCAGAGAGAATCCTTTTTAAACATACAGAAGGTAATAAAAAATCAGGTTTTCTGTTTATATCTGTCAGCTAAAAAATCTGCTATGGTAATAAACAGCCCTCAAATTGCAATGCTTTAAATCAACAATTTCTATTTCTCGCTCAAGTTGCATGTTTGTGATGGGTTGGTTGAGATTTGCATCATGTCCTCTTTGCTCCAGAACCCTAACTGATGGAACAGCCTCTATTCAATCTCATGAAAGAAGGAAGAGACACAGTGAGCTGTACTCAGAAGGGCCAAACTTAACTTCAGCATAAATTTCATTAGTTTAAGCTGGTCATATGAATGGGACTAACATCAATGAAGAAAAGAAATTGAATCCCCCACCAGGGAAGAGAGATGCTTCCAAGGGAGTGGGAGATATAGGGAATTGGATAGTTGTAAGTGGACAGAAATCCAAATCCGATCTACCACCCTCTTCCTCTTGCCTGTATGCTGTCTGAAAAGAATGCTGTTCTAGCATTATAGGCTTTGCTGCCCGTGCTAGTTTTTTCATAGGATGCTTTCTAGCTATAACACCAGGCCTTCTTGATTAGCTAGTCCCCTTCTTAAATGAAGTCCTGGAGAGGATAGGTATTATTGATGACAGAGTTCCAGCCACATGTTGTGATTACAACCTCAGGTTGCTTTGCGTCATTCATATCTTCTCAACTTGAGGATATGTAACGCCATTTTTCTAGCCTCAAAAATCCCCTGAGTTTCTTCCAGTGTCTATGCAGTTAATTACATGGCAGTCTTTGGAACACAAAGGTTAGGGCAACAAAGGGGCGGACTCACAGAACTAGACATATTTACTTGCAAGCACACTTTAAGCTATTCTTCAATCTTATTCTTAAATTAAATCTAGTGAAACTGGTAGAAAAGTATCACCTTTAGCAAGGTGGACTTAAACTCAGAGAAATACTATTAAACAAGTTTAATCAAATCTCAGTTATTTTTTTGTCTACAAGACAGTTTTGATGACACATAATAGAAAAAAATGTGGTATTTCAAAACATGTCACATGCTGGAAAGCATTTTAGGCATTTGAACAGTGACAAAGAATAGGTTCTGTATTCCTCTGTTTCCTGAGACTAGTATAAAAATCCATCTGTATTCCATTTATTCATCAAAAATATTTGTTGATACCCAATTCTGTTCAGGGTTTTGTGTGAGAAATCTTTAGGTTCCCTGAATGGGCTTGAAGTCTAGTGGTGAGATAAATAATTGTTAAGTAATTAATTTTATTAAGTTAAATATTTTATTTAATTGTTAAATAATGAGCTACAATTATGAGGAAGATGCTTAGGCTACTAGTCTAGTGCATAAAAGGGAAATTTGGCGGTACACAAATTGCTTATGGGTGACCGTCAATAAGAAACAAAGTTAAATCAAAAAGGTAAAAGATTAAGGGTTTGCTATGAACACTTTATGACACACAGAAAGAATTCAGAGCAGTTGTTAAATTACATCAGGATCCATTGTAAAAGTGGCAATCATAGGCATGCATTTCTGATGGTGTGTTACACAAAAGGTAGGGCTCAGTTAGTACTCAACAATGCTAGCACAACATCTGTGGGGGGAAAATGTCTTTCTGATATTTAAGGTAGATGAGTTAAACATCTGGAAATGTTTTAAGTTTGCTTTGTCACTAAGCCTCTTATTCAAATTATTCAAAAGTTTATAGAGTTAGGAATGTTTCCTGAGGAGCTGTATATTATAGAAGAAATTTCTATTTCTAGGAAAGTTGTTAATTAATTTGGTTACCTTAAGCAAATAACAACCCCTCTGGGTGTCATTTTTCTCAACTCTAAAATGAGAGATCGAACTGGATGATCTAAGTTTCCTTCCAGCCATGCTTGCTAAGTGCTTCAAATGATTGAAGCAGATTGAAAGGCAGTGCATATTATAATACACACGTACCTGGAGGACTCCACCCTTCAGCAAACCAGACATCTGTGCCATTTAATGGTTTTTCCCGCTTTTATTCTCACTATAATCCATCTGACATTATTAAGGCAATTAGGCACCTATATAAAACAAACCACTAGTTTAATTATACTGATATTTAGATGTAAACTTTGTTTTGAGCAAAAAAATGTCCAAAGAATCAATACAACAGAAAGTGATACTGGTATGTAAAATTGTGTGTACACACAAACATACACACACATAGTGTATTGTATCTATCATATTGTATAAGTGTATTGTATCTAAAATTGTGTCTACATATGTAGTGATCCTATATATCTATTTTTAGTGATCCTACACTTTTTTACCAATAAGAATTCTGAGAGTTCCTGTTGTAAATAAAAATAAATGTTTGGTTTTTTGCTAAGACTATCAGGTCAGTAACCTAATTTAACACTTTTTTTTTTTTAATCAGACAACTTTTTTTTAATTTATTTATGATAGCCACACACAGAGAGAGAGGCAGAGACACAGGCAGAGGGAGAAGCAGGCTCCATGCACCGGGAGCCCGACGTGGGATTCGATCCCGGGTCTCCAGGATCGCGCCCTGGGCCAAAGGCAGGCGCCAAACCGCTGCGCCACCCAGGGATCCCTAATTTAACACTTTTTAATTTGTATATAGTCATTTCCATACACCACTAAGCCCTGTTTTTTTTTTTTTTTTTTTGTGACCATCTGTGGGGTACTCAGACATTTCTATCAATCATGTAACAGATGCTGTTCAATCAGAATTCTTGGCTCTCTTCCCTGATTTTTTTGGATCCAATGAAGGGCCAGTTAGGGGTTTTGGAAGCAGTGCTTCAGCTTCTAGAAGATCTGCTTGTCCATGTAAGGCAGTGACCGAATGCCCCATGGTATTTATCAATCAGGTTTTCCCACCCATCTGGGTTCCCCAAACCTGTGGCTTAGATGGACCTTCAGAGTTCAGTCCCAGACCACTCTCTACCACTCTTGACCTTTAGGAATGCTAGGTTGTCCAGGAAGTTCCACAACTCGTCTAGTCAGACTTAAAGCTAAAATTCTAGACTTGAGCTGAACTCTTGAATTCTAACAATTCCTCAGGAAAACTTGAGTTCTTCCATAGGGACTTGGAATAGTTCCTGGGTATCTGAACTCTATTATGAAGCCAGATAAATTTCATAGTTCTCAGCATGTTCAGTTGCTTGAGTCGAGTTTGGATGATATTCATTAAGTAGATATATTTGTCAAGTGTAGAGCTACATGTTTCTGTATGCAGTTTTGAATGTAATTCTCACACAACTGCCTGAAGGTGGATGTTCTTAGTGTTCATATTTTGCAGAGAAACTGAATCTTAGAGAATCCAAGTGCCTTGTCCAAGCTTGCAAGTGATGTGGTCAGGAACTTACTAAATCCAGAACTGTCCGACTTTAAAACTCTAATATAAACCCTAAGCTACACTGCCCCTTTTGGAATTTCAGTTTCTCACTACCTTTTTTCTCTCAGGACAGAAGATTATAAGAAACCCAGAGACAGATTTATGGTTACAGGAAGGACTTTCATCTTTTGGTGACACTTTTGAACTACACAAAGCTGGGCAAAATTCTGGGTCTGTCAATTACTAGATATGTTATACTGTGCTCCTCTGAATTTCAGTGTCTATGTTTGTGAAAAGAGAATGGTAGTGCATGTGTTATATGTTTGTTTGTTTGTTTTTACCAAGATTACAGATGTTAATGCATATAGAACTCTTAGTGAATAGCTCTTATCTAGGTACCAAACCTGATAAATTAATATTTATTTCTTTCCTTTTTTTCTCAGATAGCTCAAAGCCAACTGGACATTCTTTGGGCTATATTAGAATCTTATGAGTTCACTAATCACTTGCAAGACCAAGAGATCTCCTAGTTTATCTCCTCCCCTTGGTGAATTCCTTCTCACAATTAAACCAAATATTTCTTGCATAGCTTTTCCTGATAATTTGAGCAAAGTTAGTCCTGGCTTCCTATGTATTAAAGAAATTATGATGATAATTCTCTTGCCAATGTCCCCCCAACCTAAAAGAGATTTCTTGAGGATGAAATATAGATTTTGTGTTTTATTCTCACTACTAAGCATAGAACATGTATCCAATAAGTGAATGAATCAACTCCTAGAGCAACTGTTTACTTTGAGATTTTTCCCTGTAGTTTTGACAGTCTATCATGGAATAAGTTTTGGAATCACAAAATTTAATATTCTTAAATTCTGTGAGCTATGGAAAGATAAATATAAAGACTTAAATCTCTAATAGGATATCCAGATATTTCTAATTGAAAAACACCCTGCAAAAAGTGCGTTGCTGTGGAATTAACTTCACATAAATTATTAAAAGGGGACTTTCCTATTGTGCCACTCTGGAGAGCCTGCTAATGCAGGATAGTGTGCCATCTGAAATTAGATACATTTACTTTACCCACTATTACCTAGCAGGATTTTCTCTGGGGTTAGCAAGTCACAATAGAAATGGTGGAAATTCTTATTGGCACAGGATATTAGAAGTATCAGAGAGCAGTGTCCCCAAAATGCATCTTTTGGAAGGACTTGCATTAAGTGCTTTATCCCCAGCTTTATCTCATATCCCCTCTTGGCATCCATCCTTGAGAGAAAGCTCAAGTGTAATAGTCACAGGAGGACCAAAGTATGCCCATTAGTCTCAAGGTAAAAGATTTAACTAGTTCTTTTCCTTTTTTTGGACTTTATATCTAAAGGCAGCGCATGAATACTTTGATTTCTTAAATAATCCATGTCTTGAAGGTAGGGTAATCAATAAACTTAGTGAAATTGGTACTTCTAACTTGATTAGAAAACAATATGAAGGCATTTTATAATGACTGAAGATTAATATTAAGAAAAATGAACAATAGTGCCATTCTAAGCTTTAATTTTCTATTCAGTATAAATAAAAGGATCGTTAATTATTGCAGCTAAATGATCAATGCAAAACACCAAATAGACAATTCATTTACTAAAGCTCTCTTGGGAAACTGAATTACCTGCTTTTACTCTCTTCAATGACAATCTATCTTATACAGCTTAGTCCTGAAGCAATGATGAAAAATGTATTTACTTTTAACACTTTTGTTCATATGAAAAGCATTTTAGAGGAATTTTTTAAAAAAATAGTGATTTTTTTTCTGCATGATGGTTAAAATTCTCTTCATCTTTCCTTTCAAAGTTGGCACCAATTACTCACATTAATTGATAACAACCCAATTCAAAAGAGCAAATATTGGCTTTCTAGACTAGAATTGATAGAGAATGAGGGAACTATTTCTTACTCGTAATGCAAAAGAACTTAAATTCAAAACACTTAAGCATGCAAATAAGCATCCTTTCTTGAATTTGAGATTCAAGTACATCTCTGAAAATGAGATATTTGGTAAGTAATAGGAACTGAAGGATAGGCTGTTAAAGGAACAAATGTTTCACCTCTCACACAGAAATCCAGGGAGAAATAATCCAGGGCAAGTCCATCCTCAGGAGACAACAAGCTTATTCTGTTCTTACTTCACCGCCCTAGATTTTCACATATATCTTCATCACGTGGCCCAAGAATGTTCTAGATTTCTGGCCACATTTTCTAATTTTATTTTGAAATAAGGAGGGTATGTGGAAGAGGGAAAATCTCCCTTTCCTGAGAAGAACATTTTTGAAAGCCTGCTTGTATACCATTTGCCAGTAGTTAGCCACATGGGCCATATGGCTTTTGGCTGGGCCCAGGGCAAAGAGGGGAAGTGGGAAAATGGAATTAGGACCTTCGTCACAGCCATAGTGACTTGAACTTGGATCTGGCAGAGTAAAGAAAACAATAAAACTGCAGATATCTCTAAGAGCTAATTATGTGCCAGGCACTAAACTAAGTGTTGTATGTACTCCCTGCCCCCCCACCATTTAATGTTTAAAACAACCATATGCAAATTAGGAACAAGGTTCAGTGAGTTTAAGTGACTTTTTCAAGCTCATATGACAGCGGAATTGTGGATCTGAACCCAGACTATTCTATGCTGTTTTGTTTTGCTAAAGTAATAATGGATTAGTAGAGTGGAATAGAGAGCATATATAACAAGTTAAGATAAAGTTGTCATCAATTACTTAGAAAAAAAGATTATGGAATTAATGGTACTAAGATGACTGGGTTACTATTTAGGAAACAACCAATTTAGATCCTCAACTCACAGGATACAATAAGTTTTATTCTGTATGAATTAAATATATATATGTAAAATACTTGAATAAAATACATAAGGATATCCGATCTAATACTGACTCAGGAAGGAATTTCTTACATATGTGAAGAATAAAATGCAAATGAAAAAATGATTTGACTTTAAAACTACTGTCCAAAATGATAAGAAGGAAAAGTAAAGATAAGATAAGCAAAGAAAATTTAAAACAAATGGAAAATTCAGAACAAATTGTTGATTTGATACATAAACATTTCTTTCAACCCTGAACACACTAAATATTGGCAAAAAACGTGAACAACAAATAGGAAACACAAACACAATTGATTAATAAACACAGGAACACCTTAAATATGAAAAAAACTTCACTATTTTTTTATATATTAACAATTAACAAAATTAAAAAGCAAATTTAGATTAGATTGCAGTATGTCCACCTTTTATAGGACTATTCAGAAAAAGCAATTGGGCAGGATAGTTTAAGGTCCCAAAACCTGAAACCCTAACTCTTCTTTATAAATCTATTCTAAGGATATAGTGAGAGATGTGGTTAAAGATTTCCTTCCAGTTGTGTTTATCATAGCATTGTTTATGTAGCACATAAAGGCAATAACATAATAAGAATATGTGTATCATGGGACGCCTGTGTGGCTCAGTGGTTGAGTGTCTACCTTTGGGTCAGGGCATGACCCCAGAGTCCCCGGGTCAAGTCCCACATCAGGCTCCAGGCATGAAGCCTGCTTCTGCTCCCTCTGCCTATGTCTCTACCTCTCTCTTTCTGTGTCTCTCATGAGCAAATAAAATATTTTTTTGATAAAAAGAATATGTGTATCATACAGTGACAGTATAAACAGTATATTATGGGAAAGACTATAGTCTACGGAGTCAGAAATAGAGTTCCATTACCCTTGAGAGAGTGGTCCAGTCTATTTCCTTAGCTATAAAATAGGTATCATCATGATCGTATCTATCTCACAGAGTTGTTCTTAGAGTAAAATATTAACATATGTAATAATACTTAGAACAATCACTGGTTCAAAGAAACAGTTATTGTTCAATTATTATCATTATATCATTACTATTACATTATTATTGTATATACACAGGCTGCACTTTTATTCAGCCAAGAAAATTGTATTTTTTAATAAAGTTAAATAATGTGAAATAGTTCTTAATAACGTGTTATGAAAAAATTATACAAATTATATAAATACCACTTTTCTATTTTACTACGTAATTTATATTTACAGATTAAAGACTGGAAGGGAATTTATGAAAATGTGGACAGTGGTTCTCTCTGGGATTGGCGGAATTATGAGTGATGGAATTTACCTTATCAACAGACTAACGAAGAAAAACTGCAGAGTCATCTCAACAGATACAGAACATACATTTGGTAAAATCAACATCATTCATGATAATAACTGTCATCGAACTAGGAGTAAAAGGAAAATTCTTCAACTTAATATATGGCATCTATTGCAAAACCTACAATTAACATACTTTATGGGTGAAAGACTGAACTGAATTTTCCCCCTAAGATTGAAAACAAAGCGAGAATGCCTGTTCCCACTACTCTATTCAACATTATACCGGAGGTCCTAGACAGCATAACAATGAAAAAAAAATTGTAAAGAAAAAAATTGAAATGAATACACTATTTGTCTTGATTTGCAGATAATGTGATTATACAGAAAATTATACAGAAAATTCCAAATAATGTACGTAAAAAAAATACTACTAGATCTATTAAGTGAGTACAGCAGAGTTGCAAGATAAAAAAATAAAAATCAGTCAATCAATCAACATGCCAAAAAATCTATTGTATTTATATATGCTAATTATTTGCTAATTAGTAATTCCAAATAGATATTATAATAAGTGCAAATTGTAACTTTTAAAAAGTTCCATTTAGAGTAGCACTCCCAAAAAAGAACTACTTAAGGACAAATCTAATAAAGTATGTGAAAGTTTGTGTGCTGTAAAATATAAAATATTGAGAGAAGCCCAATAAAACCTAAATAAATGGTGAGATATACCAGACTCATTAATTGGAACTGAATAGTGTTAGATACGTCAACAATATCCCACATTGACATATGAAATCAACACAATCCTGATAAAATACCAGCAGGATATTTTGAAAAAGTCAACAAGCTAATTCTAAAATTTACATGGAAAAGTAAAGTGTATTGAATAGCCCAAACAAAAGAACAACAAAGTTAGCAGACTCACACCTCCTGAGTTCAATATTTACTATAAAGCTCTAGTAATCAAGAAAACATGGTATTAACATACGGTAGACACACAGATCAGTGAAAGAGAACAGAGCGCCTCGAATAGATCAATGCATATATATGACCAACTTTTTATACATGTGCTGAAGCAATTCAATGAACAAATGATAGTGGCTTCGACAAATACTTCTGGAACAATTTGGAATCCATATGCAAAAATATGAATCCTTATCCATACTTAATACCAAAAGCATCATACCTAAATGTAAAACTAAAACTACGACATTTCTATCAAAAAATCATAAAAGTCACTCTTCAATTTTAGGTTAGGCCAAGATTCTTTTTGCTTTTTTGTTTTAGATAGGACACAAGAAGCATAAACCATAAAAGAAAACATTGATAAATTGGACTTTGTTGAAATAAAAAAGTTCTGCTCTTTGATAGTCCCTGTTAAGATAACCAAAAAGACAAGTTACACTCTTGGAGAAAATTTTTGCAATATATAATTCTGATAAAGGACTTATAGTCAGAATATATGAACAAGCCTCACAGTTCAATAATAAAAAAGAAAATCAGCTCTCATCAAATTGAGTATAGAAAGATGTACCTCAGTGTAATTGAATGTCATATATGAAAGCCCACAGTTAACATCAACCCAACAGTGAAAAGCTAAAGCTTTTCCACTAAATTCAAGAAGAAAGCAAGGATTCCCATTCCCAACACTTGAGTGTTTACAAATGTTCTATCTTCCTGTGGATTGACCCCTTTATCACTATGCAATGCCTTTTTTTGTCTTTTATTTCAGTCTCTATGTGAAAGACTATTTTGTCTGATATAAGTAGAGCTACCCCTGCTTTCTTTTGGTTTCCATGTATATGAAACAGTTTTTTCCCTCTCTTCACTTTCAGCCTGTGTGTGTCCTCAGATCTGAGATGAGTCTTGTACTCAACATGTAGGTGGGTCTTGTTTCTTACCATTCTGCTACTCTATGTCTTTTGATTGGAGAATTTAGTCCATTTGCACTTAAAGTAATTATAGATGGGTATGTACTTATTGCCATTTGGTTAACTGTTTTCTGGCTCTTTCCTAGTTCTTTTCTGGTCCTTTCTTCTTTTGCTTTCCTCCCTTGTGGTTTGACAACTTTATATAGTGCTATGCTTAGATTTCTTTCTCATGATCTTTTGTGTGTCCATTCGTAACAGCATATATTCATACACATACATGTATATGTATTTATATGTATGTATTGGCATATTTTAAATTGATTGTAAATTAAGTGTTCATTCTAAAACTCTCCATTTTTACTCTTCCCCTATGTTTTATGTTTTTGATGCCCTATTTTATATCTTTTTATTTTGTGTATTCTTTAATTATTGTAGTTATAGTTATTTTTACTACTTTTGTTTTTTAACCTTCACACTGGCTTTAAAAATGATTAATCCACTTCCCTTATCTTATATTTGCTTTTACCAGTGAGATTTTTACTTTCATATGATCTCTTATCACTAATCAATATCTTTTCTTTACAGCTTAAAATCTCTTTAATATTTCCTATAGGGGCCAGTTTAGTAGTGATAAACTCTTTTATCTTTTGCTTGGCTGGAAAACTCTTTATCTTTCCTTCAATTCTAAATAACCTTGTTGGATAAAGTATTCTTGCTTGGGACTTTTTTTTCTTTTACCATGTATAATATATCATGCCACTTTCTTCTAACCTGCAAATTTCTGCTGAAGAATCTGCTTATAGTCTTACAGGGGTTCTCTTGTAGGTAATAAGTTGTTTTTCTCTTGCTGCTTTTAAAATTCTCTTTAACTTTTGATATTTTAATTATAATGTGTCTTGAGGTGGGTCTTTTTGGGTTCACCCACCCACCATCCCAGGGAGGGGCCACAGCAATGGTATGGTAATGCAGGTTGCCTGTCTGCCACCTCTGGAGGGGCCATGTCATTGGTGTGGGAGGGTGGGGCACTCCACCACCTTTGGGGAAGCCATGGTAGCAATGCAGAGGGGAGGGGCATTCATTTACTGCCTCTGGAAGGTCCATGATGGTGGCGTAGGAAGCCCTGTGCTAGCAGGATAGATTGTAAGTGCAAAAATAGCACCCACCAGGACTTCCATCCCCGGAAAGAGTCTTAACAGGTGTTTGCCCATCTTGCAGATGCTTTATGATTAGCAAATGACTCCTTCACAGGTAGTCTAGTCTCTTTTTCAAATTGCTGCTTCTGTCTGGGTCCTGGAGCAAGTGAGGCGGCACTCAAGCCCTTTAAGAGTGAAATTTTTATTTCCAACAGCCCTATGATTTTCCTGGACATAAGCCCCATTGGTTTTCTGAGTCATATGTTTTAGGGGCTTTTCGTCTGGTGCAATTCCCAAGGGTTGGGGGTACCTGATGTGGGGCACAAACCCCCTGCTCCTCAGGGAGGGGTTTTGTATTTATAAACCCCTTCCAATGGTAAGTTTCCATATCAGGGGTATGGTTTTTGGCAAGATCACATTGCTTTCTCCCCTCCGTGTGTCAGTGTGGCCCTTCAAGACTATTGTGGAGTAGCGGTTTAGCTGATTCTCAGATTCTTTTCAAAGGGAATTGCTCCATATATATAGCTGTAGATTTGTTGGGTCCATGGAAGGAGCTAAGTTCAGGATCCTTTTATGTTGCCATCTTGAACCACTCTCCTACTTTGAACATTTTGGTTTATGCAAAGCAGGAACTCCAAAAATGAAACCAATAAGAATGAAATGGAATACCGCATGTGCCTAACTCCGCCTTTCAAAAATCACCTATCTTCCATGGTCTGTGAAGTCCCAGCCAACAGCAGCTCTTTGGAGAAACTTGTCACAGCTGGAACTCAGAACCAAAGCCTCTGTGTGGATAGCAGCTATGACACTGATTAGGACAGTGGCATCTTACTTTCTCAGGCCTTAGGCATTATCATTATTAGAGATAATTGGGTACATATAAAAGTTATAGCCACTTAAGGCTCCCCACTTCCCAGTCTAAGCATCTTTTGTTCTTAGTGAAAATTTACCTCACACAGGCTTCTAGAAACATCTTCCTTATTTATACTGAAATAGAGCCTTAGGTCATGAGCAACATTTGGAGGAGCCCATCATTCATCGCCGGAGAAGGCCAAAGTGTTCCATCTCAATTGTATAATGTCCTAAAGGTACCTAAGACATCATTGTCTCTGCCTAAAGTTTCTCTACTTGTAAATTAAAAAATAAGAGTGTGCAGGGTCATAATTCTTCTCTGTACCTGTGTTTCTCCCAGTTACAATAATTTTCTTTGTCTAGCAAAGCAGGAAAATAATATATACAGTGAGCTCAGATAACATACTGAGCTGTCATCATTAGGCATGTTTGATAGACAATGTACCTTGCAACTATAGTATATTCAGTAAGAACACTGGAGAAGAGTGAGTACCTTTATGTGCAATACCACTGCCTACTGTGTTATAAGTAGTTCACAGAAAAGTGCTCCCTCCTCTCTGAGGAGAAGCAACATATTCTAGGTAGTATTCAGTTCCTGACTTTAAATTCCAGTGACAGGGTGACTACTTTCACACTATTTTGTTTGAAACCACTTGCCACGGTGATGGCAGTTCATGAAGCAGCTCCTATTATCTTTAATGACAGTCCACTGGAATTCATTTTTGATCTCCTAATGCTGTTATACAGCAGGAAGATATATATATATGTGTGTGTGTATATATATATATATAAATATATATATATATATCGCACACACGCACACACACACGCATAGCAGGGTTATAGAATCTTGAGCATACTCTAGTATGCTAAAACCTGGTCATTTCAAGAGCTTTTACAAGATATAAACACTTTAAAGATTACTATTTACTAAATATGTACCTCAAATCCAAAGCAAATCCTATTAATTAACTCAGAATGTCAAGGGCACAATTCTGATATGTGGACAGGGTTTGAAATCACCTCCTAGGAGGAAAGGTTAGCATGGCTGCCTATTATTTGACTCATTTTTCACATATGGACTTTGTCAATCTCACACACTGATACTGAATCAAAATACTCTGTCATTTTTTTCTCCAAAACCTTTTTTTTTAAGTTTATGTCTACTGCCCTATGGTACTTTTACCACCATAGTTATATGCCTGGATTATTGTAACACCTATCAGCTCACCTCATCCTTATTTGCACCCTCTACCTTGCATGCCATCTTTCCGACATGTTTATTATAGATCTCATTTGATTGGTGGCATAAAATCTGCTAGGATACTTATTAAAAACAGAGGTTCTCACGTGCTACTGTAGGTGTGAAGAATCAGAATGGGGCAGCTCCTGTGGCTCAGCGGTTTAGCGCCGCCTTCAGCCGGGGGCGTGATCCTGGAGTCCTGCATCGGGCTCCCTGCATGGAGCCTGCTTCTCCCTCCGCCTGTGTCTCTGCACGCCTTTCTCTCTGTGTGTCTCTCATGAATAAATGGATAAAATCTAAAAAAAAAAAAAAAAAAAAAGAATCAGAATGATCAGGAGTGGAGGCTGGGCATTTACATCGTTAAGAAGTTTCTCAGGTAAACTTTATGCATCTACCTAACCTTTGGCTAGAGTTCACAGACCTTTAATGAAGTGACTTTGAAGTCTTGTTCAGATTTAAAAATCTATGTTTCTAGGTCAAAGAGATAAAGGAAAAATAAAAGTGAATAACATCCAATCCCACGAGTGGCACATATTAGACATTTTGTTGGTATAGGTTGATTTAATCATAGTGACCATAACAAAAGCATCACACATTAAATTGACAGACATTTTTAGGTTCTTTATACATGTAACCTCATGTGATGTTGATGTTGATAACTAGTCTACTAGGTGGCTGTTGCTATTCTTCTTCCTTCTGAGGTGGCAGAGAGGTTGAGTGAGAAGGAAGAAGGAAACTACTCAACCTATTGCCTGGCTATAATTATTTACTGACCCTGGTTACTCCCGCTCATTTACTGATTTTCACACCTAGATCACTGTCTTCTTCCACTGCTTTCCCCATGAACATTTCTGGTAACATCAACTCCTAGTGAATAATCTAACCAATTTCATGTCTCTTTTCTCCATTTCAGCCACCTAGTTCCATGGTCAAACCCTTGACCTTGACGTAACTAACTTCTCTCATTCTGAAACCTCAACTTCAACCATCACTTCCTGTAACCAGTTCACTTACTCTATTGCTTCCATTTGAATCAGTCTTCAACTTCATCAATGCATCATCTGTTGAACCTGTACATGTCTCACCATCAATTTCTCATTTTGTTTCCTCAGATTGCTCTTTACCTGACTTAGGTTCCATGTCCCATAATTATAATCACTCTCTTATAAATATTCAGAACCCCTCTCCTTCCACTGTATTAGCTGATTAAGCCTGGAGATTGCTAAAATGCTACAGCCAGTCTATTTTGTGCCTGCATAAAATCAGCTAAGTATACATTGCTGGAAAAAAAAAAGATACATAACCATGCAGATCAACATCAGTGAAAATTAATGACCTGAGCTTTAAATTGGTTATCTACAGCTCTTTTTTTTAGTTTATTGCTAACACCACTTGACAAAACCATTGCATACCTTTACTTTCTCTCCAAATAGTCACACCTTATAACCCCTTATATATATAAGCTGAGGGCTCCCTCACAGTTCACTGAGAAAAGAAAAGTGACCACATTAACCAAAATATTTGTGTTCCCAAATCCTTTCCTCCTACAATTCTCTCCTCTCTCATACATCATCCATCTTCTTTTCTGGAAAGGAGACTAAAGACAGCCGAAGGGTGTGTTGCATTGGCTCCTATTTTTAAAATGAAGAAACATGCAAACAAATATAATCCAACCCGTATCATGCTCAAGACCTCCCTGTTTTGCTAACCCTTTTACATTGAAGCATCTGTAAAAGTTAAATCCATTTGTTTAGGTTGTGTTCACTTTGCAATCATTCTTGTGTCATTTACTTCCCATACTCCATAAAGATTCTTTTAAGCTCACTAATGATCTTCTTGCCATTTTTCTTACCTTACCACACAATTCTAGGCTAACCACTCAGCCTTAAAAGATATTCTGGAACATAACGTATTTTCCCTATTTTCCATGACTTCACACTTTTAGATTTCTTTTCCTTTATCCCCTCTCATTTTTTCCTGGCTTCTAATTTACTGATTCTTCTCTTGAACCCTTTGATGCTGAAGTGAATCAAGGATGAGCCAAGGCATGGTGTAGGTCAGAACAGAATGCACTGGTTTAAGCAGAGACAGAGGTCTCCCTAAAAGTGGAGGATTAAATAACTTACATCATTTTAAGTGAACTAAAGAAAGCAATGGTTGTTTGAGCTTCTAGAAGGGACTCTCGCTGAGGAACTGAGCTTACAAAAATACTGCCATCACTATCATGATTAGCAAACTGCAGAATTAGAGGTTGCTTTCAGAGTTGGGAAGCTATCACTGTACCTGCTGACTGCAGAACCACAGTAATTTTGTTTTGTGGAACTCACAAAACAATGCCCATGTCCTGCCTTACCTTTCACATCTCAGTTCAAAACTCCCTACTTGCACAAGCACATCTGATTGGAACTGAAATTCCACCTGGAACCCAAGTGAAGGGAATGAGAATATAGTCATTGGTTTTTCAGGCTCCACAGGAGAGGAAGACACATTAGGAGTCTGGAAAGGAAATTGTGAGCCAATCTACTGTATTTGTCGCAGTCCCATTTACTTCTTACACTCTTAGGGACTTCATTCAGTCTCATGGATTTAATATCGTCTATGTGTGATGACTGCTAAATCTTTCTTTTTAAACTTGACCTCTCCCTGGAGTGAGCTTCAGGCAGACACATATCATTTAGCATCTCCACCTGGATGTCTACTATATACTTCAAACTAAAATTGCAAAAACACTCTTGATTTGTCAACCTGCTTCTCCTCATCTCATAACTATCTTACACAAAAGTCTCACATAAACTTATAGCCAGTTGCTTTAGCCAGAAATGTAGGGATTGCCTTCGATTCTTTGCCTTCCATTACTCTCCAAACTCAATTTCTCATCAAGTTCTATTGGTTCTACCTCTTGAACATATCCCAAATCTGTGCTTCTCCCTTGATTTTTCATTATCAGTCCTATTCCAAGTTATCATCACCTCCTTCCCAGAGGTCTTCAGTGAAGTTAAACTAGTCCCCAGCTCCGACTCATGTCCCTTTACAACCTATTTTCTACTCAGTGATGGCAAGTTACAAAAATACCCTCTATATTTCTCATCCTGTTAAAATATATCCAGGGATGCCAGCATGGCTCAGTCAGTTAAGTGTCTGATGACTTAGGCTCCGGTCATGATCTCAGGGTTGTAAAACTGAGCCCCCAGTTGGGGTCCATGCCCAGCATGGAGCCAGCTTAAGATTCTCTCTCTCCCTCCGCCCCTCCCCACTCCCTCTAAAAAATGAATAGACAACAAAGAAACAAACAAAAAATACCCACACAAAAATATATCCAGTCTTCTTAGCCTGGCTTATGCCTCTCCATTATTCAATCCTCACTTAGCTATCTATCCTCATCTCATATCACTGTTCACCTTAAATGCAAGCACATGTTGACTTTCTTGTGATTCTCTGACTGTGCCAAACTCATTCTTGCCTTAGGATATTTATGTTAATTCTACTAATCATTTTCTTCCCATGAAATGTTTACCTTCTTATTTGTATCCTCCTCCTTTTACTTCTTAACTTGAATGTTATTCTTCAGAATGATTCATGTGAGTAAACCCTCCTTTTACCTATTTGTTCAGATTCTAGAACAGAAACTGACAAAAGGATAAACTCAAAAATACTGAATGAATTAATAAATTATGCCTATGCAAATGAAAAAAATGATGCATGAAGAAATAGAGATATATAGGGTCTCATAAATAGTAGATGGCATATCTTGGACTCTGAGGCATGTGCTCATAACTACTACATTCTCTTGCTGGAGCTAGACACCCAGCTTGTTGGTAGGCCTATATTTTCCTCCCTCCAAAATCATTCTTCTAGGTAATCTTAAAGAACTACTTTGATATCACTATTTTAAAAATCTTTACTAGTGCTCCATTGCCTACAGCTAAAAGTGGAAGCTCTGCTTTCTCTCAGTGAAAACTCTCTTCACAGTGACTTCATTTCATCTGTGAAATATTTCTTCCACTGCTGTACAAAATCTCTGTCTTGGTGTGGTCAATGTTGGCCAAGTTTAAAAAACCCTTTATTTCTTGTTTTTAATACCCGTCATTGGAACTCTGGTTCTGTTCCCTGAGTTCTGGGTTTTACACTAAATATTTATTCCTTGGACACTCATGGAAGGCAAACTCGGTGACGGACATCCCTTGGATTCAGGACCCTCCTCTGAGCCAAGGTATTGGTAAAGGCTGTGTTCTAGAAGATTCCAGGATGCACACCACTTTGGGTACAATGCCCTTGAAGGCAGCTCCTACTGGGCCCATTCTTCTCATCATTCAACTACTCGTTTTATGAATCAGGGCTCTCCTTTGGCCTTGATTCTAAAGTTTCTAGAAAATCAATGGCAAATGATGTAAATCCCTCTACAAAGTTAATATGAACCAGCAGTTACTCTCCTTTTCTCTAGCAAAGCTTGTAGAGAGTTAATTAAAAAGAAGAGAAGTGAAAAGAAACTTCTAAGTGCTCTCAAACTTCATCTGTAGAAACCTACTGCCATGCTGAGGCAAACTAAAAAATATATACTTTTAATGAAGTCCCATTAAAAACAGATATACGGTGCTGGATAGCTTTTATATATTTCTTTTCACATCATTGCTGATTTCCCAAGGTACTTGTGTTCACAGAAGCTCTCCCTTTTTCTATCAGTCTGTTCCTCCCGCCAAATGCATTCATTGAGGCCACAAGGCAAAGATTTAGAGAAATTGCTACCATGGAAGCAAAATGATGACTCCAAAAACAGCACTGTAATTTTGAATCCTACAGAGGGAGCACACTGATTTAAGAAGAGAGAGTTCACTTCCATTAAAATTGAGGGAATTATGTTCAGTAATATAGAACAAAAAAGAAGAAGAGGAAAAACGAATAGTACATGTTTCTTTATAATTATTTTTTGAAAAAAGCTACTGTTCAGAATGGCCATCTGTGACACTGTTGGGGCATTCCTTCATTTCAAAGAAACAACGAGACTTTCAATTCTGAAACAGATATTATGGCCCTCAAATTCTTATTCCCTTTCTTTAGGAAAAATAGCTGGTCTACTCACCTATTTGTGCCTTAACAGGATTCCTCCACGTGAAGATTGGCTTTCTCTAGTGGAACTGGAGGTGCAGTGTATAACACTAGTGGCTGACTCCTCAAAGTCCTAGGAGTTTGAAGTCCTAGGAGTTACAACTTCTAGTAATTACAGCCAGAACACCAGGTGACTGGTCTCTTGATACCCCAATCACCCCTTACTGTATAAATGTGGTCCATTTTTACTTACTTTTCTTGGGTTTATTTTTCTTAGCCATTAAGTGAAGCAACTAATACCTGTATTATGTGACTATTGTAAGGATTAAATGAATGCTATGGTAGGCTTCATCATCTCCTTCCCACTCTGATGTGGAACATTTTCTTAGGAGCTATTATTTTCTTTGGAGAAAGAACCTTGTTCCTGGAATCCTGTCTCTGTGTCTTCTTGCTATTCATTTTTTGATTGATGCAATTACCTGCTTCCTGAAATTCCTGTCACTTCCTGAAGCCCTAATCCCCTGTAAACATCCTCCAGTTGCTTGTTACTAGATTTCCCTGATAGTTTGGTTGCCTACTGGAGCTTCTTTCATTCATTCATTCTACAGTTATTTAACAACTGGCTGCCCTATGCCAGGGAATAGACTAGGCACTGTGGATCCCAAGGTGGGCAAAATACAACTCCTACATTGTGGGGAAAATTCTATTAAGCACTATAGATCAGCTGTAGATATGAGGAAGTTTCCAGTAGAAACTTAAAATAGGAGGTAAAACAATTTGGAAAAAATTTGAAAGATGAATATGTGTACTGGTCATCATTGGGTTCTCATCTTTAAGACTGAGACAAAGATTTGGGTACAGGTGGTATAGTTGCAAAGTGGTCCCTGGATGAGAAGCAAGTGAAGCAAATGAAAAAAAAAAAAAAGAGAGAAAACAATAATAGTTATGTAGCTGGGTGGGCTGTGGGTGACTAGGGCCCAGTCTTGCTGGGAACACCGTGAGGAACCTTATAGAATGTAGCTTAGAGTTTTCCCACCAAGAAATGGAGAAGCTTGGGATGCTTATTTGTCTCCCTTTGGCTGAGACGTGTCCTCCAGGTGTTGAATTCTGGGCACTTCCAGGTTGCCTTGAACTTGAGCTGAGAAAGGGGATCTTTAAGCTTTCTAGCTGAAAAAGTTTTCAAAGAAAGCCCTAAGGCAGGGAAACAGAAAGAGGCAGGTATCTGCAATGGGTGTTAGCAGAGTACATGCAAACTGTCATCCAAGTCCTGCACATATACTTGGAAATGAGCTGAGAGGAAATGAGCTGAGAGGACATGCGGCAGCGGAGCCACAGAATCATTGTATTACTTCTTATTATTTTCAGAAGTTTAGTTGCTTGACTCAGGTTCCCTAGTTTATATTCTTGCTCACCTAACCACTGTTCCATTGGTACTTGAATCTCAGCTCCTCCAGAAAGAGCTAATTGGTTCTAAACAGGCAAACTTTGTAGAAAATATTTCACCTTGTATTTTTACCCATAGTTTCTCTTCATTGTAGATATCAGTGATTTCCCCAACAGAATTAAGGTTTATGGGTTTTACATAGACTGGGATAGAAGGTAGCTTTCCATCATATCCTTCTGCTCTAATCTACCTTAACTGGTGGGTTTTTCCCCAGTTTTATTGAGAAATTATTGATATATAGCCTAATGTTTGATTTAATATATTGTAAAATGATGATGACAGTAATTTTAACTAACATCCATCTTCTCATATGAATACCAAAATAAATAAAAGAAAAAAACAATTGGAACATTTAGGATCTACTCTCTTAACAACTTTCAAATATACCATGCAGCAGTACTATAGCCATCATGTTGTATATTACATCCCTAGTATTTATTCATCTTGTAACTGGAATTCTGTACCTTTTGGCCATCTTTATCCACTTCCCCTTCCCCCACTCCCCACCTCTGTAACCACAAAGCTGATCTCTTTTTTGGGGTTTGATTTCTTTGTTTTGTTTTGTTTTGTTTTAGATTTCATATATATAAGTGAGATCATACAATATTTGTCTTTGTCTGTCTGACTTCTTTCACTTAACATAATGGCTTCAATATCCATCCTTGTTGTTTCAAATGGCATGATTTTCTTCTTTTTTTTTTGGCTGAATAACATATATACATATATATGTGTTTCTATATTTACTTTTTTATCCATTAGTCTGTTTATGGATACTTGTTTCCATATTTACAATATTATTGTAAATAATGCTGCTATGCACATGAGGGTACAGATCTCTTCAACATAGTGTTTTCATTTCCTTTAATTTATTATCAAAAGTGGAATGAGATCATATGGTAGTTTGAGTTTTAATTTTTGAGGAACCTCCATGCTGTCTTTCATAGTGACTGTACCAATTTATAATTAACTGGTGGGTTTTTATAATCTGGAGCAGATAACACATAGGGTTATTTTCTTTACCCATTGATTGTGAGGCCTTCCCTCTAACCTAATGTTCTTTTATGGCTTATGCCATTTTTACTAAAGTAAAAATGATGCTTAGCTATTTTTGAAACTGTTCTACCCATATCAAGTGATTCCTTCTCCCTATTTCAAGTACCCAAATAGATTGAATTTTATGATGATGGTGGCCTTAGCTCCCCCACTACCTCTTCACACTATACTTTTCATTACTGCCAATGTCATCTTGTTAAAATGTAAGTCAAAAAATAGCATTCTCTTCCTCAAAAATTTTTGCTGGCAAGTTCAGACTTTGGTATAATATTCAAAATCCTTAGGGTCTGACTCCATCTTATACTCCATTCTTTATATGCCACTCAACCTATACTTTCCTCTTTAATGTCTCTTTAGCTTCCATTGTTCTCATCATTTGGAATCTATACCCACTTGCTTTGTTACCACTTACTGAAATTTCACTCACTATGTACGACACAAAATAGTTGTGATTTTCCCACCTGACTGCAGAGCCTCTATTACAAAAGCTGATATAATGTCCACCACCACATGAGGACAGTGCAGACAGATGGAAAAAATTAAAAAAAAAATGGAGCAGTGTGGAATCTTATATCTTGTATATACATGAGGTCAGATATTTACCATTGGGTAATCTCATTCAACCAAATACATGGGTTGTTTTTAACTCTATTTTCTGAAATAGCATGTGGTCAGGATAAGGAATCTAGGAAGATGGTAGCATAAATGCACTGAATCCCACACAGAAACCCTGTGACTAGGATAGCTAAACAAAGTCCCACAGTGACCACATGTAACAAAATTCAGTAGCAAGGACTCTCCATGAACTCTGAAAGATATCCAAGGGGAAAAATTCAACAGCACCAAGACTCATATTGTGTCGGGCATGCAGGAGAGATGCTGCCTTGACGCTAGCAAACTCTGAATAGCCAATATGTACTGCATACAAAGCTGAATATGTGACTCTGAGATGAGGAGCTGAAACATGGAAGGAGTCTGTGCAATCTCTATTTCATGGATGAGTGCAGGAGACCATAATATGCTGGTCAGGGCTAGAGTAGTCTGGGCCTTAAGCACGTTGACGCTAACTGAAGAGCAAAGTCTAACACTAAGGAGAAACTTCCAGGAGTTGAATCAAAATTGATAAAGACTGGAACCATAGGGGACAAAAAAATACTAGATAAAAATGTTAAAGAGAAATAGAACTAGAAAACTCCAGCATGTCCCAGACAATGTATTTTTTTTAATTTTTTTTATTTATTTATGATAGTCACAGAGAGAGAGAGAGGCAGAGACACAGGCAGAGGGAGAAGCAGGCTCCATGCACCGGGAGCCCGATGTGGGACTCGATCCCGGGTCTCCAGGATCGCGCCCTGGGCCAAAGGCAGGCGCCAAACCGCTGCGCCACCCAGGGATCCCCCAGACAATGTATTTGAATATTTCACAAGCATATAGAAATGAGAGTTCCAGAGCTGTGAGGCTCAGAACCCTATTCTAGCCTCACCTCCTCTCTTAAGAAAAGAAGAAAATGCATTCAATTTAATATAGGAACAGAAAATAACTGTAAGAGTGGTGCCTGGGTGGCTCAGTCGGTTAAGCAATCATTCTTGATTTCAGGTCAGGCCATGATCTAAGGTCTTGACATCAAGGCCCCCACTCCCACCCTGGTTGGACTCCATTCTCAGTGAGGAGTCCACTTGAGATTCTCTTGCTCCCTCTCCCTCTGCCCCTCCCTGCCGCACGTGCTCTCTCTCTCTCTCTCTCTAAAATAATAAATCATTTTTAAAAATGAAAAGAAAAGAACTGTGGGACAATTCCATATAGTGTTACTATAAGATATAGAACAGAAAGACAGGCTATAGAACAATTGAAATCCCTAGCTTAATATTTAAATATGCCATAAAAGAAATTAAGAAAATGATATAAATAGAAGTCTTAGATAAATAGGAGAAACAGCCATTATAAAAATTTAAAAATAAAATAATTGGAGAAAGAAAATTTTAGAGTCCTATCAAAGTGCAGGAAAGATTTAGAAATAAAAGAAAAAATCACTTCAGATGTGAACATTAAACTATAAGGAACTCAAAGGTGAACAAACCCACAGGTAACACCTTAAGACTAATAGATGATTGAAGGAATGAACACTTAAAACCCACAAAGTGTAGAGACATACGAAGAATGCAAGAGAAAGTGAATAATACAGAATGAAGGCAAAGATCTCCTGTGCATAAAATAGAAACTGCTGAAAAAGAAAAATGAAAGCAAAGGAACAGAACAAACACTAGAAATATAAATCAAGAAATATCTCCTGGATAAAAAATTGGAAACCAAAAGTTGAAAGGGGTTACTACCTATCCAGGAAAATTAACCTAGAATGGTCAATATTGATACATATTCTAGTAAAACAACTGGACTTTAAAGAAATATATATATATATATATATATATGTATATATAAGCAATATATATATATATATATAAAATACACACACACACACACACACACACATATATATGTTTATGGCATCTTTTGAACATCCAGTCAAAAGGACCAAGTAACTTATAAGGGAAATAATATCAGACTTCTTGGTTTTTGTGTCAGAATGCAAATGGATAACGTATTTAAGATACTCAGGAAAAAAGATGTGATGCAAGCTGATCTTTTTGTAACAAAGTCAAAGACAAGTGATTATGAGCTTGCCAAAATTCAAGAAATATTATTTCCATGTGCACTCTCCAAAAATTCTATTAGAGAATAAACTTCAAATAACCAAAATCATTGGAGTGACATCTGCATAAGGACCTGCAGTAAATATATATTTTTAACTGTTGAACTCAGATGAAATAACAGTTCTAGGCAAGGCGATGGTTGCAGTGTGTAACAGCTATATCTCTGACAGTCAACAGAAGTTGGGGGGAAGTCTGAAGAGAGGACATGAAAACATCCACTAGACCCACTAGTAGTTGCATAGGTTTACACAGGGAATAAAAAGATATTACTTCAAAAGAGATGCTGAGGAAGCAAAGGGGGGGGAAGGGAAAAAAGAGATAGTGGTTTATTTTACTAGCACTCTTAATGGAGAGCCAACACAGAGAACATCTATGCCCCTGAAAACGAAAGAACCAAGGCTAGCATGCAGTATAATGTTAATCTGTGGAACAAAAACACGAACCTTTTAAAATACCTGAAGACATACAATGCTGCTTCCAAGGCTCCATTCCAGTAATATGTTGCCAATGTTGTAAAAAAAGATAATACTTGCACAAGGCCCTTTATTATAACTCTACTGGTAAAAGCAAAGACTACAAATGACCTAAATTATCACCAACAGGGAACTAGTTTGAATAACCGTGGTACATTCACACAAAGAAATACTAAGCAACTGTAAAAGGGAATAAAGAGTTCTTACACTTCTACAGAATGATCATAGGATATATCACAGAGTGAGTATAAATGTATATATTCACATTTTAGTATTTCCATGAGTTTGAACTGGCCTGGTCATAAAATTAAATACCTGATGCTATGGTTGGTACTGGCTCTTCTTCTTCTTTTTTTTAAGATTTTATTTATTCATGAGAGACATAGAGAGAGAGAGAGAGAGAGGCAGAGACATAGGCAGAGGGAGAAGCAGGAGCCCTGTAAGAAGCCTGATCAGAGACTTGATCCCAGGACCCTGAGATCACGCCCTGAGCCAAAGGAAGATGCTCAACTGCTAAGCCACCCTGGCGTCCTGGTACTGGTTCTTCTAGACAAAGCCCAAGTTTCTCTATCTATATTTTTGTATGTAATAGAAATGCTTGATTCCCTTAACTGATTAGCAATTTAGATGCTTAGAAGAAAAAAATATCTAAACATTTCTAGACCATTAAGTCATCAGGTTAAACCTTGGGAAAAGTATCAATATAATAGAAGCTTCCCCTTCCTAAGCACTTTTTCTACCTTTCATACAGTCTCGTTAGATGGTAGATCCTCCTAAAGTCTCTAGTTAGTAAACTGATTCAGTAGCACTGTGCATTATGTTCAATCCATTTGAATTTACTGAGGATCGGATGTAGAAGAGGAAGCTAGATGTCTCCCTAAACCCTTTCTTCATTTCTTATCCAGTAATAGAATTTACAACAAATTATGTGATGACCCAGCTAAAGATTATATTTTTATCTTCCCTTGAAGCTAAATGTGCTCATGAGACTAAGTTCTTCCCATTGGGATGTGAATGAACTTTTAGGAGTCATTTCTGGGTTATGCACTTTAAGGGAAGAAGCATGCCTAACCCCTGCAAGGGCATCCTTCCCATGGGCCATAATGAGGATGATTGGCAGGACCCAGGACATCCATCTTGAACAGTGAAATACAAGTTCTGGGTTCAGGATGACACTGCCACAAGATGGAAATAATTTGCACCTCTCTTTATTGTGATGTGCTCCGTACCAGCCTTGGATGACTAACCTAGACTTTTCTGTGAAGAGAAAGTAATTTCATTTTCTTTAAACTACCACTATTTTGGTCTCTGTCTTATAGTAATTAAACTTCTACCCCCAGCTAATGCTAATAGGAACTGATAGGAAATGACTTGGAGTCTGGGAAGGATAAAGTCAGTTTATTTGCCCCCAATTAGCATTCTTCACAATGGCTTAGATTTTTTAAAGAAGAGACCAAAAGCTTACATACTACAAAGAAAAAAAAAGTTTAAAGACTAAAGTTAAATTACTTTTATAGTTTGAAAACATGTGCTGATAAAATGTGCTTATATCTTCAACCCTAATACGTTTTGCCTTGATACCCTTAATCTTTCATGGTTTGCTCTCAAAATGCTAAAGTGCTTGAAAGATCGGCTAAGGAACAATGCATCAAAAAGTTGAAGTAATTTTCTGACACCAGTTTCAGTATCAATTGTATAGTGATATTGCCAATTGGCAGAAGACTGAAATGAAATCCAATGTGAACCTTGCCCTAAAATTAATTGTCTAAATATTGATGTTCAAAGAATATGTGAGTAACCTGAGGTCTTAGCTATCCTTGAAAATTGGAAATGGCAGCTATAATATGAGGGGGAAGAGTTTGTATAATTTTCAGGCTATGAGAAAGCAATTAATTTCTTTGGTTAGGAGAATCACACTAGGTAATTTTTCAACCCTGTTTTTCAAGATTATAGCTTCCAGGTTGTTTTTACAAGCAACCTACCTTTCAGGATGGCATGCATCAAAATATTTTAATGCTTAGTAAAGAGTCAAATGCTTGACAATTCTGGAACTCTGAAGAATTTTAAGAACAAGTATAAGTTAGGAACAATTCAACTGTGAAACAAGTTTTAAGGATCACCAAAGTTAGACTCTCCGGGGGAAGGTCCTAAATAGTTAAATATTTGAGAACCTCTCTAGGAGATCTAGACACACACAGAAGTCGAAGACCACTGATTAGCTGTGTAAATGTACCAAAGCCAAGTGCATGGCTACCATGCTTATTCTAATATTCATGATACCGATTGTTACTATTTACCAAATACTAATACGTGTCATCTTTGCTCATATTATTTCATGTAATATTCAAACATCTCTAAAAGGCAGGTAGCAATTCACTATTTTGCAGATTTGTAAATTGAGAGGTAGAGACCTTGGGTACGCAGCAGACTCAAAGTTTGGACCTATATTGATTATCATTATGCTATAATACATGAGCATTTAAAATTGCTCATCTTTACCTTTAATGGTAATGCCACTAGTATAATAATCAGATTTTTATAAAAGTTACTTAATCATTGAGTCCTTAAGATCTCTTAATGCCTAGGTATGTATGTCTTTTCAAAGATGAAAAGAAATATTACATGACGCCTTTCCTCAGAGCTTACAATTTAGATGGAGGATGAAAACACATGGAGAATAAATGTAAAACGACAACATGCAATAACCCAGAAGAGCGCCTCTCCAAAGTGCTGGACTTGAGAGGGTGGCCAGGATATATCCAATGTGAAGAATAAGTGAGAGGATATTGCAGGCAGTTAATATTTAAAACAATCAGTTAAATTTTACAATGCTTCTCTAAATCACTTATGTTTAAATTATGAACTCATTTTTCTTCCTAATCTATGAGGCCTCGATTATAATTGTGATGTCATATGCAATGGTGTATATCAATCTGTGCATAAGAAATTATACTACTTTATTTGCTTGACATTTTGGTAACTCAGGGATCACCTATTTTGATGCCATATTTCACAGATCAAGACACTGAGGTTTAAAATGTAAAGTGATTGTCCAAAGTCATTCAAATTGTCCATCGTAGTGCAACGAAACTAAGTTAATGATCAACAGGGTTAGAATCGGTTTCCAACTTTTGCTCATTGCCCTTTAGCAAGGAAAGCCATAAGGGATAGGTGTTTTGAAAGAAAACACATTCTTAAAGTCTTCTAGAAACATTTACTGGGAATGTGTTACATTTTTATGTCACTTTAGATTATCTATTGCTTTGCTGCTTCCAATTTGGAGTAGCATGGGATTTATAGACATGACCAAAGAGACATGCTCACATCACTGTACATATAATGCAATTCCATAGCATCCTTTTTCTGAAGAATTCAGTATGCTTTGCAAACATGGTTTAATTAAGCTTCACAGCAGGGGAATCTAAGATGGAAGAAAGAAGGATGTGATGCTTAGAAAATGAAAGAGATGTGAGGATGACCTTTATATGATCACTATGATTTTATTGATCTAAAAGGTGTGTTGGTCCCCTTCTAGAAGCTGTACATTGTGTCAAAGAAGGTGACCTTTCTTTCAATTGAACCCTATTTTTATGTCAAAGATATGCCCATCTTTACCATTTGTTTTTCATTCTGTTAACTCAGAAAACATCTACTGAGCAACTGTGTATAGAAGGTACTTTGGTACATACTGTAGGATTAAATGAATAAATAATAAAGATAAATAAGTCACATTAGTCTACCCTAATAACAAGGAAACTACAATTTAGTAGAGGAATCAAGAAATGTATAAAAATCACCATTATTCAAAGTATAGTATGATAAACGCAATGTTGACTCTATGAAAAAATGTTCAAAGATTTACAATAGATGGAATGATTTAACCCAAAAGATAGTTAATGTTTGGCCTACTATTAATTAAACTTGTAAGGTTGAAATTTAGAAATCTGAATATTACTGGTTTACCTACCATTTTTACAAATGGGTTGGGTAAAGATTTAGATGACATGACAATCAGGACTGTGAATAGTAGGAGGCCAGGAGAGATAGAAAAAGGGGTGAATGATAAATTTGAGATCTAAGGCAATATTAATAATGTGGAGAAATGGGCTGCATTGAATGAGAAGACATGTCATAGAAATGAACATGAAGTTCTATACCTGAATGTAAAAAAAAAAATCAATACTGTAAGTATGTAAAGCTATTTTTACAAAGCTTATTTACAATAATAATAACAAAAACAACAACAACAACAACAATTAGCACTTACTGAGTTTCTACCATGTGCCAGACACTCAACTGCATGGTTTGTATATTATTTCAATTAATCCTCACAATAATCCTATGCAGTGGGCACTGTTGTTATCTTCATTTTACAGGTGGGAAAACTAAGTGTTGGATAAATTAAATAACTTGCCCAAGGTTAATTTGATTGCTAAACCTATATTTGAAGCATGGTATGTTTTGCAGCAGATCAAGCCTCCCCCTTCCCTTGGCCAATATCAGTTATGATATGAAGGAGTATTCTCTGGGCACCTAATTACAAAATAATAGTAACAATAATTAAAGTGGATTCTGAGCCCCTAATCAGATCTTTTTTAGAGTAGAGTAGTAATTAATCATACATGCGTAACTTCATGTGTTTTTTTAATGAAAACATAAACATTTTACTACAATATCATTTATTTAGTGTGATTTGTGAGTACCTTTTCCTAGATATGTTTGATGAACAGAAAATTTCCTGTCATTTACATTTTTAATGAAAAAAAGACTCATGAGAAAACATTTTTTGAGGGGCACCTGGTTGGCTCAGTCTATTAAATGTCTACCTTCAGGTCCTGAGATCAAGCCCTCTGTGGAGCTCCCTGCTCCTCAGAGAGCCTGTTTCTTCCTCTTCCTCTGACTCTCCCTCCTCACCCCTTGCCTGCCACCTTCTCCCTCCCCCACCCAACTTGTTCTCCTCCTCTCTTAAATAAATAAATAAAATCTATTTAAAATTTTTTTTAGTGGTCACTATTATTATTTCTGCTAAGTGACCTTGACATTTTAATTAGCTTGCTTTGCATTTCTAGAGCTTTTGCCTTGCCATCCATTTGTTCTCTCCATGGGAGGAAAAACCTTACTTGAGTCAGGTTTGATGAACAGAAAATTTCCTGTCATTTACATTTTTAATGAAAATATGTTTTTATCCTTCAAAATATGTTTTTATCCTTCCCATTAAAAAATATGATCTCTGCTTGGAGTTAGAGTCATAGAATAAAACACATTTTATAGTAAAATTTGTTATCATTTTCCTGTGCTAATGTAGTAGTCTTATTCTTCACCTTAATAAGTAGTACCAAACATTCTAAGTGTTGAACCTGAGTTTCCCATGGGTATCTGTTTCTCCATTTTTTAATGATTTTTAATTTATTTATTCATGAAAGACACACAGAGAGAGGCAGAGACATAGGCAGAGGGAGAAATAGATTCCCTGTGGGGAGCCTGATGCGGGACTCAAATCTAGGACCCCAGGAACACTCCCTGACCTGAAGACAGACACTCAACCACTGAGCCACCCAGACATCCCTCTGTTTTTTCCGTTGTTAAACCTTGCATCCTCTTCCCACTTTTGAACATATTTATGTTTCATTTACATAATAAAAAATTATTTAAAGTAGACCTCAGAAGACAAGTTCAGAAAAATTGGTATATTTTATATGACAGCATAACATGGAGTTAAAAAGTATTTGGTATCATAAAGCACAGACTACTAACTTTCAATGCCCAGCTGAAATAAAGTATAAATACCAGGTCTTATATAAAAGTGACACCAAATGTCCTAGTTATAAAGCCACAGAAAATGAAGTCAGTGTCAATAGGCCTGAAGCTGAGACCTTTAAATTTTGTCCTCAAAAGTCATAGATCCATAATAGCTCTGAAGCTTTCCACATCTGACTCTCTTCGAAATATAGAGATGTCTATGGTGTTGGGATAAATTACTGTTTGTCTTTCATTTTCCCTTCCTTATTCTAAGCAACGAAGGTTTGGGCCAAGTTTGAAAGCTTTGGCTATTTCAAAGTAATCTGCCTTATGGCTTTGCTTCTCTAAAAGGGTTCTATCAGAAGTAGCATAGAAGTCTGAGAGTAAGAAGACATGATTCCCCATGCTGGATGGGGAATAGAGATCAATAGAGTCATGACCCATTTCACTCACAGCACATGTCAGAGGTGTGGCAAGACTCAGAAACATCGTAAGAATGGTTTGCCTGTGAGTCAGGACTCCATTAATTCATTCTTTCATTCTATGATATTTATCGAAACTCTCTGTGTGCCAAGCACTGGTATAGACACTTGGGAATCAGTGTCCTTCAAGAAAAGCTGTCCTAGCTGGAAAAGACAGATAATAAACAATGACTATCATAAATAAATATATAGGATGTTCAAATGCAATAATTGATTCTTTTTTAAAAAGCAAGAGAGTAGAGATCAACTGGAGTGGCTGACAATTTTAAATAGAATCATCACTATAAGCCTCACTGAGTGCTTTATCTTCAAAAAGGTGAAATTTTAGTAGAAACTTAGTAGAAGGAGACAAGGGCTTAGCTATGGAGCTATCTGGAGAATAGAGAATAGAAGAGGGAACAGCTAGTTCAAAGGGCCCCAAGGTAGAAACACTCCTAACTTTTTTTTTTTTAAGATTTTATTTATTTGTTTGACAGAGAGAGAGAGAGAGCACAAGCAGGGAGAGTGGCAGGCAAAGGGAGAGGGAGAAGCAGGCTCCCTGCTGAGCAAGGAGCCTCCTGTGGGGCTCGAATCCAGAACCTGACCTGAGCCCAAGGCAGATGCTTAACTGACTGAGCCACCGAGGCACCTGTTCCTGACATTTTTAAGGAAAAGAGGGAGGCCAGTGTAGCAGAGGGGAGTAAATGTGTGTTTGTGGGAGAGAGCCTAGAGATAGCATCTGCCTTAACCATTGTGAGGATTCTGGCTTTTATTCTGTGTGAAAAAGAGAGTTGTTGAAGGTTTCTGACCCAAGCCGTGGCACAATTTCTGTTTTCAAAGGATCACACTGATGGAGTCATGCATGGGGGACTCGAGGGCAAAGGCCAAGAAACTAGTTCAGAGACTTAAACCAGGGAAGACATGATGGTAGCTTACACCATGTCTGTAGCCTTGAAGGCAGAGAAACATGGCTAGACTGTGGGACTGTGTGGAAGCCCACAGATTGCCTAATGGCTTGCATAAAAGACGGGAAAGAAAGACTACAGTCAAGACTAAGGAACCAAGGACTGAAGTTACCAGAATCTTCATATTAGGTTTAAAAAAAAATCCTAGTTTTGTATTCAAATAGGAGTGCCTGAAAGAAACACATGGTTCAGAAAATGAGGACATTACTGGTAATTATGATAGTGCAAGGACGAAAAGTCTCTGCTCCATTCTCTGGCTACCACAGAAGCCCCCAAGATTTTTACATGACCTGAGAGAGAGGAGGGGAGACTTTAAGAATGTAAACTGCATTTTCCTATAATCTGTCAGATGTAAGTGGTACAAATAATATTTGCTTGCATATATCATAAGGTGCAGCTGGCAAACTTTGCACAAACTGAACATACCTGTGAAGTAGGTGGCTCCGAGGAGGAGGTCAGTCCCTTGACCCTGTCTTCCAGTTACCAGTCTGGCCCAATATAACCACTAACTCAAGTTCTCAGCTCACAAGTTGATTTTGTCTGTGTGTATGGCAGGTATGCTTTGTGGATGGAACTCCTTTCACTCAACATGTTGCAGATCTATTCATATTGTTGCTTGTAGCTATAGTTTGTTCATTCTCTTTGCTGTGTTCAAGGTCTGCAAATTTTACTGTAAAAAACTAGACAATAATTATTTTAGGCTTTGCAAACTAAAATAATATAGCCTCTGGTACAGATTCCTCTTTGTTGTTGCTATTGTTGTTTGTTTTTTGTTGTTATGGCTTTTGCAACCCCTTTAAAAATATCAAATCCATCCTTAGCCCAAGGGCCAGTCAGAAGGCAGACCTTGAGTTAGATTTGGCCAGTGGGTCACAGTTTGCCAACCCCTGCTATAGAGTATTGCAATGTGGGAATGCTACAACATATTAATCCATTTGGGTAATTCCCAGTTTGGGGCAACTGCAACACTCTAGTGCAAGTCTTCTGGTGCACTTATGCATACAGTTATTTTGAGTATATACTTGGTAGAATTTGGGTCATGGGATATAAGTACCCATATGTTTTCGCCTATATGTGTTCAACATAAGCAAGTGTTGCTAATTGTTTAAACAGGTTTACCAATTTACACTACCAAAACTACCAAGTTTAAATTTTAAATTTTCACCATTGGGGTAGATATGCAGCACAATCTCACTGTTTTAACGTACATTTTCTTAATGATTAGTAGTTGAGCATCTTCTCAGTTTTGTTGGCCATTTTGATACATATAAATTGACTTAAAGTCAACAAAAATATGACACAATTATGAAATACAGGTTTGTGAGCTAAGATTATTTGATCATATTATTCCAGTGGCTTTCATATCACTTTAGAATAAAATCCAAACAGTTTATCTTGGATTGCAAAGCTCTATAGCATCTGGCCCTACCTCTCTGACCCAGTTTCATGTCAGTCTCCTTCTTGACCATCGATCTTCAGCTATGGTGATCTTTTAAATTTTTCTTGAACATACCAGGCTTCTTCCTGCCTCAGGGCCTTTGTACCAGTTGTGTCCTATGCTTGAAATCATCTTACCCTGATCTTTCTATGATTGACTCTTCATTTTGGTACCAAGTTCTGCTGTGAGAATCCTTCACTGTTCACCCAATTAGTTAATCTGTCAGTGGTGTTCTCATTCCTCTATGGTAATTTTCTCCATAGTATTTATTCCTACCAACAATTTCAGGGACTGTGTCCATCTTAATCATTTCTTTTTTTTTTTTTAAGATTTTGTTTATTTATTGATGAGAGACACACAGAGAGAGGCAGAGACGTAGGCAGAGGAGAAGCAGAATCCCTGCAGAGAGCCCAAGGGGAAACTCAATCCCAGGACCCGGGGACCATGCCCTGAGCCAAAGGCTAATACTCAACCACTGAGCCACCCAGGTGCCCCATATCTTACTCATTTCTGTATCTCCAGCCCCTAGAACAGTACCTACACATTGAATGTTCTCAGCTGTGATATCTGGCCCTCCCCCATCATATATTAGGGAAATATCCCCAAACATGGTCCCAGCGCATAGCCACCTTGTCACAGAGCTGGGCTCACTTGAAAACAATGACTTCAGTGAATTATAGCTCCTCTAAAATCTGAGTCAGAAAAGAAAGAACTGCCAAAAAGTGACGAATCCTTCATCTTAAAAGATGGTGAAATAGAACTGTGGTTGGGGGAGACTCTGACAGAAGACCATATGCTGAAGTGACAGGGATGGGATCTGGGATGGGGAGCTGACAGGGAGGAAGCCCAATGCATTCCCAATTCTCCAGAACCATTGCAAACCTAGAACTAATCCTCAGCAACCCCAGACAAGCACTCTTGTGACCCCTGACCTCAGAATTCCTTGCGATTCCGCTCAGATTTAGAGTAAATCAACATTCGGTTGGCTGTCACTTAAACAAATCGGTATCCCTGATATGCAAATGTAACATGACTGTAATGTTATGATAGCCTATGGAGCACCCTTAGTTATCAATTGACTCCTATTTATTTATTGAACATGAGCTCAATTCACTAGTAAGCATTAATTGAACAGGGTCAGTTTCAAGCTAACAGGTATAGGAAACTTTCAGACATACCTTTAACAGCAAAACAAGAGAGTACAGCCGCAATATTTTTGTTTTCTGTGAGGCCCTCCCCTCCCGGCAGTCAATGGCCCCCTTTCCTTTCAGTGATAATCTGCGGTCCCCTGCAGTGAACACAGCAGCCTACACCTAATCAGGGGCAATCATAAGTGAGATTATTCTGCACCATTTGGCTATAATTAGACCAGCTTTCTTTTTAGTGATTCATTAGCATGATACTTTGCTCTCAGAACCAACAAACTCAACCTAAATTCCTCTTATAAGTAGAGGCAGAGTTGCGAACCAGAATGAATATTATCGGTAACAAGAACAAGGAAAAAGGAAACAGAAAAGAATATTGCTTGGTGTCCCTTCATCCCCAAATTGTAAATTGCAACACAGACAAAGACAACAGCCTGTCTGCCTGCACTGTTGAGCAATAACCTTCATATACTCCGCTCCCAAAGGAGACCCGGCTGACAATTAGACTCTCACAACCTTCCTAGACTTTCTCATACAATCGCTCCAATTCCAGCTTTCCCTTTCTGTTTCAAGAAGAGATATATTGTACCCATGAAATTCATATGTCCTACTGTTTTCACCTGGCCATTGGCTCCAAGACAATATGTTGTCTTTAGTGTGGGGGACATATAAATGTTTTAACTCTCACTGGTACTGACTGTCGCACAGCCAGTATTTGCAGCCATTGTCATTCTTATGTGGGAAAAGCAGTCACAGTAGTAGAAAGGGAATATCTTCTTCTTTACTGAAATCAGTACTTCATAAGTCCTGAATAAGACCTCAAGAGAAGACCTATCGTAGGTGCTTAAAGAACTGTGGTAGCTCCTCCATGGACCTCGCGATCAAAGGATTGCAAAAGCATAGACAAACACACCCGTGTCTGTGCGGAAACTCTCCTGAGCCAAGAAACTTCTCTGAAGCTGTAATATGAATACAAATAGCTCAGGCATCTTGTTAAAATGCAGATTCAGAGTCAGTAGTTCTTGAGTGAGGCCCAAGTTTCTGCATTTCCCACAAGCCCCAGTGGATGCAATGCTGCCAGTCAGGGATCACATTGAATACAAGGTCTAGGCAAGTGCTGTCCATGGCAACATAATGGGAGCCACATCCATAAGTTTCTAGTAGCCATGTTATTTAAAAAGTAAAAAGAAACAGGTGAAACTAATTTTAATTACCCTACATATTTAAAACATCATTCTAACATGTCAATAACCTATGAAATGTTAATGAGATAGTTTGTATCATTTTTTAAAAACTACTATACCTTTGAAATTAGAGTGTATTTTATACTTCAGCTCATGTCCATTTGCATTAACCATGTTTCAGAGGGTCCAGTGGCTACCATGCTGGACAATACAAGAGCTCCAGGGACAAGCATAAACCTATATATCAGAGAAGTCAGTAGCTACTACCCCAGTGAGCTCTTGAACTATCACAGCATGCATTTGGCTGAAATTGATCTCTCCTATAGTTTTTCTATCTGACTGATTATTCCTGTTCTGTTAGATTCAGGTAGATGACAATATGGGGTTACATTATAGTCACAAATGATAGTTTTGAATCCAATCTCTGAACTATGTGACTTTGAGCAAGTTATTTTAATCTAAGCCTGTTCAGATGCCGTAAAATTAGGAAGATGATGTCTTAGAACATCATATACTTGCCTACATAACATATGCTTATTAAATTTTATTTGAATCTCAATATTCAAATTTAACCATGAAAAGTTGGTTAGTGGGTGTGGAAGGCAAGTTTAATTAATCATTAGTTCCCTTTTATACTCATACGTGGGGGAATTAAGTTTTCATATTGCTAAATCTTGTAGAGCAGAGAAGGACCAGCTCAGATATGCTTTGATGGGAAATACGAGGAATGTGAGGGAAGGGAGAAATGGTATGAAAAATAGGGCAACTGAGAAAAGGAACAGGAAGAGAGATTTCATAGTAGGATTCTTTGAACAATATTTCATAGTAGGATCCTTTGAACTGAGTTGTAAATGGCTGAGGATGTCCTTCCCAGAGTAGTGAGTGGAAAATAGGGAGAGTGCACTAAATGACATCACTGAGGATTAAATTAAAGCACCATATTATTTAATTTTGAAGTCAAAGACACTACATATTACTATGGCATTTCACAGGCATTTAAATTTAGAGCTAAATCCAAAGTGGGGAGTGACTACTGTCTATGAATCAGAGGAGAGAATTTTGGCAAATTACGTAGAGATACCCCTTCACAACCGAATCAGCTTGCAGAATGTAAGAACATTTCACTCTTCAGAGTTGTGACATGATATGTCCCTAGAGTCCAAAATCACGGTGTTAATAAATTCCTGAAGAGGTTTTATTTATTGTAACTAATAGTTTATTTAGTCTTTGGGGATAAAATATATGCCAATACTAAATAAAATTCCATTTCTGTTTCCATTTATTTATTCATTCTTATTCACTTGACATGATTTAATGCATACTACATAAAGAGTAAATAGCTTAGTCTTTACGACTTTGAGAAATTTCCTTTCCCAAATCTTTTAGTTTGGAATCCTTTAAAGATAGTCTTCTGTTCTTCACTCTACTTCCCACCCCCAATATTTTTTATGGTACATAATTTCATGGTGGAGCCAAGTCTCTCCTTACAACATTAGAAAGTTCAAATACTTATGTTCTAGGTGATAAAATTTCATTATTTCCAACTTCACAAATTCAAAATGTGTATGAATTCAGACTTGGTCTTAACTACCATTTGCTCTTATAGTATGTATCAAGTGCACACAAATTAAATCTACGGGTTTAATCACACAATTTTAATCTACTTAAGCATTTTGGTCATACCAAATTTTATATTATACATCCATTCATAAATAATCCTCTTCTCTCCATTAAATCCGGCCTAGAAGAACTTCTATTTTCCAGCACTCATTAGTTATTAATTGTATGCATATATAACTCTCAGTCAGGAAATAAAATTCAATTTAAGACCTCCAATAAAAGTGATACTCTATTCATTTAGGCTGGTTCCCTTTCCAATTGTGTTATTAGAGTTTAGTATCTTCTGCAATTTTTTTTCCCATTCAACATGAATTAGAAAGAAATTTCCCAAAAATCTTCTGAAATGTGTAATAAGTTGACCATTAAAATTTACACAAAGAGGCCATGGTGTATTTCATGCACTGGATGACTATGCAGCTGGCCTTGGGGATCTTATGTCTTGTGCCTAAGGTGGTGTGATTTTTTTCTTTTCTTGAGGTTGCAATGTCTTATAGAAAAGGAAGAAAAACAGAGCAAGAAACTAAGTAAACTTTGTCTATTTAGAGCTTTGGCGTCAGGCCTTTTGGGCAGCCCGGGTGGCTCAGTGGTTTAGCGCACCCTTCAGCCCAGGGTGTGATCCTTGAGACCCGGGATCAAGTCCCACATCAGGCTCCCTGCATGGAGCCTACTCCTCCCTCTGCCTGAGTCTGACTCTCTCTCTGTGCCTCTCATGAATAAATAAATAAAAATCTTAAAAAAAAAAATCTTAAAAAAAAAAAGAAAACAGGCCTTTTAAGTAGACTCTAGTCAATAATTACCTTACTTATCTTCTTGCTTTCATTGGTAAACTCTCTAGATCCTTCTCTTCCAATTTCTTTTGCTTGCTGGAAAATACCTGAGTAGACATTTTTCACACATTCTTTATGTCATTTATTTTTGACAGTGGATGTCTTTATCTCAGTACCATGAGTCAGCATTATAGTTGTTTGTCTACTTATGTGTCCAGTTCATGATGTTTATAAAAATCACTTTTCATCAAAGGATCTGTTATTTGGCTGCAGAAGGAAAGCTCTGGGGCTAGATAGCATTTGTGGAATGTTATTGTTTCCTTTGCTTCTGCTGTGGTATAATGGGTTACATTTGAGAAGTTCATTCTCCTCTCACATAAGGTATACACTATTAAATTATCTCATTTTAATTACCTTGTTCCTATTTTCATCACATTGCCATCATTTCTCTTCATGCCCAATTTGTTAGCTACTGTAATGGAGGACGAGTGGGGGGTGGGGGTGGGGGGGGGGAAGCATGCCCTGGTCCTTCAGTACTGTTTCTGAGCATTGGAATTGGATGGGTCACAGCAATTTGCTAATGAAGAACAGCTGATGACAAGTTACTTGATTGTGAGTTTGTGAGCCTGCCAAAATGAGGTGAAAAAAAAAAATTCCAGAACTTTAATGTTTTAAAGAGATGGAATGATTTCATCATGAACTGAGGCAATTCTCAATATAAGCAGAAAAGTGACAACCAAAAAGTCTTCAAAGAGTATTTCTATTTGTCCATAATATTTTCAATCCAGAGAATATTGTTACAAACCTTAGCATGATGCTAATCTGTTGCCTAATAGTTATAATTTTATAATTATTACTGACAAATGGACCAGTAATTTAAACTATTTTAATATATGATATGTTTGCATCATTTCTCTTATATATGCATATTTTGTCTATAGTTCTTTTCCTCTTCCATTAGCTTTTATTTCATGAATATCTTTGAAGATATTCCGAAGAACTACTTTTTTTTCTAAACAAACACAGATAAAAATAGATATTTCTCCTATGTTATAATATAACCGTTATAGATATATATCTGTAAAAATTAATTCCGAAGAAAAGTAAAAAGTCAATGCTGAGAATTTGACAGATAGGGTTGGACTTTTGATCCTACTGTTACCTGTGTGACAATGCCAACTTCTCCTTGCTTCTGAGAGATTTACCTTTCTCTTCTGTCAAATGGAGATAGGCCCCGTGGGGCAAAACTTCCCCTCCAACCTTGAAAATCTAGGTGCCAGAAACATTAAGTTGCTTGCAGTTCTCTATACAAACCATGTTCCTTTTAACTTCTGCGCCTGTGGGCTGTACCTTCTGCCTCAAATGCTCTCCTCCTTTCTCTCCACCAGGTCATCTGGTTCTGTCCTAAATCTGTTAGGGCTCAGCTGTCTCTTCTGGCAGGAAAGCTTCACTGTACACTGGTGACCCTCGCCCCATTCTGTTTAGCCTCCCAGGTTGGGAGTGCCTTCTCTGTTTTCCACACCTCCAGCACCATGGCCACCATGGCATCTAACATAGGGCAGTAAAAATGTGTTTACGGGGGGGGGGGCTCCTGAGTAGCTCAGTCAGTTGAGCTCCTGACTCTTAATTTCTGCTCAGGTCGTGATCTCAGGGTTGAGAGATCGAGCTTCATGTCAGGCTCTGTGCTCAGTGAAGAGTCTGCTTGAGATTCCCTCTCTCCCTCTGCCCTTCCTCCCCCATCTAAAATAAATAAATAAAACATTAAAAAATGTGTTTATGTGTTTGTGCCTCTCAACAGACTGAAAGCCACTTGCGGGCCAAAACCATCTGTGCCTTATTCATCATTTTATTCCCTTTGTTTCCCCCAGTGCTGTCACAAAAAAGGCACTCTACACTTGTTAGACACTCTACACTTGTTAAACACTCTACACTTGTTAGACACTCTACACTTGTTAGAAAGCTTTCTCTCCTCCCTACCATAGCCCCCAAATCTCCCTGATCCATGTAAATGTTGTGTTAAAATTATTCATTTTAGAATAAAGTGAAGGTGTGTGTTCCATAGATTCTAGGGTATGCCATAATCAAGAGTACTCCACATATTTTATTTCTTCTTAGTTTATCATATTATCTATACTGTGCATTCCTTGAAAGCAAGAATTTCATCTTACTCATCTTAATAGTCTCAGAGCTGACATAGAATGGATCCTCAGCAAAGGAATTTAAAATGAATGATTATTTTGATCATAATTACTGCCAGCTCTCCATTTAAGAGAAGTTAAACCATGTTCTGGTTTGTAAATATTCAGCAACAATTAATTGGTAAGGCTTATTGAATGCGGCATTTATACATTATATATGAACATCTCTGCATCTCTGTATACATTATAAGTCCATTGAATTCCAAAAGCAGTTATATTATTTTTTTTCTGTGAAAACAAAGTATTGTTTTTTGATTGAATGTTATGAATATTTTCAACTATCTCCTAGCTATCCCTGTTTAAATGCTGTCTAGAGACAGCATTTAAAGTTATGAAAGGAACTTCAGATATGCTTTCAAAGATTAACTTCTAACTCAATGATCCATTGTGAGGTCTTATTGCTCAACATAATAATAGACTCTACCTTATTGGGTCATTTGTTAAAATCATGCCACTTAATTTGGTGCAATGCCATTTATAGTTATTACTCAACCTCAGCCAGGCCTTCGGTATGTTCATCATTCCTCTTCTTCACCCCTACTTAACTCTCTAGCTCGTCCTAAGCAGCAGATAATCTGAACATTTTCCATTTATTTCAAATTCATTATTGTAGTTCCGTGCACTCATGCTCAGCTGCCTTTGCCTCCTACTTCAGTGATAAAGTCAATGGCAACTAATGTGGATTTCTGCCATTTGTAAACCTCTCTGACTTCACATATTATCACTCCTGCTCACTCTCTATTCTGTCTCCCTCTTTTTCTCCACACTCCCCCCACCCCCACCCTCATTGAGCTACCATTCCACCTTTCTTCCTTCCAGACTTTTCCAACAAACTTTCTATTTCATCACCATCTATAATTCTTTGACTTACTCATTGAAAAAGTCACCAATGGCCACTATGTTGGAAAATATGATGGTCCTTTCTTATTTTATATGTAACTCAACTTTCCCATTACATAGCTGTGGCACCAAATGTGGAATGGAGGTCATTAGCCCATGATTTTCACCACAGCCCCCCAAACCTTGGTCAGCCTACCTAATACAATGAAATCTAAATGAAAATTATATTCTTCCTCCATAAATGCAGTTTCAAGACTGATGCACTACTAGCTCCACTTCTTTTTTATTTTATTTTATTTTTATTTTATTTTTTTAACTAGCTTCCCTTCTTACCCATGAGTACTTTGCATATAAAAATTCTATAGGTATTAATACTAGGGCATTTGATACTACCAATTACTTTCCTCTAGAAAATCTTCCTTGCCTCCAAAATGAAGCTCTTCTCCTTTTCCGCCTGCTTCAAAGCCTGCTCTTGCTCTCTCCTTCTGTGGCTCTTTTTTGTATCAGCAGGTCCCTAATTTAGTTTTTCTCTGAGGATCTGGCCTGGGCTGTTTGCCCTCTTGAGGTAATTTCATTCATTCCTTTTACTCCAATTACCACTTTTATCTTAATCGCTCCTGTATTGTCAACTTCAAATCTGACCCCCCTGGTTTATTTTCAATGAACCCCTAAATACACATAAGATATCATGTAACTACTGTGGTCCTTTAAATGCCTATTAAGATGATTTATGGATTTATAATTTATTGACAAAAACACATGTAATGCATTTAAGCATGTAACAATGCTACAATGAATTTAATCTGGGTCTTATTTTTATTCAAGAGCTATCGAGTTTGCATCCAAACATTCTCAAAATCTTTCGCAAACACCTGAACTTTTTTCGGTAATCCCTCACACAAAATAAAGAGATCCACTTAAAGAGGGTAGGCTAGCTAAAGTGTGTGGTGTCTGCTTTAATCCAGGACATGGTAAATATTGCCTATCTTGTACTACTACCCACAGTTCTTCGAACTAAAATGAACAGAACTTTGAATCTCTGAAGGAAAGAAACCATTCTTTTGATAGCTACCCACAACACTTTCCTTAATCTCTAAAGAGGGAGCAAATGTCTTGCTTCAAAGTTGCTGATGCATTGCTTTGTGAGCATTTAATCAACTTAATATCTCTTAGTATCCCTTATACAAAAAAGCAAGCTCATTGCCCCTGTTTGGGTGAAGATAGTGTGTAATAGTGACAACATCAATAACTACTATTACAGTTATTCATTAAATGATACATGAGAGCATGTAGAGCTTTACCTATTTTCTTATTTAATCCTCACAATAATCCAAATAGTTAGATATTATTATCACCCCCATTTGACAAATAAGAAAACTGAAGTTGAGGAACCATCAATAATTTGCTGAAAGATAAGTGGCAAAGCCAGGATTTGTATTTATATCTAATTCTTAAGTCTACCTTCTTACCTAGTGTAGCTTAAAGAACACAGAATTGTGTGTGCAAATAGGCTCTGAACTCACCTCTGCCATCATCTAGCTGTGTTACTTTGAGCAAATCACATAAACTCAATGGGCCTTAATGTGCACACACAGATGCATAATGAGAGTATAAATGAAGGTCCCCTAGAGCTCCTAACATTTTCAACCTTTTGTTGTATCTTGACTCTAACTCCTAGAGTAGAATTTCAAGTCACTGTCAATAGCATAGATGTTTTATAAAGAAGAGCTGATTCTAAACTCAGTGAGAAATTGATACATTTATGTTGTCATTGTATTTCAATCACTTGAAATTCCACTATGTCCTAGAAATTGTAATAAGCACTAGATATACAACAGTGAGGAAAACAGGAAGACTCTTGAACATGTATACTTGCTCTATTCTATCTTAAACGTTAAAAATCATAGGCTTCTGTACTTGTTGGTCTGGTAACATGTTAACCATCAGCTGTACCCACCTTTCCCAGATTATGTCCTTGAGATTTTCCCCAAATTTCAGTCTTGAGTTTCTCATACCATCGAAATAAGCAAGTAAAACAAAAGTTGTGACACCAGAATCATGCTTAGGCCATGTCTTCCCAAAAGCAACATGACATTATTTTTCTTATTTAATGGGGAGAAATAATTTTCCTCCTCCTCACCCTGGTATCTCAGTGTAATGATACCTTTGGTATTTTGGGGCAGCTTTATAATGATACATTTCCTACATAAATGATTAAAAATTATTAAAAGCTTGAAAATATATGTCACGTGGTAAATTCATTCCTACCAAAATGAAGCATTTTGAAGGAAAATAATTTTGTAACTGCAAAGCATTTTCATTTTTCCTTTCTCAAAAGAAAATTGCCTGTGTTAAAATATTATTTTAATGTGCATTAAATCACCTAAATTTCTAGAGATAACATTTTTTTAATTCTTTCATTTTTTTTTTACTACAGATAGAAGCAGCATGAGATATTCACTCTATGAGGAAAATAGCATAAACTCCCAAACTGTTATTTTATAAAATATAAAACTATTAAACTTAGCACACTTACACTAACATTAAGAGCAATGTGGAATAGCCAAAAAAAAGTTTTTAAAAAACTCATTAGAAAGCTAAGAATTAGAAAGCTAAATGATGGAATAAAGAATTTCTAAGAAAGGAGTCCCATGGTTGCCTTTTCATACCTGGGGCAATGAAGGGAAGAGAGATAAGGAGAAATCATAACAAATGTGTAAAACTTTTCTAGCAGTGTGTTGGCTGGAATGAGAGATTAGAACAGGGAGGTCATAGAGATTGTCAGCAACCACCCCACCCCCCCGCACACACACATACACACACACTTCTTTACATGGGAATGCACTGCACCCTGTGAGGTGAATGAAACCTTTCTCTGAGTGTAAGACAGCAGCTTGCCTGGGACCGGGAGCAGAGCACAGGAGCTGAGAGACTTTCCTAACCCAGGAGGCAGGAAAGAGTCTGTAGTCATCTGGGGAGGCCCAAGGTCTGCCGAGGGTGGGCATGGGGCAGCAGATTGGAACCTGCCCTCAGTTCTGGACCAGATACAGTGCAGAGGCATACTGAAGGCTGGGGCAGACAATAGGTAGGAGAGATCTTTAGAGACTTGGAAAACTCTCTGGTGGTGGGTGGGGACTCCAGTCTCAGCTCTGATTTGCCAGCCTTTCACTGCAAACTGCTTGGAACCGTACCTACACGTGTGATGTATTGGTCAGCCAGACACTTTGCTGGAATTTACACAAACATGTTGGTGTCTTGGTTGTCTCAGGCCTCCATAAACCAAACACCACAGCCTGGCTGGTATACGCAGCAGAAATGGATTTTCTGGCAGTCCTGAAGGCTGCAAGTCCAAGAACAAGATGCCGAGAAAGTTGGTGGTGGGTGAGGCCAATCTGGCTTGCAGACAGCTAGCTGCCTTCTTTCTGTGTCCCCACGTGGCTTTTGTTCCTGTGCAGAGGGGGAAAATAATCCCTGGTATCTCTCCCTCTTCTTATAAGTATACTTATTCTTAGATGAACACCGATTCTATCAGATTAGAGCCCCATACGTAGGATTTCATAACTGTGTCTCCTTAAAGGCCCTATCTTCAAATACAGTCACATTAGGGATTAGGACTTCAACAGATGAATTTTGAGGGGAACACATTCCAGGCTATAAGAGCTGGGGTTGCCCTTCCCAATGTCTCTCCTTCCTGAGATCCCACCCTTCACTCTGCAATGACCATAGTTGCTGGGGGCTCTTTCCTCTGGTAACCCAGACAGTAAAATGATGAATTGCCTAGAACTTTCCAAGTTACACTGCAACTATGGTCCCAACTCAGGCAACCACTGCAAAAGGAAGGCAGTGACCCCACACTGAATTTTGACCCCCCTCTGAAATCTTCCTGCCCTTTTCCACTCTATAGAGTGGGTAGGCTGCTTCCTCGTTGTTGTTTTGTTTTGTTTGTTATCCCATGCAAAGTTCTTTGACTGATGAATATGTCTATTATTTTGTCTTTTCCTCTGGTTTTGGGATAGAGATGGAGACAATGGCCACTTCTCCGGTGGTAAAACCCCTGCTTTACAAGCAGAGCACCAGGTCAAGGGAGATAGCTTCTGGTTACTCTTCTGGCCTCTCCTAATGCAGTATTTCTGCCTAGGAGCAAGCGGGGGAAAGGACAAGAACTAGGAAACCAGGGCTCCAATATTCTTGGCTTGACATGATTGAGCTAGAGCTTCTGCTCTACCAGTGGAGACTGGAGAGAGAACTGGAACTCCTGACTTCCGGCTCTACTTGCCCAAAACATAGTGTCTACGCTCTGGAGCTGGGGCTCATGAGAAATGCAGGTAGCCTGTCCCTCCCACAGAGATACCCTAATTTGTGGCTGAAAGACATGGGAGCCCCGCATTCTTGGTCACACTCATCTAGAGTGGAGGAGGAGGAAGGCTGCAGACATCCCCCCACCACTGTTCTTACCTAGATTTAGTAAATTTTCTTGCATCATTTTTTCTCATTAATCTGTGCCCTTAGAACAATTTCAAACTTTAAATAACAAGGGATTCTTTACATTAATTTTTACTAGTTATGGCAGTTGCCCTGGAAAGCAGGTCTATGGAATTTCTCATGCCAGCATTCTGGAAATGAATCCCTCATGGTATATTTAAATCTCATAAATCATTATTATTGTTTTATACTATCAATATTCATTGGATTTACCTATTTTCTCTTACCTTCCATCTAGGATTAGTTTATTTCTACTGACAAACACTCTTTTATATTTACTATAGCGCCAGTCTGCTGGTGGCAACTGTTACTAGTTTTTGTTTATCGTAAAATTTATTTATTTCATTATTTCAGTAGGATATTTTATTTTATTATTTTATTAGAGAGAACTCTGCAGGGAGAGGAGCAGACAGAGAGGGAGAGTAAGAATCTTAAGCAGGCTCTACACTCAGCGCAGAGCCCATTTCAGGACCCTGAGATCATGACCTGAGAGGAAATCAAGTTAGACAACCAACAGAGCCACCCAGGTGCCCCTATGTAGCATATTTTAAAACTAGTAGCAAACAAATGTTAGCATTACCTCTTTTCAGAACTTTGACAATATCATTAATTGCTTTCTGAATTTTATTGTTTATGCTGTTATACCAGCTGTCAGTCTAATTACAGTTTTGAAGATTATTTGGCATTTTCTGTAATTTCCTTTAGGTGATTTTTTGGTTTTATTTTATGTTTTTGTCTGTTCGTGTAGGTGTGGTCTTCTTTACTTTGTTCCTGCTTGGAGTTTATAATGTTTCCTTTAAATCTTTAATTGATGTCCTTTATCAGTTTCAGAACATCATTTCCTCAAATATTGCTTATGCCTCTTTTTCCACCACATTTTTTTCCTGGAATTACAATTTTTATATTTTTGATTCTTTATCTATTTCCCTGTACATCTTACCTTTTTAAAACCTATTTCCCATTCTTTTGTTTCTCCTTTATTCTTGATACTTTCTTTTAATCATTTTCTCTCTTTACCTACTTTATCTGTGTCTAATCTGTTATTAAACCAACTCCTCAACCCACTGAGATCTTATTTATTATATTTTTCAATTCTAGAATTTCCATTAGGTTATTTTTATGATTTTATGATTTTTGCCAAGTTCCAATGTTGTCCATATAATCTTCAGTCTCAACCCAAAATCTTATGCATTTACTCAAGCCCCACATCCCATTTTTGGCAGACACTGAAGTATATCCCTGAAGGCTTTTTTATCCTATTCCAGAAGGCTTTAACATTTCTGCTCAAATCCTCCTTCTCTCAGTTGTTTCTTTTGGCTTTAGCAGAAACTTCTTGCAGAAAAAAGATCCTGGATGATTCTACTCCAAAGACCTAATCATTGAGACCTACCTAGGGTCCCTTCTAAAAAGGGCTCAAGACGTGTAATTTCTCATGCTTTGTTAGCTCTCTAATGTATTCAAGCAGATGATTTTTACATATTACCCATCTTTTCTTGTGCTTAGCAGAAGGGTTAATGTGTCAGTCCTTTACCAAAAGTAGAAGCTTCACAATCCATTTTCCAAAATCAACCTAGGCAATATTTTAAAAACTGAAAAAGAAACAAAAAATCAATGGCTTGTCAATACATTTATAATGAATCTAAGTATGCTATCATGTTATACAAGCCCCTGCAAGACCTGGCCACAGCCTATTTCTTCAACCTGACCTTGATTGATCTCTCCTTAACTCATTAACTCCCATGAAATATACCTTTTTGTTCTTTATACACACCAAACAACTTCCTGGCTCTTGGACTTTGTATTTATTGTTCACCTTGGAACATTTTCCCACAGTTTTATCCATGATTGACTCCTATCCCTTCTCATCTTCGTTCAAATATTACTCCTCAAAACAGCCTAGACTGTCCATCCACCTAACGAAGAACTTTCTCACTCAGTTACACTGTATTACACCAAATCCTCTTGATTTGTCTTCAAGCATCTACCACAGGCTGTCATTATCTGCCTTTTCTTTAGGACTTTATTTTTACAAGAACAGAACTCTATGAATCATCACTTCTTTAGCATTATGAATGCCTCACACCTAGTAGCTACTTATTAAATATTTATTTAAATTAGTGAATTATAGCCCATGACTATAAGAAAATTAATTAATTTCTTCAACCCCCAGTTTTTCAACTTTCATTTTAAAACATAAGTAATTGTAGTAACGCCTAGTGTACCCACATACCTAATTAATTAAATAATGAATATGAAAATACATAACACCTAGAAGACATTCAATAAACTTTTTTCCTTTCCTTTTCTTCTCCTGTTTCTTTCCCAGGTAGTTCCTGACTGATTAAAACAAAGTAAGCATTATTTTCTCTTCTGGCATAAGCTATCCCCTGGAGAATGTAGTGAGGAATAATTTCTAATACAATGAAATTACAGGAAGGGGAGATGGTATTCAAATTTCCCTGAAAACATATGGGAGTTTCCTCTGGTGATTTTTGTATGATCTAGATTTTTTTTAAGTCTAAAGAAAATGAATATGTCTTTGATTTGGGTTTGGCATTAGTTTGTATATAGCAACAATATCGGAGAGAAAGCAAAATGCTTGCCTCTGCTGTGAATCCATTACTGGCTGTCACTTCCAGTTCCCCAGTCACTATCTAATTAAAGCATTGCCTAGATTTTATGTCCTAGAAGTGAGATGGACAGAATTTATTTACTGCAAGACCCCTGGCTACATGATGGTTAAATGGTCTGAGTATACAGGGCTGTTTATTAAATATGATTTGACTATGATTTGTACTGTGTTAGCGTTGAGACATCCTGCAACTTCAATTCCCATGTATCCCATTATTTCTGTTCTTAGGTTTTTAATGAACAAGCATTTCACCAAGTAGATCTCATTAGTAGAGACAGCAAAATTGGTAGATTTGTTCTCTACTTCATTCCGTGGGGGAGCATATGATGGCACTCTGCAGAGGCTGGCAGGCCTATAGTCTGCTGCCATTGAGCATATAGAATATAAGACAATGCATGCATAATAAATTAGCAATTTGAAATATTTCTTTCTGGATTTTGTATATCCATAATATATAAAGCCTGGTTCCAGGAAAAGTTCTTCTATTAAAAAAGAGTCAACTCATCCCATCAAATTGTCTCTGCTACCTGTATCTGGCTTTAGGAATAAGAAATACTTATTTATTAGGATTTCACACTAAATTCCATGCATTCTTTTTTGTTTGTAGATAGCTGAGTGACTGCAAATTCTTTGTGCTTAAATACTTTGTGACCCCATTAGAGAGAGTGCATGGCATAAAAATATTCACTGTGTCATAAACACAGTCATTATTTCTAGCACATACTGAAAATTACCAGTATCAGCAAGGATATGGAAACCTTCAAATTAAAGTCACAAGATAAAATAGAGTAAATAACCACTCTTTCACAATGAATACAAGGCTATAAATTTATCAAATGTGAAACCAGAACTATACACACTATGAAGTTTAATATACGTCTTGAGAATTTCCTCTCAGGTAGACACATTGCTTATAACGTTTTCATTAGAACAACGTTACGATGAGAAATATTTTAAAACTCCAGCTCTTGGAGGAAGATATCTCTAATACTGTGAATTGATTTTGACATTATTAGCAGATTTATTCAGCTAAAGGTAAATGCTTCCTTCAATGATGAAAGATACAATATTTTAGTTTTATTAATTCTCTCAAAGACACACAAAATTGACAAAATTGGATGCCTTTGAAAGTTCATAATCATATAACTTGAGTTATTAATTATTCCTCCTTTTTGAACAACCTCATATTAATTACATCTTTGTAGCCTACATTTCATTTTCTCAGATTGGTTTGTATTTTTATCACAGTTGAACAGATATTTATTTGTGAAGCCTTTTGCTAGCAATTTATCTCAGGAAATTTCTATTGTGTGTTTAGAATGTCTGGTGGACTTTCAAATAATCTGTAATTATTGAATCCCAGATAGTGACTGAATTACTTATATTTGTCTATCATTCCCTCAGTCATTTATTTCTTTATTTCCTAATTCTTTTATAATAATGTTATCTGCCCTTTGAGTTTCTTATAACACATGTACCTGGGGTTAGGATAGTATTGGCAGATATCTAGAGCTTAGTAAATATCAGTTATTACTATTTGTGTTTTTTTTAATTATTAGGCTAGTCAATAATTAGAATATATTTCAGATAGGTGGATGCTATGGAAAAATGTTGAGTAAAATGAATAAATCTTCAAGCCTATGAAACTTCTATTCCATGGATGAACCAATTAAATATAGATGTATTTTAGAGGGGATCCCTGGGTGGCACAGTGGTTTAGCACCTGCCTTTGGCCCAGGGCGCGATCCTGGAGACCCGGAATCGAATCCCACGTCGGGCTCCCGGTGCATGGAGCCTGCTTCTCCCTCTGCCTGTGTCTCTGCCTCTCTCTCTCTGTGTGACTATCATAAATAAATAATTTTAAAAAAAAGATGTATTTTAGATTAGATATTTTCCCATTAACAACACACATTAACAAAACATATCTAAATATTAAGTCATCTCAAAATATCTCTTGTTGGTAACATGTCTCCTTTTCTTAAAGAATTTTTGTGATCTAGAAAACATTTTAGAGTGGTTTTCAATTTTTCTAGTCTCTATAACCAAAAGACCTCTATACTGGGAGTTAAGAAAGTTAGTTCCAGGTGGTGTCTAGATGTCTGTATGACCTTGGGTGGGTCATTTACATTCACCAGGTCATGTAGAATGGAAGGCAAATACCTGGGAAGTAAGACCCAGAGATTTGCAATTTTAAAATCTCCCAAGGTGCTTCTGAAACATAGCTAGTCAAAGTGACAAGGATTGCTAGCAGATCTTCCCATTCTCTTGTACTCTGGCAAAAACTTTAAAAGTAGGGCAATAAATGAGTGATATGATTCTTATCCCTGCCAGAATGCCCATATGTAAAAGACACACATCTTGTTACTTTTAAAAAAAAAAATATTTATCTATTTGAGAAGGAGAGAGAGAGAACACAAGCAGAGAGAGGGGCAGAGGGAGAGGAGAAGCAGACTTCTCCCTGAGTGTAGAGCCCGTGGTAGAGCTCTATCTCTAGACCCAAAGAGCATGATCTGAGCCCAAACCAAGAGTCAGATGCTCAACCGACTGAGCCATATAGGTGCCCTGACACACATCTAGTTTTTTTTTTCCACACATCTAGTTTTAAGAGGATTTTCGCTAGTACATTTTATCAAATAGACATTATTTTGGATTCATAAAGGCCTCTATTAAAATGTAATCCATTCTGAGGCAATTAAACATATCAGTCCTTCCATCGCTTAGTATGAATGATTTTACAGCCTCATCCTTTCAGTATTAAGCTAAAATTCATAGGAAATTTGTCTGTGGGAAGAAGGTGAGGTAATTTCCAATTATTGGTGCAGTTGGGGTTTTTCAGACTCATCTGACAGCCAAGGGGAAGAATCGTGAATGCAGTAACTTGGTAGGTAGAGGAGGGATTTCAGGATTTGGGAAAGTGATACCCAAAAGGAGATGGGGATGCAGAATTCGTTTGTTCACTCATTTGTCCCACAAACGTTCTTTGAATTCCACTTTCAGCTGAGCATTTATGCAAGCCACCAACATTACAAAGCCTGAAAGTGATTACAGCTTAATGACCAGTAATTATTTTGCCTGAGATCATCATAGTTAATAATTGGTCAGTGCCATTAATAACTATCTTACCTCTGGAATCTGATTTATGGGTTTGACTAATTTATTCCAACCTTTAATTTCAATATACCTCCTTCAAGTTGTTTACCAAATCACATAATTGTCCATGATTATTTATTTTATATATATATTCTTTGTTTCATCTTATTGTTTATACCTAAAGACATTTATTTAAAAGGTAACATTAAAATCAATGCCATACGTGGAAAATTAATACCATCTGCCATAAGTGTATGGTATTGCAGTTTCTGATCACGGCTCAAAGATGACTTTTATATTTGTCAATAAAGGGTTTCGGCAATCACTAGAAAGCTGTTAAAGATGTATTTTTCAGCAAATTGTTGCTTTCTCCTTAGTCGAAAGTATCCTCACCCAAATACTATCTATTTATTAATGTTAATTTAGTCATACATTGTGCACAATATAAGGAACTTTGGGCTTAGCAAATGCACAGAGCCTCGACGATGGATATTGACAATAAAAATACGTTCACATATACAGAAAATCCTGAAGAATTAACAACAAAGAAGACACTTGGGACGGACTAACAAGTGATTATAGCAAGATTGCAGGATACAAAGTTAATATACAAAAATCAATTGCTTTCCCCTCTATTAGCAATGAATATTTGGAATTTGAGAATTAAAACATAATACCATTTACATTAATATAACAAAAATGATTGATGTGTCGATTGTTGGAAACTAGAAAAAACTTTTCCAAGGAAATAACATTCCCACAGTGTTTAAATTCCCATTCCTTTCTACAAAATCTTTTCAACCCAATGTGTAGCTAAGCATGCATACTCATACTGCTACACTATGTGAAATGCTTGGGCCATCTGTTAGACCTTTCTACTCCTTTTTCACAAAAGTAGGGGCTCTCTGAGTTCTGAGTTGCTTTTATTTGGGTTCTCTGCCTTAGTATTTTTTCAGAAAAAAAAAAAAAACAGAATAGAGATTCCAGATTGATGGGACAGAAGGGAAAACTCCCTGAGAAACATATAGTATCTTAGGGATCCCTGGGTGATGCAGTGCTTTGGCGCCTGCCTTTGGCCCAGGGCGCGATCCTGGAGACCCGGGATCGAATCCCACGTCGGGCTCCCGGTGCATGGAGCCTGCTTCTCCCTCTGCCTGTGTCTCTGCCTCTCTCTCTCTCTGTGACTATCGTAAATAAATAAAAATTTAAAAAAAAACAAACATATAGTATCTTAAACCCAGAACAGGTAACGGTTTTCAGGGGAAGACTTCACTTGGGGATAAATCTCTGGCAATTACATGGTCAGAAGTTGGGAAGCGATTTATGTGTATGTTTGATAAGGTTTTATTTTTCTTTGGATAAGAGGTTCTAATTTATACCAGTATTCTTAAAATATGAGAATCATAATTATGACTCATATTTAATGGTTGCTTCTTATGAAATTAAACTAAAGACCTGGTATGGATTGTCCAGTTAATTCTCAAAACAACCCTAAGAGATAAGTACTATTATTATCTCCTTTTACAGAAGTTTAAGCTTAGATAGCTTAAGTAACTTGCAGAAAATCACAGATTCAGTAAGTGGCTATGCCTGGATTTAAATTGATTTAGTCTAATAATAGACCTCAAAAATCTGAATGTGCTATATATTTCTTCAGAAAATGGCTCGAATAAGGGGGAAATTTTCAATATCAGCCTTGTTATTGGGCTTATTTCCATAAACACATAATGTGGCGAGAAAACAAAATAATTGGGGCTCCAGATCATTCCGACTGGGAAACACTATGCTAAGCAGAAGAACCCAAATAATGATCCAAAAGAGCCAAAATGAGGGGTTTATTGGCCTGAAAATTATGCTTAGTCATCCCAGTTTTAATTCTAAGAGCTGAAAGAGAAAGCAAAAACATTTTTCTCCAAATTGACTTACACATAGTCATTGTTTTCCAGGTCACATCCACAGGAGCCTTCCCTTGTATTAAGAGACCTTGCCTGAAATAATACTTGTTTCCTGTTTAATTCTTTTGTAATGAGCCTGTGCTGAATACTGGAAAGAAGGCTGTGAGGAGAAGAGAGCAAAAAGCAGGGAGCAGAGTGAAGGACTTCTCTGGGCATTAGCCTCTTGGATCTTTGATCTGGTGAGCCTCTGATCAGTGCCCAGCGCAGAGGTGTGAGTCAGGCGTGGAGATCCTTTGCTAACTGCCTGGAGCGGGGGAGGGCAGCCGGGAGACGATGGACTGAGGCTGGAGGAGAGGAAGGGGGAGGGAGGGAGAGACTCAGGAGTGGAGCCTACAGAGGAGGTCACACCCTGGCTGTAGAACCTGAGCTGTAAGGCAGCGATGCAAAGCCTATCATAAAAGCAGGACTAGCCCTGTGAGCTTCTAGAACTCAGTTCTAAGCATCTGTGATGTGACTCCCGACCATTTGTATCTCACTATAGGAAGGCGGATGAAACAGCTGCACATGTTGTCTCCAGTGCTGTAAACCTGTCATCAGCCCGGCATTGTTTACATATGGCTACAAGGTCTTTAAGCCCAGGATCCCTTAGCTATACAGCAGGGACAGATATTTACATGACAGCTGTGTCAATTGGAAGCAGCCCTGTGAGCTTGTTTGCTTCACTAAAGCTTCAGTCACCACCACCTCCTCCTCCCCCACTGCCCCAAAGACACAAATCTAATTCTCACCCCCCCTCTTTTTAAATGAGTTCCATGTTAATAATAGAACTGCAGTGCAGATGCTCAAAATGGAAATAGCTGGCATTTCCCTAACAAGACTCATAATTCTGCTAGAAATAATGGATTTCAAGTGAAATAGCTCGAGTCCAAGAAGAGTGGTTATAATTCATGACCAGACGCCCAAATGAAATCAAAATCTGGGAAACATGCAAAGTGCTAATTTTCTACATCAGTGGAATTTATCAAGTTCCTACTGATTAATTTGAACAGTGGTTTGGTTGTTCAATTGATAGAGCTTTGTTTGCTTTGCAAAGACATCTGAATGACATTGATTCAAATATTATTGTAACTTCCTAGTTTTGAAAAGCTTCTGAAACTATAAACCAAAACCCTCTGAACCACAAGTGGCTCATATTAAATGTTTTTATTTTTTATTTTTATTTTTATTATTCTTTGCTGTTTGTGGGCAAGACTCCTATTTACTTCACCACCGAGGTAAATAGCAATACATCTTTGGAGAACAATTACCATGCAATTCTCAAGGAAATGAAGCTTAATTCATTTCTGTTGCTTTTGTTTATTATTAGCTTTTCCAAAGAAAGTACTTATAATATGATAATGGCTATTTACAATTAGCTTGGTTGAAAAATAAACCATTCCTAAAATGCTTACAAATAGTTCAACATTGATGATATGCCCTGTAATCTCTTTTCTGCTGTCTTACTATGTAAACTAGAAAAACACTGGCTGGTTGGAATTGATTGAATAATGACCCCTGCCTCCAACACCATGATGCGCACCTCCTCATTCTGGAACCTTTATATGGCAAAAGGGACCTTGCAAATATGATTAGGTTAAGGATCTTGAGATGAGAAAATTACCCTGAATTATCTGGGCAGGCCCTGTGTAATCACAGAGGTCCTTGTAATAGGGAGGCAGGAGATCAGAGGGATAGAAGGCTACAGGACAATGAAAAAAGATTTGAAGATGCCATGCTGCTAACTTTGAAAATGGAGAAAGGGGTGGTGAGTCAGGGAATGTAGCTTTATGAGCTGGAAAAGGTGAAGAAAGGTTTTCCCCTTCTTCAAAACAAGACAACAGGCCCCAAATGGGGTTGCTTAAGCTAAGTCCCTTGTCACCAAACTGAGACTCAATTTAATTAGGATTTCAGCTCTCCCAGAAACAGAATCTTAAACCAACCAATCAGGAATGGTCCATTCAGCACAAGTTAAGTAACCTAATAGACCCCTGCCATCCCCTGAAAGGAAAGTAAACTTGCCATAACCAACCTGCTTTTTTGCCTAGTGTATCTTCCTAGCTCTTGCTACCTTCTGCCTGTAAAGGTCTTTCATTGTGTGCAGCTCCTTGGAGCTCCTTTCTATCTGCTAGACTGGATGCTGATTCATGAATCTTTAAATAAAGGCAATAAGATCTTTAAAATCTACTCACTTGGATTTTGTTGTGTGTGTGTGTGTGTGTGTGTGTGTGTGTGTGTGTGTGTGTGTGTGTTTAACACCCTAGAGCCTTCTAAGGGAGTACACCCCTGCCCACACTGTGGTGTCAGCTCAGTGAAATCCATTTCAGTTTCAGAGATGAAGATAATAAAATTGTGTTGCTTAACGTAACTAAGTTTGTGGTAATTTGTTTCAGCAGCAATAGGAAGCTAATACTCTGACATCAACCTGAGTAATTATAGCAATTAATGCCCTTAGATGAGTAGAGGGAGTGAACATTTCAATTGAAATGGAAAATATTGACTAAGATTTAATACATTCAGGTAACTTAATGGATAAGACCTTCAGTCATTTTAAGCAAAACCCATTCTCTCACTCTGGAGCCCTGTTAGGTGATTTGGGATTCCTGTAACTCCAACATGGCTGGAACCAGCAGCATTGTGCCTTTGAAATACCCAATGGGTTAGGAAAGGGCCAAGATAATGGATGAGCTGCTTGATTATTCAGAAAATCACAAATAGGTGCTATATAATTCATGTTTTATCATTATTTATCATTTATCGAGTTAGCAGTTCCAAGTTGCTAATTAAGGTTCATGTTTCTCTAAGTCTTTAAAAAAAATTCCAGTATATCAATATACACCAAATCCCTATTTGTCACCTTATAAAAATAGAGGAGAAATTTCCCAAAAAGGCAGGAGCCCAGAACATGAGTTTTGAAGTCAGCAAACACTCAGGTTCAAATCACAGTGCTACCGTGTACTGCCTCTGAAACCTTGAGGAAGCACCAGATCTCTCTGAGCCTTAGTGTTGTCCTCTGTAAGTTGGGAAGGACATCTTCCTGTTGGCTTACTGTGGAGATCACATGAGATAAAGAGCATGTGTAGAGATTATCTAAAAGTATTGGAATTGTGACATCGTCTTTAATATTGGTAAATTTCACATTCCTCATCTCAGAAAGTCCCGTCAATCCAGGAAAGCTCACCATTTAGCGTGAAGTCCCAAACCTACACTAAAGTTTGTAGAGGAAGACGACTGATCTGGCTCAGATAATGTGTCCCTTCTCTGTTGTTGAGGAGTGAAGAATATGAAACCCAGGAATGGACTGCATGAAGGCCAGAGATGCTGCCTTTTTTCTCCTGCTGGCATCCACACCTGCTCTTCTTTATACTTCTTTTTCTTAGTAACACAAGGCTATTGTTGCTGTGGAAATATTCTTTTCTGGAAAGGCATGGTTTAAAATGATGACAGCTTTAGGAAGCTTGCAAAAGATTGGGATCTCGGACAAAAGAAAATCTCTAGGCATCACCATTCCATCCAGAAGGTGGGTTAGAAACCACAGCAAATCCTATCTGATTATTGTTCATTGGCTCATTCACATATACCTCTAAATTAGAAGATAATTAGCTAATCATTCACTGATACTTTTTCTCCTAAGCATCTATAACTAGGAGCCAAAAAAGACTTGAATGTAGAATTAGTAGAATCTATCTACTAATTAATAGCATTCAGTTTTCAAAGAGCTCATTTTCAGAATGGGTTGAGATTGGTCATTTTGAGAAGAACAAGGGACCACAGATGAAGGATCTCAAAATTTAATCTTACTTCTGCCATTTTATATATATAGAAATTCTATGTGTATCGATCTCTAGTTTCTTCATTCATAAAATTAACATAAGGTTAATTTCGCCTAGAATACAGTGCCTAGTATACAGTGTGAGCAGATTTCAGAGTACTTTCTCTACTTTTACTTCTAGAAGGAAGAGTACAGACATTAGTCTGCAAACCCAGATATGTAAAAAACACAATGTAGATTTATTAATTTTTCTAGTATTCAGTGTTGAACTCCAGAATATTGAGCTCCTGTTTCTTCAATGGTAGAAATTGCCATCTGAGTCCATCCTTCCAGAGCAATGGAAACTATTCTCCTGGGAACCAAACTGCCAAAGTTTCAATCTTGGCTCCACCAACAATTATCTCTAAGACCCTGGATAAGTTATTTTACTTTTTTGTGCCTTGGCATATTCATTTGTAAAGGGGTTATAATAGCAGTAACTCCATCATAGAGTTTTGTGAAGGTCAAGTGAATTAAAACATGGAAAACACATAATGGGGCTGACACACAGCGAGCCTCTTAAAACATGCTAGCTAATTTTGTTTATCATTATTATGTGATCATTCCAAGTTGGCTAAAAATTGGGGTGGAGAGGGCTTGTGCAGGTCTGCATCTCAGATGCTGAGTCTCCATATGGACTCAAATTCTGCTCCTGGGTTTTATAAACTCCATCATTCCTCATATAAGCAGACCCATCTCACATGTGGGGTCTGCATGATTTCCCTACCACTCTGACACGTGTACACATACATACCAGAGGAACTCAGTGGGGCTGCCTGACACCTTGTGTACCTAGACAAGTCATGCAGCCAGTTTTACAAGGGCTTTCTATGCTTTTAGAGCTCTCTCCAGATCCTTGTAATGATATCTGTCTTTCCAGATTACCCCAAAGTCAAAGGTCAGGAAATATTTTCCTATGTTATCTTGAAGAAGCTTTATTATTTGTGCATTTAGACCTTTAATCAACCTGAAATTGATTTTTGAGTGTACTATGAGATAAAGGGTAGAGATTAACTTTTTTGGATATGGATATTGAACTGACCCAACATCATTTAGGAAAGAAGGCCATCTTCTCCCCACTGTAATGCAATGAGGCTATTGTAATAAAGTAAGCAGCCACATACCTGTGGGCTTTCTATTTTATTTCTCTTCTATTAATCTATTTGTCTAACCTTGTACCAATGCCACACTATTTTAATTTCCCTAGTTGTATAGAAAATCTGATAATCTGGCAGTGTAAATCCTTTAGATTCCTCTTCAATATTCATAACCATTCTTAGGCCTTCATATTTTCCACAGTTTAGAGTAAACTTGCTAGTTTACACACACACACACACACACACAAAGATACACACAAACACACACACCACAAAACTACTCGGAGTTTGATTAGGATTTTTTGACTCCATAAATTAACCTGAAATATATCTTTACAATAATGAATCTAATCTATGAACATGATATATCCCTTCATTTACTTGGGTTGAAAATCTCTGTATAATTTCTGTTGAGTTACAGTGTTTTCATTTGATTTATTCCGATATATTGTATGTTTTTGTGCTGTGTAAAATGTTAAAGTTTTTTCTTTTGCTTTGTTGCTGATATGACAGAACAAAGTTTAATTTTATATAATCCCTTGTGTTTAGTGGCCTTCCTAAATCCACTTATTAATTCTAACAGCTGCCTGTAAATTTCTTTTGCATTTTCTGGGTACACAATCATGTTATTTGCAGTTAATGAGCATTGAATACCCTCCTTTTCAATCTTTGTGCCTTTTATTCCAGTTTCTTGCCTTATTGCACTGATTAGGAATGCTAGTAAAAGATATGTTTTGACATCATCTTCGAGTTCACTGATCATGTCTCTTGCTATGTCTGCTGCTGTTAAATCATTTAATTAATTTTAGATATTGTTTTCAGGCCTGGAATTATTATGTGATTTTAAGATTTTAATTCTCTGGTGAAATGATCTCTTCATCTACTTTTCTATCTTTTCCTCTGTTTTCCTGAACATATTAATTATATTTATTTAAAAATCTTTGTGTGGTAACTTTAATATCTAGGTACTTGTGAGCCTCTATTTTTTTCTCCTGGTTAAATGGTACTGTCTCTTGGCATTTCTAGTATTTGTTTATATGGAATAATCGACATTTTGTATAAAATAACTACAGTGGCTACAAATGATATTACCTTTTACTAAACAGGAATAAAAGTTTCCTGTGCTCAACAGGTGAGGTTCAAGGGCTAATCACCTTAATCTAATCAAGAAACAGTTAACTGGTTTGTAATTTTAGTCATAATCCATTTGTGTCTTGTTCAACCTCCTTCATATTTCATAGCACTCCATGGCTTTCAAATAAGAGCCCGGCGCCTTTCTTGACATCCTTTCCTCTGACAGGTTCTGAACTCTAATCTTTGTTTTGCAAAGATAAGAATGAGAAAACTCCACTCTGTTCCTCAGAGGTCTGTGGCTTGGCCTTTTATTCCCTTATACCTTGTGCCTTCAGAATTCAGCAAGTGACTTGAGAAGGTAAAACTGTCAGGAGTTGGAGGCCACTCAACGCTTTCCAATTTTTTTTCACTCTGACCCATAAGCTCTTTAAAAGCCCTCCTGGTTTCTCTCTTCACAGGAGGAGGTTTCTACCCAGATAGATCTTAAATCTGTCTCTATCCCATACTCAGAAATGCCAAGTGTCTCTCAAGCAAAACTCACTACAGATTGAAGTTATTTTTATGAAATCTTAACTCCCCCTATCCTCCTTGCTTAGGGACCTGTCTCACCCCTTTCAAATGATGACTTTTGTATTTTATGTAGTTTTTCTAGTTGTTCTTAGTGTGTGTGCTGGCCTGCCACAAACTACCCCATCAAACCAGGAAATAGAAACTTCTATGGATTTTGAGAACTACTCCTTAGACCTCTTCTTTTTAAGATTTTATTTTATTTATTTATTAGAGGCAGAGACTGAAGCAGGCTCTCTGTGGTGAGCTTGATGTGGGACCTGATCCCAGGACCCCGGATCACGCCCTGAGCCAAAGTCAGATGCTCAACCACTGAGCCACCCAGGCATCCCTCCTTACACCTCTTTGAAAGAATAGATCTTTCTGAAAAAGTAGGCTTCAGGCAAGGTACACCCTATGGAAGTGTGACAAGGGTGAAATGCCCCCAAACTCTAATAGGACTATCTAAAACAGGGGCCGATCACTGTGAATGGCTTATCCAGCTGATTTTTATGTGATTCATTTTTAGCGACATCAATGCTGGTATAAAAAGTTTCTGTGGAGATTAGGCCAAAATCTACCTATTCACCTTTCTCAACTATCTGTTAAGAAAGTATGGTCCTAAACAAATGTTTCATCGCAGTTTAAAAATGGATAATTAATATGGACTACAACAATTTCATCTGGGGCACAGACCTCAAATTTATGGAATTTACTAATTTAAATGATCTATTGCTGTCGATCCCACATTTTTTTCCCTATAAGTCACTTACTATCACACGTTTTACTCCATTTTATCACTTCCCTCAAGAATCTTCTCTGGACCAGATTTTGAAGGTCTCAGATAATAAGAAGACATATTATACTAGCTTATCCAACCATAGTCAGTTGAGATAATCTGTTTTTATGCATTAGGGTTTTCTTAACTTTGGCAAAATTTTATTATTATTTTTGTGTGTTCTGTGTCCCACGTTTGAGTTACCAAATTCTGACTGGCAGGGACATTGAATGATGTTGACTCTACACATAGGCTGGCTGTCCAAAGCAATTCCCATGTAATTCTTTCCCATAGCATTATAACTTGGCATAGTGCTAGCAAGTAAAAAGTAGATTTATAATGCCTATTAACGTCATTTGAAGAGAGAAGTCAGTGTCCATGCAAATGAGGGATTAATGCTGATCCCTAAATGAAGTGTTGGTGCAGCCAAATGCTGTGACAGCATTGCCTCGAAGCTGATTTAAAAGGCATTTGCATCATGATATGATAAATTGCCCCCACATTGGGCTTTGTGACCTCTCTAAAACAGAGAGGCTATTCATTCAAAAAGATACAGCCTTTTGGGAACCCAAAAACCTTTTGTTTGGCTGAAGAGAAAAATCTACCCAATCTCACGTGTGTTTTAAAAGCAGGAGTTTGACCTCTATCACTAGCAATGAGGTAAGTCAGTGTTTTTAGTTTCTCTATGTATAAGTGACTTTGGCAGTGACCAGCGGAATGATATGGAGGGACCATATCTCTCGTGTTCTGAGTTGGGCTGTAAAGTCTTTGCCATAAGCATAGCCCCTTGACATCTTTGAGAACATGAAAACGGTGCAGCATGCAGGAAATCCACTATCGCAATAAGTAGAGGTAAGCGTCTCTGCCCAGAACATTGTTTAGGAAGTATTGGATTTGTATAAACAAGTAGGTCAATGTGATTGGCCTCATCAAAGTAGCAAGCCTCATTTTGCATTAATTTTCATGATAGGTTGTGCTAATTTAGAAGAAAAAAAATTATATATATGCTAGACTAGTTACTTCAAAGTATCAAATGTAATTATCACTTAGTGATTTTTCACTTTTAAGGGTCACAAAAAATACCTTGGACCTGGGATAATTTGTTTCCATCACAGTTAACATTTTGCTTTGAGACTCTGCTGTGCTTTTATGATGGAATAAAAGGTAACAAATTCATCTCTTCTTCTCAATGTCCTACCCTTTGCTTCCTCCAAGCTTGCCAAGGATACCTTGCATCATCTTTTCTGGTAATCCAAGGCAAATATAGATCTAAGACCCAGTCTCAATTGAGCCTCTAATTATGATGTTTTAGTAGCTCATAAACTGTCTTTACAATACAAATGAGAAACACAAAGACTTCTACATGACCTGTATTGAATCTACATTTTTTAATTTATGTATTTTACTTTCAATCTGTGAAGCAGTTATCTGCTATTATAATTTAAATATGAATTAATTCAACCAGAGACCCACACTCTCTCTTAGAAGGCGTTGTAGCTTAATGAGTAAATATGTATTAGCATGTCTTAAAACGGCACATTATTGACCTGGTAGGCAACAGGGAGCTATAATGACTGATTATGTAAATCCTCAGTTGCAGATTGTCACCATACTCCATAATGTCATTAATTTACATTAATGTCAGTCTTTCCTTCCCAGGCACCTATTAATTAGCTGTTTCTTGACACATATTCTAATGTAGACTTTTTGTGAGTCATTAAAGTCCTTTGTGTGGAGACCTCCTTGAAGACCTTCTAGTTTGTGTATAATTGACAAATCAGGTGACAGCTTTTACTGTTGATCATAAAACTGCAGCCAATTCACTTGGGTGCTGGATTTATGTTTTGAAACCTTTCCTTTTAACATCTTTGTAGAGAAAAAGTTTAAATGCAGGTACATTTTATTTATTAGATGGTCTAAAATATGCCCTTTTCTTCAAGGTCAAGTTCAGATGAGTTATCAAACTGAATGCACAATGCTTCTGGAGATTTCATAACCACAAAACCTTCTCAGAAGCATCCATTACATATGAATTCTCTTAAAAAGTTTCGTGTTTTGAGATGATTTTCTAAACCAGGATTTAAAAGTACAGACTTTCATAGGTTTAATACATCATCTAACTGAATTCAGCCCTCTGAACATCCAGAGCCTGGCATCATCTACCTCCTGGAAAAAGGCAACATCATTTGGTTTCAAGATACCAAGGATACTCAGGGTCTCAGATTGTCTCAGATTTGTCTTTGCTTCACTGTAATCTAGTCAGTAATTCCTTTATTCATTCAGAAATATGTATTAAGCATGAACTCTACAACCAGAACTACCTAGATTGCAGTGAACCAAAGGGAAAAAAAGAATAGTCTCTGCCTCATGCAGCTTCCTTTCTAAGAGGAAGAGGAACTAGACAGTAAGCAAGAGTGTCACATAGAACATTAGAAGATAATAAAGTGGGGAATGGAGCAAAGGGAAAGAATAGGAAGTGCAATAAAGGCAAGGAACAGGGTAGGGTAAGGTGTAATAATTTTGAATAAGGTGATCAAAGAAGGTATCCTTGAAAATGAAGGTATTGGACAAAGGTTTGAGTGAGAGGAGGGAGATTTGATCATTTAAGTTGCTCTTTAAAGGACGAGTTAATTCCTAGAGATGAGTAAATTGGGGTCTTCCACATTCCTTTCATTTGTGTCTCTGAATCTATTACTCACATGGTATGGCTTATAAAATAATTTAAAAACATTCACTGAAAGAGAAAATGCTGACAAACAACATTTTTGATAGTGTTCATTGCCTGTCCGGAGCTTTTCTTTTCTTCCTCTCCCCAGACTGAACCTGATTATTTTCTAGGATAGCATTATGCCTAACTAAATCACTCGGCTTCCTAGGTACTCACCAAGGAACATACAGCACGTATGTGAAAGTTACCAGGTGGTACTTGTGGGAGAACTGTGAGAAAAGGAATATTCAAAAGGGCAGGTAGCTTTTTGCATTTTCCTCTTTGCCTTTGCTCCCCTACTATTCTATCTGGAGGGTTGGATGCCTGGGGATAGAGCAGACAGCTTGCAATGAAGAGGATGAGAGCTGTTCATTGACAGGGGAGAAGCAGAGAGAGAGGAGGAATCTGGTTCTTTATGGCATTGTAGACACACCATGCAACAATTGGGCTCCCTACTCTGGCCATCACATGAGAAAAATAAACATCTAGTCAGTTAAGACTTACTATTTGTGTTTCTGTTACGTAGATCCAGGCAGAATCTTAATTGTTATAATTTTTGCTTCCATGGCATTTGTTTTAACCCCAGCTCTCTGCTTGTTATTTCTGTTTCTTTCATTTCCAAAGGTAACAATCTTGGTCTGGCCTTTCTGATGCTTGCACTGAAGGTTGTTCTATAAACCATAATAGATTTTCTTGCCTGTCTTTATTATCCACATAGGACCCTCTCATGGGTAATGTTAAGGTGACCTCCAGGATTTGAAATAAAATCAAGGTGACTAGCTTGCCTGAGATTTGTGTCTTACATGCTAATTGCATTAGCTTTGTCACTTGACTCTGTGAAATAAATGCCCTGAGATAGACTTACTTCTATTTATTCCTTCTACAGTCCCTATATTTATATGAAAGTTGTTTTGCTTTTGTCTTACTATAGAGTAGTAAGAAGCTGACTATCTAATATGATTCCGAGGGCCAGAATTCAGTTGCATTCAAGTATTTGTACTTATAAATTCAAAAGTGCATGATTTTCTAAGTAGATGATATGAAACCTTTGAATTCATTTTTTGCTATTCTTGCTTTTAAACTGAAAGACATACATTAAGGAGAAGAAATGGAGGTGAAATAAGATTGAACCATGATAAACTGAACTATGGTCCACCTCTAAATTTTCAAATTTTGAGAACACTTGTATTCTTAAACAGCTCTATCAATGCATTTTCATACCATGCCATCACCAGAGAGTCCCTAGGAATTTGGATGAGTTTGTAGTTCCTGAGCGTTTTGATCCATCTAGGATATAAACTCTTAGAGATACTATCCTAAAATCATTTTTATGATCTGAGTGATGAAAAACAGGTTAGCATCCTTTTTAAATACATAATTAATGATGCACTTGATAATTATCAGTGGGCTAAACAAGCAATCTCTTTGGTGGGTTGTTCTCTGAAATATGTCAGGTTATGTTCCAAATCCTTTTTGAAAGTATTTGATAATTGAATCCAATGGGATCGTCCAATTATTAAGTGGAATATTGTGAAGGTGGGCATTATGATCTGTGCATATTACTTAATAATTCTTCCTATCACCTACAAATAATCAAGACTGGCCCAAAGATAGATTCATCTCTCCTCTTGCTTCCCCTAAGCTTTCCCCTTCTAATTAGCTCCATAATCTTGCTTCTATCTCCTGTGGGGAACTGCTTCCAGTTTGGCCTCTTCATAAAAATAAGTTGAAAGTAAATTCTGATTTCTTATGCATGCATTGTTTTTTTTTAATGATTTATTTATTTTTTAAGATTTTATTTATTTATTCATGAAAGACACACACACACACACACACACACACAGAGGGAGGCAGAAGAGAGAGAGAGAGGCAGAGACACAGGCAGAGGAAGAAGCCGGCTCCCTGCAGGGAGCCTGATGGATCCCGGTCTCCAGGATTACACCCTGGGCTGCAGGCGGCGCTAAACCGCTATGCCACCAGGGCTGCCCTATTTATTTTAGAGAGAGACCTTGAAAGTGGAGGGAGTGGCAAAAGAAGAGGGAGAGATTGAGAGAATCCAGCCAGACTCCCCACTGAGCACAGAGCCCAATGCAGGGCTCAATCCCAGGACCCTGAGATCATGATCTGAGCTGATATCAAGAGCTGGTTGCTTAACTGACTGAGCCACCCAGGTGTCCCTCTCATACACTTACTGTTGATACCAACTTTTGTGTGGGAGGGAGGCATTTGCGCTGTTACTGTGTTTTTATGTAAAGAGGTCTGATGTGGTCTATTTAAGAGAACAGCGGTTTAATTAAAAGGAGGATGATTACAATGGTGGTATAGAATGCATGACAAATAAGTTGCACAAAGCCTATCTCACAAGGTGACATGCTCCACATGGAATCTGAAATCTAGGATAAAGCAACACCGAGATGTACTTTGCAGTAAGGATATAATATGCCACTCATAGGTAAAATGGAACTTCAGTCGTAATGATAATGAGAGCTACCACTGATTATTTATCATGGGCCACATATTATATTAAGCATTCTTCAAACATTATCCCATGAAATCTTCATCATGACATCAAGTTTTGGAGTGAATTTTACTTTTCACTCCCATTTTAGAGAAGAGAATATTGAGGGTTTGAGAGGTATCTGCCCAGGATTACTTAGCGAATGAACGGTGAAGATGGAATATAAACCCAAGGTAGTATGACCCTAGATCCATTTTAGTTCTAAATGGGAGGGCCTGAAAGTCAAATTATATCTACTTTTGATCCATTTACCATAATTTAGAATTGTTAGCTCTTAAATTATGCTCAAATTAGTGAACCAATACCCCTGGATTTCAGTATGATGGCTTTAAAATCAAGGAACTCTGCGCCTGGGCTTACTTAATGGCTGATAAACTGCCAGGACTGTGAATTCATTGTTAAACATTAGCCTGGAAGTGAAAGATAAGAATGCACATGCTTTGTCTACAGATGGAGCAAGTTGTCATTCAAAGCTGCAAAATATAGCTAAGGAGTTTAAGAACTGAGGGGAACATAAGTTCAAGACCCAGGAGGAGAACATGAGACCAGACAATATGCCAATTAATGGAATTAAACTGAAAAGATTTAAAATGAGGTCCCCTCAGGAGACAATGTAAAAGAAAAGGCAGTTAATTCAATAAGGACAAAAGGATAAGCGAGCTAACTATGAGAGGATCAGAATATTTAAAGTTGATAGTGTCTTAAGAATTAAAGAACACTGGCTTGTGATTGCTGTGAATTTATTATGCCCCAGTAGCTCAGTCTAATTTGGTCCCTTCATCCTCTGAACAAATATGCTCATCCTGAGATTCCAGTACAAAAGAAATAATCCTTTTTGTTGCAGTCAAGCTATAAAAGTGATTATGATCAGCAGCCATTCACAGAGGAATAAATAAAGGACCCATCCATCAAGCTAGTAAAGTTTTCTGTCCATCTGTCATGTTGCATTTCAAAGACTATTTCGCCACATTTTAGTTGTTTTAAAAGGTGTACTTAAAAAATACATTTTATACTTGGAAACTCCCTAGTACGCTGAGAGTTTAAATGTATGGATGTAATTTCTCTTTTGCTAAGCAGGTTTTAGAGTGCCAAAGGCATGGTTGGGGGTAGTTAATAGAGTGTAATAAAGTGAATCTGTATGTCTCTGTAGCAAATAACTGAAAATATGAATTTAAGAAATTCTGTTATAGGCTGCATTCTCTAGAAAAGCAGTTGCTCGGCGTCATTATTCAATTGTGTATCAACAAATGTGCCTCCAAAGACCAAAGTCTAGAGACTACAGCAGGGAGTAGGTTTAAAATGCTACATAAAATGCAGAGGCACCAAAATCCCTTAACTGAGCTTTGGCAGGTGCACACTTGGAGGGATGGCATTGTGAGAACATGTGATCAGTGGAGGCAAATAACATTATCTGAGATCAGAGGGATATAAGCTAAGAAGAACCATTTAAGGGGAAGAAAAATTTTTTAATCAATGAATATCAATGAGGCTGAAACAGTACAATTATATTTAGAAGCTTCCCATCTGATATTTATACCTGGAGACTCTCAGTCTTTATAATTATTCTGCAGCTGATGAATTGTACCCTTTTATTTTTTTATGAAGCCCCAGTCTACACAAATTTCATCATCTGAAAAATTCAAGAGCAAGACCAATAAATTTGATAGGGTTTTTTTTTTTTTGATGTGAATGATCTAGATTTTCTGGCAAATCAGACATACACGTACATAATTTTCTTTTGCTCTACTTCACTAAGCCTATGTGTACATATAACTAAAATTAGTTCCTTAAATGTGGCAAAAAATGTTGTTAGTTTATAAAGAAACACAGTACTGTCTTGAATTCTGCAAATTCTCTGCTCTAAAACATTTCTTTAAAATATTTAGTTCGAACTAGGGATGGAGGATGGAGATTCTTCTCTATGAAACAGTCTGGGGCACCTGGGTGGTTCAGTCGGCTGAACGTCTACCTTGGGCTGGTCATGATCCCAGGGTCCTGGTATTAAACACTGCATCAGGCTCCCTGCTCAGTGGGGCATCTGCTTCTCCCTCTCCTCCTGCCCCTGCTTGTGTTCTCTGTCTCTCTGTCTCTCTCTCTGTCAAATAACTAAAATCATAAAAAGAAAGAAAGAACGAAAAAACAAAAGAAAGAAAGAGAAAAATAAAGAAAGCAACAGTACTTTCTCCCCTGTTTTTTGTTCACCGTCTAGTTAAAGTGACTCACCACTCAGGTAATTGATAGAAACGGGTTATAATGGAATTTCTGACCCCATTAGCTCTAATGAATCTTAGGATTTAACTAAGAATAAAAGAGGACACTGTTGGTCCGGCTGGAATCCCTCGGAAGCTTCTGAAGAGGTCCTTCTCGGGACTAAGTGTGACATTGCCGTAGATCTACTGTCCTGGAATTTTTAATATGCTTTTTTTGTAAGGGTTTATAAGCTTACTCCCAAAGGTCCAACATTAAGAATCTAGAGATAAACTTGAGTAAAATATACCTGAAAGTTAAATACATACTTGAAACACGGTTTATGCTTGACATAGGGCTCTATACTTCAAGGACATAGCTCACAAGTGAATGCCAATGTTCACATTACTGACTAGTTGTTCTAGTCCACTGGTGGCATCAGATGAAGAAAAGGGCCTTTGTATGATACTGATCTATAAGGACATTTAGTTCAACACTTCTCTGTAATGCAGCAGCATAGTGGAACTAAAAGATCTAGTAAGTGGAAAATTAAAATACTCTGCCTATTAAGGGCACGGAACTATTGGTAGGTATAAGAGAAGAAAAAAGCTAAGAAGTAGGATTCTTAACAGCTCAAGTACACACATGTGGCAAAGTGAGCTAAGTGCCATAGGGTAGTGAGGTAAGGGAGGACTAACAATTTCATCCTTGACCCAACAACAATCTTTACTTTTGGTGGGAGAGGTGAGGGCAAAGGAAGGGTAGGTGATTAGTATGTTTTAGGTGCTGTATGGGACCTTTACCGATTTTAGGTAATTTAATTAATGCTACAAATAACAGAAGTTCTAGAAGTTAGGGCTGAAAAGGGTGCAGAGTTATTGTGGATTTGATTATCTGGAAAAGGCTTCATGGGAGAGCTGTAAGACGGGGTAGAGCGAATGGAAGTTAAAAACAATTGAATTTAGTGGTTGTAGAGGAGGAAGGCCTTTGAGTCAGAGAGTGGTCTAAGAAAGGCAAGGTGGGAGGAATTTGTGAAGAGTATTTGGGGAATGAGGACTATGACAGTTTTACTGCGCTTATCATTTGTCATTCCCATGGTGCCTCACTGATCCAAAGGCTATCAATAATTCATCTGACCTGTTTACTTTGATAGCCACAGAAACAACTGAACGGAGATCCTGTCGTGTTTGGAGATTCATGGCAGGTAGCAAATGATCATTCCGCGGAGCCGTGCCAACTCCTCGTTCTGCAAATTGCAAATGTTTCAGCTGAGCTGTTCTTCCATTGTCTTGGTCAGTGTTGAAAGGTCAATGTTCTCTTTGTATAAGTAGGGCAGCCAGAGCTGCTTTAATCCCGGAGACGGTGTCTAACTCATATTGTATGGTGATTTGTTTAGTCAGCAAGAAATTATCTTCTAATGTAATTCTAAGATTGCTGACTCTGAAGTCTATCCAACTTACATGAAGCCCCCTGCTCCTCCGGCCAAAGAAAACTCTGTGCCATGAAATCACCCATTTGAGAAAGTCTCTCGAGTCCCAGAATTATCTCCAAGATAATTAGATAAAAATCAAAATCAGAAAACTCAGACAAAGGCATCTGCAGCTTTAGTCCACCTCTTTGTTATCTACTGCACTTGGAAATGAAGCTAACACATGGCTGCTTGGCATTGCTAAAGTGTGGTGATGACCCGAGCGAGCTCCCCAATGGAAATCCAGAATTTACAAACACCACCTGAGTTTCCCCCAGACATTTTGTTTTCTGGGTTATTTCTTCTTCGAATATTCCCAAATAAAATCCCTCCAGTCACCAGTTTTGCAGGATTGAACAAATCCCTTGTCTTCTCTCTCCAAGAATCTTTAAGAATGTTGAGGGAGTGCTTCATGCAAATTGGATATTGCCTGTTGCCTTTTGCTCCACACTGTCCCCCAGGCATTTCCTCCCATCCTCCAACAGCAGCTTGCCAGTGTTGCATTCCTCTGTCCGGTTCTGTGAATCCCCACAGCCCTATTCCCCTCGGCCCTATTGAACTAGGCCTTTGTGCTTAAAAAGCTTCAGGAAAGACTTGAGGCTATCAGAATGGAATTAACCAAACAGTCAAACTCAGAACTCAGCTGCCCTTTTCTTCTTGCTCCTAAAGATGGAAAAATGCCTTGCTTGCTTCTCTCTCTGAGGGTCCTAGCCTGCTGGCACGTTGCAGAGCCCCTCCGCCCCCCATCCCTAGGAATACGTCTTTCTCTTCTGTTCTTTCTCCTAGTCCTTGGTTCCACCAGAGACAACACCACAACCTTTCATACATTTTAAGAAATCTCTCTATGGGGGGCCTGGATGGCCCAGGTTGGGTGTCTGCCTTCAGCTTGAGTCATGATCTAGGGGTCCTGAGATCAAGCCCTCCTAGCAGACTCCCCCCTCAGTGAAATCTGCTTCTCCCTCTCCCTCTGTGCTCTTGCTCTCTCAAATCAATCAATCAATCAATCAATCAATCTTAAAAAAAAATCTCTCTACAAAAGTTCTACCCCTTTCCTTACCACGGGGGGGAAAAAAAAAAAGTCTGTATTATCTCTAGGTACATTTCTTTTCATTATTTCAATCTCTCCCTCTATACCAAAATTGTCCTGAAAATGCATTACTTTCCCCAAAATGTTGCTTTCATGAGCTGAGGTGCAGTAATGGCTATTGGCATCTCTTAGGACATCAGTAACTTTTTTTCACTGTGGGTTTCTTTAAAAAAAAAAAAAGATTTTCTTTTTTTATTTTTCATTTGACAGAGAGGGAGAGGGAGCATGCACAAGTAAGCAGAGCAGCAGGCAGAGGGAGAGGGAGAAGCAGGCTCCCCACTGAACAGAGAGCCCAACGTGGGGCTCGATCCCAGAATCCTGGAACCATGACCTGAGCTGAAGGCAGACACTTAACTGACTGAGCCACCCAGGCGCCCCTCACTGTGGGTTTCAAGGTAGAACCAGGGAAGGGACCAGAAATGAGTAGGGGGGATATAAGGAGAGACTGGAACAGCTGCATCATTTAAATGGGAGGCACTCTCAGATTTTAGGACCTTGTAAAGTGGAACCTAAAAGTCAAACATGACTGAAGCTTCTAAGGTCAGCCCAGAGCTCCCTCCGAGCCCAGATGTGACAACCTGAAGCTGTCTTACCTGTGTTATAAAAGATATCTGCCAGGGACGACAAGATCTGGGGTATTCTCAGAGAAACTCCCAAACTCGTCCTACAAATCCATTATCATTGTTTTTCATCTGCAAATTTGTACCCCTTCTATTAAAATAAGAATATGGTCCTAGCTATTTCTTCAATTGATACCCATGTAATTTACAAAAGTCGCCTGCAAAAATAAAGGCCCTTTAAAAATAGATTTCATTATATTCTATTTTTAAAAATAGATACATGAGAAGGGCAATTAGGTACATAGAATGAGAAACATTCATCAAAGACATTCCTGCAAATTTCATAGGAGTGGCGGGCCATTCATTTTCTGGAAAAATTACATTTTAAACACCTCTGTTATACATATTCAACGAAGTACACTTTCTAAAAGCCATTTTGCCTTCTATCCTAAAGTGACCTAAAAACAAAGTAAAATATGTATTTGGAAAAGGGCAAAGAATTTTCAATTTTCTGTCTTATTAATACCCATATCATTGTTACTGATTCTTTTCCAAGTTTATTGTCTTCTAACTACATTTGTTACATGTAGTGGTGAACACCGTAAAACTTCACACATAGGCATCTAGACAAGTAAATGATGTTATTTTGGTGATCCTGGGAGTAAGAAATCTTTTTTTTTCTCCCTTTTTTATAGCTGACCTTTTCAGAAAGGAATCCCTCTTGAGAAGTCCCACTTTAATTTGTTATATTTTTCAAACCAGACTGTCACATACGCTTTAATGACACAGTATTTCTTAACACCTAGAAATAAAACTAATACCACGTTTGTGGTTTTTAACACTCACATGGTCTTATGCATTAAATTCAATCTTCATTAGTAATATACTATTTTTATACATGTTTTCCTTTTAAGGGATTTATATGCATCAGGATGGATCTCTTGCTGAATAGAACTCAGTAACAAGCACCTTGGGAAATGCTATTAGGTATTACTTGGGTGGAAAAGATCTCCTTGGTCAGGAAGGTTTAATGAGGTTCACAAAGGAGCTCTTTTGTGATACCTAATGTGGAAGTCAGTGGAGTTAGACCCGTTACTTCATGGGTCATGAGAGAAATTAGGTTAGTGCTGAGCTGATGCATGGAAATAAAAATGTTGGAAGATACACTTTTTCATTTATTTTGCTTTTGCTTTTTAAAATGGCAGCCTCATTCCACACCTGGTAGTAGGGATATCTTGACCTAGTTTTGTTTCTCTCCCAAAACAACTGGCCATCATTAAATAGATGTCTTCATTGTTCTAGCCTTCAGTCTCCACAGTTATAAGAGGTATAGATTATGCTCAACAATGCTTAAAATCCTAATTGCAAATCATATGTCTGAAAGACACTTGTATCCAGAATATACAGAGAACCCTTATAACTCAATAATAAATAAATAACCCAATTAAAAAATGGGCAAAGGATCTGAATAGACATTTCATCAAATAAACATATATGAATGATAAAGAAGCATCACTAATAATGCTCAACATTATTATTAGTCTTTAGAGAAATAAAAATCATAATGAGATGCTGCTTCATATCTACTAAGAAGACTATAATTAAAAAGAAGACAATAATGAGTGTTATGAGGATAAAGAGAAATTGGAACCCTCATACCTTGCTGGTAATAATGTAAAATGGTACAGTCAGTTAGGAAATAGTTTTGTACTTTCTCAAAATGTTAAAAACAGAGTTTCATAAGACCTAGTAATTCAATTTCTATACTCAAGGGAATTGAAAATATACCTGCACATAAATACTTGTACATGAATGTTCGTGGTAGCATTATTCTTAGTAGCCAAAAGTGGAAACAATCCAATTTTCCATCAACGGATGAATAAGCAAAATGCAATTTAGCCATAAGATGAGATATTGCTCATAAAAAGAGATATTCATATCAATAAAAAAGTAATGAGGTACTGGTACATGCCATAACATGTATGAACCTAGAAAATATTGTTCGAAGTGAAAGAAACCAGTTACAATTGACCACATATTCCATGATTTCATTTACATGAAGTCCAGAAAAAACAAGTCTACTGGCACAGAAATTATAGCTGTTGCTTGGGTCTGGGGAGAAGAGTAGAAGGATGAAAAAAGGGATTTACTGCTGATGGGTATAGAATTTCCTTCCTGAGTGATGAATATGTTCTAAAATTGATTGAGGTGATGGTTGGGTTACTTTAGATATACTGAAAACCGTTGGGTGGTATACTTTAAATGGGCGAATTATATGATGGGTGAATTACATGATGTGTGAATTATGTTGCAATACAGCTATTATGAAAAAATCCCGTCTATCTCTAAGACATGATTTTATTATTAATTATTATTATTAGATATTATTTATGCACTTGTTCTTATGAGCTACTTTTATATCATTTTGCTTCTAATAAAACTGACTCTCCGAATAAATTTGATATATGCTCATTTTGAAGGTAATCAACTTTTTTTTTTTTTTAATAAGGATTTTTAAGAAAGTACTACACTGGTATCTTAACACCATTCTTGGTGTTTATAGTCTTCCTAGAGGAATAGATTTCTATATACTATGATGCCTCAGAGAGTCTTAGCAATGACAAATTAAAACATTAATTTTAAGTCCCTGTCACAATTCCCATAAGAAAGAACATATCAAAAGTGATAAGTGCAGAAAGCATTCTAAATTTTGTTTTAGCAAAAGAATAATTAAGAAATGGGTTTTCATGGATGCATGGAGTCTGCATGAAAATGGGGAGGACAGCATGGGATGAATATCGGGTACTAATCACCAGGGAGACTATGTAAGTTGTAGGTCTCAGCTAGGTGCCTTAGTTCCAGTATTGATCACCAAAGCTCCAAAGAGGGACGCTGGGCAGAGGCTCAAGGAACTATCTAGAGGCTGTGTCACAGCAGATATGCTCTGCTGCCCAGGTGATAAATGTGACAGAATCAGAAAGAAGGCCATGATTTTATTGTAGTAACAATATATACTATGTTCCTTTTACACTTAGTTTTGTGTATTTGTGGTTCTGAACACAGCATATTTATCAGAGATGTCAAAGATTTAAAGGAAGACATTAGCAATAATGAGGTGCTTTCTACCAGGGCCATCGAGAACCTCAGATTTCAATCAGGGGAGCTGGGGAGAGGGAGAAAATAAAATGACCACTAATGGACATGCATGAGATATCTTCTGGGAATTCTCGAAAACACTTGATGAATGGGATGGGAGGCTGATAGTAACCCACGTTCTGCTTACATGGGTGAAATGTAGGAATTAATGTAGAATAAAGAGCTATGAAGACTATGAAAGTTTACTAACTCACTCTTCTGCCCATTTCCCTATCTTATCTAAATGCCAAACTACTAAGAAATGGAAGCACCTTCAGGATAGAGATGAGAGTCGCAAATAGTGAGGTTTGTTATACCTGAAGATACAACTTCTCGATAAATGAGTCAGCCGACCAAGTCTTTTGTGTTAAGGCGTCTCTGTGATTGGTGCTGTTATGTGGCCAGTGTGGTAACTGTTGCTGATTAATGTCTTGGAACGGTCTTGTCTGAAATTCAAGGTTTGGTTTTGTTTTTCCATTCTCCTGACCTTATTAAGATTTCTCAAGTTTTCCATGCATTTATATGTGTGTGGATGTACACAGTTCTATGCAATTTCATCAATGTCTAGATCTGGGTGCCCACTGCAACAGTCAACCCACAGGTCATCACCTCTTTTCGGAACATCAAAACAATCCCTCAGGCAACCCTTTTATCACCAGTCACCTCCCTCCCTATGTCTTCCAAATCCCTGGCAACTGCTCATCTGTTCTTTTCTATCCTTTGTCATTTCAAGAATACTATATAATGGAATCATAGAGTATGTAGCATTTTGAGATTGGCTTTTTGTCCCCACTCATTCAAATTTCCTTGAGATCCATCCAAGTTATGTTTGGATAGCTTGCACCTTTCTATTGCTGAGTAGTGTTCCATGGTATGGATACACCATGCTTTGTTTAACATTCATCCTTGAAGGACATTTGGATTGTTTCCAGTTTGGGGCTATTACACATAGAGCTGCTATGAATATTCAAGAATATGTGTTTGTGAGAACATAAGTTTCATTTTTCTGGAATTAATGCCCAAGAATGCAATTGCTAGACTGTGATAAACATTTGAAGCATATGCACAGCTTTGTAAAAAACTGCCAATTTTTTTCCCCTAGCGTGGCTATACCATTTGACATTCCCACCGGCAATGTTTGAGTGATCCAGCTTCTCCGCATCCTCGCCAGTATTTGGTGTTATTTCTGTTTTCTTCTTTAATTTTAGCCATTCCAATAGATGTGTAACTAAATCTTATTTGGTTTTAATTTTTATTTCTCCAATGGCTAATGATGTTGAGCATATTTTCATAGACTTATTTGCCATCTCTTTATCCTTTTTAGTGAAATGTCTGGGTATGTCTTTTGCCCAGTTTCTGCTATTTTTAACTATTTTTAACATTTTTTAACTATTGAGTTTTAACAATTATTTGCATATTCTAAATACAGTTCCCTTGTCAGGTAGGTGGTTTGCAATACTTCTTACCCAGTCTGTAGTTTGTCTTTTTATCTGCTTAACAGGGGCTTTAGTAGAGCAAAAGCTTCTAATTTTAATGAGATACACTTTATCGACTTGTCCTTTTATGGACTTTGTGTGTGTGTGTGTGTGTGTGTGTGTGTGTGTCAAGCCTGACTTTGTGTGTGTGTGTGTGTGTGTGTGTGTGTGTGTGTGTGTGTGTCAAGCCTAAGCACTCTTTGGCTAGTCCTAATTAATGAAGAATTGCTCCTACGTTTTTGTCTAAAAGTTCTGTGGCTTTATGTTTTACACTTAAGTATATGATCCAGTTTGGATTAATTTTTGTAGAAGGTGTGAGGCTCACATCAAAGTTTACTTCTGCTTATGCATGTCTGATTGCTCCAGCACCATTTGTTGAAAACGCTGTCCTTTTTCACTGAATTGCCTTTGCATCTGTGTCATAAGCCAGTTGAGCCAGTTGGGTATATTTGTTAGGGTCTATTTTTAGGTTCTTTATACTTTGCATCAGGTAAATAATACTTAGCACTTTGTTCTCCTTTTCAGCAGGTAAATAATATTTACCACTTAATTCTCCTTTTTTAAAATTGTTTTAGCTATTTTAACCTCCAACACCTTTACATATAAATTTTAGAGTAAGTTTGTTGATGTTTTAAAAAAAAAAAAACTTGTTGGGATTTTGATAGAAATTGTATTCAACCTATGGATCAATTTGGGGAAAATTAACATCTTAACTTTCAATCTATGAATAGTGTATTTGCATTCATTTATTTCAGTCTTCTTTGATTTCTTTCATCAGTATTTTGTAATTTTTGGAAGTCAGATTTTGTATATGTGTCTTTATATTTATACTGAAGTATTATATTTTTGGAGCAATTATAAATCACATAATGTTTTTAATTTTAGTCTCCAAATGTTTACTGTTACTTTATAGAAATGTTATTGATTTTTGTGTATATTTATCTGATATTCTTCACTCTTTCTGAGTTTACTTATTAACTCTTTTTTTTTAAAGATTTTATTTATTTATTCATGAGAGACACAGAGAGAGAGAGGCAGAGACACAAGCAGAGGGAGAAGCAGGCTCCCTGCAGGGAGCCCAGTGAGGGACTCCATTCCAGCACCCGGGATCAGGACCTGAGCCAAAGGCAGACCCTCAACCACTGAGCCACCCAGGCGTCCCTACTTACTAGTTCTAAAAGGTATTCTGCAGATCACATAGTTTATAAATAGCAATGAGTTTATTTCCTTTCCAATGTAAACATCTTTTGTTTGTTTGTTTTATTGTGCACACCAGAACTTCCAATACTATTTTGAATAAGAATAGTAAGGTCAGACATTCTTACTTCTGAGTCTTAGGTGGAAACCATTCAGTCTTTGATAAGTGTGATGTTAACTGTAGGTTTTCTTGTATATGCTCCTTTTCCATTTGAGGACATTCACGTCGATTCTTAGTTTTTTGAAAGTTTTTATCATGAATGTCTATTGGATTTTGTCAGCTGCATTTTCTTCATCAACTGATATGAATATATTATTTTTTTCTTTATCCTGTTGATATGGCAGATTATAGTAATTGATTGTCGAATGTTGGATTAGCCCTTGCATATCTGGAATAAATCCTACTCGGTTTTTCTTTTATATATTACATATATTCATATGTTACATATATATATATTTAAAGATTTTATTTATTTATTCATGAGAAACACAGAGAGAGAGAGAGAGAGAGAGAAACAGAGAGGCAGAGACACAGGCAGAGGGAGAAGCAGGCTCCATGCAGGGGCCTGACCTGGGACTCTATCCCGGGTCTTCAGGATCATGCCCTGGACTGAAGGTGGCGCTAAACCGCTGAGCCACCCAGACTGCCCTATATCTAATTTTTGCCTCTAAATTCCTGAAGGATATTCATCTGTAGCTTTCTTTGATTTCTTTCCTTTTTTAAAAAAACTATCTTTGTCTGGTTTTAGTATCAGCATAATACTAAAATAAGTTAGGAAGTGCTCCTCTTCTACTACTGGAAAAGATAGTGTGAAATTGGTGTTAATTCTTTAAATGTTTGGTAGAATTATCAAGTGACACCATCTGGGCCTGAAAAATTTTTTTGTAGAAGAGTTTTAATTTAAAATTTAATTTCCTTAATGGTTATAGGACCATTTATGGTGTTCATTTCATGTTTTGTTTCTTGCATTTTGTAAGAAATCAGTGACCATTTTCACAGTGATCATGACATGCATGCTGCGGTAGGTACTATTTCTACTCACTCTCTCTACAGAGGTCTTCTTAATCCTGGACCTAATATAGGGATTCCTGTTCCACGTGCCCCTTGGGTTTAAGGAAAAGCCCTAAATGCCTGTTTTGTCCTGCTTTTGTAGCCCACTGCCGAGCTTGGCTACTGGAGTTCCTACATATCCACATTAATAGGCAGAGGTGGCCTTCTGAGTCTTTATACTTTTAAAACTCCAAATGCCTCAGAAATTTTTTTGCATAAATTTAACCTGTTAATAACATCAAAAGGGTAGAATACAGTAGATTGGAGAACAAGTAGTGGAGGACATCCTGGGCTGCGATTTTCACTCATCTATTTTCCTTGAATTGAGAGAGACCTACGAAGAACTATGGCAGATTCATCATGAAAATATTGCTCTGGCTTATGTAACTATGTGTGTTTTCAAAGATGTTTAAAATGAATTTGGAGAATATTTTATACTCATGCTCAATTACTGGCAGAAATCATATTTTTCAATTAATATGTTAAAAGTTTATTCTCTGCTATATCATGAATAATCCAATTTCAGTAGGTTTAGTAATCAGATGTCGGCTGTGCTTGATCCATTAAAAATAGCAGCTTTTTCTGACATAAATTACTGTTAACATAAATCACACACAAAAATTTTTAATGCTCTTCTACACCACGAAATAAAAATGCACTTTGCTAATCCTCTTGCATGTAGTACGTGCAAATGTCCAGTATAGTAACTGCCACAAAGAGAGAGTTTCAGGAAAGGATATTACATGTTAATCACAGTAAATTACAAATGCCTGATAAAAGAAGAAGTACTCTCTCTTTAAGAGATGTTTGCCTTTTAAGGAGCAAAGTGTCTATTTGGTATAAACCAAGGAAATTAGAATATAATTTTGACCTTTTAAATGCTAGAGGTTAGGATAAATAGGTCACTATTTCAGTAAGGGGACCAGGGGTTTGAAATTAGTATGGATGGCTTCCCACACACAAGGTCAGCTCTAACTCTTTACCACTCTGAGAGGGTTCTGTTGAGTTTTGCACTGAGGTTCCTGGCAAAGAGTTCGACCTTGCTAAAATCAAAACACCAAAGTAGATGGAACTTAATCCACCATGAAAATGAGGAGTGATAGTTAGAATTTCAGCAAACGCATAGACTTTTTATCACCACTGCAGTGGTTTAAAAGTGTTTATGGTGAGGCTAGTTCAGTTTTGTCCCTTTTGTTGGTATATTACCAAATACAAAGGCTTAAGAAAATTGCTTTTGTTTCTACTACTCTGGCTATGTCCTCTCACCATGGTTTGAAGAAACTCTACCTTCTTTGACATTGTTCAGAATTACATTCAGAATAGGGGAACAAACTACTTGGGTTCTCTTTGTTTGTTAGAAGTTTAGATATGAGACAACAGCATCTAGATGAGCTTCTGTTATGCATATCATTCCCACATAGCTCCCCAGATCCATGCAGAACATTTTTATTTTTTTTTAATTTTTTTATTTATTATTTATGATAGTCACAGAGAGAGAGAGAGAGAGAGAGAGGCAGAGACATAGGCAGAGGGAGAAGCAGGCTCCATGCACCGGGAGCCCGACGTGGGATTCGATCCTGGGTCTCCAGGATCGCGCCCTGGGCCAAAGGCAGGCACCAAACCGCTGCGCCACCCAGGGATCCCTATGCAGAACATTTTTTAACGGACCCCTAATTTTTCCTGACAATCGGCCTTCTACAAAGTCAAGATTTATTCACTTGGAGGGCATTTGCATGGCTGTTGGCCGTGGATCCTGCTCGAGGCACATTTCCAATACGATTCATGGTGTTTAATGGTGCAGCTCTCAACTGGGTGAGTCCCTTCCCTAGGGGCACATAGAGTTCCCATTAGTGTCGGTGGTGTTGAAGCTCTTATTTCAAGGGGATCTAAAACTTGCCAACAGAAAGAGGACATTTTACTTTCTCCTGCTTTCATGGAAGCTTCCTGTGTTGATTTTGATATCTCTGATAGGATTTCTTTTCTTTCCTTTTGTTAATCTGTTTACAGAAAATCAACTGTCTGAAGAACAGAAGGCAAACCCTGGAGTTTCTCTGTCTCTATCTCTGTCTGTCAGATCATTGCATTTTCATTTAAGGTAATTTCCTTCATGTTTCCTTTACACTGCTCCTTAGGTCAGTGTCTTCAATGTTTCTTAGCTCTGTTATTCATTCCAGACTCTTACTCCTAGAGGAACTATCTCTCTGATCTTCAATTTATTATTTTAAATTTATTTTGAAATGACTCAATTCTGTCTTGTAATATGACAGAATTCTGGATTTAAATACATGGGGGAGGAAATATATTTTAATTATTTAGTCTACCCAAGACTCAAAACTATCAGTTAAATGTTCAGAAAAAGTTTATTTCAATGTTACAAAAAACTTAATTTTTTTTTCCTGGACTCATAAGTTAAACTGTAATTTTGACACCATTAAATTCTCATATCTTAGGAAGTGACAACTCTAAATTTAAAACATAGCCAAAAATGCAAGTTCTCTTCTTTCCCAAGTCCCTTGGCTTTTCTCTCAAGACATAAAAGTCACCAGAGTAAGGCTTCCTAACCTAAATTCTATGGAATCTACATGTGTTCATGGATGCACTTTAAAAAACCTTTCAGGATCCCATTAAATTATTTGTTAATTTTTGTTTATGTGCATTTTTCTTGGGAGAGGGTTCAAATCTTTAAAGGGATTTTTTTTAATAGTAACTATCCTATTAGAAATGCATTTCAAGTTTCTTATGGGGATAGCCTTAATTCTGATTCTCCTGAACAGTGGGTAACACCTAAGGATTTTGATGATAAAAGTTCTCACCATCCTACTGCATGCTTTTGCTTCCTGATAAACTACCTCTACCATCCTTAGTAGAGATCTACCAATTTCTACTTCCCCAAACTACTAGTTCCTGATTAATAGGATTCATTAAGTGAATTTCAGTGTCAAGAATATAAGCCCTTGTCCCTCTCTGCCAGATACTAGAGAGTCAAGTAACCCCAGAGAGACATGGCCCCACCCCATGCCCTCCTGAAAACAGTCACTGGTCGTTGAATCACTTCACCCTGTCAGTACTATGCATATAGGCAAAGCGAGGTCAGCTGACTCTAACTCACACTGTGGATGAACATAGGCATATAGTTATACTAATTATAGTTCCACTGATTCTTCAAAAACTTACTGAACCCATTGCTTCCATCAGCTACAGTTTGGTAATCAGTTATATTTGGGTTCCTCCCTGGGAGTCATTTTATCAAAGGAGGCTGCCCAGTCCAGTGTCTCAATATTGATTTTTCTGTTTGGATTCGTTGCTTTCTTTTATAATTTTTATTCATTAACGAAAATTTGCAAGCTCTCTTTGCAGTTTATTCAGTTAATCCCTTGAATTTGGCTTCCCTCGGACATCCCATCTTTTGCATACTTTTGTCGGCTTTCTTTTTCTTGCACCTTCCATAGTCCAGCCACTGTTTCCTTTAGTATCTGCTCCCTGCCTCTGGGCTGTAAGTCTTTGGAGGGATCCTCTGATATTGGCTCTCCCTGTCTGTGCCCTTTTCTTCGGATCACTGACTTCATACTCGAGGCTGTCATCATTCACACTGGGTGCTGCTCACTCAAGTTCACTAGTTTCTTTTCTATTTGTAACTGTTGGCTGGTTCTCTCTGATGGGAATAGTCTAATGTCTGATCAGTGTCGTCAAGAATAATCTCCTCAGGCAGGAAAAAAATCTATGTATTTCCTGCTTCTTTTCTTTTAAATCCTTTTGAGAGCAACAAAGCTATATTTCAGAGATATCTACAATCTCCCTGGTTCCTGTTCGTGTTTGTGTATATGTTCACTCTTATCCAACAGGCACTAATGTATTAGGCATCGTTTTAAGCTCCTAGAGATAGAAAATTGTCTGTATTATGGTCTCTGCCCCCAAAGGGCTTACAATCTAATATCTTACAATCTTTGCTTTAAGCTTTACTGTTCACTGCACTTAGATTACATTTGCATCTCCCAGCACTAGTGAATCACCTTAGTTTTCCTTTTTTTTTCCCCAGAGTATGTCACACTATTTATATTTAGTATGCCAAGAATTACTTGCTATAAGAATATTATACATGCAATAGAAGAACTTTCTTTTTCTTTGGTTACATTTTTATAGCTACAACCTTTGACATCCATTCCTATTCCTGCTTTCTCCCCAGAACCTTCTCCTTCTGAGCCTTCTTATTTTACGAGAGTACTGAAAGGCATTCCTCAATCCTTTTCACCTTTTCACCTTCTCTTCAGTCAGAGACACCAGCTTGCATTTATAGCACGCAAAATTGATGAGTGCCTCGGAGAGAAGGGGAAACATAAAGCTCAGGCTGCATGTTACTTCCATCATTCCGTTCCCTTGTGCTCACATCTCCTGGGAAGAAAGGAGAGCCACAGATCTTTGTAAGTCCCTCAGAAATTTTCCTATAAATGCCCAAAGCAAACTGCCTTTTGGTGAGACCTGTTTATCTCCAGGCTCCTGGGACCACTGTCTTGAAATCAACCTGGATGCTAGTCTCTATTTCTTTTCATTGCAACTCTATTATTCTCTTAAGATGAGAGCTTGACTTACTAATTTACATTCTGGGCGTCTGTCTTTTTCAGATACTGAATAGACAAAAACACTTCATTCCAATATTCCAGAAACATTTATTCACCTATCTTTTCTTATAATTTTTAAATCGGGAAAAGTCATCAAATGCACTCATGAAATGTGACGTGCAACAGCCATGTGCCTGGTAATGTGTCAGACACTGGAATGCAGAGATGGACAAGGCATGGACTTTGTCTTCCAGAGCCACACAGGAAAAAGTGTGAAAGACAAGCACACAAAGAGGAAGTTATGGTAAATATGTCAGATGTCATCCAAAACATAATTATATAAGACAACAAGAGAAATTACATCCTTAACACTATCCAAGTGTGGGAAGAAACATGATACATGTATCGCCAGCTTTTCTCGTTTGCTTTATGCCACTTGGCTTTTACAGAAGACCTACACTAGTACCTATTTTTGCTAACAAAAAGAAATCCGAGAAGGATTTCCACCTTAAAGGGGGTTGGGGGTGGGGAGGGATGTGAAAACCAAAAGTAGCATTCAGCATTGTTTTACAGTGAGTCATTATAGAGGCAGCGTGCACCTGGAGCAGCAAAGTGGCCCCGCCAAGCTCCTTCCTCAGAAAGCACACTCAGCTTCTCAGCATCCAGCCTTCATGGCTTTGAACTCTGTGTCTGTGAACATCTGTGCTTTATCTCCATTTACTTTGTGCATCCCTTAGCAAGATGTGTCCTAAGGCATCAGAAAAGCGCGTTTTTGGGGTCTGGGAACACTCAAAAATTTTTCCATATAGATTAATGGTAATTGCTTCTTTACTTTATGCCATTTTGGTTTACAGACACTTTCAAGGGAACACTGCACTATGGGATAGCAGGAAAAACCTGTATAATGAAACGCTTTGATATAATGATAAACTGTGAAATAAGACAGATCTGGAGTTCAAACCAGGCTAAGCCATTTACCAGCCACAAGATCTCTATAAGTCACATCTTCTTAGCCAATTTTTTATCTCTACAATGATGGGGAGAAAGAAAAGCACTTCTAGTCGTCAAGATGGTTAAATGAGCTATAGGATAGACTGCAAAAGACTTGCTTAATATATATAGTAGATGCTCAATTAAATATTTGTTGAGTGAACAAATGAATGTATCCCATCAACAACAGGCTCACAGGCTCTGGTGAGCATATAAATGTGATATATGGAATAGTGTTTTCATGTCACAGGAATCTGGGTTTGAATCATGGCTCTCCCATTTCCCAGCTTTGGAATTGTGGGTAAACATTCCTCTAATTCTCAGTTAATAAAACTACTTCACAGATGAGTCAGAAGGACAGAAAAAGGTAATGTGCATAAATCAGTTATCATAGTACCTAGAATACGGTGAGCACTCAACAAATATTTTGATACCATATACATTTTCTTAAGATTTAAAAGATGTTTTAAAGGCAGTAGAAAAAAAAAAAACCCTTTCAACTGGGAAAATAGTAAACCACTTACTCATCATCTGTTTTGCATTGCAATGGTTAGCCCCAATATACAAGGCTATAGGTCACACAAGTAGAATTTCCAATATTTTCAAAGGAAATAGATTATTCCTAGGATTCACTTTTCCCACTGCTCCCAATGTTTAGTACATGCAATCCTGCCTTAATTTTCATTTGCCCCAAGAAGTTTATTTGTATTATTTTGATGAACTACTCAAAAGTCAAAATATTTTTCTTTCAAACTTTTGATGTTCCAAAATTATGTATGAACCTATCCTGGGTGTTACATATTTTCCCTTCACTCTATTTTCCTTGGATTGATATTTGTATGACTTTTTCATTTAAATGATTTTTGTGAGCACTAAGACTCAGTAATGTGAAACCCTCATCTGCTTTACCAACCATCCCTAATCCCCTGCCTGGCATGTGAGATCCATGGCAGGCTGGTGCTGTCATTTACTGATAAAATCCCCGCAGCCAGAACAAAACCAGACATATCATAGATGGCTAAAAACACATTGTTGAGTAAAAAAAGAATGTGTTTACAGAAAAAGTACATGCATAATCTCCTGGTTTTCTTCTTTTAGCCATTTGAAAGTTTTACTCAACTTTCATTAAGCATATAGAAGTTTTACTATACTTTTGTTAAGCATTTCTAACAAATTCTTTACTAAATAAATAACTTGCATATAGTTAAATTATTTAAATAATGGTAACCTAGAGCACTGCTTTTCTTGAGCTATCTTTTCCTGTCACTGAATCACTTCCTAGTACACATTTTCCAGTTTCCTGTCATCTGCTGATCTAGGATATTTGGGGTTTTGCAATAGCCTTTTGGCAAAGGTAGGAATTATAAAGATGTTCATTAGAAAATAAATAATTAGGATATGACCCGTTAACTTTTTGAATTGTATTACTAGGAATGTAATATAGTGAATGGGTATTTTAGTAGAAAAGGAACTCCATTCCTATTGATGGGCCTACAGAAGACAACAGTGTTTATGAGAGAATCCCTACGCATGGTCATAGGTAATAAACAAAGCAGTGAATCCCAACTTTTTTACGTGCAAGCTTTCCCTTTGATCATAAGGTAGTGTGCTTCTAGAATTTATTCACATATAACAGTAAAATGCATGTTAACTTGGTAATGTTAAAATGTATTTTATTGATTAAATAGTATCTTAATTTTTTGAAATAGGAGTCAACTCCCAGTCAAGTGCATAATTGTTGAAATTTGTACCGGTTTACAGGTCACTCCAAGGGAGTCTGCAGGTCAGTGTGCTACAAATGGATCTCAACTCAATTTGCTCATAAGAATCATCAGAGAGCTTTTTAAAGGTATGATTTCTGTGGCCAGAGCGGACTTCATGGGCATGCCATCTGTGCTGTCACAAAGGGCCATGCTTGGAAAACCTCCTCTCTTAAGTCAATGCTCTGCTGTTGCCATGTTGACAATTTTAATGATTCCTAACAAGGGTACCATGCATTTTCACTTTGTACTGGTCCCCTCAGATCCCATAAGTCGGTCATGGCTATGGCTCTACCTACAACTACCAACTCATAATCTAAGGAAGGGGAGTAGAGGAAGGAAGCTGTGGATTCAAGGTTGCAATTTGTTTTTAATGTAAAGGCTAAAGGGCAGTGTGCTTTAAAAAAATTACAAATAATTCATTACAAATAATGAAATGCACTAATCATATTTGTCATGAGTATTGACAAATGTTTGCAAATGGTTTTTATGTGATGATGTAGTCAGTGCTTTTAATTCTAGCTAAATTTTTATCCTAGTCTGTGGATTGTCTTTTATATGTTCTTTATGGTTTCTTCTAATAAATAGATTTTTTTTATTTTGATGAAATCCAATTTACTTTTTTCTTTTATAGTTAGAGTTTTTGTGTCCCATCTCAGAAATCTTCGCTTACTTCAAGTTTGCAAGGATAGTCTACATTTTGCTTTAGAAACTTTACAATGTTAGCTTATGTTGTAAATGTGTGATCCACTTAATTTTTTTTTTTTTTTAATGGCAAGAGTTGATCTGGAGCTTGTAGACCAAGTCTGTGTCACCAACTCTTTTTTAAATGAAGTGTTATTGTAACACTGTTTTATTCATGTGGTTACATATTATCTATGGCTACTTTTGCCTTACAATGAGAGAGTTCAATAGCTGTAACAAAGATGGCCCCGCAATTTAAAAATACTTATTTTAATGATCATACCTCTTACAGAAAAATTTGTCAAACTCTGGTGTATGCTACGAGAAAGAGATTAAGCTTACTTTTCTGTGCACTTATCCAGTTTTTTATCACTACTGAAAAGATTTTCTTTCCTACATTGAATTGCCTTGGAACTTTTGCTGAAAATCAATCGGATCTGTTTCTGGACCCTTTATTTTGTTCTATTAATCTATCTGTCTGCTCTTACCACACTGTCCTGGCTATTTCATTTTTGTATGTCATAAATCTTGATATCAGGTAGTATAAGCATATAAGCGCTCCAACTTTATTTTCCTTTTTAAGGATTGTATTGGTTGAGTCTTTGTTATTCCCTATAAAATTTAGAATCAGATTCAGAATTCCTTTGAATGATCAGAACTTCACGAATTTATAGATTGATTTGGAGGAAATTTATATCTTAATAATATAGTGTCTCTCCATCCATGAATATGACTTCTCTCTCCATTAAGTTAAGCCTTTATATTTCTCAGCAATATTTTTAGTTTTCAATTATAGAAATTTTACATCTTTTTTGTTAAATTATCTTGGATTATTTTATTTTTTGAAACTGTGGTGAATAATATCTTTATCTTTATTTAACTTCATTTTCCAATAGGTATTTTCTTAGAAAATAGAAGTATATTGATCTTTCACCCCTGATACACTGCAACTTTGCTCAGATTACTTATTAATTCTAGTAGATTTTGCAGATTCTTTCAGATTTCCACAGTAAGCAACTTCTCCTGCCAATCTTTAAATAACAGAATTTATTTTTTCTTTATAATACTTCTGCCCTTTACTTCATTTTCTTCCTTTATTTCGCTGGCTGGGACATATGATACAATGTTGAGTAAAAGTGGTAAGAATGAATGTCCTTATGCTGCTTTTCTTCTATGGAGGAAGTGCTAAACATTTGACAATTTAATGTGATGTTGGCTGTGTGTTTTTCATAGACAGTCTTTATCGGATTGACAAATTCACCTCCTATCTTAGCTTTCTGTCCTTTCAGGAATAAATTTTGAATTTTGTCAAATGCTTTCCCTTGTATTTATAAAAGTAACTATAAGATCTCTCTCCTTTTTCTAGTAACATGAAATACAGTGAAAATTTTTTGAGTAACAAACCAGTTTTATATTCTTGTGACAAGCCTCAATTAAACAAAATAAATCATCCTATTTTTGGATATTTTAAGATTCAACTTAAAAGTATTTTGTTGGGCAGCCTGGGTGGCTCTGCGGTTTAGCGCTGCCTTCAGCCCGGGGTGTGAACCTGGAGACCCAGGATCGAGTCCCACATCGGGCTCCTTGCATGGAGCCTGCTTCTCCCTCTGCCTGTGTCTCTGCCTCTCTCTCTCTCTGTCTGTCTCTCATGAATAAATAAATAAAATCTTTAAAAAAAGTATTTTAAAAAAGTATTTTGTTAATGATTGTTGCATCTATGCTTATGAATAATATCGGTCTGTAATTATGATGAACTCATAAATGAGTTAGGAACTATTCCCCCCACCTCTGTTTTCTGAAAGATATTTTGCAATATTAATGTTATTTCTGACTTAAATACCTGAAAGAACTTACCAGTGAATCCATCAAGGTCTGGAGTTTTCTTTTTTCTTTTCTTTTCTTTTCTATTTTTTTTTTTGAGTTTTTTCAATGGACTTTTACTTTAAGTTAAATTTCTTTTATATATAAAGACTTTTTCTGTTTTCCATTTCTGTGTCAGATTTGGTAAGTTGTGCTTTTGAATGAATGATTCCATTCTACCTAAATTCTTGAATGTATTGACATAAAGTTCTTAATAATATCTTCACTGTTCTTAAGGTCTATACGATCTGCTTTGATGCTCACATTGTTAATTAGCAGGTTCCCCTTTTTTCTTATCAATCTTGCAAACAGTTTACCAATTTTATTAAGCTGCTCAAAGAATGAAATACTTTTAAAACTTTGGGATTTTTTTCTCTCTTATTTTTGCCCTTCTCATTATTTTTAACTTCCTTCAGTTTTCATAGGGTTCTGTTTACTCTTTTTATTTCCTTGATTCTCCATGTATAAACTTAGATTTTTTTTTACTTCAAACAATTCTTTTTTTTTCAAACAATTCTTTTTTTTCAAACAATTCTTTTGTACCACACGTGCATTTAAAGCAAATTTCCAAAAAATAAAAAATAAAAAAATAAAAATAAATAAATAAAGCAAATTTCCCTCTAAGCGCTCTCTCAGTTGAATCCCCCCAAATGTAAATATGTTGTATTTTCATTATTGCTCAGTCAAAATATATCCTAATTTATCTTTTTATTTCTTCTTTGTTCATGAGTTATTTAGAAGTTTCTTGTTTTATTTTCAAAAACATACAGATTTTCTAAATAGTTTATTATCATTGTTTTCTAAGAATATTCTGCTTTTGTTGGAGAAAATATGCTGTACTATTTCAATCATTTGAACTTATTGGGACTTATTTTATGACTCATTATAAGTTCTATTTTGAAAACTTCAGAAAAATAGGTATGCTGTTGTTGTGGGGTGTACTTGTATAAATTGCCATCAGATTGAGTTAGTATTTTATGTGGTTCAAATGCTCTATGTTCTTACATTGGTGGCGGGGGGGGGGGGTCTGATTTCTCTACAACTATAAAATAAGGTTATAAAATTTCCAAATGTGATTATGGATTTGTCTATTTCTCCTTAGGTTCTATCAGGGTTTTTTTTTGTTTCATTTTAGAGCTTTACCTTAGAGCTCTGAATGAATATTAGGTATGTGCACATTTGGATTGCAATGTCTTTCTTATGAGTTGACCATTATCAATATAAAATGACAGTGTTTAGCACTAGTGATACTTTTTCTTGAAATCTACTTTATCTGACATTAAACCAAATACGCCAAATTTTCTATGCTCACCATTTACATTTATTGTTCACTTTTTCCATCTTTATATTTTCAACCTATCAGTGTCATTAAATACATCAGTTGCAGAGAGTGTTAGGTACTGCTTTTGAAATTGTGGAGTCCATTATATTAAATGTAATTGTTGTGCTACAACCGGACTGATATTACCAACTTTTTGTCTTCTATTTGTCCTATCTCTTTTTGGTTCTTTTGTTCTTCTGCCCTCCTTTCTTTAATATATCCACATATATATATATATATATATGAATATGAAGTATAAATATATATTTTTAATTTGTATATGTAACTGTGCTATGTATTTTTAAATTTTTTTATTTTGTTTATTGTGTTTGGATATATTTTTTCATATATGTATCAGTGCTATTTAGGAATTACAATATGCCAGCTGAACTTCTTATTGCCTACTTAAAATTAATATTGTACTAAGAACCTCATAACAATATGATTTCACCTATGCTCTATCTTTTGTGCTTTTATTGTCATATACTTTATTTCTATATGCACACAGTAAATATTTTTACTGGAAATAGTCTTATTTTTTTAAAAAAGATTTTATTTATTTATGAGAAACACAGAGATAGAGAGAGGCAGAGACACAGGCAGAGGGAGAAGCAGGCTCCATGCAGGGAGCCCAATGTGGGACTCGATCCCAGGACCCCAGGATCATGCCCTGAGCCAACAGCAGGTGCTAAACCACTGAGCCATCCGGGCTGCCTGAAATAGTCTTATTTTTAAAGAAGTACCATTTACCCGCATATTGATCACTTCTCTTAATTCTTCATTTAGTTATAATTTAATTAATTTAATTCCTAACTTATTTATAAGTTTCTATCTGATAACAGTTACTTTCAGCCTGAAGAATTTTCCTTAGCATTTTCCATAGCACAGGTATGCAGGCAACTCTTCTAAGCTGTTATTTAACTGAATACATTTTTATTTCACCCTCATTATTGAAGGAGAGATTTCTGGTTCGACTATTTTTTTTCCCCAGCACTTCACATATGCTGTTTCACAAGCTTATGGCTGCCATTATGTCTAATGGAAGTTAGCCATCATTTGTGTCATTGTTCACTTGGATATGATGTGTGTTCTTTCTCTGGCTACTATTAAGATTTTTTGTTCATCTTTTGTTTTCAGCAGGTTGATTATGATGTGCATAGATGTGGTTCTCTTTGCATGGGGGTGGGGAGGGCATTCAGTTGAGCCCCAGAGAGGCCATGTAATGACAGTCAGGACTGTGCCTTAAAGGGAGTACCATAATTTTGGACAAAGAAAATAAAACACGATAGACCTAGTTTAGCCAAAGATACAACTAAATTTGATAGATCTGATGGGATACAGTAGCAATCTCACTACCTGCCAGAACACAATGCAGCCCTTGTGTAGCCAGTCCAGCCCAGTAACTTCTCCCAACAGTGCATGGCCTCTGGGGTTCCAAGCATCTCTGGCTCTGTGCAACAGCTTGGTCAGACCTCACAGCACCCTGAACACTCAGGGCAGATTGCTTATAGATTCTTCCAGGGAAAGACCATGCTGTCTTTTGGGACTGCCACCTGCAAAATCACCTCCTCTCATGTCCTGCTGCACAAACCCCAGTGGCATCAGCAGACTCCACGTGCACTCCCCATCTCCTCTCCTTGGCTCAGCAACATAGCTGCTTGGGCTCCGCCTGCCTGTTCTCAGGCTGGGGAAGGAGCACCAAGGCAAAAATGGGTCATATCTCTTGACTTTTCACTCTCTCAAATACCACAGTTCTCTGGCTCTGACTGTCCAGTGCGAAAACAAAACAAAACAAAACAAAACAAAACAAAACGGTTGTCCTATATGCTCTGTCTGGTTTTATACTTATTTTACAGCAGTAGAGCAAGTTCAAGGCTGTTGTTCCATTATGGCTAGAAATGGAAGCTATATATATATATATATATATATATATTTTTTTTTTTTTTTTTTTTTTTCAAAACTCTTCAGGTGATTTTCAATTGGTAGCCTAGACAAATAACTATCTATCATGATGATGTCAACTGGGCACTCCCCGGTGCTGGGAACCAGGACAGGAGAAAAGGTGACCAGAAAGGAGATTCCAAGGGAAGGGTATCCAGTGTTCCTTTCCTGCAAGTCCTTTTCTAGGAGATAAGCTTCTGAGACAGCATGGTAGAGTGGATAATATTTTCAGAGTAAGAAAGCCTAAAATTTTAGTTCCAGCTCAGCTAATAGCTACTGGATGCTCATCATCATCATGCCCATTCCTCTTCTGTAGAAAGACAATATTAGATACAGAATACTTACATTTACCTATCATCTACAGTCTGAGAACCACAAAATATTACGCTATCTAATAATATCCATAACCAAGTGACCCAATGGGAAGCCATTAAAAACTCAAGTTCCTAAGGGTGTCTGGGTGGTGCAGTAGGTTGATCTTCTGACTCTTGGTTTCAGTTCAGGTCATGATCTCAGGGTCGTGGGACCCAGCCCCACATGGGGCTCTGAGCTCATTATGGAGTCTGTTTTAGATTCTTTCCCTCACTTCTCTCCCTCCCCCCTCTGTCCCTTCCTCAGCTTGCATGCTTTCTCTTTCTCTCTCAAATAAATAAATCTTTAAAAAATTAAAAATAAAATATCAGGTTCCTATTATGAAAAACAAAAGCAAAAGTTTCATGGACTAAACTCATGTGCTTCTAAGAAAGTAAGATAGAAGTTAAAACTGCCTGTAAGAGGCTGCAAAGATTTTAATACATTGTCAAGAACTCTTTGCTGAATTTCAAGATTTTCCAAAGCAGAATACCAACTAAATCCCATGTGATTGAGATGATCAGATATTTTAAAGACTTATTTTCTACTCTTGAATGTGCTCTATCATTAAGAGGGCAAGAGAATTGATTCTTAACCTGACTATAGCCAAGTGAAACCATGGCCAATAAAGAAAAGGGGCATGTGCAAAATGATTTTTAAACCTTAAACAAGTTAATACCTTGAAAGGATATACAGGAAAAGACTTAACCACTTTGCCCAAACTCATCACATCCACATGCATTTTATCAAATGTATATGTTGAAATGATAAGCCTTTTCCCCCTCTTCACATTCCAGTTTCTCAAGTTATTTAAGGGCTGATCGTTGAATTCCTTCCATTAAGCATTAGAACTGGTTCTTAGGCTCAGCTTTCTGAGAGCTATAATCTACCACCGAGGATAAAATGACCTGGAAAAGTGAAGCTGGGTAAAAAGTTTTGGCATACACTGAGCTGAGAAAATGATACATTTGCCTGTGAAGGCATGTTTTGATGACCAGACCAGGATTCTAACAGAAAGTTGAACTCTGGGGATCTGTGTATCCTTGTTCCTTAAAAGTCCTGATTCCAAACCTTCCTTCTAACATAATTATACACTTCCCTTCATCTTCTGACCTCTGAAACTCTAGGATTTGCCTTTGCTCAGATTGTATTTCCGGTATCAGCAAGAAACACATTCAGAATGGTCAGAACAAATTCAGCTGGGTTTTCCAGTTTTCAAGAATAAAAAGAAGACAACACAAAATAAGACATGTTTGGGGGAATTCAGGCTGAGGCTCATCTCAGTCCGTCTTTAGAAAGAGTACTTTGTGTCTCAGTAGGGTGAAGGGGGCCTAAATGTGACATAACCTTGGGAAACTCATACATATTTTAAGAAAGGCATAGGTGTTAGGGTTAATGACAATTTCGAATCAATATCTGGCAGCATACTATTTGCAATAATAATATATCATGAGAACTTGTATTTCATTATAAGAAATGAGAATTGATGTCAGTAGCATATAGAAGCAAATTATGCTCTAATGATTTTCTAATAAAGTAATTTGCTCATAGATCACAGGGGATAGAACAAAAACATGCTAATACTGAGGCCAAAGTAATTATTTTTCAGCCTTTACATATTAAGCAACTTGCCAAAGCCTTCTCATGGCATGCTAAATAATGCTTCCCTGGCCCCCCACATTCTTGGGGAGTCTGATACATCAAATGAAGAACTTCAAAGATAATTGAAAGCACTTAAAATGCAAATGTTTACCAAGAAGGAGCAGGTTAAGTTTGTTTTTTCCCTGTGGCTAAGTCAGTTTTCCACCTGTGGTCTGTAGGACAGAATCAGAAATTTGTGTAGATTCCTGTAAACTTAATGTTTAACCAAGGGGAAGGGGTCGCTTGGCACAATCTGTAGAAATTTGACCAAATACAATCCACCAACCACATCCTCAATGACAACCTGATTTAATCCCTGGGTAGGTAAATATGAAGGTTGTATCAAATGACGCGTATGAAAATGCTTTGTCTATTACAAAATGATATATAAATAAAAGTTATTAAGACACATTCGACTGGAAAAGAGAAACTGTTTTTAATACCTAATTGCATTTCCCTCAGGATTTCTAAAAGTAAGCTATCTTGTACTTTAGTATTAAGAAATAGTGAATAATTGTATTTGCATACAGGCAGTAGCATAGAAATTATGTTCTATTTGGTGGACTTCCAATCAAGCAAAACAAATTGACAAATTAAAAACACTAGGGATGGACATTTGTGGCAGCAAAGCCCTTTGCACATGTTTTTCTTCATTATTTCTCCTTGCCTTACCTTGGGCTGCTTCTAGAGCTTATTTTAAAAGGTTAAAACAAAATTGAGAAAGGAAGCAAAACTAACAAGGCAGATGGCTTGTCAAATCAGAAACAGGAAGCCTTTCCAAAAACAGAATAAAGAACATGGAGAATTATGAGAGCGAAATGTTCATCGTGGGTCTACTGCATTTCCTTTGCATGTAAAAATAAAACATTGCTATAGTTCAGTCTTTAATAATTCTTCACATCCCTTCATTTGTTGATCTTGCATTTTTAACAGGATCAGTCATCACAGAGGTGTATCTCTGAGTCGTGAAGTTTGTCAGATGCTTGGAAGAACTCCCCAAGAAATGCTCTGATTTTTGCCCTTTTGAAATCTGAAATTGCAGACACCAGTTCCTCCTCTAGAGCAACTTTTGAATTCAAGATGAGAAGAATCCACCCCATGAGGAATAACCAGAGATGAAAGACCTGGTGTTACGTGGGTATCTGTTCTCTTCAGCACCTCGTGCCCCTCCTCCACCTCCTTATCCATAGCACCCGGGGGTGAAGGAGAAGCAGGAACTTGGAAGCATTACCAAGTTTGTGAACACAGGAAAAGTCAGATATTCTTTCCATCACAATTACCATCTGATCCTCTTTTTTAGTATCTGCCTCCACCTCCCTTTTGGAGGCCTCTGGCTTTTCCTTCTTCATCTCTTTCTCCTCTCTTTGATATTCTGTTTCTCCACCAGCCCTTTTCATATGATCTTTTGTCTACTCCCCTTTATCAGCTATCCCTTAGTTTGTTCTTTCTTTATAGGCAAAATTTTTTTTAAAAAATCTGCATCTCAATAAATATTTTTCGAGTGTAAAATACATCACACTCTACACTTGTGAGTCTTGGTCCTTTGGGAATCAGGTATCAAAAACAAGATGTCAAGAATCAAACACGCAAATGACTTATTAAGAGAAATGCCAGTGGGAGGAAATGGGGAGGACGATTGGGGAGATGAGCAAAGCCATCAGACCACCTTGGAGGTTGGATCCTGAGAAGAGAGAGAAGCAAGGAAGGTGGGAAGGTAGGGTGGAAGGTGCTAACCTGTGGTGCAGTTCTGAGGAACGTTCAGCAGGGGGAGCTCCTGAAGTCACTCATCAAAGCAGCCCTCTGTTTACCAGGAATGTAGTAGCATCCAGGCTGTGCTCAAATCAGTGGCTAGGAGCAGCCGGTGGGAAGCAGGGCCTCAGTCAGAATATGGAGATGGATCTCAGCCAACAGAAGCTTGAGGCCATCAGGAAATTATTCTCTCTGCATTTGGAGATCCGTAAGGTGCATTCTTATGACCTCCAACCTATTCTTAGAGCTATGGCCGGTGAGTGTGCATTATATATATATATATATATATATATATATATATATATATATATATTACTTATTAAATGTAGACCTTACTCTTTCACAAAAGGATTTGGAATATGTAAACAAAATAGTCCTGTGGGCTATTTGACAAATTAGAAACCTGCTTCAAGAAATTACCTTTAGATCCAAATTTGCTGAGCTGGTGAAAATGAAATCTATTTTTTTTCCAGCAGGAAAATAGACTATTCAACACACTATTGGTAAGAAGTTCTGTGTAGATTCCAATAAATGTCAGCAGCCACCATGGCTGCTCTTACATCTTCATCTAAAGAGACATTTCTCTGATTGTTAAATTTCTTTAAAGCACAATCACCATAGGAGCCAGAGAACACAATAGTTGGCAAAACTTGTCTTTTATGTGAATGGTGGTTGTTGTAAAGCTGTATAAAAGTCACCTAAGAGAAAAAAAGCAAACACTGAGGAATATGTTTAGTGTTGTGGATTTAGAACTAGACCAAGTAGGATTAAATGTAAAATGTAATAGCTGCTGCTAAATATGGTAACTTAAAATATATTCTGTAATTTATACCTCCTAAAGACATTAGATTGGGCCTGTGGTTATAAAAGGGTCATGATAATCAAAAAGAACTATATGTTCCAGTCAATAGCCACCGCCAAATTATTCTATATCTCGTCATACGTCAGCAGAGGCAGCCCATTCAGCAAGAGAAAAACAAAGAATTCAACACAATACAGAAGAAAAAGCCAAAAGAGAAGAAGTAGACTGATTTAAAGGGTCTATAAAAACACTGACTTCCAAACAAATGTTCAACTCGTTTTGGTGACATCCCAGATTTTGACCCTTCTCAATCCCCACTCACATGATAGCCTCCGCACATTTGTTTTAATGATTTTATCTAAACACACCTACCACTTAAGTAAAAAGCAAGCATGAATAGAAATAATAAATCACAAGAAAAATATGACTTTAAGTAGGTTACAGTAAGGATTGAGAGGTGAGGAGGAAAAATGACAGTCAAGAAGGCCAAGGAATTAGTGATAGTGGTGGTAGCCTAACACTTTGGCAGCTGACAAGCTATATGAGTTAGAGTTCTCCAAAGAAGCAGAACCAGTAGGATGGAGATAAATATATCTCTATCTATCTATCTATCTATCTATCTATCTATCTATCAAGAAAGAAAGAAAGAAAGAAAGAAAGAAAGAAAGAAAGAAAAAGAAAGAAAGAAAGAAAGTAGAATGGAAGGAAATTTACTGTAAGGAGTTGACACACACAATTATGGAGGCAAGTCCGAAATGTACAGGGTGAGCCAGCAGGGTGGAGACTCAGGATAGCTGATGTTCCAGTTCGAGTCTGAAAGCTGTCTGCTATATAACCAGGTAAAGCCTGTTTTGTAGATAAAGTCCAAAGAAAGTCTGCTACAGCATTTTCTCTTCCTCTGGAAGATGGTCTTTTTATACTAGCCAGGCCTTCAAATGATTGGTTGGGACCAACCCACATTGTAGAAAGCATTTTGTTTTACTTGTAGTCCATTGATTTAAGTGTTCATCTCATTGCAGAACACCCTCACAGAAACACTCAGAATAAAATTTGACCAAATATTTGGGCATCTTGTGACCCAACCAAGTTAACACCTAAAATTAATCATCATACAAGCCCTCCAGATTCCCTTGCTTTGATGGTAGGAATATAGTTAACTAGGTGATGCCCCACCCACTCTGATTCTCTGCAATAATAATAGGCCCTAAAAGTTGGGTCAACCTCCCCAATAAAAGTTTTTGGAATTGTATGCCATCTTCTTAGACTTGCCTTCCTAAGTGGCTGAAATTCACAGTGCATTATTCTACTGGTCTTTCCTTTCTGCAACATTTTGTTGATATACAGCATATATGCAATAAATCATACAAATCCAAGGGGACACTAAATATCTATATCTCTATATCTCCATGTAATCACTACCCAAAACCATACATAGGTCATTTTCAACATTCCAGAAGACTCTCTCCGTTTCCTTTCCAGTTGATAGACCCCCAGAGAAAAACACAACTCTGACTTTAATCACTGTAAGATTTGTTTTGCCTTTTCCTGAATGTCATATAAGTGAAATCATACAAAATTTCCTTTCTTAATGTCTGGCTTCCTTCCTGTTATGTCTGCAGCTGTGAAAGGACCGTAATACCCTTTCCATGAGATAACAAGTTAGCTTGCCATCATTTTACATATATATACTGACAAACAAACACAAGATCCTGGGTCAGACACACAGATGGTGTATTACTCATAGCAAAAAAGCAGCCGGGACAGCACTTTGGCATCTGTTCTCCATGCCCCAGCCTCCACAAAGTGACAGAATGAGAGCCAGATGTTTACCTTTACACGCTCTGGGTTTCCAGAATAAGAGAGGAACCCTAAAACATGAGAGTTGGAATTTACATAGGGCGGCTGGCACATCTACCATTCTTCTATGAGAGAGAGACTTCTACTCTGCAAAGTAAACACTCTTCTCCAGGGGAAGGGCAGATACTACCCTTGACTGTAAACAATTATCTCTGGAAGAGTGGAAGAAGACATAACTACCTTGAGTGTTTCCAGAGGTTTCTATCTTTGTGGAGATATTGTCTCTAGCTTCTAAGGCATGTTTGTGAAGCATCCTGTTTATTCATAAACCTTAACCATGCAGAAACACTGAGAAATCCAGAGGAAACTGTCTGCCAACAGCATCAGTCTTTTCTTGACATTAATGCATGCTTTTGCATAAATCAGTGGTTTGTTCTTTCCTTGTTAATATATATGTTATTATTGTAGTTTATTTAAAAATTAGTTATTGAGGACCTACCACGTGCACAGGCATTATGTTTGGCACCGGTACTGCCTTAATGAAAGGACTGATGGGCTTGTATCATGAATTCCGGAATCCAGTGCAAGAGTTTTTAATATGAGTTCCACAGATCACTTAGCAGTTTAAAATTGGTATTCAGGTGGCTGACGATCCTTTCAAATTCTACTTAAAACTTTGTGTCGTGTTATATGCATTTTTCTGGGGAAATGGAGCCACTGGCTTTATCAGGTATATAAATGTGTGTATAACTGAAAAGATTAAGAATTCTTGGTATGGTAATTCCATCACAGCTAGGTTCCAACATACCTTCTTTGGTCTTGCTTCCTCCAGCCTAATCCAGACTCCAAGCCTCTAATTACTTTAAACTGCTTCCTGCCATCTACTTCTCTGCCAGCACAGATGAATTGCCAAGAAACATATAAAAAGAATGATTGAAAAAGGTGGTGAGTAAGAGTGGTCAGGCAAAATAGAAAGAAAAGCACCTGAGATGAATAATTTCATAATTAGTGTGTGTGTGTCCTTTTTCGCTTATCTTGGTCAAGAAAACACTAATAAAAGGACTCAAAACCAAGGCCTGAGAGCCACACGAGTGCTATAGTCTTCCTGTGACTTAATCTAAACCCAACCATCCTAGAATGATCAGTTCTTCCCACTAGTCTGACACCTTTAAAACAGATTTTCCCAAACTTAACATTCACCTGCATGTGTTCAATTTCTTCTCACCTGGCACCGAAAGTAAATTTAACAAATGGACGCTCTTCCTCATTTGAATTTTTGCTTTTTTGGAATATTTGCATTTTAACATGGACATGCCTGAAAAATAAGTCTTTGCTCGAGGGAATATATTACTAATGTTAAAATGTTAGGCATTTGTTATAGTCTGGTTGAAGAGGTATTTAAAGATGAGTAAGCTTGTCTGTCACACTGTCACATAGCAGTGTTCCAATCACATGCTATCATCGTCTTCTCATGTGGGCTTCAAAGAATCTCTACTTTTCTTATTGAACAAGTTGTTCTTTGGAACAAAATGGCTGCCCAGATCACCTACTGGGCTTCTAAGGACATAGTCCAAATCATGGATCTGCCACTTGGTCCAGCATGATCTCAGGCACATCCATAAGTCTCCCAGAGACTCCATCTGATTAGTGATAATACTGCATAACAATGGCTGTAGGACTTTATGAACTGCAAGGGGTTTTACAAACTCATTTAATACTGTGACACGATCATGTGACCACAGTCAACTCATGTGACCTTCCCTGGACCGTATCTGCTGGTTATGAGAACATTTCTTGAAAGTTCAAAACTGCAACACTATCAAGATGGAAGTTTTGAAATGTTCTTTGAGTAATGGTTGAGGGACGGAAGAAAAGAGAAGCAAAGAGAGTTGAGAAAAGATAATGCTTTTTATGAATGTGCTATAGTCGCTATCCTTGGAGGAAATATTACAGTTACCCAGGTGCCTTTGCAATGTAGAACTAGTAAACATAAAGGTTTCGTGCTCTCTGATAAATCTAGAGTGTTGGGAATCCATGGGTGGCTCAGCAGTTTACTGCCTGCTTCGGCCCAGGGCATAATCCTGGAGACCCGGGACGGGTCCCATGTCAGTCAGGCTCCCTGCATGGAGCCTGCTTCTCCCTCTGCCTGTGTCTCTGCCTCTCTCTCTCTCTCTCTCTCATGAATAAATAAATAAAATCTTAAAAAAAAAATCTAGTGTGTTGCATACCTCTGTTAGAGAGAGACTCAAGTGTCTTTTCATTAGTCACAAGTGGGAAAGATCAACAATTCAGCCACCAAGACACAGGAAGCCTACGTATTAATACCATTAGCCTTGCAAGCAGGTCGGCCATTAGCAACTTTATGGACCGACGGATATGTTTCATGTGATAATCTATATTCTAATACATTTAGGAATGTTAATAGAAAGCCACCACATCCATTGCTTATGGAAAGCAGAACACGGAATCTCCCAGACATCATTAGCATTGAACAGTGCTTGAGGTATTGGAGTCCTGTTGGTTCCAAATTTATAGCAATGTTATGGAAAAGTAGAGAGTAATTTTTAAAAAGGAATTAATTACATTCTTTGGTGTGGGACAATGCCATGTAGGTCAACTGGAGTCTCATCTTTGTCTAAAGGAACTGCCCTTTTAACTGACTACTTTATAGCTGTCCACCTAAAAATTTCACTCAGGGAAGAATGTTTCCTATGTTTCTGGGTGAGAATGAGAACAGTAGCACAATATCAGCTACTTTTTAGTAAGACAGAACAAATACAGAGTCTAGAAGTGGGCTACTTCAGGGAGGGGTTAAGAAAGACAGCATTCTTGCATTTGGTTCAAAATAAAAGTAAACAGGCAATGAGGGGGGGTACCTAACATACTCTATTCTCTTCTCCCTCCATTCCTACAAAATTATGTGCAATTTTGAAAAAAAATGAAAAAAAGATGCACTATTTTTTATAGTTAATACCCCATCATGAATGAGCAGCAATTAGAGAATATGAGGACTGTCTTTTGGTTGAGGACCATAAATGGAAGTATAGCATTTGGGGGTTTCAAAAAGAATGAACTCTATAACCTCAAGTTTATTTCCTTGACTTACCATAATCACATCTTTTTTTTTTTCCCCTAAAGTTGATGTAGTTTATTTTTCCAAAAACTTAACATTCTAATGGTTAGGTTTGAAATTCTGACATGTCAATATCATGAGACAATATTAGAAACCTTAGTATCAAATCACAAGGTCTTTATTAGTTAAAAGATCAAACAAGACCATTATTCAGTGATTCACTACTCTGAAGGAGGTAGTATGTCAGTTTGCTCTTAGATATGGCCCAGGAGATGTCTGCTTGAGAAATCTGAAAAACTCTAACTGGTGGACTTTCGAACTTTCCTTTCATATCTACAACCCCTGAAGTTGATTTATAGAGTTTAAAGTAATGATGATATACACATTTTTCCTTGGCTTCTAAGAGATTATTATTCTAAGGGAAGAAGTAAAGAGTGACATAGCTCAGATGCTGCTTTACTATGACTCCCAAAAAAATGTAATGGTACCATTCTATTCTATAGATGTTAGCTTCATTTTGTTAGTGGGGCACTTGGGAAAAGATTAGCCTGAAATTCAAACTGCGCTTGTTCTCCTACATTTACCACTAGAGAGTCAGAGAAAACGTCCCCCAGCCCAATGAATGTTTGTACATTTGTGATTCTTGAGTCATCCCATAAAGCAAGTCAGGTTTCTGAGACATCTTGGTGGGCAGAGTCAAACATAGAATTTGCAAAACTTACAGAATAAGTCTTTATTTCCTGTTTTAATGTGTTAGGAAGCTTTCTTTGAACCATAGTTTTATGAGTTGTCATTTCAAAAAAAAAAAAAGTTTTATTTAGGGATCCCTGGGTGGCTCAGCGGTTTAGCACCTGCCTTTGGCCCAGGGTGCGATCCTGGAGACCTAGGATCGAGTCCCCTGTCGGGCTCCCGGCATGGAGCCTGCTTCTCCCTCTGCCTGTGTCTCTGCCTCTCTCTCTCTCTGTGTCTCTCATGAATAAATAAATAAATAAATCTTTTTTAAAAAGTTTTATTTAACATGGGTATATATGTATATATTTTTACTCTTTATCTCTTATAGTATCATTTAGATAAAGAGCTTCTCGAACATTTGCCATCTCTGAATCCTCTCTTCAATAAATCATGTATATAGAAATGCAGAAATTTTGCAAACCTCTGAAACTTATTCATAGACCAGTAGATCCATGGTCTCCAAGTTAGAAAAACCACTGGCATAGAGGAATTGGAATTGTATTGGCTTAAATAGATTAATATCACACCTTAGATAGTTCCAGGGACTCGGTGAGCACTTCATAAAACCTTTTGGGGGAAAGGGCGGATAGAATATTTTTTCATTCTCTGCTCTGAAATTACATTTCCTGGACCACTCAGAGACCCAATAAGGTCATCAGTTGTCATTGCTGGCAGTCCTGCTGTTCATTGCTCAACTACAAGGAATGAGAGGCAGGAGAGTAAAGTCCCTATTTCAGCATTTCATGAATCTGATCATTACATGATCTCAGAGAGTTACATTAGGCTCTTCTCTCTTGCCTTTTATTTGTTATTGAATTGGCTAATGAATGAGACTAAATGCACTTTAAAAGTTTTTGTAAAAAGAAGACATATTTCATTTGTTTTCTTTTAATTTTTATTCAATTGCCTTGCTCTGTCTCTCTGTCTTTTTCTGTCTGTCTGTCTCTCTCAGTCACAAGAAGTTGTTGGGTGTTACTAAAATTCTTTTAAACAGTAATGAAGTATTTTGTTCGTATGAGAAACAAAGGCTGACTAATTCAACCGAACAAATAGAATCATCTGAGTTTTATAACATAGTTTTAGCTTCAGATAGCACATCAAAATCCACCTGCCCATTTAACCTCAACCATTATACTTTTAATTCCCTTCTTACATTGTCAGTGAAGTATTCTGGTTTTAAAACAAGTGAAAACATAATTAAAAAAAAAAAGAGAACCATAAGGTTTTCTCAAATTAAACATATGTATATATAAAATTCATTTCGGTAGTTGAAAAGCTATACTACTAACAATTTTCATGTTTGATTGGCCTAATAGTTTTGTCATTAATATAAGAAACAGTAGTTCAACCTAGACAGAGGTAAAGGACATTTTATTTTCATAGTGAAACTTCAATACAATAGTAAGAAGTTCTTAGATTATAAGTAGGCCTCAAGTTTGACTTTTATTGAATAACTTACAAACGGAGTCTTTTTTTTATTATTAACTATTTTATTTATTTATTTATGAGAGACACAGAGAGAGAGGCAGAGACACAGGCAGAGGGAGAAGCAGGCTCCTTGCAAGGAGCCTGATGAGAGACTGGATCTCAGACCCCAGGATCACGCCCTGAGCCAAAGGCAGAGATGCTCAACTGCTGAGCCACCCAGGCATCCCTACAAACTGAGTCTTTTAAAATTTTGTATTAAGGAAAATTTCAAACACATAAAACATTAGACAGAATAGTAGGCTTTGTAACTATTTTTTTGAGTGGGGAGGGGCAGAGGGGGTTGAGAGATAGAGAGAGAGAGAGGATCTTAAGCAGTCTCCATACCAACGGCAGAGCCCAATGCAGGACTCCATCTCAGATTCCTGAGATGATGACCTGAGCTGAAATCACTTAACTAACTGAGCCTTCCAGTCACTCCTTTGTAACCAATTTTTAGATTGATTTTGAAATCCGTGATTGAATTATAGTTTTCTAAAGCAAGTGTAAAGAATTATTACTTTATCCCCTTCCCTCTCTCACTTCCTCTCCCGCTTTAAAGAAATTAAGCTAAGTAAATGCCTTTTTACATAAAATTAATAGTTGCTTGTTAAGAAAAAGTCAAGTGGTTCAGAAAAGTGCAAAAAAATTTTTTTGAACCATACCAATTTCTACCACCTCCAAATTACTCAAGTTACTCTTTGTGAGTATCACTTTGTATATCTTCGAATAGAGAGATCAATAACGAATAGTGTAAAAGGTATAATTATACTATAAGTATTATTTAAAATGGAAATTATACAACTTAGATAAAGAAAAATATATTGAAGTAAAACTAAAATAACAGATTCTCTAAATGATAAATCTTTAAAAATTTCTTACATTTTCGTATGTAAAAAGGTTTATAAAAATCAAATTTTTTACTTTCAATGGTATCTATTTTCATTTTGATTAGAAGCCATAATTCCCATAATTCTGTATTTAAGTTGATTCACTATTTACCACAGTATTTTTTACTGTGTTTTCTCCATATCTGAGTTTTTATTTTGCTTCATCCCTTACCTGCCTGGTATTCATTCTACCTAAGGCTGTTTGGGTTCTTACATTGTTAACAAAGTTGCTAACTTCATGGAAATAGCTGTTGCCTTTCATTTGAGGACCTTGGGCAATATAAACTATTGGATTATTCTCTTGAAACTGTAGATATTGCTCACTGTCTTCAGGAATTGAATATTGCTTGGGAGATGCCTGTAGCCAATCTGATTTTTACCCCTTGTACACTATTTGCCTTTCTTGACACATGCTCATTTTCTTTCCTGAATTGTTGAAATACAGTAACTTTTACAAAACGTGTCAGATAATTCTGTCTGATATTTTTTAAAGATAGGATGTGCCCTTTTGATTTGCAGATTCTAGTTTTTTTTTTCTCATTTCCATGGTATTTTCACCTGTGATACTGCTCTATAATTTTAACTGTCCCATTTGTTCCATTCTCTTCTTCAGAAATTGTGGGTATACCAGATGTCCCTTTCTTCCATGTCTTTTACCATACCAACAATAATTGTTCTCTTCCATTTCATTGCTACTACTACTTCTACTATTCCTTATGTGACTTTCATATTTATCATGGTTTAGTTTTCTTTTATATTTTCTCTGTGAGTTGCGCTAGCTCAATTTTTTCTCTAACTGCTGTTATACAATTTATTCTTTGAATCCTATATCAACCCTATGAGATCTTTTTTTTTTTTTTAAGATTTTACTTATTTATTCATGACAGACACAGAGAGAGAGAGGCAGAGACACAGGCAGAGGGAGAAGCAGGCTCCATGCAGGGAGCCCAACGTGGGACTCGATCTCAGGTCTCCAGGATCACACCCTGGGCTGAAGGCAACGCTAAACCTCTGAGCCAAACTGCTGAGCCAGTGGGGCTGCCTCCTATGAGATCTTTTCAGGAGTTGTCAGGCTGTTTACAATTTCTCTGAAACCTAACAAGGTAAATGCTTCTGTGACATAAGAACAGCCGTTGCAATATTTGGTAGGTGCATTTATAATTTGAGGTTGTAAAAAGTTCCTTTATTTCACTGAAGAGTAAGAGTCTTTCTCTTCTATTTTTTTTTTCTTTTTCATTGTTCACTTGGGTTTTAGGAAAGGTGAGTGGAATTTTAAAAATGGCTTTGCTCAATCATCTTTGACCTAAAAGCTTTCATAGAAGCTTAAATTCAAAGTTTTAGACCACTTCATTGTTATGAAGCTCCTTTAGAGTTGGAAGGGAGCCCTTTTCCCAGGAATAAACAAATTCTTAGAACAGACTACACTGTAGGAATAAAGAACACAGGATTAATTTTCCAATTCCTCCAAACACCTTCATCTCAGAAAGTTGGAGGATAGAATCACTTGCCCCCTGATACTAGAAGTATGACCACAAGGTAAGACTCCACAGATATTGTTAAAAAGAACCTTTTCTGTCCACACAGAATTGAAATATGGGGTGTTAGAGTCAGTAGCTTGACTGCCCCTTAGATAACGTTTTACTGTGCAGAAGGTTGAGATATGAGTATCACACTTCGGGGGTTCTCTTCCTTTAAGAAGGGGGAAAAATAGTTGAATTCCTTGCCAAGAATTTTCACCAGCAATAGGAATAAGAGTAGTTGGAAATACTGACTAGATTATAAGGAAAGTTCTCCTTTCATTTTTCTGATCCTTCAGGGTCTTCTTCAAAGAATGAATTCCTTTTATTTCTCATTTCTGTTTCTTCTTGTTCATACAATATCATTACAACTACCACAAAACCAAGTTGCTACACATCTTCTTTCTGCAGTCAATGAGAAATTATTTTTCTCTTTTTTTTAAGACTTTATTTATTTATTAATGAGAGACACATAGAGGCAGAGACTTAGGCAGAGAGAGAAGCAGGCTCTGGGATATAGGACTTGGGAGCCCGTTATAGGACTTGATCTTGGGACCCTGGGCAGATGCTCAACCACTGAGCCACCCAGGTACCCCTCAGAATTTGTTTCTTGATCAAACATACCACCAGTACCAAACCACCCTCTATATGTCTTTAGGCAAGTGTCTATATTTGTATTGAACTTACATAAATAGATTTTGTTTGACTATCAAAGTCCGAGAGATTTATCAATATAAGCTATATCACTTAAGAGATTTATCCATATAAGTTATATGACTTATACTTATCAATATAAGCTATATCAGGTGATTTATTAGTATAAGCTATATCCTGATTATTGTGTCTTGGAGGCAGTGCCAACTCTGAGCTCTTGGCTTACAGTTTAGACTTTTTGCTCTCTTTCAATGTATCTCCTTCTCTGTCTCACATACTATCAACAACAGTACATAACTCTGAATTTATTCCCAGATGCAGCCAGCTCTGAGATGAAAGAATAAAAGAAATAGCAGTCCTCTAAATAAATAAACACTTTGGATTTAAAGAAAAAAGCATAGCATGACTTATTTAAAGTGTAAGAAAATGAGAAAGCTTTGAAAATAGTTATTCCAAAAGATATTGAAATAAAACCTAAAATAAAAATAAATCCATAAAATCTTTGATGTATCAAATCTCTCTCTCTAGCAATAAACACTATAGAAAACTTGCACAAGTGCACAAGTAAGTATATATAAATGAGAGTATTAATTGCAGCTTATTTTAGTGATAGTTGGAAGTAACAAATATCCCTCCATATGGGAATAATTATATCATATTTATAAATAATTATGGCATATTCTAAAGAAAGGGTATAGCCATTGAAAAGTATGAATTTGATCTCCATCTAAGAAAGTGAAGGGATCCATGAGATAACGTTGATTTTTTTTAAAGCAAGTTGCAAGTAGTAAGTAGAAACATAATCTCATTTTTTATAATTCATGCTTCATACCCAGGAAGGTGTCTGTGGTTTTAAATTATTCAAGAAGGATGAAGATGTTTTATAAATGTAAAAGATTCTTAAAATTCATTGTGGGTTTAATGGTTTGAGTATTCCTTCAACTGCCAATGTAGCACAGATTCTGAAGGTTCCTCTAATGATGGTTATCCTAGGGATGTAGGAGATTCGGGAAAGGAGAAAGGAGATATGATTTTTACTTTTAAAACTCCGGTCATCAAATGTATGTAATTAATAAAGAATACTATATAAAAAGCAATAATCTCCAAGCAAGCTACACTACCTCTAGTGAAGACTCAGTCATTAATCTCTTCTCACATCACATATGACTTCTCACATCACATATGAAAACATGTATGACAAACACATAGAATGATGTTGAAGAGATGTTAATAAAATGCAGTTTGACTTCTCTAATTAAATACATGCAGTTTTGGCAAATTATAGAAGAAATACTGTATCTGAATTCTTTGTAGTTGAATTCTTTGTAGTTACCCTCTACATGGTTGATGGAGATGTGTCGGACATGTGAGATAACCATCTTTCTGGCAGCAATGACTTAGACCCAATCTCTGTTTGGTTTCAGAGGAGTTGATGTTATCCATTTCAGTTAGAGTCTATCATCATGGTTTAACGACCCTGCATTAAACCATTTCCATAAAGAGCAGCTGTTTCTTCCAATCTGTCTTTCCCCTATTGTCTCTAAATATGTGTTCATACTCTCATTGGGCCTTGTGTTTTGATATCATGTGAGGTGGACAAAGGTGTTTTATAAATATGAAAGATTATTTTCAAAGGTGGTTTGAAGACTGACTGTTTTAAACATGATTTAAACTGTAGATGCATAGTGTTTTCGGTGGCTTAATGCAATAAAACCCACCTGTTATTTTTGGCTGCTTTATTTAGACCATCTGCTCCACAAAGAATGAAAAGCTCAACAGTGGATGGAGAATTGTCTACTCCTCATGTGTCAATAATTTATTTATTCTATCCAAGCCTTCAGGTCATTGCAAAAATGTTTATTCATTTTCTCTAACGAGAGGGAAGCCAATATTTGGTGTTTGGCTTTATTAAAAATCATCGCAGGAAATTGTATTTTTTGTTAATTCGTGGTTTCCTATTTTCCCCTATGTTAAAATAGCTTGCTGGTATCCTTATTTTAAAGACCGTGAGTCTCTCCTCCTTCTGTGGCAGGCAGAGTATCTGCTGAAGGGGTATTTTTGGTGATGGTGAATGAATAATATATCATTCACAGGTCGGGTAGCTATGTGAGCATAGTCTTGCTCCTTAATCCAGAAGGAGTCTCAACCAGAGACAAGAATTATAAAGGTCAGGCGCTTTGGTCACCAACTGCTTCCATTTGAAAGGAACGGTTTTCCGATCTTTATCCTCATTTGATTGCAATATAGACCACCGGAGATCACCTTACTTTGACTTTTCTCCTTCCATTGGTGACTTTGCCTTCATTCTCTCTAGGGTTCACTGTCACATCTTTGACCATATCTAATAATATCAACTTGTATTTATTGAGTGCTTAGTAGGTTCTAAATGCTGTACTCAACACACCTCGAATTTACTGCTCACTGGGTCACATGGGTGGCATCGGGCTTCCTGCTCAGTGGGGAGCCTGCTTCTCCCTCTGCCTCTGCCCCTTTCCACCTCTCACATGCTCTCTCTCAAATAAATAAATAAGGTCCTTTAAAAAAAAATCTAATGCTCATCTTTATTCAGCTCCTCTCTTTTCTCATTTTAGGCTTTCTCTAAAACTTACTCAATGGTCTTTTTTTCTATCCATTCATTTATTTCCTCAATGAGAACATTTCCCATATGGTTCAAAAATACCACCTCTTTGTGGATGGTGTCTAGATGTATTTCCAGGCTGAGTTCATCTTGGCAGAGATAATAAAATAGCATAAATTAGGTGACTTATAAACAACAGAAATTTATTTCTCACAGTTCTGAAGTTGGGAAGTCCTAGATCATGGTGTAGGAGAGGACCTGCTTCCTCCTTGATGACCACCGAACCTCATGTGTAAAGGGAGCAAGAGAGGTGTCTCTTGAACCTTTTATAAGGGCACTAATTCCATTCATGAGAACCTGCCTCTCATGACCTAACCCACTATCAAAGGTCTCACCTCAAAATACCATCACATTAGAGATTAGGACTTCCACATTTGAACTGGGGGAGGATACAAACATTCAGACCATATTATAGCCCCTAAACTTAAACCTAACTTCCAGTGTCCAGCTGCCTCTAAGATATTTTAGGGTTAATTAAGTGAAACAGGGAGCTAATGTTTCTTGAGCGCCTATGAATTGCCTGTCACTATTCAACATTGTACATGTTATCTTGTTTAAGTCCCACATAAACAACTTTAATCTCATTTTAGATGTGGGGAAATTTCAGTACTAATAGTTTAATAATTTTCCTGAGATCACACTATTGACAAGAAGCAAGCTGGAATAAAAACTCATGTGTAATTTTAATACCTAAGACTTTACAGTATTTCTTGTGGTCAGTTTTGGATGTAATACTTTTTCCATATCATCGACTGGCCTTTGAGGTTATCACCCACGTATTTCCAAACCTTACTTACTTTCTTTTTTTTTTTTTTTTTTAAGATTTTACTTATTTATTCATGAAAGACATAGAGAAAGGCAGAGACATAGGCAGGACCCCGGGATCACGACCTGAGCCAAAGGCAGATACTCAACCACTGAACCACCCAGGTGCCCCCAAACCTTACTTTCAACATTTATCTGTTTATCTCCTGCTCATCCCCCTGTTCTGACCCTCCCTCATGTCCTCAGTGCTTCAACCTGAGATCATTCTAGTTGTCTCTCTCCCACTTTTCATATCTAACCTATGCTGCACAAACTACCCAATTTATTTTTCTGTGGCACTTTTCTCCTGGTGTCATGTCTTGGCTAAAGAATCTCTAACATCATCCATGATTTATCCATCAAGGTCAAATTACAGATTCAGGGTTTTCCTTCAACTTCCTCTAAACTCCCTGTCCAAAATGACTCTGATTTATTAATTCATTTTACTCACAGCAGTCATTTCATTGGGTTCTTCACTAACTCTGTTCTTTGCCATTCCTTTCCTACGTTCAGAAATCTTGCCTCCTTTTCTTGGCCAATGAGATCTTACTCTGGTTCAAAGCTCCCAGTCAAGTTCCTCTCTTCCAGGGAAGCTATCTTGTCGGTCTGCAGCCCACTAGCATCTTTTCATCTTGGAATTCCCACAGGTTTTTCAGTGTGCTCTGTGCCTTTATCTAGTAGTGCCTCTTATTTGTCTTTCTTCATTTGAGTCTCCAGGTGTTGGACAGTAAACTTTTGAGGATAGAGATCCTCTTTGCTACTTTTTGGAACTTGTCATATGAAGTTGGTGCATAGCACATGTATGCAATTCCTTCTTTTATATTAGTAGGCTGGCATGTATGCAATTCCTTCTTTTATATTAGAAGCCTATATTAGTAGGCTTCTTTTATATTAGTAGTAGTGTACTTAGAAGTACAATCATTCTCCCACATAGAGCTTATAGTGTCCCCGATAACCTTTATTACAGCCTGTTTCTCCTACAGATGTTTGGAATTTCCCATATTTTATATCAAATATGCCTAATAGGAAACAACAAACAATATTTATTTAGTTCTTACGTATGTTTCATATCCAATACAATCTCCCATGCTAAAAGATAATCAGACTTACATTCTGCCATCCTTCGGAACCTACCTATGGTAACTCTGAAAATGCAATGTTTATCATTTAAAGAGAGAGAATAAGATGAGATAAACCATACTATATCACTAGATTTCTTATCTATAGTCATGATTCTCTCTTCTTTCCAAAGGACATGCTTATAAAGTATTGGATGAAGAATTTAAAATGTCCCCTCTGTCCTTGAAATGTAATCTGTTATGAAACAGCCTGGAAAGAATCTGAAGAGCAAAAAAGGCATGATTTACTTTGAGTTCTTTTGGGGCCGAAGCTAACATTTCAACTATCTCCAAGATAGTGATCTCTGCAGAGATATTTATTGCACCTTGATGAAGATGAATGGTGTGGCAATAAATAAGGTAAGTGGCTGGGAATTCAGAGCTCAGATATCCTGGTGACTCTTGAGATGCAAGCCAGGTACCTCAACCGTCTGTAATATGAGAACAAAGGACAGTACCTCTGAGGAGATTTAGCTTCTCAGCAAGAGAATACATTGTGTGCAGAAAGCACCGGTTTGCCTTTCCAATATTTTAAAATACACTGGCATCATTAGTGCAGGGCCATTTAAAGGTCTGTAGAGTCCCAATAGAAAAATCAATGATCAGTATAGGATAACACTAAGGTCACACACACACAGGCACACGAAGGGTATGAATGGTCAGCTAATTCCCAGTGATTTGCTGTGTGATTCCCAATGGGGTATATACTGGAAGAGTGATCAAGTAGAATTAAAAACTATCAACAATACTTCTGCTTTTTTTGTACATTAAAAATGAATCTATATTTTTGGTACACCAAAGATATAGTCTAAATTGCATGATGATGTGGAAACATAATAATACAAATTATATCCCCAAGTAGAAAATGCTACCAATTTAGGGATTTTTATCTTGTTTAATCACTGACCAATTGTGTCATGTTGGTACTTCTCTCCTAATTTTGCAGATGAGTATATTAAACCTTAGAAAGATTAAATGACTCATTCAAGGTCAAAGTTAGTAAAAGGTAGAGTTAGGATTCGAATAAGTCTGAAAGTTAATTCACTTTCCCCACTTTTATTCAGGATGTTTGAGAAACCCTGGAGTAAATAAATCCACTTCACATTTTTTAGAACAAGTTCCGCCATAGTCATTTGACCAGCAAACCTGTTTTCTATAGGAAGCTTTTTAAAACCCAAGACACTAATGTTCTTTAGTACATAGTTTGGGGAATTCTACACAAAGAAGATGAGTAGTTTGACCAGGATATCAGATCTTACACAATGGCAAAGAACTGCCATGGTAGTTGATTTTAATCCAGTGTGTAGCCCAAGTGTCTGCCTTGGTGTTATGGGTTCAAATGAGGGGCAGTTCCCTCTGAGCTTCTAAAATCAGAAGTGTACACAGCCATCTGCTGCAAAAGTAACCCTAAAGAAATGATCAACAAAGTCAACAAATCAGTCCTTGGTCTCACTCAGGATGCTGATCAAATCAGGCAAGAGAAATCACGGTGGATGCTTTGCTTCTCCAAGGTTGCTCTAGATCTAAAGAAGATTCTCCCTTTAACTTTTTCAACAGTAAGTATTTGGAAAAGTAGGCAATGGCACCATAACCTCCACTAGGTGTGAAAACCACTACTCTGAATTATCTCTCCTGAATAATCCAGCTGACCCAGTTGGAAGCTACTTACTTCTACTGAAAACTGTGAATCCAAAGAGGCCAAGAGGTTTCCATGCAGACAATCCGATGCAGCCATTTAGATGAAACAGCTATCTTTACATGACCTTAAAAAATTAGCTATTAGATTTTTAAGCTTTTAAAATTAAAAAAATGAGAGTTTCTCCTCCCATCTTTGGCCCCCTTCCTTTTCTGACCCAGAAGTGTGAAGGAACAAGGAAGGAGAAGTAGTTCAGAGATTAGATAAGGTTTGATTTCAAATATTTTTACTGCTTTAGAATATTACTTTGTATTTCAGCACAGCTACATGACAGATATCCTTCAAGCCAAAATTCTCTTACCATGACAAGTTAAAAACCTCAATTCTAGATTGCTTATGACCCCCCCCAAAAGAAATTAAAGTTCTCCTCAGCTAGAGCTGCTCTACCATATTTTTAACAGCCGTAGGAAATACTGTTTCATTGCCCAAAGACCCTAAAGAGTACACTGTAAACAGCAACTGCTTAATATTGGGAGCTGGCTGACTCACAATACACTTGGGTTAGACCACAAAAACATGAAGGCATCAACTTAGCTGAAGACAAAGCATCTGACCTGGAGTTCAGCGTTGGGAATGCTGGCTCCTGGCCTGCCTGCAGCAAGGGTGTCCACCTAAGTATTTCAACCTCATGATAATGTGCTGTCAGCATGCTTCCAAGGAGCTTTCTACTATGGGGTTGGTAGATTCTGAATTTAAGGTTGTTTCAATAACATTTAAGATTCTTTAGAGGTTGTTTGTAGAGCTGACTTAACAGGAGGTATCAGTAAACAATTAATGGGAAGATTTTCCTGTCTCCTACACTTGATAGTTCTAAGCATATAATCTTCTTTGACATTGTAGTTCCCATAGAGCTAGTGTACAAGAGTATTGTGCTTTTTCAAAAGGCCATGACATAAATAATAGCTGAGAATATTTTAACTAACTCTTTCATCCAATTCATTCTTTCTTTCTCATTAAAAAGAGGTATATTGGGGGCACCTGAGTGGCTAAGTTGGTTGAGCATCTGACTCTGGCTCAGGACATGATCTCAGCATCCTGGGATCTAGCCTTAGGTCAGGCTCACTGCTCAGTGAGAAGTCTGCTTGTTCCTCTCCCTCTGCCCCTCCCCTGCTCATGTGCTCACACTCTGTCAAATAAATAAATAAAATAATTTTTAAAATGAGTGTTTTAAAATAATTCTTGTCCCTCAGCCTATAGCTTTTCAATTTTCCTAAAAATTAGTGTTTTAAAATATATATGTACAATGAGGATTTTTTTTTCTGTCATGAGAGTGCATATTTTGTATATATATATGATTATATAAAGAGTTAAATATCCCATAACTTCCTTTTGGGAATATTGATAAGTGTGCTATGTTTAATTACAATAGCCCTTTTAAAAAAGGAAAAAGAACAAAGCTCTTTACTGTTCAAAAAATATCTTTTTGCAGGGCCCCTAGGTGGTTAACCTGGTTAAGTGTGCAACTCTTGATTTTGGCTCAGGTCATGATCCCAAGGCCCTGGGACTGAGCTCCACATAGGGCGCCTCACTCAGGGAGGAGTCTGCTTGTCCTTCACCCTCTGCTCTATCCCACTCTATTGTTATCTCTCTCTCTCTCTCTCTCTCTCTCTTAAATAGACAAATAAAATCTTTAATAAATAAATAAAATCTTAAAAATATATCTTTTTTTGTAGGCTTCTGAGCAGGATTTGAGGGAACAAATGGATACAGTTTCTTGAGTGAAGAAGTGAGGTTCCTTCAAGGAGGAGGCTTATTGAAAAAGGGTAGACAATTGTTATGTAATTCTGCCAAGGTCAGTGTCAGCTTCAGTTGCTGGCTTCATATTTTACAGTAAACACTGCTCATGATGGGTTAAATGCAGGCAGTAAATTATCCCCTCTCTTGGTTCATTTGGTAGAGATACCATGAGAGAAGGCTATGTGTGTACTCTGGTTTATTTGCCTTTGGTCTTTTTCACACTCTTTATTTCTTCTTTAGGTTTATATTTGAAAACCAAGTCTGTCAAAATTATATTTGTGAGCACAGTGAAGCCCCAAACTCAGCCTTGCTCCTGCCTCATTGGTGTTTCTCTCACTTGGCCAACTTTTGGGTAGGGGACCTTCTTTCCTGGGCTATAACCCTGGGGCAATTCTCTTGTGGTTTGCTTTTCATGTGTTGATTTAGCTTGCAAGTAACACAAACAGCATTATGGTAGGTGCGGATGTTCTCAGGCTACCCAAGTTCCCCTATCTGACCCTGAGCAGTCCTAGAGGACATGGTGAGCCATGCCCAGCTATTTCTCTTTCCAGGATCCAGTTTCCTGAGGTTCGACCAGTGAGGAAGTCCTTGCTGTTTATATAGGTGTCCCACACAGAAGAGTTATAAATCAGGTATTTCTTTAGAAGTTACTTTTGATTCCCTAGTGGAAGTCTAGGGTCACAGTGTTCCTGGTGGGTCAGGAAAGAGGGAGGCTGATTGCTGAACAGAAGGTTGATTCATGTGATGGGACAAGTAATTGCTAGAGAAGAGGGTGGATATTGGCTCTTCTTCTCTCCCCCTTGGTAATTCCTAAGAAATATGTGTGTCCCAAGCTGCTTAGTATCTGGCCAGGTCATATTTCAGGGATACCTGATGGATAATGATCACATTGTTTTGAGGATTTCTGTATTCTTTAATCACTGACTTAGCAGGCAGCTCTTTTATCACTGGTTTTCTCTGGTTTTCTAATCTCTCCTCTGAGTCAGGTGTCTGGGCTTATTTTTGCAGAGACTACAGGACCTGAAGTAACAGGGTCCAGCCCTTTACACTAATCTCCTTTCTTTTTTGCTCCCTTTGTTTAGTTTAAAAACCTTCATTTCTCTCTATGGATCCTTGGTCACCAAGACATTGCTTTATTACCCTAGATAATAAAGGTGATAAAGAGGTCCTTCTACCACCACCCTAGTGGTTCTAGGACACTGTAGCTAACCACTAGTGATTCTGTTTGCAGGCTAATCCCTACCAGGGAGGACCATCATAGTCTTACATAGTTAACACTCCACTTTGACAACTGACACTTTTATGTGTTACCCTAAGTAAGGACATTTTCTCAGCCTGAAAAGATCACAATGGCCACTAGAGCGGTGGTCGATAGAAATGTGGCTCTAATAACTATGGATACGAGTTCAAGTCAAGTGCCTGGTTAGAATATAGGAACCTCGGCTTTTCTATGAACAGCTATGCATTCATTTTGCAGCTGCATTACTATTGTACTTTCTTAGTTTTCCATGACTCATCAAATATTGCTTTGCCTATGTGAATCACAGGAGGATCGATATCTTATGAAAAGATTAACAAAGGGAAAAATACAAATTCTTTGTCTATATAGATCACAGAAAGATCGACATTTTGTGCAGGGAACACCAAAGAAAACACATGCAGCAGGGAGGGTTTTTTATCACATACATATAGAAAAATACAGAGTGATCAATAAGGCCATGTAGTTATTGACCTATGAACACTTGGCTAAAGAGAATGCTTCTCTGATAAATCTAGAACAAGAGCCAAGTGCCACAAATAAGAGTACTGACAAAATAACCCACCTAGTTCCATCCATGTATGCAAGGAGCTCAGAGGTGGGTGGGGAACATGGGTGTACTGGCAGCCTGCCCTCCCCCTGATGTCTGCCTACCTGATCATGCTTTCAGGCAGTCAGTCGTCTGGCAAAAGAGAGTTGGTCTGTAGTTCCAGGGTCCTGTGCTATTTTATAAACAGCTGAGGAGTTTTGCCATCATCAGGAGTAGTAAAAACTCAGCCCTGGGAGTGGGGAGTGGGAAGGATTCCAAGTAGTGGCCAGGACCTGAGCCCATTTATACTGGGCAGCTCATCTGGCCAACCTCATGAGCTCTCTTTTTCTCTCATAATGGGTTGTGAAGCCTTTGCTCCCTGATAACCAGACTATTTGTCCTCCCCCACATCCCTACTAAAACCTAACCTGATCATCCAGCTCAGGATTGCCTTGAACTTGGTGGAGTACATGAGAAGTCTATAAAATGCTTTCTCTTCTAGGTTCTATAATGGGGTCAATATAATTGACAGGATATTTTTACCCAGAAGGAACTTACAATCTAATAAGTTGCCACATGTTTATTTTAGCTGTTGTCTCTTGGTATTATTAGTGATCGAATTCTCTGTGTGTTTGCATCCTGTGTTAGTGGGAGGAGTTAGCCTCAGATTGTCAATGAGCCTATACTAGTGCTGCTAGGTGCTGTTAACTAGCAGATGTGGTTTGGAAATGTACTACATGACTCAGTTCTGGGATGGTACTAAGGAGAACAAAAAATATGGAGCCAAAAAAATCAATCCTTGAAGGTTTTCTAGAGACAGTAATTTCTGAATCAGGTTTTAGCAAAAGATAATTTATATTTTTGCTTATAGGCATAGCCCACTATGATGTGCAGGAAACCAATTCAAATACTATTCAGCAGAAATTGAATAGAAATTAGATAAACAAGAGTTTTCAATCTTAGTCTTAAAAATGACTTTCAAATGTTTTTAAATTATTAGTTATATTAGAATAAAATTGAATGAGCTCTTAGTAGGAATGTACAAGCTGCAAATTAAAAGACAGGAAAGACCTGAAATTGGCAATGTCTTCTTTTTGATTAAAGATCTGCTTTGTGTTTTTGGAAAGGGAAGAATAATGCAACATTTGATTTAATGCAAATTATTTCTTTGAAATGTAACTAGCATTTGATCTGGAATACACATTTACAATGGAAGAGAATAACATAATGTGGTAGTTCAGAACAAGTAAAAGTAGATTTCTATCAAACTGTATTATAATTTAATCTGTCATATCCATACAGAGTCTTTAACACGGGAGAAAATGGGCAGGTGTTGGGACAGTATACAATTCAAGGCCCAGATAATAATACTGTGTAAGTTATAAAAAGGGTACTCAGTCTACCCGAAACACTAAATATGCAAAAGAACCATCACTGAGTAACTGATACAAGATGAAATTTGGTTTAAAACATCTCTATAGGGCAGCCCAGGGGGTTCAGCAGTTTAGTGACGCCTTCTTTCCAGGGCATGATCCTAGAGACTCAGGATCAAGTCCCATGTCAGGCTCCCTGCATGGAGCTTGCTTCTCCCTCTGCCTCTGTCTCTGCCTCTCTCTCTCTTTGTCTCTCATGAATAAATTAAAAAAAAAAACTTAAAAACAATAAAAAGCATCTCTATATACCAAAGATGGACTCATGACTCTCATCTTAACTTTAAATTTTCCTGTTAAGCGTGATCTAGAATTTGTTATGAAATGTTGCAGTCACCATGCACCACATTCAGAATTAAATCCAAAGGCTTTATCCTCTCCTTCAAAAGTCTTCCCAAAATATGCGTTATATAAACATTCAGCTTAATCTTCCATTATAACCAGTAAGGCCCCCAATGCTTCCATTAGACAAGCTGGCTTCATGTTCTGTAACCTAAACCCTATGTCCCACATCCAGGCCTTGGTTTGGCTGGTTTGGTCTGCACAGAGAGCTTCATCCTTACCTTCAGTGTCTGCCTCTTACAAGTTTTCCCTTCACCCCTGGCCAAATTCAAACTCCTCCTGGTCTAAATAGCCTTTGCAGAACTTCTTAGAAGAAATCTCCCCTTTTCTCCTATCCACCTAGTTTGGCCACCACATATCCAATCAAACTCCAGATGCTGTGGATTTTACCTCCTAAGGTAGAGATTGGCACGTAGCAGGCATTCACTTCGTATTTGTTGGCTCACTGGCTCAGTACCTCTCAAATTATGCTTTCTTCCCAAACTGCCATCACTGATCCGGTCATGTCCCGATCTTCCTTGAACTAATCACAAAACTAGTCCCCTACCAGGTCATCCTGCCCCCGTCCCGTCTTCCTCCACACAGCTTCCAAAAAGATCTCTCTAAAAGTGTCGTGCTATTTTAAAAACTGCACTGGTTTCCCTCTTACCCAGGGGTTGAATTCCACAGGCTTTCTATGACACACGAAGCCCCATGGTGAGTCCTGTTTCTCAGCAAATTGTCTACAACTGCCTATCAGATACTTTATGTACCAGCAACACCGGAGAGTTGCATGCTATCCACATGCTGAATTCTGAAATTTAAAATTTAAGCCTTATGCAATATAAAATTTCCCGTGTGAATAAATGTAAACTTGCGGCAGCGTCTGGGAAGCAGGGATAGTTTAACTGTTGTAGGTTATGTTTCCTTCCATATTCCTCTGCTCAGCAATGCCTCTAGTGTTGTTTCACTTGATTCTTTTCTGCTAAATTTACAGAACACATGATAGTGGATTTGGGGACTCTTTGGTGACATCTTATTGCATTTAAATCCTGTTTCAAAGTTACAGATTTTCAAGCCTTATTTCAGGCCTGACTTTTAGCCTTCGTCCTAGCACACTGTTTAATGAGGATTTCAATTCTCTTATTATAGGGTATAAGGAGATCGTTTAAATTATAAAGTAATGAATGCTAAAACTACAGGACAAAAGTCACCGAAAGCTTTCCCAGAAGCCTGAATGCCCGTAAATAGTGGTCACACTTAGGACTGGAAGCACTGCCCGTTCACTAGCTGAAGGGGGCAGGGGCAGTCACAGACACCGTTCCTTCATATGTTGGCTTGTTCGTCTTATTTTCCCTGTATGCCTTTCAAAGCTACACCCCTAAAGTTTGCCCAAGCAATATTCTAAAGTTGTGTGGAATTCAGTTATAAGGGCACATGGCAAGACACCACCATTCTTTACAAGCTTGATCCTACCACCTTCTTTCTTGAACTGTGACCACCTGCCTCTAAATCATTGATTTCATTTTCTTTTCCTGGAATCAAGCATCAGCCCGTGAACTTGCTCTTTGCTCCTTATCTTTTCTCTTTCTTTGAAGAAGTTCGTGTAAACCTTTTCAATGATACAGTCTAATTTCTCATGCAGTCCCAGCCCATACAACTTCTTTATATTCTTTAGAGCTGTCACCTCTGAACCTCTCTTTATGTTTTATAAAATCTAAGATGCTGTCTCTCAAACTTGAGGGCACATAAGCACCACCCAGGGAATGGAAGCGGGGGTGGGGGGTGGGGGGGAGGGTGTTGGGAAGGGGACTTGATAAAACATACAGGTTGCCAATATTCTGATTCTGTAGGTTTAGGGTAGGGTTCAGAACTTTTCATTTTAACAAACATGGCAGGAGATTCTGCTGCTGGTCTCTGTGGTCTGCAGACCTGTCTGAGAAGCTCTACCTGACTTGCTCTTGAGCAGAGGTCACCTTACAACCTCTCCCTCATTGGAGATCTACTCTACATACAACTGCCTCCTCTGCTTGGTGCTGTTCATTATTTATCTTTCTTTTTTTTTCACGTTTCCTCTCAATTCTGTCTGAAGTTGGAAATGTCTCTCAAAATATTTAATTTTGTTCCTCTACTTCAGAATTATTTCCATATTATTGTCTGAAGACCAACCACTGATATTTTGAAAGTGACTTGATTAATGTTTTATTATGTTTTGCATGTTGTCCCATTCTATAGACAAATGGGTCATATCACAGTCTAATTTCTCAGCATTCAAGAAACAAATTTGAGATAACCTCATGATCAGAAAAGATGGTAACTTTCAATTTACATGTCACAAATTGCAAGTTTCCTTGTGTGCAAATCGCCTGTTTTTTTTCAGGGCCATTTCTCTTCATTAAATGTATTCAGAACCATTAGTATGTACATGCAAATCAGTGCCCTTCAATCCTGATAATTTTGCAGCCTGGTTGTAAATATTTGTCCTCGGAGAGTACATTGTCCCTGCTCATGGTTCCGCAATTGAAAATCCTGTCTATTCAACATCTTTATTGTTATACTAAGAAAAGTAGTCAAATTCTTAAAGGTTTTTTTTTGTTTTTTTTTTTTGTTTTTTTTTGTTTTTTTTTTTATAGTTTATTGGCAAGAATGGAGCAGAGAATAAACAGGCTGTGAGATTATGTTCTGAATCAATATCCTTGATCATACATTATTGAACACAGATCTCAATCGTGGCTTCCTTTTCCCTTATAGATGCCACTGGGATCCCTGTATCTTTGGGAGGAGCTGTCATGGTTTCCTTCTTAATTCTTAATTCTACTGGTTCTTCTGTGCCAAATTTTGTGATATTCTCCCAATTTTGTGCACCTTTTTCACAACAGTGTTTATGTGTAATTCTGATGGGGCAGGAAGTGGTTTTATGTCCTTATCCTCTGAACTATAAATCTATCTATTTTGTGACTACTTGACAAGCCATCCTAACTCAGAGCAGAACCAGAGAGGGGGACTTTGAGACACAGGGACATTGAAGTGTACCAGGCCCACACTACATTTATTGTTCACTTTTTACATACATACGCTCCCCTTGCCAAACACTATTTTATATAAATCAGTGACATGTAAGCCACCATTTGTGTTTCCTCAAGTAGTATCCACATCTAGAAAGGAATCCATCAAATTTCTAAAATATGTTTTCCTTTTTAGGTAAAATATACATGTCCAAGCATTTGTTTACTTCTTTACCATTGCAGATCCACTTGACCTCATACCAGCCTTGCTTGAATACCTGAATAGGATTGCTACCAGAATTTTTTTAAGATGTAAGATTCTTGGGTTAAGTATTATGCAGTAGGTTTCAAAATAGAAATAAAAAGTGAAAGGGCTACAGATCTTTTTATTAAAGCTGACAAATATTAAGTGATCCTAATCCAAGTGCAAGGAAGCATCAGTGTTATCACAGCAACAATGGGAACCTAGAGGGTGACAGTTTGTATAGGTATGTGAATGGTTTATGCATGTTCTGATTCTGTCACTTAAAATATCCAGATACACCTAGCCCTTGGTTTGCTCTCCTATTAAAGAGAACTGGACTGATTGGCCAGTGGGTCTCAAAGATGGCAATGACCAAACCACCTGAATGATTCTCAATCCTGCTCCAATACCTGTACTATGGGTTGAAATGTGTTCTTCCCAGAAGGTATGTTAAAGTGACTGATGACATGGCCTCAGTCAAAATAAGTTCATTGCTAATGTAATGTCAGATGATCTTATACTGGTGTAAGGTGGGGCCCAATCCAATGTAACTGGTATCCATATAAAAAGAGCCACAAAGGCACACACATATAGGGAAAAAAGCCATGCTTGAGGCAGAGAGTGAGTGATGCTCCTGCAAGCCATCAGAGATGGTGGGCAACCACCAGACACACGAAGAGGCCCAGAAGGACTCCAAGGCAGGATTCAGTGGGAGTAGGACCCTGCTGACTGCTTCGTTTCAGATTTAGCCCCCATAACTGTGAGACAGTTAACTTTTGCTCTTTTAAATGACTCAGTTTGTGGTGCTTTGTTATGGCAGCCCGAGGAAACTAATATCTTCCAAGGATCTTTAGAAGTGGAACAAGGGAATTTGTATTTTGAAAACTTCACCCTCCCTGAGGGTGATTCTCCTATGAGTAAGGTTTGAGACCACTGGATGGATGATCTCTGATCTCTGTTTAGAGCTTGGATTTTATGATGCAAAGATGCATATGTGTTGCAAATAGTAAAAAGAAACAAACAAAAAGAGATAGATGGGGATCCCTGGGTGGCGCAGCGGTTTAGCCCCTGCCTTTGGCCTAGGGCGCGATCCTGGAGACCCGGGATTGAATCCCACATCGGGCTCCCGGTGCATGGAGCCTGCTTCTCCCTCTGCCTATGTCTCTGCCTCTCTCTCTCTCTGTGTGTGACTATCATAAATAAATAATTTTAAAAAAAACAAAACAAAACAAAAAAAAACAAAAAGAGATAGATGGATAGATAGAAAGATAGATAGATTGATAAGATATATAGATGTCAGTGATGAAATAAGGTTGAAGACTATGAGCATATCATGACAATACCAAAAGTTTCCCTCCTACTTATGGTAATAAAACCCTAAATGATGCTATCCTATTGTTGCTACCCCAGAAGTACAAGGCACTTGAAGGTCAATCTGATTGTATCTTGACAAACACATCTATATGAACTTATTTGCTCTTGGAGATATGATGCTTCTTCCATTTTTAGTCAGTAAGTATTGGGGTACTGTTGGTGATAGATTTGCCTCATAATGAGTAATATATCTTCTGTGTGTGAACATCCAGTTCTTTTGCAATTGTCTGTGATGATTGATATTAAACTATCATTTCTTGGTCTGTGTCATCAAGTGCAAACTTATCTTTCATATTGCCAACTCCAGACACTTCTCTCTCCTGTCCGGGACTGCCCTTGAGACACAATAACGTGAGGCGCGCAGCACGGCGGCAGCATCAGGGACCTGCACCATGCCCAGAACTGACAGAGTGCCCTGAGTGATGGCTGCAGCCTCCCAAAACACACAAGTGGGGCTCCATCTATAGCCATTCCAGACAACAATGACCCCTAACTCCACAATACATCTTGTTCATCATTCCTGTAAGCTGTTCTTCTACATTTTTCTCTTTATTTTGTGTCTTTGCTGTGGACTACCAATGAGAATCCTGTAGGAAGTGCAGTTCTCTGAGGGGAAAAAATGCAGAAGGAGGAAAAGAAATACTCGAGCATTTTTCTCTCCTATGGTATATTACTGAGCAGAACAGGATTGGAAATATTAGTTCAAAAGTAATCAGGCACCTAAGAAAAAGAAAGGGAAGCTTATATTTCACAGCCCTAGCACTGAAGTGGTTTCAATAAACTAGGTGGGAGCCACCTGACTTCTATCTTCATTGTTGTTGTCGTGTGTGTGTGTGTGTGTGTGTATTCATTTGTGTTTGAGCTTATTATCTCCAATTTTGCATGATCTCTTTGTCCACTCTAAAAGAATGCTCATATGAGAGTTAACCATCCTGGTTGTATAGTAACTATGCTTTCTCAATCTTTTGTCTCACAAATGAAGAAGATTGCCTATTTTTAAATAATTGCAGCAAATATATTATCTTCTATCTCCTCTATTGGAATTGATAATAGTGTAGTGGAGGCATTCATTATAATATTAAAATGATTAGTTTGTGAGTAGACGACCTCCAGAAGATTGTAAAGTCTCTAAGATTAGGGGCTATGTTCAAACCTATATTGGTTTAAACTCCATTCCTTAGTTTTGTACCTGGCACATACATACATTTTCTCCTGAATTGTTTCCTTATAGGCATAGCTATTTCGGCTTCTACCAACAGAGTGAAGGGGGAGCATACAAAATTCTGTACCATGGTGGTACTCACTCCAAAGTAGTTGGGAATCAAGTTTCAGATGAGAACCAAGACACCAGTTCACAGAACTGGTAGATTACAGATACAACATGAAAACTGGAGAGCCAAGGCTAAGAGGAATGGAGAAGGTCTACATTGTTGTTTCAAGCATATTTAGAAGTATAGAACCAGTTGGGAAAAGTTTATAGTGAAAGAGAATGTGCAGGAACCTAGAGTCTGAGGATTAGTGAGCTAGAATTTAAGTCAATAGGTAAGATGAAAACATCACAGTCACTCTCAAAGATCAACATAGTTGTCTCAGACATGGGTTGGTAATAGGAGGTTAGGACCCCATTCTTCTTCCTTCTCCCAGATAAGGAAACTGAAAATTAGAAAACAGATATGCCATTTTGGATAATAAGAGGTCAATGGTTTGATTAAAGGAACAAATAAAGCATAGAAAGATTGAATATATTGTAGGTTATTGTTGTTGTTTTAAGCACACATAAAGAATTCCCATGAAAGAATTTTATCCAAACTTTCAAGTCTAGGTTTCAAAAAACAAATAAAATGGCTAATTACCCACCTTATTTTCAAAAGCCCAAAAGCTAAGGCTTGTTCAAATAATTAAGCTGGTAGACTATGTTGAGGTAAAATTATTCAGTGGATTGCATTTATACCTGAGCTTTAAGAGAACTTCACATACGTAATTGAATGTAGGCGATAGTCTTGGAGGATGCTAATATTTCTGCTGTAAGAAAAAGTAATGGACAGAACTTAACACAATTGTTACTGAGTCAATAGGATACCTGTTCACATCTGTCAAATCTCTTCACACTGAAAGGGTCAGTTACTGCAATCAGCAAAATGGCTCCAATCAATGTGAAACTCACCCATGTGGTGCTTTAAATATTAAAAATTCAGTCCTTCTTGAATACACGGCAGTCCTGAGATGTGGGAATTAGCCCTGAGGCGTATTTTAAGGCATTCAAAGACCATGTGGATTCAGTATTCATTTGACTAAGTACTTGCAAATATTATGTAGAATGATTACTTAAGCATAGAGTATCTGCTTACAAAAGTGAAAAGCTATTGGAAGCAACATTAAGATGAATAATTATGATTTTTACTAGTGTTTTATGGGAGTATAATTTTTATACAGTAAAATGTCAAACCCTAAGTGATCGGCTCCATATATTTTTTCATATGTATACTTCCATGGAATCAGCACCTATTTAAGACTATAGAACATTTCCAGTACCTCCAAAATAATTTTTGTTCTAAAATGATGCTGGGAAAAAAAAACAAAATAAAATGATGCTGAACTGTGAATATTGGGAAGAAGAGGTGGGATTACACATCCGAAATTTTAAAAGAAATCAGTGGAAAGCACAATTCAGTTTATAAATACTGGATTCACACGTCATTTTCAGGTAGATTTCTGATGTATAATGATGGTCTCCCACATCTCTGGAAGTTACTTAGCTGCTATTTTTACCATAATCCATTAACATTTTTAAAGATATTTGCTGGGTTATAAACATAAACATATTTGTTAAAGGAACGACTTTCATTGTTTCTCAGAAAGGCTGTATTTCTTCATCAGTCTGCTTCATTCAGCATTGATTCCCCTGAAGATATAGATAATTGTAGTTGAGAGTATACTAGTGACACCTAGTGCTTATCCACTAAAAATGTCTGCATTTAACAGAACATCTATTTTCTCATGGTTAGCTACTGTTAATCAAGTTCTTGTTTATGTGCAGAAAGTCACAATCATAATATAAGTGCTATTTCGTGCTGTTAAAGACAAAATGGATAACCTTCCAACATAACCTCTTAACATAATTAAAGCAAACAGATTTGACATTAACACTGTGCATTAAGAGCAAGAGCAGAGAATGAAAGGATCACAGAATGAGAAGGCATATGCTTGAATTGCATTTTTATTATTCATAAGCAGATATGAATGCCAAAAAGTTGTGGCATATTGGCTTAGCCCACTCATTAGGAACTAGTAGGTGACATGGGAGACAGAGGTGAGGTCCCTTCATACAATGAAAAGACATAAATAAGGCTCCTTGTTATTAATGAGTTGGTTCTAAGATTTTTCCATAACTTAGGTCAGATCTTGAAATACAATGAACCCAGCAGACAAATGTAGCAAGGCTTGTGCTGTAAGGGTTGTCATTTCACTTTGATGGATGGGTCTTCATGTATCTTCTCTCTTGCTGTTGTCCAGGAAGAAGATCTCACCTCTTGGTGCCATTACCTTTGTGGAATAATAATCACAGTGCCAAGAAACCTCTCCATCCCCCACCAAAATATTTTCTATCATTCCTGTTTTACCACTGTTAGAAATTCTGTCCCCCTGGTCCATCAAAATCTTGATAATATGTTGTATGCTAAAGCATGCTGGAGATGAGTTAGCAATTGGTCTTTGGTTGTTGATGGTGAGGTAAAAGTGAATCTAGGAGAGGGAAGAATCATGTTGAAAGTGAAAAGAATGATAGATCACATTTAAATCCAAAATCATATCGCACAATTTTGCCAAGGACAAGTCATGAAATCATGTAGTTACTTTCACTCTTCTTAAAATTGCTACTATCAGCAAACATTATTAAACATCAAGGATGTTGGGCACTCTGATGGGTACAGAAACATTGAAATATAATTGAAATATATATACATACATATATTTACACACATATATATGCATGATATATATGTACATATATTTATATGCCATATGTTAGATTCTGGAGCTAAAATAATAAACAGGCTAGTAAGAGGTTTTTCCTTATGCAGGTCATACAATACTATACTACACAGATCGTTATCTGTCATAACAATAATAACAAAGACAATTTGGGATAGTCACAAGTACAAAAAGGAAAAACAAGGTGAGATAATGAAATAATGATGGCAGGAGGATAAGGAAACAAACTTCTACCAAGATATCCAGGCACTACCTCTGCAAGGAGATGATGCTTGACCTGAGAGCTGAATGAGAGCATGAAGACATAGGGGAAAGTGAGGTCCTGCCAAGAACAAAGTCCTAGAGGTAGGAATAATCTTGGTGTATTTAAGGAATGGAAAGAGGACCCATGTGGCAGGAGAGGAGAAGAAACCCAAGTCCGAGGGAAAGACTGGAATGCGATCTTGTAGGTCGGGTTGTTGTGGCCTCAATGTTTGTGTTCCCGCAAAATTCATATGTTGAATCCCTGGCTTCTAATTTGATGGTATTTAGAGGTGCTTTGGGAACATAATAGTTTAGATTAGATTATGAAAATGCCCTCTCCCCACAATGGTGGATTATTGCCAATCTCTTTCTACCAGCATGCACTAGGGAAAGGCCATGTGAGGACATAGCAAGAAGTCCGCTGTCTATGAGCCAAGAAGGAGGGTCTCACCAGACACTGAATCTTCTAACGCTTTGATCTTGGACTTCTCAGCATCTAGAACTGTGAGAAATAATTATCTGTTGTTTAGGCTACCAGTCCATGATACTTTGCTATAGCAAACTGAGCACACTAAGACACAAGTGATGGCATGAAATTATATGTATATATATATATATATATATATAGCACTTATATCATGATTGTGAATTTCTGCACATTTATATATATATATATATATTTCATTTTATTTAAGAGCACTATAACTACCATGTAGATAATAGATACAATGGGTAAATATTGGGATCAAGATGACCTCATGTAATTTAGAATGTATTTAGGAAGATAGGACACATACATGACAAAAGCTAACATTCATAAAGAATATGGCCTACACTGTGAACATACACTATTCTGAAACCTGGATACTAATGATTTCCTCCAGTGGGTACACCAATTGTATGTGAAGAATGCCCTTAAGAAATGAACCCTTACGAATGACAAGTTAGTGGACTTGGAGAAACTGTACTGTGCTATTCTACTGTCTTGGGACTTTACACTATTACAGTTCTAGTCTCATACATCAAGTCACTTGAGGTGTCACCTTACATGATTTAAGGCTGCAAAAGATAAACCTGCTCTGTCTCTGAGCACCACATATTGGGTGTTTGAAGGGCAGGCCAATGATTGTTTATTTCCCTGAAAACTTCCACAGCTGCAGACATAATGAGAAATACCTCTAACAACTTTGCTGAAAAGCTAACAAAAACTCCCATGCAACAATAAAACTGTTTTTTGAATTTTTATGTTCTTTTCTGTATGGCTCGAGCTGAACTTTAAGGAAACAAAGTCTAGTTTTTGGTTTTGCTCACACTTTTTGTTTTTATATAATATGTCACTTTGTATGGTTTAGGAGCAGAACCATACCTTCCATTCATTTTTCAGTTTTAATTTAGCATTTCAGTAATTGTTGCTGCTTCTAAATACACACACACACACACACACACACACACACACACACACACACTTCCAGTTATGCAGGTTCTAATAGCATTTCACCCTCTGGTCATTCATTAGCTTATTTTTCTTATTTTGCTGTCTAATTAAATGTGATCCCACTGCATTATCTAGGTTGAATTGTACATTTCTATTTGGAAGACTAGATGGCAAGGATTCTTTCTAATCAGGGTTCTTCATTTATTTACTCAATACTGAGTGTTCAACATGTGATAGATATCTCACTTCGCATGGATGGCGAAACCTGATACAACATAGCCCCTGGCCTCAAGGGTGCATTTTGTCATGGAGAAGCATACCAGGGCTGAGGCAAAACACAAGCGCCTACTTACATACAGAAGTGAGAGAAGGGTGTTATAATGTGATGGATGGTGGTGGGAGGGTGTCCACAGATATTATTTCCAGTTTGGTTGCATGATTCACTATACATTCCAAACATTCTCAGTCATCTAATTCCTTGTTCATGTGCTCATTCACTCTAAAAAACATCCCTTCTAAGACTGTACTGGGACAAGATAGGCACACAGAGTAGTGATCATCATAGAGCTCACAGTCATATCATTCCTTCTTCCCACCCCACATCAAAAACAAAGAGTTTTTATGGTACATACTCAGTACATCTAGTGTTTATTAAGTGAAATGCAATGCTTTTAATAGGAGTTAGTATCTAGCCAGATATTTGAATGATGCCTCTCAATTATTTAACTCGTTAATGAAAGGTATGGAAGTTATTTGCGCAGAGTGACTTGATATTTGTTCTTGAATTATTTAACAAATATTTATGTAAAGCTTACTGTATGCTATGCACTCTTCCATACAGTGTAGAACAGAAGCTCATTTAAGACTCAAGACAACGCAGGACTGCCGGTAGCATCCTCTATCATGTAATGGTGGAGACTAGGCCAGGCCAGGAGAGATCAGATGTAGAGCCCACTTTTGAATCTAGGCAGTCTGGTTCTGGACTCCATGCTCTTGGCCACTACACTGTGCTGGTTCACTTACCATGCTGGTCTTCCTCACACTGTTGGCTCTTGCAACCATAAGTCTATTTGTGTATTCAACAAGCATGTTCCTTTCCATATGCACTGCCACCATTCTTGTCAAGCCCTTGCCTTTGCGTGCTCATGTTTGTGGAATGAGCCTTCTTTTTTTCATCCCAGGATTTAATTTCTGAAATCACGCCAGGCTGAGTTCTTGGTCTTGTGTTTTTATCTCTTTACATTCTCTTTCTTGAAGAACTTCCCAGTGGGAGTATTCCATCTTCTGGTTCCAACCTTATATCTCAGTTTCCCTTTTCAAATATTCTGCCCTAAATATAACTTGCCAACACAGCATGGAACTTGCTAACCTGGACTCCATTCTTGCTTCTGTTTTGCCTGGTCTCCACAAGCTCTGCCTCTCCACTTCTGAAAATGCTGTATCTCTAGGGAGATGAACCAGTCTCCAAGAAGCCTTTGCTCCCTCTCAGCTCATGGTGATCCTTTCATTCTTCCCATCTGTATTCCCGGATGCCTGCTCCCAACAACTCTGTCTTTTTAAGATTTTATTTATTTATTCACCACACACACACACACACACACACACACACACAGAGGCAGAGACATAAGCAGAGGGAGAAACAGGCCCTCCACAAAGAGCCCAATGCGAGACTTGATCCTGGACCCCAGGATCCTGTCCTGAGCCTAAGGAAAACCCTCAACCACTGAGCCACCAACAACTCTTATATCATGTCTAGGCAGTACATTTCAGTAGTGGGGAACAGAGGATCCACAACCAAGCTTTGGAGCTCATAGCCTTGCTCTGAAAACTCTGGTAAGTTCTGTCTCATCCACAAAATAGGGGTAATGATAGCAAACTCATGGAATAGACACCAGAGTGATTAAATTAACTAATACTTTGATAGCTTAAGGTTAAAGCATAGGTTAGAAACTGCCTGGCACAGTGAACACGTGTTAGCTACTATTATTTAACTATACATAGATCCCTATAACATCTTTAATGATGATATTTAACTCCTAAGAAGTTTCCTGTGCCCTATCAGTCCTTACCTCATTTTCCATGCTGTTTTTCCCATTTGCTGTGTCATCTCATTCTTTTTTAAAAATATATATATATATTTTTTTAATTTTTATTTTATTTTTAGTAAGCTCCACATCCAATGTGGGGCTTGAACTCACAACCCTGAGACCAAGAGTCACATGCTTGCTCTACCAACTGAGCCAGCCATGTATCCCTGTCATTTTGTTCTTATTAGCTTTGTCCACTGTATTGTACATTGAGATCCTAATGCCTGAACCAGATCTATAATTGGACCCAATTGATTCGACTTCCTATCTTTCTTACCTGAGTCTTTCACTTGTCCTGTATTCAAACCAAGTTCTTACCTTGTTCTCTTTCTCTGTACTTTCCATTGACACAACTGATTCCTTCTCTCCATTATTCTCCAGTGTCTTGATCCTTGCAAGTCTCTCTCCATAATCTCTTGGCTTTATTCAACTGGAATTTAAAAAACATTTAAAAAAAAAGAACTGTACATTCTCTTTTTTTGTATTCCCCCCAGTATATAGTAGATGCTCCAAAAATATGTATTACATAAATTAATGACACAAAAATAAAGATGTTCGTAGCTTATTATTATTTTTCAGTTTTTAATAGAAGACAATTAGGTCAGTAAATTTTGACAGGTACCTGTGAAGTCCTATTTTAAGTAGGTTCGAAGAGATAGTAAGAACATTTCATTTGATTTGACAAATAACAGAACTTTTCCCTCCTACAAGCAATAATACTTAAAGAGGCTTTATTTCATTAGTAGGGAGAGGTTTATTTGCTTATGGCTCCTGGAAGACAAAATCTGATATTTATTCTCAGGCAATCGGAAAATTGATTCAACCCATTTAGGAGTTTAAAAATGGATTCATAATAACTCTCCTCAAAGAGTACAAAAGAACAAGTACATCAATTAATCAATAGTACATTTAAGAAGAAAAAGAACTCAAGATCAAGGGAATTTAAAGAGACTGCTGAAGAAAACTCTCTATTCAGAGAATTAAATCATAAAGTATTGCAGAGAGGCCAAGGGTACAAAACAAATCCCAAAATGTTTCCTAAACTTTGGGACACCGATTTCAGGGAGGGACCTCAAAATTCCTTCCTGTCACTGTAAAATCAAAATGACAATCCCACTAAAAATGGGGCCTTGAAAACCTATTTAATTTAATCCTGTGGTCAGTGTCTGATGTCTGTTTAGAGCAATTCCGGGTCCCCACAAAGTACAAAGTCTTCTCTTGGGGCCAACTAAATCCACAGATGCAAGAGTGAATCACAGTGATGGAACAGCTAGTGAAAGGAAAAGGCTGAGTGGAGTTTCACAGTGAGTGTCCCCTATGGAAAAACAAGAAATTTGCCTCCTTTCTGGTTTTTTCTTGAAGAAACACCAGCAGTCTGAATGACAATCTTTCCATTAGTCATTATCAAGACTTAGCATTGATCAATACTCAGAAAACTCCAACTCTAACAGGTCCTAGTTTTATCTAGCTCCATCCCCCTTCCCTGGTGAGATGATTAGCTAGTCTTTCAGTAGGGTAATTTACCTGAATAAGACCTCAGGTAATTAATGAGTATTATTTTTTTTCAAATAAGTGAACAAATTAGTTTCCTCAAGCATTCACCCAACTATCTTCTCAAGGTTTTAGAAGAGGTAGGTCAGAGTGAGAGAAAAGAAAAGAAATATATCGAAGTTTCAAATCTGTGTGGAAACTAAAGAAATTGGCCAATACTGAAGGTTAATTATCATCTAATGTTCACTCAGCAACAGAAACATAGGGAGAATATACAATTAAATAGAGCTCTTTGGAAACACACAAATTCTTTACTAGAGTTGTAGGTGCATATTTAAAAGAACTTAAGTTATAGTAAAGTAGCTGAAATAGCTATTTTAGAAGTTCATGCAAATGTAATAATGATAATTGTCAAGTTTTAAAAATACAATATAAAAAAAACCTTCTCTCTTTTAAAATAAATAATTTAGATATAAATCCAGTAAAGCTATACTTGATTAAAAAATGATTTTGGAAGATTTTTTTTTCTAAAGTTAATAAGACTATGATCACTAACCCAGAAAACAGAATATTATATTAAGGATAATAGGATTATTAAGCATGAAGTTCACTAAGTTAAAAAAAAAGCTTCTAAATATAACTCCTTTGAAAATGATTCCAACCTTCATATGCTTTAACCTGCTATTGTCATTTATTCATTTATTCCACAATACATATTTCAGTCTATTCTAGAGAAATAGGGCAGAGACTCCTATTTATGCCTTAACTTTTTTGAGTAGACTTTACTTTTAGAGTAGTTTTAGATTTACAGCAAAATTTAGCAGAGAGTATAGAACATCCCCATATCTACTCTGTCCCTATATCCACCCAATTTACCCCATTGTAGACACCCCGTACAGCTGTGGCACATTTGTTATAGTCAATAAACCTCCATTGGCACATCATTATCACCCAAATTATGCCTTTAGTTCATATTCTTTTTTTCCATAGTAATACATTTTTTGGCTATGAATATATATATATATATATATATATATATATATATATCCTGATAGCTCACATTTTTCAGCCTTTCCTGTAGGTATGACCATGTGACTCAAACCTGGCCAACAAAAGAGAAGAGAATGTGACTTGTAGCAGCCTCAGAAACCTTCCTTAAAAAGCCTAAAAAGTATACCCTTAGTTCTTTTATTCTGAAGAACACTTTTATGCTTCCTATGGAGTGCAGAACCATCATGGTCCTCAAGATCAGAGCCACGCTTGGCAAATCAACAACACAGAAAGAACCTGGATCTTGGGAAAACTTTGTGCAGCAGAGCTAGCTATATTACCAGGCCTAAATTTGTTTAAGTGAAAGGAAAGTAAATTTTATCTTATTTAAAGCAGTATTACTGAGGGTATCTAAAACACATAACCGTATCTACTATAAACTAATACAAAGTACTACTCCCTGTTGACGATAAAATATAGATAAAATCCAACCCTTGCTCCTACAATTCATCTAGTCTCCTAAGGAAAATAGGATATATAAATGAACGAATGGGCTATAAAAGTTATACAAACTGAGTCTTACAGAATACAGAAAAGAAAAAAAATTATTTTGGGGAGTGAAGAAAGGGTAATTTTACAGACAAGATAATGTGAAATTTGGGTCAATAGGTCTTATTAGAAAGGGAAAAATTGAATGTTTTTGGTAATAGACTGAATTAATAGAAGCCCAAAGAAAGGCATTTGAGAGAGCCAAGAGTCACCTAGTCTGGCTAGAGAGACATGAGAGACAAAAGAAACCAAGACAAGCAGATTGAGGCTGTTTACAGAGAATAATGGCAGGCCAACAACTGTGTTTTTAGGAAATAGAATTCATTTAAATCTTACATTAGAAAAATTCCTTTGGTTGTAAGGTCAGAAAATGTCAGGATAGGGGCAGTGAGAAGAGTAGAGAAGACAGGGTTCCTTTCCCTGAAATTAGTGTGATGGCATTAAAAGGGGAAAAAAAAAAGGATAGGTGGATAAGGTATTGGAAAGGAATCATCCTTCAGACGTGGCAACCATTTGTGAAATGCAAAGAGAAGTAAATTGAAAAGCCCAGATCTGAAGCCAGATGACAGCTCAAGGTGTAGTCCATTAACTGAAAAAAGGCGGTTAGAGGCAGGAAGCTGTTTGATGGAGTGGATACAATAAGTGCTGTTGGAGACATGATGTGTTTGAGGTGCTGGAAGGAGGACATGTCCGTCAAACCATCAGAAATATGGACTTTAAAACAAGAGAAAGTTTCAGGCTTAAGATACTGATTTGGTCGTTTTAACCTAAAATGATCCTTGCTATGAAAAGCACAGTGAAAAAGATTGATGTTGATGGGTCCCAGGTGGCAGTGACTTGGGTAGACCTTCAGTGTCTTGGGGACACTACTATCTCTTGCACATTGCTGAACAGCTGCGGTAGGTCAGCATGCAGCCCTGAAGCAAAGAAGAGAGAGAGAGAGAGAGACAAGTGAGAGAGAGAGAGAGAAGGGAGGGAGGGAGGGAGAGAGAGAGGGAGGAAAAAAGGAAGGAAATAGGAAAGAAAGAAGAAAGAAAGAATTTAAAGCTAATGTGTTAATAGAGAGGTGACAAGAAGGACCTTCAGCAATTAGTTTCCTTCAATCAGCTTTTTAGTTCCTACAGAATGATCAAGTGGCAATTCAAAAAGCCTCATAAGTAGGGAGGTAATAAAATTACTCCCACAGGTGATAGAAACAAGGAGGGAGCTGAGAATGTGTCTACTGTCTACATTTACTGCAAAATCCTGAAATTGAGATGAGTTTGTTAAGACAGGTTAGCAAAACTCTGACAGTCTTTCTAGACCACCACTAGCAATCTTGAAGGTAAGACTAAGCATGTCTTTCATTTTTTCTAAGACATTTCTGCAACATCTTTTCATTCTGGGAACTAAAGCCAAGTTGGGAAAAAGAGCAATGTGAGCATGCCATCGCAGCAGTTTAGAATGAGAGATGTGTGTTTGTGGAAGCACGTACTTGCAGGTGCCTAAGGTCTAGATATCTGAAATGGTCCACGTTGTCCAATATAATCCCTTCTCTTGAACCCCCACTCCCCAATATTAAACTTGAATGGTAGCTCTGAGTTCCCATCCATCCTAATGGAACTAAAATATCTTGGTGAACTTATTTGCTGTTGTTTCTCCTTGTAGTCTACTCTCTGGGGTCAGAGATTCTCTTATTCTTTGGAGTTCACACCTAGGCCCCCTTCTTACTCTATGCTGTTTCCTTGGACAATCACATCTACTCCCCATGGCTTCCATTATCATCCAAGGACCAATAACAACCTCATGTTTCTATATCGAGTCTTGATTGCTGGAAAAGGGTAAATGTAAATGCCTACTCAGCATCTCTACTAATATTTCTCAAGTACCCACAAGTTCAACATATCCAGGACAATGGAACTCATAGTTCTTTTGGTGCCAAGTTCTCCAGTTCTCCCCATTTCAGTAGGTGGTTCCAGACTCGCAGTTATTCTTGATTCTTCCTTCTCCTTGACTCCCCAAATCCTATTAGTTTTACCTCCTAAATCTCTCTCAATCTATCCAGTCTATCTCCGTCCAGCAGCCCACGATTCCAGCCACCATCTTCTCTCAGGAAGAATACTTAAAAAGCCTCTTAACTGGTTTAGCTGCACCCATTATCAGCTTCTTCTAGTTCATTCTCTGTAATATAGCCAGAGAATTCATTTTAGAAAACAAGATTTGTCCCTCTTCCTTGCTAAATACCTTTCAGTGTTTTTCTATTCCTTCTTGGATTGAAAAGACACAGTCCATAATCTGTAATCTGTCCTTTGAGGTTCTGCATCATCAGGCCGCCTCCTATCTTTCCTGACTCGGTTTGCTCTTCTCTCTACACTCCAACATTATTGGTCTTTAAAAAAAAATTTCTCTGATGGGCCATTCTCTCTTTTGCCCCAGGACCGATATATATGCTGTCATATAATTTCTCTCTCTTTCCCACTGACTCTGCCTTTACTTATTTAGTGCCTCCTTTATGGTCAACACAAATTTCATTTCCTTAGGGAAGTATTTCTGGACTCTACAGTACAATTTCCTCTCATATGCTTGCACAGAACATTTCTCCTACATAGAACTCAATAAAATTGTTTGATGACTCTCTTCCCTACCAGGCTGCAATCTGTCTTGTTCAGTGCTGTGGATCTAGCAACAAGCACATTCCCAGCAAAGAAAAGAGAAGAAACGAGTAAACGGTTTTAGGAAACTATTGCAGGCTTGAGTTAACATTTCAAATCCGTTCTTTTATCTTCTGGCAGAGTAACAATTATCATCAGATAATGCCTCCGCTCAAATTTGTTTATCAGGTTAGCAGAAAGCAAGATGTAGAAGAAAAGTGACACGGCAGAAAGGTGGTGGTAGGTGGGGGGTTGGTGGCAGAGCAGAGGTAAAAGTTTCAAATATAGGACACTGTGCAGAAAGGAGGTGGTGGATGGTGGACCCTGCAAAATAGAACTAAGGGGAAAGGGGAGATAACAGAAAACAACTTTGTATCATCTTGGCAATAACTTGGGCTTTAGAATCAGAAAGACCTGGAGCTGAATCCCAGCTCTGCCATTTACAAACCAATTAACTAATCCGAGTTTCCATTCCTTTACTGTGACTTGGAATAATAATACTGCAAAGAAACAGTGTGAAGATTACTTCTTTTTAAAGAACAGGAAAATTCTTGGCACATCACAAGTCTGAATTGTTAGTTTCCTCCTTCTCTAACTCCAGGAGTACGCGTGCTCTACTTCTGCTTATTTTACGTTCAGTTTATCAAGCAGGAAAATTTGTGGCACAAAAATCTCATGTAAATTGAGTATCAGTCAGAGTCTCCCGAGAGTACATGAATCGTGCCATGTAATTCAGGAGAGTCTTTGATCCAAGACACTAGTTAAAATAGCACTGAGAGAGCCACAAACCTAAACAGGGAAGGTGAGGCGGGTAAAGGGTTAGCAGGGACAGGGTGCTGCTGGCACCCTTCAGCCTGGGGAACCAGGGAGTGGCACCCCTGGGACGTTGTCAGAGGGGAACTAGCCGCTGCCCTTCCCCACCCCAAGGGGTGCCACTCAAAGCAGAGACAGGGGAGAAGTCCTCTGACCTCTGTTCCCCTCCCTCCTTCCAGCCTCCTGCCAGCATCTCCCACTGGCCAAACCTAACTGGAGCCAGTGGACAGCGCCTCCTGGAACTGTGGCTCGCGGGGCTGACCTCTGCGATTGAAAGCAGAGAAAGGAAAAGCAGAAGATGGATCTGAGTGAAAGCAGGCAAATGACTGGCACGAATGGCAAGGAAGGGCAAGCAGAAGTGACCTAGCAGCTGTTACCGAAACGGGACTACCCTGCGATGGTGGAACTCCAGCAAACCTTCTCAGGACAGATTTCAAATCATAGTGATTTCACTCGTTGGGCTTTACTGAGCCTCTTCGGAGGGTTAATACGGTGTAAGGGAAGGAAGGCAGGCTTGGAATGAGATAGTCTTGGTGTGTCAGCTCAAACACAACACGAAGCGGAGGTCAAAGGAGAAAGCAAGTCTCTTGTCCTCTTCTGTCCACTCTTCTCTCCAAATCAGTAACCCCCATTCCCAAACTGGGGAAAGTCTTCCAGAAGTTGTTGCTATATGTGCAAATAGATAGGTATATAGAGACACACACCTTATGAAAAAAACAGAATGCTAAATGCATTGTTCTGAAACTTTTTTCCACCTCAAAATATACCTTTGACCTCTTTCCCTATCACATATATAATTTTGTCATTACTATTAATGACTGCATATATCCTACTGAATGCTCAGGTAATAATTCATTTAACCAATCCTGTATCGGGAGTTATTTTTAGTGTTTCTAATTTTTTTTTTACTGAAAATAAGTTTGGAAAGAACATATTTGTACAAATACCTGCAGGGTAAAGCGCTAAAAGTGGAATTGCTGGGTCAAAGGGTGCAAAGTCATAAATTTTAATAGATAGCATTACCACAAGGCATCCCAAATTTACATTCTCATCAAGATTGGATGGAGAACCTTTCTCCTACACCCCAGACAACACAGCGTTCTCTTCTTTTTAACCACAGAAAATACACACAAAACCAAATTTCATTTTTTAAAAAAATTTTTTAAATTTTTATTTATTTATGATAGTCACAGAGAGAGAGAGAGAGAGAGGCAGAGACACAGGCAGAGGGAGAAGCAGACTCCATGCACCAGGAGCCCGATGTGGGATTCTATCCCTGGTCTCCAGGATCACGCCCTGGGCCAAAGGCAGGCGCTAAACTGCTGTGCCACCCAGGGATCCCAAAACCAAATTTCATTATTGTTTAATAGGGAAATCAGATTTTGTCATTTTTTTCATGTCTTTAACTATTGGTTAAGTTTAACATTTACAAGCATTTTGGCAATTTTTATTTTTCTGTGAATTGCTAGCACATCTTTTTTTAAAAAAAGATTTTATTTATTTATTCATGAGAAACACACACACACACACAGAGGCAAAGACATGCAGAGGGAGAAGCAGGCTCCATGCAGGGAGCCCGATTGGGACTTGATCCCAGCAGCCTGGGCAGACGCTCAACTGCTGAGCCACCCAGGCATCCCGCTAACCCATATTCTATGACAATGTTTCAATTAGACAACCTTTACTGATCAATAAAATGTAGTAAACTTTATCCTATGTCATTAAGTACTGCCATTTTTTCCCTCATTGGCTTAGGCTTTTGACTTTTTTCTGTTGTTGTTTGCCATGCAGGCATTTGCCACTTACAAACTGTGGAGTCTTGAACAAGTAAATTAGATCTAATTAGCCTCTAATTAATTTATGCATCTGAATACGGGGAATAACAATATGCTTCTCATGTTTGTTTTGAGGATCTCTGAGAATGTATGTTTACATTTTCTTTGCCTAGAACACAAATAGCCATTCTAATTTTTAAACGTTCTTTCGTGTTACATCACCTTATTCAAAACACATAACATCTTTCTGAAATGGCTATGGCAGGTCTTAATATTTTCATTTTACAGACAAAGAAGCTGAGGCTCAGAAAATTTTCTTGAATTCATTACAGCCAGACAACTACAAAGATTTAAAGATGCAATTCTTGGTCTGTGATATAAAAAATAAACACAGCACTTTACCCTTCTGCTTTCTAGAGGTGGCATGAGGAGGCCAAAAAGGAGAGATCTACTATTAATGAAAAAAAAAAAAAAAACTTTAGCAGTTCTGCCTTAATAGTTGGTTGAGATGGAAGCAAAATCAACTCTGTGGGGGGCCTTTTCAAATTTGTTTCAAATTAACATGCTAACTAAGGGAAGAAGACATATAATCTTTCTGGCCAGGAGAGAGGTAAAAGGGAGAGAGAATGGTTATGAGCTCTTTTAAAAGGCATCTTATAGCCTTGTCTAACATTCATCTCCTGGATACTGCCTAAAACAAAAGCCCAAGTCTTCGTACAAACAAAAAGACCATTATATATTGTGCACAAATGTATTCAACCAAACTTTATGCAGACTAATAACTCTAAGAAACAGGATATTTGAACACAAAGGAAAAAAGATATTTTCCAAAAATATCATGTTGGAATATGCAAGAGTATCTTCATAGCTTTTCATCTGCTATTCAGGGAAAGTTACCTGTGACATGAAAGAAAATTTAACAATGAAAGTTGATCATGTAGAAAGAACTAAAGTATAAATAAAAATGGAAATGCCTGGCATATAGGCCATTATCAGTAAGCCAGATGAAAGTTTAAGCATTTCAAATATCCTAGGGACTTCAGTTACTCTAATAAAATGGAAATGCTTCCAGACACACATGCTTAGAGAGATTATTTCAAGGTTTCAAGGTTTACAGATGCAAAGCATTTTAGTTTCGGAGGCAAGAATGGGAGCCTAAATCAGATGAGACTAATGACGAGTTCATCACTCTGAAACCGCACACAGACACTAAAGATTTTTTTTTTCACAAGAATTTTAGAAGGAAGTCAGCCCTGTGGCTCTGCACTGAAGAGACACAGAGCTATTTAAGGATTTGGAAGGTGAGACAACATATGGCATGAGCCATTAAAAAGAGGAACCACCACCAGCAGGAACTATATAGTTCTCAGAATATCTTTGAAGACAAGAGCGCATCTCCATTATGATTGCTTGCACTAACTCTTCCAGAGACACATCACCCTGGAAGAGTGTCCTGCATGGTGGATTTTACAACTGCAGCTAGAGATTTTAAAAATTCAAAATGTTATTGGAAGCAAAGTTTAAACAATAAAAGACTTGAAGTCCTTCAGTCAAGGAATGTATTAATATATTTTAGAAATACATTTCTTTGGCCAAACATCAGCCTGAGTTTGCCAACCAGCAGGAATATCTGTAAGAAAGAGGGAGGTGACCTGGCCTACAGAGATCTTGAACTGGTTATATTCTGTGTAGACACACACACACACACACAAGTACCTCAGATGCTTTCCCTTCTATATCATGTCCACTCCTCTAGATGACTTGGGACCTTCTGTCTCTGAGGGGATCATTAGTGTTTGAGACGGCTGAAAGAAGGGTGGTTCACATAAACTGAGTCTGAAGTCAAAGTCTCTGGGTACAGATGGTAGTCACTCTCATTGGATGACAAGCTGTCAAAGACTGGTGGAAGGAGCAGCCCAGGTGGCTCAGCGGTTTAGCGCCACCTTCAGCCCAGGGCCTGATCCTGGAGATCCAGGATCCAGTCCCACGTCAGGCTCCCTGCATGGAGTCTGCTTCTCTCTCTACCTGTGTCTCTGCCTCTCTCTCTCTCTCTCTCTCTCTTAATCTCTTTCTCTGTGTCTCTCATGAATAAATAAAATCTAAAAAAAAAAAAAAAAAAAACTGGTGGAAGGTGAACCCTCGATGCCAATGAGAACAACACTTAACTTGCCTGCTTGATACAATCAATGCACCAAGCTCTCTGGAATGGAAATATGATGGTTTGTGGGTGATTTCTTGGCTTTGAGATGGCTTTCAGGAACTGTTGACACAGAATGATTATTCAGCTTGAGAGGAGGCAGGTCCTGAATGATGTTGTTCCTCCTATCAGTGTGATCACTTGGGTTTGGTTCTCCAGTCCTGGTACCATTAACTCCTGCTCACAGTACAGTCCTCTTCTTCTCTTCTCATCCGGACTCTTCTTCATTTAGATTATTGTCACGATAGCTAGGATTTCAGCTATTCATCCAGATCCAATCTTTATGTATTGACTTAAGTGCTAGATATAAAAGGCAAGAATTTGATCATTTAATTTTTTTAAATTTCTCCCATGTTTTTTCTCTAAGGCAGTAGTTATAGGACATAAAATTTATGGGATGGAATGGGGCCAGGGATGTCATAAGAAACAGAATACTACCAGGATTAGAAAACATAATGGCTAACATTCTGCTTCATACCATTTTTAAGGATTTGATGGAATATTTGCAATTAAAACTTGGAGACAACAGTAGACTATAGACCTTTCCAGTTTATTTTTTTAAAGATTTATTTATTTATTCATGATAGACATAGAGAGAGAGGCAGAGACACAGGAGAAGGGAGAAGCAGACTCCATGCAGGGAGCCCGACGCGGGACTCGATCCCGGGACTCCAGGATCACGCCCTGGGCCAAAGGCAGGCGCTAAAACGCTGAGCCACCCAGGGATCAGCGACCTTTCCAGTTTAATCATGAGCTCTAATAGATTCTAATTCAAAAGTAGCATGTGTTACCAGTATTGCTTCAGAGCTATATGCATCCTTGTGTGAACATTATGTCAGAGAGAGTTGGATAGAACTAGTTCTGTCCATGGTTCTTGTTACAACAAAGCAGTAAGACAAGAGAGAGTTCCATAGTCTGGGTGCATTGTGCTTTTGAAATGAAAAAAGAAGGTTGCCTGTAATAGGCATTTCCACCAGAGAGCAGTCACAATGCCCAGTTGGTTCTCATGCTTTTGATAGTTCCTGACTGTGTCTAACTCTCCTGCTGAGTTCCTGTCTCAGGCTCACATATTAATATTAACTTGGGCTACAATGAGGCAGATTTGTCTTGTTGAGAGACAGCATTTTGATCTGTACACTTTATCATTAAAAACATTCCCTGAAAACCTATCTTGCAGCATTCCTCAAATCATGTTCCATAGAATCCTGGTATCCAGTGAGACGTAAAAAGGTGTTGCACAGATAAAAGGAATCTGACTCAAACTACTCAGCAATATTCTGCAAACTTTACCTCTTATCATAAAGATTCAGAATTCAATTAACATATAAAAGGTTCAGTGAAAACCTACACGAAAGAAACCTGTCTAACTTTGATAAACCCACTATTTCTCAAACTTTGCAAGTACAATCTTGGTTTTATTAATTTAATATCAATGGATATCACATGGTGCACATTTGAAAAGGCAGCTGTATTCACATGACATAATTTATTCAGATATTTGATTCCACACATCTTTTCCGATAGAGATAGAATCTATTTCCATTTAGGGCAAAATCATCCAATATTCAGAAGCATAAAGATATTTTTTTAATTGGGAAAAATGTTTTACATACTAAATTCAGAACTTCAAATGGTCCTTGAGCAACCTAGAAAACTAGGTTTAAAAACTGTGGCACCATTACAATTAATTTGTCTAGACATCACTGTCATTATAGAAGTCATGGACCTTCTTTAAGGAAAGAGATCTAAGTAATAAATAGATCCAGGTGAGTCTGGAGCAGATGAGCCACACAGAATTGGGTTGCTCAGACCTCTCTGCTCAGAGTCAGACTGTGAGGTGTTGGTCCATGAAGCCCAAGGGCAGCACAAGGCAAGGGGTGAACCCTTAAGGCAGTCAGGAGCTAGAAAAACTCAGTGACTGGAAAGCAGTTAAGGCAATAACAAATTCCAGGATACTGGAAAAGCACAAATACCAAAAGGTTAGACAAAATGGGAGAAAAGACATGCAGGAGCAAGGGTGCAGACACATAGGCAAACACACTAAAGGGGAGGCGTGACCACTAACAAGAAAGACCTTACAGAAAATGTCTGCTGTAATAAAAAACTTACAAAGAAAAATCCAAACCCTTCCTCTTGAGACAGATGACCTTTGCAGGCAGGGGCTAGTCCAAAGTCTGAAGGCTTTAGCTGTTGAGTGGCTCATCAGGGAAGAGGAGGAAAAACCAAATGCAGGTAAGGGCAACATCTCTACGGTAAGGCAATAATAATCCTCATGTTTACCTCAGTTTGCAGAAAGAAGGATTCAACCAATTATTAAGATCAAATCATCCATTTTGTAGAAATCTTCTTCAGTCCAATTCCAATTTGACTTTTCTTCACTACAAAACAATAATGGGTTATGTGCTAGAAACACCCATATCAATGAATTGACCAATATGCCTGTCACGTATGTCTCTTGTCAGAGATGACAAATTAAGTATTAACATAGCAATAAATGCCAAATGCCAATAAATACAAATACCAATAAATATGGGACACCTGGATGGCTCAGTGGTTGAGCATCTGCTTTTGGCTCAGGTCATGATCCCAGGGTCCTGGGGTCAAGTTCTGTGTCAGGCCTCCTGTGAGGAGCTGTTTCTCCTTCTGCCTATGTCACTGCCTCTCTCTCTCTCTCTCTCTTTCTGTGTGTGTGTGTATGTGTGTGTGTGTCTAATGAATAAATAAATAAAATCTTTTAAAAATTCCAATAAACATGAAGAGCCAACACTGAGCTTACATTATTATTCACAAGAATTAAATATAAAATAAGGATTTATCATTTACTGATAAATATATTATATTGATTTCAATGAATTGAGTGATGCTTTATTTTTTATTTTAGTAAAGGTTTAATTTTACTTAAGTAAAGCATTTGATTCTTACCCACGGATCACTATTAACCCAAATTAAGAAAATGTTTGCCATGTTACCCTTCCTGGGGATTAAAACCTGCACATAATAGACCAGTACAATGACTTTTCATTAGCCTGAGGGGATATACAGGATAGTATTTGGAATGGATTGATCCAAGGTTTCTCCTAATCAATAACTTATTGATGACCTGATCTAAAAGTTGAAAGCATACTAATTATATTACTAAAGAGCTTATGACATTAGGTAGGTTAACTAAGATTTTGGAACTAGGAAGTAAGGCCCAATATGATTTTCATAAAGAATATATTGCATCTGCAAAACCACAGTGAAATTCAGTAAAAACATACACAGACTGATTTATATCTGGAAAAGAATCTGAAAAGGAATAGAGGGTGTTGAAGAAATAATTAATCAGATGCACACCAAAATTAGCCATGTCAACAGGATACCAGATGTATTAATATGATTAACTTATGTAAATAATTTCAAGGTCTCTCATAACAGGACTCTGAGAATTAGTTATGAGCAGACTGAAGAAGAAGTAGTCAAGCATATGATCTGTGTAAAAGTGACACCTTAAAGACATGGAAACTAAGACCTATCTGATAGTGTACTCGTTGGCACATAGTGTATTCTCCATTGGTGTCTATTGACATAGCTGTCAGGATGTGGCCAGGAAGACAGGGGTCACTCCATGCATAAAGGATTTTATTTTATTTTATTTTTTAAGAATTTATTTAATATTTATTCATGAGAGACAGCGAGAGAGAGAGAGAGAAAGAGAGAGAAAGAGACAGAGACGCAGGCAGAGGGAGAAGCAGTCTCCATGCAGGGAGCCAGATGTGGGACTCAGTCCCGGGTCTCCAGGATCAGGCCCTGGGCCTAAGGCAGGCACTAAACCGCTGAGCCACCCAGGGATCCCCCGATAAAGGATTTTAAAACAGGAAATGTGGTTTTAAACAACTGTTGGAATAGTTGGGAAGGGCAAGGCCAGGGAATCCACCACTGGTCAGCCTGAAACACTGAGGAGGATGGTTCTCCACACTAACGAGGCAGATGTGCTGAACCTCTCAGGCACCCATCCCTTTGCCTACAAGTGCCTTCAGAGATTAATGACTAATTCTTTCTCTCCCACCTTTCAAACCTAATGGGAAAACTTCTCATTGTCAAATTCCACCTGAGCCACTTGAAGAAAAGGGAATCTGGGGAAGATAATTCTCACTCTAGAGAAAGGTGATGGTATGATACAGAGCTGTCAGCATCCCAGTACAATTATATAAATGAAGACTCTATGAAGATAAGATAAAACAATTTGTATGCTTAGCCTAGAGGAGACCGAATATGACAGATTTTCACAGAATTTTTAACCTCCTGGGAATTGGGTTAAAATTCTTAACCAAACCAGTTTGTAGATAATTGTGACAATAGTAACAAACAATCTCAATATTTCAGGACTACAATAATAAGCATTATGTCTTCCCTGTATGTCACATGATAGTTTGGGCAACAGTATTAATCTCAGCTGGGATTGGGAATTATTTCCAGGTCAGTGTTCAGATTCAAGTCTGCTCCACATGTTGCTCATTTTTAAGAGCTACCTATGGCAGGCAGATTAATGGTCCCCCAAGGATGTCCACATCTTACTCCTTGAAATCTATGAATATGTTATATTATATGACACGGGAATTAGGTTGCAGAAGGATTTAAAGTTGCTGATCAGCTAATTTAGAAATGGAGGGTTTATCCAGAGTTATCCTGTGTTATCTGGGAAGGCCTATTATCATCATCATGGCATATTGAAATGTAGAAAATGGAGTCAGGAGAGACAGAACCAGGAGAGCTAGAGAGCAGCATGAGGAGCACTTCGTCCAACGTTGCTGGCTTTGCAGAGAGAAAAGGAAGCTACAAGCCAAGGGATGTGGGCACCTTCCAGAAACAGGAAAGGGAATGAAAACAAATTCTCCCTAGAGTTTCTAAAAGGAATGCAGCACTACCAACACCTTGATGTTAGCCCAGTATGACCATGTTGGAATTCTGACATACAAAACTGCAAATACTAAATTGATATTGTCTTAAGCCATTAAATTGGTGATAATTGGATAAGCCAATTCTAGTGTAATAGAAACCTAATACACTACCCAAAACTCATTATCCTTGCAGTGATGGCAGTCGTACAGGGGAGTGAGCAGAAATGCTCTATGTTCTTAAGGTCTCAGCCTTGAGCTGTGTCCCATCACTTCTCCTCAGCTCATCATCCATGTGATAAGGAAATGTACATTAGTACTTGTGGAAGAAACTTCAAAGTCATATAGCAAAGGGCATAGACTCAGGGAGGGGTGAAGCTTTGGGCACGGTAATGCAACTTACTACAGGGGACACCTTACTGCAGTAACGTGAATTCGTAAGTAACCCTTACAAAAGGACATTGCCCACTGAGTGCTGTATTGAATTAGAATTCAGGCATTCTTTATTATTCAGCTATAAAAACAAGGGAATTCCATCATTTGCAACAACACAGATTGACCTTCTTATGCTAAGAGAAATAAATTAGACAGAGAAAGACAAATACTGTATGATCTCACTTATACATGAAACCTTAATAAATCAAGTCATAGAAACAGTAGATTGATGGTTGCCTTGTGCTAAGGGGTGGGAGAAATGGGGAGATATTGGTCAAGGGTCCAAATGTCAAGCTATAACAAGAATAAGTTCTGGACATCTAAGGTACAGAATGGTGACTAGAGTTATCAATATTATATATTTGAAAGTTGCCAAGAGAGTAAATCTTGAATGTTCTCACTATACATTACATACAGAAAAAAATAACTATGAGTGGTAGTGGGCTTGTTAACTAACCTTATTGCAGTAAATGTCTCACAGTATACATCTGTATCAAATTGTCATGTTACTATATATTGTGTTAATAATTTTGTATATTAATATTTTATTACATATTTTATAATATATACACATATAATGATTGAATTCTTTTTTACTTATACTTTCATATTGAGATATAATTGTGTATATATAATGCATACTATATATATTACATATGACATATATAGCATATATTAATGTTATAAACATATTATATATAATTTTTATGTGTAATGTATAGTGTGTAGTGTATACATTACATATTTTATATATTAATTGTATGTATAAATATATATGTACATATATACATTACATATATTCAATTATATCTCAATAAAGTAGAAAAATAAGTTTTTAAAGTATATATAGTATATATTTTATATATTAATTTTATAATTATAAATATTCAACTATATCTCAATAAAGTGGAAAGATAAGAAAAAAAAATTTAGACATTCCATTCTCCACAATGAGGTACAATTTTAAACATATTATATTACATTGGCAAATCATGAAAGTTGGATAATTTTACATGCTACATGGGAAGTGGAAATGAATAGCCTAGGGCCATATAAACTGATGCTGCCCTTGTTAGGAGAATGAAACATAAAATGTGACAGGCATATTATGGAATACTGGGCAGCAGTCAAAAGCAGTGAATTAAATTGGCATAGAGAAACACGGATAGATTACAGAAGCATATGTTGTATGGGGAAGAGAGGGAAGGAATGGAAGATCCCATAGCACAGTACCACCTATGCAAAAACTAAATGCTCACCCAGAACTGTGTAATTTTTAAGCATCTGTAATTACCTAAATAAGTTATGTGACGGATGGATTTGAAGAATATGTAGTAGATACACTAACAGGTGCCTATAGGCGGTAGGAAATGTGATTAAGAAAATTAGACAATAGGGGAAAACCATCAGATTTTTAAAAAGAGACACTCTGATAAATGCTGACAATAGTGACTGATGAATTAAGAAGTGTTTGATAAATCAAATTTTGCACACCTGATCCACTTGATCCTTCAGAAGCAAGAAAGTAAAGAGGGAGGCTGGGAGGAAGAGAGGCAGGAAACCTAAGGAAGAATAGAGAGCCCTGAGAGAGGAGGTGATTGGTGCCAATCAGGAAAAGCTTCATAAAGCTTTTCATAAAGCAGCAGAATTTCTCTATCATAGACATTCTTTTCCATTGTTTTATATTTAGCGGGAGAAATAAACTTTCTAGCCTCTCTTAATGAATCATGCCAGTTTTATAGAGCGATAGATCAACAGATAGGTATAGATTTATGTGTATAGATTGTACATAGCTGCTTTCTCCATATACAGGGTACATAATTCAAATGTATGTAGATTTAAAATATAATGTATATTATATTATATGTTATTATAAGTATATGTTATATAAATATGAGAGAAATTCTTCTTTATGAAATTTCTGTATAGCTTCTTCATTTTTCTCCTTAACTGTCCTTAATAAGCAAGTTTTCTGATAGCTATTTGACCTTAAGGGTTAATTTTTAACGCTCCATTTCAAGGTTTCCCTTTTAAAAATGTATTTTCTTGTGAATAAATATTGCAGAAAGTGGCAGCTGAGGTGATCAGTTACCTTGGGTGTGTCTTCAGTCATGGAAAATTTTCTCCACAAGGTGGAAATTGCTTCAGTCTTTCACAGTGAAGCAATGGAGAGTAGGCTGGACCAGGCCATGGAGACATGGGGGGAAATCCTAGTCTCAGTGACAGGGATGATGCAAGCACCTCCCCACCCTGCAGCCCCTGGGAGGGATGCCCGGTGTCACCACAGAAGCCAGCTGTGCCTTGTGCTGCTGCACACTGACCACTCCCTTGTTTTGCGGTCCTGTTGGCGTGTTTACATTTCAGCTCCACCACATTAGAACCCATTTCTTCCGGCACCCTAGTTCCCCATACATGACTGCTCTTGCCAACATAGAGGATTTGTTGAATCTATGCTGAACTATGCTGAACACATAGTAATTTTATGATTATCACGTGCATTAGTAATGAATGAACAAGCGAATGAAGGTCTGCTCCATCCCTCTCTCCCTCTCTGTACACACACACACACACACACACACACACACACACACACACATTCCATGCATGTATTTCCCTCTGGAGACCTACCCAACCATGTGTGTCTCACTGCCGTCAACTCTCCATTTCTGCTGGAATCCATGCTCACCCCGTTGCCTCCCCATTCCTGCACAGCTATCCCTGCTGTGGGTCTCAACCAGGCTCTTGACAGCTCGCCCAAGACTAACTGTTCAGGGAATTTGTAGGGAAGGTTAGGATCTGATGGGACACAAAAACAGAGGTTCTTTTCTCATAGAACACCCAGCCTGGCTCATCAGCAGCGTCTGGCTCTTAGCCCAAGCCCAGCTGGCAGTGCTGGGCCTCGTGGGAGTGAGGCTACCCACCCACAGGCCTTTACCTCCCTCTCCACCCTGGGATGTCCTGCGGCCAGTCTGCTCAGCGGGACTCTGGGAAACAGAAGTTCATTCCAACAAAAGTGCAGATTATATTTCTGATTATATTTCATTGCAAAAGGAAAAAGGATTGCTTAAAAGAGGTAATGGTGCTGATGATAGGATTTCAGGCTTTAGTGGAGAAGGTGTTTTAAAAAATCAAGAGCCTTCCTACGTGTGAGAAAACAGAAGAACCCCCATCCTGCCTGTATTTTAACCCATTTCAAATGCGAAGCAGGGTTAGCATTTTGTCTTAGTCCACTCAGGCTGCTACAACAGGAATACCAGAGACTGGGTGGCTTATCAACAAAAGAAATGTATTTCTCACAGTTCTGGAGACTGCAAAGTTCAAAATCCAGGGGCTGGCAGATCTGGTGTCCAGTGAGGGTGCACTTTCCGGGCCATAGACTGTCATCTTTGGGCTGTGTCTTCAGGTGATAGAAGGGATAAGCTCTCTGGGTCTCGTTTATAAGGGCGCTAATCCCCTTCATGAGGGATCCACTGCATCACATAATCACCCCCTAAAAGCTCCATCTTTCAATACTATCACATTACTTCTCAGCCTAAGAACTCGGGGGGTCACAAATACTGTTTACAGCACACTTCTTCCCAGTTGCTATAAATAACCCGCTCACCAAGGTGTTCCTAAACAATGTGCAAAAAGTGGAGGAAGGGTTTTACATTACCCAGTGGGCAGAATTTACTTCAAAAGTTCACATCTGACATCTGTTCTCAATCCTCCACAAATACGCTTCAGTCCCTTCTGTAAATCTCCAAACTTGCACACCTGCACCCCTCTGCCCTGACAACAAAACTCTCCAAATACCGAGGATTCACTCAGAAGACAATGAGGGCTTTCTGTCACGCAGAAAATAGGCCAGACTGTGAGATGAGATAAGAACTGGAAAATTGGGCTTTTTTCTTTGCGTATGTAAAATCCTCGGTCGTAAATGCATTTGTGTATGTATGTTACATCAAGAGAGACTCGTCATGGCTATTTACCAGTTCTAGTGATTTTCCCAGATTGTTTTCCAGAATGGGGAAAAAAAAAAGGCAAGTGGAACCAGGCTTATTATTTTAATCTAAATGATATTTTTTAAAGTATATGGAAAAAAAAGCTATAGGTTGCTATGACTCTTTAATCATGACAGCCTTAAAATATGCAACCTGCACAGCAATTGGATTCTTATCAGTGAAAAGGTTAAACTGTAAACTGCTGAATTGTAAGGCTAACTTCAAGCTTAGCTCAGAGTGGAGAATTTATTACATAGTCATGATCTCATTTAGTATGCAGGGTAAATAGCCTCATTAAGAATATAATGTGAAGGAGAATCACAACTTTTCCAGCAGGGTCAGAGAGATCAACTGAGGAAGAGGGGGAGGCCAGGCAATGGAAATAAGCCTCTGACGGGCTCTAGTCTTGTCCTGTTTGCTGCCTATAAACTTAGTCAATTTAAGGAGAATGACATCAGTCACAGAAAGGGAAAGGCCCTATTAGAAGGTTGAAACCCAAAAAAAGCCCTCCAGAGTTTTTTCCAGAGGTCATGTGTAGGAAATCCAGTGATAGACAGCCAGTTGAGGAAGTCAGAAAGCAAACACTGAGAAAGTGTAGCAAGAGGAACAGTCTCTTCCATTAACAGCAGGATTTCTTTAACCCTGAACTGACCCTCAGCACAGTTGGGAAACAAGTGAAGGTTGTTTTCATTCTTTTCATTCATTCATCCACACTTTTTATTTCTTTATCTTGCAGGATATCTCTTTTTCACTCATGGTACAATTAACTTCTCCTCCAAAAGCCCCAAATCCAAGCTGTAGTACAGAAATCTCTATGAAACTCCTCTGATGACCTCAGCCTATTTGGCATGATTTTGACCTCTCCAACCTTCCAAAGGTGTCATGCTGCCTCTACAGCAGCCATGCCAGGTCTTTTCTGGCTCCACCTCTAACTCCTCCCACTGAAATAATCTCCTTGGCCCTTTCCTCCTCACAGCTTTGCAGGTTTTGCTTGAGTGGGTGACATTAAATAATCAGAGAGGCTGACCTCTGCACATGGGCTACAGGGAGAACCCAAGGAGCCACAGCCCACAGGCCCTCAATCCTTCTCTGCCTGCCAGGTCAGGAATGGAGTCAAGTCAGGAATGAAGTCAATGGTCTTCTGAAGCCAACTCTGCCTGTAGCTTTCTCTCACAAAAGAATGATTTTAATAGTTATTTCAAAGAAGATTGATTCCTTTTTGATAAGAGAGCAGAAAGACAATACTTTGGCATTAAGTAAAAACTGTACATGGAAAAAGAGTCCTTCCAGGCTAGGAACTATCTTTCTAAGGCATGGAGAAAACACAGTTTTAAAGTTCCTAAGATAACAGTAAATATTCAAGATAGCAATGTCTTCTCCATGCTCAGACATTGGGGAAATAATCTAATTTCCTCTCAAAAAGGAGCATCTAATGATTTAGAAAGTAAGTCTCTTAATGTGCCAGTCCTGTGAAATGATATTATTAACTTTACTGGACAATCATACAATATTGGTATTTAAAGATGATGGGGGGAAACTTACAGGGACTAATTTTGATCAACTATACTTGTGCCTCTGGTTGTAAAAACTCCACTAGAAAAAAAAAAAAACTCCACTAGTTTTAAAAAGAAGAGAGGTAAAAATGATCTCCTATTTACATTCCATTAACCATTGTAATAGGGTAAGAAAGAACTTAGGAAGCTCACAGATTGCAGAGTTACTGCTCTGTGGGCAGACAGGGGAACCATAAAAATGTCATTGCCAAGTAGAAACAAGTGAGACTTTGGTCCAAACCTCGGAGGAAGCTTGTCATCATAATTTTAGTGTCCTGACTTTTAAAAGAGAGTAAACTACAGGGTCTTAGATCTAATTTGATTTGCCACTTTGGGGCATTTAGATATTTTATACAATGGCATTTGGTCATGCATTCCTGGCTGATGATAAGCAAGATGTGTAATATCCACTAGAAATAAAAATGAAGCAAATAGATCTTTAAAAGGCAACCATTGGTGATTTCAGAGTCTGAGGAATCTACCAGTGAAGAAAACCATTGTCCCACTTTCATTGTACGCTCGTGGCTGGCAAGATAATCCCTGCCTTATTCTGTAGGGCGGTTAAAAAAAAACAAAAAACAAAAAACCAACAATCAGAGGTGGAAGGATATGGTAACTACATGGAAAGATAGAAAGACTATTCCTGAATCTGGCACTAAACATCTTAATTTGAAGTATGAAGATCATGTTAGTGGCTAAAATATCTTTTCCTGTCACAGCAAATTTAACAGTCCAAAGGAAGGTAGACAGAGCCTCTCTGCCCTATCTTCCTTCCCCAACCGCCACCCTATCTGTATCTGAACCGTGTAGAAAACTGGGCAGGCCACAGCGTCCTGTTGCATATGGTGATATATTTGGAAGGAACCCAAACAGTGCCCATTCCTATCATGTTCACCTCTCCCATGCCAAACACGTGATGACTTCATTCTGTTTCCACTCAGGCATCAAAATGCACAGCCCCTGAAAGGCAGACAATAGAACAAAACAGGAAGTCACACATTCAGCACCTGAGAAGCATACTTTGAACATGTAAAATACCATGGTCAATGCTAGAAATGATAAGATTTTTGGTAGCAATGAATGTCAGAGGTTATAAATGTCTGTGTGCTTCATTAGTTCAGATTACCAGGAAAATAATCCACAGGTTTAGGAGATCGCACCTCAATTCAGTCAGAGCCATACAACATGAAAACCTTACAGGCACTCACAAATCACTCCTGAGCAGCCTCTTTCTTCCCTTACCCCATTTCATCTCCATTTCTGATACAAAGCCCCTAAATATTTTTGGATCATTTCCTCCCGTTCCATTAGAGTTAACATTCTAGACAGGAATAAGGGCCTTTGGATCACTGGATTTACTACAACTAGTAGAATATCTTACTCTTCAGATTTTTGCTAAACTCTCATCATCCTCAACGTCTTGAATACAATCATTATAATCTTTCCACCTGGTGGAAGTGAACTTGGTTTAAAGTCAACTTGAGGGATCCCTGGGTGGCGCAGCGGTTTGGCGCCTGCCTTTGGCCCAGGGTGTGATCCTGGAGACCCGGGATCAGATCCCACATCAGGCTCCCGGTGCATGGAGCCTGCTTCTCCCTCTACCTATGCCTCTGCCTCTCTCTCTCTCTCTCTCTCTCTCTCTGTGTGTGCGTGACTATCATAAATAAATAAAAATTTAAAAAAAATAAAGTCAACTTGATCCTTGCAACAAGCACGAAAGCAAAATACTGATTATAAGCTGTATTAACTTGGGTAAAACACAAAACTTTCTAAATTCTCTTTTCCATAAAATGGAGATAATAGTAATGCTTTCTTTTTTAAGATTTTATTTATTCATGAGATACTCAGAAAGAAAGAGAGGCAGAGACACAGGCAGAGGGAGAAGCAGGCTCCATGCAGGGAGCCTGATGCAGGACTCGATCCCAGGACTCTGGGATCACACCCTGGGTCTAAGGCAGGCGCTAAACCACTGAGCCACCCAGGGATCCCCGCTAGTAATACTTTTAATGCAACCATATGATAAGAATTCAATGAGATGAAGGACTTGGTGTACCACTTGGTATAGAGTAAAATCTTAATAAAGTGACAATTATTCTTATTAAAATAGACTATGAGATAATACTTTTAAACTGTACACATAGTATTTTAAATTGTTATTTATATTAATATTATATTAGTGGAAGCAATATTTAAAGGGCAATATATAGCCTTAAACATATTTTAGTATTTAGCAACACTGAAGGAAAATACATGAACTAAGCATTAAACAGAAAAAGAAAACTATATTAAGCATAAAAAATCAATGGAAAAGTAGATAGAACTCATTGCATGAGAAAACAGAAACGTTGTAAAATTAATGTGGTTTCCATTCTAATACTTTGAAACACCTCATTAAGTAAAAGAAATATTTTCAAGTTTCATCAATCAATCTCAGAGAATACAAACGTGTATCAACATATAAAAGGCCATACAAACAGATTCTGAGAAAATTAAAGCAATTTTGAGAGAAGAGAATATTTAGCATTCAATTACAATATATCATTGATCCAAACAATTTTCTAGAAAAAAGTAAAGTCCCAACGCTGATACAAGAATCAGAAAACTTGACTAATCAAGTAATTATCTCAAATCTACCTACTTCTGTCAATTTTTATGAAGGTAGGGGGTTTTTTTTCTGCAAAAGGACAAATAGCAAATATTTTTGGCTTCGCTGGCCATTCAGTACCTGTTGCAACTACGGGTACTCAACGTTATTATTATTAGATGAAAGCAGCCACAGACACTGTAAATTAATGAGCTGTGTTTCTATAAAACTTTATTTACAAAAACAAGTTGGGAGCTGGATCTGGCCTGTGGGCCAGTTTGCAAATTCTTGATCTAGTCCAAATGATATCAGTAGTCTTCCAACCAGTTCACTTGCACTTATTCTGCAAACCAGCATCCCCACCCTGTCTGTTCTTCACACTGCAGAAAGGCAATATAATTAGGTAATAAAGCCCCTGATTTGCCTTTAATATTTTAAAATATATTTGTTCATAGGATAAAGACAGAAACTCATAAAGCTCTGAATTGTCTAACCTCCACCTGCTCCAAACATGGGCTTCTGTTCAGTCTTTTCTATCACCCTGCTTCCCTCCAGCACAGGACCTTTGTATATGCTTGTTTCTTGGCCTGGATGCCCCTACTCCTCTTTTCCCTAATTAATATCTTATCACTCATACCCTAGCTCACATTTCACTTTTTTAGCTCATTATTCTCTGATTTACCTGCCTATTACAAAACCCCTGGCTTTTCCTAGCACCACATTGTTTGAGCTGCAATTTCATCCATATTTGTTATATTTGGGTCATCATGCATCTCTATCCTAGATGATAGACCCTAGGAGGCAGAAGACATTTCCAGTCTGTTTAAAATGTTGGCCTCAGTGCCCAGCATCATGTCTGTTTAGTAAGTGGTGCTCAATAATTATTTGTTGAATGAGGTATGAACTAAAGAATGCATAAACAAATAAATGAATCATGGAACAAATTTAAGCTTATCAACTACTTTCTTTTTTTTAATTTAAATTCAATTAGCCAACAGATAGTACAACCTTAGTTTCAGATGTAGAGTTCAATAATTTACCAGTTATGTATAATACCCAGTGCTTATCACACGTGCCCTACTTAATGCCCATCACAAAATTACCCCATCCCCCTCACCCATCTCCCCTCCAGCAATCCTCAGTTTGTTTCCTGTTAAAGAGTATCTCATGGTTTGTCTCCCTCTCTGATGACTTCCATTTGGTTTTCCCTCCTTTCCTGTATAACCCTCTGTTCTGTTTCTTATATACCACATATGAATAAAACCATATGATAATTATCTTTCTCTGATTGACTTATTTCACTCAGCATAATACCCTCCAGTTCTATCCATGTCAATGTAAATGGTATTTGTACTTTCTGATGGCTGGGTAATATTCCATTGTGTGTGTGTGTGTGTGTGTGTGTGTGTGTGTGTATAGATATAGATAGATATAGATATAGATATAGATATAGATACAGATATCACATCTTCTTTATCCATTCATCTGTTGATGGACATCTCAGCTCTTTCCACAGTTCGGATGCTGTGGACATTGCTGTTATGAACATTGGGGTGCAAGTGCCCCTTCGGATCACCACCTTTGGATCTTTGGGATAAATACCTAGTAGTGCAATTGCTGGGTCATAGGGTAGCTCTATTTTTAACTTCTTGGGGAACCTCCATACTATTTTCCAGAGTGGCTGCACCAACTTGTATTCCCACCAACAGTGTAAGAGGCTTTCCCTTTCTCCGCATCCTCACCAACATCTGTTGTTTCATGACTTGTTAATTTTAGCCATTCTGGCATGTGTAAAGTGGTGTTTTATTGTGTTTTGATTTGTATTTCCCGGATGCCAAATGATGTGGAGCATTTTTTCATGTGTCTGTTGGCCATTTGTATGTTTTCTGTAGAGAATGTCTGTTCGTCTCTTCTGTCCATTTCTTGACTGGATTATTTGTTTTTTGGGCGTTGAGTTTGATAAGTTCTTTATAGATCTTGAATACTAGCCCTCCTTTATTTGATGTCATTTACAAATATCTTCTGCCATTCTGTAAGCAGCCTTTTAGTTTTGTTGGCTGTTTCCTTTGCTGTGCAGAAGCTTTTTATCTTGATGAAGTCCCAATAGTTCATTTTTGCTTTTGTTTCCCTTGCTTTTGGAGACATGTCTAGTAAGAAGCTGCTATGGCCAAGGTCAAAGAGGTTGCTGCCTGTGTTCTTTTCCAGGATTTTGATAGATTCCTGCCTCACATTTAGGTCTTTTATCCATTTTGAGTGTATCTTTGTGTATGGTGTAATAAAATGGTCCAGTTTCATTCTTCTACACGTGGCTGTCCAATTTTCCCAGCACCATTTATTGAAGAGACTGTCTTTTTTTTCTATTGGATATTCCTTCATAAAAGAGTCCAAGGCCAATGATTAAAAGATTTGTTTCAGGGATCCCTGGGTGGCGCAGCGGTTTGGCGCCTGCCTTTGGCCCAGGGCGCGATCCTGGAGACCCAGGATCGAATCCCACGTCGGGCTCCCGGTGCGTGGAGTCTGCTTCTCCCTCTGCCTATGTCTCTGCCTCTCTCTCTCTCTCTGTGACTATCATAAAAAAAAAAAAAGTTAAAAAAAAAAAAAAAGATTTGTTTCAACTTTTTTTAGTTCTCAGGGTTTCTTAAGAATTTCCACAGTATAAACAAATTGGGAACACTACCTGATGTGTTTTATAAAACTAGCATCAAGTGATTAATATACAAGAAAAAGAAGAATTGGGGATTGACTTTTCACAATGTATTTTCTTGACTTGCTTGGCCCAGTCATGAGGATGTTTTCAGCCTTCCAGGTAATTTCAACCTGTACCCAAGGCTGAGATCCATTCATCCAGGCAGCCTCACCTCCGGCAGGATGGGAAGAATTGAACACCTCATGAGACCAGTGGGACACTGATAACAGGTTTAGATATTTCCAATTGAGCCAATCTCTAACCATGTATATTTTTACTATTAAACACTGCTTTTTTAAATGACACTGAGATTACAAGATTAGGATGTATTTTTATCTCTCCAATTACTTTGAGAACCAGGGCATGCCGATCCAAGAATAGCTAGACAGAACAATAGAACAAAAGAGCCCTGAACTCTATGTTGGCCTATATAAGAATGTATTTTAAGATGAAAGTGATTCAACAAATCGGCAGCAAAATAAATGATTATTCAACAAGAGGCCCTGGACAATTGCTTAGCTATTCAGAAAAAAAGTAAAGATTTCTATTATACACAACAATCCAAGTAAATGCTATTTCAATGTAAAAGATGAAACTAAAAAACAACTTGAAGTTTAAAAAGTGGTAAATATTTAATTCGTATCATGAAGGACTTCCTAAAGCATCAAAGTACTGACAGAAATAGCAAGTAAAGGGATGCCTGGGTGGCTCAGTGGTTGAGCGTCTGCCTTAGGTTCAGGTTGTGATCCCAAGGTCCTGAGATCGAGTCCCATATCAGGCTCCCTGTGAAAAGTCTGCTTCTCCCTCTGCCTGTGTCTCTGCCTCTCTCTGTGTCTCTCATGAATAAATAAATAAAACCTAAAATTAAGAAAAAGATAAATAACAAGTAAAACTATCAATAGCTTGTCTACATTAAAAAAACATGGGATCCCTGGGTTTGGCGCCTGCCTTTGGCCCAGGGCGCGATCCTGGACACCCGGGATCGAATCCCACATCGGGCTCCCAGTGCATGGAGCCTGCTTCTCCCTCTGCCTGTGTCTCTGCCTCTCTCTCTCTCTGTGACTATCATAAATAAATTTAAAAAAATGTGTTTTTATATATACATCTCTATGTATATATGAATATGTGTGTACATATATATTATAAACGAAAAGAAAAAAGAGACAAATACTTTTAGCAAATAGAGCAAAGTTTTCCTTAATATATCAAGAGATCTTAAGATCTGTTTTTAAAATTATTAAAACTTCAGGAAAATAGATGAAGAGCACCCTTATTTAATATATGAGTGAAAGGAGAATTTTAAATGTTGCTGACACACGTTGAAAAGCACATGGCCAATCTCACTAATGTTATAAAAATTGCCAATTTAAGCAATAATGAGAGATCATTTTTCAGGTCTAAAATTGGCCCATTTTTTCTTTCCTTAATGATAACTCTCAATGCTAATGAGGGCAAAGTGCAATGTTTACTTTCACTTATGGTTGGTGCTTGTGCAAATTGATAAACCTTGAAGAAACCAAATTAGGAACCGAGAGCCTTTAAAGATCATAATTTTGGCCCACTAATACCTCTTCTAGGAATTTATTATATATAATCGCTGACTTATTTGTGATAGTGAAAACATTGCAACAGCCTAAATGATAATAATGTGAGAATGGTTAAGTAAAAAAATGTGATTTAATATTATGCACTCATTTAACTTCATGCTTCTGAAGTGTATTTGGAGGTCATGGGAAAATGTCTATGACTGAACGAGGGTATACAGTGCATGAACTGATAGGGATATACACACTGTGTGTGTGTGTGTGTGTGTGTGTGTGTGTGAAAGACTAACATGCCAACAACAGATCTCTTTGGATCAAAAAAATATAACTGATTTTTTTTGTTTGTTTGTTTTTGTTTTTCTGATTTTTACTTTAATCTTGACACTTCAAATTTCATCAAGGAATTATGCTTTTCATTAAAAAGGTACTCTAAGCTAAAGAAAAATAGAACTTTTTAAACATATATGTATGTTTAAATAGAACTTTTTAAACATATATATAATATATATATTATATAACTATATATATATATATATTCCCAGATACCACTTGCCTTTCCTCTTTTCACTTCCTTTTCTACTTCAGTGAATCAGCCCATGAAAGAGAGGAAATAACAAACTGGTGAATTGAGATAATGATCTATTTTTGATGTTTGTATCATAGTCCTTTTTCTTGTTTTTTAACATTGAGTTTATGCTTTGTGGTTATGTTTGAAAAAGTGACTCAACCATGGATCATGCATGTGGGATACTAACCTGTAGCAGACAATAATATTAAATCATTATCATTTTAGATTTAATTGACAAAATATCACAGCTCCACAAAACATGCATTTTTGTTTCAGATGATAGAAAGGTGAGCCAGGGTTACTGGAAAGAAGCAGTACATTGAGTAAGTGAATGTTCTGGTGACACTGAAGGCTCTCTCCTGAGAGAGGAGAGCCAGCTCAGTCTTCTTAATTTCTTCCATGTTCATCTCAGGGTAGAGTCCAGATGCTCGGCTTACTTCAAAATAAAACAAACATCCTGGGCATCTCAGGGCCTCATGTTTTGTGAAGAACTATGAGTTCTAACATGGACTCTACAAGACCTTCAGAGGTGGGGATGAGGTTGTATCACTAAAATGAATTCTCTACTTGACATTTTCAAACATACACTGTCTTTGTGGCATTGTATTGAACTTCAGCCTTGCCACTGGCTTTCAAATTATATTTCTGTGTACTCACTCTTAGTAGATTTGATTTTGGCTTACATATTAAAAGAGGAATAGGACCTCTTCCCAGGTCCTGTCCCTACCATTAGAAGATATGTGTAATCACAGATGCCCCATAGACATCTGGCAGTTCTCATCTTGCCTGGCAGAGACGCATTTGTTTTTTGATGACTATAGCTCTTTATAGAATAATTCAGCTTTTTGGGTCCAATCCATGATAAGGGTAAAGGAGGCCTCTACTTTGGAGCCGTCCTTTCAATCCAGACCTGACAGAGACACGGGGAACCTATTCTGACTAAAGGATGTGACCCTGTAACTATTCATCGCTGACAAGAGGCTCTTGTTGCCTCAGTAATGATCATTTTCATCCAAAAGGAGAGCCAATTGGAGATCCCAGTTGACCTTAGGCCCGGAAAATGGGAATGTTTACCTGAAAGCACTTATTCTGAAAGATGAATAAAAGCAACAATGAGCAACATTTGTTGAGCATTTATTTTAGGTTAGACAATGTTCTGACAGTAATTTATAGATAATAGTTCATTCAGTCATTGCAGAGCTCTAAAGTTTTGATGCCATTAGTTTAAAAAATAGGTGGGGAAACTGAGGCATAGACAAAGATAGCAATGATAAAGGTGGGATTTACTTAATTATGAAAATAAATTGCATCTATGTAGTAGGAAAAACAATTGAAAATAAAATAATGCCATTTTAAAATACTATTTTAAAAAAACATTTAGGAATATCTCAACAAAAAGTACATAAGATTTCTATAGTAAAAGATATCAAATATAACTGAGAAAACTTAAACACCTGAATAAATACAGGTTCACAATTGAAATTCTGAATGCTCTATGTTTTTAAGATGTCCATTTAAAATATTGATCTCTGGGTGTACCTGGTGGCCCAGTTGATTAAGTACCCAACTCTTGGTTTTGGCTCAGGTCCTTATCTCAGAATGGTGAGATCAAGCCCTGAGTCAAGCTCCCACTCAGTGCAGAGTCTGCCTGAGATTCTCTCTCCTTCACCCTTTGTCCCTCATACTTGTGTTCTCTCTCTAAAATAAATAAATCTTTTTTTTTAATTTTAAGAATAAATAAAATATTGACCTATGGATCGCAACTTGTCATTGTATCACTAGGCTATTATATAGAAATTAAAATGATGATCCTAAAATTGGAACCAAAATACAAAGACTTGGGGGTGCCTGGGTGGCTTAGTCAGTTAGGCATATGAGTTTGGCTCAGCTGACAATCTTGGAGTCCTGAGATGAGCACCACAACAGACTCTGTGCTCAACGAGGAGTCTGCTTGTTTCTTTTGTCCTCCCCCCATTCATTCTCTCTCTCTGTTTTTCTCAAGTAAATAATTAAAATCCTTAAGAAAAAAATACAAAAGACTTATGATAGACAAAATAATCTGATAAAAGACCCAAATTGGATCTTAATTGGAGAACCAATACTTCTGGATTTCAAGGCTTAGTACAAATCTACAGTACTTATGACAAATTTGTATTAGTGTAAAGGTAGAAAAATAGATCAAGGAAACAGAAGAGAGGTTTCAGACAGAAATCAACACATATACATTCAGTTAATTTTCTACAAAAGCACTAAGATAATTTCAATGAACAAAGACCGAATCTGGTGGTAAGGCCTGGTCTTGTGGTTTTAACTATGACTGAGGCAGGACTCTCTATGTTAGCATTTCAAATGGAGAAGCACCAGCTAATCCCTGGACATGATGGAGGTTTAGCTTGGGTTAGAACCCAGGTCTTCTCGATGCCATCACTCATGCTTTTTACCACTATGATCTATCACATCCTAAGGTTGTCTTGCAATGTTGGGATGCTATTGAATTAAAATAACCTCGACCATAATAAGTAATTTCTATTTTAGATTTTACTTGTTAACAATAGTTAATAACTACTAAGCTACAATTACTTTTCACAAAACAAAAGCCATCACAGAAGCATGAAAAAAGTCCTAAAACACTTGGATATGACACTGCTCAATATCCTCCACATGTGATAAAAATATATGCACAGATAACTGCACCTGCATTCTCCTTGATATTTAATTTCACACCACATACCATTCATCTATATGTACTATAGATAGATTCTCCAATGTAGAATTTTACACTAGGAAACATTCACAAACCAGAGTTTTCTAAAAATATGTGTACTTCTTGGTTTAATTTTGCATTATTTATTGGAAGAATAATAAAAAGTTATAACATGCATAAGCAATGACATATTTATAAAAATCTAACTATGTACACAGAAGCCAACTTTATCCTTTGTCTATATGAAACTAATTGCCTCATCAACACTAGGTAACTACTCAGCAATCTGGAACATGCTGACTTTTGACATGTAACATATTGAGTATGAATGTTGTTTGCTGTCACTCCTTGTGTTTCTATGTTTGTTTTAAATTAAGATTTTTATTTTGAGATATTTGTAGATTTGCATACAGCTGTAAGAAATAATCAAAAAGAACCATGTACCCTTTGCTTAGTTCTCTAGAATAAGATCATCCTGCTACAGTATAATACAATATCACAAGGAGAATATCCATATCGACACGGTCAAAATAGAAAATATTTCCATCACCACAAGGATGTCTTAAATTACCCTTTTATAGATACATCCACTTATCCCCTTTTCTCCTACCTCAGTCTTCTTCCAAGCCCCAGGCAAGTACTAAGCTGTTATCCATTTTCATCATTTTGTCATTTTTAGAATGTTATACAAATGGAATCATACAGTATCTAAACTTTTGAGATTTTTTTTTAACTAAGCATAATTCTCTGGAAATTTATCCAGGTTGTTGGGTGTATCAATACTTTGTCCATTTTATTGACAGTGTGTATTCTATGGTATGGATGTATCACAGTTAAACTATTCAGCCTGTAAAGGATATCTAGGTTTTTCAGTTTTTGATTATTATGAATAATTCTGCTATGAACATAGGTGTTCAGGTTTTCTAAGAACAACTTTTACTTCTCTGTGTTAAATTCCCAAGAGTACAATTTCTGGGTTGTAGAAAAAGCATATATTATTTTTTTAAACTGTCATTCAGATGTCTATGCTGTTTCACATTCCCACAAGTAATGTATGAGAGATCCAGTTTCTCCTCATCCTTTTTGGTGACCAGTTTTTGGTGTAGTCACAGTTGGTTTTTCTGATAGTTATGGAATGAAACCTCATTATATCCTCCCAAAGACTTGTATTCAAAGTAACCTGCATTCCTCTAATTGGTAACAGTGTTGAACATCTTTTCATGGGTTTATTTGCCATCTGTATATCCTCTTCAGGGTAATGTCTCTTCATGTCTTTTGTCCATTTTCTAATTGGATTATTGGGGGTGGTACCGTTAAATTTTGAAAGGTCTTTACATATTCTGAATCCTAGTCCTTTGTCAGATATATGGATTTCAAATATTTTTCTTTCAACCTATAGCTCTTGTTTTCATTCACTTAGCATAGTCTTTTGCGGAAGTAAAAATTTGAATTTGGATGAGGTCTAATTAATCATTCTTTCTTTTAAGAATCATGCTTTTGTCATCAAGTATAAGAACTCATTGCTTTATCCCAGCTCCTGAAGCTTTTTTCCTATTTTTTTTTTATCATTTTACATTTAAGTCTGTAGTTCAATATGAGTTAACTTTTGCCTGTGAATGTCCAAGTGCTCTAACACCATTAGCTGAAAAAGCTATCCTTACTCAATTAAATTGCTTTTGTGTCTTGGTAAAAAATCAATTAGGGGAATTTTTGTGGGGTATATTTCTGGGCTCTCTATGCTGTTCCATCAATCTATGTATCTATTGCTTCACCAATATCACACTGCCTTAATTATATAGTCTTGAAATCAATTAGACTGAGTCTTCCTACTTTATTTGTGTTACTCAAATCCATTTCCATTCTTCTAGGCCCTATGCTTTCACTATAGATTTTAGAATAAGTTTGTCTATGCCTATACAATATCTTCCTGGGATTTTTATTGGCATTGCATTCAAACTATAGATCAAGAGAGTTTAACTGACATCTATATAATATTGAGTCTTCCAATCCATGAACACAGTTTATCTTTCTATCAGCACCTTGTCGTTTCTGGGATACAGATCCTGTACATGTTTCACTAAATGTAGACTTAATGTGTTTCATTTTCTTAGGACCAAATTATAAATGGTATTGTGTTTTGATTTTCAGGTTCTACTTGTTTCAGTTAGTATACAGAAATGTGATTGAATTATTTTCATGTGTTTATATCTTATGACATTTTGAAGCTAATTTATTGGTTCTAAGAGGGGATTTTTGGTAGATTATTTGGGAGTTTTTACATGATAATCATAGCATTTTCAAACAGGGCAGTTCTATTTCTTTCTTTACAATCTAGATGGCTTTCTTTCTTTCTTCCTTCCTTCCTTCCTTCCTTCCTTCCTTCCTTCCTTCTTTCTTTCTTTCTTTCTTTCTTTCTTTCTTTCTTTCTTTCTTTCTTTTCTTTCTTTCTTTCTTTTCTTTCTTTCTTTCTTTTTCTTCTTCTTCTTCTTCTTCTTCTTCTTTCTTCTTCTTCTCCTTCTTCTCCTTCTCCTTCTTCTTTTTCCTATTATCCTAAGATTTCTAGTACTTTCTCGAGTAACAGCAATATAAACCCCTTTGCCTTATGCTCAATTTCAGGGGGTAAACAATCAGTCTTTTGCCATTGAGTATAATATAATGTTAGCTGTAGGATTTCAGTGAATTTTTTTTATCAAGTTGAGGAAGGTCTCCTCTATTCTTAATTTGCAGAGAATTTTTTATAACATGAAAAGGTGTTGAATTTTGTTAAATGATTTTTCGATGTCAATTGATATGATCACATGCTTTTTATTTAACCTGTTAATATGGTAGATTATATTAAATGACTTTCCTATATTGACCAAGCTTTGCAATGACCCCCACTTAGTCATTGTATATAGTGCTTTTTTTAAATTTTAATTCTATGATTATGGTCTTTAGTTTTCTTTGTATTTGTTTGTTAATAGTACTGCTTTATCTGGTTTTGATATCAGGTTAATACTAGCTTCAATTATTTTCTCTCTTCTACTCTCTGAAAAAGATTGTATCAAATGTATGTTAATTCTCTCTAGTGCAACCATCTGACCCTGAAGATTTCTTTTTGGTGAGTTTTAAAATAACAGATTCAATTTCCTTAATAATATAGGGCTATTTATATGATCAGTTTCTTACTGGATGAGTTATGATGGTTTGTGTTTTTGAGGAATTGGTCCTTCATCTACATCTTATTATTCCTTTGACATCTGAACAGTCTCTAGTGGTATCTTCTGTTTCACTCTGGACATTGGTAATTTGTGCTTTCTCTCTTTTTTCTTGTCAGTCCGGAGGCTTATCAATTTTATGAACCTTTTGAAAGAACCAGCTTTTAGTTTAATTGTTTTTCTCCATTTTTTGTTTTGTTTTGTAAAGCCAAAAAGTTTCATTGATTTCTACTGTTATCTTTATTATGTCCTCCCTGCTGGAGGAGTGCACTGAGGAGATGTAACTACCGCTTGACTTGCAAAGTGGACCCTGCCAATCAGAGCCTCCTCTCCCTCCCTTTTCATGTGGGTTTCCCCTGCTATCCCCGCCCCCCACCCCACCCCACCCTACCACCACCCCAGCGCCCAAAGGCTGCTCCAAGGACATAGCCTTGAAATAATGATACGGTGTTGAGAACATCTGAGTGGTAGCATGATTGAATCCAGTGAAAGCTGCTATATAAACTCTTAAGGTGTGGCTAGTGGGTGCAGAAATCAACTCATTTTGTGTCCCCCCACCCCCCCCAGACAAACCTTGTATGTAAGTTCCTTTGCTTATGAAACTGCCACCTACCAATCTGGAATGACCTGTGTCTTGCTAGGGTTTCTCCCCTCTCTCTGCATATGGGAGTCAGTTTCAGATTACAGAGGATGCTCCTAAGAAAGACTTCCAGCCAAGACTTCCCTCTGCTTCTTTTCAGCTTATTTTGTGCTTCTTTTTCTAGGTTCTTGAGATAGGAGTTTAGATTATTTAAGATTTTCTTTTCTAGTATATACATTTAGCGCCATAAATCTCTTTCTCAGGACTATTTTTGCTGCATCCCACAAATATTGATATGTTGTACTTTCGTTTTCATTCAGTCTTTTGTATTTTTTTACCTTCCCTTGAGATTTCCTCTTTGACTCATGGATCATATACAGGTGCTGTTTAGTTTCCAAGCGTTTGGAGATATTCCTGTTGCCTTTCTGTTACTGATTTCTAGTTTGATTTCATTGTGATTACAGAACACACTGTATGATTTCAATTATTTTAAATTTGTTCAGTTTGTTTATGGCTCAGAATGTGGTCTACATTGGTACATGTGCTCTGGACAATTGAAAAGAATGTGTAGTCTGCTGTCATTGGATGGAATGTTCTATAAATGCCAATTAGATTCCATAGGTTATGAGTTACTTTACATCCTTGTTGGTTTTTGCTCTAATTCTATCAAAACTGAAAGAGAGAGAGATTGAAGTCTCCAACTACAACTACAGTTGTGGATTTGTCTGTTGCTCCTTTAAGTTCTATCAGTATTTGCTCCACATACTTTGTGAGTTTGTTGTTGGGTGCAGACATATTTAGGATTATTGTCTTCTTGATGGATTGATCCTTATATTACTATATAATGTCCTTTTGTTTCTCTGGTAATTCTCTTTCCTCTAAAGTTCACTTTTTTATTATTAATATCATAATAGTAGTATAATAATAGTATAATAATAATAATAAGATAAAAGTAGAAAGCCACTTCTATGTTCTTTTGATTAATTTTCCTACGCTATGCCTTTCTTCCTCCTCTTACTTTCACTTTGCTTAAATGGCTATATTTGAAATGAACTTCTTATAGAAGTATATAGTTGGATCACATTTTCTTTTTTTACCTTTATTTATGTAATTGACAAGATCATAATATATTTAAAGCTTAAAACATAATGATTTGGTGTATGTATACACTATGAAAAGATTTTCATAATTGAGTTAATTAGCACATCCATCATGTCACATATTTACCTTTCTAATTTTTTCTTTTTTGAGAACACTTAAGTTCTACTCACTTAACAAATTTCAATTATAAAATACAGTATTATCTGGGCACATGGGTGACTCAGTGATTAAGTATCTGCCTTCAGCTCTGGTTATGATCTCAGGGTCCTGGGATCAAGCCCTGTATCAGGCTCCCTGCTCAGCGAGGAGGCTGCTTCTTCTCCACCCTGCTCATGCTCTCTCTCACTATCTCTATCACTATCTTTGTCTCTCTCTTAAATAAATAAATAAAATCTTTAAACTAAACTAAAATACAGTATTATCAACTATAGTCACCATGTTACATACTAGATACTCATACCTTATTCATCTTATAGTTGAAAGTTTGTATCCTTTAATTAATCTTTCCCAACTTCTCCCACCTGCCTCACCCACTGGAAACCACCCTTCTACTCTCTGTTTCTATGAGTTTAACTTTATTTTTTAATTCCACTTATGAGTGAAACCATGCAGTATTTTTCTTTCTCTGCCTGGCTGATTTACTCAGTATAATGTCTTCCAAGTTTATCCATGTTGTCATAAATGGGAGGACTTCCTACTTTGTAAGGTTGAATAATATTCCATTGTATATGTATTCTACATTTTCTTTATTCATTCTCTCATTGATAGACATTTGTTTCCATACTTTAGCTGTTGTAAATAATGCAGCAGTGAACATGGTAGTATAGGTATCTCTTAACGATTGATTTCATTTCCTTTGGATATACACTCTGAAGTAGGATTTCTGGATTGTATAGTTGTTAAATATTTTTAGTTTTTTGAGAAACCTCTAACCTGTTCTCTAGTATAGCTGTGCAAGTTTACATTCCCACCAACAGTGCACAAAGGTTTCCTTTTTCTCATATCCTCACCAACACTTGTTATTCCTTGTCTTTTTGGTAATAGCCATCTTAACAAGTGTGAAGTTATATCTCATAGTGATTTTGATTCAAATTTCCCTGGTGATCAGTGATGATGAGCACCTTTTCATGTACTCGTTGGCTATTTGTATATCTTTTTCAGAAAAAAAATGTCTATGTTCTTTTCTCACATTAACATTGAGCTACTCCTTTTGCCATTGAGTTCTATGAGTACTTTATATATTTTAGATGTTAACTATTTATTGAACATCTGATTTGCAAATATTTTTCCCATTACATAGATTTTCTTTTGTTGATGGTTTACTCCGCTGTACAAAAGCTTTCAGTTTGATGTAGTCCCACGTGTTTATTTTTCATTTGGTTGCCTTTGCCTTTGGTGTCAAATACAAAATAATAATTGCCAAGCACAATGTCGAGGAGTTTACCATTGATGTTTTATTTTAGGAGTTTTATGGTTTCAGGTCTCTGCTCAGGTGTTTAACTCGGGTTATCTAATCCACTGATGTATAATTAATGACTTTGATTTCTTTTCTTGACTTCATAAGGTTGCTTGTACCATTTTGAGAATTCCATTTTTGGCTTATCTATAATGTTTGTCTATAATCTATGTGACTGTTTTTCTTTATATAGAGTTTTAGTAGTTGCTCTAGATGTTTTATACATATATTTACATATATATAACATATACACATAAAATACATATGGTTTCATCATTTTACCAGATAAGTATAGAAGACATATCTTCCTTTATATTTCCTTAACTTCACTTGTTTGTAGTATAATTGCCTTAAAACTCAGGAAGAGAAGGAAGAAGGAGAGGGTATGATATTTACCCCTACTTTTGTTTACCATATTCTTTATTCTCTTATTTATGTTCCAAAATTCCTTTGGAATTTTGTTTGTTGTTTCCTTTCTGTTGATAGAATTTCCTTTACTTATTCTTTTAGGGAAAATCTATTGGTGGCAAATCCTCTGTTTTTCTTCACTTGAGAAATCTTGAGTACTACTTCATTCCCAAAAGGTATTTTTGCTGGAAATAGGATTCTGGACTGGAAGTTCCTTTCTTTCAGTGCTTGACAAATCTGTGTAACTTCCTTCCAGCCTCCACAATTCCAGGACAGAAAACCACAACTAATGAAATTGTTTTTCTCCTGTAGGTGAGATGCTTTTTCTCTCTTGTTGTTTTCAAGAATTTTTTTCTATGTCTTTAGTTTTCAGAAGTTTGACCATACTGTTTCTTAGTGTACATTTTTGGGTTTATGTTATTTGGAATTTGCTCAGATTCTTGAGTTGTAGGTTTATGAATTTTGCCAAATTGGGAGGAATTTTCACCATTATTTCTATGAGTACTTAATAAGTCCTATCTTTGTTCTTTTAGTCTTTTTGGGACTTTGATTACACAAATGTTAGATCTTTCAGTGTGGTCTCATGGGTCCCTGAGTCTCTCTTCTTTCATTTTTTGGAGTTTTCTTTTACCTATTTTCTCTCTTTCATTCAGATTGTGTCATTTCCATTGTTTTATCTTTAATCCTTTCTTCTGTCCAGTCTACTCTGTTAGTAAGTCCATCCATTGACTGTTTTATTTTGTTTATTGTATTTTCAGTTCTAAAATCTCCATTTGGTTCTTTATATCTTCTGTTTCTTTGTTGAAATGTCTTATTTTTTCACAGGTTTCAAGAATTCTTAGACTTGCTTATGGAGGTATTTTTATGATGGCAGCTTTGCAGATAATTTTAATTTCTCTGTCATTTCGATGTTGTCTATTTATTGTCTTTTTCCATTCATTTTTTTGTATCTTCCTGGTTTGTAGCATAAAAAGTGGTTTTCAACTGAAATCTGAACTTTTTTTTGGTTATTATATAATGATTTCAGACTTTTATTTAAATCTTTTGTTTTAATTTGCATCCTTTAACACTGCCTTGGCATGGAAAGGGTTGATGTGGTTCTGTCTCATTACTACCAGGTGAAAGTAGTAGTCCAGATTTCCCATTCTGCATCCACTGGCACCAGAGGTAAGGATTCCTAGTTACTGACAGGTGGAAGTGGGAGTTCCAGCTGCCAGCTAGACCTCTACTGAAGCTCCCTGACTGGGAGAGGTAAGAATGCTTTGATACTGCTCTCCACATTGCCTACACTGACACCATAAGAAAGGGCGTTAGCTTCACTACAGGTGGGCTGTAATGAAAGACCTACTCTCCACTTGGCCTCCTTTGTTATTCTCCCAGTGGTGATAGGGAAAGTTGTATCCTTACTGCCAAATGGAGAAAGAAATCCAAACTCCCCATGTGGACTCCACTGACATCTTGGGGGAAGTCATTTGTTGCCTAGTGGATGTGAAAGTCTCAGAATCCTACTTGACTTTCTCTGACATCACCCACTAGTGTTCAGTATTTGGAGGCTTCATTACAGGCTTATGAGGGATAATGTTTAAACTCCCCATTTGGCTTTTGCTGTCATGGATTGGAGAAGGACCACGTTTGTCTCTGTGATGTCTTGCTAAGGCAGATATATTATTTTCCAAAGGATTTTTTTGTGTATCTGGGTTTTCCCTTTCCTGGTCCTATGGCTAGAGAGCAGGCTTTGTTAGAGAAATTTTTGTCTGTACTTTTTGGCATTTTGAGTTGCCCACTTCTTTAGCTTGAGTATGAGATATAGGAGACAAGAGGAATACTCAGGGAACTCACCACAATGCCATGTTGTAGGTCCTACTTCTGTCCTACTTCTTCCCTCTCACTTCTGAGTTTTTTCATGTTCGTTTTTGATATAATGTACAGAGTTTTTGTTGTTCTTAGAAGAAGTATCTGACCAGAAGGGGTAGTTCTGGTGCCACGTTTAAAAATAGCATATATCTTTAAAAAGATTAGATTTGAATCAAATGAAGAATGTTGGAATTGTTACTCTGAAACCCTAGTGTTCTGAAAAACAACAACAGGTTTTAAATCACTGTGCAGGCCATGGGGAAATTTTGGAAGGTTTTTAAGACCAGGAGTAAGAAAGTTGGATTTCCAGAAGAGTGAGATAACCGGTGGCAGTGTGCCCTCAGGTGGGGAGATGCAGGGAAGCTGGGTAGGAGACTGTCATTATAGCACAGGCACAAAACAGTCTCAACCAAATACAGCATTTGGGAGAAGAAGAGATCAGTTGGGGAAAAGATAGTGGGCTTACTAAGACATAAGTAATGATTGGATAAAAGAAAGAGAGGGGTAGGTGTTGGAGTCCAATGGTGAGGGGAAGAACTTTAACTTATTTATTTATTCCATGAACATTTATTCAGACCCAGCTAGATTCTGGGGACACAACTATGAATTCAACACATTCTTGCCCTTTGGAATTTGAGTGTGCCACAGACATCTAAGCAAATAATTACAGTGTGAGTACTCTCAGTTTTCTTGGCCTGGTGTAAGTTTTTGCGGCTCTTCCTACTGTTGTTGTTGTTGCTGTTGTTTTAACCTCCAAACTTTAAGAGGTACAATAGCTATTATCTCAGATGTGGAGTCATCAATTCATCCCTAAGACAAACTGTTCCATTGTTTGAGGGGAAAAGATCAGAACAAGATTTATAATCCTGTATAGAAAATCCTGGTCCTCTTCTGAAACACAGATGTTTTGGACACTGTGATTCATGAGAGCTGCTTGATATGAGAGATCACACACAACTTGGTCTCTATTTTAGGCAAAGTTATATTCCTGTGAAGTTTCCATGAGAAAAAGTAGTTGTGTTTTTATCTAAGTATAGATTTGATTATAAGGACATTATCAGGGACTCCTGGGTGGCTCAGTGGTTGAGCATCAGCCTTTGGCTCAGGTTGTGATCCTGGGGTCCTGGGATCGAGTCCCACATCGAGTTCCCTGTGGGGAGCCTGCTTCCCTCTGCCTGTGTCTCTGCCTCTCTTTGTATGTCTCTCATGAATAAATAAATAAAATCTTTAGAATAAAAAAAGGACAGTATCAGTTATTTCCCATTAATGTGGAGATAGGCATGATGTCATTCAAGCACATGTGCATGGACATCAGTAATGAGACCCGGAAGATGACAGAAAAGCTGGCTTTTATTCTTTCCTATCAAAAGAATCATGAAGTGGAACAGCTGTGGGATTTTGTCACACTCAACTCAGAGTGTTGTGTTGGTGCATATGTATTGCATGTGTGTTGAAAATGCAAATATACCAGCAAGCACTGATATTGAAAACTATTATTGTTCAGTTGTTGTCCTTAGTAAGATCCATAAGGGAAAATTACAAGTCCACAGTTGAAGCTTCTCACCTCCCTGGGTGGCCTTGATACTGGGATTCTTAGATACTCTACAAAGATACTAATCCTGGACATGAAGTACGGACCTCAGCCTGGAGGGTTTGCAGGTGAAATCTGAACCAGGGACATACACAGAAGTTGCCCAATTATGGGAGTGGCTCGGTCTCAGCCCAGAAGCATGCCAGGACCCAAGCATAGAAGTTCCCGGCACAGGAGCCTGGACATGGGTATGGTTGAGTGTCTGACTACAGCTGCATCTAACGGCAGGGAAACATTCTACTCTCCTCCTGTTATTCCCAGTGTATGCATGGAGAAATCTCAACTGTGGCTTTGGTTATGCAGCATTGTAGATAATCAGGATATGTGTCTGATTGATGTTTGGGCAGCATGAAAACGTATGGCGCAAACCTTAGTTACTCAAGGCCACAGTGTCACTTCATTTCCAGAGATGATTTCCTAAAGGAAATGGTCTATATATGAGCTAGATGCTACATACCTCTAATCGTGGTGGGAGGAGAGGCCATGTTTGAGGAGTTAACCTGGAAGGTGTTGCTGGAAAACAAGGTAGTAAAAGCTGAGCCATGGTTGACAGAAAACTACTACTGTCTTTGAATAACACAGGTCTTACAAGAAAAAAAAATCATTAGATGTCTTTCATATTTCTTGTAATGATAAGGAAGAATTTCCTCACCTCTTTAAGATGAAAGCCAACTTTATCAATTACTTATCTCATATTTTAAGTAGATTATGAGAATCTGCAGAAAAATTTAAGAGTCAAAAGAGGTTCCAAAATAAAAAGTGGGATGCCCGAGTGGTTCAGCAGTTGAGCACCTGCCTTCAGCCCAGGGTGTAGTCCTGGAGACCTGGGATCGAGTCCCACATCGGGCTCCCCGCAGGGAGCCTCTTTCTCCCTCTGCCTGTGTCTCTGCCTCTCTTTGTGTGTCTCTCATGAATAAATAAATAATTTTTTTTTAAAGTAGAAGGTTAACAAGCCATTAGAAGAAACCAAAGTAGAAATATCTTAGAAGCCATCGAACAGAAGCAAGGGTAACTGTTAAGCTCTTCAAATGATGAGCATTCTATACTTTTGCTGTCAATAATTCTTCTAACCAGCAGTTTTCATAACTATTGCTCATTATGGAGAATGGAACATAATCGGGTATCAAATTTTGCCTTTGGTAATACACAATAGAACTGATTATTGTCTGCCTAATTCCACAAAGTAAAGCTATAGAGAACCTGATGACCATTTGATGGCTCTTTTAGAATTTGACAGTTGAGCTGGCTCTGTGTGGACTGAATAACTTCTGTGGGAGGAGGGGAGCAGAGACTTTTATAAATTCAAATGATTGACAGTATTGTTAGAGTATAAGAGTATCATCCTGGAGTGGAGGGAATTAAAAATAGAATGTAGAAGTCCCTCGTGGCAAACTCAATCTCAAAATAAGGAAAATGTAGAATGATGAGTGCTTTATACAAATAAAATATAGAATTGGTTATATTTTTATAAAGTGTATGCTATGTAATGTCACCACTGCATCATTTATATGGTTATGGTGTGTAGAACTTATAAGCAATCATTCCGTCAAGACATAAAACAGGATTCACTGTTTTTGCAAAGCTGTACCTTAGGCCTAGAATATTCTTTTCCTGTGTGTTTAGCTGGCCGAGGACTGCTCATATATTCAGAGGATTTCCAGTGTCTTTTCCTCAGAATGCCATCTGAGAGATGAATATACAAATGGCCAATGGCCCGAACATATATGGCAACAGAACACTAACCCGCAATTTCTGTAGTAACCAGCCCAGGAAGCAAAACACCAATCTCTCAGCAATGGACCCCAAATAGTCAAGATGTGGCCATGACTTCCAGCTTCCTTATGTTTTGGCTCTTGCTTCCAACTTCAGGACCAATATGAGAACGCTAAATATGCTTCTGAAATCGATCACATAGGATGCCCTGTTTCTAGCTATCCACCTCCAACTTCCTCATGCCAACAGTCTTCTGACAGAGCATACATGAAACCTTCCCCTTTTATCACTATATGACGTTCCCACACCTCCTCTGCCTCTGAGTCTCTGCCATGCACAAATGATGATGGTTGAATCTCTTGCTATGATGAGTTTTGAATAAATAGCCTTTTTTTACATACATTTGTGTAATTCATTTATTTCCCTACATCCCTGCCTTTCCTCTTCCTGGCATGAGGACCAAAGGCCTTACCTGTAAGTCGCTTTCACAAATAAGGCTGGCTTATGTCATGGAACTACAATGTTTCTCAATTTAGTTTAATAAGGATTCAATATAAATTCAACAGATCTAGTCTATATCTTCATCAGAGAATTTTAGTATTCCACAATGGATTCTGTGTGTATTTTGTGAGATACATATCTAACTATTTCAATTTTTGGCACTATTGCATATAGTACTGTCTTAAATTTCAATTCCCAACTGCTCACTACTACTATATAGAAATATAATTGGTTTTGCATATTTTCTTGTGTCCTGTGACTTTTCTAAACTCATTAATTACTTCAAGAAGTTTTTATAGATTTCTTAGAGTTTTGTATGTATTACCATAAAGTACTAGAGTGATTTGGACTTTTTTGATGGTATCCTCACTGATTTTCAAATCAGATATGGGAGAAGGTACTCTAGCCAATCAATTTTAAGTACATGTAGAGCAATAAATGTTTAATGAAAAGTTCCTCTCTCTATGTTCTTTTTTATTTCTCTTAGGTGTTCCTAACTTAGAATTTCAAAGATATATACTGTATTTATAGAATGGAGGATTCAATATCAATATTTATATCACAATCAATTCTCTCCAAATGATCTATAAAATTAACTCAATCCCAATCAAAACCCCTGAAGATTATTTCATAGATATCAGCAAGCCTATTCTAAAACATATGTGGAATGAAAAATGAATTAGAATAGCCAAAACATTTTTTTAAAAGAGGAGCAAAGTTGTAGGACTCATACATTGCTGGTGGTAATGAAAAATGGTACAACTTTGCATGGTAGTTTGTTTCTAAAATTAACTATATAATTACCATATGACCCAGCACCCTGCCCCATAAATGTTCACTCAAGAGAAATGAAAACTTATATCCACACAAAAACAAATGTTTCAGACCCTTTGTTCATTATTTTTTCAAAGATTTTATTTATGTTTATTTCAGAGAGAGAGAGAGAGAGAGAGAGAGAGTAAGAGAGAGTGTAAGCAGAGGAAGAACAGAGGGAGACAATCTCCAATAGACTCAGCACTGAACTAGAGCCTGTTATGGGACTCAATCCCAGGATCCTGAGATCATTACCTGAACCAAAACCAAGAGCTGGTCACTCAACCAACTGAGCCAAACAGGCACCCCAAATTTGTTCGTTATTGACAAAAAGTGAAAATGGCCCAATTGCCCTTCAACTCATGAAAGCATAAAAAAGTATGATACATCTGTATAATAGAATACTCCTCAGCAACAAAAAGTAACAAACATTCAGCAATGTAGATGAATCTCACATGTATTACACTACGTGGAAGTAACTGGACTCAAAAGCTACAAATACATGATTTTATTTATATGACACTCTAGAAAAGGGGAAACTATAGGTAGGGAGAAAAGATTAGTGGTTGTCATGGATTAGTGGTTGGGTAGAAATTGGCTACAGGGAGCCATGTTTTGAGATTGAACAAACGTTTTGTATCTTGAGATGATGGTGGTTATGTGCCAATGTGTCAATGCTCATAGAATTTTACAATGAAAAAAGTAAATTTTACAGTATTAAATTTAAAACTTAATTAAAATATTTTTTTCTGAAACTATGAATAGGTATGTAAGACAAAGAAAGAGGAAAATTTCACTACACTAGATTCTGCTTTTGGTCCACTTAAAATAAATCATCTAGTCTGGAGGCCATGTTTAATAGTCGTAGACAAAATGGAAAGTTTCTGATTTAAAAATGTAAAAATGATGTAAAAATGGTGTAAAAATGGCCCCCATTATATGCTTCTTAAAGGACATATTTTTAATAACCAACTTTGGACAAATGGAAGAATCTGTCTAAGAGATAGTTTTCTTATCACTAAATTATCAAATAACTCAATGTAAACAACTATGCTGTAGGAATCTGGAGTGAGGGGACCTGATAGTCTTTCAATTCCTCCAAATCCTGAGATTCTAATACTCTATCAACATGGGATCAGTGGGTTGTACAAATTTATGTGAATGGCTGATACTTATAAAGCCAAACTATTGAAAAATTGAGCTTATTCAAGTTTTTAAACTTTTACATATAAAACATTTATATACAACTTCTGAAAATTGACTTTAAATCACTAAAGATGATTATGTTTTTTTATTTTTATTTTTTAGAATTGATTAATTTGAGAGAGAGAGAGAGAGAGGGAGAGAGAGAGCTGGGGAGGAGCACTGGAAGAGGGAGAGAGAGAGAATCCTCAAGCAGACTCCTCACTGAGTGCAGAGCCCAATACAGGGCTTGATCCCGGGACCCTAGGATCATGACCTGAGCCAAAATCAAGGGTCTGCCAGTTAAACAACTGAATTACTCAGGAGCTTCTGTTTTTTGATGTTTTTAAACTCACATATGTCTGCTTCACATTATCATTAGATCAATAACCCTATTCAGTGTTACCTTTCCACTTGCTATTTAATATGGATATTATTGAATTTAGTTGTAATTTATTAAGAATGTATTCAACTAGTTTTATATTTATATCTAGAAAAAACACTAAAAAAACTTAAACTTTAATGGCTAATTTAACTGGAAAGCTCAAAATAATCAGCTGCCCACCTGTGCTTAAATTAATATTTCTTCTCCTTGGGAAATATAGATATGAATAGGTAAATATAACCTATATTTCTCATTATTCTTCACTTCTTATAATGGGTAAATGGGACTATAAGGATCTATTAGGACAAATTGAATGGACAATCATCAGTGTTTGGGCACATGGAAATAAATAGACTTGTAGATAGAAGGTACTTTTAACAGAGTTAGGCAGAAACATCAATAATTCCAAAGAACTTCTTCCCACTGTTTTTTTTTTTTTTTTATCTTATATGTAGTAGGCACTATGCTAATTGGGACTATCTTTGACAGAAGTAAACATAGAGTAGTCAACCAGAATATTATTTAAGTAAAAAACAAAGTTCAGACTAAATTCAGGACTTATCATTGCTCTTTATATATGTCTTTCTGTTAGTAAGTAAGTGCATTACCACTTTATATTTGCCTGTAGACATCATATATGTAGACATTATATGAACAATTATGATACAGTGTATGCTTTTCTCTAGATTACCACGATTTTAAATATGTCAAACATCAGTTTTAAATATATATAAAGGATTTCTTAATTATAGACTTATTGATTTCTACAACATAGCTTTTTGAGCTGTGATTTTTTGCATGTTAGACATGATTATCACCAAACACCTCTCGAAAATAAAAGTAGCTTCTGTGATCTAATGTCTAATATTGTTTAGATTGTTACTTCTAAAAAAAACGGAAATCTCTTCCCATAGGAAGTGAATTTAGTACTTAATTTCTAAATCTTTTTGGTCACTTGTAAAAAAGTACAGAACAAGTTTTGATATGCCTTAGCTTTGCTGCACCTGATCAGTAAGGTCATGGAGAGTAAGAGTAGCACAGGTAATAACTCATGTGTGCACAGCAGTCCTTTGCTGTACAAGATGATAGTGTGCAACCAGGATGCACTTCGAGTCTTCAACAATAAGGAGAATCTCAAATCAGTCTAAGCTATAGATTTAATATCCAGTCGGAGTTATATGAGCTTAAATATCATTACTCAGAGGAAGACGATTTCCCTCCTTGCTGATTATCGTACTAGGTAGCTCAGAGAGGGATATATGATTCATGAAAAATTAAAATATCATTCTGGTATGGTTGAATAATGTGCCCCAAATATCCACGTCCACCTAGACCTCAGAATGTGACCTTGTTTGGAAATAGGGTCTTTGAAGATGCGACTAAGTTATGGATGGAGATGAGATCACGTTGGATTATAATGGGCCTTAAATCCAATAAGAGTCTCATAATAAGGGACAAAAAGAGATACACACAGAAAATAAAGTCATCTGAAGTCAACGGTAGGAGATATTGGAGTAAATCCAGCACAAGCCAAGCAATGCCTGGGGCCACCAGAAGCTGGAAGGGGTGAGGCACGGATTGTTCCCTTGGGCCTTCAGAAGGAGCATGGTCCTAATGACACCTGTATCTCAGACTTCTAGCCTCCAGAACTGTGGGAAAACTAGGACACCACCATTGTGGTAATTTGTCACAGAAGCCCTGGAAGACTAAAGACAAACATACAGCCAAAAGTAGAAGAGTACTTGGGTTCATTTTAATAATTGTACATATATATTATAATTTTTAAAAACATTTAATCATTCTAAAGGTATCTTTTTTATATATAGTGAATATCCACATATCAAACTTTGTAAGTAGTTTTACCATTATTTTCATCCCTATTTTACTGCATGGTTATTTTAGATTAACTTGAATTTCTCTCAAACAAATTACTTTCGTTTTTGATAGGCCAAAATGACCCAGCCTAGTTCTACGGTAGAATAATCAAGATAAGTGGATGAACCAAAATTTCAGAATAAGAAAAATATTCCCCATGAGCAAGGGTACTCTATTTGTACTTTCCATTCTCAGGCTGCACTGAAACATTTAATTTATTTAGCATAAAATATATAAACACTGCTATTCTCTAAATGTCTTCCCCTGCACATTTAATTTTTCTTTAACTTGCTAATGGTTGCCATCTGTTTGAGTCAGTAAGTTATCATGTTACACTTGATTGATTAATTAAATCTTGACTCAGCAATTTGACTATTTTTCTTTTTTTTTTTCAAAGATTTTCTTACTTGAAGAACTCTCTCTCTTAAGAATAGGAAAGCCCCTAATGTGAGAAAATTCTCCAGGTACTTAGAAAATGAATGATAATTGTAACCTCCTCAGGGAGAAATAGGCCCATCAGGATTAGCCTTTATAGTTCTAGATCCACTCAGCAGAAAATTGCACAGACATTTCAACAGTCATTCATGGGTTCACAGACACCTTGAAGCTTCCTTTTAAAGAGTACAAAGGATGTAGAGAAATGGGACCTTTCGTTTGACTTTTGTAATTCAATGCATAAGAATTTGAAACTGACTAGTCCTGAATAATTTCTCCAGCACCCAAGCTGAAAGTCAATAAGGATACCAACGAAAAAACTGATTCACTTTGGTATTTTCTGGTAATAAATAGTAGAATGACAGCGGGTTATAAAAAGACTTTTATTGCAGAAACTTTGAGGACAGTCATTTCAAACAAAGTTCCTTTTTGTCTGGGTGAGAAGACATGGTCATGTTTTATGGGTCCACCAGGGTCAGTCATCTAGAATGAATTCTTCCTACTTAATCACTTCTCTGATTGCTTGATTGTTCTTATTGTTTGCACTGCAGTTTCTCTACTCCAACAAGTAAGATGTCATTTCCCTTCTTTATTCACGTTGGCACAGACCTTCTGGAGTGGAATGTTGTCCTGGCACACAGTCACTGCTGCACCACGGAGATATGTGGCATTTATAAAGCACTTCTCATATTCAGGTTACATATCCAAATTGTGCACCATCTGGGTTAATACAAATAAAGTTGTAATAAATCATTCAACACATTGTGGAATTTCATATAAATCCATATAAATTTTTTTTTACTTACCACATGGATGTTTTCCAACAAATCTATGGCTCGATAAATTCAAGTAAGTTTATTTGTTAATAATCCCATGATTATAGCTTCATTTGTTAGTTGTTTTATGCCTCATGTAAAAATGTCATTTTTTTATTGCTAGCAGGGGAGTCTTGATTCAAACCATTTAATACATTGCCTTTTGTGCAGATGGGTTTTGTCCATCCACTGTGCTTCATCATGTCTAAATTCTGGGGCAGCAGCAATGTTAACAATATACCCAGTGATTAAAAAAAAAAAAAAAAAAGATGTTATATTTTAACTGAGTTTCACCTTTATGCAAATGAGATCAATATATGTTCCGTCTTCTTTCCTCTTACAGTAGAAGAAGTATCTTCCAGGTTCTCACACAATTCTTAGAATCTTGCTGAGTATCGACTATGAGTGGGTCTGGAAGCAAATGATGCAAAAGGACAAGAGTGATATCACCTCAACATAGTACTCTTCTTGGGTATTCTATTCTTAAAGTTTGATGAAATTACTGTTTTGTGTCTGTCTCCCCTACTAGACTATAAATGTGGTATCTTTGTAATAGCATCTGTTGATCACATGAAACTACAACAAAAGCTATTTAACTACAATGGAAAAGGGGAATTTATTATTAAAGGAAACAAGGGAATCTCAGAAGTGTAATCTCAAGCCTTACAGGCATCTCAAGGTTATCATTCACATGCACAACTCTCTTCTCTTCCCAATCACATGCTGTGTCATCTTGTTTCATATTTTTGTTCTACTTCCTTCTCTCAATCCTCCAGAGTAGGAGGACAAACAGTATCACAGCAGTTTATAAATATCTAAGGTCAAACAACTGCTGAAATTAGAACCTAGATTTTTTTGGATTTCAGCTTTGTGCTCCCATTTTGACCCTGTAGCAGTGTTCAAAATATGATAGAGTGCTTTAGGAATTGCTATTAGCCAAAAGTTAACTGTGGCAACGGAAAGGCCAGTGGAGCGAATACTAATGCTCTTGGTTGGAATTTCAATTCTATTATGTACTATCTGTCTGGTGGGGTGTGTTGGGGGCAGGGAGTGTGAATCACTTAACCCCAAACTTCAGTCTTCTCCTCTGTGAAATTATGGAAAATAATACCTGCCTTTCATGACCAGAATTTTGGTATTATCAAATAAAGTAATATATAGAAGCATTCTAAATTAAAATGTATAGACAAATGTAAACTATTAACTACCTCTACTGTTTTATAAAATGGGTAATAATTTATAATTCTTTGCTATTACATTTTTTGTTCACTCTTTAAACTCCTTGTACCTTTCTCCATCCACCCTCCCATGTCCTGATTTCTTTTTTTTTTTATTATTTTATAGATTTATTCATGAGAGACACAGAGAGAGAAGCAGAGACATAAACAGAGGAAGAAACAGGCTCCCCACAGGGAGCCCAAAGTGAGACTCCATCCCAGGACCCCGGGATCATGCCCTGAGTCAAAGGCAGACACACTCAACCCCTGAACCACCCAGGCATTCCCCCATGTCCCGATTTCAAATTTAGAGAAAGAAAAGTAAAATTTTTCCACATTTAAAAAAAAAGATGTATTTATTTAAGAAAGAGAACAGGGAGAAAAATCCAAGCAAACCCCCAACTGAGTGTGGAGCCTGGTGCAGAATTCTATCCCAGGACCTCAAGTTCACAACCTGAGAGGAAACCAAGAGCTAGGTGCTTAACTGACTGAGCTACCAGATACTCTGCTTTTCCACATTTAATTTCTACCTAGCATGTTATTATTGTTTAGCCATAGTTCTTAACTATAATATTCATAAAGAATAGATGACAAGATATGAACTGTGTTTCAGTGAATCTCAATCCATTTTCAAATTGAAAATTTAACTGCAATTTTCATAAGTCTGAGATCTTGTCATTAATCCTTAGAACAGTGATTCATACCTTGGATGTCAACAGATACAGCTCCTTGTTGAATATCTCCAGAATTTCAAACTGCCTAACTAAAATCATACATGTATCCATGTATGTATATCTACATAGATGTCCTTGCTTATAGGGATTATATTAAATGATCACTGATTAATTTCATGAGAAATTAAATTAATTAGTTAATAATTATATTTATTTGGTAGATAAATTCTTGTTTAAAACCATGGACCTGTGAGTTAAAAAAAAAAAAAAAAGGAAAGGAAAGCATCTCTTGATAGTCCAAAGTTGGAGAAACTCTGTATTTGAATTTTTAAAACAAATTGGCTCTTAGCTGTACTGTGAATGTCCTAAAAGGAGGGAAATTATACTCAGAACCATGCACAGCAAAAGTTCAAACGGCAGGGAGCAACTTCAAAATGAAGTTATCCACAACCTGCTTCATCAGTAAGATGCTCATTGTATAGAGGAAGAACTGGGAAGCTGAGTGTGAATGTGCCACAGAAACAGCATGGAGCATGTACTAGTTCAGTAAGAGCCCCTCCCCACCAAAGTCATGTCTACACAGAGCCTCAGAATGTGATCTCATTTGGAAACAAAGTCTCCACAGATGTAATTTAGTTAAGATAAGGTTGTGCTTGAGTAAGGTGAGCCTGAATCCAGTGACTGGTGTCATTATAAGAGAGAGATTTAGAGACAGACACACAAGGCAGAAGGCCATATGACAAAGGAAGCAGAGACTAGAGTGTGAAGCATCCATAAGCTAGGTGGTGCCACAGCTTGCTGACAACCAGCAGGAGCTAGCAAATGACAACAAAAGATCCTTTCCTAGAGCCTCCAGAGAGAGCATGGCCCTGCCCACACCTTGATTTTCTGCTTCAGGCCTTCATCCTGTGAGAGAATAAATTTCTGTGGTTTTAAGCTACCTACTTGGAGTATTCATTATGGAAGACTTAGGAAATAACACAGAAGGTTGAAGGATTTTTGAAAATTATGTTTACCAATTAACAAGCTCTACTCTTCCATCTGCAAGTGCAAGGCAGGTGTATTTCCCTGGATTTTTTGGCTTCCTGTCAGTTTTCAATTTTCCAAAGTCAACCATGAATCCCTAATTCAGCACACAAATTAAAGTTAGTTGCCCAAACATGATATGCAATTTTCCAAAGTATTTAATTTACTTAGTTCCTTGATTTGTTTACACTCTGAGCATCTGAGTCATTTACTTATGTAAGTGAAATGACGTATTTATACACAATTCTCTGTGCAAATGCATATAGTTATGCATATTAAACACAGGAACATGACTTACTTTTTTCCAGAATCAACACTTTTCTAGAGTCTCCAATAAGACAACAGCCATCAGTTAAACAGCCATTAAGTTAGAACTTACGCAGAAATTTACTAATGTGCAGTGTTGAAAAACATTATATGTTATATGTGTGATAAAATTGCACAGAACTCTGGGTTTCTGGGAGCGAAAACAATTGCACCAAACTAAAGATACATGTACACACACACACACACATAAATGAGGACATGAAAGCTAGTGAATAGCCTATCTTAAAAATAAAAATAAAAACATCATTTTCCCAACCATGTATCATACTGGCTTTGAATATCTGTGTACAACAGAAATCCCCAAGGGGGATTCACACCCCCACCCCAGGCCTCACTTCCACGAATTTGCATTCAGTAGGTCTTCAGGGAGGCACAGAGAACTGTAACTTTTTAGCAACTGCCTTGTGTCTAAGTATGAGAATTAGGATTCCAGTTATCCCAACATCAGTTTTCAACAATGTGAGTCCTCCAGGACCTTCTGGAGAATTTAGATGTAATGGATGAAAACCTCCAAGCCCTTGGAATATTTGTGACGAAACTAAGGCTCACGAAGTCAGGGAAGCGCTCTGGCTAATAATATTTAATATCAATTGACTAGTCCTTCAAAAAGTATTCTAAAATTTTTGATTTATGATCTTTTTTTATAAAGATTTTATTTATTTATTCATGAGAGACACACAGAGAGAGAGAGAGAGAGGTAGAAACACAGGCAGAGGGAGAAGCAGCTCCATGCAGGGAGCCCGACGTGGGACTCGATCCCAGGACTCCAGAATCATGCCCTGGGCCAAAGGCCGGTGCTAAACCACTGAGCCACCCAGGGATCCCCTTGACTCATGGATTGCTAAATTCACAAATATCGGAAAGAGAAATAAGGTATACCATGCTAAAAGTTCTGCATGCAATAACTGCAAACCCCAAATCATAAGACATATACACTATTGTTGAATCACCATATGTGGACTTAATGAGGATAAAATGCAATGAGTATAGAAAGATCCTATTCTATGGCTGCTACTTAATAAAAGATCTCTACTTTTAAAAAAGAAAAGAGTTCAGGAAAAAAAAAACTTTCCTTGTACTGTACTTGAAACTTTTCTCTAAATTTTTGATTATTAAAAAAAAAATGCTACTGCATTATTTCTGAGACTATAAATAATGATACAGTAGAGATTCTGTCTAGATGCCAAAAATCCCCTGGTCTAGGATCCGGTCCTGAATTCTATAAACAACAACAATAAAAATTCATTTGTGAATTAATTTCACATTCAGAAGGTTTGGCTGTATTGGAGAGGCCAACTCACATTAGTCAAATTCATAAGAGGAGGAAGTATAAATTGAACAATACAATTGTTGGATTATAATTTTTTATTTTTTTTTATTTTTTTTTTTTATTTATAATTTTTTAAATACACAATGTCCACAGGCATCAACCATTCAGAATGACTGGTGGAATAGTCTCTTCCTACAAGGAAATGTTTTAATGGAGGTTCTAAGTAAATCAGAAGAGGATGTTGGGTAAACACGGAACAAGAGTTAAAGGATGGTTAGTGTCTGACATCATCAAGCTATCATAATGCATACATATTTTTCCATTACGTGTGGAAGTCATGGGCTTTGAAGTCAAGAAGACCTAGACTGGAATTCTGATTCTAAACTTTATTAATCTGATCTTGAACAAATTAATTAAACTTTTAAGCCTCAGTATCCTCACTCAAAAAGCAAGAATGGTAATTTTACAAGATTCATTTGATGATTAAATAAACTCATGTACATAAAACATTTAGCACACAGCTTATACTAAATAAATGTTAACTTCTGGTTACTATCATTATTTTGCCAGCTAAGTGAGCTGAATAATTTCACTGGAAGGCAGAGGCTCCTTCTCTTGTAGACAGGCTTGGAAATATACTGGTAAATTGTGACTCATTGTCTTACTGTTTCCAGCCTCCTTGGTAACTTTCCACTTTGTGTTAACTAATTCAGTATTTCTGCAGACTGGGTGAAATGCTATTGATACACTAGAACTTTAGAAAAGATGATACAGGCAGTTTTTATAAGATGCCTAACCAGATGCATCAAACAGTTTAAGGGCTTAACATACGTTTGATGAATGAATAACTACATGAATAAATGATAGCAATGCATAGAATTGGGATGTCTTCAAAAGTCCTCAGTACTATTGATAATAGATTATCAATTAAGATAGATGACTTATACAGTTGTCTAACCTCAGTCATTATGTATAGACTTTTTTTTTTAACTTCATTCTCAGTTATAACCTTTGAGTTATAGGGTTACTTTAAGGGTATGAAATACTTTTTGGAAAAACAATGGTGAAACTTAGCCAAAAAATTCTCTTCTGGGCAACTCATTTTCTGGTGATTCCAATGCATGTGTTGTTACCTTCCTAAGGGGCAGACCCCATGTATAAAATAGCATCACAGATGTTTAATAATTCAATACCATTTCCAATAATACCCTAATCATTCCCTGGGTTGTTTGTCACATATACACTATATTATAAATTCCATTTGGAAGAGAGTATCATGTTAAACTGAAGGTCATAGACTCTATTGTGATTACTTGTACCCATAATAACAAAGGAGAGAGAAAGCATTATGATCAAGAAATAGCTCATATACAAATTCCTAGGTATTTAGGAGGAGTTTAACTATTCGACTCTTAAACGCTTTATAGTATAATTGATAGCTACAGCAAATGTGTTTTTAAACTACAGAATTTTTTCCTGTTAAAAAATAGCTCTTTTTTCCTTTTGAGAAGTTGCCGTTAGATCCGTGAGCTTCTCTTTCTTTGCCTCAAACCTATTTTATTTTCTGAGCTAAAAGGAAAGAGGGCAGGAGAGGCAATGTCAGAGAGCCCGATGACAATGATAAGCTTTCCTGAGTGATTGGACACAGCTAATTTGTACTTCATTGTTCTTGGGGCCACACGTGAACAATGCAGTGTTTTAGAGCTCACCCTGAAATCACCTCATCAGCAAGGTAAGCAGGTGAGCTAGCACTTAAATTCTACACCGGGAGCCTTAGCTCAGTCTCACGTCCAAACACTTTTCATTTCCTCAGAAATCCTAATGAGGCCTCTGGATTTGAAAGTAATCTGTCTTTCACTTTCTGAAAGACCAGGGCTCTCAGGGTCTCCTGCCAAACAGGTTTTGAGAGTTAGGAAAAAAAATCCCACTTTTCCCTTCACACAACTAAGAATATCTGGGAATCGACTCCACGTATCTGACCAGAGAAATGATATCACAGAAGTATTGTTCTTCTGACCCATGTTCAGCTACTCTGTGTCATGTAAGTAGCATGTGTTTATCATCTCATGGACACTCTAAGACAAAGCTTTATGACATTAATTAACATCACTAGGGATCCCTGGGTGGCACAGCGGTTTAGCGCCTGCCTTTGGCCCAGGGCGCGATCCTGGAGACCCGGGATCGAATCCCACATCTGGCTCCCCGTGCATGGAGCCTGCTTCTCCCTCTGCCTGTGTCTCTGCCTCTCTCTCTCTCTCTCTGTGTGACTATAATAAATAAATAAAAATTAAAAAAAAAAAACATCACTAGCAGTAACCCCTAAGCTCTGTGCTTTGCAATTGCTATTGGCTAGGGACAGAAAAAGCCACATCTGCCAGGAAATATTATTTATTCAATAGATTTTCTAGAACCCATCACCATAATCCCTTCCCACAAAAATGAAAACCTCCAATAATATAAATCATTCACAGGTTATGACACTTAATTGAACACACTAAACTGAACAATTGCTCTGATTCCCAAAATAACAGCTGCCTTATTATTGGAATGGTCTTGTAATAAAAAAGCAAAACATGACTCTCGCTTTTCCTACTCCTGATGCTCCCCTCCTGTCAGAATGCACCCGAACTACTAAATCCTTTATTGTTTCAAACCACATATCAAATACAGTCTAGTTGTGCTACAGTCTAGTACACACACCTCCACATTTGTCATTGGCCCAGAAGGAATAGAGATTTTTTTAATTAATTATATGCATAAAGGAAATGTCATAAGCTGAATGATCCATCTTTTTCAATTTTTAGATATTTTCTCTCCTTTTGCAATCTAATAATTTCCCATAATAAATGTTGCATGTCCTTCTCCAGTTAATTATTTATGTTGATGAAACATGGCACTTACTGAGCCTTCTAGGATTTCAAGTTGAACATGATTGCTAGCTATGCACAGAGAGGGATTGCAGCTCTTAAAGGATTTTGGTATGTGGGAAATATTTTAGGGTTTTTTTTCTTTTAATTCAGCATTCACCAATCCATTTTTCCCATACAAAATAATTCAGTCTGCCATTACCCCCATTCTTGTTCTCTGAATGTCATTTCATATATTGAAAAAATAGAGATCACCAGGCAAATTTCAGAAGTCCAACTGACACCATAGCTACTTCTCAACTTACAGGCAATGACTTAGAACTACAAATACTCAAGGTTTAAGAATATTTTTTCTTTTTAGTGTAAGAACTCCTTTCACTCAGAATCTCTGGATAGCAGAAATACTTCAGTCCTACTATAAGCAGTTTTCCTGAAATCCTAGACCAACTTTAGAGAAAAAGGATTTATGTGATTCTTTACTTACTGAGAGGGAAAATTTGGAGGGAATGTATTTGGAAGACTATTGTCTATGTGACTTCTCTTCTTAACATTTATTTAAAAACAGCTAGGATTTCTAGGGAGTTTGAAGTCTAGTTTTCTGATAGAAGTCAGTAAAGGGTGAAACAGCTCAAGATGAAGGCCATTGGGAAAAGAGAAAATGAGCTAGAAGCAGAGATATTCCGCTCATTGCAAACCAAAATTCTAGCTACTGTAAGAATTATTGACAGTACTTGTTGATGGTTTGGCTTCCCTTTTTAGGAAAAAGAATACAAGGGCAGGAGACACCTGTGTGAATGTGTTTTTACATTCTTATAAGACCATGAAGAGGAATATTTTTAAAGAGCTTTATAAAAATAAAAGGTGAGATGAATCTTGAGCAAAAAGAAAAATTCATTGCCCTTGACCTATTGAAGCAAGTCTTAATTAAAAAAAATATGTATTTATTCATTAGAAACAGAGAGAGAGGGGCAGAGACATAGGCAGAGGGAGAAGCAGGCTCCTTACAGGGAGCCCGATGTGGGACTCGATTCCGGATCATGCCGAGCCAAAGGCAGATGCTCAACCACTGAGCCACCCAGATGCCCAGCAAGTCTTAATCTTTTAATTCTGCTTTTCATTGTGTAGATTTTTTTCTAAGTTAAAAAGTTAATATTCATGAAAGCAGAAAAAGAACATACAAATACAAAATGAATAATATATAAAGTAAGAAAAAATCACACAAAAAATAAAACTTTAAAACATATAAATGTTACCCAAAAAACCCCAAAATAACACATTTTATTAAAGCCATGTATTTTATTAATTAATGACCTGATACACTTCTTTAGCATTTTTATTTCTCACATTTTTGGGGGTTACCTGCTCTTCAATCATCTCACACAACAATGATCTTTTTAAATCAATTAGTTTTTCTTCTAGCATGAGGAATGGGCACTTATTTTTTATTATTGATAAGGTAGAAATATTTCAGCTTCAAACTGGTTTTTGGTAATGTCAGTGTAAATTCTTAGGATTGTGATTAAATTTGGGCAAGTCCTAATAAATGTCACATATGAGCTGTATGATTTGGAAGAAATTTCCAAACAAAAATCTGCTTCTTCTCCATTATTATCCAAATACTTCTACTGCAGGTTATCGGCATATTGGAGGGTAAGAATATTACTAATATTTATTCCCACAGCTAGCTTAATTACAAACAGATGAGACTTTGAGCCTTCTAAATATATCCTGCTAAAGCCAAACAAAATGTATTCTCAATTCAACTTTTATTTAGCAAGACTCTCTAAATGCCCATAGCCACTCCAGTGACACTCCAAGAAAGAAACTTGGTTTCATTTGCTTTGTGGTAAATGACAAATCTCTGATTATCGCCCTAGGAAGGAAGGAAAACTAAATATCAATATCAACAAAATACAAACACTACTCGGCATAGCCCTCTGGAGGACAAATATGGGAGATGCTCCAATATTCGGTATTTGAAATCCAGCTGATACTACATTAATAACGGAAGATAAAGGATTTTTAAAATATAGTGTTAATAAATAAGAAACTGATGTCATGTTTACTATTTGCAATCTTCTCAGGTGACCTTTAAAATTTCTTTAACGTCTGGAGGGGATTGGCTGAATGATCTCCTTGTTATGTATGATTAAGTTGATAATTCTGAGAAACCGAACAAGTTCACAAGCAATTTCCAGGAATTTCTTAAGAAGCAAGCAATTCTAAGAATTCTAATTAATTCTTATTCTAAAATTCTAATTGAATTCTAATTAGATTAACAAGAAGCAATTTCTAGGTTTGCAACAATGAAAATAGTGTTTCATCTTTTTCCCATCCATTTCTCATTTGAAGGGGATATTACTGAGAAAGCCTTTTGCTAAAGGATCCCTCCCAGTTTTTTAAACTTGGTTTCTTTGTACTCTAGATGGAGCACTTAGCCTTCCACTTTCATTTTTTTTTTTTGTTTCCTCAAGACTGAATTACTTTCATGGAGGATTTGGGAAAGGCTTTCTCTAGAAGGCTTTATTGGTGGCCTTCAAAAATAATTAAGGAATTTCAACTCTTTCATACAAGATGACTCATCCTATCCAAACAACTGTGTTTATGTGTTTCAACAATTACATTCCTGCTTGGTCTCCTGATTTCTGGTTCATAACTAAGAAATGAGTGTGTTAGTCAGTTCCTCATTATTTTAAATGGTCCAAGAATAGTCCTTAAAAAGAGTTTTAAAAAGAAAAGAAAAGAAAAAAGAAAAGAAAAGAAAAGAAAAGAAAAGAAAAGAAAAGAAAAGAAAAAGAAAAAGACAACCTACAACTACGAGTGAAGTTGGCAAGCTTGTCATTAGCATATGCAGCTAGCATGTGCCCATGCCCCTGGCAACATCCAGGTCGGTCCTAAATTTGTCATAGCTAAAATGTTCTAGGAGCAATGATATTCAAGGGTTTTGTAGTGTTTTCATTCTTTTCTTCTTTTAAATTGAATTTGTTACTGATTCACTGATACATTAAGTATCTTGTAAAATCCCAGTGAGAAGATAATTATGATTTCTTTGTTTCCAGGGACATTGAATAAAAGAAAAGTCAGAGCTTAGATATCTTAACATTTTGTATTAGCCAGCAAACTAACATTATAAAAACACAAAGCTTTCTAAATTCAAAACTATAAAGACTCTATATAACTAATGATCCATTTCACTAGATAAGAATGAAAGACCTTAAAAAAAGCTTCCTATGGCCACACTATAAAGTAACCTTAGGATTTACAGGATTTAAAATAATTATTAATGCTTAGACTAAATTTTATAGCTCTGTATGTGTTTTGTACAGAAAAAGTGATTTATTCCTGAAATATAAAAGTGGGATGGAAGCTTTCCCTTGTGCATTTCTTTTGTGATCTAGGGGACAAGCCAGTTTCACATGCAGTAAATTATGGTGGTAAGTACTGGGATTTATTCAACTCAGCTATATAAAATACACAAACACCCTTTTCCAAACAGGACTGAGAGGTAGCAAAATAGCCATAATCAGTGTGTTCTGCTCCCTAAAGTAAAATAGCCATGAGATTGAAAAAGAAGTTTTTCTCTTCCAACTTTGAAAGAAGCCAGGTTTGCAGTAAGTGTTTTCTATAAGGCTATGAATGTATTCATCTAAGGTAATTTTGGGCTGAGGTCAACTAAAAAAAAAAAAACAAAAAACAAAAACAATGCTATTTGAATAAATTGATCATTACTAGAAAAACTGAATGCTTTCCCTGACCTTCAAAGCATTGAAACATCCTCTGTGCCCTCTTTGTATTATCCCAAGCACAATCATCTCATGGTACTTAAAACTCAGTGTTATAATTGCCTATTTACCTATTTCTCCCATCAGAGAAAGCAAGATCATTAAAGGCTGATAATGTCCCTTGTTTATCTTTATCTCACCAGTGCCACAGCCTGTGGGAGGCACTTGTCAAATATTTATTGAATGGATGGATGGATGGATGGATGGATAAGGATAGATGGATGAATGAAAGTAAAATCATCCAGGGGTATTCTAGGTTTGGGACCCAAATCATATTCATATATTTTTATAGACATAGCTGCACATAACATTTAAACAGTAATAAATAACTCCCAAAGTGCTTATGAGACTACATCTAGAACAACAAGAGTTTTATGAAGTTTCTACTGCCAGAAAAGATGACTTTGAGGCAAGGTGATATAAAACAATAGTTGTAAATTCTACTGCTAATAACAGTAATAATCCACAATTATTTGGTGGTCTTCCATTTACTGGTAGAGTATTAATTGTTTCTCATGCATTTATGTCTCACACTCTTACATACTTATTTACTAAAGGGGAAACTGAGGCAACAAAGTAAGTAGAAGTCGCAGAAGAAGTAGAATTGCTGAGGCTCGGATTCAGACACATGGATAGAGAGTCTGTGTGCTTAATCACCAGGCTATATTCTTCTCTTTAGGTAGAAGGACTAAAAGGGAAATATTACCAAATATTACAAAATTTGACTTACAACACATTTTCTGGGTATGAGACTAAATTACTGGTAATGAAAAGATAATTACTTTTGGAAAAGAAGAAAGCACCAAGTTCAAGTATTTTCATTAATTGGAAAATGAACTTCTTGAAATACCATAAAATTACTCAACACTATTTTGTAGCAACACAGAGAATAGATTTGTCCAAGAGTCTTTTTAGATTATAATCACTATGCAAAGACAGAGAGCATTTTAGACCAGGAATGGCATATAGGTTCCAACTTTTGTGCCAAAGTGGTAACTTCCCAGAGATGAATGCTGAGGTTAATCTGGAGAACCTCTACAGTCAATTAGCCCTACTGGTCATGAATACACAAGAGCCCTGCCACTGAGCATGTGCCATCCACATTTGTTGGGCATATTGTTGGGCCAGATACATATCCAGCACAGTGGTTCTTTATTCAGGTTCTATATTAGAGTGCCCTGCAGAGCTTTTGGAAATTACACATATCAGGGAAAGACGATCCGTGACTCCATAAGCTTACAATATGAGGAGAAAAAGCCTTCTAAGCAGATTGTAATGCACAGTTGAAAACAGAAAATAGCTTCCCATGTCTTCATGAACTAGGTAAGCACCTCAAGAGTAAAGATGTGAAAATACTTTTGGTTGAATTCACACATGCCTATGCATTTAAATGTTTTAACAAAAGAATGCAGCATGTCATTTGATAGAAGTATTAGGAGTATGCATATGTTGTATATAAGATTTTGATTTTTTTAAATGTATTATATTAAATTTAAGAATTGTCAGCAAATAAAAAAATAAAAGCAAGATAGGAAAAAAAGCAAGCCAGGAAATATGGCTCCTACTATAGTTGTTGTGACTAACCAGTAATGGCTTCAAAAACTTTGTGGAATCCAGTCTGTTAGTTGCAGTTCAAGGGATAAAAAACAATGTAATTGAAGGGGTAAACTCTTTATTTTGTATTTCCATTTCAAACAGTGAAAGCTCAGTATTATCTGTAGTGAAACATAAGTGAAAGTGCTTCCAATTACTGCAGAAGCACCAAAAGATTTTTAATTACACGAAAGATGCTTTTGAGAATAAGGAAAGGAAAAAATATGGAAGAATTTTGAAAGTTACTTGTCTTTCTTACCACCACACCAAAATAATAAAGTTCTGAAATATTAACATGTGAAGGGTAATCTCTGAGACCTTTTGCCACCTCCTAAAATGGAGAAAGGTTGCATACATTTTTGTCTTGCTGCTATGAATAATAAGAAGCCATGGGATTCCTTGTAGCAATTCTGGAATAATTATGAAATAGCTGATTAAGTTCAAAGTTAGTATGGAAATCTGTTCTTTTAAAAGTCTTCCATAATCTATCTCTGAAGAGAGATAATTCTATCAAATTTGAATTAATCCATAGATAATGGCAAGACTACCGCCCACTACTATGTATCTATATATGAGATATGAATATTGCATGTCTTCTCAGATTTTACATAAAAATAACTCAGGGCAAGATTATAGGAGGGATTAATTGTAAACAGTACGAGTTATGACAATCACCCCCAGAAAAAGATTAATCAATTTCAAGCACATAACTTGACCTAACAATAATAGCCACACAGATATTTCTTTGGAGAGTGGATTTTCTAAATGCAGGTCACACAATGATCCCTTCATAGATCCAATAAAACACTTGAAAAATTACCCTATCTGGTATCATTATAAAGTATAATCAGGTCCCAGTATTATCATCACTACTGAAGCCTATAGTAGAATTAATTGTTCTTCAAGTCAAAAATAGACTCTTTATCAGGAAACCTAAATTAAAGCATTCCAAAAGCTCCCGTTTCGAATAGTTAAGTACATTATTAGTAGTTGAGATATAAGCACTTACTCATTTTATCTTTTGTTCGTGCCTGTTTTCTTTTCCTTCAATTTTGAATCCGTATGTGTACCATACATATCATCGAAGCTGCTCAACATATGTTGGGTTTTCTGCATATTAGGATACTTTGTTCAGAAGGTGTATGAAATAACAGATTTGTACTTTATATAAGAATGACTCAATTAAGGGTTTAAAAGTTTTTTGAAGTGTGGTAAAATATATATAAAGCAAAATTTAGCATCTTTACCATTTTTAACTATACACTTCAATAATATTAACATTACATTCACATTGTTCTGCAGCCAATCTCCAGAACTCTTTGATCTCGTAAAACTGAAGCTCTGTATCCATTAAGCAACAACTCCCCATCCTCCCCTCCTCCCAGGCAGTACCTGGCAACCATATTCTATTTTTTATTTATGAATTTGACTTCTTTAGGTACCTCATATACGTGGAATATTGCAGTATTTGTCTTTTTGTGACTGGCTTATTTCACTTAGCATACTGTCCTCCAGGGTCATCCATGTTGCAGCAGGTGTCAGAATTTCCTTTCTTTTTATGGCTGAATATTATTCCATGGTATGTATAGACCACATTTTGTTTATCTATTCAATCACTGATGGACACTTGGTCTGCTTCCTCTTTGGGGCTGTTGTGAATAAAGCTGCCGTGAACACTGGTATACAAATATGTCTTTGAGACCCTTCTTTCGATTCTTCTGTGTAGAGACCCAGAGTGGAATTACTGAATCATATAGTAGCTCTACTTTAATTTTTTGAGGAACCATCATACTGTTTCTCATAGTGGCTGCATCATTTTGCATTCCCACTAATAGGGCACAAGTTTTCAATTGACTTCCGCACCAACACTTGGGTTTTGTTTTCTTTTTTTTTAATTTTATATATATTAGGCTTTAGGTAGCAACGTTAAATCTAATGTTTTAAATTCAAAGAAGCCCAGTTGTGATTTTTCAAATAATCTATTTAGTATACCTGCTGGGGATAAAATCTGAGCTTTTTTCTTTCTATAGGAGAAAACTGCAAAAGTTGAGGGTGAGGAAAATAAAACTTTCCTAACAACTGTGGGTAAGAGGCAAGCCCTATCATCTTTCCCTCAACTTACCAACATGGTGCTTTGTATAAAATCTGTGCTTAGGAAATAATTTCTTTTGACAAATGGGATAAAATGTCTTAACTTCCCACAGTTTTAAAATTCAAAGTGAGTTTTCAAGATTCCTCAGGGGGAAGGACATACACTTTTAGGTGATTACCCTCATCTGCCTAATAAATGCTACCTCACTTAGTAACTACCTTATTTGGTTGTTCTGAGAATTAAATGAATAATCCATGTAAAGCACTCAGGACTGCCCATTATAAATTCAGTAAGTATTCACGGTGATCATTTTTATAAATATTTGAATACTGTAAAAAGCAATAGATAAGCAAGAATTATTAAATGCCTAACAATATCTGTAACAGTATATTACACACTGTGTTGAACATTATCAAAATAAAAATAGAACCTCTGCCCTAAAAATATAGAAATATAGTTTAATTTGAAAATAAAGAAATATAAACACAAAAAAAGTAAAGTATAATGCAAGGCAGGATTAAAATACCTCTTTTTGAAACTCCCTTTAAGTGTCAAGACTTTGTATTATTCTTGCTCTCATAATACTTTTTCCCTAATTTTCCCTCCACCCCTATATAATTTTGACCTCAGTTCCCTACTCTTCTGTTTTTGCCTATTCTCTCTATTAATGATTTTATCTGCTGTCACTTCACCACCATGAGGATGATCACAGCCTGGATGCCTCTCTTTCAATATTGCTGATTCAACTACCTGATGAGCAATGAGATGCCAGCACCATCTGAAAATAGATCAAAACTCAAGAACCTGTTTCAATTGTTGTTTTTGTTTCTACTTGATACAACAATGCTGCCAGAATCCTTTATTTCTTCCTCCTCATCTGCAGAACAAAACCTAGAAACCTTAGCCTGTGATTTAAAAACATTCACAATTTGGCTTAAAATTAGTTTTTCAGCTTTATCTTCCCTACATATACTCTAAAGTAATAAAACCAAGCTACATATAATTGTTCTTAAAGAACTTACAATTTTCTTCTTTGTACTTTGGGAATTTAGTTTTCTCATCTTTGTATTTGCCCTTTTATTTATCTCCACCTGTTGAAATCTTATTCAGACACCAAGTTTCAGCTAAAATTCTGATTCTTGTACCCCCACCAAAAAGAATGTCCCCCTGGACCTCACAGTTCTCGGTACATAAACTATGCCTATTTTGAGGTACCTTGTTTCTAGATAGATATCTGTGACTATGCCCTAGATTGCCAGTCCCTTACAATGACTTCATTGCCTTTGCATCTTAAAATGAATAAATGAATACATAAATAAATGGCTCAGCGAATGAATGAATAAATGCATAAGAGTACATTTTTAAAGGAAAATTAACTTTGTAATTGTATAGAGTATAAGAGAGTCCAGAGTCAGTGAGTCACCCTGACAATTGTTGCATCGTTATAAGCATAAAATCCATGTTGGACCTGCCTCGGAAGAGTGGATAATTGATTTCAACTACAAAAAAGGTACTTTTTTTTTAATCATAAAATGTATAACTCACATGTTACTTTTATTTCACTCAGCTACCTTTGCATATTTTATTTCAGAATCTAACTACACAAAGGGTGTCTTAGTCTTCTCAGGCTGTCATAACAAAATACCATAGACTGGGTGGCTTGGACAACAAGATTTCTATTTTTCTCATTGTTCTGGAGGCTAGAAAATGCAAGGCCAATGTCCTGCAGAGATTAGTTCTTGGTGAGAGATCTCTTCTTGGCTTGTAGATGGCCACCTTCTTATTCTGTTCTCACAAGGTGAAGAGCAAGCACCTTTTCATATAGGGGCAGGAATCCCATTTTGAAGACCCTATCTTGATGGTCTCATTGAATTCAAATTACCTCCAGAAGGCTTCATCCATCTCCAAATACCATCACAATGGAGGTCAGGACTTCAACTTGTGAATTTGGGAGGACACAATTCAGTCCATAACAGTAGGAGAGGTGAGAAAATGTTTTACTTTTCAAAGAGAAGTGTCCAACATCCTGTTAGAGTGGCATTTGGCAAATTGTCAAAAATCCCTGAGAATTCCTTAGCAGATCAGAATATAAATTTCTGACTTTACTCAAACAACAGTAGGGAGAAATAAATATATTATTTATATTATGTTATTTATTGTTATATATCATATATATTTTATATATACAATATATACAATTATGTTATAGATTATATCCTATATATTATATCCTATAATATACTATATAATATATACTACATACAATATAATACATATAATACATACATAATGTTCTGATCAATATATGGTATCCCTACTCTATCAGTCAACACTTCAGCTACTACATCTTGTGCCTTCCTGTTAAAATATAAATACTTATCCAAAGTCAGAAGCAGTGTTATTGTGAAGCTAAAGACATTTGGGTTCCTAGGAGGGGCCCTAGCAATAGTTAACATGGTAGTAGGTTTTGTGAAATTTACAAAAATGAAGTTTTTTGATGTTTTTACTTAAAGATGCCCTTTGAAAGTATATATAAACTGGGGATGCCTGGGTGGCTCAGCAGTTAAGTATCTGCCTTTGGCTCAGGGCATGATCCTGGGGTCCCTGGGATGGAGTCCCACATCGGGCTCCCTGCATGGAGCCAGCTTCTCCCTCTGCCTGTGTCTCTGCCTCTCTGTGTGTCTCTCATGAATAAATAAATAAAATCTTAAAAAAAAATCCGTTGGTTTTTTAAAAAAAAGTATATAAACTTCAAGTCTCAAGTCTCATAATGCTTAGCTGAGCCTCTGGAAAGGAGGTGTAAAACAACCAGAGAAGATTGGATCGGATTAACTAGTCATCCAAAGGTGCTCTGGGAGGGCAAACTAGTCTGTGAGGCTTAGCAGGACAGGGTACCCAGAAGGACTGCCCCCACACGGGCCCTGCTGTGCTGCCCCTGGCCCATCTAACCTCAAGCACTATGGATGATTCTCTGTAACATTTCTGTTAGGTTTTCTTTTAATGATCGGAGGAGAAAATTAAAGAAAGCAGAGCCAGGCAGTAGGTTGGAGAATGCTTTAATGGGGAGCGCTCCTGGGCGAGGATCCATGACTCAGAGAGGAGGCCCGAGTCAGGGAAGTCAGGCCCAGGAGGGGAAGGGGGGTGTGCTTTTTGTGCCTGTGCAAGTTAAGAAAAAAAAAATGGGGTGGTTAGGGACATGTGGTTTTATGTGATAAGGTGAGGCAGGGTGCATGTTCTTGTTTTTGGCTGATTCTGGTGTTCTTCTTTTAGGCGGGTCTGGGTAGGTCGAGAGATGTTTGTGACTTGATGAGTTTTAGGAACTTATCCGAGGTGACATCTGGGGGAAAGGTGACCCCACCTATTAGCCTTAAGTCATCCATTTTGGAGAAGCCCTACCTCTGTCTGCCCAACAATTTCACTCAGTTTTTCAGAATGCATTTTCTTACTGACGCCTACTTGGATCTGGTTTTCTAATCAGTGGCCTGCTTCAAGACCCTAGTATAGGTTTCCTCATTTATAAAATGAAGATAGAGATCAAACATATTTCTCCATGCTGTTATAAAATGATATAATGTACATAGAACTTCTTTGCAAGGTATTCATTTTATGCCTACTCAAGGTCTCCCCATGATCTAGTCCCATATGAGTTTTCCAGTCTTATGTTATACAAAAAGATCCCTTTTTGCATAACGTGTTCTGACCAAACTAGGCTGCTCTTCCTTCTCTGAATTCCATTTGCATTTTTTGTTAGATCTATAACCGTTGCAGAGACTGAAAAACAAGCTCCCTAAGAATTACTTCAAACAAACAATACCTCAGGGTCAGATTATTTTACCTATTAATTCTCTTAGACTCTTAAGTAACAGAACATTCCCATGCTTTATAAACTGTTAACACCATTTAAAAAATCTTTGTAAAAAGCCCAATTTATTTAATGAAGCTAGCAAAACCAGAGAATAAAAATATGTCAATCCTCTTAAAATAAAAACAAACAAATGAAAAAAATTAGGTTAACTTTACCTTTCCCATTACTGCAACAATAATAAAAATACTAACAAGTATCAATCATTGATTCAATTAAACTGTGTTTCTCAAAATGTGGTCTGTGTATCATATGTATTAGAATCATGATGTGGAGAAAGGACTTCTAAAAATTCAAATTCTCAGCCTCACACTTATCCTACTGAATGGAACTCTTCAAGAATGTTACCATAGAATCTGCATTTTAGCATCGTTGCCAGGTAATTTTTATGCAAACCAAGGTAAAAAATACTGCATTGGTATGATCTGTCATAACCACATAGCATTTGTATCAAGTAGGAAACCAAGAAATTATTAACACCGAGACATTTAGTGCCATAAAGATTTACTTCAATAAAACCAAAACTGAAAAAAAGAAAATCCCACAGGCCAGTTGCTGAAAAGATATCGATAAAATTCAATACATTTCCTATTTTTAAAAAATGATAAAACCAGTAATAGAAAAATACATCCTCAAAATGATAGAGAATATCCACCTTATTTTTTATTTTTTTAAAAGATTTTATTTATTTATTCATTAGAGAGAGGCAGAGACATAGGCAGAGGGAGAAGCAGGCTCCATGCAGGGAGCCTGATGTGGGACTTGATCCCAAGACTCCAGGATCACGCCCTGAGCCAAAGGCAGATGCTCAACCGCTGAGCCACCCAGGTGTCCCAAGAATAGCCACTTTAATGCAGCATTTTTAAGTAGAAAAACAAACACATTAGTGGCATCCTTATTAATGGACTAAACAAAAATAACAGAAATCTACATGACTTTCCATAGCTTAAATGTTCTGATGTAGACTTTAAAACATGGCATATAAAACCACCTTTATTACCAGAATGGGGAAAACATAATTACAACTCTTTTCAGAAACTATTAACTCATCCTTTGAAAATCCAAAGAAACTGAAAAATTTATAATTCAAGTAAGAATGTAATGCAGTCTATATAAAAAGTCTATGTACCCAAAATAACCAGTTAGAATATTCATTTACTTATTTAATAAACATTTACAGAACACCAAGAAAATCGTTGAGCAATTGATTAATCACTGAAGAATATAATGAATACAAAAACACAACAAAATTTATAGAAATAATAAAGGAAACAAGGTTTAAAAGCAAATGAAACAGATAAATCCCAGGAAAAAAGAAAGACAAATGAAGGTTTCAGAGCATGTGCTCTGGGGCAGAGAGATGTCAGCTCACATCCTGGCTGGGTGACCTTGAACGGATACGTAACCTCCCTCAGCCAAAGACAGCCCTGGCTCAGCAGATTCCCACCTCCACAGCAAATGCAGTTAGATTGTTTCAACCTGTCCTCTATCTTAGAACATTCGGGTTGTTTATGATGTTTTTGACAAATAAAGCTTTTAAATTTTTAATTAGCCAGATCTCTAAATCTTTTTTATGTGTTTGCCTCTTGGCATTACTTTGCATCTCTCTCCTTGGAATCTTCTTTTTTGGCTCCCTTCCTTGGTTATTTTCTGTTGTCTGGGATGAGAAATCTGTATTTGTCCATTCACTCTTTCTCAAGAGAGGCTTATTACTACCTTTTCTTCTAGTAGAGGTATCAGTTTGCATTTTGTCAAATTAAAAGGCGTCCCTTTTTTTTAATTGTTGTGCTACCCTATGGGAAGTTTAAGTTGAATTAGAAACTAAAAGACATATAACCGGTTTTTAAAAGTATTTATTAATGTCAAAATTTCTCTCTCTCTCTCACATACACACACACACTCACACTTTACCCCTAGGTTTATCTTCCTGGGCTTGTTTTCTCATTTATTTATGTTATACTAGTATAGACTCTGAATTGTGTAAGATAGCTCAAATCATTTTCAGAGCAAGACAACAAAATAAATAGCAATATCAGAATATTCTGCTGGAGAGAAATGAGAGGCAATGCTAGCCATATTCTCAGGGGAATAGCCTTGAAGAGTTTCTTTACCACATAACCATTGCTCAAGACATACAGAATAGCTTACTGGAAATCAGGACGAGGTTGATAGTGTGGATCCTATCCGCATGAGTGCTTCCCTGCTCTTTCCCAACCCTCCTATTATCTCTTAGTCTTCAGAAGACTTGGGTTGAAATCCTCTTTGAGACTTTTATGGTCTTTTTAACATTTTATGGTCTTTTTAACATTCATATTTTTTCGTTTCTTATGCAAAGCTAACATTTATTCACAATTATCTAATTATGCTTCCTTATGGTTGACTTCTTGATAGGAGAATATTAATTCCTCAGTCTGTTGCTACGATCATTGGCATCATTCTTAGCTACTATGTTGGGTGTGTTCTCATTATAGAAGGAGTTCATGTGGGGGAAAGCCTGGATCACCACCAACCCAGTGAGTGCAGTTGTCCAGAAAAAGAGTCCATAAATAAATTGGAAATATGTATTGCAAGTGTGTATTGTTCTTTTCAGTGTGCATTCTGTTATCCGGAAGGGTCTTGTTACAATGCCTGAGCCTTGCATACCAGCAAGGCATATGTGACAGCACTTGGTAATGGGGAAGAGTCAGAGATTTGGGCCTGCTCCGACCTGCTCGGGCTCCTCAGACCAGCTGAGATAACCAGCATGTCTCCATGGAGAGCTCAACCAACGACACCTGTCTGTTCCGGCCCAGTTTATTATCCCTGAGCTAAGTGAGCTATTAAATCAAGCTAAATGTGACACTGGAATCTAAATAAATTACAAATGCATGCTACTGAGCAAGTGCACATAATCCAGTGAACCAGAGTATAGTCTGCGACCCTGGGCAACTTCTCTGTCCATCCCCACAGCAAAGTTCTCACCCCTTGCTCAAGGCTGTTATTTGTTTCACTGTTTCACTGCCAATGCCTTCTAGAGAGACCTGTGCATCTTTTAGTTAAGACTCTTAACTTTCCACACCTCTGGATGGGGCGGGGGTGGGGGTGGGGGGCTCTGGTTTCAAGTTCCAGCTCAGCCACTTACTAGTTATGTGGCCTTAGGCAAGTCACTTAACCTCTCTGGGCTGGCTCCTCACAGGGTGTGGTGATGCTTAGAACTGATAGCACAGGGACATAGTCTGGCACAGAGACTGACACCTGGGCACATTCGAGCTACAGGCTAATATATTCATCACCTGCAGCAGCATCTGTCTTTACACTCTGCCCTTCCTGACGCAGATAATGAGAGACCTCTGGGGAAAGTTCTTCCCTCACCTTCTGCCGGGGAGCCCATCCTCGTTCATCTCTATGTCCTTCGGGAGTCAGCGAGCTCCTGGGTCTCAGGTCCCTCTCTCCATGATGATCCTCGCTTTCAGGCTTATAAACTTTTCATCAGAAAGCAAATATACAAAACAAAACAACAAAACACTTTCAGACTCATTTTCTGGTCACTGTCACTTTCCTCTCATCATAGCCAAGCCACTGGAAACAGTCACCCAAGTATGCTTTATGGTCTCCATTTCTTTAACTCTTATTTCCCTGCAACTCACTCTGGCTTCCACTTGCTACCACTCCACTGATACCGTCCTTTCCAAGGTCACTATTGACTGACCAGTTACCAAATTCAATCTTTGTTTGATCTGACTTTTCTCTCTGAGATGATCTCTCCCTCCATGTGCTTGTCAGTCTGGTTTTCCTCATCTCTCTCATGTCCCTTTATTATGGTGATTGTTAGGGGACTCCTGGACACAGCCTTTAATTTTTTTTTAAGATTTTACTTATTTATTCATGAGAGACACAGAGGGAGAGGCAGAGACATAGGCAGAGGGAGAAGCAGGCTCCCTGCGGGGAGCTCAATGTGGGACTCGATCCCAGGACCCCAGGATCACGACCTGAGCCACGCAGAAGTCCCTGGTTGCAGCCTTTAAATGCTATGCTAGTCTAGCCCTTAGCCCATCTCACACACTCCCTGGGCAACCTCACCCACACATGTAACATCAAACTGTGCCACTGCTGCCTGCTTCTCACCTCAAAATGGAAGTGTCCTCAGATGCTGTCCTGGTGGCTTTTCTCAACAGCAAAGCAATGTCCTCTATTCCAATAAACACCTGCACTCTGGATATCCTTGTCATCCCTCCTGAATGTGCTCCTCTTCAAGTTTCTCTTACTGTGTGATATGCTATCTCTTAGAAGTTTTGCTCTAATTAAGTCCTACCTATCAATCCCTCAGATCTCAGCTCCAACATCTTTTCCTTAATGAAGGCTTCTCTGTACTGTAGCCTCACTCAAAGTTCAGTACCCTCATCAACACATGCATGCATGCATGCACACACACGTGATCCTTCTCTTCCTTAGCAACTTATATTCAATAGGGTGATTATTTCATTTATAGAAATCTCTCCAAAAAGAGTTATATAATTGAAGGCAACAATCATGTCTGTTTTCACTAAACATTATGGTTTGGAACAAATTTCTTCTGATATGTAAAGGATAATTGATTCAGAGGATTCAAAGACTCATCCCAGATTCATGTATCATGTTCACTCATGATATTCTATTACCTCCTAAGTCCTCTTAATTTTATTCTCTAAATATTTCTCAAAATCTCTTATCTTTCCTGGTCCCTTTTCAAACACTTTTACTTAATGTTCAAATTACTTCTTATCAATTTGGCAACAGCCTCTTCATGATATAAGTGTGGTCGGTAATTACACAGATTCTGCATCCTATTGCTCATGTTTATGTCCTGGTTCCATCATTTTCAAGCCATGTGACCCAGGGCAAATAACACCACTTCTCAGGGCCTCCATTTCTCCATCTATGAGACAAAATCAATAATGAAATTGACCTCACGTGATTGTTGTGAGGATTAAGTATTACACATAAGCTCTCTGGAGTGTGCCTTGCCCATAGTAAAAAGTAGGTTCCAGCTCTTATCTTCATTACTAATTTCTTGTGGTGTTGTCATTTCCAGAATAACCTCAACAGGCTGCTAGTAACTCTAAAATGCAAATACTAGAATGTACCAATACTTGAACATCTACTTAAGGCTTCCCATTGCCTAAGGATGAGTTTGTGTATAGATGGCTATACAGAATCTAATACGCAGATGTTTTGTTAAATATCACCTCCATCTGGCATTATTTTTTCTTTTTTTCCCCACCTGGTAAAGTCCTTCTTAATTTTTAGAATTAGCTCAGGCTTCTCCTCCATGAACCGACTTCTATCCTAGGCAAAATCTGATATCTTTCTTCCCTCCACAAATAGCCCGTGGTCTTTCTTTCTTCTATGTAGCACTAAGCATAAGTGTTTTGGAGTCATTTGCTGACTTGGTTACACTTTTACTAGCTGTGAATTCCTTGAGGTCAGATATTGAATATAGTCAGATGTGTGCTTCCAAATTTTGAATATGTCTATGTCTGTCATATAAATAGCATTCAATAAATATTTGCTAAATCAATGCCCAGAAATCAGTGGCATTTCTATACACTAACAATGAGACTGAAGAAAGAGAAATTAAGGAGTCAATCCCATTTACAATTGCACCCAAAAGCATAAGATACCTAGGAATAAACCTAACCAAAGAGGTAAAGGATTTATACCCTAAAAAATACAGAACACTTCTGAAAGAAATTGAGGAAGACACAAAGAAATGGAAAAATACTCCATGCTCATGGATTGGAAGAATTAATATTGTGAAAATGTCAATGTTACCCAGGGCAGTTTACACATTTAATGCAATCCCTATCAAAATACCATGGACTTTCTTCAGAGAGTTGGAACAAATTATTTTAAGATTTGTGTGGAATCAGAAAAGACCCTGAATAGTCAGGGGAATATTAAAAAAGAAAACCATAGCTGGGGGCCTCACAATGCCAGATTTTAGGTTGTACTACAAAGCTGTGGTCATCAAGGCAGTGTGGTACTGGCACAAAAACAGACACATAGATCAATGGAACAGAATAGAGAATCCAGAAGTGGACCTTCAACTTTATGGTCAACTAATATTCAACAAAGCAGGAAAGACTATCCACTGGAAAAAAGTCTCTTCAATAAATGGTGCTGGGAAAACTGGACATCCACATGCAGAAGAATGAAACTAGACCACTCTCTTTCACCATACACAAAGATAAACTAAAAAGGGATGAAAGATCTAAATCTGAGACAGGATTCCATCAAAATCCTAGAGAAGAACACAGGCAACACCCTTTTTGAACTTGGCCATAGTAACTTCTTGCAAGATACATCCATGAAGGCAAGAGAAACAAAAGCAAAAATGAATTATTGGGGTTTCATCAAGATAAGAAGCTTTTGCACAGCAAAAGCAACAGTCAACAAAACTCAAAGACAACCTACAGAATGGGAGAAGATATTTGCAAATGACCTATCAGATAAAGGGCTAGTATCCAAGATCTATAAAGAACTTCTTAAACTCAACACCAAAGAAACAAACATTCCAATCATGAAATGGGCAAAAGACATGAACAGAAATCTCACAGAGGAAGACATAGACATGGCCAACAAGCACATGAGTAAATGCTCCACATCACTGGCCATCAGGGAAATACAAATCAAAACCACAATGAGATACCATCTCACACCAGTGAGAATGGGTAAAACTAACAAGGCAGGAAAAACAAATGTTGGAGAGGATGTGGAGAAAGGGGAACCCTATTGCACTGTTGGTGGGAATGTGAACTGGTACAGCCACTCTGGAAAACTGTGTGGAGGTTCCTCAAAGAGTTAAAAATAGACCTGCCCTACAACCCAGCAATTGCACTGCTGGGGATTTACCCCAAAGATACAGATGCAATGAAACACCGGGACACCTGCACCCCGATGTTTATAGCAGCAATGGCCACAATAGCCAAACTGTGGAAGGGGCCTCGGTGCCCGTCGAAAGATGAATGGATAAAGAAGATGTGGTTTATGTATACAATGGAATATTACTCAGCCATTAGAAATGACAAATACCCACCATTTGCTTCGATGTGGATGGAACTGGAGGGTATTATGCTGAGTGAAATAAGTCAATCGGAGAAGGACAAACATTATATGGTCTCATTCATTTGGGGAATATAAAAAATAGTTGACAGGGAATAAAGGGGAAAGGAGAAAAAAATGAGTGGTAAATATCAGAAAGGGAGACAGAACATGAGAGACTCCTAACTCTGGGAAATGAACAAGAGGTGGTGGAAAGGGAGGTGGGTGGGAGGTGGGGGTGACTGGGTGACGGGCACTGAGGGGGGCATGTGATGGGATGAGCACTGGGTGTTATTCTATATGTTGGCAAATTGAACACCAATAAAAATAAATTTATAAATAAAAATAAATAAATAAAAGATAAATCATCTTAGTAAAAAAAATAAATATTTGCAAATTGAATTAATGACTATTCATTGTCAGCATTAAATATATTGATTTTGTTAAGGGAGTTACCATATATACATATTCCATTTTCTACACTTGGAATCAAAATAATAGATCACCACTTTAGGATATCACTTTGTGAACAAAGAAAGTACTCACTTAAAGCAGAGAGCTAGGCACATCCAGGCCATGGGAAATTTCTAAAGTAAACTTTTTTCCTCCTTTTTGCATTGTCATTTTTCTCTTGTTTGAAAAATAAACTAAAAAAATACACCCAAACCCACAAGTACCATTTTTCTCTCTCACTATATATCTCTACTTTAAATTCTCACTTACTCTTATCTGTGCACCTCCATGGTCAGGAGACCAGTCGAGGGTACCAAAGAATACCTTTTTAGTTTATCTCCAAGTGAGTGCTTAGTGTTGGAGTCGAGAAGAAAAGAAGCAACTTGGAAGTGCTGAGGTCTTGTATTAAATATTTTTATAAAACTTTATTACATCCACAAGTACATTGTTCCTTACATGTCAAAATCGATATTCATGAAATTCCCTTCAATGTAGTAGAGTGTGATATTTTGTAAGTATCTTGAGTAATGATGACATCTTTATTGGTATTTATAGTAATATTATAATTTTTAAAAACAAATTTATAATATTTTTAAGTAGTTGACATTTAAAAATATTATAGGACCATCATCATCAAATCAGGTAAATAGTACAAAAGCTCAGGTGAGGAAACTTTAAATCTTCAGTAAGTTTTTTTTAAGCGTTGTTTTACAGGTTGGTCTGTAGTAAGGAATATAGTCTCCAACTTTGATAATTTGAGAGGTTGCAATGTTACTAAAATAATTTTTTCTAAAGATTGTATTTATTTATCCATGAGATACACAGAGAGAGAGAGAGAGAGAGGCAGAGACACAAGGCAGAGGGAGAAGCAGGCTCCACCCAGGGATGTGGGACTTGATCCCGGGACTCCAGGATCACACCCTGGGCCAAAGCCAGGTGCTAAACTGCTGAGCCACCCAGGGATCCCCCTAAAAAAAAAGACTCTATCTTTACAACAACAACATAAAGATGCCCAGAGTGCAGAGGACATTAAACTTATTGTAAGAAAAAAAAAAGTGAGTAGAAAAATAAGTAGTGACATAGAATACTTCTTCTGATTCAGAAAGATCATCAAAAGTTTCTTCTTGCTTCTCTAAGGGGAATAATTTTCATGCCTACTTAGATATTAGCAATATCTAAGCAATGTTATATTTCTTTTTTTCTTGGAGCTGCTTATTTCACTCATGTTTGCTCATTTACCCACAGAAACCTGATGTGAAAAATAATTTAATAAAACACAATATTCAGATTTAACCAGTGTGATAAGGCATAAGCTTTCCATTTTGTCACATCAACTATAGATGACACAATGAAAACACCATCTCACCACCTGGATAAGAGCTTACTTGAGTGAAAACAAAGTAATAACAAGAAAATAAGAAGCTCTCTGAGTGTGAACTTACAATCCTAAACTATAAAGTGATAACACTAGAATTATTTATGTCCCTGACTTTCAACAATTTTTCCTGCTCTTTCTCACTTGCCTTTCAACAATGCTTTATAGATTGAAGCAGTACATTAATGATTTCGTTTGTCAGCCTCTATTGTTGCTAATCTTTTTGATCCATTTTCTTCTATTCTGAGTTCTCAGTACATTATTTTCATACTTTTATATTTTTATATTTTATTGATGTGCTGCTTTAGAATTTCCACAAAATGTTGCTTTTTTAACTTTTATTTTATTCATTTGATTTATTTTTCATGGACTTGGAGTTTATTTTATTTTTTTAAAGACTTTATTTATTTATTTGAGAGAGAACATGAGAGAGAGAGGGAGAGACAGAGACAGAGAGAGCACAAGAAGGAGGAAGGGCAGAATGAGAAGCAAACTCCCCACTGAGCAGGAAGCCCAGTGTAGGACTGAATCACAGGACTCTGGGATCATGACCTGAGCCAAAGGTAGACACTTAACTAATTGAGCCACCCAGGTATCCTGGAATTAGAGTTTTTATATTTAGTATATTTATACAGATTTTAATTTGTATAATTTTAATTTGTAAAATTTAATTTATACAGATTTGCACTGTCTACAAATGAGAACTCCTTTAGGGAAATCTGGTAAAACAATAAATACATGGTCTTTGGAATGAGGCAGACATAAATTTGAATCCTCAATATTTTATTATTGGGAGGAAAACATATATTTAACCACCCAAGCTTCAATGTCCTTATCTTTAAAATATAGGTAACAGCAAGGGTGCCTGGGTGGCTCATTCAGGTGGGTGTCTACATTCAGCTCAGGTCATGATCCCAGGGTCCAGGGATCCAGCCCCACGTTGAGCTCCCTGCTCAGTGGGGAGTCTACTTCTGCCTCTGCCCCCGCTCCTCCACTCATACTCTCTCTGGCTTGCCCTCTCTCTCAAATAAATAAATAAAATCTTTAATATAGACAGATGATAGATAGATGATAGATAGATAATAACATTGCAGTTTTATTTTGAGGCTAAAATACCAGAATGTCAACTACCTTCCAAATACAAATACAAGGGACTGTTACTATGATCATTTCTACTATTTTATTGCCTTTGTGATGACAGAGTTCTATTCAGCTCTATATGTAAAAGGTGAAATCTTACGGCTTCTAGAAGAAAACAAAGAATATTTTCATGACCTGAGGTAGAAAAAGACACTAACTTAAGGAAAATACTGGTGTATTAGGCTTTAGTAAAATTAAAATTTAAAACTTGTAATGCTAAAAAAAGTAAGAGACTTCAAAAGTAGGGTTCAAACCACTAACATATTACAAATATTGACACCTTTTAGGAGACAGACACACAAGCTGATAGAAAAATAGGCAAAAGACCTCAGAGAAAAGGATAACCAAATGGTCAATAAGCAGAGGACAAAGTGGCCAACCTCATTTGTCACAAGGCAAATGCAAATTCAGGCCACAATGAGATACCACTACACAACCACCAGAATGACTTAAATTAAGAGGCTGACAGAAACAAACATTAAGGATAATAAACAACTGGAATCCTCATAGACTGTGGATCAGAGTGTAAATTAGTCCAATCACTTTGGGAAACTGGAAGTATCTATCAAAATCAAACATATACAACTCCAGTCGTCCAGCAATCTCTCTACTACAAGGGCACTGAAAGACTTGTTCAAGAATGTTCAAGGTTGTGTTATTTATAACAGCTCCAAACTAGAAAACCTCACATGTTCATTAGGACTTAAATTGTGTAAAATAAGATGTTATATATATTTACAATGAAATGCTATTCAGAAATAAAAATTGACAAATCCCTGCTACATACCACATCATGAGCTTGTGCATGAGAACCACAAATAAAATATTAAGCACAAAAAGCCAGAGGGGAAAAAAGATAACTTATGACTCATTTTATAAAAAGTCCAAACCCAGGCAAAACTCAGCTATGGTATTTAAAGTCAGGATGGTGGTTACCTTTGGGTAAGATGAGAATGATGATTGAAAAGGACAAGGGGGCTTTGGGGTGCTGAGAATGTTCTATTGCTTGATTTGGTCATGGTCAATTTGTTTCTTCAGGGTTTCTTTCTTTGTTAAGTGGATTGGTTCATCAAAATTTCTTCCCAAAGATAAGCTGGGTTTTGAGAGGAATGACAAATATAATTTTGGAAATGAAAATTAAAGTAATCTCAATCACTTAAAAATAAAAAAGCACTCTTTGTTGATTTTACCAAATTCCTTAAATCTCTGGGAAGAGAAACAAACACCTAGATGACAGAGTCCCAGCCATGAGCAAGACTATGAATTTGCGTCAATTAATCACCTTATTAAGCAGCATCTGATTTCTTTGACAAACATCAGTAAACAGTTTGATAAATCTTGTGGACACAGAATTGGTAGTATTGGATATTCTATCTGGTAAGTAGGGCCAAAGGGACATATTTCTTTTATATCAATTTTCTTAACTATTCACTGTTTTCTATTCTGATTTCTATTCTTCTGTTCCTGATTTTATTTTTATTTTACTGTTTATATTTTGTGTAAGTTGCCTCCTAGATGAAAACAAAATTTTAAGACATATTTTCAGACAAATAAATATATAAACACTTTTGCTACTAACATTTGGTACAAGAGAAAAAAAAATGTGTTGTCTGTGTGAGTTCTCATCTGTGATGAGTACCAATGTAAAAGACAATAATACCGTAAGTCTCAAATAAATGAGGCAGACTAAAAAGCTATCAGTTCAGAAAATAAAGTCCTCACAGGCCGATTGAAGTTCGTGAAGAAAAAGAAATATTTGACCTAAGATCTCAGCTTTCTATGAAGCTGCTAAACAGGAAAAATTTAATGTGACACTGAATTGATCTCTTTGCACTTTAAATTTTGTCCCTAAGTATTGAATGAAAGATATGAAATATTGTTCCATGTTAACAAAATGCATGTTTCAAAGAAATAGACATTTAGGAAATAGTTTAGCGTATAGTAAAATTTAAATAGATGTTAGCTACTACTAAAACTATGAAAATTGGACAGCCTGGGTGGCTCAGAGGTTTAGTGTCGCCTTTGGCCCAGGGCGTGATCCTGGAGACCTAGGATCTCGTCCCACATCGGGGTCCCTGCATGGAGCTTGCTCCTCTCTCTGCTGTGTCTCTGCTTCTCTCTCTCTCTCTCTCTCTCTCTCTCTCTCTCTCTCTCTCTCATCTCTCATAAATAAATAAATAAAATCTTTAAAAAAATAAAACTATGAAAATTATAACTATCATCATAATCAATAATCCAATGGAAGAAGTATTTTTTGTGAGGATAACTATCCAAATACAGCTAAGATCACTTTGCATGGACAGGTGCCTTTTTCGCCAATGGGTAAACACAGGTCAAAAATGTGTTTTGCCTTCATCTTTCACAGCTGTGGTAGATCAGAGTAGGTAGTTGAATGAAATATTGGTCAAAAGGAAAAAAAATAAACAAGCTTAAATCAAACCTGTGCCACCTCACCTGGGGACATTAAATAAGTAAATCATCTAAAATGAAGCCATTCATTTCTATCTACAGGATCTGTAGGACAATTACCTATGATCAGGTGAGTAAGTGATTGTTCACATTATTTAAGGCACCAGTAAGAGGATAGGACTATCATTGGCCAAAAAAATGAGATACCAAACAGTGCTTTACAAATGCCAAGACCAGGGAAATATAACTGCTGCACATGTGGAGGGAGAGGCAAATAAAACAGTCCCAGGTGAGGAAGAACTTTGTCTGCAGAGTTTAATAATCTAAAACTTGAAAGCAACATTTATGCTGCTTGAGCTTTGGTAATTTCTTACTTGACTCTCAGTGTTTTCTGACCTGTTAATGGCTTTTATTACCTACCCTCAATTTTGCCTATTAGATTGTGGACTTTACCTGTCAACTGCTTATGGAAAACTGACATAAGCCCTTTGGGTTTTATTCATTCAACAAATATTTATCGAGTATGTAGTATACATGTGGCAATACTCTACATCGTGGGTGTTGAGCCAGAACAAAACAAAATTCTTTTCATACAGAGTGTACAATTCATGAGGTGGGATTTAATACTGAAAACACTTCACTCACACAAAGCCAAGGCTGATTGCAATAACAAAGCAATTTAAGAGATGTGAATAAATAGCACAAAAATACCTAAATACAATTAGATTTGAAACAAGTGGATTCCTTATAGTTGGATGTAGGGGAATCACTGAAGCCTGTTTCAATTGATGTAAAAGTAGAAAGTAAAATGCCATCATAATAAAGCATGACAGATTGTATATGCCAAAGATGACTGCCTCCATATGTATTTCATCTCTCATGTACTTCTTAGAGTGACACTGATCCTTGAATCTGGATACATCTGTGACTGTCTTAATCAACAAAATGTAGTGGGAAGATTTCTGTGAGACTTCCAATAATTGCAGGGACAAAGGTTGGGTCAAGCTCTGTCCCTAGTATGGAGTCATTCCATGGCTTATTCTCCCCACATACAAATCCATGCCCTGAAGAGCCATTAATCAGTCACTCCAGTGCAGAATTTGTTGTTAAACTTGGTTTGGATCACTATAACACTGGTTCTTGTCAAGCCAGCATCACCAAGTAGCTGCAGCCCTGACTGCCACACGTGGCATGACCACTCAGGCATCAGAAGGAGCGCATGATCAATCAGTTTAATGGAAACAAGGTTGTGTTTGTGCATCTTCATGTTTGAGAGCTTCTGCTGATGGCATCAGATACAGCAGATTAGGTCAAGACCTGCCATGTTTACCAGAGGGTTTTATTTGTACAGCATGTGAACAGAGAGGACAAACTCAGAATGAGGTCAGATTGTTAGATGGGACTGCCACTTGAACCAAGCAGCAGTGCTGAGTGTATAGGTCAAAGAGAATGCATCATCCTCTGCCCTCCATACCTTCTGAGGTCTAAGTTTTTCTTTCCTTGGGCCCCAGCAAGGATTTCTTTCCCTCTACCACCACAAAATTAGTGCATTCAATCCTAGAACCTATAAGCTTATGTTTTCTCTAATTACCCTCTATTCATACCTAGAATTTTTTTTCCTGATCATTACCCAGGAAACAGCCAGGATATGATTATCCTTTTCTTAGGATAGACTCTTTAAGCTCTTTCTGAGGTGTGTGGACCAGGAGGAGGTGATGGCATTAGAGAAAGCTCTTTCAATGTTTAATAATACTCAAAGTCTATAGATAGTAGGGAGCATGAAATGCTTATCAAATACTTTGACGATTGGCCCATTGCTAGGTGGCCTTTGTGATAAAGAAACATCATTGACATATTATATAAGGTCCATAAAGTAAAAAAGCATAACAGAGATTAGTTTCAATGGCCCAAATGGGTTAGACAGTTAGATAGACCACTGAAAAACTGTCAAAATCATTGTGGCATCATTGGTAGCCTCTAGTGGGGTGAGGAAGATCAAAAGGCCAGGTTAAGCAATCTTTCAGGAGCAGACAGGATCCAAACTTCTCTAATGTGTCCTCCTTCATCATGAAACAAATGAGTTGTCTATTGGCAGGAGCCACAAACCTGGCAGTGGAAGCTTCTGTATCAGACCTAGAACCCCACTGCCTGATAGTGATGCATGGTCATATGGCTATACCCAGTGTTATAATAAATCCATTTGGCAAGGCAGCAATTCAGGCAGTACAGGTATGATCAGCAGCTTGGTTTCAATCGGAGGATGGATGGTCATCATAAGCATTGATATCTGTGACCCAGACTATCAAATCAGCAGCCATGATTTCTTTCTAGTTTGTGGCCCCAAAGAGTAGTGTCTTTGATCTGCCTATCTTTCAAGTAGAAAAACAAATATCTTAAACCATTAGCAATAACACAAATATTGGTAAAAATATCAAGGGGAATATTGGCCAGAGCTATAAGAGCAACCTTGAATTCTGGCTATTTCTTGGGTAATGGCATCAGGGTGATTAAATATCTGTTTTCCTCCTGATAATAGAAGTCAGAGAGATGATTCAAATCCATCTGTGTCTCATTGTCAGCAATGAAAACATAGAGCTTTGTGCATTTTAAACATCCAAAGTTTATTTGTTGAACTTGAGAGGTCAGCTGCTCAAAACTGAAGATAAATACAAAGCCTTGCTTAGTGATATGAAGCTGTTCTTTCCTCCTGCATCTTCTGGGGATTTTTTTTTCCCCTCAGTTACATCATTGTTAACATCACCTGTTCCAGCTTGTGGCTCCCTTGGTTCAGCAGCCACATTGTCTTTTGACTAAAGTCCTGGGGCTTCCTGCCACATCATCATTATAATATCCCTTCCTCCCTCTGGAAGAAAATGAAGCTAGGCACCATTCAGATGTCTCGTTACAGTGCTACCACTCACCATTCAGCCTTTAAGCACTCATTAATAGAAAAATGAGAGGTCTTTACCCACACCGCACCACTGAGACAAGAGCATTCATAAACTAGATCCTGAGATTTTTTTTCATATGCCCTAACCCACCCCATATGGGCCCTCATTCTTTCTATTCTACAAATCTATGTCTTCATCAGCAGCCCATCCTCATAGCCAAAACTCAAAAACTGTATAAATTCTAAGATTTTAACCTAATTCAAGTAACAAATTAGGTTCTGTTTCACGACTTACAATGCCAACAGACAATATAAAACTCTTGCATAATAATCAAAACATATATGCACCAAACAAAAATATTTCAAAATATATAATGCAAAAACTGACAGAATTGAATATGAAGTGAACAAATCAACATTAAGAGTTGGAGACTTCAATATCCCACTTTCTATAATGGACAATGTCCATTTTCAAGAAATGGACAGATGATTAAGATAGACACAAAACAACACAATAAAGCTGTTAGACTTGATAGATAACTATAGAATATTCTATCCAATAGCAGCAGAATACACGTTCTTTTTAAATGCACATGGAATATTCTTTAGGATAGACCATATGTTAGGCTCTAAAACAAGTTTCAAATTTATTTATCTTTTTTAAAAGATTATTAATTTATTTATTCATGAGACAGAGAGAGAGAGAGAGAGAGAGAGAAGCAGGCTTCATGCAGGGAGCCTGATGTGGGACTTGATCCCTGGTCTCCAGGATCACATCCTGGGCCAAAGGCAAGCACTAAATCACTGAGCCACCCAGGGATCCCCAAGTCTCAAATTTTAAAAGATGAAATCAGCTAAAGTATGTTTTCTGATCGCAATGAAATGAAATTGAAGTTAATAAGAACAAAATTTGGAAAATTCAAAATGTGTGGAAATAACATGCTAATAAATAACCAATGGGTCAAAATGAAAAAATGAAATGAAAATCAAAAGAAAACTTACAGAATACATTGAGATAAATGAAAATGAATACTAAATGTTACAAGGTACATACCAAAGCTAAAACAGAACTTACATGGGAAATTTATACCTCTGAATGGCTCTATTTAAAAAACATATCTCAAAACAACAATATAAACTTCCACCTAAGAATCTAGAAAGAAAAGAGCACAAAGATAACCCAAATCAATCAGAGGAAGGAAAAATAAAGAATACTGTGGAAATAAATCAAATAAAGAATAGAAAAAAACAATAGAGAAAGTCAACAGAACAAAATTTTGTTCTTTGAAAAATTCACCAAAATTGGCATTTAATTACAAAAAAGAGACAAGACACAATTATTAAAATCAAAATAAAAGAGAAAACATCAATACCCACCTTACAGAAATAAAAAATATATATAAGGAATACCATAAAAACTTTTATACCAGCAATTTAGATAGCCTAAACTAATAGGAAAAAATTCTAGAAAGACACAAATTATCAAAACTAACTCAATAAGAAATAAAAAATTTGAACAGACTTCCTACAAAGAAAATCTCAGGCTCAGGCTGCTTTACTGGTGAATTCTAAAACATGTTTAAAAGAGTAACAGTCCACCAAAAATTCTTCCCAAAAAATGAAAAAGGAAGGAATGTTATCCAGTTCATTCTATGTGGCTAATTTTATACTACTCCCAAGACCAGGCAAAGAAAAGACATCACAAGAAAAGAAACTACAGACCAATATCCCTAATGAATACAAATGCAAAAATTCTCAAAAAAAATACTGGAAAATGAAATCCAGCCATATATAAACAAATTATACACCATAAACAAATGGGATTTACACCAAGATTCTATAATTATTTAAGCATTTGATAACTAATTAATGCAATATACCATATCAATAGAATAAAGAAAAGGCAAAAATCACATAATCATCTCAATAGATGGAGAAAAGGCATTTGACAGAATCAAGCACACTTTCATAATTAAAACTCTCAAACCAGAAGTAAAAGCAAACTTCCTTGGGGTGATAAATGGTTTCTGTGAAAAATTCAAAACTGACACCACAGATAATAGTGATTGAACATTCTCCCCCTAAGAATAGCAACAGAACAAAGGTGCTCACTTTTACCACTTTTATTCAACATTGTTATGAAAGTCTACCCAAAGCAATTGGTTAAGAAAAAGAAATAAAGGCATTCAGGTTGGAAAAGAAGTGGTAAAAATGTTTCTATTTGCAAAAGACATAATCTTGTATATCGAAAATTCTAAGGAATTCATGTACACAAAAACAAAGCTATTAAAACTCATAAATGAGTTCAGCAATGTTGCAAGATATGAGAGTAATATACAAAATTAGACAAATTTTTCTAAAATAGCAATGAACAAGTGAAACTAATGAACCTTTTCATTTTTCATAACAACAAAAAGAAAAAATAATAATTAGGAATAAATTTAACAAATGACGTTTTGTACATCTATTTATGCATTGATAACTGTAGAACATCCTTGAAAAATGCAAGACTTAAGTGGAGAATTGGCCATATTCATAAATTGGAAGACAGTGTTGTTGAGAAGACAATACTCCCTGCATTAATCTACAGAGTCAATGCAATCTAAATTAAAATCTCAGATGATTTTTTTGGTGAAATTGACAACTAAAATTGACACTAAAATTTGTATGGAGGTGCAAAGCACCCAGAATAGACAAAACAATCTTGAAAAAGAACAAAATTGGAAGACTCACACTTCCTGATTTCAAACTCGGCACAAAGCTACTATAACAAAAAACAATGTGGTACTGACCTAAGGATAGACATATAGATCAATAGAGTAGAAGTAGCAGTCCAGAAATCCTCACATTTATGGTGAACCGATTTATGTGACACTGACAAGACAATTCAATGGCCAGGGTAGGGAGATTCTCTTTTAAACACTAAAAAATTTTTAAGAAATCCATCTCAAAAATGGGCAGATAATTTGAATAAATATTTCTCCAAAGAAGATAAATAAATGGTCAATAAACACATGGAAAGATATTCAGCATCCTTAGTTATTAAGAAAAAGCAAATCAAAATCACAGTAAAAACAAAAGTAACCCATACTAGGATGGTTAAATAATAGTGAGCTTACACAAAGGCTACATATTACATGAGTGTAACTATATGCAATTTTTAAAATAAGCAAATCCATGGAGACAGAAAATAAATTACTGGTTGCCTAAAACTGAGGGAATTGGAGGGAATAGGAGGGACTGCTAATGGTTGTTTTATTTGGTGATGACAAAAGTATTCTAAATCAGGTAGTTGCGATGTTTGCCCAACACTGAATGAACTGAAAAACACGAAAGTATACATTTCAAAAGGATGAATTAGAGCATGTAAGTTCTATTAATAAAGCTCTTACAAAAAACAAAACAATTAGTTCCTACATTCCTCCTCAGTCATGGTAGAAACTGAGCTTCTAACTTTTAGATAGCAGGTGACCAAGTGGCCAGAAGTTACCATGATGACACATCAAATGAAAGGTTAGATAAGCCCAGCAGCACTCCACAGGGCTATATATGGGCCCTATATCATGTGCTTCCTCTCACTCAAGGTAGTCTAGCTACAGCCACAGCTGAAGGTCTGACATGTGAGCAACATAGACTAAGATTGCACCCCAGAACCATACCATCTCATGAGAAGACCACTCATCTCTTGGCGCAAGTTGAGGATTATGTTTTGCACTCAAGTGATTTCACTGGAACATCTCTTCCATACTTCCATATTCATTTTTAACTGAACGGGTTTGTACAGAAACCATAATCTAACAGAGCATGCTAAACAGGGCTTAGATCACTCTGGGATGATAGTCTATGTCAATCCATCAGACAAGACACTTGGACCAGCACATATGTTCAGTGAGGGAAAGAGAATCAAGAACAGGTAGTGAATCAGTGAAATGATGCATATCAGTGACAGGAAGGTTTCTCAACCTCAGCACTATTGATGCTTTTTCTGAATAATTTTTTGCTATGGGAGCTATTCTGTGCATTGTAAGACATTATGCCAGTAGCACCTCTAGATATAGCTGTGAAAAATGTTTCTAGGCATTGTCAAATCTTCCCTTATTGAGAAGGGAGTTACAGCATTGGGAACAAGGGCAACGGTGGGAGTTCTAGTTTGTCCAGCTAACCCTGCTCTCTTTTAAGTTTTCTGGGAAATTGTAACCAACCAGAATCCTAGTTAGGTGTACTTGGCATAAAAATTGGATCTGAGCAATGCCAGGTATAAGCTCTGGTGGGACCTTTGGGTGTCCCATTCGCAGATTCCCTTTACCAATAGGTGCACCTCTCTCTCATTGCTGCTAGTGTTGTGACTACAACTCAAAGATGCACTCTTCTCTGAGACTTTCCCATGTTGGAGTGGCTACACCACCACACCCTTCTAAGTGAGACTAATTAATGTGATTTGAGCTGCAACAACCTTCCTGGAGAAATCAAACTGAAGCCAGTTAACCACTGAGGGCATGCTCTGCAAATGTGTTCCCTCTGTCCCCTCCTGATTTTCTCACTCTCCTCCTGAGAGTACTCAACCAATAAACCTTTTGACCAAGAACCTCCAACTCAGGCTCTGCTTTCCAAGACAAAAACAATTACATAATGCCTATAATATGCAAGCATTCAGCTTAGATTTTTTTCATTCTTAGTACCGTTTAATCTTCAGGGTAGAGCTAAATATTACTAATCCTATATGACAAATGAAGAAAGAACTTCAGGAAGTGTGAATAGTCCAAAGCTCCCCCCTAAAAATGGAAGAGCCACCATGAATCCAGATTCATGACTTCTAAGATTATGTTCTTCACCAATACATTTGTCTCTCTTTGTTTTTGTTTTGTTTTTGTTTTTTTATGATAGTCACACAGAGAGAGAGAGAGAGAGAGAGGCAGAGACATAGGAAGAGGGAGAAGCAGGCTCCATACACCGGGAGCCCGAAGTGGGATTCAATCCCGGGTCTCCAGGATCGTGCCCTGGGCCAAAGGCAGGCGCCAAACCACTGCGCCACCCAGGGTTCCCCGTTTGTCTCTCTTTGAAGGTAAAAGGTACTGAAGTAATTTATAGTTTTCCTCCTTGAAGGGCTATTCCTCTCCTTGCTGGAGTGGTTCCAAGGTGTGTCAAGGACTATGAGCTCCTGTTTTCTGACTGAGTTCATGCAAGGTTAGTGTTGAAGATGTTCTAATGTCAAGAACTCCATTCCTCAGTATCAGATGATATGTCCTCAGGCAAGAGGGTGTTTCTGAATTCCTCTAAGAATATTCTCTGGTTCTCCAGGGAAGGAAAGGGAGTTTGACATTCAGTATTAGCTTCTATTTTGAGGAATAGGAGGAGGATAATATGGGAAATTGCTTTCAAAGCCCTCTCACAATGGAAAATAAAAGTAAACAAGTGGCAGTAAATTGTGTCAACATTTGACTTTACAATCTATTTTACTTAATTATTTTAATAAGAACTTGAAAGCAAGACACATTGTACATAAATCCCCTGGCAGTTGAGTGAGAGCCAAGTGAATTATAAACTTAAGAAAAAATAAGTTTTATGGGAATTAGCTCTAGGCTATATAGAGGACTGGGTGTTGATGAATATATTCATTTTATCTGAAGAGAATTGTAATATACTTTTGCTTTAGTGAGAATTTGTGTTTTATCTCTGCATTTAAAATAGAGGCCAGTAAACATTATCATGTTACCTTGGTAGCTTTTGTTTTAATTGAAATGCCACCAAGAGATATAACTTCTTTAACTATGGGAGTATTTTGTTCTTGGTGGTGATGTTCTGTTTGGTTTTGTTCTGTTTTTCACCATTTATAACTTGGTGATTATTTTTAGCTTTACGTGAAGTATCATGGAACAGAAAATAATAATCCAGCTCAATACAGAGATTCCCCATTTCTAAAGCCAATGTATTTTGAGGAAAGTTTTGTTTTTAGCAGTAGTGATTTTCCAGATTTTCCTAGGTTTCCCAGATTTTCTTGGTAGACAACAGATACTTTTCCTCTGGGCTACAACATGGACCAATGAAACCGAATATTGATGTAGTATGTATAATCACAGAGGTGGAGGGGAAAGCTTCTATTTTAAATCAGCCAACTTATACATGGCTGCAGGTTTCCCAGTTTTCTTCCTCCTCCTCCCTCCCTCCTTATCCCATCCCTCCACACACTCCTCAAACTCACTGCTGCTGGATGCCACTGTGCCTGATATTAATGTTTTCTTTCTCCACTAGCTACAAGACCTTCCAAGCTCCCATCAATGAAAAGTAAAAACCCCACCAATAGATAATGAGACATGAAAATATCAAAGTGTGAGCTCTTTTTTACGCAGAAATCCCAATAATTTAAATGGAAAGGCAAGAAATCACATCAGCTGTAAACAATTTGGAACTTTCACACTAATGCATGGTAGAGCATAGTTGTGTGGGGAAGGTGGAGGAAAATAGAATGGGAAAGAAAATATACAAAACTAGTTTAACTTGGGGTAGTTGGTCCAGGAGAATAGACACCTAAGCAGAGCCACCTGCCCCAATTTATTTCTTCTCATAACTTGATTTTTTTTTAACCAGCACCTCACTTTTCCCCGTGCCTAAATCCAAAGCTGCGTTAATTAATTGGCACCAACAAATATCTTACCCCAAATTGTTTTGAACATTTTTGGTGTCTTGAGTCCTGGTTTTATAATTTACTGTCTATGCTCTTTGAGCAAGTTCTTTGAGCAATCTGAACTCCAGTATCTTCCGTAATAAATTTCTGTAAAGATGTGAAATAATAGAGTTAACATGCCTAAAACAGTTCCAGACGAACTGTGGAGTTTCAGGATGTTTTCTCCATCGGCCTGAAGTGTATATTTGCTTTCAATCATACACATTTTATTGTATATTATTAGTTAAATCAGAATGTTTACTTCTCAAATTTCTTCCTTCCTGAAAAAGTAGTTTTGGTTGAAGTGCTTGAAGGAAGTTTAATGTGCCTCAGAATAGGGATCCCTGGGTGGCGCAGCGGTTTGGCACCTGCCTTTGGCCCAGGGCGCGATCCTGGAGACCCGGGATCGAACCCCACATCGGGCTCCCGGTGCATGGAGTCTGCTTCTCCCTCTGCCTGTGTCTCTGCCTTTCTCTCTCTCTCTCTCACTCTCTCTCTGTGACTCTCATAAATAAATAAAAATTAAAAAAAAAAATGTGCCTCAGAACAGGGAGAAGGTACTGGATACCTGGAGGAGAGAAGAGAGGAGTTAGGGAGCTAGGCAAGAATGGAGTTACAGATTATAAAAGGGAAATTATACTTATTATTGACTTTTTTGAAAGTAAGAAGTGAGAGGAAGTACATCCATGTTCCTTCCCTGCTTAAAGACCCTCTGCACCCAAAATCTACTATTTGGGCTCTTCATTAAGATCACTTCTCAGTTACACTTGCGTTTGCAAGTTACTCTAAGCAACCTGGTAAGAAGTCATCGTTTGAAATGTTCTTTCAATGCGGAAAAAAATTCCTTACAAATATCTGTTTTCATAATAAAGTTTAGATGTATGCATAACCTGTTCATAATTGGAGACTAATTGTAATGAAGATAGCACCTGATTAAAATCTGTAACTCTGTGCTGGCACCATTAAGTACTATGTTCTGCATTTCACATGACTTTTATTTTTTATTTTTTATTTTTAAAGATTTTTATTTTTTTATTCATAGAGACAGAGAGAGAGAGAGGCAGAGACACAGGCAGAGGGAGAAGCAGGCATCATACACAGAGCCTGATGTGGGACTCAATCCAGGTTCTCCAGGATCACGCCTTGGGCTGCAGACTGCGCTAAACCACTGCACTAAACCACTGCGCCACCGGGGCTGCCCCTCGCATGACTTTTAGATTAATTGTACTGTGGAAGAGCACATAGCTTATTGATTACTTTTGAGATTAACATTGATTTGGATTCTCTAGGACTCATCACGAAACCGTGGATATGTTTGGTTATACTGAATGGTTTGTTTTTTGAAATTACTAACTCTAGCTTCAGAATTTGAGAATCTCACACTGTTTCAAATATGACCATTAACATGGCTCCAGGAGTATTGCAGAAAATTGAAACAAATAATTCTATCACCCCTCACCACTCTAAGACCAAAGCTCCATATCCTTATAACTATCTAATTTGGAAGATAACTACTCCCTACTCCCAAGATACTGAGAATATGGTTCAATATTTCTGCCCCACTGCCCATCTTCTCGATCTCCATCCCATGAAGTTAGGTAAATTCTCATATGACATGGTGTTATATAAAATAATCAGAATTTGACAACTCATTTCAATTTATAAATATCTTCTTTGGAATCCCTACCCTTTATAAGATTTTCTACTTTTCTCTTTGTGTTTCGCTGTAAGAATTCAATTTTATAAAGAATCTTTGACAGTTATTCACGTAATGGTGCAAATTCATTCAGTAATGGTACATTTCACGAAGAAAGTGCCAGCAAAACAAGCAAAGTGCCATCAGTTAGTGTCATTACAGTTATAAGATCCATGAAGCAAAGTGGGAAAAAATTACTGTACCACGTCCAGGAGAATACCAAGACTGCAGAATAAGAGTGCAGTAATGGGTCACAGTCATGGTCAATTGAAATATTTTCTTCCCCTGGGAACAACTGTGCATGACATAAATTGAGCACTCTATTTTTTTTCAGCCATTAAATGAACTTGAAGAAACCTGGATATTTTAATTGTTTCCTTGCAGCACTGAGGACTACATAAGGAATATGGAAAATAAGAACACTGGGGGATAGTGTAGCAATTCTGATTTATTGTCAAAGGTTTTAAAAATGTTACTCCATGTAATACACTAAACAGAAAATTATCTTGAATTTGTGGATTCATTTTTTATTCTCAACAAGATCCTATTTTAAACAGGGGGCCTAGTGGCTTGGCATGCTGCCAATATTTGACAAAGTGGCAAACCAAATGGCACTAATAGGTGGAAACTTCCCTCAAACTAAGGGATGGGAGTGGATGCTTTTAAAAAAAATAAGGCCCTTAGTAAAGAGGGAAACATGAACAGAAAAATATAAAAGGTCCTCAGGAAAACAATAACAACAACAAACTAGGGAAAATATGAATATAAATCTTACCTAAATCCAAGGTACAGAGAATCAGTTCAAAACTTTAGAGGAGCATCAGTAGGAAACAGTCTGATGTAGAGCAGACTATTAACATTCAGATTCTACTCTGTTACTCTTAGTTCTGCTTTATCTACCAACAAAACAGCTCTATGTGTCTATTGTTCAATCATTCGATCCCAAGAGATTTATGTGTCAGGCTGTATTAGGCACCAAGGATGCAGTGGTAAACAAGAAAAAAGTAAAACAGTGAAAGAAACAGAAATAGGAGGTAAGACTGGTTGCTAATGCTTTACTGGGGATGAATACAGGACGCCATGGTAGACAATAGGTCTATAACTCAAGTCTGGGATGATAAAAAAGTTTTCTCAAAGGAAAATCAGTGAATAGTTCAAGCATGTAGAAATACATGTGTAAATGTCCAAGAGACAGAGAAGGAGATAGGAAAGGAGTGTATTATGGCCAGTACTTTGAGTTTAATGAGAGTGGCAGAAGAAAAGGCAAGAGAGACTAGCAGTGAAAGAGTAGCATGGAATTCTTCAACTATAAATCTCAGGAACCAAATTTAAAATAATGTAAACAAGAAAAAAAAGAAACTTATCAAAGTTACGTTTGCATATCTCAGGCATAAGTTGAACAATTGTCCATGGGAAGAGAGGAGCATATTTGGGCATTAAACAACTAGAATAAAGTTGAATATCATCAAAACTCTCTTTAGCTTCATTTCAGCTCTTTCTTCCAATTGGCTTTGTTACTTTTGTTGCTTTGGCCCAGTGGCAGAAAACATGGAAGTCAACAGCCCTCAAGTTTTCTATGTGGGATTCAACATTTAGAGATTGAAACAGAGTCTTTTTCTTAGTTTCAGCTTCAAAATTTTGGGAAAAGTACATTGAAACATTCATTCTTCATTCCCTTTAGTTAATTCTTCTACATATGTGTTACCATGTGCCAGGCACTGTTTCGTGTGTTGAGTCCATGTGACAGACAAGACAGATAATCTCCTGCTCTAGTGGGAGAGAAGAGGCAGTAAAGAAGCAAACCAATCCATGAACAGAGCAACTTTATGTAATGGCAAGTGTGAGGGAAGAAAAAAAAAAGGAAAGGTGGTGGAGTGATTGTGTGAATTAAGGAGTGTCATCAAAGAGGTGACGTCTGAACTGAACTGAGTTGAGTAAGAGTCAGCCCCTGGAAATATCAAGAGGCAGAGCATTTTGGACAAAGGAAACCGCATATGCAAAGATCTGAATAAAGAAGATACATGGCATGTTCAAAGAGCAAAAAGAAAGCCAGCAGCCTGGGGTAGTGAATGAAGGGAAGAGTGGTAGGTGATTGTTCACAGACAAGATCAGGATCACAGACTTAGGAGGCCTTGTAAAGTCCATTTGGTTCTAAGTGAACTGGGAAAATAACTGAGGTGACAGGATGAGCCGAAAGAGTAAAAGCAAGAATACCAATTATAAACTTTTGCAGTAATTTGGGCAGAAGATGTTGGAGCTTGAACGATGGTAACATTAGCAGAAATGGAGAGGAGAGGATGGATTTGGAAAACATTAGGGAAATAGGCCAAAAGAACTTGATGATGGATTAGATGAAAAGGGTAAAGGAGAGAGAAAACTCTTAGTTCTACAATATAACTGAGCAACTCTGTGGGTGGGAATACCATTTACTAAGATAGAAAATTTCAGAAGATGGGCAAGATATATTTTAGCAGGGGGTTGGGTGAGTTGGGTTGGAGGAGTAGCAGAAGTTGTATTTGGGCTATATTAGGTTAGGTTGTAAGGCCTATTATACGCTCAAGAAATTATTAAAACTTAGGTCCACCCTTGTAACACGACGCTCTGAGTATAGGTTCACATTTTCCTGTACTTGCTAAATCTAAAACAATAGTAATTATATCATTTGGGGATGAGGAGGGGCAATTGTTTCCCAAAGAATGGTAAGGAATTGGCAAATACATATACCAAACACAAATGTGCGTGTGCACACACACATACATATATATGCATGTATACACACATATATATTTATGTATATAGTGCAAAGAAACACATACTTATGTTATGGCTATTTATCTATCTGCATCTATGTGTCAGTATGTGAATTCAGTTTGGACTACAGCAGGAGCATGGCTCACATTGGAAGAATGGCTCTCCTCAGAAAGAGAGGAAGCATAGACTAGCCGTCCAGGGACTGAGCAATCCTATATGCCCCATCTGGCAGCCATTCAAGTCAGCAACCCACTCTTAACCCAGATGTTGTTAGCATTGATGGGGGAGAAGGGGATTAGATAAAATAAATACATAGTGAACACCTACCATATGCTTAATTGTGTACATGTCCTTTTCCACATGATTACAGGTAACCGTATTGAGAGGTTCTGTCCTTCATTGTGTTTAAAACATCTCCCCTCATCCAAAAAAAAAAAAAAATAGAAAAGAGAGAAAAAAAGAAAAGAAAGTTTAGGGAAAAAAGAAAAGAAAAAATCACTCTTGCCAAAAAGATGGTTACCATTTCAAATCCTGAGGACTTGTCAGGAACGTCCTACACAGTCAACCCTTTCTGCCTCATCCACCAAGGACATTTATAATTCTGACAAGATATCTCTGTCTTTCATAACATCCCTGCAGGAGGTTGTCAAATTCAAAAAACAGTGCACTAAATAGAAGGGGGGAAAAGTAGTTAGTGTGCTTGTTTTCACAGAATAAAGTTCATAGAAAAATTCTGGACTCCTCCCCAAATGCCATTGACAACTAGTATGACTTGTAATTCATGCTGGCTCCTTTTATTTTCAAGAATATTTCTCTTCTTTAGAAATCTCTTTAATGAATGCTCTTGGGATTGATTATTCTCTCCCCTGGCAATCCCTTTTGCATTTGTGTAATTCAATTAGATGACATATGTTAAGTATGTATATTTGTGCTTAATGCATAATAGATGTTTAATTGATGGTAGCAAATTGTTAAATGTGTGGTTAGAGTCACTTGCTTAGATTTAAGATTTTAGGTTTTATAAAAGCTGATTTCCCAATTATGTTCTATGCTACCTCTTAACTGTTGGGGATTTATAATTTCTGCCTCTTTGGACTCTATTTATGTTAATCATCGTTGTTCTTCCAGAATCTTTCCTGAAATAGCCCATGGTGCAAATCTATATACATTTTGTTTTGCAGGCACCCATCCCCAGTGCCTGGTTCAGTGCTACACCAGAGAGAGTGCTAAAATTTATCTCTTTACCTGGAAGGAACCAGAAAATGATTAGTTCTTTCCATAACTAATTTTACAAATGGTTCTTTGTTTTTTTCCTTAGAATAAAAATTTGATTTTAAGAATATTTTAGAACAGAAACTTATCATTTGCATTGAAAGGAACTTTTTACCAAGGTAAAAATAATAGATTATCACCATAAGAAACATGGAAAACACAAAACATTAAAATCTGGAAGTACAATTTAACACCAAACCTCTTATTTTTCAGGTTTTCACCAGAATCTTCCTGGCCCCTAAACTTAGGAGCGAACATAGTGGAGCGCCACAGGACACGCACACTCTGTCTTTTGACAGATGGATGCCTACGAAGCTTGTACTTTTAACTGTGTTCACATTACAGAGCCATAACTCCTGTTTTGACAGCCAAGTTTTCTAACAGTTCACTTCAGTTATTGCATTAAGAGTTCATTTTTGACCTGACAATCTGTGCCAATATTTAGTTTTGTCAAGTTTGGCTTGTTAAAGTAGAAACTGTAGCAAAACTCATATTACAAGTGACAGTAGTTAACTTTACTAAGAGAATGACTCTAATGTGTGATACATTTTGCTTATATAAAGATGTATAAAAAATCCTTTTTTAAAAAACAGTTAAGACTGTTTACTTAACAGTAAGATTATGGTTAATACCACTGTAGGGCACATTTGAAAGTTGCTAACAGAGTAGATTTTAAAAGTTCCCATCATGAAAAAAAATTTGTAACTATGTGTGGTGATGGATGTTAAGTAGATGTAATGTGGTGATCATTTTGCAATACATACAAATATTGAATCATTATGTTGTACACCTGAAACTAATATAATGTTATGTGTTAATTATATCTCAAAAAGTAATAAGATAATAATAAATAAAATGAGATCTGTTTCAGCAAGATTCAGATGTAGAAAGGATTAACACTGTGTGAGATACATAATTCTAAAGTAACAATTCTTTGCAGATATTAAATTCCTCAATGATTTAAGCATATTTTTTTAAGAATTCTTCTTAGATTTGTGCATATGTATACTGGCAAACACATTTAATTTGTGTGAATTCTATGCATCTAGACTTGTGGTAATTCTCCATCAATTCTACTTAAAAACAACTGATGATTCTATAGCCATAGTTACAGAATTGTATCAAGGAAACAGTAATGGTATATTTAACTTTTTACTTTAACACACATTACTACTTAATGACCCACATGTCAGCCTTTAAGTTAGAGGGAAAGTTTCATTCTGTAGCATTTGAATGAGTTGCTTCTGCTAATAATTGGTTTCTCTTATATGGGGTGAAAATGAATTGAGCTCTGGAATATACCAGTCTCAGGGATAATAGTGACAACAACAAAAATACTTTATAATTAGACTACCAGCCAAGATTATATCTGAGGATTAGAACTGAGAACTCACTGCAGATGAAGACAGGAACCAGGTCTCCTATTGTGCAATGGATTTGAATGATTACTTATCAAATACATGAATGCTATGAGATATTGTTCTTCATGTTCTTTTTTCCTCTAGGTGGCTTTCATTCCTAACAGCCACATGGATAACAGTAACCTCCTAAATGACAGGAATAAGATCACAGCTTATCAGAGTGAAGCAATTTAGAATTGACATAACTGCAAGAGAAGCTAATTATCAGCAGAAGCAGCTAATTCAAATGCTATAGAATATCACTTTCCCTGTAGGTTGACACATTCACATTTTAGGTCACCAAACAGTAACAGTAGTACTAAAGTAAAACGTTAATATATTATGACTGATTTCCTCAAAACAATACTTTTGTAACTATGGTTATGTAATCCTATGGCTTGGAGGTAAAGAAAAAAAGAGAATGCATTTTATGTATTTCAGTAGGGAAGATTGGTAAAATAACTTAAAGTAAAAGGGAGAAAGATGAAGAGTGCAGAATAACATAGTAGAATCCTATTAAAAAAAAAAGAATCCTATTCAATTGTATTCTATAGAATTGTATTCTATTCTATGTGTATATTTTTTCTATCATACATATTCCATTATAATCTCATTCTTATTTGTATGCATGTTTAGAATTCCATGTTTTAAAACATGCCATAAAGTTTTATATTATCTCAGAGAACTAATCTACCTTTTTCTCCGCCCCCCCACCCCCCCACCCCCCCGTCTTGGCTGTACATTATTCCTAAACAGACTCTCTAGGCACTGGGTAATATAGTGTTATTTCTGCACATGTTGGCTTTGAAATTATACTGAATGGGTCAAAATTCTGATTCTGCCACTTATTCTGTATAACTTTGGACAATTTCCTTTAAACTCTCTGTACTCAAGTGTCCTCGACTGTAGAATGGGAATAAGAAGTCTCCATAACTCACAGGATTGTTGGGAAGATTAAATAATTAACACATCAAAAGGTCTGGAACCACTTGACATTATATGCTCAATGATTGTTTTCATCTTACAGAAATAATTGAGTATTATTTTCATACAAAAAAAGGAATGGTTACAATTTTTAATTTATATATAATACCTAGAAACAGGGTTTATGGTACAATATTTTAGTATATTTGGTCAGTATTTTTATGACAGTTTTACACTGTAACTGCCTAATTTGACACTGTAAAATGTAATATTCAACCAATTACTTCTGCCTATGTTTTTTAGAATTCCAAGGTGAAAAGGTCCTGCAGAAATTCCTTTGTTTAAAAGAGGTATTGGTAGAAAGGATAAAGTCCCTGTGTCAGAACACAATTAATAATCCTTTAGGAGGTCCATGGGTCATACTTGTTACAAAATAATTTAAGTGTTGGATTCAGAGATCAGATTCAGCCTCTTAATTTTATAAATGAGAAAACAGTTTCAGAGAGATTAAATACTTGACCCAGAGTCACTCAGCTGGTTACCGAGAAGCAGTGTGTCATAATTTGTTAAGGACATTTTATCACTAACTGGGAGATCTCTGGCAAATTTCTTAACCTCCCTGGATCCCCTTGTTCCCACTGGCATAATGAAAAAAAAAAAAAACTAACAATACGGTTGTTGGAAAGATTGGAATACATATTATATGGGTAACACACACAAGCTTTCGTGTGGCCTCATGTTTTCCTGAAACCCAGAGAAATAAAAGAGAGGGGAGCATCCCTTGCCAAATAGACAAATAAGTGAGTGCAGATGATTATTATTGCAGAAAAAGGAATGATGCAAGCTGTCAACAGAAAACAAGGGGTACATTGAGTTGTTCTAGCGTTTATATGCCTAAGAACCTAGACTCTTTCTCATTCTTTCAACAAACATTTACCCAGCACTTACAAGATGTGGATGCTTGTTCTAGGTGCCAGATACACAGCAGTGAACAAAACACAAAATGTCTATGGAGCTTGCATTCCAGTGAAGGGCACAGAGACCATAAAGAAACAAATAAGAAAATTAGTTTATGTGTTAAAATGGGATAACTGCTCTGAGGAAAACAAGGCAGAGAAAGGTACCAAGGAGTTACTGTGCCTAGGGAGGAAGAGAAGATGGATTTTAAACCAAATGATGAAAGAACATAAGATTCCTTGAGCAAAGACTTTGGAAGTGACTGTTTTACAAGGGAGGAAAACTGTCTCTTTCAGAAAGATGGAAAAATCCCTGGCTTCCAATGTATTTAGAGTTTTATCTACAAGAATATTTATCACAGCTTTATTCTTATAATAGCAAGAAAGTAGAAATAACATAAAGCCCCAACCGAAAAGATTGTTAAATAAAATGTGGATGGAAAAAAATTACATAATCTTTTAAAATTGTGTTGTGAAAGAAAATTTAATGACATGGGTGTGTGTTGCATAGCTTCAAAAATATATATGCCATATGCTCTTGATTTCTTCAGTATATTTTCCTCAAATGAGAAAGAATGCGATGGTATTTCATAAAATGTTCATAGTATTAATATTAGGAGATATGACAGAGATTTTTAATTTTTTAAAACTTTTCCCCCTACACCTTGTATTAGAAACAAATATTGATTTGTGGTAAAATAGTAATAAATGTCTAAATAATAATAAATAAATGTGATAATAATAATAAATGCCTAAAAAAACTGAAACGATATAGAAAGTAGAACTCACAAACATCTTCATAAGGTGTAGAGAGGATGCATATTGAAGTTAAAGATATCATAGAGTAAAATAAAGACATAATCTGCAAATGTGAGTTAACATGTGCAAGAAGAACCCAAACTAGAAATTATTTTTACAGACCAGAACAGGACCAATGACATCAAGATGAACTTTATTAGAAATAAATGTGTCTCTCCATTTAGGTTTTTCAAAAACTCAATTAAGAGGTACAGAGCTGGGGGATCCATTCAACAACAGCTCAGGCAAGGAAAGGACCTGAGTGTGCTAATGACCACAAGTTCAGCAAGAGCTCATAATGTGACACAACTGCTTAGAAGCTAGTGAATTCCTCCATTAATTAATATGCTTCTGATGTCAGCACTGGAGACATAATTGTGCCTCCGTAGATTCCATTGGTCAAATAGAATTGGGAGATGAAACACTCTCATTACATCTTTTTTTTTTTTTTAGAATTTATTTATTTATTCATGAGAGACACAGAGAGAGAGGCAGAGACATAGGCAGAGGGAGAAGCAGGCTCCCTGCGGGGAGCCCGATATGGGACTCCATCCCAGGACCGTAGGATCAAGACCTGAGCCTAAGTCAGACACTCAACCACTGAGCCATCCAGGCATCCCACTCTCATCACATCTTGCTTTTGTCCTTCACAGCACTCGTCACACTTGCAGCTCACTAATTTATGCAATTGCTAGTTTCACATCTATTTTCTCTGCTGGCCCTTAAGCTCCCTGAGGGCAGGGACAGTCCCTTCACTGCTGACTGCTTTATCTCCAGTGTCGAATGCTGCACTCACAAAGAATTGGAGTCCGCTGTTCTAAATATTGCCAGATCCAGTAATCTCATTTATTCATTCCATTTAACAACACTTATATTGTGTTTCTATGTGCCAGTCCTTTATAGGCAGATATTAATTCCTTAATCTTCATTGCAACCATGTGAGACACATAGATATGAACATTGGGATATACAAGAAATGTGCCCAAACTGGGCAGGGCTGAAATCTGAACTCAGATACTCTACAATCCGCCACCTTTCAAAAGCAAAACTCTAAAAAACTATGCTCCATCTGTATGAGGTTGACCAGGAAAAGAATTCTAAGAAACATATCATATTGATATCTTTGAAAGAAATGGACTGATTTAGGCTAAAAACAAACCAAGAAACAGAGGTGATATGATCATTTGACTTCACATTTAGAAGAGCTTCCATGTAAAACAGAAAGTAATGATAAATATGCATGAAATCCCCTATGTTTAGTATGAACCTGAATCCTAGTTTACCAGGGCTGTCCTGGTTCATGCCTGTTGTTGCAACACAGCTATAAACAGCATTCTCTTTCCCTCTCAAAATATTCCAAATTAGACAATCAATGATCATCTGCTCACCATGTTTATAGTTTAAAGGAAGATTTCATAGCATCAGGACATTTGATCTTTATAAAAGTCCCGTGTAGTTGGTTTGTATGAAAATTATTATACTATTCCCCATTCTTCAGCCCCCAAAACACCACAGAATTGTTCCAAAACACATTGCGAGTTAGTGGCAGAGCTGTGATTTGAATCCAGATCATCTGATTAGAACTATACACTTTTATCTATCTACCCTGCTGTGTAACTGAACTTCTTCTGTATTGCTACAGAATGCAGAGCTAGGACAAATGGGTAGAAACTCCTAAGAAAAAATTGACCCCTAAATGAAGTACCACATTTTTAAAAAATGAATGAATGAATTTCCTATTCAATCAGAAATCTTCCAGAAACTGCCCATGCTGGGGACTGAATAGGCATGGGGAAAGGATTTTACCAAGGGGTCACTACACTAATAGGGACCCATGAGCTTCTCAAAATGTGGGACATCAAATTTTGGAGGTCAATGAACTGTTAGCAGATCACAAAATGATTTTCAACACTATGTAGGCACAGTATTCAAAATCACTAACATGCCTAAAGAGACCTTTTGATTCCCTTTTCATTTATAGTTTTAATCCTTCCATTACTGCCTATGGGGAAGCTTCAGCTATGTGCCAATATAATATATCCTTAATACTACTGAAACATGTTAAGCCACCTTTCAACCAAGAAAGCAATAGGTTCTAAGGTTTTAGAGGCAATAATATCCATTGAACTAGATCTGATATTATTTTTCTACCTTCACTGAATTTATTGTGGTTTTGGATCTCCTTTTATGGCAGTGATAAATTTCCTTTTACAGCAGTGAAATAAATTTTTCTTATAAAATACATCTAACTAAATAAGTGAGTCAACTTAAGTAGAAATGTTAATTTGAAAAAAAAAAGAAATGTTAATTTGTGTTAAAATGTATGGTAGACAGAAAAACAGAACCTCCCCCAAAGATGTCTACATCCTAATCTGCAGAATCTACATGTACATTACCTTATTTGCAAAAGAAAATTAGCAAATGGGATTAAGGCTAAGGACCTTGAGATTGGAAGACTCTCCTGAATTACTTGAATGTGCCCAGTCTCATCACATGAATCCTTAAAAGTAAAAACTTTTCTCAGCTGTGGTCAGAAAAAGACAAGAGGGTGGAAGAAGTGTCCAAAAGATGCAATATTGCTGCTTTGAGGACTGTAGAGGCAGGCCATGAGACAAGGAATGTGAGTGGTCTCTACAAGATATAAAATGCAAGGACATGCATCGTCGCCTATGGCCTCCAGGAAGTAACATAAGCTTGCCAAACCTTGATTTTAGCTTATGAAAGCTATGTCCAACTTTTGACCTATAGACATAAAAGACAACAAATTTGTATTGTGGAAGCCACTAAATTTATGGCAATTTTTTACAGCAGCAAAAGGGAACTAAAATAGAAGGGTATATAGAGAGGCAAAGATTGTGAGAACGTTTGAATAATTGAAGTTTAGAAAACAATCCTTCTAGAAGGCTTATAACGTTCCTTCCAATTCTGAGATGTTCTGATGTTCTGGTAACATTCTGTCAACTATCAGATTTCCATTCCTCCCAATAGCTAATTTAGTGTCTCCCGCACTTTAATAGGCATTCCAAAAAGTAATTTAAAAACAGTGAGAATGATTCATATGAAACATAATCTTGTTTGGGAAAAAGTATAGTAGTTTGTTTTTCAGGGGTGTAGTGTTGGATATGTATGTATGACAATCTTATAATCACATTATTTTCATGTGGATTCCCTTGATGTTGAGAGTTATCCACTTGTTCTACATTGGTAAGTTTTATTATCCACACATCACAATGCTTTTCTTTAAAAAAAAAATATTGGGTATTCTCAATTTATAGATTAATCTAGGGAACTTTGTGCTCCACTTGATATGAAAAGCAATCAAACTGTCCCAATAAAACAGAAGTTGTATTTGATGGCATACGGTTAGTCAGTGTTACATTGTAGGGGAAAACAATTAGATTTAACCAAATCTATTTGCTCCAAGATGTTTTGTTCTGGCATTCTGAAAATTCACAGCCTACAAACTCATGTTTGATTATATTAATACCTGACATATCTGGTACACTCAATTATTAACGACTCACCATTCAGCCTGTCTCTTTTGACTTGATCAAACATGTTGAGATATGTGAAAATGTCTTCAGGAGAGAAATAAGAGTTAATAAAAGGCAGAGGGATATGTGTGCATGCCATATAGTGTGATTGATTATATGTTACACATGTAATCTGTAGACCAATAAAGCAGGACATGCACATAGTCCATGAATACATAATCAGAGTCATTAAAAGAGAGCTTGCCATCTCATAATATTAATCAAATGCTATTTGACCAATTTGCTTCTAGCAACTAATGGGGCAAATTGATGCCAGCTAATCTTAACTCTAAAGAGGAACGTGTTCTAGAACTAGAGTTTTTTTTTTTTTAATTTTTCGTCTTCCTTAGGTTGAATTCATTTATCTTAAAGAAATGTATTTTAATGCTAATGCCATTGAAATAATACCTGAGAGCAGATTTGAAAATGGCAAGCTATAATTCATTATGGGTATGGAGGAGTGAAATGGCTACAAGATCGCCAAAAATGCCTGTTATCACGTGGTCAGAAAAGTGTTGCGGAGGACACAGCTCTGATTCATCATCTTCAGGATATTAAGTACCATACTTCACTCACATGCCACAAACTGAAATAAGAATAGAAAATTGATCTTTTCCCCTGAAAAATCATTTAATCAATTTCCAACTTAGTTTTAAGAAGAAAATGTCACACTCTTTTACGGGAGAGTGATTTGACTATGAATTAGCCCTCATCCATAATATTAGGAAGTATATACTTGGGCCCTTTAACAACTGAACTGTTCATGTGATGCAAAGTTAATTCTGAATTTTTGTTCTTTCACTACTAAGAAGAATGTAAAATATCCTTGTTTTTTTTAAAACATATATATGTTATTCCTGGGGCGCCTGGGTGGTTCAGTGGTTGAACATCTGCCTTTGGCTCAGGTCATGATCCCATAGTCCTAGGATCAAATCCCACATCAAGCTCCTGTGGGGAGCCTGTTTCTCCCTCTGCCTATGTCTCTGCCTCTCTCTGTGTGTCTCTCGTGAATAAATACATAAAATCTTCCAAAAAAAAATGTTGTTCCTGACATAAGTAGGAATTCCTTTGAAGTTATTAAGCATTGTTTTAGAGCAGAGTTAATATTACCAGAATGCTGGGCTCTAGCAAATCATTAATTAGTTGATAATTGATATGGACTCATTGCAGGAATCTTACGGATTACTTCTAAACTTTTAGATAGTCAAAGTTTGGGGTGCCTATAGGATGTACACCTGCTTCAAAAACCAAGTTTTTTGAATAGACAACACAAATACTAAGATACACATATTTAATGTTTCGATTTATGTCATTTTGAAGTACTGAAAGCCTTTTTCAGAAAAAAACAAAAACTCAAGAGTTCTCAGTAATATCTTTGATATTACTACATAATTCCTATAAACCTACAGACCTATACTTATTTTATGCTCTTTTTTTAGTAGAAATCAATAATTCTGTTTTCAGTAAGGATAAGATGCTGTGTTTGTAAACTATTAGCACTCTTCTAAAAAAGGAAATAAATAAACTCACAGCTGCTTCCAAGACAGTATATTATTAGATCTTAATATTTAACTTAGTTTGCTCACCAAAATCGATTTGCTGTTGCGTTATGACTGTTTCCAGGTGGTTGTCTGCTTTGAAGAAATATGCAATTAAATTAGTTTGGGAATGTTCTATGCCTAAATTATATTTGCTACTTTTATTTTTATTTTGAAGTGCCCTGAAGTGTATCATTTCATTTGGCCTCTGAAAGCAATAGTATGGCTTTCCCTTGCCATGTGTCTTATTTCTCAGAATCTCAGTCAACAGGGAAAGCAACAAGATGATTGATCCCAACCTTTCCACTGGAGATGTCTCCTGCACAAATGTTCTCCCCACACAGATTACCAAACAGAAGCCATGTTTTTGTTGAAAACAGTGCATTTCTAGCCTTCCTCAAGGAGTCCTCCTCAGTTTTAATATTGAGGACCCTTTCTTTTGCCAAAAATACTGTCTTATGAAGCAAAAGTGATGGATCTCATCAATCAAGTCATTTACATTATGCATCTTATACTGATTTTTGATAGATCTTTATTCAGACTTAAGGTGAACATTCCCAAACTCAGTATTTCCTCATATATTTTCAATTTCTCTTTTTTTAAGATTTTATTTTTAAGTACTCTCTACATCCAGCATAGGGCTTAACTTACAACCTGAGATCAAAAGTCACATGCTCTACCAAATAAGCCAGTCAGGTGCCCAAATATTTCCAATTTCTAAGGCTCATTCCATAATTCTTTACAATGGATTAAACCACAACCTCTACTCAACTTAGAATCCTTGAATAATATACATTTGGATCAGCTTTCTGCTCCCATGTATAAACTTGGGTATCCTTTAATAATATAAATTTCCGAGCTTCAATGTGCTTTCTCTGCTCCTCTCTAAAAAAAGGAAACATTACTACGATAAAGCTAAAATGATAGCAGTTATGTGATTGAGTGCACTGTGGCTTCTTCAACTTCTTGCTTTGGCTTGTTTTCTGAATTTTGTCCAAAAGCCCCATTTTGTATTCACCACATCCATGTACATCTTTACTGGGACTGACCTGTTTTGTCATCCAAACAGGAAGAAGCCTAAAAGGCATGACTTCAGAAGCCCTGAGATGGCTGCCGTTTCATCACCAAAATATTCTTCCCTCCATCCCTTTACTGCCAAAACTCTTCACAACTCCCTGGATGCTGTTTAGCAGAGAATGAATTATTTTCCAATACACAATGAAAGCTAAGTTGGAAATTCAAACACTTTTACAAAGAATTGCAAATAACCATAAAAATTAGATGCCATCTGGTGTGTAAATTTTCATAAGGTGACAAGATGTGACGGCACATCACCCTATGGGAGACTTCAGGTGAGAGAAACTGGCATCCTATGGACAAAAAAGGAAGCTGAGGATGAAACTCACAACCTGCTTCTCATCTTTGCTTTTGTCTGATCCCTGTGATTTTAATTCTTTTGAAAAGAACAATACTTGCCAGACAGCTTTCCATACTACTGATAGAAAATTATTTATCCCCTTCTTTGGTAGCTAATTTTTGAGAGCATGTAGAAATATTTTGACATCATAGTGTTATGTTGTAACTCACAGTCTTTCTTGCTTTCTTTTTTTTATTTTTATTTTTTCTTTCTTGCTTTCCATATCACAGTCTTATTAGTATCACCTCTAGTAATGAGACATACATCCTTAAATCATTTAAATATCAGAGGGAACTATTGCTTTACATTGGGTTCTCATAGAACTATATCTCCAAGAATTGTAATTTATAAACCTAGAGATATTAATTACTGTTACTATTGTTAGTGAATTCTAAATTATGGACTAATTAATATTTATTGATCAGCAATGACCAAGTAAAAATAAATGTACCTGTCTAATTTTCTGAGTATGTGTCTTGTTCATTTTGAGTCTAACATTCAAAAATGACATTGACAGTCTGAACCTTTTAAAATTAATATTTCATTTTTCTAATTACCATGATTATGAAAAAAGTATGCTTAATTTTTTATTCATGAATTTAATATTTTTCTATGATAATATTTATATTCCTGAGCATCTAATTTAGAACTTACTTCTAAAAATTATTGTAGATTAAGAGGTGGCAAACTGTGGCCTGTGGGGCAGATTCAGCTGCTGCCTCTTTTTGTAAATAATGTTTTAGCAGAACAGTCACATCCATTCATTTATGTATTGTATATGGTTGTGCTACAACAGAAGAATTGAGTAATTTTGACAGAGGCCATATGGTCCTCAAAGCTGAAAATATTTATTATCCGGGCCTTTATAGAAAACTTTGCCAACTGCTGCTATAGACTATCAAAACTCCAGCAATTTAGTAACTCAGTAAATGATTTTTCTATTATCAAAGAACAATAAAAGTTAGACCCTCAGAAAATGACCATTCAAATTCAATGTTTGCCTAACCCAGCATGACACTATAAAAACAAATAGCTAATGGTAAACACCTAGGATTTTGAAAAATACCACAATTAATTTGTTAGACTTGAGTTTTCTGAAAGCCATCTTTTAATATCTCAAACAGATTACTTGATGACCATGATTTTTCTCTTTATAAAAATGTGATTATGAGGGCACCTGGCTGGTTCAATCCATAGAGCATAAGATGCTGTGTCTTGGAGTTATTCGTTCAAGCTCCACATTGGGAGTGAATTTAAAAACATAAAAATTTTTAAAAAATGATTGATTGATTGATTTGAAAGAGAGAGAGAACATGAGCAGACGAGGCAGAGGGAGAGGAAGAGATAATCTGAACTAGACTCCATGCTGAGCACAGAGCCTGATATGGGGCTTGATCTCACAACCAGAGATCACAACCTGAGGCAAAACCAAGAGTTGGTCATGCAACCGACTGTGCCACCCAGGTGCCCCAAGAGTGGAGCCTGCTTTAAAAAAAAAATGTGATTATGAAGTTATCAGACAGGAAATTATGGTAATTACACATTTAGACAATCCTATTTGATCCAAAAATATAGCAGTGATATATAAAATACAAAGAGAAAATCAAATACACTTAATTAGCATCAAAAGGTCAGTAACGTTGGGAAGCCTGGGTGGCTCAGTCAGTGGTGTTGAACTCTTGATTTTTGGCTCAGGTCATGATCTTGGGGTTGTGTGATAGAGCTCTGCATGGGGCTCCATGCTGGGCATGGAACCTACTTAAGATCCTCTCTCTCCCAATAACAATAACTTTATTAAGAACTAGAAATAAAGAAGAAACAGATATGCAAAACTCATTCAAAATAAAAATGATTATCAAACTAGAGAAGTTTGATAAAGAAAAGTTATTTAATAAAATAATGGTTAAACTTTAGAAGTATTCCAGTAAGAGTCAAGAAAACAAATATTTTTTACATTCATTTCTATTAAACGTTATAACAGATTTTTGAGACAACAAAACAAGAGATGAAAAACTAGTAAGTACAGTTGACCCTTCAACAATCTGAGGGCTTGGGTGCTGACCCCCATGTAGTCGTAAATCTATGTATAATTTTGACTCCCCAAAAGCTTAAGTACTAGTAGCCTACCAATGACTGGAAGCCTTACTAATAAACTATCAATTTAACACATATTTTAAATGTTATATATATCATATACTGTATTTCTACAATAAAGTAAGTTAGAGAAAAGAAAATGTTGTTAACAAAATCATCGGGAAGAGAAAATACATTTATAATACTGTATTGTATTTATTGGAAAAAAATCTGCACATAAACAGACAGACTCCTGCAATTTAAACCCATGTTGTTCAAGGGTTAACTGTATAAATATTAGAAAGGAGCATACAGTTTGATTTTCAAGAGAGAATTATTTGCAAAGAAACTCCATAAGAACTAGTAAAATAAATACCCATGAAACATGTTAGTTAATTCAGCAAAACTGTTAGAAGAATATCAGCATATAAAAGTATATAATATTCCTATTCTTATTAGAATATTAGGACACACAATCAATTATAGCAACAAAAACCATAAAGAACTTAGAAATAAATCTAACAGAAACAAAACAAAAATTTGGGGAGGGAAATAACAAATTATTATCAAACAATGTAAAAGAAAATATGGAAGGATATTGTATACTTAGAAATTGGAAGATTTGAATTTTAAATATGGGATTTCACCCAAATTAATCTCTTCTTTTAAAGCAATTTTGGTGGGGGGGATGGGGTGACTAGGTGATGGATGCTGAGGAGGGCACTTGACAGGGTGAGCACTGGGTGTTATACTATATGTTGGCAAATTGAACTCCAATAAAAAAAATATACTAAATAAATAAATAAATAAAAATAAAAATAAATAAAATAAAATAAAAAATAAAGCAATTTCAACCAAAATTTCCCATAGTTTTTTGCAAGCTGGAGAAGCTATCATAAAATTAACAGGGAAAAGTATAAGACCAAAAACATACACTTAAAAATTTTAAGCATCTAAAGAAAAAGAGCAGGGGCACCTGGGTGGCTTAGTCGGGTAAGTGTCTGATAATTGATCTTGGGATCATGAGATCAAGCACCTCATCCAGAGTGTGGAGCCTGCTTGAGATTCTCTCTCTCCCTCTCCTTCTGCCCCTTCCCCACTCTCTCTCTCAAATACATAAATACATATATACATATGTCCATAAAAATTTAAAATATAAAGAGAAGAAAGAAACCAAAAGTGTTCAGTGTAGAAGTGGGAGGAGGGTTTGCCCTTGAGGATGGGCAAGGAATATCACAAAGCTTGAGTAAGCTAGTCTGTGGGGTATTGGCAAAGAGACAAATAAATAAACCAGTGGAACAGCATAGAAAGCCTAGCAACAGACAGAGGCATGTAAGGAGTTTTGAAATATGACATAAGTCAACGAGGGAACGGATGAACTATTCAATAAACATTTTTGGCACAGTTGTTTATCCATGTGGAAAGTAAAATTAGATTCCTATCTCACATCATATGGAAAAATATTATTTCAAGTTTACTAAAACCCTAAGTACGAAAAACAAACCTTAAAACTTCAATTTTTTTTTAAAGGAGAATATTTTAGGACTTTGGAATAAGAAAGACTTCTTAAATAATTAGATCAAAATAGCACAACCATAAAGGAAAAGATTGGTAAATTTGACAATTTATAAGAAAGCAAGACTATTCATAAATGAAGCTAAAACAACAAAATGAAACAAACAAGTCACAGACCTGAAGAGAATATTTGCAAGACACATAACTAACAAAGGATTTGTATCCAAAATACATTAACCAAACAACACAAAATGCCTACACATCAATCAGAAAAGGACAGTTTAGTAAAGGAATGAGCACAGAATATAAACAGAAAATTCATAGAAACAGAAGTGTAAGTGTAAGGTTTAATAAACTTCTGAAAAGGGGTTCCTCTTAATTAGAAACTAGAAATAAGCAAAGCAAAATGAGAGATTATGTCATACCAACAGACCAGGAGAAGTCTTACGGTGTTTTAATACGAAGTGTCAGTAAGGCTGAACACAGTGGAACTTCTGAACTCCGTGGGTAGGCACTGCTTTGGAGAGCAATTTGGCAATGGCCGATAAAAAAGAAAAGATTCATTTCCCTTGATTCAGCCATTCAATTTCTAAATATAAACTTTAGAGAAACGCAGGTGTAAGTATACAAAGATATTTGCATTTAAAGAATGTTCACTGAATCATTTTAAGAGCAAAAGAACTGGAACAATTCCAAATACTTCAACTGGAAAATAAATAGTGGTCACAACTGAAGTAGTTGTTAATAAATTAATAAAAACCTGTCTAAGGCTTAGTCATGAGGAGGAAGTTACATAATATGTAGGGTACAATACCATTAATATGAACTTTGGAAACTACAAAAAACCCATAAATATTACTTATTGACACAGTTTTTTATAAGTAAGGGCGTAAAAGTATACTTGGAAATGAAAAACATAAATTGAGAGTAACAGTTACTCTGGGGAGAGAGGGAGTCAAGTAGGTTCAGGTAGCCTCGAATTTTTGTCATTTTTCATGTTATATGTATTGAATATTTATGATATGCCAGGCACTCCCCTAAGTTCTTTGTATGTAAGAACATATTTAAAATATAAAAACTCTATGAGATATTATTATGCTAATTTTATATTTGAGAAACAGGAGCACAGAGAGGTTAAGTATCTTACCCAGAGCAGTACAACAAAGAATTTATTTAGGTAATAGAACAGGGATTGCATCCAGGAGGTATCACTGTAAAGTCTGGACGCTTAACCACCATTCACAGAGCCTGCTAGCATGTGAACAGGGGAAAATTTGGACATTTGATAGAGCTCAAGCACATGGTATTTTTAAAAATATATCACACCTAATAACTTTATTACATTGTGAACATTTTAGTTTGAAAAAAAGCATGTAAATACCTTAAAAGATTCATATTTTTGAGAATAAGCCTTCCCAGTCGTTCAATCTAATTTCCAATTATTTTTATCTAATAAAAATAACATTAATGAAAATGATAGTAGATAATTTTTCAACCTTCTCTTCCTCTATAAATATCCATTTTTCCCTGCAAAATTTCTTTAAAAAAAGGACTCAATGGTATTATAATGTGGAAACCAAGTCTGACCATTACTTCTTCATGAAGTGAAGCCATTATGCTATTTATGTATTTACATTATCTTAATCACTACCGTGGCATTCAGAATTCTCTGAGGAAAAGTGCCAGAGCGGCTGAGAGGGGACTTTTGTGCTTAGAGAATTATAAATATATTCAGGAATAGAGAAAGCAAAAAAGGAAATTGCCCAGATAACTTTTAGTTTGTAATAACATTTGCTTTCCCTATACAAAAAGCTATTTAACCACATTTTAGGGCTGTCTTAAAAACTACTAAGATGTAAATCTTGTTTTATTTGCATGAGATCTTTGTGGAGATAAACAGACAATCCTGACTTTGTTGATGAGAGCCTGAGTTTTAAAGTGGTGACAATGAGCAGCCCCAAAAGACATTTTAGATGACCAGCAGATCCCCAAAGGCAAAAAGAAAAAAGCTGAAGTGAAAATACAATAACAAAAATTGTGAATAAATCAAGTTTGCTTTCACATCTGCTTTGCTCTTCTCCCCAGGAGCCTTGTGTACCTTCTATTCTTAAAGAACTTTTTTCTGGGTTAGCCATCAGCAGATCCACGTCTAAGGAAAATAGTGTTATTTTTGATCCAAAAAAAGAAAAAGAATTCAATAGTCCTAAATTCTAGCCTCAAAACCCAAACAGTAAAGCACCAGATACGAGAGAAGAGCTAGTGCCAAGCCTGGGGAGGGAGAGGGACTCATGAAGTCCCAAATTTCCCAGATATATATGCCCCACCCAGTGCAATGGTGTACACTAGGATGATTTTGACCACTAATCCAGTCATTTAGGGTTGGATAAAGACTTGGTGGCAGAAAGCAGCAGTAATAGAAAAGCAAATGATACCCTAGCTCTATCTACAAATCCAAAGAAGGCAAAGATCTGAAGGTTCAATGTATTATGATGCTTTTGCTTCCTACACCGTAGAGGAAAAGCACTTCCCTAACTTTTCAGTTATCTGAGCCTTATTTGTTTATTTCCTTTGAGAGTAGAATAGATGACACATGCTTTTGTTATACATCATGAAACTCAGGCCAAACTGATCATTATTGTGACATCTTACATATACATGCTATTTCATGTTTTCATTATTATTTTTTGATATTATGGAAATTAGTTGCTTCTCATTCCTATGTAAAGTGGGAGTAAAAGCAACTTTAGGTAACATTTTGATCAATAGGTTAAATATGATCCATATAAAAATATGGAAACTACTATGCTAATGATGATTAAAAATAAAACCCTTAGTCCCCTCTTCTCCCCCCAACCCCTCTATTGTGACCCTAAAGCCATCCCAGTGGCCTTGGTAATATATTTGACACCCAAAATGGGTTATCTTTTCTTTTTTTTTAAGATTTATTTATTTATTTTAGAGAGGTGGGGTGGGGCAGAGGGAGAGGGAGAGAACCTCTGCAGACTTCTTGGTGAGTGCAGCGCCCCAAACAAGGCTCAATCTCCGGATCTCACAACCCTAACATCATGACCCTTCACCCTAAAATCATGATCCCAGTGGAAGTCAAGAGTCAGAGGCTCAACTGATTGAGCCACCCAGGTGCCCCACAAAAACAGGTCATCTTTAAAATACCCTTTTGTCTGTACAACAAAGTTATTTTCAATAGTAATCCTGAAATAACATAAATACATTTCTCCTGTGAAACAAAATTTGTTCTTATTGACATAAATGATACAGTTTGCATTTATTCTTTCAGTGTTTTAAAGTTTAAACATAAATGGTCACCTAGAATGACAGAATTGAAATAACTAGTTCTGATTCCTCTTTATAATCTTCCTGCACTACATATTTATTTCAAATCAACTGTTTAAATGCAGGAATAGATACAGGAATACACAAAGTAGCACCAGGGTGGAGACAGGATGCTGAACTAAATGCATATAGCAGGGCCTCCCTGTGTGTGGGGGGGCTGGGGATGAGAGCAACTGTTCAACAAACTCACTTCCATGTAGAATGAAATGTTCATTAAAGGGTAAGTAATTTAAAAAATTGAGAGTGCCCACAGTAATTATTTAGCCCTCAAATGAAAGATTTTTTCAGAGACAAGTTTTTAGCATTAATGTTAGAATTGCTGCCATGTGGTGATTTAAATTAAAAAAGCAGGCCAAATTTTGGTCAGTTTTATAATTGTTTTTAAATTCTCTACAGACAGTGCACCTCTTTATTGCCAGCAGGTAGGTGAGCTGCTCCCACTGTACTCACCTTGGTTAAGCCACTGGCCCATCCTGCTTAGAAATTCTGGAGCTTGGGCCACTCTCCGGAAAGCCAGAATGCTGGTATCCGTGGAGACTTGTCATGACTGTGTCTTCACTCTGGCTTCCCCATCTCTTCTTTTTTTTCACTCCCACCTTTCTAAGAGAAATGCATAAAAATGGAATTGCCTGCTTTGTAGGGAAGTAGCCTCCCAAATTGCTTGTTTTGGGGGTGAAGGGATAGAAACAGTGTTCATCACACCAAGCCAGGTGCAGAGACAAATCTGTAATGAGAGTCAAGGGATTATGTGGGAGAATCACTGCTCTAGAAAATAAATGGCTAAAACTGAGGTCTGCTTAAAGAATATGCTCTTCTTCTCCCCCAGTAATGACTGGATAAAGTTTGAAAGTTTGCAAATTTTCAGCAGACAAAAATAGCGCTATGTGGGAAGGGGCTAACATGTATGGAGAACTTACTGTGGATAAGTGCTTCACTTACTTTGTCCTTTAGTCCTCAAGGACAGCACTTCTATTCTATATTATAAATGTTTCAAGGTTAGAAGACGAAGTAGACTCACAAAGCTAGGGTGAACAGTATGGGAAAATGAGCTTTTGTTAAGGACTCATTATGAGCTAGGCACTGAGCAACTTGCTCTAAATACATGTGCTTGCTTTAAATACATTTGCAAAAAGCCTTGCAAAATACATATTATTATTCTCAGAGAATAGAGGATGAAACTTAGCTCAGAGTTAATGATACTCAAACTCATTCCACCCCACGTAAACATAAAAGTGAACTCGTAAGATTCAAACCCAAGACTATCTGTATCCCCCCTTCATAAAACCGGCCTAATTTACTACCATATGCCTTTTCCTGTGGAAGAAAGCACTGGCTCAAGGCACTAAAAATAAATCAGGCCAGACCTAATGAAAGTCAAGTTCAGAGTCTGAAATAAATTTAATAAATCCTGTGTCCTGATTATAAGAATTGGTGTCTGCGGGAAAATGTGATGTATGCTGGCTGCAGACAAATCCTTTTGCTATCCCAGCCCTGTAAATGAAGTGGAACAAGGCAGGCATGTTTAGAAGAGAAAGAATGATGTTGACAAACTGACAAGAACTGGTACAGTCATTACACCCAAGCTATAGCGCTTGCGGCCCCCACCCCACCCCTCAACCAGAGAATTGAGCACAGACTGGAAGATTCCAGTGCAAATAGTTTATTATGGGAGGTGATCCAGGACATGCTGCCTGGAAAGTAGATAAGTGGGATATAGCAGAGAAGAGGCAGCATTTGAAGAGCCCACTCAGGATTTCTCTGGCTGACTGTGGTTGATGTGATTGGTGCAATAGAAAAGACTGGTGAATCCCATGGTTGTGTGCTCGTTGTTCTGTCTCCTTTCTCATAAAGTGGGTCCATTCAGCCCACACAATATTACAGGCGATTCCACTGCTCTCAGAAAGCAGTGCTGGATGAGGCACTGTGGAGAGGAAAGAAAAACCTACCTGGAATATGTATCAGTCCACACATGTATGAATTGCTGCCCTCCAGGGTGAGCAAGGGTTCAAATATAATCAACTTGTCACCCAGTGCAATGGGCCTTATCTTCAAAATCTGAAAGAGCTTATCAAATACTGCTTCTTTCTGAGTAGTAGCAGGTGCAAGGTGTAACACCTGTCCTTGGACCTCAGACAACTGGACCTCCAAAAATTTGACTATGTACCCTGCTTCTTATCTCTGAAGGGTTTATCTTCTAACCACAAGCATGAATGTTTCCTTACCAGGGCATCTGTAGTATTTGCCCCTTCCTGCTTTTTCCAGTTTTCATTAATAATGCCATGCTGGTGGACCAGCATGATGTTTGGGGGGAAATGTCCAGATGATCATGTTTCCTTTGGACGTCACTGTGAAAGAGAGTGGGAGAGCTAATGAAACCCAGGACAAGATCTCCAAAAGGTACTTATGTCAATTTTAAGTGAATGAAAGCTCTTGGTTCTCCTTCCTACTGAAATGAAAGAGCTCAATCACCAAATCAGTAGTAGCATCATTTGTTCTATAAGATAGTACATTTGTGTTAGGGCTGAGATTGGGATTAATACTTGCTTAAATTTACAGGTCTTTTGTCACCTACCACAATGCACCTTTTTTATCCATAGTGAGACTGATGAATTAAATAGGGATGTAATGAGGATCCTTTAAGTCTTTAAGGATGACTCTATTCCTGCTATTTCTCTCAGGGCACTTAGGGTACAGCTTTGCTTCCAATGTCTTTTTTTGGCCTGGAGGGAGGTAGAAGTTTCAAGGGCTTCCACTTGGCCTTCCTTTCCTATCATTGTAGTTCTTAGCTCACAGATCAGATAATTAATCTGAGCTTTCTTCTGACTACTAAATATACCAAATCCAGTTATATACTCAGGGTGTAGGGAAACCATCCACGTGGGTCTATAAACACATTAGACCCACAGTCAGACAGACTTGGGCGAGGAATCCATTTATTATCTGACTTCTATGAAACTCCTCCAACCTCTCTCCTGCCCTGCTCCACCAAAAAAAAAAAAAACCATGATGGTGTTCTAGGTACCCTGGTATAAGTTTCTTTCAAATGCTATAACCAGGAGTCTAAAAAGGATTTGAGTACTTCCTTTTACCCTAGTGTTCAGTTATCGTGGAAATAGTACCAGATCCCTTTGAGAAAGAGGTGGGAAAATTGTTCCTGATGCCTTCTAAATGTTTCAGTTTTTCCTAAAAGAACATGGCCTCCCATTTAATTGGTCTGAGAGCTGGCGAGGTCTGGAAACTGGGCAAAGGTCAAAATTTTCCATTGCAGGGGTACCTGGGTGGCACAGTCAATTAGGCACCCAACTCTTGATTTTGGCTAAGGTAATGATCTCAGGGTCATGAGATCGAGCCTCATGTCAGTCTCCATGCTCAGTGCAAAATCTGCTTAGGACTTGACTCTCCCTCTTTCCCTCTGTCCCTCCCCCCAAAATAAATCTTAAATCTTTAAAAAAAAATTTTTTCTATTACAGTAGCTAAAAAAATCACCCACTGTTGATCATTTTTGGTCATATTTTTTTAACGATTTTATTTATGTATTCACGAGAGACACAGAGAAACAGAGAGGCAGAGACACAGGCAGGGGAGAAGCAGGCGCCATGCAGGGAGCCTGACGAGGGACTCGATCCTGTCTCTCCAGGATCACTCCCTGGGCTGAAGGTGGCGTTAAACCGCTGAGCCACACGGGCTGCCCCTGCTCATATTTATTTTTGGTCATATTGGTTAAATATCCCTCTCAATGGCTGCTTATTGGTCTTGCTCCTTGGAATGCCACATTCTGTTGGCCATTGCTACAGGTCTCTGCTGTTCAGAATCCTGGTTGCCATGCTAGCCGGACTGCCCTTTTCAGAATCCCATTCTGCTTGACTGTGATGCCTGGTGACTACTCTTATGAAATCTTTTCATCTCCTGTGACTCTAGGGAACCCATTTCCATAGTGGTATTCCCTATTATCAACCTTGGCCAGTGGGATAAGTTGTCAGATTTAGCAAAAAAAAAAAAAACACAGGCAACAGATGTCAAGTTAAATTTGACTTTCAGAAAAACAGTGAATAATTTCTTAGCAAAAGTAACCCCAATATTGCACCTTGTGTTTTATCTGGCAGTTCCACCTACAGAGGAAGGAGTGTCCTCAGGATCTTCCCAACAGATAGAAGCAATTGGTGGGATCTCGGGTCTTACATAACATTTGTTCTAGCATGACCAGCTCTCTGAGCCCTTTGAATCCTTTCAATATTTTGCCAAATAAATTCTGCCATCTTCACTTTATGTATATTTTCCATTGTTTTCTCCAAGCTGGGAGGAGGCGTCTCCACAGTACAGGCAGGTATCTTTGCCAGGATCTTAAATCCTCAGTCGTGGGGGAGTACTCCCGTGGCAATAAACCCTCTTTTATTCAATCTTATATTCCATTCCTCACCACAGTCCAGCACCCCCAAGATTCCCTTCCTAAACATGTTCTTCTGGTTCATCCTGGGCATTTTAGTTAGATCCTGTGGTTCTTTTAGTAAATTTTCTCCCACAGTAGGTCATGCTGTGCTGTGGCCCTAGTGATTAATATAGAAACAGACAAAGGTGTAGGGGCGGATCTGGGGGAAGACTTGTATCATCTTGAAAGTCAGCTGCCTCTGCATGATCTTCACATGAAGCAGGGTTCCAATTTTCTAGCAAGGGGGACAGTGCCACTTCTCCCAGCTTAGAGAGTTCAGGGGACTCTCCAGTGCAAGGTCCTCAAGTGTATCCTCTAAATGTCCCCATCCCAGGTCTCAAGGTCCCAGGTATCCTTTACTAGAGTTCTTATCTTACTGTAGAAGGCCGTGAATTGAGTTTCTGGCTAATACAATTACTCTATCAGATCCTGGTTTGATTTTTCAACAATTGCAAGAGATATAAGATCTCTATAAGCACAATGACTTCCTATATTTCGCCAGGCCTTGAGGTGATAGATGTGTGACCTGAAGCTTCCTTCATTACTTCACTTAAACTTAATAATAATCAACTAATGTCACAATTTACCATTATCATTGTCTCTTTTTCTCTCAGAATGTTAGAGATACTTTATAAGATAGTTCATCCCCTTGAGCTTAAATCTCATTCCACAGCTGAAGTCTTAGTGATGGTGGTGCTATGGCACACCAGGAGTTACTACCCAACTTCTAGTACCAACTGTCTTAATTTGGATTCCTCCAGAAGTAAACCCTGCAACAGGCATTAGAGTGCAAGTAGTTTATTTAGGAAGTGATCTCAGGGACTTTGAAAAGAAATGAAGGAGAGAAAAAAAAAGAAGGTAACCAACAAAGGATGGATTAGCAGACAAGTTACCACCTTGAGTGATGCAGTTTAATTCCAGAATTCAGGCCTCAGGATTACCTACTGAGGGTCTACAGAGCTAGAATACTGATTCGGCAACCCTTTTCGGTATTTGATTGAGAGCTGTTGTAGACACAGAGGAAGCACCAATTCTCCAGCACTTGTGGTCTGCCCAACTATGAAGCACAGCAGCGATGCTGGCAGTTGGGAGATGGTGGTTCACACTGATGCAGGGACACCTGAGGAGAGAGGCATAGCCCATAAGTGCATCTTCCACACAGTGTACTAGAATTTTCAAAGACCTGAATTATCCAATAGATCTTATTCTCTTTGGAGACTGATGTGTACATACTTTTAATATTTTTTTTAAAAATTATTCACCTTTTTTTATACCAAATCTACCCCTATGGTTAAAATAGAAATATAACAAAGTTTAAATGGGGACACAGAAATAGCTCTTTTCATTTCTCTCTTCAGATACTTATTTTCCACCTAATCCCTCACAGGGAACCACTGTTACTTGTTTCAAATATATACTTACTTTCAAATATACTCTTCCAGAGATTATACTGCATATAAAAATATGTTTTACCTTCCTCCCCTCTTTGTACATGAATGACAAAACAAAACAAAACAAAAACCAATATACATTATCCTGTATCATGGTTTTTTCTACCCAACAACATGGTGATTCTAACATACCAGTACATCAGTGTATCAGCTGCATAGCCATTTGATATATCGTTGGACATAATGCATGTTAAGGAATTTACCAAAAATGAGCATTTAGTTTTCCATCACTTGTTATTGCCAAGATTCTTCTGTGAATAACTTCAAAGATAAGCTTTTTTTTTTTTTTTTACATAAAAGAAAGTATATCCACAGGTGTGACTACCCTATAAAATAAATTTCTAGAAGTAAAAGTGGTGTGTCAAAGGCTTGGATGCACTTTTAATTTTGATGGCTGTTGCCAAGTTGTGCTTCCAAGAGTTTTAATGAACTAGAGCTCTCTAAAAATGAGTTTCCCATTACTCTTCCTTTCTGTAAGGAAATCTAAATTTCTTTAAATTGGTGGGATGGGTGAGTTAACACTTCTAGAAAAGATCCTTAGTCTGTAAAATACCCGATGACATTTTGAAATTGTCGGTGGCATTTTTATGCGAAAGAACTGTCCAAGGAAAAAATTAAAATAATTTACCTGCTATTGTGCATAAATAATTGATAAGATCCTTGGAAAAAACAATTATATTTTAAGAGGATGAAATATGGAAAAATCTGACAGCTTTTTCTTAAAAACAAAGGAAGCCCATGTTGACATCTTCGTTCTGACAGACAATGTAATTGTTTTGTGGGATAAAATCATCAGTGTTACCCTCATATTTTGAACATCAATAATAAATACCTCAATTGGTAACTATTCTGAACAGACTCATTTCTTGATCAGTATCTGAGTCTGAGTTTAACAAGAACAACGAAATCAGTTGCTACTTTGCGGTTGCTGAAGAATTCTTTTCCGTAAATTTATGCATTCCAGAAGTTTCTCCGTATGACGCTGTGGACATCAGTGTCAGAATCTATCAAAAAGCATGTGGTGAAGGGAAACTTTAACTGCATTTTCTTTGATTTAGACAAGTCACCCTCACTATCCACTTCTGTTGGAAAAAAGAAAATTAATTTCTTACCCTCTCCTCAGGCTGAATAGATAGTCTATAGCATGAACACCAAAATCCTTCTTTTCCACCTGCGAGATTGATTAATTTATAGTATAAAAAAAATGTAAATCTTTAGGGATCTTGTCACTTTTATGGTCTGTAGAAGATGAATTCAAGCAGGATTTCAATATTGCTTGGGCCTCTGGCCCCAAAATAATATAGCCATGTCACCAGGGGAAAGTCTGTGGGAACATGCTGTGCTGTAATAGACTACAGATTCATAAAAAGTATTGATCAAGTTTCATCTCCTGTAGTTCTAAATAGAGTATTAAAGGATTTTGTCTTCTAGACTACAGCAGCCCAATAACGCTAAGCATGGCAATGAACAAACATGAAAATCAAATACAACCAACAAACACAAAAGCATCTGGCTTTGTGTTTAACTCAACTATCATCAAGTTAATGGTGCAGTCATGTAAAGCTTCTCCTTTTAATTAAATAATTAGCCCTTTTCTGATGGGCAGCTTTATGCTTGGCCACACTGGCTGTTCGTAGAAAGCAGAGCTAGCAGGCATATCGTGGCAGAATAATTTATACAGCTTCAAAACAATTTCAAAAAGCATCCACCCACTTCCTTTTGGGTTATAATCTCCTGTCCATTTTTCTAAGTTTTCACTGGAGCATTGAGTATTGAAACATTGATATTTCAACCCAGTCCTAATTCTCAATCTCAAAGATTAGACAACTCTGAAGTCATATTTTCTTTTTGTTATTATTTTTACATTTAAATTCAATTTGCCAACATATAGTATAACACTCAGTGCTCATCTAATCATATGCCCTCCTTAATGCCTGTCACCCAGTTACTCCATCCCCCCTTCCCACTTCCCCTTCTGCAACCCTTTGTTTGTTTCCCAGAGTTAGGAGTCTCTCATGGTTTGTCTTCCTCTCTAACTTTTCCTCACTCAGTTTCCCTCCTTTCCCTTACAGTCCCTTTCACTATTTCTTATATTCCACATATGAATAAAACCATATGATAATTGTCTTTCTCTGACTGACTTATTTCACTCAGCATAATACTCTCCAGTTTTTTCCAGGTCAATGAAAATGATAGATATTCATCCTTTCTGATGACTGAGTAACATTCCACTGTTTATATATACCACATCATCTTTATCCACTCATCTGTCAAAGGACATTGAGGCTCCTTCCACGGTTTTGAAGCCGTATTTTTTGAAAGAAGCTTTCAACAGATCACAGTAAGGTTTAATTTTTATTTATTTTTTTTGAAATTGTACCTAAGGATTTTTTTCTATAAGTCATGCTGTGGAACCTTTACCATTGACCAAATGCTCATTACTAAGATGTTATTTCTCCTTGGCCAACTGCCCTTTAAGTTTTAGATTTTTCAAATTTTTATGGAGATATAATTGACTTATTATATTATTTTTAGGTGTGCAACAGAGTGATTCAATATATGCATCTATTGTGAAACAATCACCACAATAAGTCTAGTTAACATCCATCACCATATGTAGCTACAAAAACTTTGTCTTGTCATAAGAACTTAATTTACTATTAGCACCTTTCAAATATATTATAGCATATTACTAACCATAGTCATCATGCTATGCATTAGATGTTTTTGTAGATATTTTGAAGGGTAGTAAAGATTCCAATCAGAATGTTAATATTTTCAGCATCCTGTGGCCAAAAAAACCTTGAGTTACATGAAGGGAAGAGTATTTCAGATCAAATACTATTTGTACTTCTGGCAATAAATGCCAAATTTGTATTCTTGGTATAAATTCCATAAATAAATTTATAGTGTGTGTTCTTATAAAAATCTAGAAATCTCTGTTCCTTTTTATACTGAAGAAAATACAAATGAATCAGTCTACTTGCATACAAAAGCCTAACATCTATTTACAAAATAGTGTTTCGTATCATAAAAAGAGTCTCAAAGAAGAGGGATGCTTCTACATTTTCTTTTCTTTAGGGGGAACAGGTGAGTAGAAGAGATCTGATGTGGGGATTTTCTAGAAAAGGCACATCTTCTTTACCTTTTTAACAGCCAAAGATCTAAAACCCAATTGTTGTGCTGGGAAAATTGGACATCCACATGCAGAAGAATGAAACTAGACCACTCTCTTGCACCATACACAAAGATAAACTCAAAATGGATGAAAGATCTAAATGTGAGACAAGATTCCATCAAAATCCTAGAGAAGAACACAGGCAACACCCTTTTTGAACTCGGCCACAGTAACTTCTTGCAAGATACATCCACGAAGGCAAAAGAAACAAAAGCAAAAATGAACTATTGGGACTTCATCAAGATAAGAAGCTTTTGCACAGCAAAGGATACAGTCAACAAAACTCAAAGACAACCTACAGAATGGGAGAAGATATTTGCAAATGACGTATCAGATAAAGGGCTAGTTTCCAAGATCTATAAAGAACTTATTAAACTCAACACCAAAGAAACAAACAATCCAATCATGAAATGGGCAAAAGACATGAACAGAAATCTCACAGAGGAAGACATAGACATGGCCAACATGCATATGAGAAAATGCTCTGCATCACTTGCCATCAGGGAAATACAAATCAAAACCACAATGAGATACCACCTCACACCGGTGAGAATGGGGCAAATTAACAAGGCAGGAAACAACAAATGTTGGAGAGGATGCGGAGAAAAGGGAACCCTCTTACACTGTTGGTGGGAATGTGAACTGGTGCAGCCACTCTGGAAAACTGTGTGGAGGTTCCTCAAAGAGTTAAAAATAGACCTGCCCTACGACCCAGCAATTGCACTGCTGGGGATTTACCCCAAAGATACAGATGCAATGAAATGCCGGGACACCTGCACCCCGATGTTTATAGCAGCAATGGCCACAATAGCCAAACTGTGGAAGGAGCCTCGGTGTCCAATGAAAGATGAATGGATAAAGAAGATGTGGTTTATGTATACAATGGAATATTACTCAGCTATTAGAAATGACAAATACCCACCATTTGCTTCAACGTGGATGGAACTGGAGGGTATTATGCTGAGTGAAGTAAGTCAGTCGGAGAAGGACAAACATTATATGTTCTCATTCATTTGGGGAATATAAATAATAGTGAAAGGGAATATAAGGGAAGGGAGAAGAAATGTGTGGGAAATATCAGAAAGGGAGACAGAACGTAAAGACTGCTAACTCTGGGAAACGAACTAGGGGTGGTAGAAGGGGAGGAGGGCGGGGGGTGGGAGTGAATGGGTGACGGGCACTGGGGGTTATTCTGTATGTTAGTAAATTGAACACCAATAAAAAATTTAAAAAAAATAAAAATAAAATAAAACCCAATTGTTAAAAATGTTATTTGCATTTTTAAGATGCTAACTATTCAATGGTAGTTAATGTGTATTTAAATGTTTCTCTAATTAAATTGGGAAACAAGTAATCTTTGTGATTAATGCATTTCTTCAAGAGGCTTTCAACAGAATGATGAGGCAGTTAGGGACAGCTTGCTTACCTCCAGAGATGAGAGATGTCACTTTATGGTAAATTAGATTATGATTCTTATTTTATTGCTGATGAAACCAGGCTCCTTCCTGGGTCCAACTATGCTGAGCTCAGAGATGATATTTCTCCTTCAAGAAATAAATTCTCCAGCTAATAATGTACATGTTTTTAATGAAAAATCAGTATCACTTCAAGAAATAAATCTTTTATTCTCAGAGACATATTATGAACTTTAGTGAACAATAATTGAACATCTTTAACTTTACCAATATAAACAATCACTAAGAGGATGCTTAAATAGTACAGATGTAAAATGTACATATGATATAATCAAATCCAGTAGAAAAAAATTGCTGTATTCAATAAAGTGCTCAGTCTTTTCTCTGGAAGCAGTTATACAAATGAATATTCTTGTCAAGATTGTTCATGAGTTGTAGCTTGTATAAACACACCCTAGAAGTAGACATATAACTTGAACTAATTTTTTTTCTGTAAAATGAAAAAAAAATAAGCTAGAGATTTTCCAAGATTCCTCTAACTTTTTCTCCTTTTTCCCTTCTTTTTAAAAGGAATTCTGTATATTTATTTCAGAGTGAAACACTTTTGTTTTCCTTTCAGTTTTATTGAGATATAATTGATGTACACTCCTATGTAAGTTTAAGGTGTGTAGCACCATGACTTGACTTATATATTATGAAAAGATTACTACAATAAGCTTACTTTAATGCACCGCCTTGTATAGATATAAAAGATATACTTTTTCCTTGTGATGAGAACTCTTAGAATTTATACTCTTAACAACTTTGAAATACATTGTAGAGCAGTGCTAACTATAGTCACCATGTTCTACATGGCATCCTCAGAACTTTCCTACCTTCTGGAAGTTTATACCTTCTGACCACTTTCCTCTGATTCTTCCACCACCACTATTAGGATTCCTCTAATTTTGTGATGAATCTCATCATAAGAACATTCACTATTACTCTTTTATTATCCAGAGGCCATCACTTGGATATCCTAGGGGAGGAGGTGTAGCTGTTCCTACTCCCCTTTAGACCCTCTTAGGCAAATGTAAGCAGGTATAGGTCAGGAAGTTAGTTCTGTAGAGGAATCCATGTTCCCACAGGAAATATGCCTATAGGAGGTTCTGAATTGCCCCATATTTCAGGAAGACATCTGTCCAAAGCACAAATATATAGGAACTAGGGCCTTAGAAATATATTCTCAAACCAGGCCTCTGACTTTCTATTCCTCTCCCTTGACTAGCAGCAAACATCCCCAGAAGGGAAGCAAGGGAGTAAGGCACACAGTTCCTTGGCCACCCATGGCTTCTTTTAAAATGGAATCACTAACAATGTCCATTAGTGGACATCCAGGGCTCCTAGAACATGTCCAAAACCAAAAGGAATGTGGTCTACTGTCTCCTGGAAGGGCTATGAAGTGACAGGAGAAACTGTGCTAAAGGCTTAAAAGATACCAACAACCTCTTCCCATCTGCTGGTCATTTGCTATTTTCATTTATTCTACCGGTTTGGTTATAATTTCTCTGGCTTTATAATTAGGAGTGTAGCTCCAAATTAAGTTACTAATCATATTAATCAAGTTTCTGAGAAGTATACACCTTTTAGCTTGGAGTGGAAGCCACATCCTTGTCAGTGGATTTGGATTTTACTGAAACTTACTTATGGATGGAGACTTTTCCTTCATCCATCACATAACATCACGACTAGTATACATAAAGCCACAAAGCCACTTATAAGAAATGGGTATCATTCTATGTGATTGTCCTCTGTAGCTAAGGTGAAGGCAATAAGAGAAATACTTGACATACTATTCATGTGATTATAAAAATTAGAATATAAAACAAAAATATTAATTTTAGCAAAATTTTTAATTATCCTACTAAGAATTATAACAAAATAACAATATAAGATAAATACATGTATTTAGAATAGCAGAATATAACCCAGTGAGAATAGTGGGGTTTTTTTTGGCATATAAAATATCTTATTGTCCTCTAAAAAGAAGAAAAGAATTCTAATTCAGAAGAGTTGCACTGGGTGAATTAGAAGATAAATAGTTAAAAATATTCACACTTATGTATTCAGAAGGAAAAGACCTGTGGAAAGCTGAATAATGATCAATGCCATTCAATGGATTATCAAAATCCTGAGGCATTTGTTCTGATGCTTTGTATGCATGCCAGCCTTTGTTAGTAGGCAAACTTGTCAATAAATAGATTACAATGAAAAACAAAGGGAGAGCAAGTGAGAATCAAAGCTTAGTTTGTCTTATTTGTTCTATTTTCCAGCTTTGCTCAAATTTTACTTTCATTGTTTCATTAAATAAATGTCCTTTTTTATTTTTTGCCCACCCTCATCTGGGTATGTCACATGGATATGACACATGGCACTCCTATGACTTGTTTTCAAATCCTGCAGTCCTGTTTTGAAGTTAACGACAGAGAGAGATAGAGACAGAGACACGGAGACAAGATAAATAGAGACAGAGAGACTTCCCAAGATACCAAATGGGAATCACATAAGCTAGTTCTAAGTATTTGATAAAGGGATAAATAATTTGTAGCAATATATAAAATATTGAGATATTTTGTGTTTTGTTTTTGTTCATATATCCTCTTACCCTTAAAATGTTTTTCTTTCTCTCTCCCCCCGACCAAAAAAAAAAAAAAAAGAAAGAAAAAAAAGGCTTAAGAGAAATAGAAGAAATAAGTTATTCCTTGGAAATGGCCCCGTGATTCCCAATTAAGATTAATAGGAGAAAAGAATTTTGCTTCTTAAGGAAACCATGCACTCTTATCTTTTTAAAATAGGTGTGGGATTTCTTATTCATTACTCAGAAAAATATATTTTACTTTTTTTAACATGTAAAAGTGTTTTGTGTAGTATAGCCATGCCAGAATTTGGTAGAATATCAAGAGAATGGGTAATTGTTTACCCGCATTAGATATTTCATGATTGCCTTCTCTGTGCCATGTTAATTTCAGTAATAAGTCTCTCAGAGAAAAGTCAGCAAAATTCTAATTTTCAGAGTACCAAGCTAGAGTTTTATCTAATTTCTCTTTCCATGAAACTATACTGCCTTCCTAAATATGAAAAACTTCAGCATATGCAGAGGGATAGGGCAAAATTTAGTACGTGCCAGACCCAAACTGGGAAAATACCTCCTTCAGATGCCTTTTTGTTACAAAGGTACTTAGTTTTCTGCCCTCTCTGAGGACCTGTGTCTTCAGTATAAATGATGTCCAGGCTTCCTAAGGTCAAATAGCATTACCTTGTAAGTGATACCTGCTGGGAACTTTATAAATACATTAAAAGAAATTACTATTAGAAATTTCAGCTCACACAATGGACCATATAATTTACTCTAGCTAAATTAACAAAATATCAGAGCCAGAACTTGGAAGGCAATAGTAAGATGCCCCAGAACATGGTAATCGGTCGTAACTATGTATTTGAAGAGATGTGGGAAACAACTTATCTCATATCCATAAGTGTATCTACCATTCATGACTAGGATTAATTGGTAGAAGAGGTTGCTGGAGCTTAATCGATGATATTAATCTATCTAGAAAACAGAATGAGTCAGTAAAAGAAGGTGATATGCCTAGAATTCAGGGGCAAAGTATAGTGGATGAGGGAAAGGAAAGAGAAGAAGTCTAAAAATTTTATATTTAAGCCTTTAATAATGGCCCCAGAAGAGGGCATTTGATAAACCTATGCACATGATTAGGGCTATTTGTCAGATAGATTTCTTTGTTACAGATGGATAAATCTATTCTCACAGTGCAGTATTAGCCACAGGGAGAGTTAGTAGGTAAATAAACTGCTTTGCTTCTTTCCATAGTTGCCATCAACTCTGAAAATAGCATGAATTACCTTGTACACTTTACTAGCTTTGGGTTTCACTCTGTCTGGGCAGCTGCATTTCTTGTTGAAAATAAATGTAAGGGGATCCCCAGGATCCCCAGGGTGGCTCAGCGGTTTAGCGCCTGCCTTTGGCTCAGGGCGCGATCCTGGAGTCTAGGGATCGAGTCCCGTGTCGGGCTCCCGGCATGGAGCCAGCTTCTCCCTCCTCCTGTGTCTCTGCCTCTCTCTCTCTCTCTCTCTCTCTCTCTCTCTGTCTACCATAAATAAATAAATAAATCTTAAAAAAAAAGCAAAAAGAAAAATACAATTACATTTGAGTTTTTACAAGAGCACCATCTATCAATTCTGGATACACTCAAGAAAAAAAAATATTTGTATGGGCAATCTCAGGACTAGTACAACGATGATGGTAGTTTCAAATAATGGCATTCTAAAAGGTGCAGTCTGATTTTACCTATGTGGTATATAAAGTATTTATTGTGTATATATCAATACTGATATTGATATACAGATGAAGACAGAGATAGAACTATATTTCCAGACCGATATTATTTTTCCTCAGGTATATCCTGTGTGTCTTTGAAGCTGAGCCATCAGGCTATACCACATAGCATCAGTCCATACCTCTATCCTTTCTCTATCCCTTCTCATCACTGCCTCCTACTGATCTCCCAGACATTTGGTGTTTGGCTCACAGCCTTTCTTTCCCCCATGCATTCCTGTCGCAGTCTGCAAACATGTTCTTTGGCTAAGAATGAGGTAAAATTGATGATTCAGGCTAAGTGAAAAGTTCAGAGGAATTATGCTAAAAAAAATCTAACCAAGTAGAACAAAAATTAGAAGTCAGAGATATAAGTGAGATGACCTGGCTACCTGATGTAGAGTAAGGAACCATATGGTCAGAGAAGCCATAGCCTTGGGTTTGCTGGCTTTGGACTGCTAGGTTGGAGGAAAGAACAAGACAGCACTTGCTCTGCATCAGTGAAAGACTCATGGAGTAAAGGGTAGTAGTTGCCAGCACGGTAACAGAATGACAGTAGGATGGCTTGCTCTACATCCCATGCAAAGGCCACATCCTTTCTAAAATGAAAAAAAAAGAAAAAGAAAAAAGAAAAGAAAAGGTACAGTCTGAGATTCTCCTGTTGTTCATGTTTTCTCTTCCTCAGTCTCAGTCAGCTTCCATTCCAATGCCTGAGTGCAGGCTGAGTTCCTCTCTCCGGGATTGAGGTGTGAGTTGGGAAGAAGTAGCTCTATTGGCACCTCCCATGTTGAAGTAGCATAAAAACAAGATCCCAAGTGCCCCACTTTCCAATTTTTCAAAGGTCAGTAAAATACACAATGACAGGGACACCAGGGTAGTGCAGTCAATTAAACATCTGACTCTTTGTTTCAGCTCAGGTTGTGATCTCAGGGTTATTAATGGAGCCCCACATTGGGCTCTGTGCTCAGTGCTCAGTCTGGTTGAAATTCTCTCTCCCTCTCCCTCTGTTCCTCCTGCTCCTGTTCTCTCTCAATCTCTCTTTAATAAAGAAATAAATATTTTTAAAAAATATACCATGGCATTGATGTACCAACCTAACCTCCTAAATATTGAGAATCAAATACAAATTCCTTTATCTCAAACTAGAAACTGCATACATTGCCCATACCACTACTGTCAGTCATGCTACCTGAAGAATGAAATCATGCAAGTGGTAAATCAACAAATAAATTTTTTAAAGCTTCTGTGATTCATCTTATTAAAATGCCAGTAAATCAGGGGATCCTTGTGTGGCTCAGCGGTTTAGTGCCGCTTTTGGCCCAGGGCGTGATCCTGGAGTCCCAGGATCAAGTTCTGTGTCAGGCTCCCTGCGTGGAGCCTGCTTCTCCCTCTGCCTGTGTCTCTGCCTCTCTCTCCCTCTCTTTGTGTATCTCATGAATAAATAAATAAAAAATCTTAAAAAATGCCAGTAAATATATACCAGTTGTTCAAAATCCCAAAACATGTGAAATACTAATAATTTGGAATCCCCACTCACTCCTAGATTAGGATTGCTTTTCTATAGGTAATTATCCTAATCTAGTCATGTTTTTCACTTTCACTGAATAATAGGAATCTAATCATATTTTATATGTTGGTCATAGCAAATGTCCTTGAGGATCTAGTCAGTTCAAATTGGTTTGTTAGCTGCCTGTTATCAAAGTGACATAATTGTTGAACATTTCCAATCATTGAGGTGCTTCAAGTTTAGACTGTAACGTCTAAACTTTACATGTCTGAATCATTCTATCCCTAGAGTATCCCTATCCCTGTTTACACAATTTCTGTTAATATTTCCTGCTTCAAAACCTGAAACTCAAGGCTGTGCAGCGTTTCCATGAAGCATATTCTACAGAAATGCTGATAGCATTTCCACAAACTGCCTGTAGCATTTAAGGACTGAGCTCCTTAAATTTTGGCAGAGAGAGAAACACTTTCCAGGCTTGGTGCTCTCCCCCAATTTTGCTTATTACTTTGAAGATCTGTACTCTTTGATCACTTTTTTTGATAATAGCACAACTCTCAAAAACACAATTAGTTTGAAGCAGTTGGGAATGAAAAAGAAAATCAACCACCTTTGCTATTCATCCATGTTGTATCTGGCCATTTGCTGGGCAGCATTTCAATCCATTTGTTCTTTGTGGTAAGCAGAGCTCTAAGACCGCTCACAAGATTCCCAGTCCCTAGTATACACATACCATCTTCTAGTAATTTGATGAAACACCAATTGAAGTGCTACTAAAAAAGAGACTTTGCAGATGTAATTAGCTCAAAAATCAGTTGACCTTAAGATAGATTATCTGGGTAGGACTGATCTAATCATATGAGCCCTTTAAATAGGAATCCAGAGGTGAGCAACAGAATTCAGAGAGATGTGATGTGTGATAAGGAATTAATGTAAGGAAAGTCTCTGATGCTAATGTTGAAAATGGAAGGGAACACAAGCAAAGAATATGTGTGGCCTCTAGGAAGTTAAGTGTGGCTCCCAGTTAACAACTTGAAATGGGGATCTTAGTCCTATAAGCACAGGGAACTGAATTCTTCCCATAGAAGTGGACTCTGGGCTCCAGTTGGGAATGCAGCCTGGCTGACATCTTCTCAGCTTATGAAACCCAGAGCAGAGAACCCAATGATGCCAGGCTCAGACTTCTGACATTTAGAACTGCCAGCTAACCAATGGGTGTTGTACTAAACTGTTAAAGTTGCGATTATTTGTCATGCAGCAATAGAATATTGCCCAACTAGTTCTTGTCTATTGTTCAACAAGTCTATCAATATATTATGCAAACTCTACAGAGTTTGACTTCCAGTTTACTTTTTAAAGGTATTGTGAAGAATTTGAGTTCAGAATTGAATTCTACGTATGGAATAGGGCATGTGAGAATGTAAGAAGTATAGCTGAATCCATGGTATTTCCCATAGAAGGCCTTGTACCCCTTGGGATGATTCCCAAAGACTTCATTTTTTTTTAAGATTTTATTTATTTATTCATGAGAGACACACAGAGAGAGAGAGAGACACAGGCAGAGGGAGAAACAGGCTCCATGCAGGGAGCCCGACGTGGGACTTGATCCTGGGTCTCCAGAATCATGCCCTGGGCTGAAAGTGGCACTAAACCACTGAGCCACCCGGGCTGCCCCCAAAGACTTCATTTTTAAAGGCAAGAGAAACCATGACCTTGTCTCTTCACTGGACATAAACTACAAACCATTTTTTTTTCATTTATTGAGTGGATAAAAACTTTATCTGAAAGCTTTGGTAAAAATGGTTATTTCATCATAGAACTAGTCCATTGGGCCTATATATTTGGGATAATTTTGTGTACATATAAACACACGTAAATATATTTGATAATTTTTAAGTTGTATATTTCCTTTTCTAAAATATATTATATATGGTCTATAACTCTACATCACATGTATATTTGGGGTTATAGTTAAACATATAAGAAGTATTCAGTGATGTTAATTCAGTACATTACCTTATTTATTGTTGGAACTATTCAATGAGGAATATTTTAGATGCCAATGTAAATAAGGGCATACATAAGGGAACAACGATATCATCAAGAATAAAGACAATTGAGGTGACGGTGGTTCAGTCAGTTAAGCATTTGCCTTCAGCTCAGGTCATGATCCTGGCTTGCTGGAATTAAGCCACACATCAGGCTCCCTGTTCAGTCTGCTTCTCCCTCTGCTCCTTGCCTCACTTGTGCTGTCTCTCAATCTCTCTCTCAAATAAATAAATACAATTTTAAAAAAAGAATGAAAGCAATAATGAACTACTACTCCGAGGATATAATTATTTAAGACATAAACATTCATAGATAAGAGAAAAATGGGAGAAAAATAAATGTTTTTTTCTACTAATATATGGAAAAAATAAACATTGTTTGCCGGTATTTTATGATAGTAAAAAATAGGAAAAATAATGTCATTAGACATTATTCACTGATTAAACCTATTTAGGGACCTATGAACACACCAAGATAGCCCAGAATAAGTTTGAGAGAGAGAAAATGGGGCTGAAATAACCACCTACAAACATTTGAACATTAAAACTGACACAGAGCCATATATCATTCTATGGCAGCTACAATTGAAAGCGATAACAGGAATTTACAAAGGGTCATTTTAACTTAATCTTATCTAAAAGTCCTCAGTAGACCATCTATTCTCTTTGGGATTTGAAGAAGATTAATAACTTAATGAGTTAGATTCACTTGGTCAAAAAAAATTTATGATCCTACTCAAATTTAAGTGGTTTTTAAAAGTCTTTACTGCTGTCATATCTTAAACATCTTTAAAAATTTTATTTCCCTAAATGCCTTCTTTCTACTAAAAAATATTTTTAATGATCCTTTGTGCTTTTAGTAATTCTTTTTGGACATTTCTAAAATAAGTGCAATTTTTTTTCAAGTCACCAAGGTGATAGTGCAAAAACTTAGTAATTTAGTAAATGACATCCTTATGTCCTAAGGAAAAAAAAGAAATAATAATACATTTCTTTGTGCTAAGCAGTTTTCACTGGCCAAAAGATAATGTAATGTCTTACTCCTAGTTCAATGCAGACTGGAATGTCTAGAAAACAGATAAAGGGAAACATATTTAGGGGCTAAGGAAGATAAAGAACATTTGCAAGAATTTTAGATTTGTAAAAAAGAGCAATTCTGCAGAAGCATTACTGGAATACCATACCTACCACCAGGGGCTGTTGCAAATTATTATTTTTTTAATTATCAAGTTATATGATTGTATTCTTGCTTAAGACTAGCATCAGAAAGTGAATTTGCAAAGCATGTAGTAGAAATCTATTATCACTAAAGGTATATTATTTTTAAAAGGCAGTGAATGAATTCACAGGGCAAATATTTATTTTGGGCAAACCATATTGACAGGCCAGGTTCAAATCACTATAAAAACTGTAACATTAATCTTCCTATGAAATCTCTAACAATTGGTATTTCAGCAATAATAAAAATGCTCAACTGAAATTCTTGAAAGGTTATGCCAAGTTTAAAGATGTTCAACTTTGCATCGATAAGAAGAACTGTGTCTAATTTGAACTTCAGTTCTATATCAAGTGCAACTGGGGCTATGGACTGACAAGTTTCTCTTACGACTCTTCATGCTCCTCATTTTCCCCCTTTCCATGGCTCAGGCCTTCGTTCAGGCCATCCTCACCTCTCGCCAAAATGAAAGCAACAGCCCCTCACTCACCTAGTTTTGCACCTTTTCCCACACTGCAGCCAGCCTGAGCTTTCCAAAGTATTATTCCTTTACTTACATTCTGATTCTCACCATTGCTTTTGGAATAAAGTTGAGATTCCATAAAGCAACAGATGAGACTCCTGCTAACATTTGCGCCTTCATATTACCTTCTCACTGTATTATATGCTCTTGCCACACTGAGCTACTACTGCCTGTTCTGCAAGCATGCCACGGTCTGTCTCACTCCAGGACCTCCTCAGCATGTTTTCTTATGACAAAAAAAAAAAAAAAAAAAGTCCCCTTTTTCTCATTCCTCCTCTTTCTTCCTCATCCCACTTTTCAAATGTGAATTCAGTTGGCACTTCTAGAACTTTCCTTGGTTCTCTCTATCATCCCTTCTGTCTCCTTCTAACATTTCTTACTAAAACAGAACTCCCACTCATTGCTTTCTTCCAGCAGATGTTCAGTTTTTTCTGACCTTGTACGTCACCTTGTACCTTCACCAAAATGGTACCAGGAGCATGGTAGACACCCAATAAATATGATTAATGAGTGTGAAATATATGATGAAATAAATTAATCAGGGTGGGACTCTACTTTCTTATCTGTTAAATACTGTGATTGAACTGGAGATAGATCTATTCTTTCATAGATAAAGCCTGGCTTTATGACTTCTGTCTAGCTAGACAGGACTTGGGTAGAGTGGCATACTAAAATTGGGTCCATTGAGGAAAGTTTTATAAGCAGACTATTTACAAAGATGTGGGCAGTTTTTAAGAAAATAACCTGGGAATAGTGTAGAACCCCACGGCCAGTGGGAGCAATTGAAAGGTTGCAGAGTTAGCACCTGCAGGCCTAGAGGGGAGCAGGTTCTAGGGCCCAGAGCAGGTGGCAGGCTGTTGGGGGTGGGGTAGCTCCCAGGAGCCCTGACCTTTGGAAGAACATTTTAGTGCCCCCTAGCCAACCTGGAAGAGAGAGAGCCAAGGAAATAAACCTTTCCTCTCCTCCCTCCTCTTTGCTCTGTGAACTCCTGGGTCAGTATCCCATCAGCAGAACCTCACTGGAGGCCAGAGGACAAGGAGCCCTGCAGATAACATCTCATATGGGTCTGCGCTCTTACACAGAGCACAATGAGGAGGGTGACATTTGGATGTGGCGAGGCAAACAGGAAATACTCACCACAATGATAAAATATACTGAGAGTTAGCAAATAGTAACACTTTTTTTTTTTTTTTAAACAATGCACCAGGACAGTGAACTGTTGTGTGGGCAAAATTCTGAGTAAATGGAGAGAAAAACCAGATGGGATCGAGTATTATAATTAGTGAGTTTTGACAACATTAAAATAATCTGATCTTCTAATGCAAAAGTTAAAATTACTTTGCCTCATATACTCCTTTTCTACCATGTTTGTAATCTTCTCATTCCCGATCTAAACACCATATGGTAATGCAATTCCATTGCCCTTCAAGTCACTTTCCTTGAAACCACTGCTACGTCCTTATATTCTAGAAAATTGCAAACGTTGCAATTACATTATGGGCATCGCAAACTTTATAGTTTATTTATATAATAGAAGAAACTAGGGGTGTTAGATAGGGTAGACTAGGGGATTCTGTAAGTCTAGATTGCATAAAATTGTGAGGTCAAGACTGAGTGGGGCTCAATGAGTTTTGATTTGCATAAATATAAATTTAAATATCTTTTTTAATTTTTAGATTTTTTACTATCTGTTATGGACTAAATTGTGTCCCCCTTCTAAATTCATAGGTTGAAGCCCTAACACTCAGGACCTCGGATGATGACTATATTTGGAAATAGGGCCTTTAAAAGGCAATTAAATCAGGGTTGGCCCTCATCTGATATGATTGGTGTCCTTAAAAGAAGAGAAGCTTGAGGCACAGATAGTTCAGAAGGAAAACATACGGAGAAGATGGCCATTTTTAAGCCAAGGAGAGAGGCCTCAAAACTCAATATTACGAGCATCTTGATCTTGGACTTCTAGCTTTCAGACTTGTAAGAAAATAAGTATCTGTTGTTTAAGCCATCTGGGCTGAGGTTCTTGGTTATGGCAACTCCAACCAACACACCCTCTATCATATCTCTTGCAATTTTAAGCCTATGAATTTCCTACATAACTCTAGGATATAATTTCTCCCATGAATTATGTCGCTTCTAAGGGTTTTGGACAGCCCAGGATTTTATAACATGATTAGAACAACAGCAAAATAGTGAAAAGGATCCCGAATACCAGGAACACAGCCAGCATTCTTTAGGCGATGAGCTAAGGCCTGCTGTTTCCTGTCATCAGAGAGTCTGTGGGATCCACTTCATAGGTTGAATTTCCAGCTGGGTACTTTTCTCTAACAAATAGTAAAATTAAGTAAGTCCCTGAGATAGCTTTTCTTTCAAGGTGTAAAATTCCAGGGAGGTCCGCAACACTGGTGGCAATGCCAATCATAAAAACAGAAGAGGTGTTGAGAAATCTTCCCTCTGGAGAACACTTTTGCCAAATGAAAGATTCATTCATAATCCTATGCAAAAACCTCTCCAGAATTGATTATAGGACAGATCCTGAATTGCATCATACACCTACAGGATGATTTATAATTTTCCTTAAAAGATGTAAGCTATAAACTTGCTATATCGTGTATGTGTGTTTGTGTGTGTAAAATGGACATAAGGGTCCTCACGATGTGATAAATAAAGCTAATTATCTCCACACACCTAGAAGCAGGCCCAGATAGAGACCCCTCCTCAAGGAGAAATCATTCTATTTTAAGGGGTGTTCCAACCCATGAAACAGTAATACAACCTCTATATTAATTCAAACTATTGTTTATTTACATTCACTATCAATAAATATAAATCTATGTTTAAAACCTTCAGTGGATTCTCACTGCACCTAAAGAAAGTGTGACTACCCTTCCATGTGCCACAGCCCTCCATGAACTGGGCCCTCCTACTTCTTCAGCCTTAGTTCATGATGTTTCACCTGCCACAGTCCATTGGCTTCCTTTCTATTCCCTAACTGCACCAAACTCTTTCATCTTAGGGCCTTTACTTATGCTGATCCTTCTGCCTGGAACACTCTTCCCTAGGTTTTTGGTTTTGTTTACTCCTTCTAATCTTTAAGGTCTCAGTTCAAATAGTATCTCTTTTCCTGAACCTCAGCACCCTCTTTCCCCTATTAACTATCATATAATCCTAGTTGTTTCCTTCATGGAAACTTTCAACCTTTACTTAGTATGTCTGTTTATTTTGTATATGTATTTCGTGTCCTTTTCCTACCAGAGTGTAAACAGCATGGAAGCGGAGATCTCATTTTTCTTGTTTACATGCTGATCCCTAGAAGCAATTGTGGGCATGGGGAGGGTGCTTAATAAATATTTGGTAAATAAATGAACAAAAAACGTGATTTTCATATGTGCAATATGATATACTCCTGGATGCTGTCAATCTAGCCCATTGTCCTTAAAACATTTTTCATTAAAAAAAAAACAAAACTTGGAAGTTACAACTTAAATAGTGACCAAACAGAGTATTTGGTCTTTTCAATAGCTCTCATTTTAAGTCTAATTTGATTCTGCTAATAAATAAATCATGCTTGCCTTCAGTGTGCCAGGCATTTGATGTGACTATGTTGTTTTCAGTTCTCTTTCCATTTCCCATAGTTTCCTGAGATTATGTAGCTCAGAATTGGGCAGAACGACTGGTAAGAATCTTTTTAGGATTAGCCTACCCTCAAAGGCTAATTTACAGATAAATTGGAGATAGCGATGCCAAATGTCCACACCACTAATTTTGTTGGTATCGTAGTTCTGTTTTCATTAACTTACGTTCCTAGCAACAATTTATATGTATACAGTGGATAAAAGTCATAAATGATTATGCCACATCCTACTTGGGCCTCTATTTTACTTTCCTGCAGAGGAAGAAAGATACAGCAGGAAAGAGATGGTTTGAGAACAAACATTTTTGTCATGCAGGTCCAATTTAAATTTTAAAACAAATGTTTAAAAGAGGCCATTTTAATCTGGTAGATGGTAGACTACCTAAGGTAGGCAATGGTACCTATAAATATTTGCTAGTTCTTTCCATCAACAGATAAGCTTTCTAAATATTTCAGAATAATGGAAATAGCAAACGCTGAACTTTTCTTTTTCTTCCTATCTCAATGCTATTTCATTGTTTGTAAAGATCATTTCCCTGCTACGCTTTGTTCATCCTAGAAGCTATAGTCATTCATGTGTTCACCACCTTTGGTAATTCATTATGGTTAAAAGTAATACCATAATATAGCATTTAAGGTAAAAGATGATTCAAAAGCTTATTTACAGCTAAAGAGTGCCTGTTGAACATTCCATTTTTATGCTTTAATGCCTGGTATTCACCACATTTACAGTAGCCAAATTGGGACATATATGTCTATGTTCCACTTTTTTTTTTTTTTAAGATTTTGTTTATTTATTCATGAGAGACACAGGGAGAGAGAGGCAGAGAAACAGGCAGAGGGAGAACCAGGCTCCATGCAGGGAGCTCGAAGTGGGACTCGATCCCTGGTCTCCAGGATCACACCCTGGGCCTAAGGTGCCACTAAACCGCTGAGCCACACAGGCTGCCCTATGTTCCACTTTTTCATCAAGCTCAAACACGTCACTTTTCTCTCCTATGAAAGTCTCCAGTAATCTTGACAACAGACACAGACAAACTCCTAAGCTGGGGAAGATCTAACCCACTTCTAACCCAAACATACAGACAGTGTTCAAAAGACAATATACTGGTATTTAGTCCTTTGTTTTCAGTGGCGGTTGAAAAAAAAATAACAGGAGAGTTCTATACTTTCAGGACATTTGCATAATGTATAAGTGATTTAGTACTTCATGAAGTGTAGTCAAACGTGTCTGAAAAATGCAGATTGAACATTTCTGTGCAAATTCGTTAAGTAGTCCCTCCAATCAAAATGAAAAATAAAACATAAAAGATGTATCAACTGTGATGTTGTGAAAGCTTCTAAAATAGTCATTCAACGTTGAGACATTACAGGAAATCAATAACTATACTACAGATTTACTCTATGCATGGAGGACATTTCAAAATAATATTGGTATTTTGAAATTAAGAATTAAAGTGCTCAGCACTGTGGCTAGAATGTAGAACACCAACCAAGAGAAGAGAGAGATGAAGCTCATAAGCAATCCCAAGGTAATGGCAATATCATATCATGGAGGTATTTTAAATATTTTTTAAGGATTTTATTTATTCATGAGAGACACAGAGAGAGGCAGAGACATAGGCAGAGGGAGAAGCAGGCTTCCCACAGGGAGCCTGATGCAGGACTCGATCCCAGGACCCTAAGCCACAACCTGAGCCAAAGGCAGACACTCAACCACTGAGCCGCTCAGGTGCCCCTATTTTTAATATTTTAATAGTTAACTCATGAATGCTTAAATCTATGATTCCCCATGAACTTAACTATGATAACTTTTGGAGGGAGTTGTGTAAAGACCATTCCCCCCTTGAAAAGTTTGTTCTTGGATGGCAACATGTGTTCATATGTATTGAAGGATAGATTTTTAGCAAGAGATCATATTCAGAACTTGCTTACTTTTACCTTAATACCTAAGGTTCAAGTTGCTTTCACAATGGTGAACCAGAAATAATACCCTTTGCTCACTAACACAAGTCAGTCCTTCAAGTTTTAAATTCCATTATCATTACCTCTCACAAATACAAAAACAAGAAGGTAAATATCTATTAGATATTAATTTCTTTCTGTTCCTCTTTTCTAAGAACTGGGAAAGAACTTTTTTAATTCCTTTCTTTTAATAAAAAGGAAAAAAAAGACTTTTAAATAAGCCAAATAGGCAAATAGTGTTTAGAATAACTATGCATTACATAGATTCAGATGCAAATAACTAAATAGATAATATGAATCTAATGATCCCTGAATTTGTTCTATTGTTGGCTATTTTGAGTATCAACTTCAGAAAGTAATATTTTTAATAATTTGCTGATATTATATACTAAATTTTATGAGGCTACCCAATGTAAGATTTCTTAAATTTACACTAATTTTTCATCTTATAGATTAATTTTTCAAAAATCATTATTTACCTTCACTTCTTAAAAAAAAAATCCTCCTGTTAACAATTCACAGTTTGAATGAACAGTCAACAAAAAGTCTTCAGAAAGGCTAGGACACTCACCAGGGTCTGTATCCCTCAGGGCTGAAATGATATTAGATTTGGTGAGGTGAACCGTATATCACAAATACTCCCAGTGCTGGACAAGGAAATATTTCATTGCATGGGAGGGGTGGATTTAGAATTACTCTCTGTCCTCAAATGCCATATTTTATCTAGGATACATCATTGACATACTCTTCTGATTTCATCAAATCTCTTAAAAGCTTGCTTGCTTTTTCTTTCCCTTTGAAACACATTCACACACACACACACACACACACACACACATCATTGAATAGAAATCATCTAAAGAGATTTTGATTTTTCCTTTTCTTTTCTGCCAGCAAATCTTCCCTTGTTTCCTGTAAGCTTAGCATTTCTAAATTTAATGATATGTGATTTGAATCCATTTTATTAATTTTTGTATCCAGGGCACCAACACGGAGTGCCCACACTGACTAGACAGCCATGCCTGGTGAATGAATTAGTAAAATATTCCTCAAGGAAGGCTCCATGACTCATTCTTTCCTAGATCCTGTTGAAACGTACAGTATGGCAGGCTGCTCATCAATTCAGACCATCGCAAATTATTTTTTATTTTTACTTAGGGTCTTGAAGTCATCTGTCAATATCTTGACCACCCATATCAGAACCTGGACCCAGTATAGAAAATAAAAGACGTATGTGTCCACATAAAATTTTAGAGAAAGATTTTTTCTTTTTTTTTTTTTTGTAAATTGTTCACATAAAATTCTTGCCATTCCAAATACCTATCAAAAGATCATCAAAGATGTAAAATATAATTTATTTATTCAGGCCCATTTGTATTTCCACATTTTATAAATTTCCAATTTAGGTTTTTCTATGTGTAAACCATGACATTATACAAATTTTCATAAAATTTCCTTGTTTGGGACTTAAAAGTGACTATTTGGAAAGAGTTTGTCTTATGTTAGTTTTTAAAGGAAATTCAGACTTGCTTATTTTAAGAAACAACATACATAACTTCCCTAGAGACTTTGGTTTTCCTAAAATAACTGCAAGCAGTTCTTATTCAATCAACCAATCGATACATATTTATTGACCTGCTCTATTTACTAAGACTATTAGGTCTGACTACTATTAGGTGCTGACTATTCTAATTTATTTGACCTTGAATCATTGCTTTATTTGGGTAGCAGATAGATAATAATAATGACAACACATCTTGTTTCATTTTTATTTATTTATAATTATCTTTTAGTTTCTCTGTTTGACCAACTTTTTTTTCCACATAAAGTTTTTCATTCTTCAGGGATCATAGTTCTTCCTCATTTACTATTAATCTCATGCTTTCTCCATGTATTTTTCCCTGTGCATTCCATCCCCTGCCCCTGCTATTTTTCTGAATATTTAATTTGTGCTTTACTTATATATATCTGATCCTTGATATTTTTCTTAATTGTTAAGGAATAAATCTCTTCTCTAAAAAAATGTTAAAGCTAGAGCTCACATGGGTAGCCCAGGGGGTTCACTGGTTTAGCGCTGTCTTCGCCCCAGGGCCTGATCCTGGAGACCCGGGATGGAGTCCCACGTCCTCGGGCTCCCTGCATGGAGCCTGCTTCTCCCTCTGCTATGTCTCTGCCTCTCTCTTTCTCTCTCTCTCTGTCTCTCATGAATAAATAAATAAAATATATATTTAAAAAAAGATAGAGCTCACAGACCCAAATCCCTTTTCTTTTTTACCCCATTACCTAATAATGTTGGTCTCCCTCAAATTGCAAATTTTACTATACTGTAGCAGGAGGTAAATCATTATACTTCGAGACTCCTCCTCAACTGTAGAATTTTAAGGCTTTGACCTTTGCTCTATTTATTCCTGATATGAAAATAGAATGCTTTCTTCCTAAATTTCAGAGAGGAAGTTCGACTTCATACAATACCCACATTCTGCACCCTGTATATCAACTTCAGATAATCAGTACCACATTTCTCTAGTGGGCTCTCATTTTTGTTTTGAATTTTTTCTACTGAAAAAAAAAAAAAAGTCTATTCCAGCCTTTTATTTTCTGATTAGATTTTCCTTTGGATGTCACTATGCAGAAAAATTGATATGTGAAATAGAACAATGATCTGAATATTGATTGATCAAAATAAGTGCTCATGACCAGACATGGTGGAAGTTTTTGAAGTTTTGAAGGGTCCTTAGGACCTGTCCAGTTCAATTACCTCAAATACTAACCATCTTCATAGATCTAAATCCTGTTCACCAGCACTCTTCTTTTTCATCCCACTGGCTTAAGCTTTTTAAAAACAGGTTTAAACCTCTTTTTCCTTAATATTTGTTTATTCCCCGCCCCCCCCCCCCCCCCCCAGAAAAGTCTGTATCGAGTGTCTTCTATCATCTACTCCAAGAGTTCTACTATTCTTCCCTTCTGGCTTAGTGGGAAAGCTTATATTCCCTTGCTTGTGAATCAACATAAATCATGTTCTTTCATTTTTTTCTTGTATTACTCCTGCTGTACAGAATAAGAGCAAGAGAAGTTCCTATAGGTACTGGACTGTCCTCTATTGACTCATGTAAAAGTATTTCTTTCCAAGTAAATATATCTCTGCTTTCCCTCAGCAAAATAGAGCTAAAAATAAGATGGTTTAGAGGTATCTGCAACCCTCATATGGCCTTGTACGTTGTACTTAATGAACTTCTTCCGAAGTTTGATTTTGGCCATTCATTAAGGCCAGTCATCATTGAGAAGTGCATGATTAAAGAAAAGCACAAACTCAAAAAATACTAAGAGCCATCTCATAATAGTGCTGTGCTCACACCTTAAGGTAGCTTTTTTGTACAAACAGATACCAGAAAAATATACTTCCTTACTTTCTTCCCACCCTCTGCCCCTATTCCCCTTACACAGATCTTTCACGAGATATGAGAAATTTTCTGGGCTCTTTTTTTGTACTATTAGTTATATTTTCAAAGTCCAGTTTGACTGCATTTCTTATGCTTAGTTCAATAGTATCTGCCTTGTGATGGTGAAGTCCTCCTTTCACAAAAGCACTCATGATTTGACGCAAGAACTCCTTTTATGACTATAATTGTTACTAACCTATACATTAAAGGATCAATGATCCAGAAGCTTCATACTTGCCTAGAAACAGTCAATAGTTAAACATTTTAAGGAATTCAGAGGACTAAACACAATTAATAGGCTAGAGAATTTAGAAACAAGCTGTGAATCAATGTTTCAGAAATAATTCACTATGTAAATATTAAATTAGTTTAACTACAAAATTTTTAAAAAGCAGTATTTTCATTTAACCACGTAACTCCCAATCAAATGCCATGAGAAAATGTATCTTAATGCTGATGCTTGGTATATACTTTCCAGGTGACTCTGAACCTTTACTCATCAACCTGGGATATTAACAAAATTCAATTTTCTTAGTCATTAATATTTTTAATGGCTTTGGACAGAGGATTAGGAGAAGACAATTCATACTTCTAAGTGTTTGATTCGGTATGATAGATGAGTGAAATAGATTCTAATCCAACAATGGACTGGCAATACCCAGCAGCACATCAATCAAGCAAATTCAATCAGAGGTTGACCTGACCATGCCCAGTTTCCCCCATTGGCTACAAAAACTTTAAGAATCTAGAAATAATAGAGTTGTAATGATATTCTTGCTCAAGTCCTTTATTTTGCAAATGAGAAGGCACAGGTCCCAAAAGCTATAGGACTTTCAGGAGCTAAGATGCAGAGTCCAGCTCTTTCTTCACTGCTCTATGTAGTGATCCAAGGTTTCATGGAACATGGAACGACACCCATAGGAACCAACTGAGAGTGACTAAGTTAAACTGGTTAATTCATTCAACAAGCACTCTTCAGTTGCCTACCAAACACAGCTCAAGGGCCCCCACCTTGTTTCTTTAAAAGTCCAAATGCAGGGAAAGAGGTTCATTCTAGTGTGGAATAAGAACCTTCACCACATGGAGAACAGACATTGTCTAAGCTAAATATTAATAACAACCCAGCAGACATATACATTAAATATAAGATTCTTACAACAGCAATAATCAGGCTGTTCCAAAGTGACTGGAATTGGGAAAGCAACTCCTATCAACAGTGTTTCGTCAAGGAAGCGAAGTTCCCCACTATCTCTCTCATATGCTGTTTCTAAGCCACCAGTAAGAATGAGACCTACTGAAAGTGCAGACACTTAGTAACAGCTCGGTTGGAAAAATATATACAGTTTAATGTGGTGGTGTGGGTTTAGCTACTTACAACTTTTAAAAACGTTTTACCTCAGTTGGTAAAAAACTGCCTAAATCAATGCCCAATCAAGGGTTTTATTCATTTTATTTGCTCTGGTTCAGTCAAATTTGTCGCTGGCATAATGTTTGGAACTAATTTTTAAATCTTTCAAAGTCACAGATTCAATCTTTTAAAATCTCCGTGACCCATTCATTTTCTTTAACGATCAAAGAAAATTTATCCTAATCTCGGTCTGAAAATTTATCCTAATCTCGGTCTGAAAATCTATCCTAATCTTGTAATTACCGTCGCCCTCTGCAAGCTCCCAACTTCAGCTTGTTCGATGCTGAAAATGCGTGGCCTGAGAGATCTCAGACGTCTGGAATTTTGTAAATGGTCCCTCTGCACTTTTTTTTTTTAATTTTTAAATTTTTTTTTATTTTTTTATTTTTTTTAGGAAGCCCTTGCCTTGCACAAACCTGCTCTTGAATTCACCCCAGGCACTTCTACTTGTCTTGCACCTCCTGACCTACCATCATCAATGGGCGCGTGTGCGCGTGTAATCCGCGAAGCAAAAGAAATTCTGAGAGTTGGGCGTCGATGTTTTTGCGATAACCCGCTAACCTATTGATCTGTCCTTCGGCTGTTTCTAGAACACCTGGGAAAGACACCCGAGCCGGGGCGGGGGTGAAGAGGGGAAGGTGGGTTAGGAAAGGGCGACGGTGATTACTTCCTGCACCGAGACCGGGTGGCTCTCGGGGCTCGGCCGGACCAGGCATCAACCGGGAGGGCGGGCGGGGGGCGGGCGAGGGGCCGGGGGGCACCGGCCGGAGAGTCGGGGGCAGAGAGAGAGCTCGGCGGGGCGGGGGAGATACAGGCGGGAGGCGGAGCCGCCGGGGCGGGCGCGGCGCGGGGGCGGGGGCGGGGGCCGGGGCCGGAGCCGAGGCGGAGCGGCAGCCAGCGCGCGGGTGGGCGGACCGGCGGGCGGAGGGACCCGCGAGGGCGAGGGCGAGGGCGAGGGCGAGGGCGAGGGCGAGGGCGAGGGCGAGGCCGAGGCCGAGGCCGAGGGCGAGGGCGAGCGGCGGGCTCCGCGCCGCCCCCGCTCCCGCGCCGCCCCCGCCCCCGCGCGCAGCCCCGGCTCCCGCGCACCCGACGGGCCGCGGCGGGGAGGAGTCCACCGAGTTGGCCCCGGAGCGCGGGCAAGTTTCCCGGGAAAGCGGGAGCAGCGGGCGGCCGCTCTCCAGGTGAGCGCACGGGGCTGGGGGCCGGGGCACCCGCGGGAGAGGGGTCTGCGTGGGCGGGGAGGTGCAGCCTCACCTTTTCAGGTACTTCGCCTCTGCCCGAAGAGGGAGGCATCTTTCTTTTCCTTTTTTTTTTTTTTTTTTTCTTAATACCCCTTCCCCCCTTCCCCATATTTGAACCCACTTCCCTTCACTTTATTGGCTTGGCGGGGCGGCGTGTCCGGGAGGCGGAGGGGACCGGGCGCCTGAACTGACCCACCTGCGCGGGGTTCGCGGGGTTCGCGGGCCCGGCGGGGCGCCCTGGCTCCAGGGGTGCGGTGCCAGCCCCCCGACTTGGCGCCAGCGGGGGCTGGAGGGAGGACACCGCCAGGCCCGGTATTGAGTTTCTGATGCCGGTTTATCCGGTCCTCCGGCTGGTTTGGCAGAAAGACGAGCATCTCTGCAGGGTGCCTCCTTGGCATGGGCCGCAAACTCCAGGACCTTTGCTAAAAGCTCCAGCGAAGGCTGAGGACGATGTGGGAGGGGAATCAGGAGACTGGGTGCCGGGGCGTGCCGGGGTGGCTCGGGCCCCCGCGGAGGGGAGAGGAGGGTGGAGGTGGCTCGGGGAGCGCAGGAAGCGCGCGGTTGTTTCGTTGCTGCTGCTGCTGTTACTTCGGCGCGATTACCCGCTCCCTCTTCTGCCCGGTTTGCACATCCTCATCAGCGTATTTCTGTCAGAGGCCTGAAAGGTGCTTGCTCCGTCTGATGCCCGTCAGGAGTTATTTCCAACTAAGTTCACAGGTGCGAAGCCTGAGCCGCTGCACCTCCTGGCTCCCCTCCCTGCGGGTCCGCCCCCGACTTCCCTCCCACAGGGAAACTGTTCTGAATCCTTCCCAGGGTTTTGAAAGGGACGAGGGCCAGTACATAATGTAGTTTGTGGTGTGCGTGACTTTTCCCTCATTATGTTATCAGAACCAAATCAAGACACTGGAGATGTCTAATGGGACTCCCCTTCAGCAGTTTTTATAGTAATTAAGAGTACTATTTACAGTGTTTCTTTTTCTGTACTTTATCTCCAGACATTGCATTAATCCCTCTATAGGCAGTTCTCTCTGCTGTCACTGTGTCACTGGGTTTGAAAGACCAGAGCTTCTTTCGGACTCACATACACACACCAAAATACAGTGTGACAATATTCAATATTTGTCTGTCTTCCTGATTCAGTGGTCTGGCACCTGCCAATTCCAGTACAGCATCATAACACCATATGCCTGCCTACAAAATTGAGGATAAGGAGAATGCTGCTGTTTTTCATGTGCAGGACAACCCTGGACTACCAGATTTTATTATTGTTTAGTTTTTTTTTTTTAATTTTTATTTATTTATGATAGTCACAGAGAGAGAGAGAGAGAGAGAGAGGCAGAGAGAGAAGCAGGCTCCATGCACTGGGAGCCTGATGTGGGATTCGATCCCGGGTCTCCAGGATCACGCCCTGGGCCAAAGGCAGGCGCCAAACCGCTGCGCCACCCAGGGATCCCGATTTTATTATTGTTTAAGGGGTTTTTAAGGGCTTCAGTCAAAGTGAATCAAATATACAGAACAAAATTACAATTCCACCCAATGCGTTCGAAAGGAATACAATTCCTGGACACTTATAGTTGACTGGTTATTGGAGAAATATTAAAATCCTCTCATCACACAGAAAGCATTTTGATTGAATATAGTCAATAAGAAATAGCACACATTGAATGCCCTGAGAAAACAAGAAGAATTTTCCTCGTGCCTCATTTGAGTTTTATATCCTTTATTACAGTAGCATCCTCCAGAAAATGAGCACCTTGCAGATAGATGTTGGTATGTACTGACTAAACACCACATTTTTTAATACAGAGGCTTGGTGACAGTCCAAAAACATAAATGTTTTAAATCATTACCAACCATCTGTTCTCTCCCACTCACTTAAGGCGCAGTCTTTTATTTTCACAGGTATCAAAACATACATCCACATTTCCTACATTTCCATGAATATCCTGAAAGCTGCAGTGATATCTGATGTTGACCTAAGTTTGGCAACTGTTGTGTTTGGCTAGTTACACTATAAGCTCCTCTCCTTTTATTTTCAATGAAAGAAGAAATCAAAAAACTTTTAAAGCCTTTGGACAAAACTGATGTTATATACTCCAGTGAAATCTGATTGCTTTTTTTTTTTTCCCACCTTTTTGTTACCAAAGAGAAGCTGGAAAAACAACAACAACAAAAAAAAAAAAAAAAAAAAGAGAGAGAGAGAGAGAGAGAGAGAGAGAGAGAGAAGCTGAGAATTAGTACAGCTGCAGGCTCCTCCTGATGACATTCTTTCCCTTTCTTCCTGGTCACAAGGGTAGCATTTGGTGCTCTGAAGCAGTGCATTAAACAGCCTCATGACTCCAGAAAATTAGCATGGTTCCAGAAGGATATAACCTCTTCCCAGGAAGAATTTACAAAATGGGAGGCTAACTTAATATCCCAGACACCAAATTAAGTAGACCGAAGACATACACTTCCCACACAGACGTTGGCTATCAATATTACATAGAAAAAGAATAACATGTCTAAGTAGTATTCTTTATATTTGTGTTTGGGAACTCGGATGAGTTTGTATGTAATCAGCAAATGGATTCATACCCTTCATTTTGTTTATGTCATCATTAGAGCAATATTTGGGGTTTTCAGTCTCCCCCTCAACCCCCAATCCAAGAAAGCTTTCACATTTAGGGATGTTTGCTATAGCTACAACTGGAATGTTAGAACATTTTTCTCACCCAAAATTAAGTTGCATAATAAATATGTTGTTCCTGTAGTGGAAACAGAACCTGGGAAATTCTTTCTATTCAAACCTAGGTGTAATATTCCAAAAACACTTTCATACTGTTAAGGAAAAAGGTATTGGCAATCTTGACCATACTTTGCAAGCAATTGATATGTACTAGAAGAATATCAAGAACCAAGGAAAGGTGAGGTTTCTGCCTTCTGACCTGCTACGCTGCACTATACTGCTTTTGCCTTGGAAGTGTAAGATTCTCCTTACTATCATGATAGCACTGAAGAGAATGAGCCCAAACTATAGACAATTTTGAAAGTTAAGTTGCCTTTAAAAATATGGTCTAATTTAAACCTTTGGAAATACATAAGAATGTGTTAGATCTTATTTTTCTGTTAGATCTTATTTTTCTGTATACTAAAAATGAATTATTGAGGGGATACAGTTTCACTATGTATAGTAAGCACTCTGAATTATTCATGTTAATGAGAAGAATAGAGGCAAATATAATCCAAAATCATGGTTATTTAAAAAGTCATTTGTTTTTGTCTTTGGAACATATTACATGTTTGTATTAAAAAAGATTTTCATTGTTATTGTGGGCAAGTTGCCTTTCTAATTATTTTGTTTTGTTTAGGTTAATTTTTAAATAAGTTTATATACCTCAAACACCAAAACCGATTTATAAGGAGGTGGTGCAGATGGGCATCCTGCCCAGAAACAAGCTGGGTAATAGAAATAAGCAAACCTGGTATGGCAACTTTGCAGTAGAATATATGTAATTCACAGGAACATAATCAAGACTTGATTGTATATCTATTTAATGAATATGTTTTAAGAGTTAGACATGTTCCTGGAAAAAATAAAAATCCTTCAATCAAAATTTGAGAAATTCGATTCGACTCCACATGTAAAAGAGGTGATTGATATGGGTTTTTTTAAATGATAGTGGGCTACTCCTGGAAACCAAACAGAAATATTATGATTGATAAATCTAATTAAGCCAAATCTGTAAGCATGAAGTTTCACTAAAGCATACGTACATAATGTGTATGTATTAAGGTGAAATCCTTACATAGGTACTTTCTAAAGAAGAAACAGCAAGATGCTACCAGAATAAGGGGTTTGGTCCATTTGATCTCAGTACCTTTGCTCCAAATCAAAGTATATTTCATTGAAAAGAATCTCTCAAGTATCTGTTGTTACCGTGGACCTGGTTAGATAAAATAGTTGAAGTTCAGCAAGACTGGCAATTTAACAGATTTCTATTGTGTTTTTCAAAAGCTCTAGGGCAAAATTGGTTGTGGATGAAATAGTTAGTTGAACAAGAAGTTGATTCACACCATAGCACTGGCTGTTAAACACCTCGTTTATAGTCAGTGTTCGGTTGTATATAGATTTTGTTGAATTGTTAGTTCTATGCACTATTAGGAAACCTCTGTGGGGAAGGTTAGAGCTGCAAAAAATATATGATTAGAAAAGCAGATAAGATCATTTTTATTTCAAGAATTCAAAGCAAAAAGTAAAAATTGTAACTTTTACAGTAGTGAGCAGAATGGTAATAAAGTAGACGTCCCCTTCAGAGTGGTGACTATGTTCTCATAATAAATGTGCTCTCTACTGCAAGTGTAGGGGTACTTCTTTTTTGAGGAAACATTTTTTTTAAATTTTTTTATAGGGCACGGCATTTTTTTTTAAGACTTGAGTCCTTAGATTGAATATTTTAAAAGAAATATTGTGGTTGGAAATATAATTGAGACCCACAGGATATATTTTATATACATTTGTTAATGAAATCAGTTTCTTTTGATCAGTGCCTAAGTCTTAGAATCAAAGTTATGCATTTTGTTATAGAGCTGGAAAGGACCTTTAAAGTAATTTATTCCAATGCCCTCATTTTACAGTTAAGGAAATGGGGACCCACAGTGATCACTATGAACAGCTAAAGGTCACACTGGTAGTTAGTGGCAGAGCAGAAACTAGAAACCTGATCTCCTGACTCATTCAGCTCCTGTGTAGTAAGTAGGGTAGTTAGATAGAAGAAGTTAACTCTTTCTGGCCATCGAGGTATCAACTCCATGTGATAGTCACAAAATGGTACAGAGCTAGATGTAGAAGGCCTATGACTTTTCTGTCTTCTGTTGTCCGCTGAATGGTCACCACAAACCAAACCATGGTTCTCAACCCTCTTAGTCTCTTTTTTTAATTGCAAATATTTTGTTTCCCCCTTCATATCCTGAAATGTAACTCATCAATAATTTAATTACTGAATATATCTGAAATGAAAAGAAGGATAAAATACAAGTTAATTTGTAAATAATAACTATACTAGTCTCTGGGGATGACCTCACTGGAACACATATTAAAGAAGCAAAAGATTTTATGTATATATAATGAATAAATTTCGATTAAGGCAAATAGAAAACATCAGAGGGCATTCTATACAAGAAGTACAGGAAAATGAAAAAAACAGGGTAGACTAAAAAGTATGTTAGGAGAATTACAAGCCAGACTTATTCATATGTGGTAAAGAAGAATATAATGGGAATCGTTCCAAGGAAAATATGCCAAGTCAAATTAAAGACTAGCAGAGTGGAGAAAATGTGGAAGTGTGATATTTTGCAAATGAGAGAATAAATACTATTAATAAACTTCCACCAAAATTCCAAACTTGTTTTGTGGAACATGTTCCTGCTGTTGTTACTAGTATGAACTCTATTTCAAAGGAGTCTGCAGGTTGCCCGCCATATCATCTGTAATAGCAGATAAAATATTTCTAAAATGAAAATTATCGATTTAGTGCTGATATTGCCTCTGCTGTTTTAGTCTATCAATTCCAGGGTTAGGAGACAGACCGCATAGAATGATTAAATTATTCACCGCAGCAACCTTAATTGTCAGTTTCTGGGCTTTCAGTGGAAATTCTTATAAAATGCTTACATTGCAATGATGTGCCAGATTCTATAGGTTGATATTCCCTATAAGTTTAGTTCATCGGGACATTGCATGTTGTATGAGGTATTTGGGAAAATTCCTCATTAAATAAGGCTGTTCCTCCACGCTAAAGCCAACCACACTCTTCTGTCCCAGTAAGTAACAAACCAGAGTGTACCCAACCCTTCCCAAAATGTTCTCTAGGGACGATCTGACCCTGAAGAGAGCCACACGACTAGAGAAATAAGATTTTTGTGATTACATGGGATTATTCTTCATGCCCTTACTCATCTACCTGCCGCCCCCCCTTTTTTTAAATGAGACTGTTCTGCTTGTCTGCTGGTCTCCTGCCTTCAGTGGACTAGGATTACAGACTCTCTGACCATCAAAATCAAGCTCACATTCTGATCTTCTGTCACTGGCACCTTTATAAAAGTTTACTTCTTCTAATCCTCATTTCTCTTAGAAATCTCTCTTTGGTGGGTGACTATGAGTATTGACAAACTAATATGCAGGCTGGCTAGTATTTTAACTCTTCCAGGCCTTAACCTTGTTTAGATGCATGTCTCCAAAAAACATTGAAGGCATTCAGATAGACAGAGACAGTTTATACATTCACACATATGTATATGTGTATATGCATGTGTATATGCACATGTTCTATGTGTGTACATACATACATGTAATTTCAGGCACTGAAAAATAAGAAAGAAGGTATTGAGATTGTATTTAGAATGCCCTTGAAACATTTTTATGCAAACAACTGCACTCGTTCAATATTGGAAGTTACACCATAAAATAGTGCTGTGAAGTATGCCACAGAAGAGGCCAAAATCTGTTACTGACACAATAAACTGTTGTATTAGATTTTTTTTAATTCCTTAAAATAAAGGCATCCTGTGATAGCATATAGGAGTTGGGCTGGGAGGGGATGTATAGACAACTGTAGTGTCTGTCTTAGATGTCTGTAGTCTGTGCACTGTTGACTCACTAGAAGCACATCAACATCTCTTTGCAAAATATAGAGTATTTGCAGAGAGATCAGAAGGTTTTGAAGATTACTTGTATATGCAACATACAGGAGAGCGTGAGACCCTAGAAACGAGGAGGGGATTGAGAGGGAAACTCAAAATTTTCACTTCTAATGTTTGGACTAGCAGACCATAACATAAGACTTGCTATTGAAAATTAAGAGTTATATGAAATGTCATTTCATTATTAGCTACAGCAAGCATCTTGAACTTTCCAAATTGTAAGTAAGAATTGTTTTTTTTCTTAGGTTACTTTCGACTCCAGGTCAATTTTAGATGTCTTTTATAACATTGCATAAACATTTTATAATATTCTTTTTAAAGAAGGAGACTTTTTAATGTAAACTCTTAACAGTTAAGATGAAAATCATAGGTGTGTGTGTGTGCGCATGCACGCAAATAACCAATTGTTTTGACATAATCACAAGATTCTCTACATAGAAGGGCATAGTTTACCGAATCATGAGAGATGGCTTTTCCTACAGAGGGAATGCAGCAATTGTACAGAACACAATTTGAGCCATGATTGTTTTGCTGCATATTGTTCATTCTTACTGGAAGCTTCTTGGTCAATTGAATGGCCCAACACTCAACCTCAGACTGACCCCTAACTTTATTTGGTCTACTTTTGTTACAATTTCTAATAAGAGTGTAGTGGTGCGGTGGGAATTGAGAGAAGATGAAATTGAGGGTGTTGGATTGTGGAGGTGATAAGGAAAATAAGGAGTTTCTTTCATTTGAGCAGCACAAAGGTCTGTGTAGGCAGTGAAATTCTATTGGAAATCTACCTTTTCTTGTTATGCTTTTTACTCTTGTATGTAATAGAAGCAAGATTGTGAAAGCAAAGCCCTCCTCTCTCTTTGCACTGTTAATTCCACCATACAACAGAAAAAAAAACAAAACAACTTTTTTTTTTTCCAGAATAAACAGAGGTGACTTCTTCCACTTACTAGCCTCATTGTGTCCCCTTTTACTTCAATACTACTCTAAACTGAAATCTAACACACTGAAGAATGTAGTTAAGAAAAGGAAGAATATACCCAGTCAATGTAGTGAAAGAAACTTCAGGAGCCTCTACAAATATGTGAAAATGGGAAAACCAAAGAAGACAATTTTGTCAATTCAAATGAAGAATGTAATATTTACTTTTCCATTAGTTTCAGAAGCAGGTAGCTCAGAACTCACTCAGTTTTGTAGTCATTTTTATTGTTTTCTTTTTTATCACAGAAGGAGTTGGAGCTGTGACCTATTGTTACAGGTTACTTGAAGCAAATATAGTTTGTGAAGATTTACACAAGATGATGGCATTGATTATCTACTTTAAGAAAGAAATTCCAAAATTGAAATGCAGGCACAATTTTTTAGAAACATATCTCTAATTAAATTTGATTTTCCCACAACCTTCTTTGAACAGATTAGAGTGACGGTAATTTATTCCTCCCCCCAAATCAGTTTTCCCAAAGTATTAAAAAATGCTTATGTGTGAGTGACATTATTGCACTAAAAGCAGTGACCATTAACGCTCTTTGACTTTCTAATATTTGCACTCTAATTTTCAATTAGGAACTTTTACCATTACAGAATGAGACTCCATTACTGTGAAAGGGCTGGCAGTCAGCTGGATGCACTAGTTTGGTCTTACTCGTTATTTGTGGCCAGAACCCAACTTGTACTGATTGTTAAATATTTTTGATATTACTCCTGTACTTACATTATCACTTTTGTGACTTGCTAAAAAAAATCTAGCAAAGTCCTATTTTCAGATTTTGCAGTTCAGGGAATTATAACAGCATTTTGAGTGGAAATGGATTTGCAAATTACTGAACTCCCAAGTAGGAGAGATTATCGAGTATCTTGGAACTTTGGTTCACCATGAATTTTCCCAACATACATACACTGAGTAGTATCCAATTAGAATTCCTTGAAATCACTGGCATATATTTTATCGAAGAACTTTGTAAAACACATCTAAAGCTCAAGAAGTCCCTCTGAGTTCCCCACTTAATAGATCCAGCTGTGTATTTGGCATTTCTTATTTTCTGTCTTAAAGAGAAACCTCAAATGATACATGTCAAAATCAAATTTGTGATCTCTACCCATTTCACCCCAACCTCTGGTATTCCCCAGCTCCCAATCTGGATTTTATCCTTGAGATCCCCTCTCCTTAACCCCATATCAGAGCCTACACCTAGGTGTTGATTGTTACCTCCAAAGTGTGTTACAAATCATATATTTGAAACTACTATAACACTGTATGTCAGTTATACTTCAACAATACATTTTTAAAGTATATTACACATCTGCCTCGGGCCATCACCCTAGTCTAAGCTTTAACCCTCCCCTGTGCAGGAAACCACAATCACTGGTCTCCTGGCATCCTATATTGTTTATTACTATTCCATCCTCCAGTGCAAATGTAATACTCACAGCTCTAACTACACACACCACTTCCCTGGGTTACCATTGCATAGTAAAGCCCAAAGCTGTGCACCTGATTTTTTGAAACCCAGCAATGCCAGGCTCCTCCAGTCTCATCTTTTTGATGTCTCCACTCTTTCCCTTTGCTTGAGCTGGCTGGCTTTCTTCCAGTTGCTCTGACTAATCAAGCTCCCTCCCATCCCCACACCCATGAGCACAAATACCCAAACATTGCCAAGTTAACTCTTAGTTAGCACCTCAAATATCAACCCAAATCCCATTTCCTCAAATGAGCCATTTCTTCCCCATCATATATACACACATATTTATTTGTATGCATAAATGCATCCATATTTATGTATTCATATCCCTCATCCCAAATAGTTGCAAATTCACGTTTACTTGGGTAATTATTTAATCAACCACTAAGGTAGAAATCTGTATAGTTTTGATGGTCTTTATATTCCTAGAAAATGCTTCAGAGCCTGCCCATAGCAGGGGTGTGAAACATATTTGTGGAATAAATGTTTACTGATCATCCTTGGCTTTAACCCCACATGTGTGCATGCATACATATATACTACACAGAAATAGCCAGTCACACCCACCCTCACATTCTCATGAAAACACATAAATAAAAACTTGTAAGCTTTCAAGCCCCACATTTTTTCTTTTCTTTGTCATCTCTCCAAAAATCACAGTCCTTCCTCTTCTGCTTCTGTCCCTATCTGTGATTCATTCAGAGGTGACTTGAGCAGTGCTACATTTGCTTAGAAAGTACAGCTAATCTGTTGAATTTCTTACCCCCCCACACACACACACAAAAAGGCTCAAGCATTCTTTTACATTATTTCCTCTGACATGTGAAATCTCTTAATAATTACAGTAATTTTAAAAGGCTTCACTCTGTGAGAGTTCTATGCTGTGCCATTTGGCATATTTTGACAGTGATCTAAGATTGTACCATGTTGGAGAAGAGAAAAAAAATATTTTGGAGGTTACCTGCCCCTATGGCTCCTGTATGGAGATACATGAGATGAAGAAAAACAAAACTTAAAATAAGAATAAATATATGAAATTGAGAGAGTAACATAAAAGTCTAGTTTATAAAGTAAAAGTTCATATTTTTAAGCGTTGCATAGAGGCTTCAAACTATGCTGAAATAGTTAAGGAAAAGACCTACCTTATTCACTTGGCACTTACTGTGTTTAGATACTGTTTTAATATTGTACCTAAATTCCAGATGCTGTTTTAAAATTGAGTTAGTCTTCTTTTTATTTAAAGCCTTCTTGCTTTGGCTAGTTTAGAGTAGAATCTGCTAATCTGGAACACTTTGTGCCAGAAAATAAGGAATTGCTCAAAACTGATGGAGACACATCAGAAGTACATAAGTGCCAGATTTTAGGGACTTCCACTTGAAGGCCCAACTTGGGATCATTTGAACATAAAAAGTAATAATATATGTAATGGATTAGAGCACATTGAGTAAGAAAAGAATCATGAGTGTATAGTGTGTGTGTAGTGTGCAGATGGTGGTGGGTAGATGAAAAAGCTGTTTACTGAAAAATACAAGCTAATAATTTTTTTAAATGCTGGAATTATAAATTCACCTTTTTGCAACACTATTACAAGAGTAATCAAAGGATAATTCAGCATTGGGTGAATGGTTTTTAGGGACATGATATCCATGCTCTCTCTAAATGTCATCTCACAGATTGCTTATTAATTACAAAGAGAGGAGGATACCTTTATAGGAAGAAATCTGGCAGACCAGCGTAACCAAGTAAGCACACTTGACATCACCACATTGACACCATGTACCTTTTGATATGATACACACATGAAGTAGGATACATAATCACCTGTGAAGTTGTAATGCCAAAAATGTTTCATCTGAATCTGATCATAAGGAAACAATCTGAGAACTCCAAATTGGTGGACATTCTTTAATATAATCAACTTGGACACTTCAAAAATGTCATTGTCACACACACACAAAATCCTGGAAGATTGTTCAAGATTAAAGGACATTGGGAGACATGGCAACTAATTGCAAGGCATCCTTCTTGATTAGATTCTTGATGGGGGTGGGGGAGATGCTATAGAGAGTACTACTGGGACAGTTGGAGGAATCTGAATTTGGGCTGTAGATCATAGAATAGTATAACATCAATGGTAAGTTTCCTGAGTGTGATAATCATATTGGAGTTGTGTAGGAGAATGTCTTTTGGGGCAAAGGATATATTTAAAAGTATTTACAGTTGAAATCTCATGATCTTTGCAACTTCCTTTGATGTGGTTGAGCAAAATTACTGTTTTAAGTGTTGGAGAGAGAGAGAAGCAAATGTGAACTGATTAAAGATTATATAGTAGTCATTATATTACTGCTACTTTTCTGTAAGTTACATGTTTTTCAAAATAAAAACTGAGTAAAGTACTCTGATTTTAAGCCAACTATGCAACAGATGAGATCATTATCACATTGTATGGAAGTGAGCTAGCATGTTTGAAAGTCATTTAGTCTATTAGTAAAGTATCCTTTTCAAAGTATCTAAATATCTTCATTTATCATTCCACAATATTTTGTAAGTTATATTTAAACACCTTAAAGGAGCTATGCTTAAAAGAATATGTTTTAGGCTGTGTAGGAGACAATGTATCCTCTTGTGTTTCGCTGTAAAACAAACTACTGATTATTCTCACTACAAGATGCACAACATAGCAAACTAGTGTGCAGGGTAAAATAGATCTGGCCAGGGCACCAGTAAAATTTAGGATCTAGTGTGATTCTCAACTGTACAGTGTCTGGAAGGTGAGCAAGCACTGTTAGCGCTTATGTATTAGAAGCAGGTACCTAAAGCACAGTACCAGATATTTACAACTATCAAAAAATAAAGCTGTTTAATCAGTAAAGAGGGCTGTTCTCCATGAAGCACAAAGTAAAAGGGGTTAAATTGGGTTAAATTAAAAATACAAAATTTGTGGACAGCCCAGGTGGCTCAGCGGTTTAGCACCGCCTTCAGCCCAGGGCCTGATCCTGGAGCCCCGGGATTGAATCCCACATCGGGTCCCTGCATGGAGCCTGCTTCTCCCTCTGCCTGTGTCTCTGCTCCCCCACCCCCCGTGTCTTTCATGAATAAATAAATAAAATCTTTTAAAAAATACAAAATTTGTAGCAAATTATCTCTTTAGAAAAATTCAGCTTCAAAATAACTATTTAAAATATTTCTCCTACCATTAAAGTGTATGATATAATATTTGTACTCAGGTCCCTGTAAGAATAGTTTACTTGGCCCTAAGATAACATTTAGGGCTACTAACGAGATGTACCTTTCACATAATCAGAACAATGGAAGTGGTGCTTCTTGATACAATATAATAATAATAATGGTAAAAAGAACTTCTAGACCTTCTTATATCTTAAGATACAATAAGCCAAAGGTACAAATACTAAGACTTCTTTCCCCTTATATTTCATAAGATAGTTTATGAATTATTATAAGTTATAGCAAAGAAATTAGAGTTTCTGAAAAATCTGAAAAATAAGTTTCTTGATACTTCTAGCATATACTGTCTTGAAGCTAAGTGTCACAATAATAGGAACTCCTCACCAGAATAAGTTGTAATTCATCTTCAGCTTATATTTAGGCAAATAGTAATGAAAAATATTGAACTTGGCATTGTCTTAATAAGGGGAAAACAATAAAAAATTGTTATGGGAGTGAGTTGGTTCTTTAAAAGTCTCGATTATCTTCAAATAAAGTCAATAATAGGGATCCCTGGGTGGCGCAGCGGTTTGGCGCCTGCCTTTGGCCCAGGGCGCGATCCTGGAGACCCGGGATCGAATCCCACATCAGGCTCCCGGTGCATGGAGCCTGCTTCTCCCTCTGCCTGTGTCTCTGCCTCTCTCTCTCTCTCTCTCTGTGACTATCATAAATAAATAAATACAAATTTAAAAAAAAGTCAATAATAGCTTTTGTACCACTATCCCTCTCTCTCTCATCCCAAGCTACTATATAGCTTGCATTTATATTAGTATCAAGACAATGGATAACCATACCACTGAAAAGTATAAGACTTGAGTGAATGGGTGAAATTGAATTTTGTGATCTTAGTAAACTTAATATATTTTTATTTCATATTTTTTTAAAAAGTTCCAAGACCATGAAAAATGTATTAAAAGTTGTTAGAATTTATAGCAATAGGGAAAACAGACTTCCATATAGAATTTGGCATTAAAAGAAAACAGCTATGCGAACAATTTGTGTAGGTAATTATTGGCTGGAAGCTATTTGTACTCCAAGTTTATTGAATATACACATATGATAATATGACTTTACACAAATAGAACCTTTTGATAATAAATCCATGTAAAAGATTGTGCCTTGGGGAATAATTCTAGATGTTATAAGTATATTTGAATTTCCTGCACACAGAAGGCGGAACTCTGGACCAAGTATGTAACTATTTTTCACTCATGATACTTAATAGGTCATTTTACCTAAAGTCTCAGAAAGGATAAATAAAACAAACAATGGAAAATAGTGTTGTTCCATTTGTACCCACATTCAAAACATTGCAATCATAGAAGAAATAGCAAAAGAGAACCATGAAACCTTTCTCCAGAAGTGAACTAAACTACATTCAAAATCAGTTATCAGAAATGAATAAAAACCTAATCATTACCTGAGAAGAATCCCTGTCAATGCATGCTGGAATTACTGATTAACTGGTTTTTGCTTTTGTGGCATCCACCACTGAGTGGATACTTAGAAAAAGCATTGTAGTAGTAAAATAAAATATAGAAGACAATACTCTTCTCTTTATTAACCATCTACATTGTTAACACTTCATGGAACTGTGCACCTCCCCCCACTTCAAGCCAATTTTACTATTTGTTAAAAAAATAAACATGAAGTGAAGGATCCTTACAATTCCCTTTCCTCATTTAAAATTTTTGTTACATTTTTATGATTATGTCAAATTTTATATTTTCATATTTAAATGAAATCAGTGCTCAAACAGTCCTTTCATTACTGTTTCTCTTTCTGAGTTATTTTGATTCATTTTGTGCTTGGCTAGATTTTATTATCAAAGAATTTATTCTAGTAGGGCTCATGCAGATTTGTACTTCCTGAATTTTTGCTTGCCTGATGAGTATCTCTATCCCTCCACCAACACCACCACCCTGTCCCCTTGCCTGGCACCTGTGTCTCTAGCCCATAAGCCATTTTTTTCTCCCCTCCCCCATACTTGATGGGGGCAATGATGTGGAATGGCAGGAGCTAGTGTAGTGGGGCGATCTACAGCTCCAGGCTCTTGCCTAGAACATCTTGTCCTACTCAGCTTGTTCCATTTGCTTTCAAGTTTAATTCAAGCCTCTAATTCTATGTTGTGATATAGTAGTTGTGGCTTCCCTTAAATTTTCTCCCAGAGTACCCTCAGCTGGGAGACCATGTCATAACTAATAAAAATAGTAGATGGGCATGGTATTTTCACCAGTCCTGCATCCCCAGTCAGTCTGAGTTTTAATAGGGAAACATCCACACTCCTTATAGCCTACTTATGCCCCTACTTATGATGGACAGTCTTTTGGAACCATGATAGTACGTTTAGGAAAATATATATCCACCTCAAGGTTTGAGAGTGTATCTGCCAATTCTTACCCTCTCTGTTTCCTCTCTAGATTTTACAGAATTTGGTAGGTTTAGTTAATGGTTTGAATTGGTAACTCTTGTTTAATTGAAAATAGAGTTCTTTTTTTCACTATTTTCAAGTAGACTTTATTTGTTAGAGAAGTTTTAGGTTTACAGAAATATTGAATGAAGAGTACAGAGATTTCCCATATCTATCAGAGATTTCCCACCCTGTCCCACACTCTGCCACGTACCACTAAATGTACACACAGCCTTCCCCATCACCAATTTCCTCCACCAGAGTGGTACCTTCGTTACAATTGATGAAACTACATTGACACGTATCACCTAAAATCCATAGTTTGGTGTTGTTTTACAGGTTTAGACAGATTTATAATGACATGTGTCTGGCATCATGTATCATCAGGGTAATTTTACTGCACCAAAGATCCTGTCTGCTCCACCTATTCATACCTCCCTCCTCTGTAACCCCTGCCACCATTGGTCGTTCTGTCTCCATATTTTTGCCTTTTCTTTAAGAGTGTCATATAGTGAAATCATATAATCTATAACCTTTGCAGATGGACTTCTTTCACCAAGTAATATGCATATAAGTTTCTTCTCTGGCTCTCATATCTTATAGTTCATTTCTTTTCAGCACTGAGTGATATCCCATTGTCTAGATGGATCACAGTTTATTTCTTCACCTGTTGAAGGACATCTTGTTTGCTTCCAGTCTTGGCAGTTATGAACAAGGCTCTTTAAACATCCATGGGTAGGTTTTTATGTAGAACAAAGTTTTCAGTTCCTTTAGGTAAATACCAAGGAGAGTGATTACTGGATTCTATGGTAACAGTACTAAACAGTATGTTTAGTTTTCTAAGAAATTTCCATACTGCCTTCTGAAGTAACTACTATTTTGTCTTCCCTCCAGTAATGAATGAGAATTTCTGTTGCTCCACATCCTCATTAGTCGTTGATGTTGTCAGTGTTCTAGATTTTGGCCTTTCTGAAAGATGTGTTGTCTGATAGATGGTATTTCATTGTCATCTTGTTTGCATTTCACTGATGCTTATTTGCCATTGTGTATCTTCTTTGGTGAGGTGTCTGATAAGTTCTTTGGTCCATTGTTAATTGAGTTGTTTACTCCCTTGTCATTGAGTTTTAAGAGTTTGTTCTATGTTTTAGATAATAGTCCCTTATCAGATATATCGTTTGAAAATATTTTATCCCAGTCTGTGATTTGTCTTTTCATTTTCAGGATGATGTTTACAGAGCAATTTTTTTTTTTTTTACCTTTAATGAAGTCCAGCTTATTAACTCTTTTCTTCATGAATCATGCCTTTGGTGTTGGTTCTAAAAAGTCAACATCATACCCAAGGTCTCCTTAGATTTTCTCAAATTATCGTCTAGGAGTTTTATAGTTTTACGCTTTACATTTAAGTCTGTGGTCCATTTTACTTTAATTTTTGTGAGAAGTGTAAGTTCTGTATCTAGATTCATTTTTTTATGTGTGGATGTCCAATTATTCCAACACAATTTGTTTAAAAAAAAAACCTATTTTGGCTTTATTGAATTGCTCCTTTGTTGAGGATCAGTTGACTGTACTTACGAGGGTCTATTTCTGAGCTTCTTGTTCTGTTCCATTGACTTATTTTTTTGTTCTTTTATCAATACCATGCTGTCTTAATTGTTGTAGCTTTATATTGTCTTGAAGTTAAGTAATGTCACCATCCCCAAACTTTGTTCTTCCTCTTCAATATTGCGTTGACTGTCTTTTGCCCCTCATATAAACTTTAGAATCAGTTTATTGATACACACAAAGAACTCACTGAGATTTTGATTGGGATTGCATGGAATCTATAGGCCAAATTGGGAACAACCAACATCTTAACAATATTGAGTCTTCCTATCCATGAACATAAAATATCATTCCATGTATTTAGTGTTTTGATTTCTTTCATCAGAACTTTGTAGTTTCCTTTTTATAGATCTTGCACATATTTTGTTATATATAACTAAGTATTTAGTTATTGATTGTTCATTTTTCATTCTTAGTCTGTTGATATGATGGGTTACATTAATTGATTTTCAAATGTTGAATCAGCCTTGCATATGTGGGATAAATCCAACTTGGTCATTGTGTATAATTATTTTTATAACTTACTGGATTTGATTTGGTAATACTTTGTTGAGGATTTTTTGCATCTATGTTCATAAGGGATTTTGGTCTATAATTTTCTTTTCTTGTAATGACTTTGTTTGGTTTTGGTATCAAAGTAATGCTGACCTCGTAGACCAACCTGGGGATTATTTCCTCTGTCTCTATCTCTGAAAGAAAATATAAAGAATTGGTATATTTTTTTCCCTTAGCATTTGGTAGAATTCACCAGTGAACCCATCTGGGTCTGGTGCTTTCTATTTTGGAAGATTATTAACTATTGATTCAATTTCTTTAATGAATATAGGCCTATTTGGATTGTCTATTTTTGTGTGAATTTTGGCAGATTCTTTCAGAGAATTGGTCCCCTTAATTTAGGTTATCAAATTGGTAGGCATAGAGCTCTTCATAACATTTATTATGCTTTTAATTTCCATGGGATATGTACTGATATTCTCTCTTTTATTTCTGATACTAGCAATTTGTTTCCTTTTCTTTTTTTAATTAGTCTGACTAGAGACTGACTGATTTTATTGGTCTTTTCAAAGAACTGGCTTGTGGTTTTGTTGATTTTCTCTATTGACTTCCTATTTTAAATTTCATTGATTTCTGTTGTAATTTTATTTTTTCTTTTCTTCAACTTATCTGGAATTAATGTGTTCTTCTTTTTCTAATTTCCTAGGCTAAGATCTTACGTGATTGATTTTAGATAGTATACGTATTCAGTGCTATAAGTTTCTCTCTAAGCACTGATATTGTGGCGTACCACAAATTTTGATAATTGTATTTTTCATTTTCATTTAGTTCAAAATATTTTTATATGTCTTTTGCAATTTCTCTTTAACTCATGTATTATTTAGAGGTGTGTTGTTTAACCTCCAAGTACTTTGGAGTTTTCCAGCCATCTTTCTGTTACTGATTTTTGGTTTAATTCTGCTGTGATATGAGAATAGACATTGTGATTTCTATTCTTTTAAAAATTTTAACTCCTATTTTGTGGCCCATAATGTGGTTTATCTTGGTAAATGTTCCATGTACACTTGAGACGAATGTATATTTCGCTATTATTGGATGAAGTAGTATAGCTAACCATTATATCCAGTTTCCTGATCATATTATTGAATAAAACTATGCCTTCACTGATGTTTTATCTTTTTATATTTTTGCCTGCTGGATCTGTTGCATTTATTTTTCTTTTAAAATTTTATGTATTAGAATGAGAGAAAGAGAGAGAAAGAGAGCATGAACAGGGAGGAGGAGCAGAGGGAGAGGGAGAAGTAGATTCCCCACTGAGTAGGGAAACTGATGCAGGGCTTGATCCTAGGATCCTGGGATCATGACCTGACCCAAAGGAAAATTCTTAACTGACTGAGCCACCCAGATGTCCCTGGATCTGTTTATTTCTGATAGAAGGTTGTTGAAGTCTCCAATTATAATGGTGAATTTATCTGTTTTTCCTTGCAGTTCGATCAATTTTTCCTCACATAGTTTGATGCTCTCCTGTTATATATGTTAAGGTTTGTTAACATCTTCTTGGAGAATTGCTCCCGTACCATTATGTTATGCCCCTTTTTTATCTCTGATGTCTTTCTTTGTTGTGAAGTCAGGAGCAACTTAATTGGATCCTCTGCTCAGAGTATCACAAGGCTGTAATTAAGCTTCCACTGGGCTGCATTCTTATCTGAAGCCCAGGGTCTTCTTGTAAGCTTATTGAGTTTAGGGACAGAGTTTACTTATAACAGCTTTAAGACTGAGACCCTCACTTAGTCCTAAGGGCCACCCTTCTGCATAAGAAGTTCATAGCTAGCTTTTTGCTTCTTCAAAGCCAGTAGGAGAGCATCTCTAGCTCTAAGGATATCCTGGGCCCATTCTTAAACAGATCACCTGATTAAGTTATGCCTACTCAAGATACTCATTTTATCGTGTGTGTGTGTGTGTGTGTGTGTGTACAACATGATTTGATAAATATACATTGTGAAATGATTACCACAGTCAGGTTAATTATAATATTTATCAACCTCACATAGCTACCTTTTTTGTGTATGTATGGTAAGAATGCTTAAGATTTACTCTTTTAACAATTTTCAAGTACCCAATATAGTGTTATTAACTATGATCACTGTACTGTACATTACATTCCCAGAACTTATTTATCTTATACTTGACGGCTTATACTCGTTGACTAGCAACTCTCTATTTTCCCAACTTCCTGGCCTCTGGTAGCCACCATTCTCTGTTTCTATGAGTTCTTTTTTTTTGTTTTGTTTTTTTGGTTTGGGTTTTGTTTGTTTTTGTTTCGTTTTTTGTTTTTGTTTTTGTCTTTTTTTAGATTCCTTGTGTAAGGAGATCGTATAGTATTCGGCTTTCTTGGTCTGGCTTCTTTCACTTAGCATGATGTCCTCTAGGTTCATCTATGTTGTCACAAGTGGTGGGATTTCCTTCTTTCTCATGATTGAAATAATCTTTCTTCTAATTAATTCAAGGCAACTGATTTAGGACATTAATTCTATAAAATGTCTACCTTTTTCACATGCTATCCATTAGAAGCAAATTACAGATCTTATTTCCACATAAGGGGAGGGAATTATGTAGGTGAGGGCCTATTGAACTTAAGCTTAGAATTCTGTCTGCCTTAAAGATCTTGACTTGCATATTTAACTCACTGCTTACACCCAGCAATTCTCTAACTTGCCCCTTGCTTTTAGCATTTCTCACACTTTGTAATCATATTTTTAATTTAAAATCATATTTTTAATTTGTTTTAACTTATTTTCTTGCTTTTCTCCAGCTTACTTTTATGTCCCAATATCTAAACAATGTCTGTCAAATAACAGATTCTCAAAATACATTTGATAAATTACTAAAATGTTGCTATTATCATCAATATGGGCTAGAGTAGTTCAAAGGCTTTATGAAAGAAGTTAGCCTTGAACTACTATCCTATAGGATAGAGATTAGAAAGGAAGAAAGTTCCAGGATAGATATCATAAAGAGAAAAACCAACCTGCTTGGTGTACTAATGGGCATGGGGTGCTCAGGAATCAGTATGCTAGAAAGGAGGCTTTCTGTTAGGGGGGCAGTAGAGGTATAGTGATCACCTTATGTACAGCCTAAAAGGCAGACAGAAGAGTTTTCCATTTTAGATCAACAATAAAACAATAAACAACAATAAAAAAAAAGATCCAATGAGTTTTTATTTAAAGATTTTATTTATTTATTTATGAGACACACACACACACACACACAGAGAGAGAGAGAGAGAGGCAGAGACACAGGCAGAGGGAAAAGCAGGGTCCATGCAGGGAGCCCGATGTGGGACTCAATCCTGGGTCTCCAGGTCAGGCCGTGGGTTGAAGGTGGCGCTAAATTGCTGAGCCACCTGGGCTGCCCCAGATCTAATGTGTTTTTAAGCAAAGGAAAATTACTTAATCAGCAGTATTTAATAAAGACTGATAAATTAAAGAGATTATCTAGAGATAAGTTACCTACCCAAGAGTTTTTGTTCATTTATTCAATGCATCTTTGTATTCCACTCACCATGTCTATGGCATTGTGTTTGGTATGAACATCACTTCAAAGATGAGTCCTAAAGAACAGACAAGGACCAGCTTGAGGTAGGCAGAAGATTTTAAAATGAAAGGAGAGAACGTTCATGTGCCCAGGGGCAAAAATGAATGCAGTTAGTTATTAAGAATTTAAATAATTTATCCCACCTTAAGAGTAAAGTCTGAGATCCAGGTATGTGTGATAAAACTAAGGCAGTAATCAAGAGCTACATCAGAAAGGGCTTTGTTTGTCATTATAAGAAATTTGGAACAGTTAAGAAGTGTTAGAAATGGTAGAATATGTAATGGAAATATCCAGTAGACATTTAAAAATGTGAGAGCAAAAGAGAGTTCTATTAGAACTGGAGCATGAGTTACCTTTTCTTCTTTACAGAGATTAGATCGTTTCATGGGGGACTGAACAGAGAAAAGAACATAGAACTCTAAGAAAGAAAAAACAGAAATGGGCGAGGTTATTAAAGGTTAAATAAGCAACCATCACCATAGGAACCAGAGAGGTGATACCTTTCAGAATGGTCAACAGGTCAGTGGCACGAAATGGTTAGGAATACAGAGGACATATTTTGCAATAGCAAGAAGGAAATAGTGTAGCCATAAAAAGGAAGTCCTCTGTGTTTGCCTGGACAACTGATTAATACATGATCATTATATTTCAGCTTTGACATCCACTTTTATGAGTTCCTGAGATGTGGTTAAATGATATAAAAGTATCTGTGTTGTAAAGGTGATATTTTCTTAAGACAAATAGCTCCTTATATCTTATTTAGGTTTTCACTTTATTTAGTCAACTCTGATTTTCAGTAACTTTTGGTAATAAAAAAGTAAATGAGCTCTTTTTGAGCAAATTTTAATGAATCTCACAATTTTGGCATCACTGTATTTGAGGGGTACACTTAAGGTTAGTAGAAAGAATGTAATTTGGAGACAGACAAACTAAATTTGGATTCTGGTTCTGCCTATTATAAGTCATATGAACTTCCATATTTTGGTAATTACTTCCTTGTCTTTAAACAATATCTACATGTTAGAACTTGGTATTTGAATTTTAGGCTTTTTCCATTTACTTTCCATTGTGATCAAAGAGTTTATCCTACTCCTTTTTCCTTCCTCATTTTATGACACATATTGATCCTTGACTTCCCAACCATTCTATCCTCACAATGTAGTGATAGCATTTTATTTAGATATGTATTCAGTGCTTTCTTTATCATGATTGTGTGTATGCTATCCATAGCCTACCCATGCAGTTCAATTTATTTTTTCCTTTCCTACATTTTCTGTTTTCCCTGAAGTTAATAGTGTCTTGCTCTTTCATTTGCTTAATGTTCTAAGTTATCACTGATTTGATCAAAGTCTTCATCATTGCTTAAATATCCTCTTAGATGTTCAGACAAATCAGCTAATCTGATGGTATTTACAAAAAGTTTCTCCCAAGTCTCTGCTCTGCTCTAGTTTGAACTGCTTACCCTCTACACCTGTTCCACAACTTTTATTCTTTCACTACTAACCAGAAATTTCTCTCATGTTATCTTTCTTCTTTTCTGATCTACAGCTTTCTGTATCCCATTTCCTCTTCTTATCTTACTCCCTTGCTTCATCAAGTCCTCCTACAGTTTTTGGAGAGGTAAATTTTTTTTTAAATTTGTCTGAAAATATTTGTTCTATCCACACCTTTGATTGAGACTTTTATAGAATTTGATAGCATTTAAGAATTTTAAACGAAAATGATTTTCCTTGAGAATTTTTAAGACATTCTTGTTCCATTGCCTTATTCTGGATTCCATTGTTCCAGATCTGACATAATTCTGATTCCTGATCCCCTGGATATGACCCATTTGTTTCTCTCTGACAACACATGGAATCTTTTCTTTATTCCTAGCATTCTGAAATGTCAGTATGATCTTCCTTGATATGCTTATTTCATATCCATTGTGCTAAGGTACTCAATGATCCCTTTAAATCTGTAAATTCATGTCCTTAAGTTCCCTGAAATTTTCTTGAAATACATCACTAATAGTCTCCTTCATTTTGTTTTCCTAGTTCGGTCTGGAACTCCTTTATTCAGTTGTTGAATCTTGTAGATGAATCATCTTTCCTGGCTTTTCTTTTTCCTGTCCAATTTCCCATCTCTTTGTCCTTTTACTCTGCCTTCCAAGAAGGTATCCTAACCTATCTTCTAACCTGTAGGTTGGGTTTTCATTTTGGCTATATTTTTCATTTAGAAGAGTTTTCTTTTTTCTTTCCTTCCCCTTTCTCTCTGGTTTCTTTTCTTTTTATTAAATATGGAGTCCTGTCTAGTTTTGATGGTACTGTTTTCTTATTTATCTAAGGATATAAAATATAGTTCATTTGAATTTGTTGTTGTTTTATGTTTTTTCCCCTGTTCTTTACTTTGCTTCTCTTCTGGTTATCTATTACCTTCATTCTTGCCTTTCCTCTTCCAGGAAACTTAGTGCACCTTTCCTGGGTTTTATAACACATAGCACTTTATTTCTTGTTAGTATCTATGAAAACATATTGACCTCAGCATTTATGATTTTTTAAGTTAGCCTCGGCTTTCTGCATGTCATTTTTCTAAAAATTTATTTTTTTCTCTGCTTTGTAATTATCTTCTCTTTCTTTATCTGTCTTTGTAGATATTTTGTTTCTAGTTTCTTTGCTTTTATTTTAGAGGAATTTGAAGAGGGAATATACATGAGTCCAGTCTGCCCTTATTTATGTAGACATCCTCCTCCTTGACTAATTAACTAAATGAATTAAAACCAACCAGTACAATAATAGCATTAAAAGCAGCACAAATTATTCATAATTTTGTACTGTCCTTGAGGTTTCATAATATTTTTTCACAATTTTTTTACATGTTTTGTTGTATTTCCTGCTTTTTTATGGAATGCTAATTTTCAGTTATATATAATTCCTGCTTTGCTTTGTTGGCATCATTTCAGGCTTCCCAACGTATCTGTACTTATTTCAATAACTACCTTAGGCAGTCACTTTGATATTGTAATATGAGCACTATTTTTGTGGTGTGTTCTCTGAAGATGCCTTACCAGCCTACTATATGATTTTCATCAGTAGATATTTTTGCAGATTTATTTTCCTTTTTTAAAGCAAGATTTGTAGATTAGCACCTCTGCTGGTTTTTTTCATGTTATTTTTCTATTAAATGGTTGCAGGCTAATAAGCACAGATGGGCTAGAATGTGAAACAAGAGGAGAGAGAGAGGGAGCACATAGGAGAATTTAATAAATATTTGCATGAGATTGCTTGGAGCTAGCCATGAGTGCTTGGCTTACAAACTTTACTATCTGTAAGAAACAAATCATATTCCTTTTAAAATATACATCTATTTCCAGTGTTTTAGAAGGCTTTATGTTAACCATTGAATTTTCCTATTCTATAGAAGCAGTATTATCCGTTCTATAAGAGACGTTGTACAAAAGGAACACATCAGATGTCCAGATAATATATAATGAAGAAAAAAATCAATCTTCCAAATAGATATTGACTGTCTAACCTAATTAATCATTAACAGAAATAACTACCCAATATATCTGACGTACAGAAGCAGGATAATTTACAAATACGATACCTTTACAGGGATTTCATTGTTACTATGATGAGCAGAAGGGGGGATTTAGAAATGTAATATATGGCAGTAACATGATGATATATAAAAGACACTTTGCCTAGTTGGCAACTAGTAACAATAGGATTTATCTGTGTTTTATTGTCTTACCATAAAAATACTTACTTAAAAATATGTCTACGGGCGCCTGGGTGGTACAGTTGGTTAAGTGTCCATCCAACTCTTGGTTTTGGCTCAGAGTCCTGAGATTGAGTCCTCTCTTGGGCTCTGCACTCAGCGAGAGTCTATTTGTCCTTTCCCTCCACTGCAGCTCCTCCCTCCTCAAATAAATAAATCTTTTAAAAAAGAAAATCTATCTACATTTTGTTGAATATAGAGCAATGCCAAACTTTTGTCTAAATTATTTATTACAAGAATTTTTGTGCTAGAAGTAGTCTTAACTATTTGATGTTAGTTAAGTGGAAATATTGCTATTTTACTATAAAAACTAACACTTGAAAACCAGTTTAACGTACCCGTTTCAAGTTGTAGCTAACATACTAGTTGTAACCACCACTACTCATAAGAAATAAATGGAAAGATTAAAATGCCTTCCTAATGTTCTATTGCCTCTTGCCTCTTAAATACTACCAGGTTTTGTTTGCCTTTTTTTTTTTTTTTTTTTTTTTTGAGATTTTTGAGGTTTTGGAGAGTAGATATGTCACCATGGAGCTCTTAAAATTCTCTCACTTTCCTTCCCCCCTCCCCCCTGCTTTGTTTTCTCTCTCTCTCTTGCATTATCCTACTTTTGGATTATATCACTTTTCCAGTTATAATGACCCTCCAAACTCACTAGATTATGTACTTCCTGTATACATTGGACTGTCTCCTTGAAAAGCAACTCTGTTCATCAACATGAAAAACTCATGTCTTGCTGTCATTGAAAGAGAAAAAAATTAGCATATATGGCTTATTTACATAATACCCAAAGTACTTCATTATTATTTAAGGGTGTTGTTCATTATTATTCAAGGATTTATGAATAACATTTGTATGTATAACAACTATCCTTCCCTACTGTGTACTGAAGTCTTGTTCTCTTCTGACATTTGAAAACAATGATTGGAATAGTAAATTCTCATTTTGTACTTTTTCTCCTCAAAATCCTTTGGTCCTTTTTTATCTTTTCTCAGTAATTTCCACATTGACCAGATCATCTTTTCTGGTCTCAACTTTTTCCACTTTCAGGGAGGACTGTATTTCATAGTTAATACTTGTCCCTGTTCTTTTTTAAATCTTTTCCTTATGTGTATTTATTAAATGAATATTCTTTATTTATTGCTTACCATATAATAATATCTTGTCTTTATAATTGCATACTCCCTATGACATTTATTTCACAATCCTTTCTTTAAAATTTGTTTTAGAAGATCTTTCTATTCCACTTTTATTTGGACTAAAGGAAATCCCTAAGGCTCTAACCTATAACCTGTTTTATTCTCCCATTTTATCTGTGGATGCACTCAAGTTTAGCTATTATTTTTGTGGTACAAATCCTCATAACATTATCCATCTATTGAATCATGTTCAGATTATTGTATCTACTTCTGAGCCCTGCATTTAAAGAAAAGCATTAACAAACTCAAATGCGTCTGGAGGAGGATGATTAAATTGATTGAATGCTCCTAAACCCTGTCCTGTAAGGAATGGCTGTAGGAATTGTGTGTATTTATTTATTGTTTATCCTGGAGTAAAAAAGATTAAGGGTAGACAGGATAATTGTTTTCAATAATTGGAAAGTCTGTCATGTAAAGGAGAACAGATTTGTTATGAGTTGTTCTTGAAGGCTCTACCAGAACGAACTTGTACAAATTATGAGTAAATAGGTTCAGATATTCTCCGATAAAGATCAGAGATTGAATCTTACACATTTTGGATTTGCATACAGTGTCTGGCACTAAATACAGGGCCATGATTGTATTTGAACCTAATGGATGTATATTTGTAGGATTGAATTGGCTGGAATTGAAAGACTGAACCTCTCTAACAGCAAAAACAGACTGCCTTTTAAAGTAAAAATACCCAATCTTTCAACAGATACCTGTAGATTAGGTATAGTACATGTGTTTCCATGCTGGGCACACAGACTGTAAAGATATTAACATCTTAATATTGCTTCTATGGGCCAAGGATCCTTCTAAATATTTTGCACATATTAAGTTATTTCACAGCAACCTCACATGGTAGGTATTTTTATTACCCCAATTTAGATGTGGGGAAACTGAGGCACACAAAGGTTACATAATAAGCTGCATCACAGAACTAGGAAATCCTCAAACTGTGATTTGCACCCAGGCGTTCAGGCTCTAGAATCTTCCTACTTAACTACCACACACTACATAATAACATAGTATGGATGTAGGATAGTATATATTTTGTATGTAATACAAAGTAACTACATACTTTGACAGATGAATGGTTAAAGAAGATGTGAATATATACACAATGGAATATTGCTCGACTATCAGAAAAGATGAATACCTATCATTTACTTCTACTTGGATGGAACTGGAGGGTATTATGCTGAATGAAATAGGTAAATCAGAGAAAGACAGTTATTATATGGCTTCACTCATGCAGAATATAAGAAATAGTGAAAGGGGACTGTAAGGGAAAGGAGGGAAACTGAGTGAGGAAGAATTAGAGAGGGAGACAAACCATGAGAGACTCCTAATTCTGGAAAACAAAGGTTTGCAGAAGGGGAGGTGGGTGGGGGGTAACTGAGTGATGGGCATTAAGGAGGGCATGTGATAAGATGAGCCCTGGATGTTATACTACTATATGTTGGCAAATTGAATTTAAATTAAAAAATACAAAAACAACAAAAACAAAACAAAGAAAGTAACTACATACTTAACTTAGGCTATAGTAAACTGCCTCCAGTAATGAAAGACTAGAGGATGTTCATAAACAAAAAGAGGATTTTTGGAATGGAATATAACCCAGTCCAATTCCGTTCTAGGGATTTCTTGGCCAATGGCCTATTGGTCCAGTCTTCACATAAAGTGATCTTCCCAAAGTGCAAGCCTGATCATTCCACTCCCTTCAGACCTGTCTTATGTTCTTCTATGTCCACAGGACAAGTGTGATCACCATAGTTGACATCAAGGCTGTGGTGTGTCTCAACCTGCACCTCTCACCTCATCTCTCACTGAACTCTGCATCAGACTGTATGGTTACATAAACTTGTCCTGCAGATTTCTTGTATGGAAAGATAAAATGATTATTATGAAAATTAAATTAAATAATCAATGCTTAGAATAGTGCCTAGAATATAATAACTGTTGAATAAATAAATGTTAGTACTTTTATTTCCATTTATTTCTGAATATCCTGCAAAAATTGTTACACTCAAAATATAGCTGATTACTTAATTCTCTTACTGTACTTAGACTTGCTTTGTAATAGATTGAAAAATAAAGGAAATCTATTGGCTCTCCTAATTTACAAATACAGAGATCAAGTGAATGCAGTCAGGGGCCAGTCAGAGTTTTCTGTTTTCTCTACAGGTGTCAGGTTGCCTTCCTTTGTGCTGCCTTGTTCTTCAGGCCAGCTTCCATCAGAGAAGCCAGAGGCTTCCAGCAACAGCATGAACTATGTGCTTTCCTAGTCACATTCATGGCGAGAGAAAAATATCACCTCCCATGACCAGCCAACCAAAGTTTTGTTCTGCGTAGCTCACCCCCTGGGTTACCTAACTCCCAGAACCTGGGATCGTATCTGGAAAAAAGGTCTTTGATGGTGTAACTAAATTAAGGATCTCAAGATAAACTCATTCTGGTTTATCTGGGCAGGCCCTAAATCCAATGACAAGTATCCTTATAAAACACACAGAGAAGGCTGTGGCTGTGTGAAATTGGAAACAGGTTGGAGCCACCAGAAGCCAGAAGCAGCAAGGAGGTATTCTCCCCTAGAGCCTCCAGGGGGATTATGGCCCTGACTACACCTTGATTTTGGATTTCCAGCTTCCAGAACCATGAGAGAATAAATTTCTTTTGTTTTAAGCCACCAAGTTTGTAATAATTTGTTATGGCAGCCCCAGGAAACTAATACAGCAGGCCATTCCTGAACCAACTGTTTTGACGAGGAGTTTAGGATTAATTTCCTGTTAGGTTTACACTATTTCGGGCCCATCACTGGAGCTGGAGGTGAGGACTCTGTCCTAAATGGTGTGGCTTCCATACAGACAACCAGAAGGAACATTAGGGAGGCACCACACCACCCACTTTATTCTTTAATTCTGCTTCTTACTTGTTTCCTACCCATTTCTGTTACTTATACCACAGTTGATTTCAGTTGTGAACTGGAAGCCATCTCTCATGTAGCACTCCTTAGGTTACATTATTAACTACTCTTAATAACTAACACCCAGTTGTTTCATTGGACTTGCTAACTCCGTCACCTTATCTGATATAAGCCCTTGCCGATGACTGCTTCAAATCGTCTCAGACATGACCACTCAAATTGCCATGTTCTTGTACCACCTTGGCCAAATCCCAGGACTCCAGAGAACTTTTCCAGGCCTTCCTCTATCTTCATAGATCCCTTTGATAAAGTAGAATTTGGCCATCTCTGTGTTACTTAATGTGATCCTGATGACTCCTGGCTGGCATGCTACAAATTCTGGTGACAATGCTTAAACAAATGTAAAATATAACATTGTTGTGTTCTCTGTATTTAACACATTAGAATAGGGAACAAGTAAACATAAGGGATGAGTAATTCATTTAACAATAATCTCTATAAGGGGTCTCCCCCCCAACACAAATGTTTGTGTTAAATGTTTGCGAGGGCTTTTACTTTTAGTCTCGTGTAGTCTATAAAGATAGACTATTATTTGCCTAAAAGCAGACGAACAACTTTGCACTGAACACGAGGATATAAAATGTGAGTTTAAAACTACTTCATCTAAAACAAAGAATATAAGGGCAAAGCCTTGTCTTGTTAAAAACTTTAATTATAATTAAATTTTAATTACAACAGCTAAAAGTGGAAGGTACCCGTTAAATAAATTATACAGGAAATCAAAGTAACAGAATACATAAGGAAGCACCTATAAATTAGTGTCTAGTAAAGGAATATGTTTCTGTGTTCTGCATGACAAAACAGAACAAAAAAATTGAACAATTGTGCCATCACAGAAATAGACCAAAAAACACTATGCTTAAGAAACCACGTGAAAAATATTTGAAAAGATCAGTATTATTTTACCCATTCATAGCAATTTCACAAACTGTCTCCTTTTAAAATGTTACTTTATAATGTATTGTACTGTATTTTCTTTGCAGCTTTAACAGATCCTAGCAGATCTTAGCTGAGTGGTTCGAACAGCACAGATGTATGATCTTGCAGTTCTTTGTTCAGAAGTGTGACAGACTAAGTCAGGGTGTCCGCAGGTCCATGTTCCTTCCTGGAGTCTCCAGGGAGGATTCATTTTCTTTCTTGTCCTTTTGAGGCCACCTGCATTCCTTGGCTCATGGTTCCTTCCTCCATCTCCACCATCTCCAAAGCTAACTGAACTGGTTGAGTTCTTCTCACATCACAGCACTCTGACTTCCTCTGTTGCTCCCCTCTTACACTTTTAAGGACCCTTGTGATTACATTGGGCCCACCCAGGTAATCCAGAATAGTCTCCCTAAATTAAGATCAGTTGATTAGCAAAACCTTCATTCCATCTGCATTAATTCCCCATCACTAGGTAGGATAATATATTTGCAGGCTCCAGTGAGGAGGGGATGACTCTTTGGGGAAGGGGGCATTAGTCTGCCTTCCACATGTACTGTGGTCAAGCTCTTGGCTTTGACAAATTGTTCTATGGTTATGTAAAATGGTATCGTTGGAGGAAGTTGAGTAAAGGGTAGGTAGGGAATCTATCTTTGCAACTTTTATGTGAGTCTAAAATTATTTCAAAACCATAGCTTTAAAAATTGCTTGAGGATTGAGTGAACATATATAGAAATTGCCTATAGAGTTTCAGAATTTGCACAATAATAAAATGGATTAAGTTATTTAACATCCAAAATAGTAAAAACATTAAGTAATAAATATAAATAATTTTCACATTTCTCATTCAATTAAGAGTAATTCAGTCAAGATTTATGGTATTATGACTGATAATGCATTTACAATAACTAAATAAGGTGAGTGCTATCTACATTTTTTCCCTTTAAGTAAAACACTGTCCATAATTGACAAAATATCCTTTGACTACATACCACACTCTAATCTCACTATGGTTGATAAAGCCAATATATTTTTTAAGAGTTTATATGCCCACAATACCTAGCAAATGAAAACTTTAATTTCCTTAAACCAGATAGGCAAAATGCTTTATAATTTTACACTTTATCTATACTTTTCTAAAAGATCACATATTCTGTTTAACTTAATATATTCTAAAACTGTCAGATGCATAGTACAGATTTCACTGTCCCATCTTTACAGATAAAATTAAGTCTGAAAAGTTTACATGGGATTTCTGGTCAAGAAAAGGACATCTGTTAATGTTTTAGTATCCTAGTCCATTCAGGCCAGTGGAAGATGAATTAAAAAAAAAAGAAGAAAAACATTAAACCATACTCAATATCATAAACAGAAGTAAAAAAACAAAACTGGTGAAATAGGCAGAAATTATGAGTCAGTTAGGCTTTGAGTATGGAAGCTGCTGGGCTGTCTGGGAGTTTAGCTCCCATGTGGGAACTAGTAGCTAGGTTCATTGACTGGTTTACAATAGCCCCAGTGTCACCCTAGGTCAGAAACACTAAGCCTACAATGATGAACCTTAGCTCTGGATAGGAGCCCAAGGTACAACTTGGAGGCCACTGCAGAATTACTTGATAAGGAAGGAATGGCACAGAGAGGCAGAAGATGGGGAAAGAGAGAAAAAGGGAAATAAAAATTTAAAAACTCTTCCATCCTAAATGAGCTTATTCATGAGCTTATTCATAAGCATTCCAAGATCATGAATAAATCTAATGCTAAGACATTTATGAGCAAAATTACAAGCAAAATTTAAGTTTTTGTATGGTCTGACAAAAACTTTAAAATACATATAAAATATTCATAGTAAAGGATAGTTTCTAGTAAAAGTGTATAAAACTTTCTGGTAGGTGTGATTTATCCAATACCACCAAGCAGTTCTCCAGTTCTCCATGAACACTAACCAGGCATCACATAAATTTAACTCAGTTATAACACCATCTACCTGGAGATAGCATCAGATCCCACAAATTAAGGGCTCAGTCTGACAAGATTTCTCCCTCCTGCTATCCACACCACCACCACCCCACTACCCCCGTCTTGCATTTCAGATGTCAGTCACAAGTCCAGATTGTCACCTTGCTTCTGACCAACTGGCTGTAGATTGGAGGATGCCACAACCCCCTCCTCAGATTCCATTAGTTTACTAGAGAGGCTGACAGAACTCAGGGAAACATTTTACTTACTAGATTACTGGTTTATTATAAAAGAATATTATAACAGATATAGATGAATGGCCAGATGAATTACATAAGGCAAAAAAGTGTCCCAAGCTCAAGAGCTTTTGTCCCAACAGAACTGGAATGTATCACATTAATATGGATGCATTCTGGTTCACCAACCTGAAAGTTCTTTGAACCCTGTGGGTTTGGGTTTTATGAAAGCTTCTAATATTGCATAGGAATGACTGATTAGATCATTGGCCACCAGTGGTTGATTCAACCTCCAGCACCTCACCTCTCCCCAGAGGTCAAGGGTTGAGACTGAAAGTCTCAACTCCCTATCAAGGTTAGTTCTCTTGGCAACCAGCATCCATCCTTATTTGACCAAGTCACCTTGTTAACATAACAAGACACCTTTATCACTTATCACTGAGGAAATGTCAAGGATTTTAGCAGCCCTATGTGAGAAACAGGGAGGAAGACCAAACATATATATATTTTTATTTTAAATAACAATCTCACAAACTAGAAAAGCAGAGAAAATATGTAGCCAAACTCGAGAGAGGTTCACCACTTGGGGTGCACCAAATTGAACACAACCCAAAGAAATGTTGAAAGGAAAGAACTTTTTATTATTTGTTCTAAGTATGGTGACTAGGAGATTGCTTTCAAAGCACTGTCTCTACATGGGGTTAATACAGGGAGCTTTTATTCAGTGTATTAGAGAACAGACACTGAATAAACACAAACACTTTAGTTCAATTGTGCATGCCGAGCAGGTCAACATGCTAATACCTACGTCACATGTTCAGAAAATGGCAGAAAACTTGCCCATACTTAGTATTATAATGACCTAAAGGTAACTTCAAGAAACTTAGGGGAGCTTCTGCACAGGTCTTCAGCTCCATTCCAGCTAAATGGGCTCATTCTTTTTTAAAGATTCATTTATTATTTTAGGGAAAGAGAGCACATGCCTGCAGGGAAGAGGGGAGAGAAAGGGAGAGAGAGGATCTCAAGCAGACTCCTCACCAACCACAGAGCACTACACAAGTTCAATCCCACGACCCTGACATCACGACCCTTACCTGAAATGAAGTCAGATGCTCAATCAAATGAGCCACCCAGGTGCCCCTCAAACAGGCTCATTTAGCAGGGCGCTATCAATGTAACACTTAGTTGGGCATCTCCTTGGTTGGAACTGTTGGTTCTGTAAAACGAAACGCAATCCTTCCCTGCTTTCGGCCCTCCTATTTGAGTAACTTCCTACTGCATCCTGGCTAACAAAATGAAACAAGAATAAATGGATATGGAGAAGGAGAAATTGAGATACTATAAAAGTGATGGAAAAAATACAATAGAATAAACACTGGAATAGACAAAAACGGAGAAATTGGTAAATTAGAAAAATTGCTCAGAAAAATTAACCCCGATTATAGCTTAAAAGAAAAAGAATGGTTATTAATTTTCAGAGTGCTGAGAGAAAATAATTTAACCTGAATTTGTATTTAACCATACTATCATTCCAGAATGAGGACAAAAATAAGATAATTTTGTACATACAAAATCAAAGATAATTTAACTCTCAGATATTCACTAGAAGAAATATTTAAGGCTATATTTCAATAAGAAAGAAAGTGAAGTAAGAAGGTGTAGCACTCAAAAATTAACACTGAACAGATGATAAAATGCCAACAATTGTATTTATTTAATAACTGATAATAAATAAATATTTCCTTTAAATAATTGAACTTAAATAGAAAATCTCAAACATGATTAGGATGAGGAAATAATTCAGTGTCTATTTAAAGCATGCCGAAGTTCCTATGAAAACTATAAACTATTAGAAAAATTCATAGCTGGACGCTTGGGTGGCTCAGTGGTTGAGCACCTGCCTTTGGCTCGGGTCATGATCCCAGGATCCTGGGATCCAGTCCTGCATCGGGCTCCCTGCAAAGAGCCTGCTTCTCCCTCTGCCTGTGTCTCTGCTTCTCTCTCTGTGTCCCTCATGAAAAAAATAAATATTATCTTAAAAAAAATTCATAGCTAAGAAAGTCTTATTTTTTAATTTAAAGTACAGCTTAGCTAACAAAATCTGTGGATTCAGAGAAAGCATAAAGGAACAGAGAAAATTAGATAACTTCAGGAAAATTCTAAGAAATACAAGAAAGTAAAAATCGTTAAAAAAAGACAAAACCAATTTAAATTACAAAATATTTAGAACTGAATGACAATGAAAGTACTACACATAAAAATGCAATTTGCAGGCAGCCCTGGTGGCACAGTGGTTTAGTGCCGCCTGCAGCCCAGGGTGTGATCCTGGAGACCCGGGATCAAGTCCCACATTGGGCTCCCTGCATGGGGCCTGCTTCTCCCTCTGCCTGTGTCTCTGCCTCTCTCTCTCTCTCTCTCTCTCTCTTGCTCTGTGTTTCTCATGAATAAATAAAAAATAAAAAAATCTTTAAAAAAATGCAATTTGCTGCTAAAGTAGTTTTGGAGGAAATTCGTGGCCTTATGTAAATGTGTTTTATAAAAAAGAAAGTTCTAAAATACATGAATTAATTTTCAATTAAAAGACTAAAAAAAAAAAACCAACAGATATCCATAAAGAAGTAGAATGAAGAAAGAAATAAAGATAGGAGAAGAGATCAGTGAAACAGAACAAATAAACCAAGAAAAAAAAGAGAGAGGAATTGCAATATACTTTTAAGCAAAACAGACAAATCTCTAGCAAGAATGATCAAAGAAAAGAAACACAAGTACATAATATTAGGAATGGAGAGGTGGCTTACCTAAGGCTATGAAAGATCTTTAAAATCATAAAATCCCATGAACAACTTTATGCTGGTACATTTGGAAACCCAAAGGAAATGATAATTGTGTGGGCAATGTAATTTTCTAAAGCTGGCTCAAAAAAGTAGAATGAATAAACAAATAACCATTAAAAAAATTAAATCAGTAATCAGATTCATTTTCCATCCCTCCAAGATAGGCCCAGATGTTCATACAAACATATGACATTGGACCAATAGAACAGAATAGTATCTAGAAGCAGTAACAAACATATAAGAATTTGAAATATAAGAAAATCATTAGAAATCAGTAGTGTAACAAAAAAAAAATCAGTAGTGAAATGATAACCTCAATTAAAAGAGTTGGACAAGTGGTATCTGTATGGAATGGATGCCTTACAACGTACATAAAATAAATTCCAGGTGGATTCAAGTACTAAATATGAGGAACAGAACTTTGTAACTTTTGAAAGTAAATACAGAAGAATAATTTTAATATTTGAGGATAAGGAATATTATCTTGGGAAATTCATAAAGAACACAGAATTGATATCTCCCATCTCTACCATGCCCTACCCTGCTTTGTGATTTGGGAGGCTTACCAGAATGTGCTGCATAAAAAGTTTCCCTGAGTTTTGGGGCTTAGGGAGCTTTTTTAGATTCCACATATGAGTGAGGTCATTCAGTATTTGTCCTCTGTCTGACTTCTTTCACTTAGCAGAATGTCCTCAAGTTTCATCCATGTTGTCCCAAATGGCAGGATCTCCTCTTTCAACAGTGGTTGCCAAATAGGCTTTCAACAGGGTTTGCCAAACAGGAGTCACTAACAAGGTCCTCAGGCCAGGAAGAATTGAGGATAGAAGAGTGATTCTTCTGGTTCCCTTAACACCCAGTAGATCATGTTGTCTATGTCTCTGTGCAATAAATGACAGCTCTCATCAGCCAGCCTTCTCCTTCCACCCCCTCCAAGAATAGCTCTCTACTTCCTGACTTGGCTTCTAAGAGTGGTTGCTGTTACTGACCCTTGGGAACTACTCAATTCTTTGTTAGTTTCTCAAAATGCTGATCAGTCTTTGGAAATTGTCCTATTACTAACCTCTCCACAATTTCATGAGCTTGAGTATATTCTGTGCTTCCTTTCAAGACTCTAGCTGATACATCAAGAAGGAAAAATATGACAAAATTTGACTTAAAACCTCTTCATGATAAGACAACCACACCACCAGCAGAAGAAGGGAGTGGGGGAGGATGGAAGGAAAGAAAAAGAAAGATTTTTATAATGTCTGTAACTGACAAAGAATTGCCATCCAAAATGCAAAGGGAACTACACATCAATAAGAAAAATGAGGAAGAGATAGAAGCAGGAAATTCATAGAGGTGGTAAGTAGAATAGGAAAAAAGCAAAACAAAGTAAAACCCCAGGGAATTATAAACTTTCAGAACCTACACAACTTGTGAGCCTCCTCACATCTTCTGGCTTCCTGGACAGCTATGGGTGGAGCGATGTCTGGGAAACAGGCATCTGAGACAGCCAGGGCAGAGTGCTGTCTTCAGGCTCATCTGGGAATGACAGCAGTAGAGCAGTCGCTGGAGGAGTTATAGAGGAAGTCACTGGAGGAAGAGTTCAGGAAAAGACCCAGGTTGGCATAGTATTTATGGAGTTGAGTTTCACAGTAGTCTGGAAGTGATTGAGGCATAGAATTATGGGCAGAAACAGATGGTAGTAAACTTTGTGAGAGCAGGTGGTAAATTGAGGAAGTTCATCCCTGATGGTCTCTTACTCTCTCGAGTATGAGAAAGAGATAGAGAATGACAGGGACTACTGAGGTCCTCCTAAGGTAGAGGGTAAGGACAGGTGATCTCCTGACTTTGAGGTTCTTTGCCAGAATGTTTTATGCCAATTTGTTCCAAACCATACTCTACATTTCAAAACTCCCTCCCTAAAATCATAGACTTCTGTCCAACCAGACAACTCATGATTTCCTTTTAAATAAATTGCCTCTAGGGGCACTCAGGTGGCTCAGTTAGTTAAGCATCCAACTCTTGGTTTCAGCTCAGGCCATGATCTCAGGGTCATGAGATTGAGCCCCGTGTGAATGTGAGATTCTCTCCCTCTTCCTCCCCCTATTCCCCTCCCCCCACTGACACAGTCTCTCACTCAAATAAATCTTTAAAAAAATTAAAAAAAATAAAACAAATAAATTGCCTCAATCTGATAAGTATACTAAAGTCTTAAAATGCTTCTATTGGTAACCATACTTATTTAAAATAATTTGCCCAGTTTTATTGAGATATAACTGACATACAGCACCATGTAAGTTTGATATGCATGGCACCTTAAGAATAGTAAGAATATGCTGAGTAATATTCTTCATCCATTCATCCATTGGTGGACGCTGAAGTTATTTCCATATCTTGGCTATTGTAAATAACACCGCTATGAAAGTGGGGGTGCAGGTATCTCGTTGACATAGTATTTTCATTTCCTCCAGATAAATACTCAGAAGTGGAGTTGCAGGATCACATGGTAGTTGTTTTTAATTGTTTGAGGAGCCTCTATGCGATTTTCTGTTAGTGGTTACACCAGTTTACTGTCCCACCAATAGTGCACAAGTGATCCATTTTCTCCACATCCATGCCAGCATTTGTTATCTCTTGTTTTTTTTGATGATGGCCATTCTAACAGGCTTGAGGAGATATCTCATTGTGCTTTTGATTTGCATTTCCTTGATGATTAATGATGTTGAGCATCTTTTTTTAACAATTTTTTAAAAAAGATTTTATTCATTCATTCATGAGAGAAACACACACAGAGAGAGAGAGAGAGAGAGAGAGAAAGAGAGGCAGAGACACAGGCAAAGTGAGAAGCAGGCTCCATGCAGGGTGCCCAACATGGGACTCGATCCTGGGACTCCAGGATCACACCCTGGGACGAAGCAGCACTAAACCCTGAGCCACCTGGGCTGCCCTGATGTTGAACATCTTAAAAGGATAATTTCTAAAGTGTTGGAAAATAGATAATGTAGTGAAACCATTGTTTTTATATATCTATTTGTGTTAGTTTGGGATAAATCAATAGGATATGCAAATCAAAATAAATATGTATTTCTTTTAACAAAGCCACATAGATTCCTCTTTCACGATTTAATTTGGAAGTTAGGACTAAGGATTTATAAGTACAACTAGAAAACTAGTTCATTTACCTGTATTTTGTTATTGGAGCTCCAAATTCAGTTCAGTGCAGTGCACACTGTTGAGTACTGGTTAGGTTCAAGGTACTGTGTTTAGACTGGGGAGAGGAAGGAGTTGTATGAAATACAGGAAGCCTCTGACCGTAGAAATGTATAATGCTTGTACATAAAATAGCATTATTCCAAGTAATTTCAGTCTCCAGTAGTCTGCACTTTTCCTGCAGGCGTAGAGGTAGATGTACGATCTCCAAATAGGTGTGTTTTCCCATCACAACTGACCTTCAGGTTTGCTTAAAGCAGTACTGCTGCTCCTCCTGCCTCACCTTTGTTTAATGAGAGCCATTTCCTAATGCCAACGTTGGGTTAATGGACTGAGATGGGAGAAAATCAAACGTATCTCTTCGTTTTACACCAGATTGCCTTTCTGCCTTGTGGCTTTAATCACTCAATCCTACTCACATCTGCCATAATAACAATTATGGGTTTTCTCCTGACTTCTTACCCAGGAGGATATGTCAGAGTAGAGCAACATCTCCTGAAGAAAGGAAGGGCAAATTCTTCATCTCTTTCCAGCGTCGTAGGTAATAATTTTCCTCTGCAAACCCTCAAGGAGTACCTCTTTTGGCGTTCACATCTACTATTCCCACAGGTTCGTGGCTCTGTTCTGATTTATGCATTTTCTTCTATCCTCTTTCTTCTGAGATAAGTTTTAATTATGTAGACAGATTGTAAAAAGTCTCTTTCTTCTTGTAAACAGCTATTTCTCTGTTAGTACTGGATTTTGTTTAACTGGTTTCTCCTATCTGAATCTTCTTGTGCACCCAGGAATTATGTCTGTTCATTGTTTAACTGCAGCGTCAAGACGAGAAAGCTGGCTTCTCTTCGTAGTTCCTTGAGGGACTCAATCTTGGAACACCTCAAATTGCAGATCTCCCTCGGGAACTCTTCTGTGTTGCATATGTTTGGAAAGCCCATGAGATTCTAGTTTTGAATCAATGTAAGAGCAAAGCACCACCCATCAAATAGCAATATGACGATACTCTCAGCTCTTCTACTTATTTAAAAACTTACTCTACTGGCAAAGTGGAGAAAATGCTTGAAATGCTCAAAAGCCCTCAGGAATATATTAACACTAACCCCTTCCTCAGGTGATTCAGACAAGTGGATTCTAGAAAGCTCTTCAGTTAATACTGACAATCACTGCAATTCCTTGGGCCCCTTCTGGGTAATAATAAAAATATAAAGAAAAAATGTATTTATAACATGACTTTTTGTTGTTCTACATACACACTTTTAACTATTTGCTGGATTTGTTTTTTCTTTCATTTTTAGAGATTTTGTTTATTTGAGAGAGGAGAGCACAAGTTGGGTGGAGGGGCAGAGGGAAAGGGAGAAACAGACTCCCCTCTAGCAGGGAGCCCAACTCTGGGCCAGGACCCTGGGATCATGACCTGAGCTGAAGGCACACACTTAAAAAAAATGAAGGCACATACTTAACCAACTGAGCCACCCAGGCACCCCTGAATTTTTTCCTAATCAAGTGATCACCATACTACATTTCCTTATAATGCTGATCTCATAGGTTACCTTTCAAGCCCACCATTTACATGAAAATTGGTTTGCCAATTGGTTTTGCCAAGAACAGCTAAATCTTATCCTTTTACCAGCCCAAAATTCCTCATAGCAGGTTTTTAACTTTTACCTTGCATCTCACCAAGCACCTCTTAAAAAAGCTAGATCAATATTCTCCCAGAAGTTTTTGAGACATATTTAGAGAAAAAAGAGATCATTTTTAGACACAGCAGTGGATGTGATGTCCTCACAGGGAGAAAACATTCAGCTCATCCAAAGAGGGGGTGTGGTCCGTGGCCAAAACACAGAGCCAAGGTCTTTGGCCAGCATTAGATACAACGCAGTGACCTTGGCCTCATTAGCTGGACTATGTGAGCTCACCATGCAGGCTGCTGCGTATTTGCGTGGCAGTTCATGGGAAGCTGGCTTCTTAACTTGGGTTCCAGTGACAGTACTGAAGCATCCTGCTCTTTATGCAAGATTTTGTGTGTGTTTATATTTGTCTAACAAGATGGTTTGCATTTTCAATAGATCCTCAAATGTAGCTGCGGCTTACAAAAGTAAAAGGGTAGGATTGCATTAAATGAGACTGTTCTAAAACAAAGTCATTTCAATATTTCTTTAAATCTTTCATTATGGAGGTAGATTTCTGTAATCGGAGCCTGACTTCTGTACTGCCATGTTCTTGTGGGAGAAGCCCTTTAAATCTGACCTTTTAATATTTATCCTTTTGTGCGTTGGAAGGATTTTAAATGTACCCTTTCAGTTGGAGAAATCTATTATTTTTACACGAGAGAGAAATGATAGATTTAACTCTCCATTTTTGAACTTTATGTATTTTTCGGTCAGGAAGTGATTTTTCCCCCTTTACTCTAGGAACATGTTTTTCAAAACTCCTTCAACAGTCTACTCTGATAGTCTTATTTCCCCTCACAATCATTTGAAGATAACCTGAACCTACTTTACTCTTTCCAATATAGGGTGGCTTAAGTCTGACTATACTGTACCTAATTAAATGTGAGGGTGTTATCTACTAACCATGGGATGATATCTTCCTTACATTATGATAGAAAGTTGCCATTCTAGGGACAATCTCCTACAGTCTTTGTCTTTAGAACATTCCAGTTCACGTACGTCTTCATTATCATTGATCTCTGCATATTTATGCTATATTGGGAAAGAAATATCATGAGCAAGGTACAATGTGGATTTTTTAAAAATTCTAGGTTACTTCATGGAATGAGCACTTAATAGAACAAAAGATCCAATCTCTATGGAAAAACAAATCATGTGGTCTTCAGAAACGAGGAGAAATGCAGCCATCTGAAATGGTCATGAACCCCAAACAAGTCTTCCTCTCGGTGCTCATATTTGGAGTAGCAGGGCTGCTCCTCTTCATGTATTTGCAAGTCTGGATTGAAGAACAACATACAGGTAACAATCAATTCTTTTTTTCTATTTTACTTATGATGGTCATTTTCTATTAAATGAACTACAGTGTTTACAGAACTATAGAATTCACAATATTTCCAATAACAACAAAAAATAGACAAACTAAAATCCCCAGCTCCCAAAAAAGAAGGATGATTATGCAATTCTGGTGGGCATTTGTCACGGATGGGACAACACTTGGAATTTTTATTGTATCAGTGGGGGAGCAGCACAGCCCATTAGCTCAGCAAGGACTGCATGTGGTGAATTTGTCTACTCAAATGTGTAGCATGTGTCCTACCTCTGGTGTGTCCAGTAAGCATTCGGCGCAAACCTAAAAGGAACTAAATATACAACTAAATATCTCCTTTAATCCCTTCTTAATTTTTGTATCAGTACTCAAAATTGGCATGGAAATTCTTTATTACCTTTACTATGAAGCAGGAGTTCACAAACCTTGTCTGTAAGATTAGGTAGAAAGTATTTTACGTTTTGTAAGCCACAACATTTCTATCACAACTACTCAAGCCTGCCAACATACCATAGGAGCATCCATAGATTATGTGTAAACATATGGACCTGGCTGTGTTCCAATAAAACTTTATTTACAAAAGCAAGTATTGGGCTGGATTTGGTCCACAAGCAGTAGTTTGCCAAACCCTTCTATATTTGTACTTTCATCATTCCAGTTTGCTGTTGCCACACATTGGAAACAATTTCTGTTAAAATGGATTATGTTTATAATGATAGTTGGGATGAATTGTGTTTATAATGATTAAAGGAGATGTCTTAGAACATCACAAAAATACATACCTATATGTATTGTGAAATTCAGTTATTTTCCATTAGTAGAAATAGCCTATGGCTTATGACTTTTAAGGAAAATGAAGTAAAACAGAAGAATAATGTCTTAATTGCTTCCAACTGTGGCCTAGTTTTAAATCATTCTAGATATAAAACCCTTTAGAATCTACTCTGATTCTTGGTGGCTTAGTTGGTTAAGCCTTTGACTCTTGATTTCAGTTCAGGTCATGATATTGGGGTCATGAGATCAAGCCCCATATCAAGTCCATGCCCGAATTAGGCGCTGTGCTCAGCATGGAGTCTGCTTGTCCCTCTCCCTGCTCTCTCAAATAAATAAATAAATAAATAAATAAATAAATAAATAAATAAATAAATAAATAAAATCTTTTAAAAAACTACTCTGAAAGTTAATACTGAGTCACAGATATGATAATATTAAAGTTGTTTCCTTTTCTAAATCCCTTTCCTTGGATTATCTTCATAAACACTTTGGATCTATTAAATTTGTATAGTAACTTTTGTGAAAAGAATTTGCATATAATTATTTTCTAGAGAATATGTAACATTGTCAAAACGTATTTTTAATTCCCATTATAAGTTACATGAACTGTAAGATTTTCTAAGTTTGCTATATTACGATAGCAATTTGTCATAATATTTCATGAAACCATCTGTAATAAAATACAGAGGCTAACTTCTCTCATAGCATAGATTTTGTCACATAGTAAGCCCTTGGCAGGTGTTTGTTGAATGAGTTATAAAGATATGAATAAACAGATTGAAAACTCATTGCAGACTATAGACTAGAATGCAGCAAAGGAGGAAGAATCAGAGATGTCCTCATTGGTGGTTTGCTAATTTCATAGTCTCATAATAAATTTCACAAGGACAGTATCACAATGGGTTTCCAATCCATAAAAGAAAATATATTCATATATAAAGACTATGGGAGAAATGTTATGGTTAGTGTGTCAACTAAGAAACCGCATGATTTCTGAAGAAACAGATCATAGAATAATACCTTACATATATAATGCAGTTTACAAAATGGGCCCCAAGCATTAGTAGCTACTAAAGCTTAGTACGTGCCAAATGTTTACATGTATTTTCTCTAATCCTAATGACATCTTCCTAGGTGTGATATTCTAAGTTTATAGATGATGACACTGAGGCTTGAGTAGGTAAGGAACTTATCCCAGACCTCACATGTGCAGGTGTAGGTGTAGAGGGAAAGCTGTCTGGTTGTATCTCTGCAAAGTCCATGCCCTTCTTCTGCTATACATTGCTTCACGAAGGTGGGGGGTGGGGGGGGGGGTGGGCAGGAAAGACAGAGTAAAAGAGTATTACTGCCTCCTAGAGTACAAATGAAGTAACCGAAACCTAGAAACCAAGTGACTTGTCCAAAGGCGCAACAGCTAAGTTTCCAAAGTGAGACCCATGCCCAGACTTTCCTACTTGTCATGTGCCCTCAAACAACCTCCTAACCAAAAAGGCATATAAGATACACAAATAATAAATGCTGTAGTATCAGTATGGATACTGACTTGTAAGCCTAAGCTATTCACAAATTCATAGATGTGTAACCTCTTTTGCAAGCTGGATTTTTAATTGAGTTCATAACTTTTCCAAGTTGGGAAATCATTTTCCCCAGTTAAAATGGGCTTGTACTATAATAAATAATAATAAATACTATTTATTCTCTTAAATTGCTTGGCAATTTGCTAGTACTTTCTCTGATTCTCTATATGTCATAAATTGTATAATATTTCACGATCTACTTGTGATAGTGAGTGTAAGTGTTAGAACCAAGATTCTTTTAGATAAGTATCTTACTGAAGAAAAGCTTTATTATTTTTCAATAAGACTTCCATCTGGAATTCTTCCTCATTCCAAGTTAGTGCCCTGGGTTGTAATTCTGTAGTTTTCCAGGTAGACTATTACTTGTGTATTGTATTATGTATTTTAGATAACATCAGAAGCATCAGTCACTTTTAGGGAAAGTTTCTTTTTAAATCAGAAAATATCTGAATGTGTGCTTTTATGTTACGTTAAAAATGAAAATGTTGTCTTTTGGACATTTTAGAACTGTCACTCAAAGAACTATGGAAGATGAGTTTATTTTGGTTCCTGAGACCCTCTGTAAATAGAGCAGATTTTAAAACTCAGAATGCTTTTGATCTCAAATACATTTCAGTTGTGTATGAGAACTCTTAGGTTCTTTTCAGAGCCTGTATATGCGACCTTTAAAATCTAATAAGATCTGAACTATTTTCTAAGCCTTTGTAGTTTTCCTGGGTTCTTCTGTTAAAATAAAATGCTTTAGAATCACACAAAAAAAATTCTTAACTATGCTCTGATATGCTAGTAAAGATTATGAATAGACAAAATTTTGGGAGTTGAAAAGGAAATATGAGTGACAAGGAAAGTAAAATCTATCCAATTATACAACAGAGAGTTCCATAATAACACCCATTTTTCAAGACCTCACCAATTGGATTATGCATTTCCTTATGCTAATGTGGATGTATTATGAATGTTAGCTTATAAATTTTTCCCTAGTTGTTAAGAGTGCAAATTTCATTTTTGAAAGAAGCTTGAAAATCTCAGATCTACTTGTTAGCGGTGTGACCCCAGGCAAACCACTTAGCCTCTCTGTGCTGCAATTTCCTCCTCTGTAAAATGGGGATAATAATATTTTCCATGTGGCAGGATAATAATATTTCCAGGGTGGCAGGGAGGATTAAAGGAGACTTAGCACAGTGTCTGGCAAGTAGTAGTGAACAATGAGCAATGAATATGAACTTCTATTATTCTGAAAATGATGCAGAGCATTTGAGGACTAGCTTTTTCGGAATTATCACTATTAAGACTCAGCCATAATTCAGGAAAACAATCTTAAGCTTGTGCCTTACCTGATTAAGAAAAAAAACTCAGTTCCAGCTCCAGTTAAAATAGGAGAGTCTAACCAGCATAGGGCCAACGTGTTTCACAGTGTAGGAATTGGAAGGAAGCTGATCCAGTTGAATGTAAAGAGGAGAGTTGGTGTCCAGAAGGATCTCTGATATAGGTAGGGTGCCTCTGAGGTCAGGGTATCCATTCATTCAGTAGCATTTTTTAAAGACTTAATTGTAGGTGCCAAACTGGTGAATACTGAGATATAGTGAGGAACCAGCCATAACCCCTGTTCTCAAGGAGACTCGAGTCTCCTGGACTATAAGGGAGAAAATGGTCTTGAGTGCAGGCCAAGGTGTTGATACAAAAGGACAGTCCATTGTGATGGAAGATTCAGGCCTTCCATTATAAGGCAGTGATGAGCTGGGCCCAATCACTTGTCAGCTATGGAACTGCTGACCTAATAGAAGCACTAGGGGTGGTGCAGGGGTGGGGGCAGGGTTAGCAGGCACAGAGGACCCAGAGCAGAACAGTTATATCTACAGGAAAGATGTGGTAATGGTAAAGGCCAGTTCAGGATAAATCACAAGAATGGGTCACTTTCCACCAGCTAACTGTTGAAATCTGCAATTTGGTGCCTTCTTCCTCTAGGTAGAATGTTAGTGCTAAATAGAATACCTAAAGGCACAGTACATAAGTGTTTTGTATGTGCAATAAGATGTGGTGAGGACCCTATCATAACAAGGTCAGAATCTCAGCTTTAGAAAAGAATTTATAGATCATCTTGTACATGATCTATTTTTTTTAATATAAATCGATTATATAGCTCTCCTGTTTAAAATGTTTTGGTTATATCTCATTCTTTTCAACAAAAAAATCCTCCCTGGGACCCACAGAGCTGTGTGCTCTGCCTGCCTCCACTGCCTCACCCTCCCCTCAAAGTGCTTCCGGTGTCACCCCTCGTCTCCCAGCACACCAAACCCTTTGCCAAGTCCGAGCTCTCAACTCTCACCATTTCAGAAGCTGGGATGCTCTTCTCCCAACTCTCACCTGTCCTGGCTTAGCTCAGATGTCACCTGCTTTGATCAAAGCAGCCAATCAGCCAAGCACCCCCATAGCCAATCAGTCAGGAACCCCCATCTTATTCACTTCCATCACAGAAATGATCATAAGCAGCAATTGCCTCGTTTTGTTATTTGTTCACGTGTTCATTGTCTGCATCGGGTGCTGTTTTACAGGCTCCATGAAACAGGGACCTTGGTGTCCCCATTCCACAGCATGGGACATGTGTATGGTAGGTGCTCAGTAGTTTTGGTGTAGGGGTGGATACATAACGTTTCTTTTGATTCTTCAACATCCAGCCAAAGGACTACATGGACTGCGTTTGAGTATTTCTGAGGACAAAGAATCTACTACTCCTCAAGACATCCACTCAACTTTATAGCCACCTCCTTAGAAAGTTCCATATGTTAAGTCAGAACTTGTCTCCTTAAGTTATGCTTACTCATCCTAGCTGTGTCGCTGGCACTGGCTCACCTTGCTTCCATGACATGGCCAGATCATTTTTATGGCAAATGAAACCCTAGCTTTTTTAACTACTTTGTGAGAAGATGATCCAGGTCCCTCTTCTCTGAACCATTAACACTTACTCTTTATTTCTTTTAAATGAAAAAATTATTATTTTTAAAAATTATTTCTTTAAAATGAAAATGATGTACCTTATTCTTCTATGAAACCTGTGTTAGAAATATAATCCGCAATCCATTATGAAATAGTGAAGTTATATATACATATTTTAAATATGCAACGTAATGAAAATCAAACAGATCCTACCAAATAGCTTATGTTATTTCTTTTCTTGAGATTTTCCAGAATCAAATTTAGTCTCATCTATTCCAAATTAAAATTGTTCCCTGGATTTATCCAACATTGTAAAAATCTATCTAAACAACTTCTGAGCATTTTGTATTCAGGACCATTTTTTAAAAATTTAAACTAAAAAGAAAACCAAAAAACAAAACCAGTTAACTCTTTTCTCCCTGCAGCCCCCCCTCCAACTGTGACAACTGCCAATCTATTCTCTGTATCTGTGAGTTTGGGTTTTTCTTAATTTTTTTCTATTCCACATATAAGAGAGATAATATAGTGTTAACTTCTCTCTTCCTGACTTAATTCATTTGCTTAATACCTTCAAAGTCCATCCATTTTACAAATGGCAAGATTTCACTATTTTTATTGCTGAGGAATATACTTTATTCGTTCACTGTTGGATATTTAGGTTCTTTCCATACCTTGGCTACTGTAAATAATGCTACAGTGGACAAGGGGGTACATGTATCTTTTTGGACCAATGTTTTTGTTTTCTTTGGAGAAATACTCAGAAGTGGAATTGCTGGATCATACGGTAATTTCATTTTTAAATATTTGAGGAGCCTCCATACTGTTTTCCATAGTGGTTGCACCAATTTAAATTCCCACCAGTGGTAAACAAATGTCCCCTTTCCTCCACATCCTTGCCAACACTTGTTATTTCTAGACTTTTTATAAGCAGCCATCCTAATAGTTGTGAGGTGATATCTCACTGTGGTTTTGATTTTCATTTCCCTGAGGATAATGATGTAGAACATCTTTTCATGTGTCTGTTGGCCATCTGTATGTCTTTGGAAAAATGTCTATTTAGATCTTCCCATTTTTTAAATTATTGTTTTTTTTTGTTGTTTTTGTTGTTTTTTTTTTTTTTTTGCTATTGAGTTGTTTGAGTTCTTTATATATTTTGGAGTTCTTATTAGATATATGATTTGAAAGCATTTTATCTTATTCAGTTGGTTGCCTTTTCTTTTTTTTTTAAGATTTTATTTATTTATTTATTCATGAGAGACACAGAGAGAGAGGCAGAGACATAGGCAGAGGGAGAAGCAGACTCCCTGCAAGGAGCCTGGTGTGGGACTCAATTCCAGGGCCCCAGGATCACGACCTGAACCAAAGGCAGATGCTCAACCACTGAGCCACCCAGGTGCCCCAGTAGGTTGCCTTTTCATTTTGTTGATGGTTTCCTTTGCTGTGCAGAAGGTTTTTACTTTGATATGGTCCCACTTGTTTATTTTTATTTTGTATTTTGATTTTGGTGTTAGATTTAAAAAATCATCCAAGATGTATGTCAAGGAGCTTACCACCCTCTGTTGTCTTCTAGTTTTATGGTTTCAAGTCTCATATTTAGATCTTTAATCCATTTTGAGTCAATATTTGTGTATGGTGTAAGGTAGTGGTCTAGTTTCTTACCTTTGCATGTGGCCATCCAGTTTTCCCAACACCAATTGTTGAAGAGACTATCTTTTTCCCATTATATATTCTTGCCTCCTCTGTTGTGAATTAATTAATTAATTAATCAACCATGTAGGCATGGGTTTATTTATGGGCTTTCTATTCTGTTCCATTGATTTATGTGTCTGTACTATACTGTTTTAATTACTTTAGCTTTGTAATATAGTTTGAAATCAGGAGTGTGAAGCCTCTAGCCTTGTTTTTCTTTTTCAAGATGGCTTTGCCAAGACCAATAATTTCTTGACTTTCTATTGGTAGTATTTTTGTATGATTACCTTAAACAGAAACTTGTTTGACTTTTCTATCATACTTTTAAGTAGACATTTTTTTCTGATTTCTACTAATTTCTTTCTGATTTACAGAAAATAAGAAAATAAATAAGTAGTGATATCTGAATTTAGTATGGGGTTCAACATTAGCATCTAATCTAAGAATTATCATAGCTAACATATGAATTATCATAGCTAGCATAGGAAGGAATCATATAGCTATAATCCCACCTTCTCAAAACTCATGGTCACCAATCCAGGCTCTGTAGGACTGATATCCAATATACTTAGCTTGAAAAGTATGTTCCTTTTGGTCAGTGATGTGGACTTCCTGTAGGTCAGTGTTCTGTTCTGATCCTACATGCTACTATCAACGGCACCAGAGCCAAAACAAATAGCTATTTTTAATATTTTCTTCTGCTAATGCACAATAAACACCATTAGGTCCAGGTTATGTTTTAACCCTTGTACATGTGTATGAAAGTAGAATATAGTAGCTACAAGCTTCTGGTTTCAGGCAAAGTAGAGCCACCTTATTGTTGTTTTTTCTCTGACAGTTGCTTTAGGACCTCATAAGCAAACTGGTCTCATGCTTTGGTATTTTTAAGGAGACTTGATCTTGCTTTTTTTCAAACTAAGTATATTTTGTGGCATATAAAGTTTTGAAACTAGATTGGATTGACATAATTCTTTTCTCAGGAGCCTCTCTGATGAGAAAGTATATTCTTTTCTTCCAATCAAGCTGTTCATCCTGATTGTGATGTTGCTCTATTGAAATTGTATTTTCTCCCAGGGGATCTTTGTATACCTGAACTGGATGGAGCAAAGCTACTTACAACATGGAATGACTTTATGCTTACAGTCAATCATGTACTCAGGAAAATAAAATTGCTCTTCTTTTTTTAAAAAAATCATTCATTTGATTTACTTCTTCCACTTTTGATGAGGATAGCAACCACTTTTTTAAAGATTTATTTATTTATTTATTTAAGGGGGATGGCAGCACAATGGGGTGGGGCAGAGAGAGGGGGGTAGGGAGAGAGAATCCCAAGTACACTCCATGCAGAGTGCAGAGGAGCCAGGACCCTGAGATCGTGACTTGAGCTGAAACCGAAAGTTGGACACTCAACCAGCTGTGCCACCCAGTCACCCCTACAACCATTTTTAAAAAATCAAATGAGCACATGCTCCCTCTGCTCATCTCTGGATACCTCCGTATACTGTCTTTTTTTTTAAGATTTTATTTATTTATTCATGAGACAGAGAGAGAGAGAGAGAGTGGCAGAGACACAGGCAGAGGGAGAAGCAGGCTCCATGCAGGGAGCCTGACGTGGGACTCGATCCCGGGTCTCCAGGATCAGGCCCTGTGCTGAAGGCGGTGCTAAACCGCTGAGCCACCTGGGCTGCCCCGTATAGTGTCTTTTTTATGTGATTTTTACCCATTTCAAGGCCTTTGTGTTAGCTGTTCTCTCTTCCTAAAATATGTTTTCCTTGGTTGTTTCCATTGCTGGCTTTTTTATTATTATTATTATTCAGGGTACAGTTGAACTATCACCTTCCCTCAGCATCCTGTGTAAAATAGATATCCTCCAATGTTTTCTCTCCCAGCCCTGTGTTTATTATTCTGTAATGTGGCTTTATGGCACTTTTCCCACCTGTAGTCATGTTTTATGTTTTTTACATATAGTCTACTTCTCTCAATAAGGTATAAGCATCTTGAGGTAAGGAAACTTATATGTTGGTCACCAGGGTATCTCTACCCCTTCTCCCTACCTTTCAGGTCCTGATTCAGTCCTCACTTCATTATGTCCCCTTAGTGCCCTCCAAATTCAGTGTTTATTCCTATTCACCCCACTCCCTGTAACCTGCTTCTCCCAGGGGACTTTGCCTGGCCTTTTAACCCAAGCCTTCTGAGTCTCCTGTATTCCTGGGTGCTTTTGCCTTATACTCCAGAAGCCATACTACTAGAAATGAAGCAGTATTGGTTGTCACAGTTGCTTAAAATTTTCTGAAATTGAATATTCAGTGGCCAACCTTTGCTACAGTGTCAATTGAATCAACATCATAGATGTTTAAAAATCTAGTAATAAGTTTAATATATTTGTTTCCAAATATGTTTTCAGCACAGGTAAAGAATAATGCTATTGCTTTAGCTTAGCACTTACCCTCTTCAGAGTACTGTCCCCTGCTTCTGTTTCTTTTAGGGGCTCCTTTTCCTCTCCTACATTATCTATGGAGTTATAGCAGAAACTGCAATATTGCAATGGAACTTCATCTGTCCATTGACAGGCACCTAGCCGATGCTGGGTCCATCATTTATAGTATACCACACATCATGGTGACAGCAAATTACTAGTCCAAGGGATGGGTGGCCGATGCGAGCTTGGACAATGATTCCCTTTCTTGGGATTTCAGTTTTCAATACCAGAAGAATGGGCTCAAGTGCCTAACCCGTATGATACAAAATTCAGAAGTGTATGTGACTATTCCCTACCACATGGGCCAGAGGAGCTGAAGATACTAAGCTGGAGAGAGAAAGAAAAAAGCAGTCAGGAGGAGAAGAGTAAGTTGTAGACAGAGCCTCAGTAAGTGTTTGGGTTCCTGAACTAGCTTCTTCCAAGATTCAACACTGCTGCTGCCTGGTGTACTTCAGATGGCTTGTAGGGGCAGAGACTTTTTCTATTCTTCCCTTCTCGGTTCTTTGGCTGACCTAATAATTAAATTGACATTAAAGAGATTAACAAGAGAAAAAAATTGAATTTCATCTGTATTAGAACCCCATAAAAATATGAGACTCAAAGAAATGACCAAAGAAGGCAGCTTTATTTTTCAGTTCATTCTTTGTTGTTGTTTTAAATTGTTTAAATTCAATTTAGTTAACATGTAGTGTGTTATTTCCAGGGGTAGAATTTAGTGATTCATCAGTTGCATATAACACCCAGTGCTCATTTCATTAAGTGTCCTCCTTAATGCCCATCCCCCAGTTACCCCATCCCTCCACCCACCTCCCCTCCTGCAACCCTCATTTTGTTTCCTGGAGTTCGGCATCTCTTATGGTTTGCCTCTCTCTCTATTTTCATCTTGTTTTATTTTTCCTTCTCTTTCCCTATGATCATCTGTTTTGTTTCTTAAATTCCACATATGAATGAAATCATATTGTATTTATCTTTCCCTGACTTATCTTGCTTAGTATAATATATTCTAGTTCCATCAATATTGTTGCAAATGGCAAGATTTCATTCTTTTTTGGTGGCTGAGTAATATTCCAGTGTGTGTGTGTGTGTGTGTGTGTGTGTGTGTACCTCGCATCAAGAAGGCAGCTTTTATAACTTAGACAATAAATTTGTGAAGAATTGACAAGAGAAAAGGGTTTGGGCCTCGGGTAGTAAATCGATGAAGATGTAACAATGTTTGTTTATATGATCTTCTCAGCCCTAAATTCCCTAACTCTGGTGGTAAGGGTGACTTCTACCCTCCTGGTGCAGGGAGGGTACCTTTTGCATGGGAGTTATATTTTCTGGTTTCAGGGAAACCGTGGAAGGTCCTTCCTGCACCAGCTATTTCTTCCTTTTTTTTTTTTAAGATTTTATTTATTTATTCAAGAAACAGATAGAGAGAGGCAGAGACACAGGCAGAGGGAGAAGCAGGCTCCATGCAGGGAGCCCGTTGCAGGACTCAATCCCAGGTCTCCAGGATCACACCCCGGGCTGAAGGTGGCGCTAAGCCCCTGAGCCACCTGGGCTGCTCTCTTCCTCGTTTTTAAATTGAAGTATAGCTAACCTACAATGTTATTAGTCCCAGGTATACAACATAGTGACAATTTTGTAGCGCCAACTGTTCCATATGTTAGTTTTAATTCAAAATAGTCAGTATACTAAAGTGGCATACTTTGGGGTGACATACTGTGAACCTCTATAGGCTCACATTGGATTTCTGTCACTTGTGGCTCAAACCGTCCTAACAAATCCACTCTGGCTTTCACATCTTCATCTTCTTTCCCACCCTCAGTAAGTAGCCATCTTTCTCAAAATGGGAACTGGAGCTTAAAGGAACCTCATGAAGGACCCCATTAGCTTTATTCATCTCTAAGGGGAGGGCAAAGGGGCAGGTGGCACAGAACAATCCTCCTTCATTGTTTTGATGCATTTATGCCATGGACTGCAGGATGCTGCCTCATTCACTGCTGTGCCCTAGTGTCTAGAATGGTATCTGGCATGTCGTGGATGCTCAACAAGTCCTTGCTGAATGAGTCAACCCATACCAAGAGCCACGCTCAACTGAACTTAGAAGGCAAATGAGGCTGGCACTTAATTTTGGATTTTTCAGAAGTTACAGTGTTTGGTTTAGTGGAGATTTTCTCCAGGGATATCCTGGAATGTCTTCCTTGAGGTTAGGAATGTGTGGCTTGGAGAGGCTATACCCTTGTGCAATGTGCCTCTTCATTCAATATGAGGTTTCTGAGATTTATTTATATTTACATATTACACCTCGAATTCATTAACCCAACTACCATATAATATTTCATCATGTGAATATGCCGTAATTGATTTGTCCATTCCCCAAATGGTGTGCATAAAAGTTGTTTCTAATTTTTTGCCATCACAAAACTTCCTACTAAGAACATTCTTGTATGAAATCTTTGTTTGCATGTTTGAGAGTTTTTCTGTAAGGGCTCAAATTGCATGTTCTTCAAAATAACATCCCCTTCAAGATTCTGTGATTCCATATTATATCCTCTCTTTTCACACAAATGAAAATTAGGACTTCTTAAAATACCACTAATGTTCAATGATAAATCTTGTAAAATAGATACAGAAATATTAATTTGGATACACAGATTTCTGTTCAGAATTATGGATAGAAAGATACAAATATAGAGCCCAGAGCCTGTTCTCACAGTGCTTCTTGCTTATTGGTATGCCAACAGAGTAGTTAGCAGTTCATTGAGAATCAATTAAAATAATTACTAGGTCATTAGTGTGGACTTTGAGTGTGAGTGTAAAGACCTCACTCACTAAATAATTAATGGCGACAGGCAGGTTAACTCCTATTGGTATTGATTTGGCATATAATATCACCTAGTCCAAAATTTCTCATTTTCCTAATAAAAATAAACTCAACTGCTAAAACATCATCTCATCCCAGCTTCCTCCTTTTATAAAGGAGCAACTGAAAGGCTTAATTTTGTGTAGCCGAAAATAACAAAACTGGCACTAAAACATGATTCATGATAACTGCATATTTTCCATACTCTACTTTTCCCCTTTCCCTTTTGGCTTTTTCCTCCTGCCTTTCCCTTGAAATCCAAGAGGACTCATGATACTTGAATTACTCGTTTCTTTCCTAAAGTGTCTTGGACATAGCCATTCCAAAATCCAGTTGAGAAGTCCAGCAACCGGATGCATCACCAGGAGCAAGGATATGGTTTCTGTTCCTGGATTGAAAAATCTGCCTGAGCAAGAGAAAACCTTTAGTATTGTAACAGCCCCAGACTTCTAAAGAAAGTTCACCAGAGCAGAACCAATGTCTTTGGGAGCACTGTATTCTACATTGCTTTTCAACTGTAGCTTTCAAGAGTAAATCATGCAACTAAGAGGTTGGGTGGAAAGCTTCATGGTATCCAGTTCATCACAGGTTAAAGAGCTGTAAGACTTAAGAAGCAGAGATTGTTTCTAAATAAAATGATTTAGTTTTCATTAAGTGTTTTCTCTTGTTTCCCTGAGTCACAGATTATCAAAAATGATACTGAATTTTTTATGAGATTGAAAGTAAATATGTTTGTGCTAATCAAACAGAATTAATCGCTGGTCTCCCCTTTACTGTTCACCATCTTTTAGCTCCATGTCTCATGAAGTGAATCACATAGGTTGTAAACATTTGCTTTCATCTCCCCAGCTGGAAGCCCGCTGGGGGTCAGGACCACAGTGCCTGGAGCATAGGAGACACCAATTAAGACTTCAATGGAAAGAATTGGGAATGAGATTCCAAAAACATAGAAGAGCAGACAGTTTATGCAGGACTCACAACACATCCATCTTTGGTGTCATCATAACCTTCCAGTACTGTTTGTGAACTTTGTAGCTCTAGATATTTCATTTTGCCTCTTTTGAAGAATCAAACAACTTTTGAGTGACTATCATGCAAAACAGTCACATAGAGATATATGTATAACCCCCAAATCATTTAATTAATGATTATCACATTAATGGAGTTGCATCTTCCCAACAGAATAGTTATATGCACTGGCCAAACTTCTCCAACTCTTCTAGGCTCAGTATTGGGGGAAAAAAATACACTTTTCATTGAGTCACATAATGAATTTAAATATTCTTGTGGGAGTGTTTTGCTCAGGTTGTGAAGAAGCCTCATCAACTAACTGTTCACAAAGGATTGCATTTCATGGTGTCATTCCTCAAGATCAGTCTGGTTGTCTGTTTTTATCTCTGGCAACTACAGATTGTGATAGAAAATTACGTGAGACAGTTTAGTACAGGATAAATGGATGGGCTCTTAATGATGCCTGGCAATCCTATGTTCCCTATTAAACTTTTTCTCTCCTGTTTTCCAGAGAGACAGTTTCCGAAATGTTACTTTCTCTTTAGCCACCCCCCCCCCCAGCACATTATCTCCCCATGTCTCTCTGCAGATTGCCCCTCCTCCTCCTTCACAGAAAAGTGATAGCATCAAAGGAAACTCTCGGAGCTTCCTTCTAACAGTAGTACTAACAGAAGTAGGCTTCTCTACATCCATGCCATCTCTGGCTCTTCTCTCAGCTTCTTACTTCCTCCTTATCCCTCTCCTCCATCTTCCTCCTTCTCATCTCACTCAGATTCTGTCCGCCAGTGCATCTGCTTCTTCAGTGATCTCCCCTGTCCTCTATGTATTCTCTCTTCCAGTGTCTTCATCGCTTTCTCCATCACATCCTTATATCTGTATTTCTACATGGTTCAATCTGATCCATCTAAAATAACACAAGTCAGATGTCTAGTCTTTCAACCACAGTTTCTCTCTCCCCCTAGTCTACTTCCTCCCCTTTAACTTATTTAAAGAATTTTGTGGAATCACCATCTCCACTTAATTCTCTCTCCTCACCCTGCCCTCACTGTGGTCTGCCCCCATCAACCACTAATCCCGGTAACCTGCCTGCCATACCATCCTCTAAGTCCTACCCAGTCCTCATCTGGGCTCTCAGCAGCATGAGATAGTAGCAGCCTTCAAATGCCACTTTTCTCCTGAGCTCCATGAGGGCAGACTCTTCGAGTTTTCCTGCCTCTCTCTGGCTGTGTTCTCTCTTTGGCTGCCCCTTAGATGTGGATGTTCCCCACCCTTGGCCTTCTTTTCTTGTCACTCTGCATACTTTTCTTGTATAGTTCCATCTGTAACCTGATTCCCCACAGTTTCTACAGGGCCATCTGCTTCCTGGGCAGCTGTATTTCAATGCCCTGCAGATTCCTTAAACTCAGTATATACAAAGCCGAACTCTTCACTTTTCTCCAATGTCTGTCCCATTTCACTATTGAGGCAGTTGCCTCCCCTAAAGACTATGTTTCCATTTGGGATGCATCCACTTTCCTTATTCCTCCTCCTGAGTGAAGGCTCTTCCGCTCTCCCCCCACCCACCAATCCCTGCCCCATGGGCTCTTGGGCCTAAACTCCATGATTTGGCTGTCAAAGCTCTTTGTGAAATGACCCGTGTTTACCTCTCTAGGTTCATGTCTGCTCATGTTCTGTTTATTCTCCAGCTGTATTACATTTCTTCCTGTTCTTGAACTGGCCATCAGACATGTCAATCCCAGGCCTCTGCATGTGCCTCTGGAAGCATTTCCTGTGTCTCAGACATTTAAGTGGCTCATCCCATGTGCACCCTGTACTACCCCATGAAAGCACTCATGGTGGTGAATTGGGAGTGTTTGTTACCGTGCTGGCCACCTTTAAACCACTAGTCCATGAGATCTATGAGAGTGGCAGTAGCAGCCTGTTCCCTGCTGCATCTGCTGTGCCCTGAATGTGGTTCCTTTGGCCAGGGTAGGTAGGACTTTGCTAACTTGTGGAAAAAATTGAGTAAGAGATTTTGGAAAAAAAAAAAAATACTAGGACATGCCTTCTCTCTCAGGTGCATATATGTCAGCCTCTCAGCTTGTGTAACCATGAAAATGACATATTCCGTCAGTGCCTGTGAGAATCCACCATAGGATACCATGGAAAGAAAAGTTCATGATCATACGCTGTCATGGCGACATGCTTCTGCAAAACTTTATAATGCATCATTTTAGTGATGATATAGTTAAATTTTAGTACAATTTAATTTTATGGCTTTTATCTAATAAAAAAGGGTTTAACTTGTATGTTAGTTATTACACTTCTGTTCTTTTACTCAGTGCCCTCACTTCTCTTATTTTCTCAATTTTACCCTTTTGAAATTTCTTTGTTTTCCAGAACACTCACGAGGGGAGTCCATCTGTGTGGCACACAGCACAAAATTGTTATCCACGGGGTTGGGTTGGGTGAGTCAGTTGGGCATCCAGCTCTCAATTTCAGCTCAGTCATGACCTCAGAATGGTCGCCATAAGTTGGGTTCTGTGCTCAGAGTAGAGTCTGCCTCTCTCCTTCTCCCTCTGCTCCTGTGCTACATGCTCTCTCTAAAATAAAGAAACAGATATTTTTTTAAAAAGTTATTATCCACAATATCAGTGATTTTTTAAAAGCCAATAAAGAAGAATGTGGGAGCAGAGCTGACATCAGTGACACAGACAGCTATCATATCTGGATGTTTCCCATTTGTTTGGACCCCATCTCAGAGAAAGAACAAAATCATCCTGTGCAGATGCCATTTTCTTCTTTCAGATGACATTTAGCTGTTGTGTGGGCGGCTGCTGGCTACATAGTTAGTTAAGAATCTTGATGGAGGGAGAATTTTCCTCATTAATTTTTCAAAAATTGAGAAGGCCAGATATCGACATCAAAAATAGTTTAGATATATTCAGAGAGGAAGCGATGGAGAGGCAAAATGTCCAGCTTTCCATGCTGTGGCTGTGCACTGCACGCAGTGCTCGTGGAAATGCCTAAATGTGCTCTTAATGAAAACATTACAATGATAAATGTAGAATTCCAGAATGCTTATTGTATACTGTGTGGGCAAAGTCACAATTAATAGTTGTTGTTTGCAGATGGAAAACAATAGACATAAATATTTATATATTGTATAGTCCTAGGAACATCTCTCAAATTATTTTAATAACTGATTTATCATGAATTATTAGTTCATATAAATTAGGCTCACACAACTATTCATTTCTCATAAAGCGAAATATACTTAAAAATACAAATGATTTTTATCATAAGATATTTGCAGTGGTTTCCTAACTGACTGCTGCATAATAATTAGCTAAGAAAGACATGGTGACACTAAAATTCTCAATTTAAAAAATCTTTAGATGCACAAAGCCAAAGAATATCTAGGAGTAGGAGAAAAGAATAGCAGCCAGCTTTCACACACTCAATAAACCAATGTAGGTTTTACTAAGCCTTCTTTTAAGTTTGCTCAGGAGAGAGACAAATCCATAAAGCAGTCAGGCTGCTTATGATCACGCTGCCAGAAATACACTGTAAACAATGAAATTGCCTCTGAATTTTGGACTCAGGATTTTATGATTGACATTAAGGGTCAGTGCCTGCATTTTAGATCCATCCCCAGAAGCAATTCAATAATCAACAGAAATCAGAAGTCCATTCACTGAACCACTGGCAGAAAATTAGGTAGAGACTCCCAGTTTGCTTTGGATCAAAGGTATGTCCGATAACCTACAGCCAAGGAAAAAGACATAACTGCAGCCTGAAATCCTGTATTCAAAAAGTGAGATGCTATGTTTTTGGAAAAGCTATAAAGAGTTATGAGCAATCTAGAATGGCTGAGAAAATGGTGATGTAGTTAAATAGAAAATGGGTTGTAATGGAAAAATCTAATAGGTTTTAATTCTATTTCTCATCCTTCTGAAATATTTTACATCAACTTGATTGAGCTTGTAATAGCAGGTGTGCATTTGAAAAAATCTGAACAAATTCAAATTATACTATGGCAATACCCATTGAAATTTAAATATCATAAGTCTTTTTTAGTTCACAGCAACAGGTAGGCAGCTTTTCTCTTCTGTATCTCTTGCATTTAAATTTCATGCTTTCTGTTTACAACTGGCGAGCATCAGGTTGTCCTTGATTTCTGCCAAGATGCCAAGTTAACTTGGCTGATGTTAGATTCCAGAAGGCAAAGAGCCTTCTTCCCTGAAGCAATTTCTGATTAAGAAGAAAATGAGATCTCAGGTGTATTTTTAGCATCTGGAATTCCTAAATATTCATTTATTCAGTTCTGACCATGGGGACCCTTTGGGTTGTTATATTTTTTTGTGTGTACAGCGAATAGCACTACTACATGAATCATTATATTGACTTCAAACAACTGTGTTGCCATTCCTTCCAGAAAGCTCCCTTGTAAGGCTCATATAACTTCATAAAGGCATACATCTTTCCACATTTGTACTCTCTGAATATTCATGTGAGTAATTGATGGCCAAGGGCTGCAGAAAGGAGAGAGGATTCCTGAGAACTGGATTTGTGGTTAGGCAACATGATATTTCACCTGCCTGGCCCAGTATGAAACACAAAGATCCTAGGTATGTCATGGTAGTGGTGACTTGCAAAGAGGAGTCTTGTTGCCCGACTCTGGCCATCTTGCCAGATCCTAACAGACCATATTCTTGATGTCAGTGCATAAAAATGGCATCTTCTATTGCCACAATATTTATGTCTACTTCGGAGCAAGCTGCTCACCAGCAATTCTGAGAACTAATAGGGTGTCCTGGGGAAATGAGTAAATCTTCCCTTGTTTTTGACATTTCTCCCCATTACCTCTTAGCCCTCCCCCAGACTTCTTCCTTCATTTTGCTGTGTTCCTGCAGTTTAGTTAAACTAAACTCAGGACATGTTATTCTGTCTTTGTGGTACTGTAGACTATCTTTTCAACAAAGGTAATTTCTATTTTAAACAGCCCACATAATTCTAAAAGATTCACTAGGGTGCGACTGAATACTAAAGCCTCTTGCCAGGTGACTATGCCTTGGGGAAAAGGAAATAATCAGACTTTGTGGGGATTACAGGACACTGGTTCTGAATTAACACTAATTTCAGAAGACTTAAAATGTCATTGTCAGAGTAGGGGGTTGGGTGATGAATGATGTTTGTAGCTCAGGTCCATGTCACAGCGAGTGGGTCATCTCGAGCCCATCCTGTGGTTATTTCTCCAATTCCAGGATGCGTAATTGGAACAGACATACCTAACCCTTGGCAGAATTTCCACGTTGAGGATGCTAAGAAATAGGTATCAGGAAAGAACTTTACCCAAAAACTGTACATTATTTCCTAACAGATATATATCTTAGAGAGGAAAATAATGATTGACGACCACCAAGGGAGCTCACATGAGTAGCTTGTGGCCTTGGCTGAGGCCTGAGGCCCACCTGGATGTGCCTCCTGACCTAAAACATAAGGAAGTTACACAATTGTTCGGGTTGCCTTTCAGCCCTAAAAATGCTGATATTTTGATTCACTTACAACTCATTTCTTTCAGCATTTCTTTTCCTTGAGTAGTCAAACTGGAGATATATTGGGCTCATATCTATTTCCAAATAACCAAATAAAGTTATTCTCTAACCAAATAAAAATGGCCTTGGCACGCCTGCACATTTTCAGTGATCGATTGTTCAATAAACGCTGATATTTTCCTACACTCTTTTGTTTCCATGTACATCAAATTCGCCTTTTCCCCTTCTTCTTGAAGCCTCACCTCTTCGTTGTGGAGTTCTTGCTAGCTTGACATGAAAAATGTGCATTCGTAAGCCTAATGGATAATTACATCAAGGAGGGAGGGAAATTATATAAATTTCAAATTCAGAATAATTACCTAAGTCTTAACTATAACTAGTCATAACATAATTACTTTTTTTTCTTTGACTATTTTTTATCGTTCTGCATATACCAGGCTGATTTTTCATTAACTTTTCATGCTGTTTGTAACTCTATTCCAGTTTGCATTTGGCTTTGCGAGAGAGCTTTGAATAGAGCTCCACTCACAATAGAACACAATATTGTACAGCTTTAATATAAGACAAAGGTTCTTACTGAAGTTGTAAGAACAACATTTTTATTAAGATTAGTTCAGTGAATGAAAGGGACAGGCCTGCCCCCATCTGGGATCATATCTTGGCAGTAGCAAAATTTCTGAGCAGTTTGGGATGGTAGATCAATTTTTAAACATTTTATAATAAATTTATCTGATTCATTCATTTTCAACACATTAAAACATTTGCTCTTCAGTAATTATAACACATGGAGGACCAAAGCAGTGGATCTGACTATACTATCCTCTGCTCTTACTTCTCTGGGTTGTTAGAGAGTGATAATCTTTGGTTCTCTCCTCAAACACAACTTCCCAGCACCCAGGAGTAAGCCATATTGACACAAACATGTTAGAAAAACACTGAGAGGTATTGTGTAAAACTGTGGGTTTTCAGTGACAGAAATCGATCTCCATGGAAGTTAAACCAATAGATAAATAGATGCCTTCAACAAGAGACTTTCTTAGCATCATGCAGCCACTAGAAAGTCCACAGTGGTTTCAGAAATGGCTAGATCTAGACTTCCAGCAGCAGCCTTATCTGGACTCTCTCCACTTGTATCTTCCTCACTTGGCTGTGCTTTCCTCCTGCACAGCACCATTGTAGGCAGGCTCCTGAATCTGATGGCAGAGATATCCAGGGGAAAGTCCAGGCTTTTACTATCCTGTGGATAGTATTTGCAAAGATGGGACTCTTTATCCCCTGATGCTTATATTAGTGACTGAAAATGGACTCTGATCCATCCTGCTGGGGTCTTCTAACCCACATACTAGTTTTTTTGTTTGTTTGTTTGTTTTTAATGAAAATAAATATTCTGACCCAGCCTGTTACAGACCTTCTTGTGTCTCATGGTAAGTGACAATTGACAGCTTTATGCCCCAAAGGGGGTGGGAAGCATAGAGGCTGTGCCACAAAAAAAAGGCATGAAGGAAGGTTTTAAAACTGTACCTGACATCCATGATACCACATCCAGTCGGATAGTGGTGGAGTCGCCCAGCTTTTGAAGGAACTCACCAAGTGACTTCAGAATTCACAACCAGAAATGACTCTGTGGGAGTCTTCCTATCTCTAGGACAATCCTGAGTTTCTGAAGTCCCTAGAACCACTATTTCCTTCAGTGGCTCTTTCCTCTTCAGACATGTTACATGAAGTCAGCATTGTTTACCTCTTTTTGTACTCATGACAACCCCATGAGATAGACACCATTATGATTCTCAGTTTACAGTGAAGGAAACTGAGTCACAGAGAGGGTAAGCAACTTGCTCGTGGACATACAGCTAGAAGTGAAGCAGGGTTTCCCATCCTTTTCAGATCACAGTCACCTGAGAAGCTTTTCTAAAAATATGGATTATCTGCAACATCCCAATTCAGTAGTTGTGGAATTGGTTGGGGGACCTTACAGTTTATGAGAAGGCCAAAGTTATTCTGATGAGTAATCAGGCTCAAGAGCCCCTGATCTCAAGACAAAAAAAGCAGAATGGCAAAGGGCCATAAGGTTTTAGTTAGAGGATAAGCAATAGTAAAAAAAAAAAAAAAACAAGAAAAAAATAACTTTTTTTTGGTATAATTTGTGACAACCTGTTTGTTATATCAGGAAAAGAGCACTTTCTCCTCCAATCATTGCTTTCTTTACCTGTATCCAAAATTTAATCTTAATATAGGCAACTGTTTTCTCGATCAGCCATAGTGAAAAAACACGTTTTTTCTTTGACCGACAATCATTTTTATAATGTGAAATGTAAAACCCCCCACGTGATTCTAAATGCTTTTTCTTCTGCTTGGAATACTCTTACCCTTCCCTTCGTCTAATTCCTACTTATGCTTCAGTTCCCAGGTTCAGTATCACACCTCTAGGAGGCCTTCCTTGACCTACCTGTTTCTGTTAGCCTCCCTAGATATAATCTCTATCCACACTTTGTAGCAGTTCTCATAATTTGCAAATGTTAATTTACTTGTGTGACCATTTGATAGTCAAGCACAGAATCCCACACTAAATTATAAATGAGTGACCATATTTGATTATTTAGTGCTATATTCTACACTATTCCTGACCCATATTAAATATTTAATAATTCTCTGTTAGATGAATGAATGGGTAGGCTCCTTTAAGAAGTCACCAATAATCAGAAAAGATCTTTAAGAAAACACCACCCACCCCTTAATGGAGTTTCTCAAAAAAAAAAAAAAAAAAAAGTGAAGAAAGGCTGGGAAAAACTTAGGGCTTAGAGAACAAGCAGCAAAAGCTGATAAGGAGGCAGTTATCACCTGCAATCACAGTGTAGGCATAAGTAAATAGCCATAAGCTGCAAAAATGGCCAGGGACCCATGGGAAAGGGGCAAGTCAGCAGGCCATTCACTTGCTAGGGAGACAGAGCTAATTCCAGTACAGTTGAATCTGCTGTTCTTGGGAGTATTTTGTTATTGTTGCTTTTTCCACAAAATGTTACAACTACAAAAGACTTTTAATAACACTTATCCAGTAGCCCCCACATGGAAGTCCCCATATCCCTGGTGCTCAGAATCCTGGGAGCTCCTAAACTATGTTCAAAATTTCCGAAAGGCCAGTGAAGCTTCTCTTTCTCTGTAATGTGGCTGGCTGACTGAATAGGAAACAGAAATCCTTTGTGTTTCTTCCAGTCACGTGAGCACTGTGAGGTGATGGGTGTGCATTATTGATTAAAATGAGGAAGTGAATGTAGCTGGTCTGGCCATTCAACCATTGAGAAATACTGAGATCAAGAGGAGGTAAAATGGGTTTGTTGATTTTCTCCAGAGGCAACTCTCATCAGCCTCATATCCAGAGTCTGTGATTTTTTTCAAGAACCCATGCAAATGTTTAAGTGCTGAAAGACATCGTTGTTGGCCTGTGTGTGTGTGTGTGTGTGTACATATATATGCATATATCTATTTATGCATATAAATATGCATTTACATGTAAATATTATAAATGTAAACAGCTAAATCAAAATCAATGCATGATCATGTAAATGCATACAAATCATAACTCAATTGATTTCATTGATTACTGAACAGAAATTATTAATATTTTCATTATGCCTGAAAACTATATAATTTTGGGGTGGGTAGGGTGGGGGTGGAAAGGTAAAGAGGAGTAGTGGCCATTCTGAGGAATAGTGGACAAGGCAGTGGGAATCCTCTGGAGGAACTGAGAGCCCCTTCAGTGGCTGCATGAAGGAAGCCACCAGAGGGGTCTAGTAGCAGAGACAGTATCCCAAGACCATGGCAGCTGGGTCTGGGCTACACAGATGAGCATGGCCTCAGAGGCCTTCATAGGAATTGTAGCCTTCATTACCCGGAGCCAACTGCAGATCTACAGGTTGTTGGTATCATTTTGTTTTCTGCTTATTAAATCTCTTTCTAAAGTATTTTGGAAAGTACTCTTACCTGAAAAGAGCTTTTAAGTCTGGCTTTGAAGTTTGACAACCTGGGTTCAGATCCCACTCGGTCTGTGGAGTTTAAACTCCCTGATACTGAGCTCTCTGAGCCTCTGCTTTCTCTTCAATAAAATGGACTATTAATACTTTAATGCTATTTATAGTAACACTAAAAAGAATAAGATATATAATTGGGGTGTATGTAATAAAAGAAACGCAAAACTGATGACAAACCATTATTTGCAGGATAACTTAGCAATTTACCTGTCCTATGAGAGATGTAGGAGAGGTCATATTAGTAGACCCTGAGAGCCATTCTACCCCAGATGATTATTGGAAATCAAACTTGAACTTGAATCAGAATTACTGAAGAGCTTGTTAAAGCACAGACTGGAGTCCCAATTAGAGTTTCAGATTTCACAAGTCTTAGGTGTGACTTGAGAATTGGCATTTCTAGAAAATTCCCAGGTGATGCTGATGCTGCTGGGCTGTCACTGCCGTTTGGGAACCTCTGGTCTAAGGTCACCATTGCTCTAGCGGTTCATGGGTGACAGAATGAGCCTATGACCTAAATTTAGCCCCTGCAGCATGAAGGGATATCTGCTGAAAGACATGGCACACCTGATTTGGGAATGAACAGTGCCCCCTCACTGCTCCCCATCTTTTTTCCCTCTGGGACATTCTGTTTTTGGGTGTGCAGCTTAGAAACAGCAGTGGCTATCTTGTGACCATCTGTGACCATGAAGAAACATGTGTCATCATGACTCTACAGCTGGCCAGAGCAGGGGACTGGAAGAAGTTGGGGCCTGTGATGACTAGTGGCCCTGATGGTACCTGGCCTAGGGCCTGCGCTTCTAATTATGCAAGAAAAATATCTTTACTGTTTCATCCAGTTTGAGGTGGAAATTGCTGTTTGTTATAGCCCAAAGTATCCTAATTAACACAAGAATGTCAGAGAACCTGAAACCTATAAGGGAACAGAAAGATTTTCGGTAGAAAAACAAACCCATCACTTCCAAACAAGGAAATGTCAGACACGCAGTGTCAAGCAACAGGAAACAGTAGAACCTTACATTGAACTAAGCGAGAGAAAGCAATGAGGTGAAGGCCAGTAGCAAATTACCAAAACAAAACCTTTTCTAGGTGGCAGAAATGAAACAATCCAAACCAAAAAAACTCAGCTATAAAACTCTAGTGAGGAACTCTACGTTGAACATTTACGCTTTTGCAGTAGGATTTATTTTAATGTGTTCAAACCCTGAGGCAAAAGCTCTGTCTTCTTCCATCTGCCTTCCCAGACCAACCTGGTAATAAATTACTCAACTCTGCTTATCCCTAAATAAAGAAAATTAGACTTCCCTATTTCTCTGCTCAGCCAGGAGCTTCCCCTCCCGCTAATAGATAAGACATGGAGGCCTAACTTCTCTCAGAGGTGCCAAAGGCTCAGAGGCCGGCTGTCCTGGACCATCCCTGATTATGAAGAGAAACATCAAATTGTCAAGCTCACCTAGGTAACCAGGGCACAGCCTTGAGGTTAAAAACAAAACTTGTCAGAATCAATTTTGAAATTCACTAGGAGCCACTGTCAGACACATGAAGTGGCGATGATGAACTGATTCAGATAGAAAGTGTTGGAAGTCAAGCAGCTGGCGTCAGCACCAATTAGAGTATGGCACTGGAGGAGCCAGAGGACACACGGCCACGCGCTCCCTTGGAATAAATAGGCTGTCACAGCTACACAGGGGCTGAACAATTAGCTACAATACAGATCTCAGATTAGTCAGAGTTTGCATACTCTTTGCCCATTTCTTTCTAGGTGCAAGACAGCAGGTAGATCCACTCAGTGTTTTGCTGTCTAAAACCCAAAGCAAAAATGAGCAACTTCTCAGCACAATTTAAAATAACCCAGCTTTGGGCAGCCCCGGTGGCTTTAGCGCGGCCTTCAGTCCGGGGCGTGATCCTTCCTGGAGCTCCGGGATCAGTCCCAGGTCAGGATCCCCGCAGGGAGCCCGCTTCTCCCTCTGCCTATGTCTCTGCCTCTCTCTCTCTCTCTCTCTCTCTCTGTGTCTCTCATGAATAAGTAAATAAAATATTTTTAAAAATAAAAAATAAATAAAATAACCCAGCTTCTTCAGACTATGAACAAATGCCACTTTCCAGGGTAAAATGGGGACAGTAAATCCCAGGAACCAATAGGCTGTGTCCCATGGGTTTGTAGGAGAAAAAAAAAGGTAGTGGTGCCTTGATTAAGGACTTACTTAATAAGATCCAGCTCCCTGGTGGCCGGAGGCTATCCCAAGTGTGGGCTCGGAGTCTTGATATTGCAGTGTTACCTGCTTTCACATGCTCTGTTTATTTGCTACATAAATCTTGCTGTGTGGTGGGATTTTCTAGAAACACTATTGGCATCTAATTTTGAATACAACTCAAGACTTCTGACCTCATTATCCTGTAATTATCCCTTACTGCCTTGAGAATTATAATATTTTGGTGTGTCTTTGAATGCATGACATCATTGTCCTGTGTAGTGAGGACTGTAGATAGAAGAGTTAGGATGATCATTATACAAAAACAAAAAAAAAATTTAAGATATTGTAGTTTAAAATTTTCCAGAAAAATGAAGTCTCTGCCCCCTTGGCTCTAATAAAGACCAGAATTGAAAACAATGAAAGATTTATATACCCTAATATGAATTATAGTATCTTTATGTTACACCATTTTTATGATTGACAGTTGATTTATCTGTTTGGTGGGATAAGACATGATAATAGGGCATAATTTTTTCAATACCTCCCATGACCCCTTACTCTCCTTTCAACTCCTCCCAAATTACTCAAGTATTTCTCGGTAAACAGTGAAATAATGTTATTTTGAAAAAGAAAAGTATTCTTTGGAAAAGAAAAACACATATTGCTATTTAGATGCATTTTTTCCTTTCCCTCATCTGTCTTCCAATATCGGTAAATATGTAAATGTGCAATCCAAACACTCAATCTCTTAAAGGGACTGTCTGTATTTATCATAAAAACCCTCTGTCAAAATGAAACATCACTTAGTGTTATTCACATATAATTTAAATGCTTAGACTAGGAAAAACTCATTTGGTTATTTTATAATATATCTTCTTGCGTCATGTTATATTCAAAGGTCATAAAGAACTATAACTTAACTGATGATAAAAAAAAAAAACAACAACAACCTGGGAATGCTGAGTCTTGGCACTCAAGACACCATCTGAGCAGGGACATGTATTTGGAAGTACTTCCAGCCATAGCTGTGAGGGAAAGTCTAAACAGCTAGGTGAAATATGATTATAAGAGAATCAATATAGATCTAATAAGGAAAATTGGTGGATTTTCCAGAAACAGAGAAGGCAGGTTAGTAGGAGACTCTGGGAACAGGAAATAGGTAAGCATCTAGGTGGGTAGATGGTTAACATCAGGAAATTTCAGAGAAAACTGCTTAGAGTAATGAAAGGCTTCTGTCTCTGAAAAGCTGGAGAAATAGGCAGGGGACCAAGAGGGAAATGAGCCCTGAGTGAGAATATGGATATGAAGTTTGAACCTACTACAACCTAAACAGAAAAGCAACTGGTAGAGAATCTATGCAGTCGGCTTCCTTCTTGCTTTCAATTGCCCTTCATCCAGACTTCCATCCACCAAACATAGCACATTTGGAGGACAATTAAAATAGAGCTCTGGAGATACCCTATCAATTCAGGGTGAGTTTATACTGACAGCAGGAAATGTCTGGCTGTCTCTGGTTCCTCTAAGATGACAATGGAGACATCTTTCATTTCCGCCAGTGCTATGAGAAGTGGGGGCTCAGGCCCATGTACACTCCAGAGCAGTAACAGATACTTGATTAGGAGACACTATAAATCTGAAGTTTTTCAGCCTTTTTATCCCAGCTCATTACTGAAACCTACACATCAGTTATAAACATATCTCTGACAGCTCCCTTCTTATGTAATTTCAGAGAGTAACTGACAAAATTGACTCATCAACAATGAGACCTTAGATTATTCTCAGTGTGAGCCCTCTATACTGTTTATATGTGAAAACCATGGGAACAAGATGGTACCCACACCGAATGCTATATAATGAAGTGAAAGTGGGTGACCATAGCCAAAGGGCTGTGAACAGATCTTTTCTTTCTTGGTCTAAGAAGGATACTGCTGCAAAAATTGTCTTCCTAAAACAAGTCTCCATCATACCACTGGCTAAAACTCCAGTAACTCTCTGCTGCCTATAGAACTCAAACTCCATAGGCAGGTATTTCATACAATTCAAAGTGTAGCCACAACTTATTTTTCAAGACCATCTACTATTTTACCTGTGGGACCCCTTCAGTCCCCTCAGGGATCCCCTGCCTTTCCTTCCCAAAGGTCTTTCCCACCCATGGAAACCCTCTTTATCTTTTAATGCTGCTTTTAGCCATACCAGCCACCAACTGCCTAAAGTACGAAGTATTTGTCTTCAAATACACACCCATTCACTCAAGAGCATACATCATGTGTATTAGGAAAGTCCAAGGATTATTATTTTTCTTTTCAATTATGAGAAAGATGTAGGCTAATAAAAAAAGGTCATTATATAGAAATAGGGTATCGAATAGGTAGACAAATTTGTCAACTCCTTTAGATAATTGATAAATTGTCTATCATGGAATTCATCAAAAATTTTCATGTCACATCATTGCAGTTTTTTGGTATGGACCTTGCATGGTAAAAGGATGTGTTATGTTATGAAAATAAGTGATGCTTTACTTTAAGCTTTATCCCTACATTTTTTTACCATTAGCTAGAAACTAAACTATAAATATTAAATAAACTGTCATTCAGCATAGTTGGAAATAAATTATTATATATGCAAAATTTAGGAGGTGAGTTCTTATTATACAAGTTATGAACGTATTTTCCTCAGGTCATATGCAAAGTCTTAGGGAATAAGAAACTGTTGCTAAGACAGCAATTACAACAAAATGGGAACAAATTGGTTAGGCTAGTAGGTGAATTTATCCAAATCCAATAATAGCACTAACAAAACAAGAGGGCTAGTTTTCAAATGGAGCTAATCATTAAGATGGGAGACTAAGAAGAATGATCCTTAGTTAATGATTCTGTTCAAAGTTTAAGCTCAGCTAATTTTACACTTAGTGTGGTACTGTCTCTGTTTCCTCAGAGGCCAACAAAACCAGTTGAAAAAATAAACAATTTAGTCTGTCAATACTTTGGGTGATGATGTCAACCAATTATTAAGAATAATGTGTGACTGTTTCCTGGCTGTTTATGCATTGATTAATCTTTCAGAAATCAATTTGAATTTCTATCCCTGAAAGCTGAAATTTTCCTCCAGACATTCAATTTTTGTTGTTGTCTCATGAGTAAAATATCCTGCTTCTACTGAAGTAAAATATAAAATTTACAAAGTGAACTGGAATGCTAAAGTTTGCAGATATATTTTTGATAAACCTGTATCTGTTAATGTTCTGCAGTTTTCCTACAGTTGAAAAATGTTTTATCTTTAGTATCTTAAAATCTCATTCTGATTTTAAATTGTCCACTCTGACCAGCTCATGAAATTTGGAAATACAGATCATTACCTGTGAGGGGGCAGAGGGCTAAAGAACATCTCTGTGCAAATAATAAGACTTTCAGGAGTTTCTGTGACTGCGTGCATAATGCCACATAGACCCGGTTTTGCATAACATCATATTCAAAAGAGTAGCCAAAAAAATTAAAACTTTGGTATTGAATTGAAAAACATGAAAGGTGCTAATTAATACTACTTCTTAAAAATTCCTTTCCTCACTTTTTTATCCTCCCTTCTCTTCTTTTCTACCTTGTGACTGCTTTAGTTTCTCATACACCAAACCTCCACAGCGTTGTCCCAATAGACAACATGTATAACCTTTCTGCCTGTCACCTTCCTTTCACTTCTTTATCATGAGGCTCTCCATCTATTCTCCAGATTCTGAATCACAGAGAGTCCTCAAATTGGTCTGGCAAAGACAGAATTCTTCTTAGAGACAAAGCAAAGGGAGGAAACCAATCACTTTCTTTCTTACTTACTTTACAAGTACAGTGAGTGGTTTCAGAAGAGGGAAAGGAAATAAAAGACCTTGAAAAACTCAGAATTAATTAATTTTGTCTTTATCACACAAACTTTGGTGGTTTGAAAGAAGTGGAAGCCCATTTTGTTTTTATTTTATTTTATGTTATATTTTCAGTATAATTTTTTTTCTTTAAAACATTGATTTATTTTATGAAGGTATCCAAGGGTGTCTCCTTGCCAGACATTATTAGCAAAGAAAGGAAATACGAAGAAAGAGCCAAGAAAGGAGGGAAGAAAAGAGAGAGGGAAGGTCGAAAACTAGAGTTAGTGAAACCTCATTCCCACAAATTACTGGAAGGGGACAGTGGCTGTGCTTAAAAAATACAAGCATTTGCTTCTTTATTCATTTAACAACTGTTTCTTGAGTGCCTAACATGGTTCAGGCACTGAATAGGTATCCTGCTTCCTGATGTTCAAATGCTAGACAAATTTCATTTTTCTTCAAGAAACAAAGTGAAAGCATAGGAAAGAAGGATGCCACATTTTAGATAATCTCTGGGATATAATTATTTGTCCTAATATGGTTATTCTGCCCCTTGCTTTCCTGAGTTTACAAAATTCGATTTGGAAGATTATGGAAAGTATATGCCTCAACAGTACCATCCATCATTTTTTAAAGTTCAAATAACCCAAATCAAAAGCTTTGCAAAGATGCTGCTTATTTTGTAGAGATGAGCCACCTGAGTCAGTAATCAGCCACCTGAGTCAGTAACCAGTGTTTGAAACAATCCTGATGGCATAGTCCAAGAATCCCCTCTTCTATGCTGAGTTAATACTTCCCAATAGGATCTCTTGCCTGAACAAAATTCACTTTAGTAAGAACCCAAGGAAAGGGTCTTCATTAAGGCTGATTTGTTACTACACAGAAAATAAAAGGAATGACTTCTGACATAAATTTCTAACCATGACAACCAGGCAATGAGGTTAGCAGAACATGGGAAATTTTGCCTCTGTACATCAGACACACAATCCCTTATTCAGATACCATGAAGAAACACAGCAATGCCCTGCCTGCATATTCCAGTATATTCAGTACAGAGTCTGCAGTCTAAAAGACCACCTTGGAAGGATATGGAATTTAGTTATATTACATGTAATGAAGCTTTTTTGTTGGGTGCTCAGTGTACTGCCTGGTTCCTAGTAGCCAATGTATAGTGATTATGATGGGTGGCATAGTAGTAAGGTAGTAGTTATTAGTTTTTGAAAATATTAATATTTAAATGCCAGGTTGTGTTCTTTAATGAGCATTTTTCTTAGTATGCCCTCAGAGTTTCTTAAAATAAATTGAATTCTCATCCCTTTGCATCAGGTAGTATCAATTAGTAATGTATCTGTAATTCCTAGAAATCACCTAATGTTCAGAGAATTCAGAGCCTCTGGTTTCTTTGTACACGTTACACTAGTATTTATAAACAACCATTATAAAAAGTGAGAGCAAGAAAAAAATTAATTTTGGTGATGTGATTGGTTGTTAAAATTAATTGCCTTGAAGTCTGTAATGATTAGTAGTTGATGAATTAAAGAAATCCATAAATACAAAAAGCCTCTTGGCTTGACTCAACAAAAGCATCTACATACTCCCATGTAAGGAGTCCAATATTTTTCAACAATTCTTTATGAACTCATAAATGATTGTCCAAGAAGTTGTTAATTATTAACTGAACAACATTCTATATTTTGTCAAGAAGGAATGACACATACTTGCAGAACAAATTCTACTATTCAGAATGGAGGAAAAATGACAATATCATCTCATATCCTTTATATGGTTGAGAGTAGCCAATTTCCAGTAATTTGTGTCACTGGACAAAAGTACACTGAATCCTCAGATAGAGAAAAATACAGCCATTGTTCCTCAAGCTTTTTTAAAAAAGATTTTATTTATTTATGCACGAGAGACACAGAGAGAGAGAGGAAGAGACATAGGCAGGGGGGAGAAGCAGGCTTCCTTCAGGAAGCCTGATGTGGGACTCAGTTCTGGGACTCCGGGATCACTCCCTGAGCCGAAGGCAGATGCTCAACCGCTGAGCCACCCCGGCATCCCTGTTCCTCAAGCTTTAATCATCACAGCACCTTCAGAAATTTTGCCATAGCCAAGTGTGATCTGTACTGTAAATTACTAATACTTTTCCTGAAGTTGATTTAAAAGATGCTTACTTAGATTCACCCTAAACAAAGATATCCATAAATTAGTACAAAAATTGTAGTATATTTATTCAATAAAACTTAGCCGCCTGTATATCTCCTAACATTGTCTTGAGGACCAAACTTTGAGAAACACCGACCATACTCCATGGTTTCACATATAGACATAGGTGCACAAACTATGCTGTTGGAAAAATTCTTCAATTCAAGCAGGTGATGCATAAGCTCAGTTACAACTCAACATCTCTGCGTTTCAGTAGTTTTCTCAAATTTCCCTAGTGAAGCCACCTATGATTTCCAGTAGATTCTAATTTAATCAATAAATGATTATGAGCAACTGTGGCTATATAGGACCAACTATATAGTAGAGTTTCTAAATACAGTGACACCAGATTACTAAATATTTGGAAATTTGGAACTATTTTGAGTTGACATGAAAACTAAAAATATTTTGTACCCTCCACATAAAAATATCCGTACCTAATATAGTTTTGCAATAATGCATTGGAATATATACTTTCTCAGAAAGGTAATTCAAAGCATTTGCACTCATAGTGAGCACCCTTGGGAATCCTGATAGCAAAGATGTCATTTATAGTGATTATCACCCGTGTGACAGAAGCACAGATATCGAAGAAGAGAGTGTTTAAAGCCAGAAAGATAATTTATGTTTTAACCTCTGGAAATGTTAGCTTCACTCTCTGGTATTTGAAAATAATTATTCATGTAAAATAAGATAATTTCTTGAGTTTTCAGTACAGATTCCGCATTTCTCTGAACAACGTAATTTTGTTTTAGCTCTTTCTCCCAAATATTATAACTAAAAATATTTTTGGGGGGAGTCACAAACTTTGTGGGATGGGTTACATCTTACATACTGATGTATTTTGGATTTAAAAATAATTTAGAGATTACTGTTTTCTAATTACTTGAAAGCAAAGAAAATCAATTATATTTGGCTTTTCGGGGATTTAGGTTTCTGCATTAATAAATCACCAGAGATTAGGGCATGTAGAACAAGAGTTTATCTGTGTCTGGGAACCAAGTTTTCCTATAGTTCTCCTGACAAGTGTGCAAACTATTCTTTAGAGAAGAGAATTAAAGCAAGCAGTGTACTTCACAGATAAGAAAATAAACCTGACTTGGCTGATAAAGGTTGTTAGCAGCAATCTCCTCCATACCAACCAATGGGAGATGCTAAAATGGGATGAATCCTGGACCATAGCATGGGTTTGAATGTATTGGCTGCTGTTAAAACCCCATAACTCAAAGATCTGCATGGCCTGTCATGGTTCCTTACTGTTCAGTTTATATGAAATTATTTTAAATCTAAAGTTGTGGGAAAGATATGTGAGGCCACCATATTGATTTCCTTATCATGCCATGGTTTCATGTTTGTTGCCCAGAGAAATACACATCAGCCATTCCACTTATGACTGAATTCTGTTCAACTTATTTTTAGTTAAAAGACTGTTCTCTAGCATTCATGTCAGTCTTGAGGATCATGAGGAAATATACAACATGCATGGCTTTTCCTTGCAAGTAGCTCTTGTTTCCTAGCAGTGAATATGTAGTACACATTCAAAAACTCCTTGTCCCACTAATTATCCAATGCTTATTTAATGCCAGGAAAACAAGATTTCCACATTCCATATATTCCTTAAAATTGTGAGTTAGTGAACATTATGTTAAAGAGAATCCACTCCTCCCCAAAAAATATTTTTTTAACCTCTATATGTTAATGTAGTGGATAGGTTGCAGATGGTGAAAATAGAAAACCTGGGTTTTAATTGTGCTGTAAAAATTGTACAAATCACTTCATCTTACTAGGGTGCAATTATATCATCTTTAGAAAGAAGGCAACATGGCATTTGGAGATAATCGTGGGTTTTAAATTAGAAAACAGAGGTGTGAATCCTGTCTTAGACACTGGCTAGCTGTGTGACCTTTGGTAAGCCACCTAACCTCTCTAGCCTCATTTTCCTTATCTATAAATTTGGAGTTGTAGCTTGGACTTCATCGGTTGCCATGAAGGATAGCTGACATTTCAAAGTTCCAAGCGTTGTATCTGGCTTATACTATGAGCATAAGACTTGATATACTTCCCCTTCCTATTCCTTCATCTTTAACTTCTTGGATTTTATATCTATTGTATTTAAAATGAAATGTCATCTGGCGCCCGGGTGGCTCAATTAGTTGAGCCTCTGACTGTTGATTTCTGCTCAGGTCATGATCTCATGGGTCGTGGGATCAAAACCCCATCTCGGGCTCCCAGCTCAGCAGGAAGTTGACTTCTCTCCTTTTCCCTCCCCCTCTGCCCCTCTGAGCACTCTCTTTCTCTCACTCTCTGTAAAATAAATAAATAAATAAACCTTTAGAAATAAAAATAAAATGTCATCTGTAGTTTCCATTGCTAACCTTTCATTAAATTTACACATCGATACTTAAAAATAACTATAAAGAAGAGATTGCTAAACCTACTTAACAATTTCATGACAGAAAATTAAGAACTCAGTCATAGGCATTTTGATGATACCACTTTAATGTTATCATCTAACAGACAAGGCTACTAAATTGTTCTGATGTCAGCATTTATTATGAGTCTTGGCATATAACAAGGTTTTATTTAGTTTATATATGCCACAAACACACACAAGGGAGAGTATTTTCCTTGAAGAAGATTTTCTATTTTACTTATCAAATGCTTGGTCATTTTTGGCCTCTACTCCACACCTGCACAGTGAATGTGATGAGATGTTTCAGTTCTGTCAGGTGGTCTGTTTTTGATAATTATGACCCCTCCAGCCTGATTCACACCATCTTCTAGAGCAGATAAGAATTTGCCACTGTGTATGTATGTATATCTATCTATCTATCTATCTATCTATCTATCTATCTATCTATCATCTATCTATATATAGAGAGAAGCTGTATATAGATAGATAGATAGATAGTTCCCTGTATATATTTGTGAAAAGCATACAAATAAAAGTGCAAAAAAATTAGTTTCGGGCAGCCCGGGTGGCTCAGAAGTTTAGCACCGCCTTCAGCCCAGGGCGTGATCCTGGAGACCCGGGACGAGTCCCATGTCAAGCTCCATGCATGGAGCATGCTTCTCCCTCTGCCTGTGTCTCTGCCTCTCTCTGTGTGTCTCTCATATAATCTTTAAAAAAAAGTTAGTTTCTACAGCATCTTTCACTTCTCCCAATATGACAATAAATCCCATTTCATGTGTCAAACCTAAAATCTACATGCTCCAATATAAGCTCCTTTACCTTTGATTCTGACTTAACATGAAGATAAAGAGTAAGGGCATCAGCCTTTTATGTTTAAAGAGCATTATTTAATCAGGTCACAGCCTCGTTGGTCAAAAAAAAACAAAAAGAGAAAAAGATGAAGAGGCTCTTCGTTAACACTTATGTGGAATATTGGTGTAAGTGTTGTAAATAGCATGAAGTTAGAAACTATGGAAAATTAGCCAGACTATTAAGAGAAATGCTTCAATGTTGGATAAACTGACAAGATCTTATTGCCATAGTGGCTCAGGAGCAGCCTCTTCTTGTCTTAGTACGTGTAGGTTCTGCGGGCCGGCTCTGGGGCTACCAGCCCACTGTCCTCTGTGTTCCACAGGAGGATTCTAAACTGCTGCTGTGTCTGAGACCACACCTGGCAGCTCTGCAGCATGTTCCTAAACCCGTGCATCTCAGACATGGCATTAAATTCACTAGCAACTTGCACAGAGTCTCCTTCTATTCCTAAGGGAAGTTTCCCTGCATATGGACATTTTTTTTTTTAAGTATTAGTAGCTGGAAATGCAGCACAGATGGTTGCAGCTCAGTATATTAGCCACATGGGAAATCCCATGGGTAAGGGACAAAGGTGGAATTTATGGCTAAATGTAACTTGAATGTAAAGAAGATATTTTTCGGGCGTCTGTGTCCTTTAGCTTTTTCTCAGTAGACCTTCTTTTGCAACCTCTTCATTGCTCCTCCTATGGTTCTCCTATGGCCATATGTAAATTCCTTCCTGCTCCCATTTACTATGGAGTCCAAGACTGTATACACAGTAATCTGCAAACTCCTGGATCTCATATATTCTGAGATGATGGGGGAATGACCACTATTATAAAGTGGGAGCCTATAATATAATATTATCCTTAAAGGACATATAAGTTTCTAAAACCTTCCCGAGTCTTTGAAAATGAAGACTTGTCCTTGTGAAGAGTCACCAAGTAGGAAGAATTGAAGTGGTGAAGAACCACTAACATGATTGTCCTGTAGTATCTGAAATTTTCAGGTGATTGTTAATTAACACAAAGATCACTTTAGGCACTGTCTGGGATTTCCTCTGCAGAATCTCGTCTCTCAGATGCCATCCCCAGGGGACTGGTGTGCACATTAGATGCCTTGGGAAGATAGATCTGCTTAGTAGTTATTAATTTATAAGATTATTAGATATTCGTGGTTTAATCCAAAAAGCCATTGTGGAATAATGTCCCTACCAGTTTAGTGGGGTCTTAAGGGTGGGGAAGAGGGAGGAGGGCAGGTTTGTATGAAGATATAGTCCCTATGAGTTACGGTTCTGCACATTTAAATTCTTATAAATTTGCCAAGCAGGATCTACTAAGAATATTGAAGTGAAATATGCCTAATACACTTTCCTTATGAAAGAAGATACTCGGTAAATATTAAGAATGAATGATTGGATGACTTGCTGCAGTCTGCTGTTGGGAAAACCACCCAAAAGGGCAATGGTACTCAACAAAAGGGCAAAGAAGAGCAATTAGAAAGGTGATTTTTCCCGTGTTTCTGCTAATGTTGGGTCCAGACGAGCACTGAAAATGACAGATACTGACAGCAGACATGACGAGACAGAACCAGGCTTCCTGACACCTTTCTGGGGTATTTTTTTCCTCCTTTTCCTACTAGCTCCATACTGACATTTCTGATGTCAATAAACATAAATTTTTAGAACAGCCTCTGGGGAAGAGAAGAGAGGCCAATCCAAGAAAGCTAACTTTCAGATATCCCAGCAACTGTTCTGCAGTTTTATTATTGTGTGATTAGAGCCATACAATAGAAAGCATAGCGGGCTCTCACTCTCTTTATAGACTTACTTTCAAGACAGCGTAACACACACTTCAGTTTCTGCTTCTTGTATCTCTCCATAAAAGTCATTCTGCCATCCATGAGTCATTTTTTAAGATTCTGCTTTCTCTACTATTCAAATTTGTTAGAGAGTTTAAGAGACCAGCTCATTTAAGAGACCCCGTGTTCTGATTAAACAAGAGTATCTGGGTCTCATGTTCCAACACCTTCCCTTACTTTATAGAGGCCTTTGTAGAAACTCATTAGAATCTTATCTTATTTATCTGAGTGTTTATTAAGACTTTGAGGGCAGCCCGGGTGGCTCAGCGGTTTAGTGCCGCCTTCGGCCTAGGGCGTAATCCTGGAGACCCGGGATCGAGTCCTACGTCGAGGTCCCTGCATGGGGCCTGCTTCTCCCTCTGCCTATGTCTCTGCCTCTCTCTCTGTCTCTCATGAATAAATAAATAAAATCTTTAAAAAAAAAAAAAGACCTTGACCCTTTGAAATTGTCTGTACTCTATCCAATTTTAGGCTTCTTCAGAGCTTACCATCAGGAAATAAATCAGCAGTTATTTTATGGGTTTCATTTTAAAGTAATCTCTACCTTCATTAAAAACACAACATTTCAGAATGTGGTTTGGTTAAATATAAAGCACACCAGCTTTAGAGTCTGTTAGACTGAGTTCATATCCCAGTTCTGCTGCTTAATAGCTCTGAAACCTTGAGCAAATTATTTAATCATTTTAATCCTCAGTTTCCTTATTTGTTAGAAAACTCTTGATTGCTGTTAGAATTCAATGAGATGGTAAAGTGTGAAGCATAAAGAAAGCACTCAGGGGGATCCCTGGGTGGCGCAGCGGTTTGGCGCCTGCCTTTGGCCCAGGGCGCGATCCTGGAGACCCGGGATCGAATCCCACATCAGGCTCCCGGTGCATGGAGCCTGCTTCTCCCTCTGCCTATGTCTCTGCCTCTCTCTCTCTCCCTGCCTATGTCTCTGCCTCTCTCTCTCTCTCTCTCTGTGACTATCATAAAAAAAAAAGAAAGCACTCAGTAAAAGATACCATTATTCTTAGATTTGGGGGATAGTTTTGGAGAATTCCAAGTCAATTTGCTAAAAACCATTTTTCTCAAACTAATAATTGGCAAGAATTCCAAATCAATTTGCTAAAAACCATTTTCCTCAGACTAATAATTGACAAGGGCCAATTCACCAAATTTTCTGTCAAAGAAAAATTATTTCAAACTGTTATATAGATTCAAACCAGGTGCAGGATGGATTGGAGCAGCCAGAGATAGGAGTTGAGGCAGGAATAAGAGGTGATTAGTTACAAGAGCAGAGGGGGTATGGGAACCCACGATAAGACCAGAGGAAGTTCCAGAAATCCTAGGCATCTAAATTTTGAAACATGCCAAATTGGTATTAGCTAACCCCAACTGATAAGCCAGAGGGAAAAGAGGTAGGAAAGATGTGGTGAAACTAAAACTTGGGAAAAAATTGGCAAATTGATCACTTGACGAATTGATTTTTGGTGAATTGGCTTTGTGTAGTCAGTTAGCAAATTGGCCTTCTTCTCTATGAGGCCTACTTTTATAACTAGAGAAAAATAAACATTTTTAATTTTTCTCACAAAAATCAAATCATGAGTGAACATATACATCAACTTTGTAATACAGACAGAAATTTTCACCCCACACAAAGTTTTCATGAGCTCAGATCTTCCTCTGAATGCACCTCAAGCAACTCGTGGCAAAATAAATTATAGTTGATGCTAAATTTTAATCATGTATAACAGGCTGTTCACAATTCTGGATATGAGAATAAGTGGTAAATAGGACACTACATTACTTCTTTTCCAATATCTACCTAAGTGAGCTTAATTCTGAGCTAAATGGGAGTTGATGAGTATATAAACCTATTGTTCATCAGAGTAAATTTAACACCTTTTCTTATAGCTATCTTGTCATACTAGTCCTCTATTTCTTTATGGTGCCTTCATTTAGGTTGCAAATGGGTGAGCAACATCATATTATTTAATAACCTTTCTAACATTAGAGCCAACACACCTACCAGTGAAGCATGATATTGTCTCACCCTGAAAAGTATCCATTTTCTAAAAGATGTGTGAAAATCTCCTGGTTCCTACAGGGATTTAATCCTAACAAATTGCACACAGCGCTCAAAATAAGCATTTAGAGAACATTTTCTAGAGCTTGAGTGCCCTTTCAACTGGACATATCAAAGCCTAAGTATGTTCCTCTTACACTGTCATCGTGCTCCCTAAGGCAGAAGGATGCCGGAGGTTGTCTTTCTCTGCGTATTGACAAAACTTCAAGTAAATGACAGTGGGAACCAGCTGTGAAAAGCTTTTGAAATTTTTACTCAGAAGTCTTTCTTAGAAATTGACTTGCTTTGAAAAATTAATCCCAGTTCCAGAGTAGAGTAATTCACCCATTAATTTTATTTTTCAGTTTTATTGTCATTCGCAGTATTGAGGCAGGGCAAGTATCACACTGAGGATGGGAGAATCAGCTAAAAAGGCTAATGGACCGGCTGGATGGTCATTGCCTTAGAACATGCGTGGAAAGATGGCTGTATGGCTAAAAAGGAGCTTGCATTTACTTGGGTATATTAGAAACACAGTCTGCACACTGTATGTTTTTCCTTACACTATTTTCCTTTATGTAAATGAATGCTAAATCTAAGAATTATCTGATAGTAGGAAAACTTATTGGAATTAATAAATTGCCATTCCTTTCATTTTTAAATATAGAATATGAATATTTTGATGGATTTTTAAAATATCCGTTGTGCCCAACTAAAAAGCATATTTTCATTACCTAAATAATTTCAAATATATATGGACATCTTTTGTCTTGATTCATTTGAAATTGTATTCTATGAAATGTGTTTGTATATAACATATTTTGGGGATCCACGTTTAAGGTAAACTTGGGTGATCTTCTGTTAGAGCTACATTTCTAGCAACTTAAGTGCCAGTTACCCTGCAGTGGGGGGCAGTGGGTCAGAATGACTAATAAACATGTCGCAGGTGACTTTAGGATTAAATCTCACCTTGGGACAGAATGATCCCGTTTATACTGTTAATTAAGTGCAGCCTTTGTCCTTTATTTGAAACTTTGAGAAGTATCATGTAGCAGAAATTTCAGTTGAGCAGCTCTTTTCATGCAGTTAGAGAATTAACACAGGATATGCTTTTAGACCTTGTTCTGTGCAGTGTCTCTCAGCAAACTAGTAACATTTTTTTCATTCCAAGACCTTAAGCAAATCTAGAGGAAATGAGGTGTAATATTAAGAAAATTAGCTGGTAATTTTCAGAGATAGGAGTTGAGGCAGGATTATTAGTTACAAGAGCAGAGGGGGTATGGGAACCTGGTAGCTCAGTCGGTTGAGTGTCCAACTCTTAGTTTCAGCTCAGGGCATGGTCTCAGGGTCCTGAGATTGAGAGCCCCAGCAGGCTCTGTGCTCAGCAGAGAGTCTGCTTGAGATCCTCTTTTTCCTTTCCCTCTGCCCCCCCACCTTGCAAGCGCCTTCTCTCTCTCTCCCTCTCAAATAAATAAAATAAATAAATAAAAATCTTTTTTTAAAAAAAAAGGAAAAGAAATACCGTCACACATCTGAATCTCACTAATTGGTTACTCTATTGATTAACATACTAAGTGTGAAAAGCAGAGTTCAACAGCTGGGAGACACAAAGGTAACATAAAGCCCCTGCCCTCAGAAAGTATACCTTCTAGGCCAGTGGGGAAGACAAATGTATCCTCAAAAAACAAAAATGCAAAGTAGATACACTACTTTGTGCCATCTGCAGGCTCAGAGAAGGAAGCAATCACTGTTCTCCTGTGGTCAGAGAAACCGTCCTCTGAGAAAAATTGCTCTTTCATCTGATGTTGATTTGATTCTTTACAGAATCCTTTCTGTTGACTCATTCTGAATATATTCATCAATATTCTGTCCCTGATTCATTTGTCTTTTTTTCTTTCTGACAGTCTTTCCCTTCAAACCACCCTGTGGCTCATACTATCACTCTTAAGGAAACTAATTCCAAATGGTGCTCTGATTTTTCTCCTAAATTCCATCTCTTTATCGCCTGGTCATCTCAGCCAGTTGTCTTAAACTCTTCAGAATCACAAAACGAAAAATGAGGTCATGATCACTCTGCACCAAACCTAAAACTCTCCCTATGTATGCATTACTTCTGTTACAGTCATGGCCATCTTGCTGGTCACCCAGGCTTCAAAGTAGAAGTCCATCCTTCTCTCTAGGACTTCCTCCCCACTTCTTTCCACTTCTTCCCACCAACATCCCAACATCAGTTACTTGGGATGCAAAAGCCCTCTTTACCCCAGATCCAGTATGTGGTTTACTGTTACACTCAACATAACATCCTTAGGGCCCAAAATTAGATAATCAGGCATTGTGCTGTCTATGCACAGTGCCTGCCCACATGAATTCATTCACATATTTACTATTATATGCAAATCAGCAGATGTTGAGGTGTTGAGGATAAGAAATAAAATAAAAACATAAAGAGTTTCTTAGAAGATAAGAGTCCTTTCTAATGAGAGATGCACAGAATTAAATTATTTTTAAAAATATAATGTGACAGGTGTACCATCTCAACTTAGGGCATCAAACAATATGTCCAAAAAAAAAGAAAAAAGTGACTCTCAAATTTTATAGGATGATGGGGATCCCTGGGTGGCGCAGCGGTTTGGCGCCTGCCTTTGGCCCAGGGCGCGATCCTGGAGACCCAGGATCGAATCCCACATCGGGCTCCCGGTGCATGGAGCCTGCTTCTCCCTCTGCCTGTGTCTCTGCCTCTCTCTCTCTCTCTCTCTGTGACTATCATAAATAAATAAAAAAATAAAAAAAAAATTAAAAAAAAAATTTTATAGGATGAGTAGCAGTTAACAAGCAAAAAAGGAGGAAATGGCATTTCCAGGTGAGGGACAGATAGGGACAAGGGCATACATTACCTTGTGGATCTGTGCAGATGGAGGATTTTCAGTTAGTAACCTATGCCTCCCTTCTTTGAACTGCCATAGGACTGGAAAGCTACTCTGCCTTGTTGAATGGTTATTGAAGTCTCTGCCAACTCCTGCCTAGATGACAGATTTTTTTTTTAGATGACAGATTTCAAAAAAAAAAAAAAAAAAGATGACAGATTTTAAGGGTAGGGACCATGTCACACTTGTCTTTGAACTCACAATAACACCTGGACCCGTTTACTCTTGTGGTAGGCTAAATAATGGTCCCAAAGATGTCCATGTGATTATGTTACATGGTGGAAGAAACTGCAGATATGATTAAGTTAAGGACCTTGAGATGGGGAGATTATTCTGGACTATCTAGATGAGCCCTGGATAATCACAAAGATCCTCATAAGAAGAAGGTGGGGGGGTCAGAGTCAGAAGAGAGATGGGGACAACCCGAGTGGCTCAGCGGTTTAGTGCCACCTTCAGCCCAGGGCCTGATCCTGGAGACCTGGGATCAAGTCTCACATTAGGCTCCCTGCATGGAATCTGCTTCTCCCTCTGCCTCTTTCTTTCTTTCTTTCTTTCTTTCTTTCTTTCTTTCTTTCTTTCTTTCTTTCTTTTTCTTTCTTTCTTTCTTCTTTTTCTTTCTTTCCTTCCTTCCTTCCTTCCTTCCTTCCTTCCTTCCTTCCTTCCTTTCTTTCTCTCTCTCTCTGTCTCACATGAATAAATAAATAAAATCTTTTTTCTTTTTCACATGAATAAATAAATAAAATCTTTAAAAAAAAAAAGAGATGGGAGCAGAAACAAGTTAGAGCAAGGTGATTTCTGACTGTGAAGATGAAGGAGGTTTTGTGAGCAAGGAATGTGGATACCTTCTAGAAACTGTAAAAGGCCAGACATGGATTCTGAAAACCCCCAGACACAGTGCAACTCTGCCCCCACATTTTAGACCTCAGAACTATAAGATAATACATTTGTGTTGTTTTAAGCTACTAAGTTTGTGATAGTATGTTACAGGATTAATATAAAGCTATTACAATATTTAATATTTATAAATGTATAGATTCATGACATGATTTCAATATATTCTTGTATATTAGCATGACAGTTAAGAATCATTTTTTAAATCTTTGTAGAAGGAATCCAAAATGTAGCGGCCACTAGATTGTGCTCTGTAGTGGCCAGTAGATTGTGATAAAGTAAAACAAAAAGGAAATTTTCATCATACAAGTTTTAGTCATCAGAGAGAAAATGAACAAGAAATTCCAGATATTGTGATAAAGCCACTTTCTTCAACTAAGAATATCCTTTACTTTGGAATATAATTCCAAGAAAAATTTTTGCTGCCATTTTCAGAAAATGTGAGTTTTTACTAAAATTCCTACAAAATGCCATTCTATATTTATCTTTAACCAGCTCTATAATTTAGAGTACAAAGACAGTATTTTGTGTGCATTGCAAGCCTCTCTGTGTTATCAAAGAAGAAAATCCATAATCCATTGTGATAGGTGTTGCTGGACAATGACGTTGGATGAAATGTGGTATAGAGTGCAAACATTCAGTACTAGGTGTCTAGGAGCATTCTCAGAGGACACCCACAGGCATCGCCAGTAGCAGGTGATAGAGAAACAAATACATGGGGGACCTCAAACCTATTCAGGACTTTGGTCTAGGAACTGAGCCACCCAGAATTTATTCCTAACCTTAAGTGATCTGTGCTGATGCAAGATTTACAAATATTGTCCGTCCTCATTATTTGTGGATTCTGGGTTTGCAGATTTGCTTACTTGCCAAAATTTATTTATAACTCCCAAATCAATACTCATTGCACTTTGACAGGCATACATGGACACGCACAGAGTGACAAAAATGTGTGTCACCCAAAACACCCAGCATGTGTTTTCAGCTGAGATCAAAGAAGGCCATGCTCTACTTTCAGGTTTCAGCTCTCCTATGGAGGTGACCAGAGGATGGAGACAGTAGGGGCCAGCAGTGGGTAGTACAGGAGGCTTGACTTTGGGGCCAGTTGGATGGGGTTTGAGTCCCAACTCTGACTACTGTTTTAAGTAGTAAGAGTCATTAGTAAGTCACCCAATACTTTTGAATCTTGATTTTTCTTTTGTAAAATAAAGAAAAATAGACTCTATCAGGATGATTGTTTTGGGAATTTAAGATTTTAATCTATATAAGATACATGAACACACACACACACACACACTCTTCCTCTAGGAGCAGTGTTCAGTGTTGGTTAATTGAGTGTTTGTGGTGACTTTATGGAATATAACTACCACAAATAATGAGAATCAATTGTATGTTTCCATGTGAATTATTTTAAAGAGTGGCTAGAGCTGGGCACACTGCCACTTAGAAAACATCCATAACAAACCTCAGTTGGAAATACATGGGCTGAGCTTATTATGTGTTAGTGATATAGGACAGCTATACATACTATACTCTAGGACCTTGTTTCTCACTTGTAGAAACAATAACGGACACAATCATGAATCCCTTCTACCATGTCATATCTTTTCTTGTCTTTATATGAGTAAGACACATTATTTGCTTATTTATTTTAGCAAGTTACAAATTTTCCTACAGTATGACACTCCAAAGCCATAGATTGAAAATATCTAGAGTTGGTAGAGATGGAATCACTTTATTCACTCCCTACTTTCCCCCAAAGATGTCTATTTCTTTGTTGCAATAAAAATACCTACACCAAGGCTTCCTTCACACCCCCACACACAACATTTATCTGTTATGAAATGGAGTTTTTGTTTTCAAGACTCATTCAACAAAGATTTATTAGGTACTGTGCTGAGTGCTATGGAAGATTTAGATAGAGCAGTCATATTTCCTCTTCACCAGAACATTTATACCATCTGGGTAGGTGGGGGGTGGGGGATGAAACAAGTGAACATACAAAGAAGAATAAGAAAAGAATATGGTAAAAAAAAAGATGCATGTATGTTGTAAGTTGGAACTATATATTTATCACCTTAAAGCATTCCAAGAGAATTTGAAAAATCTGCTGATCAGCATTTTAGCCACTTGGCATTTTCCTTGATTTTTATTTATGTTCTAACCAAAATTATAATCACTTTTCTCACTTCTATCAATATGATTGATTCTAAATATTGGTAAAGAAGAAGAAAAAACACCACTAGCACCAACTATTAAAAGAATTGTTCTAAAGTTCCCATGCAGAGTCAATAAACTCGAGCTTGGTGAATTAAATGAACCATGTGAAGCTATAAATTCAGAATTTTATGCACCTTATAAGAACATGGTTTAAAACATAGATGGACTGCCTCTTCAAGTAGAGTGAGAATTCCCTGATCAATGTTTGCAATTATGCTATGTATTCAAGCCAGGAGAATCCATTTGACAGATCACCTCTCTGAAGGGCTAAATATGTGTTTAAGTGATTGGTTATCCTCCCCGTACACCTCCTTTCCCCCTCATTGGGCATGTAGCTCTTGTCTCCTTTCCCTACTGTATGGAGAAAATATGGAACAACCCCTATACTAAGTTTTCTGTCCTGATTGTGGATGGAAGAGTGATGCACAGGACTCAAAGCTCATACAAATGATCTATATCCTCAATATAATTACATTGGCAAGACCCCAACATTATGTGGGGGGAAAGCAAGAGTCCCTGGTGTTAACTGCAGACAAGAAGTCTATTCTGGGCTTCTTCTGGTAAAATACAAACAAAAATCTAACTGACTTTATTTTTTTTCTAAAGATTTTATTTATTCATGAGAGACACAGAGAGAGAGAGGCAGAGACATAAGCAGAGGGAGAAGTAGGCTCCCTGTGGGGAACCTGATGCAGGACTCAACCCCAGAACCCCTGGATCACAATCTGAGCCAAAGACAGTTGCTCAACCACTGAGCCACCCAAGTGCCCCCCTAGATGACTTTAAACAAAGAGTTGGAACAGGGTGCAGACCTAAAGACTGTGCATATTCATTCTGAACTTTTTGGCATTTGGCTCTCAGTTGCCACACCGACTCACACTTATCCCAGGGTTCACTGCTGATAAGGTACTAAAGTGTTCCAGAGAGTTCCCCTTTTGCAAATAATTTTAAATGGAACCTTAGAAACCTCAAAAATCTGAATCTACTGAAGTGAACCAATATTACACACACACATATACACACATTCATTAAAAACAAGTTGTCCCTTTAAAAATTTAATTTAATTTAATTTAATTTAATTTAATTTAATTTAATTTAAGAACAGTTACTGCCACTGCTTCTGGAATGTCCCATATCAGAAAAAGCCTCAAATTTTTAATTATGTCAGTTAACTAAATTCTCAGGAATTTAATCCTTTTCAAGTAGAACCTATTGTCTTTAAATTGCATATTTAGATAAGGAAGCAGAGTCCTTTTACCAAAGTACTTCACGAATGTTGAGAAATGTCAGATTTAATAATTTATCACCTGGATACCACATACTTTGAAGCTGAAGACATGGTAACAGTGGTAATGACATGGTAAATTATGTTACCGTGGCATGGCAGCCTCCAGAGGCTACTCAGATTTCAGCTCTGTGAACTTCACATCTTTATCAGGACCTGGGTCAAAGGGGCATGGAGTTTGCACATGTGTTAAAATTGTTTGATCTTTTGGAATTTTTAATAATTTGCTGCCTGGATTCAGGCATCCATGACAATCTTATAGGTACCATAGAACTTCCTAAAAATATTTATCTATTAAAAATAGACCTTTAAACATTTAAGTATTCGGTAATTAATTTTCATCACTTTTACTCTGTACCTTGAGAAGAATGTTTTCCATCTGTAAGAGCAGACACAAGAAGGTTTGAATTGTGGGAGTATTATGTGGAAGAAATAGTTCATCGTAAGTCATTGACACCTAGTAACCGAGATTTTTAAGTTTTGTTATAAACAAAAAAGCATTCCTAGTTTTGTCTACTTTTACATGTTGTCATGGTCCAGTAATCTATATTCACGTGAATTTTACCCACAAAAGGATCAGTGAAGTAAATTTGTAACTTCAGACCAATTGGCGTCAGATGGAATGTATTTTCCCAACATTGAATCAGCGGCCAAATGAGAATGAGTGATACTTTTAGATAAGACCAGTTGGCAACCCACAGTTTGTTTTTATCCTTCCTTTTTTGATATCCTTCTGGAAATAAGAATTTCTTTTTTCCTGTGTGTGTGTGTGTGTGTGTGTGTTGAGTACTTTGCTTTCATAAAGCAGTGGAAATCTAGTGTATTTGCTATCTGATTGGACAAGTTTGTAAACAGTGTGACAGACATGAGTCTGCCAATGGAGCTCCTTGAAACTAATGAAATGTATCAGAGAAAAAAAACAAAAACTACTTCTCATAAGACCTGCAATATATGGTAGTCAGGGAGGCAGCTGCTGGACCAATTTGGAGACGCTTCATTTTTATTTGTTAATGATCTGCAGTCTATACTTCCAAGCTTCTAAAAATTAAAAAAAAATGTGGTGGAGAAACATTTTCTTTAAAGCATTATTTTTATTACTCCTATTCAGTGACTATGTTATAGTTGTCAAATTTTATATGTTGGTGCATTCTCAGTATGTAAATATATGATTTGTATATGTTAGGTATTATGGAGCATATATATTTATATAATTATATAAATTATTTATTAGTCATATTCTTTTATATAAATTATAGATTATTATGTATTAATAGTTTATCAAATATTGAGATTTAATATATATTAAGTCGTATATATTGATGTGCTGTCTTCTAACCTCAGCAATAGTTTAAAAAACAGAGTGTAATAATGGTTGCTTATGCAAAACTAAAAACAGAACATATTGCCTATGCTTTGTCCAAATAGAATACCAAGATTGGAACACAAACCACCCAACCCTATTTCCAGAGGCAGGCTGATAGCTCTATGTCAGTGTCAGGATTTGGGCGGCCCAGGATAGGGTCAAGAAGGTGATCATCTTTTGTGGTCATCACCTCCCAAAGAAAATCATAATTTGTCAGACATAGAAAGGATAACATTAGTAGATTCCATTTTGTTCAACTCTACAAAAAACACATAAAAACCTTTACCCTCCAGCTATTTTTTAAATGCTGATTTGTAAGACACTATCATTAACCTAAAAGCACTTTTATAGTTTTGTCTTTGTTTAGAAACGCATACCAACCATTAGAGACTCCGTTGGTTACTGAATAGATAGTAGACATGTGGATTCAGATACTTGAGGTAAATAATGAAAGAGAAAATGAAATGAATTGGAGAAAAGATCCTTTGTGCTAAGCTGGCAAAATAAAATGCAGTTTCCAAAATCACATACTTCTTGGGAGAAAGTTGCTTCTGTGCTTCATAACTTAAGGATGTTAGTATTATCAACTTTCCCACCTTTGAAGTGAATGGTAAACAGCTAGATGTCGTATTCAAAAGTGCTAGGATAAAATATGAATACCTGTGTTCTGTTCTTAACTTTGTCACCAAATATGCTAGCTGAGGTGAAACAAGTGGTTCTGTGTCACAGTCATAGCTCAGTTTCAACTTCTCAAGGATGAATAATACCTGGATGTCCTCAGAGTTGTGGGCACAACGGAGATTGGAGAAAGGTAAGAAATGATGAGATAGGGATCCCTGGGTGGCGCAGCGGTTTGGCGCCTGCCTTTGGCCCAGGGCGCGATCCTGGAGACCCGGGATCGAATCCCACGTCAGGCTCCCGGTGCATGGAGCCTGCTTCTCCCTCTGCCTATGTCTCTGCCTCTCTCTCTCTCTCCCTGTGTGACTATCATGAATAAAAAAAAAAAAAAAATTAAAAAAAAAAGAAATGACGAGATAATTGTGAACCCAGAGAAATGGAAAGAGTGATAGACTGCTCAATATACTGGACAAAATAGATTTAGTTGTAAAAAGTAAGTAAAATACTAAATGTCAGAAGCTGCACATAGCTTCCTGGGGAGGAGGGCCATGGAGGGAGCAGCGGGGAATGGCTACGGTGGTGCCTGCTACCAGGAACTAGCCTAACTTGTTAGCCCAGCAGTGATGTCATTCTCAGGCTGTGGCCATCTCCAGAGGAGATCATGGAAAATCTCTCAACGAGGTCTGCCCTCCGATCGGCTAGCCATGCCCTTCAAATACTCATGCTCTGGCTCTGCCAAGTCACTTCTGGTTGAATTTCTCAGAACATTGTTAGACACAGTGGTGTGAATTCTAGTTCCTCATCCAGTGAGATATTTACCTACAGGCACAGAGTTCCCATTGCCAGTGACAGGAGGCCCAGGTGCTATTTCTGAGTGACTCATCTGGTGGCTAAGGCCAGGGCTTCTCAAACCCAAGTGTTCATGCAAATTAGATCTAGCTAAAATGATGACTTGGATTCAGTAGTTCCTGGAGTGTGACTTGAGATTATTCACATCTGATGAGTTCCTAGGTAATGACAATATACTTTCCTCCATACTTTGAGTTACTAGAATCTCAGCAGATTTAGGTTGAACCTGTTACACAGAAAGAGAGCAGTAGGTGCTCTTCTTATGGAAACCTACCAGCCACTAATTCCATCAATTGCTTTGGGTCTTCCACCAAGGCTTGGGCTAGAGCCACAAAGCCCATTGCATCTGTTAGGAAAAGGACTGTGCCTCTCTGCTAGGATGGGGTGGTAAGACCTCCTAAATCTCATCATTCTGGGTTTGGATCCAAGTGAGGCTGAATATCTGGCCAACCAGGACTGGCCTATCTGTGGGGCAGAGTGTCAAGGCTGTTTCTTTGTAACAGGTCATGCATGTGAGCACCCAGGCCAGCAACTTCAACCTGCATCATATATGTCCTCTTACTAACTTAAACCATTTCCTCCCCCATGGTAAATATTGCCAAGAAGCTGTTGAGAAGGAGTCTTTCAGCCTTTAGATAGTCTGCGCTCAGTGAAGAACCATTTAAGAATTAAATAGTTGGGGGATCCCTGGGTGGCTCAACGGTTTAGCGCCGCTTTCGGCCCAGGGTGTGATCCTGGGGTCCCGGGATCCTGTCCCATGTTGGGCTCCTTGCATGGAGCCTGCTTCTCCCTCTGCCTGTGTCTCTGCCTCTCTCTCTCTCTCTCTCTCTCTCTCTCTCTCTCATGAATAAATAAAATCTTTTAAAAAAAGGAATGGTTGGAACTGTATTTCATGAAGAAATTATCCCTGCATCTCTTTATTCCTCTTATTTTCTCCAGGTTAATTTCCACAAAATATTTGTCCTGGACATAGGATTTTATCATCACTTCATTATTATCCCTTGTAGGGACAAGATTAAGTTGGTGGTGTGGAGAACTGGCAGTGAAAGTTGGGAAAGGAGACATTTGAGAGTCTTCTGTGTATAAGAGAGAAGAAAAATGGATCCTCTAAAAAGAGTCCCCAAAGTAATATAATATGCAACAGTTATAACTTGAAGCCTGTTTTCTCACAGATTATTAAAAAATATATATGCGTTGTGTTTCAGTACCCAGACCATGCCATAGCAATAAAATGATGAAGGGGCAAAGAGGCTTTAGTAAACTAAAAACTGGATAGGTATTCCCAGAGTAATCAGATAGATGGCCTGTCAATCTAAATATGTTAGATTTAACATCTCCAAACTCATGGCAACCACCCTTTTTAAAATTCTACTTTTATAAGGGGTACTTAGGGACCATAGAAAAATGAAGATAGGGAGTGAGTAGGGCTAGAAACACTCAAATAATCCACTTCTTCCTAGAAGTAGATAAATGGAAAAGAAATATTGTGGGTGCTATACCCCTCTGCTGAAATCGACAGAATTGTGTTAGTAGTTGAATTCCTTTGACCTGTGGCAGGAAAGCTTTTTATTTCCTTTTACTTTCTTTCTTTTTAAATTTCTAAAGAGGAGGAAAATGTCAGGCAGTAGTATGCTGTTACTGCCACAAAATATTATTAAAGCATAACTACCAAACCAGAAAGCATCGCCCTGTAAATTTAATGCAATGTCAGTTTTGATCTAGGTATTTTGCTCTCCAAAGAGATGCTTAATCTTCTAAACAAAATTGAACTGAATGGATTTCAAAAAAAAAAGTCTGTTGTGGTAACGTGCCAGTACAGATTACCAGCCAAATAACCAACTACACACACTCCCATAGGTGAGTGTATGAATTTGAAACTTAGGCTTAACTATGAAAATATTGATTGGGTAGTGCAATGATAAATGATACCACTTTACTTTCAAGAAGGCAATTAAAAAATTGGGTTTTACTACTTGAGTTTAATGTTTTAAATGTAAAAAATTCTGTCTTAATAAAAAAATTCAGAGGCATTAAGAGCAATTGAGATCATATACATGAAACGGAAACCACTATAGAAAGGAAAGGCTCTATTAGAAATAATTATTAGTAGGACTAGAAGATATTTACCTAACATGGTGATTTCCTGGAAGTCATGATATTTACAAAGTTTAATGAGGCCTATTTAGTTAATCTTTTTAGAAATGACTTTAATTATCTTTTTTAATAAGCAAATAAATATACATAAGAAATCCCAATACTTTGGGATAGATAATGAGATCTAATTGATGAAAAAAGACAACTAGATTTACATGAAAATATATGATATCCCAACTAGGTAAGGCACTTCACTACTTAATGAATATAGGAGATATGTGAATAATTTAGGCATATTGGAGAGAATGTGATCCTGACAGGTTTAAAGCATCATATTGATTTTTATTTTACTGTGGCTTGAAAGTTGTGAATTAATATTCAGCATTTATTGAGAATATAACAGTCAACATTTAAAAAAATTTTTTATAATCACCCTAATAGTTTCCTGTTGCTTCCATCTTGAATATGAGGAGCTGGAAATACAGAAAAGAAAGCAGTTGGCCCAGATCATATAATTACAAAGGGGAAGAATAAGAATCTGAATGCAGGCCCTCCCTCTCCTTGGCCATGTTAAGTCCTAACAATACTCAAAACATGCAAATGACTAATGGCAGTCTTATAGAGTACTTCTGTCTTTTGATTTTGTTGCCCAGATCCAAATCTTCTTGAGTCACCCATTATTTTAATAGGCAAATAAACAGACAGTTCCCTCATCCAATGTAAAGTCCAGTATTCTCTACCCCCTTCCGCAGGGGGCTTATAATTTCTTTTGGTCATCTTATATTTCATCTTCTATTTATGCCAAATTCTTTTTTTTTAAAAGATTTTATTTATTTGTTCCTGAGAGACACACAGAGAGAGGCAGAGATGTAGGCAGTGGGAGAAGCAGACTCCCTGTGGGGAGCCCGATGTGGGACTCGATCCCTGGACCCCGGGATCACAACCTGAGCCAAAGGCAGACGCTTAACCACTGAGCTGCCCAGGTGTCCCTATTTATGCCAAAATCTTGATCCTACCTTGTGTTTTATCTCCCAGATGAAAACACTCTTCAGCCTCTATTAGTTCAACTACGGTTCATATGCCACCCTCAACATTATTGTGCCTAACCAATTTTTTTTCGTATGGGGTTGGTTCATAGAATGGGGCTCAGCTCAGCACAGAGTTGGAAACAACTTAATATTAGATTAGTTATTGTCATTCCAAACATTTGTTGGCCATTTCCTTGAATGGGATTTCTTACCAGTTGTATCTTTCCTTGGGTTCCAACTGATCATATATTCATGCATTCATGGGCCCCTCCCTCCCTTTTTTAGACCGTTTTTCCCTTTACTTTTTTTTCAGGGCCATTTAACCTCTAAAAAAACTCCACATTTCCTTTTATCTCATTATACCAAAAAATCCACCTTTCCTTTTTCCGCAGCCTCAGACTATCCCAGGGGTCTTACTTTCGTAACCCCCGGGGGAAGAACCACTTTCCCTGGAAATGGCATTCTGCCCCTTTCCTAGAAGGCAAAAAGGTTGCTACTTTTTGTTTTGTATTTAATAGCAAATTTTCTTTCTCATTACATTCGTACTTTAGATACACATTTATTTTCACATAGTGGTTATGAGAGATAGCAGAATGACAAATGTAAAACCAAAAATTCTTGGGTTTTTAGAATAAAAAAAAAAAAAAACACCCAAACAAACACCCTTGCATTTCTTTGAAAACAGACCTGAGTCCGACGGAACATAGCTGGCTGTGAAGTGTTCTTAACAGGCAAACTTCCTTAATATGTATGTATTTTGATTCCATTATATGAATTATGCAGCTTCAAGATGAAATATTAAGATGTTTATTGAAGAGTTTTCTGTCACTTAAACACAGGAAGAAAAGTTCCAACTGGTGAGACTTATTTGTCTCCCTCCAAGTGTATAGTTTAGAGTCCTTATTTGTATGTTCTAAGACTAAAGATCTTGCCACGGGATACTTGCCAAGGATATTCCCATGTCCTTGCTAGGGAGGTGGTAGCCAATGCTTGAAATGTTTGAGATGACAAATAGCCCAGCAGGTCCGGCCTCTTCCCCTCCTGCCCTGAGCTACTGGCAGTCTATTTCAAATTGTGTGTGCACTGTAGGGTGAAGCATGCACCAACGAGTGCCAACCTCACCCCGCGAGCAGTGTTCTATTGAATATAGGATTAAGTGAAAGTCTCTGGGGGCTAGCCAGAGAACGAGGTACCCATCATCACCAGAGGCATGATCAGCTTAACAGAAGAGTCCTCTACATTCCACACTTCTTCCAAATGTTTCCAGTGTCACATGCAATTCTGTCAGATGTTTCTGAAATGGCAAAAAATAAAAATATGCACCTACCACATTTTACCCCACCGGGGCATCATTTGGACGCCAAGGAACAAAATCTGAATTTTGAACTATCTTGAGTTGAAGCTAACCTTGCTGTTTTGTTTAAAGCCCAAATAGTACCTTTCCATTACAAAAAAAAAGTCACTGCTCTGAATAGTAGGCAACAGAGTGCTCTATGCCTGTGTTGATCATGGTGGCGTCTGGATGGGTAGATACTGTTGGAAGCCAGAAATAGAAACCGGAAGCTCCATCATGCTGACTCGGTAAAAATAATGACAAAGCTAATAACCTACATTTTTTTTCACCCTAAAGGCTTAGCTGCTCCAAGTGTGTGATCTGGATTTTGTAACATTATACTACACCCTTCAAAATGACTGTCTTCTGTATATATCTATATCACTTCTCCAGGATTTCCTACCAGCTTTTAGAGAACTGAGATCAACCTGCCTATTAACGCTCAGTATTGATTTTTTTTTCCAAAATATATGGCAATGTCACAATAGTTCAAAATGTGTATATAGCAAAGACTATATACCAAAGAGTATCCCTTAGACATTCAGGGTTATGGGAGAAATCTCTTAGGTGTCCCTGGGTATATAAATGGGTCATACACATTTGGGATTGACATCTCCTCTTTAAAGAGGTATCACAGAAAAGATGGAAAGCAATGCTGTAAAGGTCTATAACCCTCCTAGCCTCCCCTCCACTGCCTTCACTCAGATTTAAATACAGTTGGTTCAACTGGAGGACAAAACTGAAATTAATATATACATATATGTTATGCAAATCACCTTATGACTTTTTTAAAAATCTGTAGCAAATAGTGAATTGAGGAATTTAAAATCAAAGTGACAGATTGGGGCTATCTAAACAGCCAGTTCACATAATTTTATGTAAAAGAAAAAAACCTTGTATTTTGCACAACAAAGTGAAAAGAATAGAGTTGACCCATTTCTAAAAGACTTCAGAGAACATTTTATACAAATGACAGTGGATCATCTATATCCTATAATACCATGAGAAGAGGAAAGGCTAACCCTGACCCATTTTATTTACTTTATGCCAGTATGGTATTTCATGATGTGTTTTTCAATTTTTTAATATACAAATAAGTGTAACAATGATTCACTTATAAAGAAACTTGAATTGTATTTATTTATATATAACCTCTTGAGGGTGAGTATTGCTAAGTGTTTTTGAAGTAGGACACTGGAGACTGCACAAATAAAACGGAGAACTTAAATCCATCTGTGTCTCTCAATTTCATACAGAAAATAAACCACCATCACAGAGAATCTAAGGGAGTACATGTGGTAAACAATGAGATATTTGAAAGTCCTGGGGTCAAATCCGGGATCTAACACTTACTGGGTAATCTTGGGTGAGGTCTGAGCTTCTGTTGTTTCCTCGTTTATAAACTGTGGATAAAATACCTCCCCCTTCCTTTCCTTGGACTAATGTGAGAATCCGGTGAAGCAATGTATGTTGCCCATCATTTCGGGGCATCCTTGTAGCAATTACCTTTGGTGTATGTGTTGCGACAGATCTGCCCCTATAATTGCTGGGCCTGGGCCAAAAGAACCAGTATAAGCCGCCCTTTCTCACTACCTCCATTGCATCCCCTCCTGCATTGTGAGGAGCTTCGTGTGCATGCACTGGCACCAGTCTGCACACACATCCAAGCCCCAGGCATCCTTTGAACACCCTGTAATGCCTCACACTGATGGTGCAGTCTGATCTAGTACACCCACTTCTAGAGATCTGATCTGGGAAGAAGGCCCATCCAGACCCTGTATGGCCTCAGGGATGATTGGCCAGAGAATTCTGATATCCAGAATACTCAGTGCATGCTCTAGGTAAGACAGGGACTCCAAGGGGGAACACCTTGGTCCTCCCCACCGTAGGTGGAGGTGATGTGTCTGGAAGACAGCAAGAGTGTACCTTCTGAATGCAGCCTCTGGCTGAGGAGTAGTCTCAACCCCACAATTCCTGGGACTATGTTAAAGGCAGTGCTTTTTCCTTCAGTTTAACTTTTTGTTTTTTTAGCATGATACATTTAACTAAATAATTACTTAGCATTCTCAGCTTATTTAGCATAGAATAACTCTATTTTGTGGTTGGCCTGTATGGAATATAGGATGCTTTCAGCTGCAAGTAACTAGAAATTCTAGCTTTCAAAAGGGTGGAGAGAGTTAAATAACCCCTAACAAGAAATCCTGAAGTAAGGTGGGTCTGTGGTAGCTCAGAACCTCAGGGATGTTCTCCTGAAGTGTCCCTTCAGTCATCTTTACAGTATGTTGGCTTCATCCTCATGTTCTAGGCATCATATCTGGATGTGACAACACCCACTGAAAGAAGAGGAAATGTTTTCTCTCATCTGTCTCTTTTTATTGGCAAGAAAGATCTTTTGGTGAAATTCTCCAACAGAATTCATGTCATTGTCCAGAAATGTCCAACAACCACCAAAAGTGAGGGAATGGGACCACAATGATTAGCATACACCAGTCATATTTCATTGGTGTCTTGTGAGAGGAGCATTGGGTACCAGCTTGGAATAAGAGGAGAAATGACTAGAGGTATGCACTCAGCTATGTCTGCCATGGCCAATGAAGCTAGAAAGTTGCTCCCTCTCTCCCTGAATGCCACATACAGGTTTCTGCAATTCTTTTTTTTTTTTTTTTTTAAGATTTAATTTATTTATTCATAAGAGAGAGAGAGAGAGAGGCAGAGACACAGGCAGAGGGAGAAGCAGGCCCCATGCAAGGAGCCCGACACGGGACTCGATCCCAGGTCTCCAGAATCAGGCCCTGGGCCAAAGGTGGTGCTAAACCACTGGGCCACCCGGACTGCCCCCAAGGTTTCTGCAATTCTAAGCTTCCAGTAGCTGGAGACTGTTGGGAGAGTCTTCTCAGTGTTCCCACTCCCTTCCTGTGCTTACCTCACCCACCCCGGTGGTGCTCTACTTCCTGCCTTTCTGGGTGGGCTGAATCCGAAGGAGCTCCTCCCTGTAGTGTGTCAGTGCCTGGTTTGCTTTTTCTGAAATCATCATCTCACACTGTTCTGAACACCAGTAAAAGATTTTGCCGGCAAATAGCTTATTGCCTTAGGCCTTCAGATACTTATTTCCCTTCCCTCCTGAGTGTCTCCCGCTCTGTCTCCGTTATTAGATGAAGGCACACTTCCAGCCCCCACTGGGAGCCTCATTCCTTGAGCCAGTCTACAGACTCCTCTACAGCCCTGCCCTTGACTGTGAAGTTTCTGTCGACTCTTCACAGTCACACTGTAGATGTAAAATGCTTCCTTTTCTACCTGTTGGGTAATAGGCCTTCAACAACATTGGCTTTCTGCTTTCTCCTAAAGATCTGAATGGCACTGAGCCTCTTCTCCTATACCTAAAATATACTAGGTAATGAACAACTTTTCTAGTAAACTCAGGTAGTCAACTGGTTTTCAGAGGGTAGTTTTACAATATTACTCAGAGCATTGCAATACCTGAAAGCAGTAAATCAATAGCCACTGATCTAAGCACACTTTCCTTATTTTCTTCCTTCAGCCCATGAAATAAGAGCTTCCCCAAATGTCTAAGGGCCACATCTTTGATGCTGGTCAATGTGAAGGAAAAAGAGTATGATGAGTATTTTTTAAAGATTTTTTTAAAAAGGAAAAACTTGGGGCTAGTGGAAATGAAAACCATGCTGATATCTCAAAGAATAAATTCCAGCTCACCTCTGGCCTCCACCAGCTTTCTCCATGAGCTAATGAGGTGATGATTAAGAGCATGGGAGAGAGAGCAATGAAATGTGGTTATTTCCTCCAGATGAAAAGCTGGACAGGATTGTGTGTCTGTTAGCCAAATAAATTGCCATTTAAAGTGAACAAACTCTGACTTCACAAGCATAGATTCTGATTGGACTCATATCATTACCTTCTGTAATGAAATGTTTCCCCTTGTTGCCTTCATACAGAAAATTAACCCTAAATAATATTAACGCTCTTAATTCAATATAGATTCTACTAATTTATCCTTTAAAAGTAAATCTACCCAGGGAAAATAAGGTAATTTTTAATTATTCAGCAGAAATTGCTACTGAATCTTTTCAGTGTTTCAGTTCAGAGGGCTTCTATATCATCCTAACCATAAGCAATGAAGTCTTTGAAGCCTGGGTGAAAATTTACATATTGTTCTTTCAAATGGATACCCACGCTGATGATTTACAAGTTCTAAGATGCTAGTTAACTGGCAAGTCTCTGCTTTCCTTTTGACTGGTAACGTGGACATAGGCTGATATTGTAATACTCTTAGAAATCCAAAATATGTATTCATCTACAGAGATTGTGCTTTGACCACACTCTTGATAATAATAGATTTTATTCTTTTTCATGAAATGGAATAAGTTTACATGCTAAAATGCTGGGTAATAGAACCTATTTATAGGTATATTTGATCAAACCATTTTAGGAAAGAAAGAATCTAGGAGAACTGTGCCTTCTCGGGGAAAAAAGTAGTAATATATATGTATATATATATTGCTAGATGTATCAATAAATATTCTAACAACAAAAACAGAAAAGGGAGTTGTTTTTTACTCTCTATTGCTGCATATGGATGTACACCAAAATTTAATGATATAAAACAGATATTTATTTTGCCTGCAGTTTTATGGGTTTGGAATCTGCAAAGAGTTTAGCCAAGCATTTGGTCCCTAATCCACATGGCATCTGCTGAGGTGGCTGGAGCTGAAGGGTCCACTTCCAGATGGTTTCTTCATTCACACACATCTGGCACCTGGATTGGATAGCAAGAACAGCTAGTTGCTGGTCTTATACAGTTTAGGCAGCTCTCTTTCCATGTGACCTCCATGTGTGGCTAGCTTGAGCTTCCTCACAGCATGGTGGTCTCAGGGTGGTCTGACTCCTAACATTGTGGCCAGCTTCTCCCAGAGCGAGCAAAGATCCAGGGAATGGAAGCAATCTGATTCTCAAGGTCCATATAGTTTCAATGCCTAAAAACTGGCATTTCTAGCACATTCAATTTGTTATACAAGTTGCTAAGGCCTGGACAGATTCAGCAGGAAGGGAATTCAACTCCACCTCTTAACATATGGTCATTTTTATTCTAACACAGAATTGAATAAACATATTATGAAACAATTCTTTATTTTACAAAATAATTCACTCCTGTTTCTTTTGCATAGCGAACATTCCAAGGACATCTAGGAGATTATGTCATTTAAAAATAACTATTCATGGGATCCCTGGGTGGCGCAGCGGTTTGGCTCCTGCCTTTGGCCCAGGGCGCGATCCTGGAGACCCGGGATCGAATCCCACGTTGGGCTCCCGGTGCATAGGGCCTGCTTCTCCCTCTGCCTATGTCTCTGCCTCTCTCTCTCTCTCTCTCTCTCTGTGTGACTATCATAAATAAATAAAAATTTAAAAAAATAACTATTCATAAAAAATTTTTTAAAAATAACTATTCACACCTAACTTACTAGAAACATTCTCTTGCACAATGCAAAATACAAATATATACATCCCTGCTTTCGTTGGTCGGTAAGGCATACATCAGTAAAGCCACCATTCCCATTTTGCAGAGAGATTTTAAGATCTGGCAATCACTGGGTATTCCCACCACTGCCCCCCACCCCCTACCCCACCCCGCAATCTGACTTCAACATCTAAAGATCTTCCAAAAAACTTCTCTGCCAAAAATGACTGCCTCAGAATGAGGTTCTGAATATCAAACGTTTTGCTCTAAGATTTAATTCACCCAGGCCAATGTAGGGAATCCGAAAGGAACGGATGCTTGTCACATTAATTATGTGCTTGTCAGGTGGATCTAAGTGGGAAGAAATTCTGTGCTTGAGACTTTCCAAGACAACATAAAATTGCTATTTCTCATACTGGTTTTGCTGTCTTTTTGCAGAGGGGTCAGCCCAGGAAAAATCTTTGAGCATTCGGTTCCTCTTAGGCTTTCTACTCGCTAGGACGGATGGCAGACCCCAGGGCTGAGAGTGCAGATGGAGCGTCCGCTCTGCCAAGGCAGATGGTCAACCTTGGAGGCCTTGCTCTAGCTGTAGCGATATGTTTCTGAAGGGCCAGACTCTGTAGCTCAGTACACACTGTCTGGAGCTCACAGCGTGCAGTGTGCTCGTAATGACTCTCTCCACATAAGCAGCCTAGCAGCACATCAACTGACCAGATAGAAGCAGACAGGAGAGAAAGTGGAGTTTATCCAAACCTGCAGGAGGGGGTGAGGACCCACAACCATACAGAAGCTCATCACTGTTGTCGGCTGAGACCAGGGCCATTTCAACATCAGCATAAATCCAGGCATAAATGATAAACGCTGCAGCCTTTTCATACTGTTGACGGAACAGAAGCTATGCAGTTTCTGTAGTCTTATGCAGACCACTTTTAGACCAGTTGGCCTTTAAATTGGCCCTGTTAAGCTTCTCTGTTCCCACTCTACAGGACTTAACAATTCCCCACAGCCCTATGTATGTGATTTCTTTTGGACTATAGTGTCTATCTATCTACTAACTAAAAGGGCCATTGGATCTTAGAAAAGTCCAGTTACTTATTCAAGGTCCTATCATTTGTTGCAAGGAGTAAGAACTGGCAATGAGATATTATGATTTGTAGAAAAGCTCTCCCTTTCTGTTTAAAACATGTCACACTGTGGGCAGTTCCATTGCTGCTGCTCACTACAAAATGCAGGTAGGGATTCAAAACGCAAACCCAGGACTCTAAGATCATATCAACTTAATTCATAATTGGAGAGAAGTTTGCATGTAAATTGTGTTTTGTCAAACCAAGTTGTATTTGGAAAGTGTTAAGACATGAAGGATAAAGGAAAGGAATTTTTTAAAATGGAAAGCCACTTCTTTCTTAAAAATTCTAAAGGAAGGCAAGAGAGAGAAGTTATGGTATATATATCAAGAAACTCTCAAAGCCTGAACTTTATATTTGTGTAAATGTAGCCATTGACCTTGAGTATACTAAGTATTGTCATATGTTACTAGGGACCACCTGACATGGAATGTTTAGAAAGAGCACTATCTAGCAGTACTCTATGTTGCTGTGTCCTAAGCACTGAGGTGAGGGCATTATACATGTGATTGCATCATGTACTCAAAATATTTGGGATAATTATTAAACACATCATTTTATATAACCCCCACAGTGACCCTCTGGAAATAGGAGCTCCTCTTACCCTTGTTTCCAAATGAATACAGTGTGATTTAAAGAGGTTAAATGATGTGCCCAGTATCCTACATTGATTAAGTGGCAAGAGCTACAGACCTGAGCTCTTCACCGCTCTACAGAACTGCCCTAATTACCACAGCCAGAGAGCTCAGAAAAGGTAAAAATTTCTGTGTTCGAATTCCAACCCTGCCATTCACAAGACCAGAAACTTGTGACTGTTACAAAAAAATTTCTGAGCCTACATGCTCCACCAACAAATGGAAGTAATTATCATCTATTCATTGGAGTTATTGCAGATTTAATTAAATAATATTTAGGTGTCATTATAGTGTCCAACTCAAGTTACTTAATAAATGCTAAACTACTAAAAAAATACAAGGTCTGAAGGTCTTTTTGGCATTCTGCTCCTGAAACATTGTGATTAAGCGCCCAAGTGGCTCAGTTGGTTAAGTGTCTGCCTTTGGCTTAGGTCCTGATCCCAGGGTCTGCTACCTCTGTCTCTCTCTCTCTCTCAAATAAATAAATAAAATATTTTTAAAAATAAGTAAAACTCAAATTGTTTCTGTTTTCAGTTGGAATATCACAGATAGATGGAGAGAGAGAGATATCTTATATATGTCTGTGTCTTGTGTACACACACACAAGAAGAAAAGAGAGAAGGAAGGGAAGGAGAAGGAGAACCAAAAGAAGCCTATAATGAGAAGACCTCTGTGCCTCATCCCAGTCTCACAGCTCATAGGTACCCGTAGGAAAGATGAGAAGTCAATCCATCTAACTCCAAAGTCCTTGTTCCTCTCACTAGATCATGCTGTTCTCCATTGAAAGAGATTGACTAAGAAAACTTTGCATTTAGGTGGACTTTATATATTCATATTCTTTCTCATTGCAGTCAGTAAGCAGGAATCTTTGGTATATTAATACCCAAATCAGCAGTAATTTTTAAGATATTGATAAAGACATTTCTTATTACCCAAAAGCACATTCCAAGGACTACTTTTCTCCTAAGTCTCACATTAAAATAGCTAAGCATGGCAGTGGTAGCCTGGGTTTTAGATCAGCTCTGGGAATCAATTAGCACTGTAACCTCATTAACCTGTCGGTGATTGAGGCATTTGAAGCGAGTAAATCTTAAAGGCCCTTCCGCTCTTAGACCCCTTAAAGTAAACTGAATTAAAACCCTACCACCTTCTACTTTTCCTATAACTCAAAAGTATAGAAGTGCTACAGATTCTTATTACCCCAAAATATTGCCCATGTTTTTCCACTAAAATCCAGGTGAAACAAAAATGATGTTAAAAAATTCATGGGAGTTAGCATTATATTATCTGGTAGTTACATTTCTCTCCTTCACCCCCACCCCACCACCTTTTTTTAAATAAGTAGCATGTGCACAGTAATTTTCCTTGTCATGAGTCTATGCCTTCTTCATAGCGCATTTTGCCAAAGCAACATCGGACATAAATGAACATTCTCAGGTATCCTAGCAACAGGATGTGATTAATCATACCTCTCAGTGCAGGGCAGATAAAATGCCTGCGAGGGAACGCAAACTCAGAATTGGCTACTGAGAAATTGGTAGTGCAGTGAAGGAAGCTTGATAAGATTCCATGACAGACTTTATTATACAAAGATGGGAGCAGGTAGAAGAGTGTGTTTCAGAGACAAGACTATATCTGAGTGTAAAAATACAGTATATACATATCACATATACATGAATGTAATGCATGTTTATATACATGTACCTATTCGCATATACATACATATAATACATATATGTGCATATACATATATATAAATATATATTTGTAAATATGTGCAAAATGTCCTTTCCATTAGAAGTGACATAAAATACTGAGCTGTCAGACAAACACCCCTCCTCATTATTGGCGAGAGACATCACTGGATTACCATTTATGTGCCTGTGGTTTTAAAAAGATGAGAAACAATCATTGTGATTAAGATACTGCTTCTGTATTGTGGTGCAGAAATTGATATATATTTAGTGTTCCTCCATGGAACAATATCAACAGCCTCAAGCCTAAAATAGCTTTTAAAAATATCAATGCTCAATTTGTATAAATAAGTAGTCATGACAGGTGGAATTTTAATGTTCAATTAAATACATTTTCTCAGAAGAAAAGTTTTTCCCTACAAATTCCACTTTTATGAGATTACTGTCCATTTCTGTTCTCACAGGAGGAGTGCTGCATCCAGGTTTAAAGAGAAGTAAGGGGGGAAAAAAAGAGAAGTAAGGTGCAAACCATACTTTAATGTTTTGTTTTTAAACTAGAATCTGTGATAAAATAAAGCACAACTAGGGAAAAATGCATGTTCATTATTCTGAAAGCCTCTCTGTTATTTTATCACCTGCTTTTCTAATATAATAGTTTTCCAGGGTGTCAGCTGTAATGTAAATACCAGGTAAAAGCTCTGTTCTTCGTTGTACTTGCACTCAGTGCTAGCAGTACTAAAATTTACCTGTTGTTCTCCAGCATTTTAAGGAGGGCTGGGGCATTTCATAACTCTCAGTGTGTGTTGGCTCAATCCCAATCATTTGTGTGCAAAGCTCTGTGAGGCATGAGGAGACAGAGAGGCATGGAGTGCACACACTTCTTGCCCTAAAGGAGGCCACAATCTAGTTGGGGAAACAAACTTGTGACTAATTATGAGCCAAACATTGGAGTTAGTACTCTGGCAGAGGTATAAATAAAGGGGTAAACGATCACAGCAGAAGGGTGATTAATTCTGCAGGGTGTGGAGAGTTGGGGGTGGCACAAAGCAAAAGGGCTGGCATCTGACTCAGCTCTAAAGGATGAACAGATTTTTGATAGGCAGCACTCACACATCCGGACATTCCAGGAAGCAGGAACAGCTTGCACATGGCATTGAGGATGGGAGATGGGATTCTTGGCATAACTGGTCAGTGTTGTGTATGGTGCTTGAGGGATGGTAGAGGAGATAGGTTGTGGCCAAGCCTTCCAGGGTCATAAATTTCACATTCGGGCACGTGGATTTCAATCTTCAGGAGTGATCCAACTCAGGGACAGGAAAGCCATCCCTAAAATCAACAAAATCAATGAGGAGCATGTAGAAAATCACCCCGGAGAGTAATTTCATATTAAATTTGTGAACTAGCTCAATGGCAGTGAGAAAGAAGAGCATAGACCCAAGGGCCCTGTGAAAAGAGAATAGGGTGTCTGAGGGTCATATTCAGCATGAACATTGCGTAGAAGGGAGAAGCCAATGACTCTGAGGCCTCGTGTTTGGATGCCTGAGGGACTAGTGGACAACTCTAAAGATGAGCAATTTTGCAGGGAAAAACAGTGATTTAACTGAAGGATATGTATGGTAGTGTGGTAGAGAATGCAGAGGGAGATTTCCAGGATGCAGAAAATCTTGGTATATTTTAGAGCTAGAGATATGGGTCTCAGAACCTTCTCTTCCTATGAAGGTAGCCACCGGGAGAACAAGAGACAAGATCACCCTCATTCAGAGCCAGATGAGGGGACTCAACATGAAACCTAGTGAGTCATCCCCAGTTAAGCAGTGCATCCTCTGTGTCCCTTAATCAATATCCTATTGTCTTCTTTAACTATTTTTTATTTTTCTAATTTGCTATCTTGTGTATATGTAACTAAGACAAAAAATCTAAATTGATCCCTGTAACAGAACTAACAGCATAATAAAACTAATAAATAACATTTGTATAGCACTCAACAGTTTACAAAGCCCTTGCATGTAACCTAGGGCAGAACACTGCTTTAGGTCTCAGTGAAAAAACACTATAGCAACGTTCTCCAGCCCCCCTTCTGGAACATCAAACCCCAAAATTTTGTGCAAGTTTCCTCCATTTCTTGCTAGCTCTGCATGTGAAATTATTTACTTTTCACCACATTCCAGATAAGCAGGCTCTGATCCCCACTTTACAGAGAAAAAGTCAGGGAGATGGATTGATTTGCCACAACTCACATCACTGTTGGTGTATTAAGTGATAAATTAACCCAGACTTTCATAATAAAATGATCTATTACTGTATGACAGTTTACCCACAAATTAGCAGCAGAAACCAACAATAAGCATTTATCATCTTACACAGTTTTTCTAATGTGGCCAACTGGATAGTTCTGGGGCAGGGCCTCCCATGCAATGCAGTCAAGGTGTCAGCCAGAGTCACAGCCATCTGAAGGTTTGACTGAGGCTGGCGGTCAGACTGGTCATGTGCCTGGTGAGTTGATGCTGACTGCTGATAAGAGGCCTGGGTTCCTTGTCACATGGACCTCTCTGTAGGGCTACTTGAGTGTCCCCATAATACATTATCTGGCTTCCCTTGGCGAGAGTGATTCAAGAGAGCAAGAAGGAAGAATGATGGTTCTTAAGGTCCAACCTTGGGAGTCACAGTCCGTTATTTCTGCAAAAGCCTATTGATTAATACAAGTCAGTCTTAATCAGTGTGGGAGGGGACTGCACAAGGACACAATTACTAGGAGGAGGCAAGACAAGGAGCATTGGGAGCATCTTGGAGACTGACTACCATACCATATTATTTATCTCCAATACTTCCATTGTCAACTTTCAGGATTTAAGATTCATTCTTATACAAATTAAAGACATTACAAAGAAATTTTTGTCTTTAAACATGTTGCGATTCAGAATTTGAATGACATTTTTTAAAATTTGTAGAAATGTTTGAGGCCTCTAGTATACCAAAATTTGTAAGCAAATAGTAAACAGTGGCTTGCCTGATTAAAAAAAAAAAAAACTTAAATGAGGAGTTACCCCATCACACTTGGTAATGAATGAAGCCTTTAAATGGACTATTCATGTCATTTATCTGTTTAAATCATTGAAGTAAATTGTATCAAACAAGACCTCTGGAAATCACCCAAATGAGTATAATGTGCCATTAATCAAGATGCCAGTTGCTACAAATGCACAAATGTTGGAGAGGATGCGGAGAAAAGGGAACCCTCTTGCACTGTTGGTGGGAATGTGAACTGGTGCAGCCACCCTGGAAAACTGTGTGGAGGTTCCTCAAAGAGTTAAAAATAGACCTGCCCTACGACCCAGCAATTGCACTGCTGGGGATTTACCCCAAAGATACAGATGCAGTGAAATGCCGGGACACCTGCACCCCGAGGTTTCTAGCAGCAATGTCCACAATAGCCAAACTGTGGAAGGAGCCTTGATGTCCATCGAAAGATGAATGGATAAAGAAGATGTGGTTTATGTATACAGTGGAATATTACTCAGCCATTAAAATGACAAATACCCACCATTTGCTTCGACGTGGATGGAACTGGAGGGTGTTATGCTGAGTGAAATAAGTCAATCGGAGAAGGACAAACATTATATGGTCTCATTCATTTGGGGAATATAAATAATAGTGAAAGGGAATAGAGGGGAAGGGAGAAGAAATGGGTAGGAAATATCAGAAAGGGAGACAGAACATGGAAGATTCCTAACTCTGGGAAATGAACTAGGGGTGGTGGAAGGGGAGGAGGATGGGGGGTGGGGGTGACTGGGTGGCGGGCACTGAGGGGGGCACTTGACGGGATGAGCCCTGGGTGTTATTCTGTATGTTGGCAAATTGAACACCAATAAAAAATAAATTTATTATTACAAAAAAAAAGATGCCACTTGCATCAATTAAGTAGATGCCAGTGCATTCTATACTTTTGGTGGCTGCATGAGAAAAACTGATACATTCTCCACCATATATTTTATGATTTTAAAAGACCAGAAGATCTAGTAGAAAAACTTGGATAAATTTTACACGCAGCTGGCATGTGGTGCATAAACTCTCAGTAATTAGCTGCATCTGTGAAACATTGAAAGCTGACTAGAACATGGTGGCCAGAAGGGTGCCATCATGAAACCAAAGCTCTCACCTCCACCATGGTGTTTCCACACACCAGCACCCTGGTACAGTGTCTTACCTAAACCTGTAACCACACTGAAGTGGCAGGTAGAAATGGGCCCCACCAGAAATGTGGGGTTTGCTCCTGCTCGGGCTATTGCCCTGTCTCATTCATTTACAAACTGCCAGATTTCATGAGCAAGAAGCCACTTCCTCAACCTCATCTTCCTCACCACTCACTACTCTTCAGGCTCTCACAGTGTCTCTTGTGTTTCCCGCCCCTGCTCTGCTAAACCTGCTCTCTCTCAATCTAACAAAAACCAAGTGAACCCAGAAGAGTCAGATGCTGTGGGTCCCCACCATACTTCCTAAAATTATCTGTGGCCCACAACTCCATGCTCTGTGGATCTCTGTGGATCTCTGCTTCTCTGCCTTCTAATGTCCTACATCACAAAATAGAAGTAGCACTTTTGTTCTCTTGGTCACTCTCCTCAGCCCAGTCTTGTGTGCCACCTGCCTTTGTGTTCCTATTCCCCGCTTCAGCCCCTGCCATCTTCTCAAGATGGACTTTTACCGCATTGTAATTTCAATTCAGTTCTTTCTCCCAAGCTCCTGTCCTGTAACACCTCAAACTCAGTTAAGTCTAAAACCGAACTCGTCATCTCCATGCCCCCATCACATTTTACCACTTCCCCCAAATTGTATCACCATGCCCAAAGTCACCTATAAAACCATTCATCTTGACTTTTCCTTTTTCCTTGAACTTTACATTTTGTAAATCCCTGGGCCTTCTAAGTTCTGCCTTCCTACCTCCCTACTCCTGTTGCCGTGCTCAGTGACCTCTTGCCTAAACTCTGGGATAGCCCTCTCCCCATGCAAAACTATAGTTACTAAAGCAAGCTCTAAACATGGCTCTTACTCAAATAGCCTTGTCCGACGTAGCCCATACTATTTCTTTTGATGAGAATCCACACTTTCCCTGCTTCAAATTTCCTAGATCACATGTATCTTTCAAGGTCCAGATCAAATATCATTTTCTCTATAACTTCGTGGACATCCCTTTATTTCTTAAAATGATCACTTCGTCCTCTCATCTTCTTTAAACATTTTGTACCTTTTGGGGCACATCCCATTTCATATTGTACTGTCTGTCCTTTATCTTCCCAAGTAGGTTGTAAAAGGCCTTGGTCTTATTTTATTCAGGTGTTTATCACCACAGTTCATTCTGTGGGGATTTGTACCTTGTAAGTTTATTGTTGAATAAATGACTCTTACTAACAAGATTTTTAAAACCCAGTAGCATATTTAATGCATCCTCATTTACTTTTGACTCACATAAATTGATTTGAGAGCATTTTTCAGCCCTTTAAACTGTGCCCAGTCATCTCTAGAAGCATGTTGGACACAGCTGAAGGAGTGATTGCATTTGGAAATTGCCATAAATTGTGGTTTCCTCTTAGTTATATCTTGTTCTAATGAACCCACTCTGCAACTGACCTGCCACTTCTCATTTCAGGGAGAGTGGAGAAGAAAAGAGAACAAAAAGCAACTCCAGGTAAGATTTGGACTAATTAGCTCCAATTATTTTCTTTCTTTACTTTCATCTTAAAAAAGAATCTATTTGCAGTTTAATATTCAAAACTCACATTAGAAAAGTAGTAATAGTTTATGGTCCTACAGTTGATTGATATTAAATTAATTAAAATAAGTTAATACGTTTAGCTTTTTCACTTTCACATCAGTCATGTCCTTCTCATTGTATCATTCTATTTGAAAGATGAGGTAGAATGTGATTTTTTTTCATCATTACCCATTAAAAAGTAAGTTTTAAGACCACCAACATTAAAAATTTCAAGTTATAGGGCAGCCTGGGTGGTTCAGTGGTTTAGCGCAGCCTGCAGCCCAGGGAGTGATCTGGAGACCCTGGATCGAGTCCCACGTCGGGCTCCCTGCATGGAGCCTGCTTCTCCCTCTGCCTGTGTCTCTGCCACTCTCTCTCTGTCTCTCTCTGTGTCTCTCATGAATAAATAAATAAAATCTTTTTAAAAAAATTTCAGGTTGTAAAAAAAAATAGATTGTAACGGTTGACAACCATTTTATTTTCCCAAATATCTGAGAATCTTAATTATTTTTCTTAAAACCACTTGTAGAGTTGGTGGTTTTCAGGACAGTTTTGACTACTTAACCAAAAAGAAGCTTTACATTTTGGAGAGGTTTTAAGAATTATTCCATTCCTAACTTCTAGTATATATCCAGAAGCAAATGATGTTTTAACACAGTGCCATTGTACATCGTAGGGGCTAATATATGCTGACTAATACAAAAATAAGTCTTTAAATTTCCATATTTTTATGACTTGGCTTTTAGCTGAAAGTCCTGTGGTAGGATAAAATTTCATTTACTGAGTAAGTCTTTGCATAAGGGCAATCTTCGAGCATCCAGTGCCTTAAAATTGCCAGTAATCCTAGAGAATTCTAATTTGGCATATACAGCTGTGCACCCCACCCTTCCCAAATATCTACCAACCCATTATTCTGTAACATGAAAGAACTACCAACATAAAGACACATTGTTCCCAACCACTATCTTCTTCTCACTGCATTTTTTTTGGTCTGGTAGCAAGACAAAATTTGTTTGTTTGTAATGTGTGTTTACAAACAATGTAGTCAATAGATAAGAATCTGAATTAATCAAAAATGTATAAACAACCTACTCCCCTGTCCCTTTTTTCCTTCCAACCTTATCATTCATCTCAGACAACTGAGTAATGTACTACCTGTATGACTTGCCTTTTATATGTTGTTTGCATTCTTTAAAAGCCTGATCGTTAATACAAAAAAAGTGTGAAGGCAAGAAAATGTCTGTTTTCCTCACAGATGTGATTACCTTCATAATTGCTCCTTGAGGAAAGATTATTTATACTGTTTCTAAAAGGTTGTTGTTATGATCCTATAGGTATTGCCTTAAAGAAACTTTATAGTTTGAGAGAAAGCTAAATTGGCCACAGTGGTAAACCAGATGCCTCTTTAAGTTTCCTCTCTACTCATGGACTCCAATATTCTGTGTAACCAAAGGTGACACAGAGAGCTAGAGACAAAGGCAAAACAAGAACTCTAGTTCCTTGACTCCTTATTCTTTCCAGTATCTCATCATCTTAACCTTTCTTTTCAAATCAAAGTGCGAGTTACTTTGGTACTGTGTTGAATTTCTAGCTTAATAAAATATTTTTCAAAAATCGCAAAATCTTTTTAAGGCAATGGGATCTTTGCAAGGAACACCAGTCACCAAGGTTATGAGGAAACTCCTTTTATTAATGGAGTTAATCTACCTCAACTGATTCACAGCTTGTCAGTGTGTCTGATTTTTATGAGAAAGTGAAAGAAACTTTCTATAAGAAAGTGAAGTCAAAGATAGCTAATGGACAGTGCTCAAATTATTGGAGAAGTTTTCGAGACCCCTTATTATTTCAAAGAACACAAATCCAGCCCTCACAAAATCTGTATTTGTAAAGGTAGTTTGAGTTTTTAAAATTGGGATCTATTCTTTGCCGGTGTAGTCATAAATATCACTACCTCCAGTTTATGATGCTAGTCTGAATATATGCATCTTTAGATATCAAGACTATCATGGGAATCCCTTCTACTGTCCTGCTAGGACTTCTTTATCATTTGTTGTCCATTCTGCTCAGATTCTATGTCCTACCTGCTGAATTAGACAATGCTCCCACACCCTCTTGTTTAGAGCAGGCCCATCTCCCAGCTAGGGAGATCAGTATTAGTTTCTGGACTCTTTCAATCTACTACATCTTGTTGCACTAATGATAGAAACCAATGAATATAGAAAAAAATAGTGTAGACAAAAATATGACCCATTGAAACAGGAACTTCTAGGACCCTCACTTTTTGATTGATAAGATTGGTTAATTCTTTGTTTATAGAATCTTGGACTAAGATGAAAGTTATGGAGGTAAGTTTTTATTCAGGATAAGAAATAACTTCCTAATAAGGAAACCTCTCTGGGACTGGAAAGAATGAGATTATGTTGGTAAAAGTGTACAGAGGTTAGGCCATCATCTGTAAGGAATGGTGATGAGACATTCATGAAGAGATTGATGAGATCATTCCTAAGATGTTTTCCAACTTTGTGTCTATGATTCTACTTACTATTATTACTTTAATGAAATGGCTCTACTTTGTGTATCTCAATCAACATGAACACATACACACACACACACACACACACACACAGTTCTAAATGGTTCACATTTCATTATATAACTAAGTGAATCATGTTCCAAAGCTTAAGCTAAGTTGGTTTGGATTGAGTTGCTCAGGAGAGCATATAGCCAATGGGGCTAAGACAATAGAATAATATATCTCTATAGTCAATTTAGCTTCTTTTGAGGAGAAAGTTGTTTCATCCTGGCTGTAGTTTCAAATATGATGTTATTTTTGATAAGCTAGGAATAAGTCACAAGATAATATGAATAACCTGGTAAGTTTAGTCATTGTGGAAAAATAATTCAAAGCATATGCCTCTCAACACTGAGCTCAGAAATCTGTGTCAAATTCATACAACACGGCCAACAATATCAAAGCTGAATTTGGTTATTTGAGTTGGTAAAGAATATTAAAAATATATGATGATATGATTATAAAGAGGCAAAACATCATCCCAATATCATCAATTATCTGTTTGCCCTTAAATTTTTCAAGGACCCAATTTCTTTACCAGAAAAACAAGAAAAAATGACCAGCTGTATTCCACAGATTTTATATAAAAACTCCATTGAATTTGAAGAACTTTAACGTATCAGAAGAAAGACCCCTTTTTGGATCAAGGAACTCTTGATATTAAAAAAAATACAGAATAAATAAAATCTTTTTAAAAATACAAAGAAAAATTCTCATAGAGAAATGCGCTTCATAAGTTATTATTTAGAAAAAGATATACTAATTAGAAGGCTTTCTAAGGTAGACTATAGAGACACCATCTGTTAAATATATATTGCTCCAGATTTTTCCAAGAAGGAGAACACTTTCAACTCTAGTTAAGTATTAAGTAAAGAAGAGTCCCAGTGGGCCATAGAATGGAGTATAGGTAGAGATGATAATGAGTATTGTAAAATGAAGTTGCATACTTTTCATTTATGACATTAGATCATCCCTAAAGTTGGAGAGATTTTATTCATTTGCATTATTTGTAAAACGTTACTGGTAAAGAAGAACAATGTTATTTCTTCTCAACTCAAAAAGTGAAATTTATTAACAAAAATTCAGCAATTGGTAGAGTATCTGCTTTGCGATCTTAGTCCCTTGCTTACTTTTTGACTCTGATTTTCCCTCCTTTGAAATGTCCTAAAACATCAAAAGCACCTCAGTTTTAAAACTTTTAATGCATATTTAACATGCAGTCATTTAAAGACTTCTTCTTCTTTAAGTTAAAGACTTAATAAATTCTTCCATCTGTATATTAATAGCATGTTCACTTTCTTGTGTTACTCATTTATTAAATGCAAATTTTCAAGTGGATTCTTACATAGCATTTTTTCTCCATACTATTACTATTTTTGCAGTGGTTTTTGCCTTGGTTCCTATACACCAACAAAAAAACCCTCAAAAATAAGTATGAGAAGACCTAATTTGTTCTTGTTTTAACTATGGATGGCCGGGCAGCCCAGGTGGCTCAGTGGTTTAGCGCTGCCTTCAGCCCAGGGCATGATCCTGGAGACCAGGATCGAGTCCCATGTCGGGCTCCTTGCATGGAGCCTGCTTCTCCCTCTGCCTGTGTCTCTGCCTCTGTGTGTGTGTGTGTGTGTCTCATAAATAAATAAACAAAATCTTTAAAAAAAATAATTATGAATGACCAACATTAAACTTATGAAGTTAGCAAGCAAATCATGTTGGGACAAATACATCTGAGTAAATTATCATTATTTAAAAGCCTATAATTTAAGAATAATGAGAATCATTTTTCCAGTTAGAATCAAGTCTGAAAATGTGTATCATCCTAACTTGTTTATAGCTTACAAAATGTCTGCTCACTCAACAATCTTATATTGAGTATTTGAAAGTTGCTTACAGAGTAGGTCTTAAAAGTTCTCATCATAAGAAAAAAAAATTGTAACTATGGGTGGTGACAGATGTTAACTAGATTTATGGTGATCATTTTGTAATGTATATAAGTATTAAATCATTATGTTATGCACCTGAAACTAATACAATGTTGTGTGCTAATTATATCTCAATTAAAAAAAAAAAAAGCTGGTCTTGACCCTATCTTATTTGGTGCCACAAAGTGGGCAGAGAAGGAATCTGACTAAGCATTTGTAGGTTGATATATTCGGTTTGCTGAACATTTTTGTAGTCCAGGCTTTGTGCTTGATATTGTAGATGTGATGGTGAATAAGATATAGCATTTATGTACTCAATTTGTTTACTTTCAGCTGGGGAAGAAAAGCAAGGACAGATGATTATAATACAGTGTGAAGAGTGCCTTTTAGAGAATTACTGGGTGTCATGAGGATGTCAAAGAAGACTTCATGGAAGGGAGGGAGGGGTGACTTGAGTTGATCTTTAAAGAAATTAGAGTTTACCAGGTAGAAAAGGGGAAGGGCTGGCTGTCCAGAGAGACAAAGACAAGAAAAGAACTTGGCCTATTGAAGTCAGTGGTTTAATAAGACCGGAGCACAGTTATAAGCAAACAAGAGGCAGGACACGCGGCCAGAAAAGTTGGCATGAGCCAAAATCAACAGAGGCCACTATGCCTAGTTGGGACTTTATTCAGTAGTTGTTGAAAGCTAATGAAGTGCAAGGATTTACCCGATCTATTTGCATTTTATAGAAATCCTTCCAGAGGAAGTATGGATTGGAAAGGAAATTCATTGGGGCAGGGAAATCAGGTTGGTATGCCACTTTAATTATTTAAGAATGAAAAGACGAAGGTCTGAGGTGTCTTTACTAAGACAGTGGCATCAGAGAGGGAGCTAGGGAAACAGAAAGAAGATATATATACAAAATAGAATCGGCCTGTCTGATTGGATACAGGAGGTAAAAGAGGATGACTCCTAGGTTTCCAGACAAAGAAATGAGATGAATAGTACATCTTGCTTCAGAAGAAGGAAGGATTGGTCAACCATGACAGATGGCACAGAGAAATCAAATAAAATAGGCACTGAAATATATCCATTGGAATTGGAGGAAAAATCTGTTGGTCACCAGGGAGAAATGATTTTTCAGGAGTTCTATAAATGCAATCTAGATAACAATGGGTTGAATGAGGGAGTTATAAACAAATGAACACAAATGCAGACCTGTTCTCTCAGAGAGTTTATCTGTGAAGGGGAAGGCAGAGAGACAGAGACGTAATCATGAAATCATCAAGTTAGGAAATTGATGTTTATTGAGGACCTGCTATTTCTGGCTCTGGGCTTGGTACCTTCTATTTTACCCTCCAAATGAGCTCGTAAGGCTTGTTTATGGTCAACATTTTAAAAATCAGAAAACTGAAATGTAAGGAAATCAATTAACTTGCCTTTGGCCCCCCATATTAACTGGTGGGGCCAGAAATGGAATTAAGACAGTGATTTGCTGGAACTAGTTGGTACTATCTGGGAGATAATTTGGAAAGAATGGTGGCCCACTTTTCTTCCCAGTTCAGTATCCAGTGAGCTCATGTAAGTAGCTTAAATTTGCCATGGTGGGAGTATTTACACCACAGACATTGACAGACATTACAAGCCAGGGTTGGTTGATTCATTTGTTCCCAGAGAGCAGGTTGTTACACACTGACAGTGCATGGCTGGATCTGGGTTCGTGTGAGAGCAAAGTCAAAGCAGTTCCTGCTGCCCTGCATGTGTGATCTGGCCAAGGTCACAGGTTAGCGAACAGAGAGCAAGAGTTGAGACTTGAATCCAGACCTGTAGCCCACATCCAGCCCAATACAGGCCTCAGGGCTTTTACTGAAAAGATAAGTGAAATATTCTTTCCTCATCTTCTATCCCCAGATGGCCCAGGTTGGTGTAAATGAAGGCTCATATTTATCTATCTTCCAGTTCTAAGGTACCAATTTTCTGCCTCGGCCTCCCAGGCAATCCATCTCTGGTGTGTTTGCTTTTTTAAAATAGCTTTCCTGAAGAACTGGCTCTCTGAACTATGTTAATGAATTCTGTTTTTAAAAAAATAACCAATTTTCTCTGGGTTTATGGTTTCACAACAATATTTATTATTGAGCAAAATAAAGTATCTTAGATGCATTTTTCCACCCACAAAATGGAAGACTTACATACAGGCTGTTCATTAAAAGAAGTCCTGAAGAGGTTATTTTTAAACAAACTTCATTTTCCAGCCAGTCAAATTTATGATAGAGAATGAATAACAACACAGCTGTGCCACATTATTTCGAAAATACCTTAAATGCCATTGTATAGCACTGCATTTAAAACAGTGCCTTGATGCAAACTAAACAAATCTGAAATGGTAAGTAGTTAATGGAGGAGAAATCACCATGTCTGACCACACAGTCAAAGTGCAAATATGAAAACATACCCCCGAACTTCTCTCCACGTGTTTAATCTGGGTTGCTATTATGGCATCTGGGGCAGGGTTTATTTGCACACAGTTGAGACTTGAAAATGGTTTCTCTAGGTGGCAAGGGAGAAGTATTCTATTTAGGGGCATCATAATAGATTTCAGCCTAAAGCAGCATACCTCCTGGTATAACTGAAAAAGAAACTTACCTGAGTTGATTCTCACAGGACATATATGTGTTGCTTTCACTGGGGTGAAGAAATGAAAAAGTTTGGTAAATTTGTTAGTCAAAAATTATTTCAAGCTTACATCTTAAATTAAATATTCTGTTTTAAAAAAGAAAAAAGCTATAAGGAATTCCCAATTAAAATGGAAAGTAACACAAATACAAATGGACTTTCAGATCTGATAGATCTCGTTCAGGCAGCACAGACCAAAGCAGGTCCCCACAAAGTTAGGCTCATGCTAGTTTGAATGTACTGTGGAAGTTGCATCAAAGGGCATTCTATGTGTATATATATATTAGTCAATGTCATAGTAATTAAATTTTAATCTGACGCGAATTGGGAATGAAGCATTCTAGGTAAGTGCGTATTTTGATTGCTAAAAATGGCACTTCTACTAACAAAGGATTAAAAATGCCCACAGAAATTGAAGATAGCTGATCCTCAGGCTTTCTTGTGAAAGGAGTCTTAAGTCGTGCCTGATTTTCCCACAGAGAAAACAATGAACTTGTATTTCTAACCAAGGAACAAATGCCCAACTTTTTTTTTCTTTTCATAGAAATGACCACAAACATTTTAATCAACTGTAAATGATATACTTGTACGCTGTGTAACTGAAAACCTTCTAAAGTGAATGTAAGTCATTTGAGCTGAGCAATACAGGAATCGATCACATAAACTGTCCTATTATTTCACTGCAAATTCCCAGATAAGAGGATTGGCAGGGTAGGAGGGAAGCCATGAGACTGTAAGGAAACAAGAAGGCCCTGAAGTCTGCTCACCCCATAAATGAGGTTATGACTTGAGTGGAAGAATTCTGAAAGGGGTGGAGCCTTAGTTAGCAAAGCAGGGGGTCAGGGGGGTTACACAGTGTGAGGAATATCAAGCACCAGGGGACTCTCAGAAGCAGCTGCATAACCTGACCAACTAATTCATACTGAGGGGCTAATGAATGGCCGTGAATTAATACATTAATTCATGATAGCATATTTAAATTTTGTTCAATGATATCATGGGTGTCTTGGCTTCCATTTGAACTATTTACAGGAGAGGGTGGCTCTAACAGTCCATGCCTTTGTTTAAACATCTTTGCCTTATTAGAAACCTCTCAGAATGTCTCTTGAATGCTATCTCTGCTTGCTTGTCTGTATTTGCTTACACATCTTCACTATGCCCTAGTTATTAGCATGACTATAAATCTCTAATATATTTCTCACTGCACAGAAACAACTGTATTTCTCAGCCAAATGTGATCCTTTCTTCCTTAAAAAGGTCCCTGAAATGCAATTCTACCCATGCCTTCTCCGAGAACATACAGCTCTAGGTTTCACTGATACATTGAGACAAACAAAACACCACATTAAATTTCATAATAATTTGTTTGCTTATTTGGTATTTTTTTCCTCTTCCCTCTTACCTTCCTCTAGACCAGCAAACCATTAGAAATATAATGCAAAGTATATGTGTAAATTTAAATTTTTGAGTAGCCACCTTTTAAAAACTAAAAAGAAATAGATGAGATTAATTTAATCATATTAAATATACTTAACATACAAATATACTTAACCAAGTATATTTAAAGTATTATCATTTCAAAATATGAACAATATAAAAAATTGTAAATAAAATGCTAGAAACAATGCATTTGCCAGACATGTGTATTACAATAGAAATTAATGGAGTACATGGCTATGGAGCCCTGCAGAGTGAGCCTTTCTCAGCAACATGCCTCATTCTGGAATGCCTTTTTTGGAGACTGATGTCTTTGCAGGTTCTGTTTGCTTCATTTCTAAGCTAGGTTTTAATGAAATTGAATAATGTAGTGAAAACAAAGACAGAAGGTGCCCTTGTGGTTCTGTTTTGCCCCTGGTGCCTCCCCCAGGGCCTGGAAGAAGCAGACTCTCAGGAAGTATTGGTTCAACAAACGAAGGAGCAAGTGGCTTTGTTAAACCATCAGACACAGAAAATGTCCCTGTGGGTTTCATGAGGAAAGAGGTCCCTAAGAATGATGGGAGAGAATCACAAAGATAGAACAGGAGAAAACCAGAGAAATGGAAATACATGAGAAGGGGATGAACACTCATGACTGTGCCTCTGAAAAAGCACAAAGAATTCTCTCCGTCCAACCCCAGAGCTGTAACCTTTCCTTATCCATAAATTATACTGAAAACCCTATTAATTCTGCATGTAAATTTCTGCATTCTAATTCAATTTGGAAGTAAAGTCATTCATTTATTCATTCATTTATTGGAGAACTATTAAAAGAATATTTATTATTTGCTACTCTGTGTCAAGGGCAAAGCACCAAAGTTATATTTGAGATGTGGAGAAATCTCAAGGATATAAAAAAATATATATATTTGATTTGATTATTGAGGGGAAATAGAGGATTCAATGGTATTTTCTGAATTTTGCCTTTAGATCCATGATTGATGAATCTTGATTGCCCTGGAATAAGCCTATTTGCCTGAAGAGATAATGAATATTACCTTTTCAGTGTCACTGCAGCATTATAAACAAAGAACAAAAATCACTCTCTCTCTCTCCTTTTTTTTTTTTTTTTGTAATTCTGTCATTACACTGTCGATTTTCAGTATTCTGCTATGATTTTTAAAATATGTATGTAAGTACAAGGAAAATTATTTGCATACAGCATTTCTATCCTGCTTGCCTATGTGCTCATGGAAATGGGAGTCAACATTTAGAAGTGATTTGGGGACTGGACTGAGAAGAGATTACAGGGTTTCATTCACATTTATCTCATACGTTTAGTGCAATTCTTTGTTGCATCTCTTTTAATTGCAATCAACACGTTTATCAGTAACTCATTTGCCATTAATATAGGGGCCTCTAAGTTTTAGAAAATAATAGGATATGAGTGACGATTTCTCCATTTTGTCAAGGAATGTTTGATTATTTTTTTTATTGCAAAGCGAACCGAACAAGTGTTTGCATGCCTTCCTCGTGTTTGCAGCTAGCCAGGCCATGTCAGCAGTGAACAGTAGTGGTCATTGTGTGCCAGTGGGACAGATGTGCATTGACTTCCTGGGAATTTTTAGGACATTTATGAAAAGTCAAGCGATAGCATTCAAAGTATCCTTAATCAACATGTGTGTAGCACTACTTCTATAAGGTTAAAATAAATGCATCATATTAAAAATATGTAACTTCTACTTAATTCATATGTAATTATAGTTTTTAAAATATTAATAAATGACATTAAAAATCATTACAGTGATTTATCTAAAACAATTTTTGGCCGAAAGTACCAAACATGCAAAAAGTTATGACTATATAATTTATTATGATTTTTAAATGTTTTTTATTGAAGTATAGTTGACACACAGTATTACATTAGTTCCAGGGGGGCAACATAATGATTCAACAAGTGTATATGTTATGCTGTGTTTACCAAAACTGTCAGTACCATCTGTCAATGTTATTGCAATACCGTTGACTATAGTTGCTATGCTGTACCTTTTATCCTTGTGACTTACTCATTCCATGACTGGAATATTATGATATTTTTGATTTTTGAATAAATGGAAGAGTTAGCATCTTTGTTCTTTATTTAACCTGATGCCAATGTGCAGAATATTTTTTGAAAAGTAAAATGTAAATTCACTACTAAAAATTAACTTTCTGGCATTTGTTAAGAAAATAAGAAAAAATCATTTTCCTCCTCCATATGAGGAAGAAAATTGAAAGACAGAGAACCAATTGAATACTTTTTAACTTTATAGCAGAAGTCTTTAAGTAACAACTTCCTAACACAACTGGATTAGTTCCTGGTTCCACGTTCAAGTACCAGTAATGTCCTTTTCTTAGTGTTCTGATTATAATTGCAGTATTTGAATTTCACTGAACTTTTCAGAAAGCATTTTAAGTTGGCAGTAGTCAGAGTCTTTGAGAGATTTTAAAAATCAAACAAACAAAACTAAATGGCCTGAAAGATGGATTCCATTACCTCTTGTTTTTCAGTTAGGTATAGTGATTGTTGGCAGAAATAGATAAAGCAAACAGATGCCTGGGGTCACATTGCATTTTTTTTTCTTTTCTCTCCAAAGAGTATCACATTGGGTCCAGTATCCACACAGTAGGATCTAGTACAGTGTAACTTAGGCATCATACTCTTTCAACTAGTAAGTTTTCAACTATAACATTATAACTCATAAAATAATGTCAAAGGAAGATCTTTGTTCTGTGTGAAAAATAAAAGATTTGCCTATAAGATGGCATATAGGGCTGAACTTTTAATTTGTATTTGCTGATAGAAATGTAAACACCAAGGCTAAGATGTCACTACTTTAGATTTTTTTTTTGACATTTGACTTCAGAATTTGCATAAGTAGTATGATACAGTACAGTTTAGTACTCAGAATGACACCATAATCAGTACGCTTTAATAGAGGGCCTGTGTAAAGGACAGACACACGTGTAGATCTCTGGAGAAGATCTACATACTTCAGGGATGTAACTTAAAGGTGAAATAATTCAGAGCTTCATAAACCATCAGAAGCAAAGCAGCTGTTTATCAACTCTCCACTCCCCCGCCCTCAGCCCCTGGTGAGTTCTAGGGATCAGCTGTGCAATATGGTACCCATCCTAAACAATACTACTGTATTGTACACTTATAAATTTGCTAAAAGGGTAGATTCATGTTAACTAACCTTACTACAATAAAATAAAATTTTAAATTAATTAATTAAAGGAAACAGTCAAGTTTTATATAGCAGGAAGCATTGACTAACTAACTATAGGTAGAATTACACTAACAAGGTAACCAAAATGTCAAAACTGATCATACGATGGTCCAGACCTTTGCTCAGGTCCAGACCTTTGCTCAGGTTTGGAAAATACTGGTGTCACTCAGTAGTTGGGGAATTTTGAGACCACTTGGCTCCATCTGAAGTAGTGAGAAATATGATCTTAAGAGAAGCTTTTCCATTTTTCTGTATGTTTAAAAATTTTCGTAATTAAATGTCAGAAGACTAAAGAAAAGCATGGCAACTGTGCCTTTGTTTTCCCTCCTGTTGAAACCCTACAATGCAACTCTAGTCACATCATATTTCCAGAAGTGGCTATTGGGTTGGGCAGTCAGATCATGTCTTCCAAACAGTTCAGACAAGCAGAGGGAGAAAGGTTTCTTCCCTCTTTTTTTTCCCCCTGAAACTGGAGAGAAAGAAGAAATGAAATCCAGTCTACTTCAGCTTTGGGAACTTACCTAGAAAAGAAAATTTCCTACTTCTTCTATGCCCTTCAGACTAGCTGATGCTGCTTCTTGTCCTCTTTTCACCAACTTGAACCCTCCAGTACACATACTCAGTCTGCATTCATAATTATATCATATACACTGTTACACTGCCATGAAGTATATGCACTTTTGAATTCTGCCTATGAATTTTGCACATTTTTATGTTCAACTTTTTTTAAGATTTTATTTATTCATGAAAGAGAGAGAAAGAGAGAGAGAGAGAGGCAGAGACGGGCAGAGGGAAAAGCAGGCTCCATGCAAGGAGCCTGATGTGGGACTCGATCCTGGATCCCAGGATCATGCCCTGAGCCAAAGGCAGACACTCAACTGCTGAGCCACCCAGGCATCTCTATTTTTAACTTTTTAACTGGTTTTTCAAATTATAAATAATCTGCTTCAGTAGGCTCATGTTTTTCTTTTCTTTTTTTCCAGTTGGTCATTATCCATAAGTAAAGATAGAATTAAATACTGGGATACCACTTTAGGTAGAGTGGGTAAGGGAAGATCTCTCTCAGGAGCTGATATTTGAACTGAATCATGAGTGATGTGAAGGAATGAGTGTCACGAGCAAATCTGACAGAAGAAGGAATGGCAAGTACAAAGGCCCTAAAACAGAATAAGCTTGGTGGATTGAAAAAAACAGAAGGAAAGTCAGCAGGACTGGAGCAGAGTGAACAAGGGTGAATATGTAGGCAGTGCCTAGATTATGTGGAGCCATATAGACTGTAGTAAAGAGTTTCAATCATCTGATGAGCACAATAGAAAATCACTGCAGAATTTTATTCAAGGAAATGAAATGATTTTTTTTTTAAGCACTCTAGCTTGGGAAGGGTTCTAGCGGAAAGAAAGTGGAAGTGGAGAGAACATTTCCAGAGTTATTAAAGGAAGCCAGGAGAAAAATGAAGTGGTCTAGAATGGGGTAGTTTCCATGGAAGTAATGACACACTATCAGATTTAGGATGTATTTTTGAGAAAGAAATGACAGTGAATACTGATAGGTTGGATGTGGGTGGCTAAAAGAGGGATAAAGAATGGCTCCAGGTTTTTGGCTTGATCAAGCTGGTAATAATACTATTAGCAGGGATGTGACCAATCATGAGAGGACCAATTTGGAGAGCTGGGGATAAGAGGAGATTTCTATTTTAGATACGTTAAATTTGAGATGTCTATTACCTACCTAAGCAGAGTCACTTCTTGGAGTTCTACTGCAGTGATCTAGGCGAGAAATAATAGTGGCCTGAAGTAAGGAAGTGACAGTGGGGCTTGGGGAAGGTGATGAATTCGAGAAATCTTTGAAGAAAGCATAAACAGGAACTTGATTATTAATGACAAGTGAGCCATGAGGGAATGCAGGAGGAATTCCAAGGCCTCTGATTTTGATGACTGAGTGGTGCCCAAGGGGGAGAACTGGGGGAGAAGTGTGATTGGCAGAGAAGAGGAGAACTTCATATTTAAGTAGGTATGGTTTTAGTGCTTACAGGAGACCCAAAGGCATGTGCACTGAACACATTTTTATTTGAGACTGGAGCTCAAGTGAGAGACCCGTTTAGAGACTTGGGAGTCAGTGTTGTAAATATACTTGTTATCAATGTCAACAAGGTAGATGAGATTACTAACAGCTAGTAGTGCAAAAACGTAAAGAGATTGTGTTTCGGATGAAAAGAAAAGGCTTGACGTGGATCATAGTGGTTAGCAAAACAATTCCAAAAATGCAGAGAAGGGAGAGAATACTATAAATCAGATACATCCTTTCAAGCTCCTTTTCAGCCAAAATACAATGAGTCAGTATTGGACATGAGTGTAAGTCTCGTATCCAAAGAGTAAAACCTACGACCATAAAACAGGACGATAAAGAATTTAGAAATTGAGACTTTGATTTTGAATTCTTAGGTAGCTCCATACACACTGTTGGTGGGAATACAAAGTGTTGTAGCCATTGTGGAAGAAGAGTATGAGGTTTCTCAAAAACTTAAAAAATGGAAGCACTGCATAATTCAGCAAATCTCACTTCTGGATATTTATCCAAAGGAATTGAAATCAGGATCTGGAAGAGATATTTTACACTCCCATGTTCACTGCAGCTCTAGTCATGATAGGCAAGATATGAAAAGAACTTGAATGTTCATTGAAAGATGAGTGGATAAAGAAAATGTGATGTATATATCACATACATGTGAAAATGTGATATGTATATATCACATACATACAATGGAATACTAGTCAGCCTTTAAAAAGAAGGGAATTCTAGAACATTCAGCAACATGGATGAACCTTGATGATATTAAGTGAAATAAGCCGGACCCAAAAAAAACAAGTATTGTATGATTCCACTGACATTAGGTGTCTAAAATAGTCATAGAATCAGAGTGGAATGGTGGTTACCTGGCAGTAGGGGAAGGGGAAAAATAGAAAGTCTCTAATCAATGAGCATATAAGTTTCAGTCAAGCAAGATGAATATGCGCTACAGTTCTGCAGTCTAACATTGTACATATAGGCAATAGTAATATATTGTACACTTAAGCATTTAAGAGGGATGGTCTTTGTATTTGCAGATGATATTCAGGTTGAACAATTGTCTTCCAGGCAATTGAGGTCAGCAGAAGACAAGCAGGAAATGATAGAGGCTGACCCCATAACCAGGCTGCAAGGAGGGTGCCGGACATCCAAATAAACCCAGTTCTTGTCGCTCTAAAATCAGTGAACACTCCCTGCCCCACAACTGCCTCTCTAGAATGATAGAAGGTCTGTGTCTGGGAGGACCCTAGAAAGTATTTGGTTCTAATTATCTTTTTACAAACATATTGAATGAAGCTATGAGACGGTAGCTTATTAAAAGTCACACCACCTGCTTTTGGGTGCAGCCTGTGAGGATATTGGAAGCATTCCTGTTGGGCTTGGATACTATTTATAGGACTTTTTTCAAAAGAAATGAAACCAATCTCATGTATGCCCTCTGAACGCCTAGTGTCCGAATCTACTCCTGGAGAGGGTGGTGTGTAAAGGTTAAGAGTTCTGGCCATAGTCTCAGACTCCCAGGGCTAGAGTCCCTGCTCTGTACTTCCAGAGTCATATGACCTCAGCCTCAATTGACTTACTCCCCTTATTTGTCAAATGGAGATAATACGAGTATTATCTCACAGAGTTGTAATGAGGATTGAGTGAAGTAATACCTGTCAAGCCCTGGGCCTAAGCCTTAGCTCATGGTATGTTAATAATAAATTTTAGCAATCTTTTTTTTTTTTTTTAGCAATCTTTTTTATTACCCTTGATATTACTTTATATTACTTGCCCCGTCCTTTAGCATTTAGGATGGAAACGTTAATAACAGACACCCAGAGGTTTGTTTTCCTGGCATGTAGTGGGAATAAAACAAGTGTTTGTTCAGACAGTGGCAAAGAAAGGGAAAAGAAAGCAGAACGTGAGTGGGGGAGAGCTTGGTGCTGGAAGATCTGTCTTCATTGTCTGGCTCATATTCTGAAACATGGAAATGTAGAAGGTATTTGTATTATTGATATTACCCATTTCTTTGATCTGTGAAATAGGCAACCAGCATTTTTCACATAGTATAGGAAAGATCAAGAAGGAAGGGGTGTGTGTCTGTGTGTTTTAAGCATGGCAGACAATTATGGAGGTTTGCCCACTGTTTTCACTGCTTACCCCGATTCCTTGTACCTCATAGGTTGTCCAGTGGAGTGTGTCTGTGTGCTAGTCAGAGGCACAGAGAGGACGGAGACAAAGGGCTTTCCCTAGTGAGCTTGCATGTGGCAGAACCAGGTGACACGAAGTATTTAGATAACGACAAAAGCCTCTACGGATCATGTGGTATAAGGCTTAGGAGCCTGGACCCCATAGCCAGATCCCTCCTGAGTTTGGTTTCAGCACTTGGCAACTTTGCACAATTTACTATAATTTTATGAAAAGGATAACCACTTGAGATCTCGAACATTTTTATGAATGTCATATAAAGTCATAGGAATCTTTTTTTTTTTAAGATTTTATTTATTTATTCATGATAGTTACACAGAGAGAGACAGAGAGGCAGAGACACAGGCAGAGGGAGAAGCAGGCTCCATGCAGGGAGCCCAACGTGGGATTCGATCCTGGGTCTCCAGGATCGTGCCCCGGGCCAAAGGCAGGCGCCAAACCGCTGCGCCACCCAGGGATCCCAAGTCATAGGAATCTTAATACCGTTCTAATTTGCTTCTCAAAGGAATCAATACAACATAAACAGGAATGTGAATAGGAAAAATACAATGTAAATAGGAAAAGCATGGTGACTGCATGATAACGAAAGCCGATTGATTGATTGATTGCCCCATTTGCTAGAATCTCAAAGCTGAAATGAACATTAAGACATTTTGTAGATGAGAGAATTAGGACCCAGGGAGGCTGGGTTCATTGGTTTCCCCACAGATAAATGTAGAATCAGACCGGCCCATTTTCAGTGCTGTTCTGACTTCAGAGACTGCTGCTTGGGCTAGCCTTCTCAGCACCTCACTGAATATGATCTGTACTCCGTTTTCTACAAAGCATGCCATAAAGTGTGGGATCCCATGCCCAGGGATCCTGGCACGGGCACAGGTGCACTCAGCAGCCCGCAGTGCATAGAGGCTGCTCCAGCGAGAATGCAGCTCTATGAAAAAAGGGCACTGAATATGCACAGTGAAACTGGATCTTGCCCTGTTTCTCTTTTTCATTTGTATTTCCTTTCAGTTAATTTTGTTAACTAACTAAAAATTAGTTAACCAAGTGTGAAATCTTTAGAAAAATGAAATATGTGGGTTTACTCCTATGGTCTTTACATTTGTACTTATGTTAATTAAATAATCCATTATTTATAATAATGCTTCCAAAAGCGTATTGAAATGAGAACTGTTTTATATGAAGGAGGCTTTAAATCTCAAACCACATTTATAGTCAAGTGATTGCAATAATTATTTTTTGAAACCAGATCATTTAAAAATGAAATAGCTATTTTTGAAAGTATATAAAACTGATGTCCCGTGTATGAACATCTTGCACAATTTAACATTATTTTATTGAAGGGATACCCATTTGAGATCTTAACCTTTTTTATGAATTCTTTATAAAGTCATAGAAATCTTAATGCCTTTCTAATTTGCTTCTAAAAGAAAATAATTTGGAAAATGCCAGCGAAAGAAGCATAGAAAGCATTTAACATAAACTAAAATCATTAATACTTAATGGAAAAACATAGTAATCCATTCTAAGGCATTTTAAAACAGCTACTATAAGATGATCATCCCTTCTAGGAGGCTAGAAAGTTCTTCAAAACTGGTGCTTCCAGTCTTATTCAAAGACAGACTTGATGGAAATAGAACCTGTAAGACCCAAGGATTAGAAGGAAGTGTATGGGGAGGTTCAAATGCCTTCAGTATCATTGCTATGTGTCATCACAGATTTCCACCAAGCTTGCTCTTGCCCTTGGTTCCCCATGGGACTGTTGGGTCAGAGGTTCTTCTGTGTTTGCTGGAGAGTAGGGATGCCCTTTCAGAGTTTCTTCAATTTCAGAATAGCAAAATTTAGTTCTGCAAATAGTTGGCAATGTCAGTTAGCCAAATTTGTCTGCAGAAGTCCTTTTTGTTTTGAACCAGTGAGGCCCAAAGACAAGAAATACTTGGGTTAACTTAATGAAACCAAAATCACAGGGTCCTTGTTCACAAATTTCTAAGAGTATTTCATCATTTTCTGTCTTGTTTTCTCTTATGTTACTATGTTCTGTTGATGACCACTCTTGAGCTATCTCAAGCCTCCTTCCTGGGTGGCCGCACAACCACAGCCTTCTCTGTCCCAAGGCTCATAGGAGAGAAGGAAAGAATACTGGTGGGGTAGATTTGGAGGCAGAATTTTGGAGCCAAATCCTTGTTCTACCTCTAGCTTTATAATTTTGGGTAACACCTAAACTCACTATCTCTTTCTCCTTCTCTCTCCATCTAAAATATATATATTTTTTAATTTTAGCAAAGTGATGTATACGCAGTTAAAGTATTTGATACAACAAAAAATTTTTTGTTCTGATACAACAGAAGTTTTTCTTTTTTTAACTAGCTTTCTCTTAAATGATTTGCCTAGTTAAGCAACACTCTCCCTTCCCTAGATGTGCCCCACTGACCACTGCTCACAACCAGCTGAACACTGGGGCCTCTGAGGCTGCCTCTCTAACCTACCTGTAAACTTCTGACACCACCCCCTCCCCTCATGGGGATATATGTGGATCAGGAGTCAATTGTGTTTCTAAACCTGCTGTGTCAATTATACTTGTTTGTATAGTTATTCAATGCAGTTATAAAATATGTAAACCAAGGACATATGGGTACATAAAAGAATTGCTATTTCTATAAAAAATGCTCTGGAAAGACTCAATAATGTTGAGTCATTAAAAATAAAATGCTATAGAATAAGGTGTGAATATAATGGTTAAATATTAGGAAAAGACTCAAATCTCAAAGGATTTTGTTTTGTGTCTTCAAGTTCTCAATACACTTTAATGGAATTGAAACTAGAAAATATAGATGATATGGGCATGGCTTATGTAAAAAAAAGTATAGAACTGGAAATATGTAGTTATATTCTATATGCAGAAATCTAGGTCATGTTCCCATGAAATTCTTCTGGTATTAATTTTTTTTCTTTTTCAAATTTTTATTTAAATTCTAATGAGTTAACATATAGTGAAATATTGGTTTCAGGAATAGAATTTAGTGATTTGTCACTTACATATAACACCTGGTGCTCATCGTAAGTCTGGTATTAAATTAGATAAAGTTCACATAAAATGCTAGCAGAATGTCTGATATTTTTTTTGCATGTCTGATATTTAATAAGGATTCAGTACATCCTAGATATTATTGTGGTTATTACTAATTTAATAATTGTGCATCCAAGTAATTTTAGAAGAAAACAGAAAAGAAGGTAAAGTTAGACCAAATTAATATTTCAAAAGAAGATATTGGGATAAATTTTCAAATCCAACAACAAAATGTTAGACAGCAGAGAACCTAAACTTCACTGTGATTATTTTTGTATCGGAACACCAGTATGTAAAATTAAGGGTATTGATAATCGCATTTCTGCAAGGTTTAGTTGGAGGGGAAAAAAATCTGATTCATTCATGAAGTGTAACCCTATTTAAGTTTTAATAACAAATTGCCACGCAGTCTTAGGAAACTGTCCAATATTTTCCTACCTTTCCTTTTACTCTGTTAGGTAAGGATGATGGTAAACAACACAATTAGTTTCTCACTGTGGCCAGAGGAATTATGTTGAGAACAGTGCATTGTGGTTATATTTGTGTTCTCTCTCGAGTGTGAGCTCTCTTTGGCTCGGTGTGCTATTTATGATACACGGAGCCCTCAAACCCTGAGGAAAAAGATTGGTGAAATGCTTTTTTTTTTTTAAGATTGATTTCCCGTCAGGCCTATTCACTTAGTGTGGTGCTTATGCCAAGTTTCAACAGGTGAAACGTGCTTTACTACCAACACCAAAAATGACTCAGAAGAAAGTCATGTGGTGACAGGGAAGATCTTTCATTAGATTGTCTCTACTACTAAATTAAGCCTTCAATATCGTAATCCATCTTATAAGTACAATATAAGTACATGTACACTGGATGTGAGGTTTAAACTCTTATTAATTTTAGGGGCTGTGGCCAAAACCCAATTAATTTCTGCTACGTGAAACAAGCCTGAATGCTGACATTTAATGTCATTTTCACAGCTGATGGTGTAAGCATATTCATAGTTATTTAATATATGATCATATAGCAAGGAAGTCAGTCTACATTGATTGTATGGACTGAGCCCAATATCCGAGGTAGTCATTACATTAAGAAATATATAGGAATAGCAATGATTTAGAAGATATAGCCTTTATCTTTTTTTTTTTTTTTAAAGATTTTATTTATTTATTCATGATAGTCACAGAGAGAGAGAGAGAGAGAGAGGCAGAGACACAGGCAGAGGGAGAAGCGGGCTCCACGCACCGGGAGCCCGACGTGGGATTCGATCCCGAGTCTCCAGGATCGCGCCCTGGGCCAAAGGCAGGCGCCAAACCGCTGCGCCACCCAGGGATCCCTAGCCTTTATCTTTAAAAACTATACACACTATTAACATTATTGAGTGGTGAAGGAGGATGCTTTCTTTTATGAGACAATTCATTAACTTAAAATAAGTTAGTAACTTGGGCAGCCTGGGTGGCTCAGCGGTTTAGCGCCTGCCTTCAGCCCAGGGTGTGATCCTGGAGACCCGGGATCGAGTCCCACATCGGACTCCCTGCATGGAGCCTGCTTCTCCCTCTGCCTGTGTTGCTGCCTCTCTCTCTCTCTCTCTGTCTCTCGTGAATAAACAAATAAAATCTTTTAAAAAGAGAGAGAAAAATTGGCAGACCGTGGTTTCCTGGGGCTGGGAGGAGAGAGGGGAACTGGGAGCTGGTATAGAGTTTCATTCATGCAGCATGAACAAGTTCTAGAGATCTGCTGCACTATATTGTGCTTTATAGTAAACTGTACTGTACTGTACACTTTAAATTTTGTTAAGAGGATAGGTCTCCTGTCTGTTTTTTACCACAATACATTAAAAAAAAGGAATAAAAGAAATCGGCAGATGACCTTGCACAGCCTATATATTTGAGTGATCGTGGAGATGGGGAAAAGAACCTGTCGTGTTTACATTTTTTAAGTAAATGATTTGATCGTTATAAGCCAGAACTTAAAAGCAAAACCTGATGAGAACAATTCCTCATGCAATCAATAAGCAACTTACCAGAATATCATAAGAGATAAAGGAGCAGCCACATTTAACTTTTCGAATAGTCATTTTTTCTACATCAATTTGATTTCCTCCCATGGTTATGTAACAGATTATATAAACAATGAAAATATGCTGAATAAAATCAGTTTTGTATGGAGGAAGATTCTGGGTTCTAGCCTAAACAATATTTTCTCACCAAGCCTTGAAAGTGTGATCCCAATCATGCTACTGTTACATGGGTGAACAAGTAAATATAGAGTTGCAATTACATCAAAGTGGATTGAAGCAGCGGATTACATATCAAGTTCCAGCCCATGGGGATCAGTTGTACTGTAAGGCCTATAACTTATTGATGAACTATACAAATGACTTATAAATGCCTTCATCCAAAATGCAGAAATTTCTAAATCAAGTGGAGCTGCTTATACCAGGAAACTCATGACAATGCAATTCAGAATGCCCTTGGATATATTTTTTAAATTATTCTAAAGGCAAAATACTATTTAATTGACATAAGTATAAACTGTGTATTTTAGCGCAAATGGCATTAGTGAAAGATTGGTTAAAAAGGTAAATACCTATAGGACCTTTGTTGCCAGTAGAATTAGAAAATGAGTATCATAAATGAGTTACATTGATAGGAAGTTATTTGAATGGCACAGTATAGCAAACAGATTTACTCCTATCACTGCTTACACCTTACCATTCTTAAGTACTTGTTCAAGTTATTATCAACATACTTTGAAAGGGATATTTTTAAAAAGACAGCATACAGAGAGCAGAACATGATGTATACATGTATCCAATATAAGATATATATTAATACATAGTTTGGCATGTAATATATTATATATAATATATAAATAATATGGTTTAGCATGTAATATTAATTTTTATGTAAATTATACTATATATCAAAATCATATATTATGTAAAAATGTGATATGGAATACAGTATATAATATGCATTGTATATTATATATGTATAATGTGTTATTTAAGGAAGAATTGGAACTATGTAGTCTAGAAAACAGAAATCTAGAGTCATATAATTATCCATCTTGAAGCTCCCTAGAATTGTTTTCCGAATGAGTTGAGACTCTCCTCTCCCCATAGATGACTAAGCCAGAAGGAATTTACTATGTTACATTTAGCAACTTCATCTGGCAGAAAGAGGTCCTTCTTGATTATCAGGATGAAAAATCATTGGCTCAAGGAAAACTCAAAGATTTTTCTCTTAGATCTCCTTACTACAAAACAAACGAACATTAGTTCTGGATGATTTAATATCCATGGGATCACTTCCCTCAAAGAGCCCTTTTTCTTTCATCCTAGATTTTAGTTCATTTACTCTTCCAAGCTTCACAGATCAAGGCATCCAACAGTGAGCCATGCATACTCCACCATGGCTCCAGGAGATGCACATAGCATTATCTATTCTGAATATCAATTTTATTCAAAGAGATCTGTCCCAAGTACTGAAAGAATCTAAGCAGAAAATATAATTGTATGTAAACAAAGATTTACACAATTCTAGACAGGAAATATAATTGGATATTAACATACTGACACATAATGAAGTAGAATGCAAAGAATCCAGGAAAATGTTCTTCCCTTCAGTGGACATATTCCAGTTTTACCTACCAGTCCCCAACTCCATTTCTCTGATGCAGAAGGAAACAGGCACAAGACTTCGTCTTTTCTGTGGCAAAGTTTGAAGGTAATGCCCTGTTTCCTGATAAGTGACACCAAGCCTGTCACCTCTTTAGTAGCCCAGAAACACAAGAGTGAGATATTCTATTTCATGACCCTTACTCCCAACACCTCATGATTTTCTTTGCTAGAAAGAAAATACTGGAGGCAGTGACATCTTTATGTATGTAGGATGTTTTTATTTTTGTTTTGTTTTTTTCACTTTTGTTTTTTGTTTGTTTTGTATATATTTTTTTTATTGAAGTTCAATTTGCCAACTTCTAGTATAGCACCCAGTGCTCATCCTGTCAAGTGCCCTCCTCTATACCTGTCACCCAGTCACCCCATCCTCCCACCCACCTCGCCTTCCACTACCCCTGTTTGTTTCCCAGAGTTAGGAGTCTTTCATGTTTTGTCACCCTCTCTAATTTTTTTGTAGGATGTTTTAAGATATATTTGCATATAATGGTAATACATGAACTTCCTTTCTCTTCTTTTCCAGGATGGGAGCCAGTAAATTACCTGCAGCCAGCATCCAGAATCAGTGAGTCAATTTTACTTACGTTTAGTCTCAGGTAACTATAGATAAGCAGAGCAACAACAGGAATACCTGAACACCCCATCGTGTCACTTTTATTTTTTTATTTTTAAAGATGATCCTTTTTTAAGATTTTATTTATTTATTCATGAGATACAGAGAGAGACAGAGACAGAGACACAGGCAGAGAGAGAGAGAGAAGCAAGCTCCATGCAGGGAGCCCGATGCAGGACTTGATCCTGGGACTCCAGGATCACGCGCTGGGCCAAAGGCAGGTACTAAACTGCTGAGCCACCCAGGAATCCCTCGTGTCACCTTTAAACACTTGTTCTTGCAGTAATGTCACCAGAAAGCAAAGCCTGGGTGCCATTATTGGGGTGTATAGTGTTAAAAGGTGGGGAAGAGAAGCAAGCAAACCATGATCCTTGCCCTCAAGGAATTTACAAAGGAAACCAAAGATTTTGAAAATAGATTTCAGTTATATCCAGCTTAATGAATAATTAATGTTCTTCTTATATGAAAAAGCTTACATTTTTCCTGTTTTTATTTTTAAAGCGTTTAACACTTCCCTAGGACATTGGGCTATAATTCCCAGAAATGCCTTCAACTATGAATGTAGTAAAACCTCATTAATTCAGATATTGCTAATACACAATTTTTGAAAATTTGACCTAGAATAAGATGAAATTTACCTTTAAATTGTCTGCAAGGAATGGATTTGATAAGAGAAATAGAGGGAACACCTATAACTTATTTAAAGAGAATAATTGTTTTCATGGCTTTTGCATATACAGTGGTCTTTAGGCAAAAAGATACAGCTATAAAGTCAGGATCCATGTCATTAAGTAGATGTCTCCTTAGACAGACTTTATTGGCAGGTTATAGTATTGAAAGTAATAAAACTGCATTGCTTCCAATAAATTCTGACTTCCATAATTCAGGCTAGCTTCTCCCTTTTCCTCCCTACCTCGCCAAACTCATTATTCCAATCTAATGAAGTTTACTATTGTGTTATATATGAACATAGAATTTATTAATAGATCAATTCCTATTATGTTACTTTTTAAACTTACAAATATAATTTTTAATTTTTTGGATGCTTATCTGCAACACTGATCACTTGAATGACAGTAGTATATTTACTTTTACAAGAAAGATGATATATCATCCCTCTCCTGCTCCATGACTTCATTTAACAGTCCATTTTTTTTTTAATTTAAAACCCAATATTTTCACAAAGCAAGCAAGACAAATTCTCAGGATAATAGAGGATGTTTAAAATGAGGGGGGGAAATCCTGAAAGCAGATCATGTCCCCTTGAGGCACGTTGAAAAATTTGAGTAGTAACTGAATCACTATTCATCCCTCCGTCCATCCATCCATCCATCCATCCATCCATCTATCCATTCAACAGTCAAGGGCCATATTTATTACTTCAAGATGTGCAGAGATAAATAAAATTTTCTTCTTGTCTTCATTGTGCTGGCACCCATAACCTGAAACAGAGATGGAGACAAATAATTTTCTGGTGTGATAAGTGATTGTGTTTTCCTTGCCAGCAAAGTGCTTTGGGAATACAGATAATATACCACTAAATCTGATTGGAGTAATTGGGGAAATATTCATAGCAGTTATAACATTTGAGCTCATTCTTAAAGAATGAATAGAATTTCTGCAGCTAGAGAGAAGGACAACATTTCAAATCAATATAAGCAGAAGTACGGAGGTAGGGAAGCACATGGAGTGCTCAGAAAAACAGAGCAGACATAATGAGTTACAGAAAGTTGAGGGGTGGGGGAATAGTATATGGAATATAATACAGGTACACTGCTTAGAAAATGTGCCCTACTTGGTGATTAGAAACAGCAGTGGAGATGAAAGATTTGAGACTTGAAAGGTGAAGAAATGAAACAAGATAAGGCCATTCATGGACAATTGCGAGAAGTTTTGTTTTTTTATATTTTTAATTTTTTTTAATTTTTTAATTTTTTAAATTTTTTTTATTGGAGTTCAACTTGCCAACATATAGCATATCACCCAGCACTCATCCCGTCAAGTGCTCCCCTCAATGCCCATCACCCAGTCACCCCAGGCCCCCGCCCACCCCCCTTTCCACCACCCCTTGTTCGCTTCCCAGAGTTAGGAGTCTCTCATGTTCTGTCACCCTCACTGATATTTCTCACTCATTTTCTCTCCTTTCCTCTTTATTCCCTTTCACTATTTTTTATATTCCCCAAATGAATGAGACCATATAATGTTTGTCCTTCTCCCATTGACTTATTTCACTCAGCATAATACCCTCCAGTTCCATCCACGTGGAAGCAAATGGTAGGTATTTGTCATTTCTAATGGCTGAGTAATGTTCCATTGTATACATAGACCACAGCTTCTTTATCCATTCGTTTTTCGATGGACACCGAGGCTCCTTCCACAGTTTGGCTATTATGGACATTGCTGCTATAAACATTGGGGTGCAGGTATCCTGCCGTTTCACTGCATCTGTATCTTTGGGGTAAATCTCCAGCAGTGCAATTGCTGGGTCGTAGGGCAGGTCTATTTTTAACTCTTTGAGGAACCTCCACACAGTTTTCCAGAGTGACTGCACCAGTTCACATTCCCACCAACAGTGCAAGAGTGTTCCCCTTTCTCCACATCCTGCGAGAAGTTTTAAGACTATAGAATAGAATCAACCTCTCCCTGAGATAGAAGAGGGGTAAAAAGAAAATAAATTTGAAGGTGAATGTAAAGAAATTTGAGTAAGTTTATGTGTGGGAGCTTCAATTTTCTTTCTACACGGTTAGATAAGCATGGGCTGTAGAATAAATAGGAGGACACAAGTTTGCATCCTAGCTCAACTGCCATGAATAACATAACATGGGCAGGTCACATAACCTATCTACATTTCAGTGTTATCTTCTGTAAAACAGAGGCAATAATGACATTTAACTCATAGGTTGGGGGACTATATAATGCACATAAAAGCATGTTCTATATTCTAAAGCAACTCTATATTGAAAAGCAGCCAGATATAGTTGCCAGAACACATGCTGAGTCACCTCACCGAGCTCTTGTCTGTAAAGTGGGGATAACAATATGGAGCTCTTAGGGGTTACCAAGATTATTAAAGATAAGATTTATACAACGTATGCACACAAAGGTGCTCTGCCAGTGGGAGCTGCTAGATGGTTATCATCTGTGAGGAGTCTCCTGGGAAAGAGGAGAAAAGCGCAATGGGAAATGAAAACAAGAAGGGGCCATGTAAAGACATTTTTAAGCAGAATTACAAGTCCATTCTGAAAACATGACTTTGCATGTATAGTTACACCTATGAGCTCCAGGGCAGCCAAAATACATGGCTTGATGGGCTGGAGTTGGGGAAGGTCAAAGCAGGGACTATGCTATTGAGGGAACAGTTGGAAATGTTGGTCAGTGGAGATCTGAGAAGCTTGCAGGCCTGCTGCTTCTACGACACCTGTACTCCAGCCTCAACACTGAGTCAGCAGAACACTGTCTTTTCTTTCTTTCTTTCTTTCTTTCTTTCTTTCTTTCTTTCTTTCTTTCTTTCTTTCTCTTTCTTTCTTCTTTCTTTTCTTTTTCTTTTTTTCTTTTTAACACTGTCTTTTCTATTCAGTGTCAGCTGCCTGTGATTCTAAGGCTCTTATCATTACCAAGTAACGAGTGAGATGCCTAACTACCCCAAAGTCAAATACTCTCCCTTCATCTAAGCTCCAGTACTACTCAGAGAACCCTTGATTCTCAGTCTTCTCCACCCTATGCCCAGCTTGAGTTTTAGTTCTTCCCTAGATATAAGGCAGTGAAAAAGTTTTCCACCTCCTCTGGAATACACTAGCACTAGAGTTTGAACCAAGTAAAAAGGAGCCAGACTGCGTGCCCATACTCCCTCATGCCATCTGCACCCAGAGACCTCAGTACAGAATTCACTGGTTACGACAGGCAGGGCCACACTTTCTCTCCCACACGTGGAAGTGGGTTATCTCACTGGCCACTAAGATAATGGCCAGTGTCCTCCTGAAATGTTTAGTGAACCTTGGGGACTCCAGCAGAAAGCTGCCAAAATCTATCATGATAGCTACTAAACTTACCTCAGAGGGAGATTTGAATTGCTAGAGCGTGTCCTCAATTTGCCAAATGGCAGTAATAAAGAAAATATAGGCGATATTGTGCACATTATTGACTCCTATTTTAATTAATGTAAGACACATTCCTCATTTGGGAGCCTGGTTGATTCATTCACTCGGTAATTATTCATTAAGGATATATTAAATTCAAGGTACCACTATCCAAGATCTTTAAAGATAATGAACACAGGCATCTTCCATGGGTAACATTTGAAACATAAGGAAAACCCTGTCAAATTCAGACAAAATTCTAGATCTCTGTGAGGGTACAACTACAGAGACTCATTAGGGATTGGGAAACTCCAGAGCTTTTTCTTCTCTCTCCTCAGGCTTAGATCCCCAAAGTCCACTCTGCTGTGAATACCACCAACAGGGATCATCACAGAAAATTCACTTCTAAGCACCCTGCTTTCTATATGAGGCAGCTGGGGTAAACTGTGAATATGTAGATTGTTTCAGAACATATGACGTCATCTCTCCCCACATGCCCTACAGACCAGGAGCCATGCCAACGTGCAGCCCATCTCTGCCTTCTCCAGAGTAGGGAGCACCATGAGAGGCTGGTACTGACTGGGCATCAGACTGGCTCTTCTCCCACCATGCCACACACCTCCCTCAGCCTTCTCTTGAATGTGCTCTAATTGCCGGGTGCTGTCTACAACCCATCCTTTTCATTCCTACGTAGTTTGTATGCAGTCTTCATTCTAGATCTGCTAGAGGAAGCGATTCACCTCTCATTAAAAACAGACACCGATATTTCACTCCATTTCATTTCTTTAGCCCTGGGTACACCTTTCTTCTGTCTCCTTTTGTAATCAGCATATCTCTCATTTCTGAGTTCTTTATGTATTTTCCTCTTTACACCTCCTCTCTACCCTTTAATATATCTCAGAGTTGAGTGAACCTTGGATGAAATTTTTTTGGCTTGCTTGCCCTTAGTTGGAAGAACACAGCCCCGTGTCAGTTTTGCGGCAAACTCAAAATGAGAAGTATGTGTGCAGCAGCATTTCATTTACATATTTTTCTCATTGTTCTTTAAAAATCCTTTGCTGCGGAGTGAAATGATGTTCACCGTGGGACAATCCCATGAATCCCTGCAAGCGAAAATGTGGTCCAGATTATAACATCACAGACTTGGGGACCTTGGTAAAACGTTCACGGCAGAGTCTAAAACTTGAATCCTTTTACTCAGGATCCTCTACTTCCCTTAGCCTCCATTTATAGATACTGGGGGGAAATGCTTTCCTTCTATTTCAGGAGGGGAAGTAATTCAAAATCATTTCTTAGGGTCATTGAACTGAGAAATGTTCCTTGGATTTTCATGAAGAAAATCTTCATGCAGGGTTTATGTCCCAGCGAAAGGGTACACACATTCGGGGGGTATTACCTTTTCACATATTGACAGCAGACTGTCTCCTGGAGTAGAGGGGCAACCTGTGTGGAAAAGCTGAGGTGGTGTGGGATTTTAGAGAAGAGGTGCTCCGGGTCACCACTGAGGTACCCCTCGAGAGTCAATCCCCATGAACGGTGCTCACTCCTAGACCTTTGTTATTTTGTAGGTGCCTTCTCCTTGGTGCAGTTTCTGGAAGGGACTATTGCTTATATGTACCCAGTGTCCTTGTGCTTGTTCCCCTCCAAAGGAGGAAGCACATTTCATATTCATGAGCACTCCAGATTGCAGAGGGGTGGCTTCTGTACAAGAGGGGACTCTAGCCCCAAACTGGGTGTGGCTCAGGGCATTTTCTAGGGCACACAGAATCCTTAGCTTCACCAGGGGATGAAGAGAACTGAGAAGAGGTGCTATGCTGTTAGAATCAAGGTTGCTGTTATTATTAAGGTTGGAGCTTTATGCAGGGCAGTTACCTATATTGTCAGTGCCCCTAGCCAGCAGCCCTGCACTTGTGTATGCCTGGGGACATGCTTCCCATTATCAGCTAGAACAGTCCTTTCTGTAAACCCTGGATTACAGAAGCTGGTTGGAAGGGATAGTTAGAGACTTTTCTGCAGCCTTCCTGAGCTTATGTGAGAATTAAGCCTCACAAATCTTATAAGAATTGATGAACATGGTGATATTTTTTTAAATGCAGCATAAACCTCCAGATTCATGGCCTAACCATCACAACTGAAAAGCCCTTATGCATCAGGATTAAAAAAAAAAAAAGTACACTTTGCCAGCCTTACCTACTCTCAGACTCCAGTATTCAAAGAGCTTGCAAATTCTGCACAAACTGACGCGATCATTCCCACATCTCTAAAAATAAACGATGGAGTGGTTGGGGTCTTTTTTTTTGTGGGAGAAAGGACGTACATTATTATTCTTGCATGGAAATAATTAACAAAGAAAAAGTGGCATCCCACAGTTAATTTAGCCATTCTTTTAAATATTTTCCTGATACCTGAATTACACTTATTTTAATAAGCTGATCCGCGAGTGTTTTTTCCCCTTCTCATTGAGGTGCAAAGTAATCTAGAGGGTCAAGGTTTCCAATCTTTTTCTCTTGCATTAAAATGATCTGTCATTTCCATTGTGGCTACACCCAAAAGTCAATTTTTGGTCTGGTTAAAGTGCCCTGTAGAATAATTCAGTGGTTACGAAAATGAGATTCTTCTCAAAGTGTAACTACTCCACTTGCTGGTGTACTGTAGCAATGACATTCATCTTTGAAATGATCCTGATTCAGAGCAGGGATTTTCAGCATTTTCTTTTCCTTTGAGTCATTTTTTATCTTTACCTTTTTGAATTTTATAATAAATGGAGGCTTAATTTCATGAAACTGGGTAAATTAATATTGCCATCATACATTGTAAACCAGGTACATTAAATTCAATAGAACAAGAATTTTAAAAATATTTTTCATGGCTATAAAATAGAGAAATATTCTGAATGATGTTAAATGTTAAAAATTTGCTTAATAATAGAATCCCTTACTATTTTGAATTGAGGTAAAATTTACATACAAAAAAAAGCACAAATCTTAAACTTGTAATCCGGCGAGTTTTGACAATTGTATACACCCTGTATAATGGACAAAATAAGATATTAAATCTCACACACTAAATATTTACCTTGCAGCCCTTTCCAATCCATGACCCCACCACCTCACCTCCCTCCCACCCCTTCATCTCCTGCATACTCTCCAACCAACCACTTTCTCATTTCTATCACAATAGGTTAGTTGGACCTATTCTTGGACTATATCTGAAAGGAATCATACAACAGATATTTTGTGAATGCTCTGTTCACTTACCCTAACATTTCTGAAATTGTTACGTGTATCAGTAGCTTTGTTTTTTTTTTTGTTGTTGTTGTTAATATTCCATTGGATGACTGAACTACAAATTATTTGTCCATTATCCTCTTTTTGACATTTGTGTTGCTTCTAGTTGGGGACTATTATGAGTAAGATTGCTCTAAAAATTCCAGTATAAGTCTATTTGTGAATATTTGTTCTCATTCCCATTGGATAAAGACCAAGAAGTAGAACTGCTAGATCATAAGGTAAATGTTTAATTTTGTAAGTAACTGTCTAGCACTTCACCAGCAATGTTGAAAGTTTTAGCTGCTCGTTATCCTCATCAACAGCAGGCTGGAAGTGATATCTCTAGTGGGTTTAATTTACATATGGTTGATGGCTAATGAACTTGGTCATCTTTTTATGTACTTTGTCCATTTGTATCTTTTTTGGTGAGGCTGTCCAAGTTTTTCCTGTTTTTGCCAAGTCACTTGTCTATTGTTAATGGTAGCTTTTCATATAGTCTGGATATAAGGGGACTCCTGGGTGGCTCAGTGGTTGAGCATCTGCCTTTGGCTCAGGTCATGATCCTGGGGTCCTGGGAACGAGTTCTGCATAGGCTTCTTGCAGGGAGCCTGCTTCTCCCTCTGCCCATGTCTCTGCCTCTCTCTGTGTGTCTCAAATAAATAAATAAATAAATAAATAAATAAATAAATAAAATCTTTTTAAAAAATAGTCTGGGATGCAGAAAGGGAGGAGAGTGGAGAGGATGTGGTGACTGGGTGACGGGCACTAAGAAGGGCACTTGATGGGATGAGCAGTGAGTGTTAACAGTATATGTTGGCAAATTGAATTTAAATTTTAAAAACTTGGGAAAAAATAGTCTGAATATAAGTCCTTTGTCAGTTACATGTTTTGTTAAGCATTTGCCCAGTTTGTGAGTCACCTGTCATTTTACTTAAAATGCCTTTTGGGGGCACATGGCTGGCTCAGTCAGTAGAGCATGCAACTCTTGATCTCAGGATTCTAAGTTTGAGTCCCACATTGGGTGTAGGCAGTACTTAAAAAAAAAACAAAATCTTAACAAAAAGTGCCTTTTGATGAGCTTAAATTTTGAAATTTGATAAACAACTATAAATTACTTTTTTCATTTGTGATTAATGCTTTGTAGTGTCCTGAGAAACCTCTGCTTTCCCCCCTGAAGTTGTGAAGATATTCTGCTGTTACTCAAAAAAGTGGTGATAGCTACTTTTTAAATTGGGAATAATAATGACAGTTTGCAGGAAGATAAGAAAGCATGTTTATAATGACCAAAACACAGGGCTGTCTCTGCAGTTTTATAAATCTGTGGTTACTTGTTAATTTGCAAGTGTCTCCTTGATTTATCTTCTTTTTTCTGAGAAATAGAAAGTAAATTTGGGTGTTTTGTGAATTGTCAAGTTTGAAGTACTAGGAAAGAAAGCTCAGTGTGAAGTTTGAATGTCCTATGTATGATAATGACTTTAGATAATGATCTTTATAGTACAAGTGATTTTATAGCATTATTCACTGTCCTTGAGCAATGACTTCAATTCCAGGGAGCCAGACCATGCTATTTCTATTTTTCAGCCTCATCTTTGCAGCAAGAGGATGAGAGAAAATTACCAGACTTTCCTAATAATACCATTTGCTACAAACATTGATTTAAATATACAAAAATTTTAATATTTTAAATATATATAAAATATATGTAGAAAATTCTCATCACCTTTACCAAGGTGATGCTGTCACATCACCTAGAGCTAAGAAAAGCTCTGATAATATTTTATTCCTTTGATTAATATTTATTGCCATACTGTGTGCTAGGCACTGAGTATGCTGTGGTGAACAAACAGACCAGCTACCAACCTCTAGAGGCTTACTGTCTAGATGAGAAGAGTTAGTCAAGTAGACAAAGGTTAGATTTTGCTAGATACTCTGCAGGATATTACAGGACACTGTGAAAGACAGTGACAGAATGACCTCTTTTCGGGATTCCTGCTGAGGCAGGTGACACCTGATCAGAGACTTGGATTGAGAGGGAACCAGCCATATAATGGGAGGGGGGGCAGTCTGTGCAGAAGCAGGACAGGTGAAAGCCCTAAAAAGGTAAGAGCCAGTGTGATTCAGATGAGGATGGTAGGAATTAGTGAGCAGAAAGGACAGATGAAGAGAGATGAGATAGGAGAGAGAGGTAGCAGCAAGGTCATTGAAGGGCTTTATTGACCATGGTCAAGGGTTAAGGTGATGAAGACTATCCTACCTTTCAGGACCTTGTAAGCAAAATCTGCACTTCTTTTTTTTTAATATTTTATTTATTTATTTGACACAGAGAAAGAGCATAAGCAAGGGGAGCAGCAGACAGAGGGAGAGGGAGAAGCAGACTCCCCACAGAGCAGGGAGCCTGATGCAGGGCTCCATACCAAGACCCGGAGATCATGACCTGAACTAAAGGCAGATGTTCAACTGAATGAGCCACCGAGGCACCCCCAAACCCACATTTCTCACAAAATATGTATAAGGAGTTTATAGCTAAAATAAGAGATATTAATTAATATTTTGTTTTAGAGTCCCTGAAAAGTAACTCATTTTTATTTATAAGTGATGACTGATAGCACATGGCCTGGGATGATTGGAGTCACTCATTGGTGTTCATTGAATGGAATTCTCAAGATAAGAGCTCCATGGAACTGTGAAGCAAAGAAGGGGTTATGAACCAGGTGGATCTGGATTTAGAACTCACCTAAGGGACATATGGAGCCAGGATAAACATTCTGAAGAAGTAGAAAGAAGACTAGGAGTCAGATGATTAGTTGGAGGCAAAATCTTGAAATAATATCCAGGATTTAGTATAAGACTATGTGAGGGACAGTATGTACAACATGTACACCAACCATTTATTGATTATTCTAACACTGGTAATGTGGACTGAATGCAGAGAAGCCAGAAACAGGAAATTCCACTAAAAAGAGTTTGAAAGAGTTTGTGTGATTTATGTGGAGTGGTAAAGAACAGAAAGAGATGAAAGCAAGAGTAGTTGTGCAGAAACCTCTATCAGTTGATCAGGTTCACTGACCTGATTTGCTGACAACTATCAATTTTCAAGACTGGCCAAGTCTATTTAGGTATAGGAACTTCTACATGACTCTCTGTGACTCAAAGTTATTTCTTGCCATTAGGAAGTATGGACAAAATATGCTAGTGTGTATCCTTTCCCACAGTCCCCAGGAGAGGCAGAAGTATGGCTGGAAACTGCTCACACAGCTCTGGGAAGGCAGATGAATGAGCTGGGTGCAGGATCAAAGTCAGAATCCTCTCCCTGCCTTTGTGCCCCCATCACAGTCCAGGCAGCATTAGCTCTTCCTTCTCTCAGATAAGCAATCTTCTGGCCCTCCCCCAAAGGTGCATTAATGCCTGCATAGACATACATACAACTCCCTCTCTGCTGATCACCTGATCATGGGAAAATAAAAACTACATTCCCCCACACTGAAGAGACTGGAACCCTTTGAAAGAAATGTATCAGAATAACTAAAAATGAAATGAAATGAAATGAAATGAAATGAAATGAAATGAAATGAAATGAAATGAAATGAAATGAAAATACAGAAGAACCAGGGGATCCCTGGGTGGCGCAGCGGTTTAGCGCCTGCCTTTGGCCCAGGGCGCGATCCTGGAGACCCGGGATCGAGTCCCACATCAGGCTCCCGGTGCATGGAGCCTGCTTCTCCCTCTGCCTGTGTCTCTGCCTCTCTCTCTCTCTCTCTCTCTCTGTGACTATCATAAATAAATTTTTAAAAAAAATTAAAAAAAAAATAAATAAATAAATAAAAGAAAATACAGAAGAACCAGAATGCAATGGTTTCAAAAATGTTTTATCAGGAAAGTCAAGGAATTTCAGGATCTTTTTGTTGTTTTGTTGAGTCTTAGGGTCTAGTTGGATGTTTGCAAATGACAATCAATAGCACCTAGTTTGGGAGAAGCTCACATGGAAATATTCAAGAACAATGAACTTCATCAGTAGGAAACAAATAACTGGATGTAGAGATAAGCAATTAAGGAATGAAGAACAGAGTTCTTGATGACATGCACAATGAGGATTGATAAAGAAAGCTGTTTTTTAATGGAAAGGAGGGAGAGACTCTAAATGATGAAAACCAGAAAAGCAAGAAAGAAGAGGATCACAGAAACAAAGATCAAGAGAGTATGTACAATGTGCTGTTAACAATATTGACTATAATTGATAAATCTAAGATATTTCAAACAGGAAAAGGTTACCCCAGTCTTTATACCATGACTGCAGAAAATATTTTTCAATCGATCATTGTTCAGTTTAATTTTTTTTTCAGGAAATGGACTATATTTCCTACATCAATCCTGTAGTTCTTGGGGGTGCATGGGTGGCGCAGTCAGTTGAGCGTCCAACTCTTGGTTTTAGATCATAATCTCATGGGCCCTGGGACAAAGCCCGCTTTCTGGCCCTGTCCTGTTGTGGAGTCTCCTTGAGTTTCTTTATCTCTCCCCCTCTTCTCCTCCCCACTGTGCGCCCTCTCACTCTCAATCTCTCTCTCTCTAAAATAAAATAAATATAAATAAATAAATCCTCTAGTTCTTGACTCACTGCTTTTGAAATCTAGAAGTTAATCTATAGATAAGCTTGCTTGTTTTGTAATGGAGTAGTTTGAGGGCTCTTTTACAATACTAAATGCAGTTTTTGTTGAATTGGTTGCAAAAACACTAGTTTTAACAGATCTGTGATTCTTTAGGTTTTCCATTCATTGTATTAGATATTTTTTCATACCTCCTAAGGCTAAATTTGGCTAGTTGATATCACTGTGGAATTGGAACATGGGAACATAGAACTAATTTCCTCATTTGACTTTTAAATTAGTTTTTGTGTGCGTTAACTAAAATTGAAATGTTTCGATTATGAATAATGCCACGATGAACTGGTACACTCCATTGACTTTAATGAAGTGCACATGTTCTTGCAGGCTTGTGAATGATGGCATGGTAGCACAATTCTTGAATCTCACTATTTAATATTGGCTGAACTCACATATTGTATTTATGATACTACTTACCACAAACATACTTTTTTAATTCTATGAACGCAGATCAACTTAAAATTTTTGTTTCATCAACTCTTCCAAGGGACTGACATTACCAGGGGTATGCCTAACCTATTTTACATAAAAGCAAGAGTTGACAACCAATTTATTAAATTCAAATTAGCTGACATTTACTACATGACTATTATTTGAAAGGCACTGTGCCAGGAGACTAATTTTCAAAGAATAAACAAATCATCTAGGTAATTAAAGCTTCAAAATGAAATTTTTAATCTTCAGTGCCAGTGACTATAATAAAATGTATATAATAAGTAAAACACTAAACAACGCTTGCTGTTAATATATACAAAAGAGAGGAGCAACCAGGGAAATTCTGAATAATGATATTAATATAATGATATTAATTGCAAAGTACCTTGAGTAAAACTCTTTGCTAATATTTTTTAAAACAGAGCCTTTTCTTGAATTTAATCTTGAGTGGTTGTTAGAAGAGTGAAATATGCTCAAATTCTTATAAATGTATTTAAGTTTCATCCACAACTTCAAGCTAAAGCTATGGTTTTTTTATTTGATTATTTTAATTCCAGTATAGTTAACATTCGATGTCATATTAGTTTCAGGTATATAATATAGTGATTCAACAATTCCGTACATCACTCCATGCTCATGACAAGTGAACTGCTTAATCCCCACTACCTATTTCCCCCATCCCCCTCTCTCCTCCTCTCTAGTAACCATCAGTTTGCTCTCTACAGCTGAGTTTCTTTCTTGGCTTGTCTCTCTCTTTTTCCTTTGCTCATTTTTGTTTGTTTCATAAATTCCACATATGAGTGAAGCCATATGGTGTTTGTCTCTCCCTCACTGACTTATTTTGCTTAGCATAATACTCTCTAGCTCTATCCATGTCTTTGCAAATGACAGGATTTTATTCTTCTTTATAGCTGAATAATATTCCATTTTATACACAACACACATACATACACACACACACACACACACACACCACATCTTCTTTGTCCACTCATCATCTGTAAGTGGACACATTAGGCTGCTTGGACACTTTGGCTATTGTAACTAATGCTGCAATAATCATTGAGGTGCATGTATCCCTTTGAATTAGTGTTTCTGTATTTTGGGGATAAGTACCCAGTAGTGCAAATCCTGGATCGTAGGGTAGTTCTACTTTTAACTTTTTGAGGAACCTCCGTACTGTTTTCTACATTGAGTTGCAGCAGTTTTCCTTCCCACCAACAGTGCAAGTGGATTCCTTTTTTCTCCACATACTTGCCAATGCCTGTTTCTTGTGTTTTAAATATCAGCCATTCTGACAGGTGGTGGTATTTCATGTAGTTTTGATTTGCATTTCTCTGATGATGAGTGAGTGATGTTGAGCATCTTTTTGCATGTTTTTTGGCATCTGATATCTTCTTTGGAGAAATGTCTGTTTGTGTCCTTTGCCCATTTTTAATTGGATTATTTGTCTTTTGGGGTGTTGAGTTGTAATTGTTCTTTATACAATTTTGGATCTTAACCCTTTATCAGATATGTCATTTGCAAATATCTTCTCCCATTTAGTTGATTGCCTTTGAGTTTTGTTGATTAGTTTCCCTCTCTGTGCAGAATGTACAGATGTACATTTTGATGTAGTCCCAATAATTTATTTTTGCTTTTATTTCCCTTGCCTCAGGAGATGTATCTAGAAAAATGTAGCTATAGCCAATGTCAGAGACATAACTGCTTGTGCTCTTTTCTAGGATTTTTATGGTTTCAGGTCTCATATTTAGGTCTTTAATCAATTTTGAGTCTATATTTGTGTTTGGTGTAAGAAAGTGCTCCAGTTTTATTCTTTTTCATGTAGCTGACCAGTTTTTCCAGCACCAGTTCATGGAGAAACTATCTTTTTCCCATTGGATATTCTTTCCTTTTTTGTCAAAGATTAATTGACCATATAGTTGTAGGTTTATTTCGAGTTTTCTATTCAGTTCCATTGACCAATGTGTCTGTTTTTCACCAATACCATACTGTTTTGATGACTACAGCTTTGTACTGTAACTTGAAGCCTGGAATTGTCATACCTCCAGCTTTGTTTTTCTTTTTCAAAATTGCCATGGCTATTCTGGGTCTTTCGTGGCTCCCTATAAATTTAAGGATTGTTCGTTTTACTTCTTTGAAAAATTCTGTTGGTGTTTTGATAAGGATTGCATTAAATGTGTAGATTTCTTTGGGTAGTATAAATGTGAATTGCTTTGGGTAGTTTAAACATTTTAACAACACTTGTCCTCTGAACCCATGAACATGGAATATCCTTCCATTTCTTTGTGTCTTCTTCAATTTGTTTCATCAGTATTTTATTTTTTTTTTCATCAGTATTTTATATTTATCAGAGTACATGTCTTTAACCTCTTTGATTAGGTTTATTTCTAGGGATCTTATTATTTTGATGTAATTGTAAATGGGATTGTTTTCTCTTTCTGCTACTTCATTATCAGGGTATAGAAATTCAACAGATTTCTGCACATTGATTTTTTGTACCCTGTGACTTTACTGAATTCATTTATCTGTTCAAGTAGTTTTTTGGTGGAGTCTTTCAGGTTTTCTATATATAGGATCATATTATCTGCAAACAGTGAGTTTTATTTCTTTCTTACCAATTTGGATGCCTTTTATTTATTTTTGTCATCCGATTGCTGTGGGTAGGACTTGGAGTACTATGTTGAATAAAGTGGTGAGACTGGACATCACTGTGTTGTTCCTGACCTTAAGGTGAAAGTTCTATTTTTCCCTATTGAATATGATATTAGCTGTGGGTTTTATGGCCTTTATTATGTTGAGGTATATTCCCTCTCAACATACTTTGTTGAGGGCTTTTATCATGAATGAATATTGTGCTTCATCCAGTACTTTTTCTGTATCTATTGAAATCATCATACGGTTTTTATCCTTTCTCTTGTTGATGTGATATATCACATTGATTAATTTGTGAATATGGAACCACCCTGTATCCTGGGAATAAACCCCACTTGATTGTGATGAATGATTTTTTTAATGTATTGTTTGATTTGGTTTGCCAGTATTTTGCTGAGGATTTTTGCATCTATGTTGTTTAGAGATCTGGGCCTGTATTTCTTTTTTGTTTGTATGGTGCCTTTATCTGGCTTTGGTATCAGAGTAGTATTAGCCTCATACAATGAATTTGGAAAGTTTCCTTCTTCTTCTACTGTTTGGAATAGTTTGAGAAGAATAGGTATTAACTCTTCTTTAAATGTTTGGTAGAATTTACTGGTGAAGCTGTCTGGTCCTGAACTTCTGTTTGTTGGGAGTTTTTTAATTACTGATTCAGTCTCCTTCGTGGTAATCAGTCTGTTCAAATTTTCTATTTCTTACTGTTTTGGTGTTGGTAAGTTATATTTTTCTAGTTTATCCATTTCAACCAGATTGTCCTATTTGTTGGCATATAGTTTTTCATAATATTCTCTTAAAATTGTTAGTAATTCTGTGGTGTTGGTTAGTTCTCCTCTTTCATTTCTGATTGTGTTTATTTGAATCCTTTCTTTCTTTCTCTTTTTTTTTTGATAAGTCTGCTAGAGTTTATCAATTTTGTTAATCTTTTCAAAGTCTCAGCTCCTGCTTTCATTGATCTATTCTGCTGTTTTTTTAGTTTCTATATCATTTATTTCTGCTCTTATCTTTATTATTTACTTTCTTCTGCTGGTTTTGAGTTTCATTTGTTTTTCTTTTTCTAGCTCCTTTAGGTGTTAGATTACGTTGTTTATTTGAGATTTTTTTTCTTGCTTCTTGAGGCTACCTACAGAGGTAAGCCTGTATTGCTATAAATTTCCCAGAGCTGCTTTTGCTGCATCTCAAAGGTTACAAACCATTGTGTTTTCATTTTCCATGTATGTTTGGATTTCTTTGATTTCTTGGTTGACCCATTCATTGTTTAGTAGCATGTTATTTAACCTCCGTGTATTTATCATCTTTTAGAATTTTTCTTTTTTTTTAAGATTTTATTTATTTATTCATGAGAGAGACACAGAGAGAGGCAGAGACACAGGCAGAAGGAGAAAGCAGGCTCCCTGTGGGGAGCCCAATGGGGGACTGAGCCAAAGGCAGACACTTAACCACTGAGCCCCCCAGGTACCCCTCTAGACTTTTCCTGTGGTTGATTTCTAGTCTCCACATTGTGGTTAGAAAAGATGCATAGTATGACTTTGATCTTGTTTAATATGTTGAGGCCTGTTTGTAGCTTAATATATGATTTATATGGAGATTGTTCCATGTGCATTTGAAAAGTGTTATTCTGCTGTTTGGGGATGGAATGTTCTGAATATATCTGTTGGATCCATCTGGTCCAGTGTGTCATTCAAAGCCACGTTTTTCTTGTAGATTTTCTGGTTGGATGATCTATTCACTGATGTAAGTGGGGTGTTAAAGTCCCCTACTATCAATTAGTTCCTTTATATTTATTACTATTTTCTGTACTTGGGTGCTCCGATGTTGTGTACATAAATATTTATAATTGTTATATCTTCTTGTTAGATTGTTCCCTTCATGATTATATAGGGTCCTTCTTTATCTCTTGCTATAGTCTTTATTTCTAAAGTATTATTTTGTCTAATATGCATATTGCTACTCTGGCTTTCTTTTGATATCCATTTACATGATAAACATTTCTCCATCCCCTCACTTTCAATCTGCAGGTAGTTTTAGGCCTAAAATGAGTCTCTTGTAGGCAGCATATAGATAGGTCTTGTTTTTTCATCCACTCTCTCACTATATGTCTTTTGATTGGAACATTTAGTCTATTTACATTCAAAGTAATTATTAATAGATATGTATTTATTGTCATTCTGTTGCTTGTATTTTGGTTACATCTGTAGTTTTTCTCTGATCCTTTTTTCTCTTTCTGTTATTCATGATTTGCTGGTTTTCTTCAGTGAAATACTTGGATTTCTTTCTCTTTATTCTTTACATATCTGTTAGTGGTTTTTTACTTATGATTATCATTACTTTTGTATACAACATCTTCTGCATATAGCAGTCTATGTTAGGTTGATAGTTGCTTAATTTACTCCCCTCCCTGACCATGTTTTAGGTATATGATGTCATTTATTCTAACGCCAGTGTTCTTTAGTTGTATCCATAGAAGAAGGTGACTTTAGGGTCCTCCTGTTCCACCATCTTCCCCAGAAGTCTGCATGATTATTTTTGCTGACTTTTTTATACCAAATAAGCAATCAGATGATAAATATATTTATTTAAAAAAAAGATTTTATTTATTAAATATATTTATTTAAAAAAAGATTTTATTTATTTATTCATGAGAGACACAGAGAGAGAAGCAGAGACACAGGCAGAGGGAGAAGCAGGCTCCTCATAGGGAGCCCAGTGCAGAACCTGGTCCTTGACCAGGATCATGCCCTGGGCTGAAGGCAGGCACTCAACCACTGAGCCACTCAGGTGTCCCAATAAAGATATAATTAAATTAATTATTTAGTCAATATTAGAAGGATAAACAACTTAATTCATGAATATACTAATGTTATGTGTTAAAGAGTTTTGAAATGAACAGTGGAGTCAGCATGTATCATCACATGCTCTGAAAATTAGCTTATTACAGTCTTGGTAAGTGTCATTCATATGCTGTACAAGTTCATGGAATGGAAAACTATGAATACCACCTTACTCATTGCTGTTGAATACATTGCATGTGTCATGAAAGTCCTTACCAGTTAGATCATACAGTCCTTAATTTCATAAACGACAGAGCTTAAGTGACCCTGCCCAAACTCACACTCCAAGTGAAAGAATTGGATTTATGAGCCAGGACTCAGCTATTCCAGCTTTGTGGAGGAGTATTACAGAGGTGACAGATAACTACAGGGAGAGCATAACATCTTGTGCAATGGAAAGTTACATGTGCACATAATCTAATTTAACATACAGTTTCATAGTCTGCAATTCTTTGACAGATAGCCACTAGCTACAGTTTTTACCCCCATGTCCAAAATGTTTGAGGGTAAATTGTATTTATCATTGCACTCTTTTGTTTTATTTTGGATTCTGAACTTGGAAAAAATATTCTGGACTAGAATTCTAAATCTGTTTGCACCCTAACTGCGTGATTTTTGAAAACTCGCTTTGCCTCTCTGAGCTCTAGGCTTCTGTTTCCATTTTGTTAGTTTGTTGTTTCCATTTTCATGCTAAAGGTCTCTCTAAAGTGTAAAGAACTATGCCAATTGCAACTAACAAATATACATTTATTTACATATTTGTTGGTTTGAGAGCTTGGATGCCGTTAGCTGGCATCAGAGGCAGGGATGGTGTGTGTGCCCCATTCCACCAGCATCCTGAAGAAAGGTTGGGCTGAGACACAGCCAGATATATGTGACCCTGTGCACCAAGAGAGGGAGAACATGCCCTTTCTAGACCCTTGTCTCCCAGAGGGCAAAGGCCAGAGTATCTTGCCATCAGAAGGCCAGTAATCTATACTTAGGAGCAGTGTGTAGCGAATTGTCAGGGGATGTCAGCGGCTAACACCTGCCAGCCTTGTGGGAATTGGAGTCTATGAGCTGCCTCTACTGATGAGGGGAGTGGGCAAGTCCAGCTCGTCACCAGGCAACCCAGTGAGACCGTCTGAGTCACCCTCCGGACAAGCCTATTTGTCTCGCCAAAGTTTGGAAACAGTTAAATAAGAGAAATAGAAACAATAGGCAGTGATTTCAGCCATTCTAGTTAAAATGCATCTCTGTCTTTCTACATAAAGGCTCTCCTTTGTCTGTTTCTACCACTGCACTGTGCTCTACCTTACTCCCCCACCTCTGGGTGGCTATTCTACTCTTCCAGTTGGATTTTCTCAACTCGGGCCATCTCCGCTCTGCTAACCCCCAGCTCACTCCTCAGACATGGGTGTCACACAGAGCTGCCCCTGTCATGTTCTTTCTCTGCCTGAGAATGGCCCTCAAAGTTTTCATGATCAGAGTCTTCTGACTCTAATTTCTGTCTACGTCCTATTCCCTCCCTTCCACTCACACCAGACTTCCTATGGCCCTGCATCCCCTACTCTATGAAGTTTTAAGCATGTTTATGCTACACTGGTAAAGCACTCTCTGCTGTGTATGTTCTCCTAGATAAGATGCAAGTCATTTTTTTAAAGTATTTTATTTATATATTTGAGAGGGGGAGGCAGAGAGCGTGCGCAAGAGCAGAGGGAGGGAGAAGCAGACTCCCCACTGAGCAGGGAGCCTGACAATCAGAGAAAGATGATTATCATATGGTTTCATTCATGTGGAATATAAGAAATAGTGAAAGGGACCATAAGGAAGGGGGAAAACTGAGTGGGGAAGACAAACCATGAGAGACTCCTAACTCTGGGAACCAAACAAAGCGTTGCAGAAGGGGAGGTGGGTGGAGGGACAGGGTAACTGGGTGATGTGCATGAGCACTGGGTGTTATACTATATGTTGGCAAATTGAATTTAAATAAAAATTTTAAAAATTAAAAAAATTAAAATTTAAAATTAAAAAAAAAGCAGAGGGAGGAAGAAACAGACTCCCCACTGAGCAGGGAGCCAGACAAGGGGCTTGATCCTAGGACGCTGGAATCATGACCTGAGTCGAAGGCAGACAGTTAACCGACTGAGCCACCCAGGTGCCCCAAGATACAAGTACTTATCACTTTGGTGGTAGACTTCCATAAAGCTTTGCTGATTATTGCAGTCCACACTGGTCTCTCATTTATCTGCACTCATGCCACTAAATGGAATTTAATTGTACCACAGTTGTTCAGCCTTCTGTCTTCCTGGATGAGTCAAGGGGCTATACCATGAATGTTGCATGATTCCTTGCCACATCAGATGCTTAATTGCCATCTGCTTCTGGATTAATGGCCTGATCATAAGTATACATGAGGGAAAGATGGACAACATTTTGGTCTATTTCATATTTTCCCATCTACAACCTTCCTTCTGAGGCTTTGTGCTTGATATTTATATAAAAGATGTACTATTCTAATAGTGCTACTTGCACACCATGTTGAGGACAGTGCCATTCACTGGGCTGGGTGTATGGTAGATGTGAAACTCGGGGTTCAGAGGAATTATTTTTCTTGTCCACAGCCCCAAAGGTAGAAGGTGTGGAGTTGGGATACGAGCTTGTTGCTGTGGGACCCCAAACCTCCCATTCCTCCCATTCCACATGCCCTGCTTGGATGTGTGGAGCACAGGGTTACTCCAGGTGATCATAAGAGAACATCTGTCTTGAATGACCTTTACAATTATCTTCAAGTTGTGTAACTTTCATACAAGTCAAGTGCACAAGGAGAGAGGAGTTTTTTTGTGTGTATGTTGCTGAAATTCCCATAGTCTAAAAGAGGACAGTTGAAGTGAAAAGAATGTGGACCATGAGAGGTAACATCACTTAGATCCTTGGGCTAAAGCCAAGGATACTAGGTCCTGCTTTCAGCTGTCAAGTATCATTTTGTGATCATAGATAAATTGCTTCATATGAAAAGAAGAAAATTATGTATCTCTAGACATGTTATAAATGAAATTGATTACTGAATATGATATATTTAAGTAAAAAACCTAGCAGCCATAGAAATAATCAGCAACGTCTAAGACATATAAGCCTGCACAGAAATCTGAGGTTAAAGGGTGATATAAATGAAAACAATAAAAGTATTACCTTGTTACTTTCGCTGCTTTAATTTAAACCCGTGCTTTCAAGTTTCGCCTCTAAGGCTTATGGTACTAAGTGTGTATTTCTGATGCAACCCAAAGTAAGTTACTATGGATTTGATTCTACCAAAGGCAAAAAGAAAGGAAAAAGGAAACAGAAAGGAGATGAGAGAAGGCTTTTCACAATTCAATTGTGAAGAACTTCAGAAGTTGCATTTTGGAAGATATGTTTTTAGAAGTATTTGATGGTAGCCTTTTCAACAGAGCCACAAAATAATAAAAGCTTATTTAACTTAATTTTCCACTCCATTACTCCCCAAAGTACAGGACCAAGTGAAGGAATGTCCTCACAGATTGCTTACCACATGTCAAAAATTTATTACCATAGTCACTGGCATTATTTCACCCATTTCTCTGTAATATTTTAATTCCTAACTGAAGGAAGGGAAATTACACTAAAAGTTAGATCTTAGTATGATAATGTCCTGTCAACCTCCATTTAATCTAAAACTCTGTGCTCGTTGGGTTACTAATGGATCCTGAACAACAAATTCGAATTACCCAGTGTACCCTAAGCAATAATGCATGCAGAACACCATTCTAGAGTCTGTGGGCAGAGAAGATGAATGTGCAGACTCCTCCTCCCACTCCTAATAGTCAGTTCTGTGCCCTATTCACAGACCACCACTGCCACCAAGTCACAGAATTGGATCCTCAGGCCATATGCTTCACCATTGTAAGTTTTCTCATCCATAAAATGGAGTGTGGTCCAGGCTGGAGGGGAGATTAAATGGTCTCTCAGATCCTTTTCAACAATCAAGTCTTGAGAGTCCACCACTGAATCAGTTACACATATACATAAATTGGGACAAAATATTAAGTAGAACCTAATAGGTACACCTGTCCTCTCTTGATGTTCAGAGCAAAAACCTCCCTCAACTACAGAGGTATGTTTCTGTATGTGTGAGAAAGAGAAACACAGGCACAGAGGGAGGGAAAGCTCCCAAGTGATTCTCTTGGTTTCCAATTTGGTGTTTCAGTATTTTTGGCAAAGGAAAAAGCAGACGAATTAAAAAAAAAAAAAAAAAAAAAAAAAAAAGCCTGCCACAATCCTGTCTCAAGAATGAAGGGCCCTCAAAGATTTCTTTCTTTCTTTCCATGGTAGCATAAAAGTTACAATTCGAAATACCGGTGTGCTGGTATACCTCCTATGAGCCCAGCACAGTGCTGGTTGCTGAAGAATAGGAGAGCGAGGAAGGGAGGAAGGGAGAGGAGGCATGGGTCCAGGAGCCCAGGTTGGGAAGAGGTTGAATGAAGGTGAGCCTCCTGGCCTGGCAAGGAATTTATTTTAACACCTTTTCTGCAATTAATTTTCACTTTTTGCAAGTAAGCGTTTTCCATTTAAAGAAATTTCTGCCCCAAACACACTGTTTCAAAGATGAAAGATTTCATAAGTTGTGGAGAGTTACAAGTTATGCAAAGAAGAACATTAAAAATGATTGGTTTTAAGACCTGTTTAAGACAGACAAGTATAAGTGGGGGAGCTTAATGCTGTTAGGACTCATATCTGATATGCTTCAATTTCTGAAGAATTGACTTTTTGCAAATACTTAGAGGACCCCTTTGCCATTCCAAAATTATTTCTCCAGCTGGGTCATTCTCTGAAATAATCAATTCATGCTCCTTCTGGTTTGAAGTTTCATCCCCTGAACTCCGTCTCCCACACCAGCCCTCCTCAGCAGAGGACCTTGCTGCATGTCTCAGAGGAGTTACAGAAGCTACCCTCTGAGAATCATCTCAAATACCTACACTAGATCTGGAAAACAATTTGTTTCTGCTCCCATCTTCTGCCCCTCCCCTTCTGTTCCAGCAGAGGAAGTGGACCAGTCAGCTGCTCGTGTTGAGATGCTGGAACTGCCCTGGGTCCCATTTATTCCATCTCCCTGTGGATCTCCCAGAATGGATTACTCACTTCTTCTCCTAGATCTTCAACCTCTTTCTCCCTATGGCTGCTTTCTATCAGTATTCACAATGCTCTATTTTTCTTCTTTAATTTTTTTTTCTCTGAGTTAAGCATCTCAAGAGTTATCTCCATCATTCCCCACAGCCCACCATTCACTTTCCGTTTACACCACTCTGACTTTTGCCCCACTCCACCAGCTTGCTCTTGCTAATGATAACTGTGTTGTTAAATTCAAAAGACACTTCACGGTTCCTCTGACTTGTCTGTCTTCAGCTTATTCCCCTTTCCTTCTTGAAAATTAGGTCTTCCTCTTCCCTCTCTGTTCCTTTTCTATCCCTTTAAAGGAGCAGTCTTCTCTCATCAGAATTGTACACTTTAGATTCTTAGCTTGGCCCTAGCTCCACTCCGCTCTGTAGTCTACACTCTTTCCCCAGTTATTTCATCCACTCCTATAGACCAGCCTCTCAGCTCTGAGTGCTATCTTCAGAACTTCTGAGCCATGTAACCAATTGGCTATGGGTGTGCCATTATTAGGCCTCCCTCAAGCCTGCCCCTCCTCCAGCATTCTCCATCTCAGTAAGTGTCACCTAATTGTTCCTGTTGGAAACATGGGACTTAACATATTCCCTCTTCTTTAGATCACATGTTCAGTTATCAAGTCCTAGCCATTTTAGCTCGAAAATGTCTATCACGTTCTCTCTTTCTTGTCCACCTACCACCATCCCTCTCTGGCTATGGGAACAGCCCCTACCTGCTCTCCCTGCATCCACTCTGGTTTTGTCTCTTCTATTGCCCTTGTCATAGCCAGAATGAGTTTTACCAAGTGCACATCTGAATGTGGCACTCCACAGTTGAAATATTTCAGAGGCTTCCCTCTGTCCTGAGAATAAAATGCAGGTTTCTTTCCCTGATTGTATGGGATCTGCCTTTTCCCCACCGACCTCTCTGTCTCTACTCTCTGTTGCCATCATCTGATCATTCACCCTTCTGTCATCTTGATCAGTGGATCCTGCTGGAAGCCCAGAGATTCTCTCCCCACCTCATTCCACCCATCCCTCCCACCTCCGTGCTTCATCTGGAGCATCAGATTAAATATCACTTCCTTGGGGCACCTGGATGGCTCAGTGGTTGAGCAGCTGCCTTTGGCTCAGGTCATGATCCTAGGGTCCTGGGATCAAGTCCCGCATCCGACTCCCCACAGGGAGCCTGCTCCTCCCTCTGCCTATGTCTCTGCCTCTCTCTGTGTGTCTCATGAATAGATAAATAAAATCTTTATATAAATAAATAAATAAATATCACTTCTCATCTTCCTGGTCACTCTTCTTGACTAGATTTGCTCTCCCTGCTCTTTGCTGACTTAACACCATTTACTCATTATATCAGTTACCACAGTGGTAATTATATACTTGTTTCAAGTTATTTGGTTTGACATCTCTTCCTAATCAGACTGTTGTCATTCCTGACCTCCATCAGCTAGCATATTTCTAGCATAGTAGAGCTCAACAGTTTTGTTGAATGAATGTGCAGCTTCTTTCTTTTCTTTCTGTCTTCTAAAATTTCCTTTCCAGTCACTCCCAAGTTTACCTTATATAGGTTTCCCATCTTGTAAGGAAAACTCTGAATGAAAAGTGGAAACAGGTTTGGTTCTATTTTGGTCCTACTCTTAACCTAATTTTCTTTGAGACAGTTTGTCCTCTGCTTTTTTCTAAACTACAAAGAGGGACTTAAGGAATAATAAATAATACAAGTGGAATTCAAAACAATTAATACAAATTAATACATTACATTATTTTCATAGAGAGTATCAAAGGGTTTTACTTCCATTTGTTTAGATTCTCAGTGGCATATATGACTTAGTATCTGGTCTTAACTGCATCAAACTGCCTGTCTATAGTTGGTGCCTTCATGAGTTCTGGTGGTCCCTGTTTTCCTTTCAACAGATATGGTGCAGATTAAAGGGTTCATTTTCAATACTATAAATATTCATCTTCTGGTTCATCTTCAACTTTTTAGGTTCTATTTTAAACATGTTTTTAGTTGTAAGTAGCCAAAAGTACATCTCCAAAACCTATATGCCTATACCCACAGCTGAATTTTGATATTTCAGCTTCTGATTCTCTGAGCTTTATGGGATTAGTAACTCCCAAAATAAATAGATGTATAGATATGTTATCCTGATTTAGATTTTGCAGTAATGATAGGTTTTTTTTCAAAAGTCCACTCACTTTTGTATTATTGCTTTTATATTGAACAGGATATATGTGTGAGACATAAGTACAGCCAATCATCATAGAACAAAGCAAAGCAAACAGGCCTGTGTGGAAATAGAACCTAAACTGTGGCCTCTTGGACACTGTGTTTTGGGCAAGTGGAGCAAACACAAAAATTATATACACAAAATTGCTAGTACAGAGTCAGAGAATCATTCATTTATTCATCCATTTGTTCATCTAACTGTAATTTAGGGAATGTCAATTATATGGCACGTATGGTATATTTACTAGATAAAAATTATATAAATAGCTTTCTTTTTTAAACTAGCACCGTCTTTTGGGCAAATCTAATCAAGTACAGTGTCAATGCATGATTTTTTTTATTTTATTTTTTTTTAATTTTTATTTATTTATGATAGTCACAGAGAAAGAGAGAGAGAGAGAGAGGCAGAGACACAGGCAGAGGGAGAAGCAGGCTCCATACACCGGGAGCCCGATGTGGGATTCGATCCCGGGTCTCCGGGATCGTGCCCTGGGCCAAAGGCAGGCGCCAAACTGCTGCGCCACCCAGGGATCCCTCAATGCATGATTTAATCAAAGGAATAGCTAGCTACTGAAGAGTGATGTCCCAAAAAAAGTAATGTGAATCTGCCAATATTCCTTTTTTTTTTTTTTAATCTGCCAATATTCCATCATCTCTCCAAGGCAAGGTCATACTTAGATGCAGGAGGCCTGTGCCTTCTTTATGACAGGGCACCGACATTCACAAATGTATTTCCCCCACCCATTCTCTGATGCCCAAAGTACTCCTTAACAAGAGACAGCCATTTCATGAACATAATTGAAGAAAATATAAAGTCCAGAGGTAACATCATCAACAATTCACACTGAGGTGCAAAAGACTAAAGTCAATTTCTCATGAGAATTTGACCCCAAAGTATAGAATGTGCGTGTTGGACTTGGAATTTTAAGAAGTCAAGGTGAGCTCCAGGGAATAAATGGGAACGCACATACACCCCAGTGTGGATTGGAGGACTGGAAACATACCGTGCCCTACTTTCAGTCTGTTCTTGCTATTGCCATGACACATCCACCAGCTCAGGAGTCCTACTCATTCACCAGTGTCCACTTCACCAGCCCCAAAGCTATCTAGACAACTTGACTTTGCTGGTCTTACTTGGTCCAGATCAGTGAGATTAAGCTATTCCATGTTTTTGTGTTGAACAGAACTAACTTGTAAAATTGCAGCAATCCCAGGAAGACTCAGAAGTAATCACATCCATTGTTTGAATCTGGAATGGGGGGATGGGGGGTAAGAAATTTTAGTACGAGAGAACAGATCTGCCACTGGAGATGGGAAATAGTTTTCAGAAACAATTGTTACTACTGTTTATGTGACAGTGGGACACTGATGACAAAGAGCTACAGATCTCTGGATTTCAACTATACCTGAAACCAAGTGAATGAAAATTAAATGATAAAACAGGCCAAAAAGAATTACAATAAAAATTTATGTGGCAGGAGATCCTACTTTGAACTCAGTTCATGGTCCATGTGTTGCTAGAGGCTTTCAGAGCAAAGAAAGTACTTACTTGCCCCCAAATTCATTGAAATTGGCTTCTGTGAATATAACATACCCTCTCCATGCCTGAGGTGCAAGGTTTAGAGATCTCTGAAAATAGATTCATCAATGGAGTATTTGATCCTGGCCAAAAAGAAAAAAGAAAAATTAATAAAGCCTAGAGCAGCTAACCTCTTTCTCTTCAGGGCACTAGCTAAAGTCTTTCCATTATTCTGATTACATCAGATAAAATTCCAATTGTATACGGATCATTTTCACCTCATGCTAATCACTTTTCCTTTTAACTAGGTCTGTAAATAGGTGACAGAAATAAGACTAGGGCAGTGTAGAGAGTAGAAGTGAGGAAAACCAGAAGGATTTACAGCTAAAACTTCTAAATACAAGAAATTACAAGCAATTCCTCTTTTTTGCGGCTATAGAAATATAAATAAATACAAACATAATAGACTGGAGCTTAGTCAAGATCAGTTACTAACCCAGTGGTTCCTATCCTTATTTCCATCCCAGAAATGGCTAAGGAATTCAACACGTGTCCATCAATAATAGTGGCTCTGGGGCTGCAAGAGCCGAGCTGTTATATTCTTAAGCACCTTATGCCCCTAAGGGAGCATGGAAGTGTGGATCTGGGAAAATCACTCTCTGCAGAAGATTCTGATACTTCCCCTTCAGAGCTGTCCCTTGGCCCATTTTTCTCCAACTAATGGACCTCTTTTGTACCTTGGTTTCCTCAATGAACTGAAAATGATATATTCAGGAATCTGTAAATTATAAATAGATATAAGAAAAATTTTAGTATGTTCCATTTGTATTTTTTATTCAATTTGCTAAACATGGTACAATGGAACTTGGTCTGTTAAACATCTTAGTTAAGCTCTTGAACACTTAGGTTCTAAAGAGAATCTAAAAATAGCATAGATTGGAAGTAGATAGGGTCCATAGTCTATTTAAAGGTCTTTATGACTCTGCTTCAGAGTACTGAGATGTTTTTCTACCAATTATTTTTAAAGACAGAGTAAAACACATAGATTTGGCTTATATCAGTTACTGAGCTGCACATCCTAATAATAACTATCCTTTATTAAACCCTAAATATATGCAGGCAGGCTGCTAAGAGCTTAACATATAATATTTTACGTAATCCCCCATAAGAGTTTTTTATCATCATTTTCCCAATTTACCGATATAAAACTGATACTTCCTTTTTTTAAGGTTCACTTATTTATTTTGAGAGAGAATGAGAGAGTGTGTGCGCGAGCAGGGGAAGAGGCACAGGGAGAGGGAGAGAGACAAAGTCTCAACCAACTCTGTGCTGAGCATGGAGCCCAACTCAGGGCTCATCCCACAACCCTGAGGTCATGGCTTGAGCTGAAACCAAGAGTCAGGTGCTTAATGGATTGAGCTACCCAAGTGCCCCAAAACTGACACTTAAAGAAATTGCATAGCATAGCTCATATCCCACAGGAAGTTACTAAATCAGTACGTAAGCCTAAATTTTATGATTACAATATTTTTTTTATGATTACAATATTTTGCCTCTTAGCTACCCTACTAAGTTTTTAGGAATATCACAAAATGATCAAAAGAAATTAGAACTCAGAAACAGTTGTAGAGTGTCATATCATTCTTCATGTCTGTACTACTCTTTTATTGTTTCACAAGATGAACAGAAAGAAACTATGTCAGGATGAGAGACTTAATACAACTTAACAGAGAAAGAGGGAGATATGACTGATCATATCCTCAAATAGCTTATTTCATAATAGTACAACTGAAGGAAACTTGCTCTTATGATAGGAGACTAGAAGTTTCTTCAATTGGAAATTAATTTCTAAAGAAAAAATAACTCATTGTGATGGTACCTTATACCCAAGAAACTTTCCTCTTTCCTAACAAAAATAAACTAATAATACATTGGATGCTTTGTCCCTGAGATGACCACATTTGAACCAGGAAAAGGAAATGTTTAGAACAAAATGACTGTGAAAGAGATTTTGAAGTTGGACCTTGTCACTAGGGGGCACTTAGGGATATAAAATCAGCATTGCCAAAAAGTATTCTCTGAAATAAAACGATTACTGATGTGTGTCTTTTCAAGGGAGGAAAAAAAATACCTGTGTATAGACATAAGAATTCAGAACACCTTCTGATGGACTATTTTTAGGTGCCAAGTTGGTTAAAGAAGGAGCCTTTAAAGTGGGCATAGTACTGAAGTTAGAAGTCCTGTCTTCTCTCTCCTGCATTTCACCACTGGAAGCACAAATGTGCTAAGGGAAAAATATTATAATCATAATAATAAGCAAGATGAGAACAGTCCAGACAAAATCCTTCATCCTGCCTAGTCCCTTTTTTGGCTTTCTCTGAGCCTCCTTCTCACTGTCCCTGTCCCTTCCTGTCCTCTTTCCCTGAGGACATCTGTCCCACCTCTCTATCCCTTCATTATTTGGTCTTCATTTCTACTGGTATCTCTGTTCTAGCTTCTGTTCTTCCACTTCATTGCCTTTCTTTGTTATCATTACCTGTGACATTGACTTCTGGCTTTAGTTTTATTCCTATTTGGTAGGTTTTTTGGGTTTTGGCTTGTTTGGTTTTTTTTCCCCCCTTTTCAGACACTCACATCCTTATATCCTTAAATCAATAAAATGTGTTTCCAGGATGTTTTACCTAAACTGGATGGTGATAGCATGTTATCTGAAGCCAGAGGAAAATAGTTTCTCATACTGATCAAGTAAATGGGGTGAAAAAAGGAGCCAAAAATATCATCTTACATTGTAGTGTCTTACAGGACACACACAAGCCGAAAAACCTATTTCATGTTGTTATATACAAGACCAAAACCACAAATTGAAAAGAGAAAGGTGTGGGGAGCAAGGGAGAAGCTTGCTTTTGACCATGTGACAACCACATAACCAGTTTAATTGATTATCTTCTCCAGAGTCATCATTTCTTTGGATTGTCATGTGAAGAAGTTGTAAACTATATAAAATCATGAAGTGCTGTATTTAAGAGATGTTAGATATCTCAGCAACACCTTATAGCAAAAGATGAGAGACCTTCAATTGCCCTATTCCTTAATGTGAAGAGAAAAAAAATCTTCCTATATTATGCACCTTATCTGCAGAAATTACCCTGCAGTTATAATTAAGAAAATAATTGCAAGTACAATTTACCAGGTCCGTGCCCATCATTTCATCCTGTAAATTGAAACACTTCACCCACCGACCTAGTTTGTGAGCTTGGGGTTAACCTCCCATGAGTGGTAGATGTAGGTCTTCTTGAATAATGATGTGGTAGTCTGGGACTGGGAATCATGAATTTGGTTCCATGTTCCCCTGACTCACCATGTGGTCAGGAAAGTCTCCACATCATCAATTCTTCTGGTAGGAAAATGATTAGTGTAATTGTTATGCAGATTACTCTAGAGCTTTGATTTCAGTAAGCCTTCTTAGCACCCAGCTCTGCCCTCAATCTTTAAGTAAACTTTTTATTCTCACAAACAAATGTTACTTCAGTTGTCAGTTTCCACAAAATTATTATTTTAAAATTATTTTTGGGATTGCTTATGTTAATTTCTCTACTTATTTAAAGCTAAATCAAATCAGAAGACATCTATCCTGTTAGCCCACATGGTTGAGGGATAATTGATAATTTGAATTTCAGTTTAACCTACTTTAAATTAATTTAAAATAAGTTAAATTTCAATTAAATTTCAGAAAAAAAAATTTTTTTTTCATTTTTGCCATTTGACTTCTCCCACCTGACACTACTCCACTGACCTGACTTCTTATTTTATACCAAGATGGTCCATGAGTGTCCTATAAACAGACTATCCTTAAGCAGGGCAATATAATGTACTACAGTGTGTATAATAACAACAGAAGCTAACATTTTATTCAACAGAGCAGTGGTTTCATCAGGGGGTATAGGCCCTCTGGGGAAGAATTTTTGGAAGTTTGTGAGGAAGTTTCTTGTCACAGAAATCGGAGGTTGCTGGCATTTAGTGGATGGGAGCCAATACTGCTAAACATCATTCGGTGCACAGGTCAGTTCTGCCCAGCAAAGAACTGACCCCGGTCGCACATGGCTTCCTCAAATCCTAGGGGATGTTCTTGAAATCATTTTTATAATTAGATGATCCTAGACTATCACTCTATTTGAGATATAAACAAAAGAAACTATTGTGATTTCATGAGACTTTAAATTTTCCAGAAATTTAAACCATATAAATGGTTTACCATGTAAACCAAGGGAAAACTTTTTTAAAAGTTTGTTCATAACTTGATCAAGAGTTATTCCTTTGAAAAATTATGTCACCAACTGCTGATCTGGGCATTTGAAACACTAATACATAGTGTGTATCAGTCTGAGATTATCACCGATAACATTCAGTGTTCTAGGTGTAGGTTCAACCCTCTTGCTACTCTTCATTATGCCCTTTAGGTAGTCTTACCCAGGAAGACTTATATACTGAAGTTTGTATTATTTTATTATAAATTATTGTCCTTTGGTTCTTTTTTATTATAATTAGGACATTGCATTAACTCTTTGAAATTATGTGTGCATTTAAGTTTTACCATCTGCGCATTTCATTTCACGATAACTGTGTCAGCTATTGCTACATAATAAACCACCCCAAAACTTTATAGTTTCAAACCACCACCATTTATTTAGCTCTCAATTCTATGGGTTGATAATTTAGGCAAGACTTCATCATGATAATGCAGACATGTTCAGAGGTAGATAGTAGGCTTTGCCAATACTGGCAGGACTTCTTCTCATCTCTAGAGCCTCAGTTGGGACAACTGGGCTGCTCACTCTGCTCCATGTGTCTCTCATGCTCCCATAGGCCAGCCTAGACTCAGTCACATGGCAGAAGGAGGGATCTCAGTTGTGCTAGCCTAGATTCAAAACTGTCATGCTAAAAAAAAAAAAAAAAAAAACAGTCATGCTGTCACCTATGTGGCATTCCACTGAGCAAAACAAGCCACAGGGATTCCCAGATTCAAAGGATGGGAAAATAAACTCCATCTTTTGAGAGGAGCTGCAAAGCCACATTACCAGGGTGTGCATCTACAGGAAGGGAAGGAATACCATTGCTGCATTGTTTGCAAACAACTGGCCACAAATATGTTATAAAAGGTAGTGCTGGGTCTATTTTATAACCACTATGATAGTCAAAGAAGAGGCAGGGAAACAGAGTATGATCAAATTTGCACTTAAAATATCATCCAGCAGGCTGCAGCAGGTGGATTTCCAGGACACATGGGTGAGATAAAAGAATTAGCAAGGCAATTGCAGGCTCCCAAGTGAGGGTTGGATTGAAAAGTTTGTGACCTGCAGGAGGAATGGGGGTTGAAAACTCACCAACATTCTCTCCAAGCTGCAGGCCCTGGCCCAGGGCTGAATTAGCTCAAAGGAAGGGGCACCTTTTTCTAATGCTTCCACCCAAAACATGTGGCTTGTCTTTATTTTGTCACTCCCAAGGGGAACCTTTTTAAGGTTCCCACCAGAGGAGCATTTTATAATTGACACAAAGGCTCTGCATATGTTTGGCCAGAGAGATTGGATTGCTATCTCACGATTCCACACTTTTGCTCACACTCTTCCTTCTGCTTACAATGACCTTTCCCCTTTGTCTGCCCAGCAAATGTTTTGTTGTCTTTCAGAGTAATACTAGGATTACCTGTTCAATGAGTATTTCTGATTCCTTGCCATCCTCTGCCTTTGATGGAAGAGAATGCCACCTCCTATGTTGTGTTGATGTTTTACCCAGTACAAAGTTCCATCATTGAGTAGTTCTTGTCTGAAATGGGATCCTGAAGGATCCAGTTCCATCCTGTCAAAGCGGCCACTACCATCAACCTCTCACAATGCATGTTCAGGTCTCTGAGAAAGGGTGTGCACAGCAAACAGAATCCAGCAAGGGCACACTCTTTATTTTCATAATTGTTTATGCCAGCCCTATGAAGTCTCTGCAAGTTAAAGTTAGAGACAGACCAATTGGCCTCCAACCTAGTCAAGCCACGAAACCTCCTTTCCCCTCCTAATTAGGTCCATATCCAAATCTCATCTTGTCTTAACATTCTGAAAGTAAAAGCACTCATTGGAAAGCAAGGAAAATTGTTCACAAAACAAGCTTGCTCACACTTCTCCTACAGTAGTACTCTATGCCCATGATGCTCTTGGATTTGCAGCATCTCAGCATCCTGCTCCATAGGTATGAAGTGAGAGCACTGAGGGTGGAGCCTCTTTTCCAAGGGGATTGAGTTCTCCCACTTCCTCCTCTTAATCAACAGAAATTAAAGTCTAGTCATGGTGTCATGGTATCAACCAGACTGTTTATTTTCCCCTTCAGAGAAGATCCATGGATTCCTGGAAAAGCTAGCCATTCTTTTTGTAGACTGCTTCTTCAATCCATATTACTGCTCTTATGAATTCAACTAGGAGACAAACATGCACCCACATATCACACACGCACACAAACACAAGTTTTTAACTTGACTTTCTAAAAATTAAAATTTTCTCTAAATCATATAATGCTATAATCATATAAAAAGGCAAAATATAACTAGAAAAAAACTGTATTTACAATATAGTTGACAGAAAGAGAGTTAACAATCTTAACATAAAGAGCTTTTATAAAGCAATGAGAGTTAAAACTCCCTAATATGACTGAGCACAGGATGTGGAAACAGGAAATGAAAAAAAAGGTTGCCATTTGAAAGAAAAAAGAAATTTTGGTGGTTGAAATGGATAATATTAAATGTTGGTACTCAATTTTATATAAAACACAGCAAAAATTGTTCAGTAACATATATGAATAAATATATAATATATACTTATGTAGTATATAATAAAGTATATATGTAAAATACAATTTCATAGAGACTTGTGGTATTATTTTGGCAATTACATATTGCTAAGTTCCTTATTTGTGTGTTTTATCTGCCACTGTAATGTGTTTGTCTACTTCCTTCCACTAGATCACAGTGAATTCTCAAATTTATTCATAGTACTCAACACAGTGTCTGGCACAGAGCGGTCATTCAAAAATGTTTTTTAAATGAATAGATTGTTGTGAAATAGAGTTATTACTCTGTTTATTCTTGTCCTTTTGAGCTGAGAAGAAAAACATTTTACCAAATCTACTCCTAAGTCATAAATCTCTACTTCCAGCATATTTCCTCTGTGAGAAATCTCAACTTCTAGTGGGAGATGACAGACACCTGAAAGCTGAGCATTTAGGCTGATAGCTCATGTGCCATAATAACCACAGGAAGCAGTCATATTCAAAGCACACAGATTGATTAAATTTAATTTTCCCAAAATTTAAATCACAATTATGATTTCCAAAAATGTTAAGAATATAGTAGAGAAACTCATTATTTAAGAAAACCTTTTATCAAAAACCATACACTCTAGAGTTCTGAGTCCCACAGAGGCTTCTTGGCATCAGGAGGTACTTTCTCGGGACTCAACCTTCCACTTCAGCCAGAGAAATTCTGCTTTTATTTATATTACATGTTAGACTTCCACATAGGATTTTAATGGCATAAAGTTTAGATCAATGATGTGAAATAAATAAACAAATGAATATGAAAAATGCTGTTGTCAAAAACTATCCATTTGTCATGATGTATGCACACATTTTCACATCCTACATTATCTGTTTGTATCCTATTCATTCTTCAAAGACCTAGTTTATATCTGTTCTCCTCTACCCCCTCTGCAAAGTCTTGCCAGTTCCCCCACTGGATTAGCTGCTTCAGTCTCTGTGCCTCATGTTATCTGCTCACACATCTGTGTCCTTTGGGGACAGTGATTTCCAAGTGGACTGCTCATACTTCAAGAGGTATGCAAGATAACCTGTCAGGGAAGAAAATGTTAGAACTTCCATTTGTGCGTATATTTCATCTTTCTAGTTCTCTATTTTGGTATAGAGTAAATTTTGTGAAATCAAAATATCCCACCACAGTGGTATAGGTTAGATGATAGATACATAGATGGTAGATGGATAGATAGATAGATAGATAGATAGATAGATAGATAGATAGATAACAAATAAATGGGGAGAGAGTTTAGTTCTACACAAAGAAACGTTTTAAGACCACTTCCCTGGTCTGTGGACTCCTAGGACACAATTTCTTCATCTCTGTATGTTCAGGTCAAATATCACTGGCCCAATAAATTATTTTGAAAGAACAGGTAAGTTATTTTGGATTATCTACATTTAAGTTTTCTGATGCAAAACGTGCCTCAGCTAAATTTTGAACAGTCCCTTCATAAGTGAACACCTCTGCCACCACATTTATCTTGTTTTTCTCGAAAGATGCCACAATGACTAGTTTCTTCTCAAGTGCTGAAGCCCACAGTTCTACATGGGTAAACTAAGAGCAAGGCAGATGTGGTTTGACAATTTCGAAGGCTGGAGTGAATCCTCAGAGTGTGGACAGTTGTATTTCCACTTTGGAAATGGGGTGAGAGGTGAGGTTGGGAAGGGGGTTGTCTAAAGTGATCCCGCCAGGGATGAGAGGAAGGCAGAAGGTGTCATTCTGAATATGCTCCAAAAAAATCAACAAAGGCAGCCTGACTCTGCCTTGATAAGCAAACTGTCAGTGAGTTAAATGAGCACCCCATCAATTTCATTTTCTGTTTCATTTCATTATGCTAGTCTCTTGTATTTTAACTGATGTATTTTATAATCTGCCATTAAAGAACTAGCTTTGCATCATTACGCACTGTTCTCACTCAACATCTGAGTATCCAACTAAATTAATTACATGTATTTTGAATTTTTACTTTAATTTTATCAATGGGTTTCCCTAAATATACGCTACTAAGTCTGTGACATCTCATAAATTATAAAATCCCTGAAATGTAGGTCATTTTTATCCCTTTGGTTACAATGTAGAAAGTTAAAGAGAAAAATACAACTTTCTCAATATATAGAAAATGATATACTATAATGAAATCCTTTAATTTTCTTTATATAAACTCTTAAAATTTTTGTTCTGTTTAAATTTTAAATTAAATACTGAGTTTGATCTTATAAAACATTTAATCACTTTTGGAAATGCATTTTATGAGACCCAGTAAAGCCAGTTTCAATGACATGAACTAAAAATCTAATGTCATGCTTGGAACACAATTTTTGAGAGCACACTGCATCACTGGTGGTATTTACTTTGGAAAATGAATTATTGTGTTATGGGCTAAATCCTGCCAGAATTGATTTTGAAAATCCAAAGTGGAATATTTTGGATACTATAGCTTAATATGAAGTGAACAGGCAAATAGCATTTTTATTTTTAAAAAAAAGTAGTAAAATGGTTTCAATAAGTTGTTATACTCATATTTATCACCTACTCTGTGGCTCCAAACCGTAAATCGACGGCTATATCTGAAGTGTAAGCAAATACTGTTCTGTATAAATGTGGTATAAGCATTTTCAAAGCTTGTTGCACAATCTCATTATCATGATCAGTTATTGCTTTTCTTCCCAAGAGAAGGGTTGTCCATTCTAATTTAGCAGTGAAGGACTGATTTTTATTATGTTCTCCTGAGTGAAAAGTAGCTCCAGTTCTTTCAAGTGGAATGATAACCAGGATGACTTATGGGAAGGTGGGGACTGTGCAATGGCCAGAACCTACAGTTATCCAGAGAAAAGCCCACAGGTGCCTTGGGCAGTGCTCCTACTGTCCCCTAGGGAAAGAGCATGGCCTCAAAACCCACAATAATCAGGGATTTCCAGCATTTATAAGACATTCTTTACATTCGGTATGGAAGACAACGACACAATAGTTTCTCTGTATTGCTTTACACTCCCATTTCCTTATTTTATCTTCTTTATTCTTCTCATTCATTCATTAGTTGTCTAGTATTTTTTTTTTAATATCTGTTTTAATCTGATCAATCCCAGGCAGAGACAGGGATTGATCCTCTCTGTAGGGAGGACAACTGGGCAAACCAGGAGGTGAGACCCAGTGGTACAGGTGCCATGATAAAGGTTAAAGCAGGCTTCCACAAGGGCACAATGAAGACAGCTGAATACCCCCTGTAGAGTCTGGGATGGCTCCGTAGAGCTCGCCCTCCTGGTGCACCTGGAAAGATGGGAAGCCACGCCTTGCCCCTAACTCGGACTGTACCTGTAAACATCAGCAGGCTCTGCCTCTGGCTGCTGCTGCTGCTGGTGGTACTGCTGCTCCTAATGATAGCACTAGAAAATAATGCTAGTTACAACATAACTAGCAACACAGGATGGGAATTCTAAATAAAAACAAAGCCTTTTCATAATTCTCTAATTCAGGCATATTCTGTAATGGGGAACTGTGTGCTGCATGGGGAAAATTAATGGCAGTAAGTATGTAGGCTGACCTTCCAGACCCTGGGCACAAATTTCAATTAGGCCAGAAAGATGCTGGTTGGGTCTTGTCTCCCAGGTTGGGAAGACAGTGGCGGTAACATAGCAAAGTGGTAATGTGCTAATATAAAAGGAAAATAATTCACAGGTAGAGTTAATTTTGAGTGATATTGCTCGAGCATTAGAATGGCCAGCAGGCTACAGGATGGCAGCCATCTTAATCTTTTCCTCCTCAAAAGTTTTTGACTCAATTTGCAGGGACTCTTCCATGGTCTCTGCTGTTTAATGATGCAAGTCAATGGGACAATCCCTTTATAGGCAGCTTAATGGGAATCTTCCACCGTGCAGAGAGATCTCTCTATCATAAAGTGGTTCCTCCTCTAATTCCATGCCATGGAACCAATTTAAATGCCATTATGTAATAATAAGAAACCAAACCCTCACAGATGGTCTAGAAAGATGGATTGCATTATAACTGTTGTGCCTTGTAATAGATAATATCAAAACATTTTGGTTTTATGGCTAAAGATTATGCTACTAATAATAGTACTTTCTCTACTGAGGATTTTGTTCATAGTTATATTGTGGAGAACTGCTTATTTTAGGAAAATTTCTTCCATGCTCTGAATGATTGCTGATGTTTATTGAGCAATGGCTATGGGGAGGGGGCGGACGGTGCCATCTTAGACATTCTATAGCCCTGTCAGTAAAATCTGCTATTATTCCCTTTTAGAAACCAAAAAGTGGAGCTCACAGAATTAAACAACTTGCCCACTTGGCTAGCAAGTGGTAGAGCAAAATTGGAACTCAAGTGGTCAGAATTCAAGAACCATGCAGTGACTCATTATCCTAGGATATTTAAAATACATATAAAAAATGCTGTGTGTTTATTTGAAGTTGTGAGACAATTCATTTATAGAGACAAAGAATTTTTGTTGACAACAGAAAAATATATCCTACATCAACTGATTTTTTTGTTGTTGTTTTTCTCCAGTAAACATAAGATCAGGTTAAATTTTTTCTGTTGTTTTTTCTCCAGTAAACATAAAGTCAGATTAAAGGACTGGTACCTAAACGTACATGTGCTGTAATATCTGACTTTAGATCATACACACATGTGCACACAGACCTGCATTCACATGCACACACTGTAGAACAGGAGACAATTGGACAGAACCTGTTAAACTATCCTTTTACTTGAGCTAATATCCTTGAGCCTGTCTAGGAAATTAGTAAACTGCCCAGTCTTCAACATCCCTTCAGACAGGAATCCTCCCTCCTCCCTTTCAGCCTCTCACCTTTGGTGTTTGGTTTTATTCTACATAGGATAAGTGCTGCCATAACTGTTAGCCAATACTTATAAAAGGATTAATGCAGAACAGACCTTTCCTGTCCCTTACTTCCTGTGTCTAGAGCCCTCCAATATAAAAATAAGCTGCTGGCTAAGAGTCACACTTACAGAGTATAAGTAATAAGAGCATTAAGTGTCCACTGTGAGGGTGTAGGAACTGGGTGTGATGAAGTGTCTCTTGGAGCTGTCACCCAGGCTTGCCCACAGAATCCTGCATGGACAGAGCAGGCTGGTGGGCACCGCAGCAGGCAATGCTTCCCAAAGCACGACAATCCAAAGGTTGGGTCAGATCTAGTCCCTGCCAACAAAATGGGTAAACAGTGCATAGAGCATCCGGCTGTATCTTTAGATGGGTACTGTGCATTAACCATATAATTTCTTCTTATTAAAACTATTAAAAACAAGGTCTTAAATAATTCTTGGATTTTTTTTTTTTTTAGTTCTCCCTTAAAAGGAAAATTGAAATTTCAACTGAAATAAAGGAAAACACAACCTAAACTAGATAATTCTAGAGCTAAATTAAAAAGAATTGAGATACAGGACACCTGAGTGGTTCAGTAGGTTAAGAGTCTGCCTTCGGCTCAGGTCTTGGTTCCAGGGTCCTGGGATCAAGCCCCACGTAGGGGTCCCTGCTCAGTGAGGAGCCTACTTCTCCCTGTCCTTCTGCCTGCCCCTCCCCCTCCTTATGCTCTCCCTCTCTGTCAAATAAATAAATGAAATCTTTAAAAAAAAAAAAATGAGATACCTGCCAAAGCATTTTTGTGTAATAATAGGGAGACAGAGCAAAGCAACTCTCTTTTCAGGTTCCTTGTGTTAAAAACTGACATAGACTAATCTGAGATTTTTTATCTCAATTTAAAGTTGTTAGTAAAAATGGTCTGAAATTGATTTTTTAAATACTATTTTTTCATATGTCTATGGACTCCAACTTCAGAAGGCTATTTCTTTTTTTTTTTTCCAGAAGGCTATTTCTGACTGATATTTGTAGGGTGAATTTATACTAGTTATCTATTGTTGCGTAACAAATTACCACAACACTTAGCAGCTGAAAACAACAGACACTTAATATTTCGTAATTTCTGTGGTCTGGGAATCCAGTCACAGCTTAGCTATAGTCTTTTAGCTTGGGGTTTCCATAAGGCTACATACAGTCCTCTTATGGCTAGCTACTTCCAAGCTCACGCATGTGAGCAGACCTCACAAAATCTGCTTCCAAGTCCTGTCACATGGGCCTCTCCACAGTTTTGCCTCAAGACGTGGCAACTGGCTTCCTCCAGAAGTGAGCAATCCAGAAAGATGCAAGCCACAGCCCTTTTATAACTTAAAATTAAAAGTGATATTCCAATACTTCTGTCATATGCTGTTTGTAAGAAGGGAATCAATAAATTCAGTCCACATTTAAGGGGAAAGGATTACACAGGACGTGAATACCAGAAGGTGGGAATCATTGAAAGACCTTTTATCAGCTGCCTAGTATAGCTGTTTGTCAGAAACCAAAAGAGAGAAGGAATTGAGAAAAGGAAACTGAGAAGAGGTATTGGGAAAATCTCTGAGAAAAATCTCTTTCAGCCTCCCCAGCACACACACAATAAGCATTTGTCTGATCACAGCTTTTATAAAGGATGATACTTTAGTACTCTGAGAAGTGTAAGAAAAAAAAGACACTTTTTAGCATTATTTTTAAATATATGCATTAATATGTAAATTTTTTCTGAAGACTACTGTTATGGACCGAATTGTGTCCCCTCCCCCGAGATTTATATGTGGAAGTCCTGACATCCAGCGCTTGAGCATGTGACTATATTTGGGGATAGGGTCCTTATAGAGCTGACTGAGTTAAAATGAGGTCATTAGGATGAGCTTGAATCCAGGCTAACTAGTGTCCTTATAATAAGAGGAAATTGAGGGATACCTGGGTGGCTCAGTGGTTGAGTATCTGCTTTCAGCTCAGGGCGTGATTCCAGGGTCCTGGGATCGAGTCCCACATCAGGCTTCCCACAGGGAGTCTGCTTCTCCCTCTACCTATGTCTCTGCCTCTCTCTGTGTGTCTCTCATGAATAAATAAATAAAAATTTAAAGAAAGAAAGGCCATTTGAGGAAACAAGGACAATATGGCCATTCATAAGCCAAGAAGAGAGGCCTCCAACCTGAAATCAACCCTCCAGCACCCTGATCTCAGACTTACAACTTCCAGAAATGTGAGGAAACAGCTGTTCAAGCCACCCAGTCTATGGTATTCTGTTGTGTCAGCCCTCACAAACTCCTACAACCTGTTATTTTTAACCAGATATCTTTATACATTTTCAATTGTCACTATTTCCCAGTGACCTCATAGAGAGCAAAATACATGTTATATATTGCTTTGTTTTAGTTTCCTGTGGACATAGTCTTAACCTTTCTACTTTTAGGATTGTTTGGAATTCTCCAAAGAACACCAATAATTTAAGTTGCTCTTTATCTTTCTGTCTTCCTTAAGCTTTTCTTCTCTTACTCGTTTATCATATTGTTTCCTCATTTGTCTTTGCCTCATCTTTAGTAAGATAGTATTGAACTGCCTCTATAGTGCTTTGGTAGCAATACTTGTGGCTTGATAGGAATCTTGGCACCATGGTAATAGCACAGAAATTCATATATGAAGAACATTTCTTAGATTCTTCTGTTATATTTTGTAGGACAGCCATTGTCCCACGAGCAAATAACAACACCATTCAATATCCGCTTTCATTTCTAGACTTAAAAGTTCTGACTCTTTCCAAGAAAATTTAAAACTTAAATTCTCTTTAGTTTCTATGATGTTTCCATTTCATGGGACAGGCACCTGCTCAGCTTTAGTGGAATCTGATCGCCAGCTTCCAAAGTCATTATGCAAATTACACTCCTTCATTCATGTGTGAGACCTTTTTTCTAATTCCTCACAAGTACATGGCATTGTCTGCTCTCTCTCTCTCTCTCTTTCTTTCTTTCTTTTTTTTTTTTTTTTTTTTTTTTTTTTTAGCCATACATGTGAGTATGTATGGCATAGAATTTTCTTTTCCCTGGTGACTCCTGAATTTGAGTAGCTTTGTCACGTTTCGGTTATTCAAGAATTCTCTTTTATGAAGTGGCTTTGCAGGTTCTTTCCCATTTTTCTGAGCAGTTGACTATCTTATTGATTTGTAGGCGTTTTTTATATATTCTTTGGTCAGGTACACACATTGCCAGGATCCTATCCTTATTAATCAATTCTCTTTTTACTATATTAATAGTTTCTTTGGACAATCAGAATTTCTTAATTTTAATATAACCAAGTTTATCAAAATTTTGTATGGTTAGCTCCTTTGTGTCCTATTTAGGAAAGCGTAATTTGCTCCAAGTTCATAAAGATATTACCCAATGTTTTCGAAAAGCTTTATTGTTTATCCTTCTCATTTAGTTCTGTAATCCACCTGGAATTAATTTTTGTTTGTGGTATGAAGTAGGGGTCAAAACAGGAGTAACCAGTTTCTGGGGCATAATTAATTGAAAAGACTATCCTTTCTGGGCTAGCAGTTTTTGAGCATTGATTATGCTGTAGGCATTGCATTAGTTGATACTTCATCCCTTCTTCACAAAATCCCTATAAGATAGGTGTTTCCTCACTTTATAAATGAGAAAAATTACAATTACATGAGTTAAATTAATTTCCCAGTGTTCATGGTTAGTAGAGATTGGGAATCTGGGCTTTGAGTTTAGGTCTTTGACTTCAAAGCCTTTCTTAAGGTAATCCTAAATCCCAGTGTTATCAAAAGAGATAATTTACATTTTGTTAGTGAAAACCAAGAGAGTGAAAGGGTCGGAAACCACTGGGAATGTGAAGGTGAAGAAGGCTTGACCCCAGAAAAGAAGAGGACCTGGAATAGTGCCTTGCATATGGCAGGACTCAGGAAAAAAGTTACTGAATTGCAAAAAGCATCCACTTCAGAATAAATACAGTCTTATGATTTATACTCAGAGGGCACATATGATTTTTATATACAAAATTTTTGTGATCTGTTCCTTCACCTGCCTCTGGCAGTGGTTTCCAAAGTGTGGCTTCCCAGTCCAGCATCATCAGTATCACCTGGGAACTAGTTAGAAATACAAATTATTGGGCCCCACCCAGACCCATTCAATCAAAAATTCTGAAGGTGGAAACTGGAAAATTGTGTTTTAACAGCTTCTTCGGGTCTGCGAAATTTGAAATACACTGGTCTGAGGCCTACATTTTGTCCACCCCTCCTACAGGGCTTCCTTTAACCTACCGTGCATAGTCCTACCTACCTCCAGATGAGTGCTTATTGAGATAAGGATTCCCATCATGATCCTTAGCCCGGCTAATACCTTCTCAGGGATCAGCCCCTTCCTGTCCTTACATACATATATGTGCGTGCATGCCCACACACACATCTGGATTCAGTCCCTCAGTCACTCTTCTTGCTACACTGATTTGTCATTGTCTGCTTATCTATATCTGCCACTAGACTATGAGGAGCTTAAGGCAAGGGCCTTTGAATTCCTAGAGGAAGAGATATGGTAGATGTTCAATATAATTTTTTTGAGTAAAATGAGTTGTATTCAATTTTATTCTTAAAGGACTTTCATATTGAAAAGGAAGTACATATATTTTTGGCAAATGAGTAAATATTTAATTTGAAGGACTCCTCTGTGGAAAAGGAATCATGGAACAGAATACAGTGAATAGAGACTTTAAGGAAGTAAGGAGCACTGAGATACCTGTCACAAGAGGCATTCAAGAAAAGATTAGAAAATCTCCAAGGACTCTGCCACCCGTTTTCCACTCCCTCTTCTAAATTGCGAGCTCTTAAAGCCTATGACAACATCTCATTCACTGTGTGTCCCCAGTCCTTAATAGAGACTAGTTCATTACCTAGTGCGCAATGAATTCATAAGTGAATGAATGAATGAATCACTTAATGGCACACACAGTTTGTTGCTACTGTTCTGTGGGCTTGACTGTTCTTCGCTGGAGAGACAAGTACAACTCTAGATCGTCCATTTGGCTAAATATGCAATTTTTTAGGAGCACCAGTGAAGTGGAAGGAAAAAAAAAGTGAGAGCAGTTTGCCTTTGATAAATGTATCCAGAATTTTGTGATCAAAATGTTAAGAAATTAGTTTAACTACAGCATGGATATGTGTTTTGTGTTTTATGGTTTCTTCCTCTCTTTTTCTTATTTACCTATGAGTAAAAGGACGAGGAAGTGAGGAACCAGAATCTCTTCGGTGTTTGGAGGCTCTGAACCTGGCCTCTGGGTGGAGGCCAGACCATGAAATGCTGGTGGGTCTTGTTTACTCCATATGGGTGTTTGTACTTTCTCTTGAAGGTGGCTGTAAGCCATCGAATGATGTAAAGGAAGGAAAATAATGTGATAGATTTGCTTTTCTAAAGGTCACTCTGACTATTGTGTGGAGGATTGATTGGGAGGCAGGAAGGGGAGGATGGAGACTGGAGCATGGACGATCAGTTCAAAGAGATGTTGAAGCTGAGGGAAAGAAAGCTGGTGAGGACTTGAACTAGGGCCCTAACAGGGAGGAGGTAGAAAGGGACTATGTTCAGCAGAAATTCCCTACGTTGACTCAACCCACTGAATTTGCTGACAAAGATAGGGGGCTTGTCAGAAATTATTAGAGTTAGCTTTGAATTTAATGGTAATAATTACATTGTCAGGCATCTGCTTCTACTGGATCTGTGAGGTTATGTAATGGAAGCCTTTGTTAACAACAAAGCACTGAACACATACGAAGTGGGATAATTACCCACAGAAATCATACCTCCAAAGTCCGTGTGCCAGAGGCAAGCGCTGAGAGTTTGAAAATGAGTTCATGTTTATTGGTGATCAACAGCAGGATTGCACATGTACTCCTGAACAATGAACTCACTGTTCATTCTCAAGTGCTCATTACAATGGAAATTAGGAACACTTGAATGATTGATGCCTCTCTGCTCTAAACATGCCACTTAGCAAATACTTGCTGCGCTAAGTATGTCAGGAATTCACAAGCTGATTGATGCCAGACATGAGTGGCTACTTTTTGTGAATGGAATGAAGATGGCTACCTTACCATGAAGAATATGCAATATATCTGTGTGGGTCATGAGCAAGACTGTGTTCATAAATTGGCATTAAGTTGCCTGGTTATGTGTATTTATGTTTTGGGCCCTATAAAAAGGAACATTTAAACTACTTCTTACCGATATTTTATGTTATGCTTTTTTTTTTCCAAAACCAAAAGCCTTTATTTAACATGTAAAATTCAGTCTGCAACTAATTCCAATTTCTCAGCCCACTTCTTAATTTGGGAAACTAGGAGAAGAAAATGCAATATCCCAATTCTGCTATGAAGATACATGCAAAAATGAAGGGAAAAAGAATCCTCTATGGCCTTAATCCATCTCCTATCAACTTCACAGAGTACTCCTTACATGATTAAGGATCATTGTTCTATAGCTGACTGTTGATCAGCATTTTGAAGAAAGACTAAAGAAGTGAAAGGTCGTATCTGTATTCTTTAAGATCACTTCATTTTTACATCTGCTTTCTGCACTCGGTTTAAGCATAGAATATTCAGCTTCTGTTTTAGCCAATGGGTTGCTATGAAATAATTCCATGGCCTCTTTCACATCACTTTGCTCATTTTCTGCCCTTGGTAAAATATTCATTATTAACTGTTATAAATTATAAAATCTTTTTTTTTTCCCAGGAAAAGTCTAGACTTTCTTTTTTAACAGATTGGGAGCTGATAGGGCTGCTTGCCTGAGGCAGCACTACCAGTAATTGAATCTGTATGCTGAAGTAGTAAACCCTAAGACTTTGTAGAGGAAGGAACCCTGATGTCTAAAACGGAGTAAAGGCAAGTTGATGGAAAGTGGAAATTCATTGTTCTGAAACTTCCTGATTCCAGTTTGTGAATCATTGAATAACTGAACATCATAGTAATCTTTGAACATTAATTCTTTCAAGATTTCCAGAGCAAAGAATTCCACTAATTCTCTGTCTCTATGTTTGGTACATAATAATCATTGCCATTATTACCTCTATTTATGGATCAATTTCACTATATAGTTGGAATAAACACCAGCTACTTGCAGTCAACAAGAATGTATTGAAAATTTGTTGCACTTTTAGGCACTGAAGATTATAAAAATTAGTGAGATTTGCCTTTTGCCTTAAAAGAGTTAATAGTTTTCTCTGGAAGAAAGAGTATGCAGTAAAACATCATAAATCTATGATGGAGGGTTATATGGAAGTACAGAAGAGGTGTCCCCAAGCTTGACAGGCCAGAGGTCATGGGGAAGAGAAGGTTTCCTGGAAAAAGAAACATCCATGCTGTCTTAATGGAGTCTTGACCAATGCTAGGATATAGCCTGGGAATGATGAAAGTAAATGCACCTTCTTTAAAAGAAATAGGTCAATATATATCAAGCGCTATTTAAAAAAAAGTGTTTAGGGGAGCGCAGGTGGCTCAGTGGTTTAGCGCTGCCTTCAGCCCAGGGCCTGATCCTGGAGACCCAGGATCGAGTCCCACATCGGGCTCCCTGCATGGAGCCTGCTTCTCCCTCTACCTGTGTCTCTGCCTCTCTCTCTCTCTCTCTCTCTCTCTCTGTCTCTCATTAATAAATAAATAAAATCTTAAAAAAAATGTTTAGACCTAGAATTTTCTTTCTCTGAATCTTTAATTTTAAAAAACCTGAAATACAGTAAAAGATTATATTGAAGAGTGTTAATTGCATAGTTATTTGTAGTAAGAATATTGAAACCAGCAATAGAGAGATTTTTGAGGAAATTATGGTTCATCTACTCAAAGGACTGTAGAGTAGAAACTCATGAAAGAATTTATCATAACATTCGGTGGTTTATTCTACAAATACTTATTGTGCAGTCTGTGTCAGGCACTGATCTAGGCTCTGTGTACATGAAATCAAATAGACATGCTTCCTACGTGAAGGAGCTCATGGTGAAATTGGGAATACAGAGGATTCCATTAATTCACAGGAAGAAGAGAGATGGACTCTGGTGGTGACCTATTATTAGAATTAGAATGCACCTGAGGCTCATGTGATCAAATTAGCAGGACTTGTTAAGCTACCAAAAGGAGATGATGCAGGACTTCAGTTTTAAATGACAAGAGAGGAGAAAGAGGATGGAAACATAGATTTTTTTTATTTTATAATGTTATTTGGAGATACAAGCAGACTCAACATTGCATGTGCAGTTTGACCACAACTATACAAAACCAACCAACCATATACAGAGAGAGAGAGAGCAAAATATAAAGGATTAATAGTGGTTGTCTGAGGACAGTGGTACTACAGGTGATAGTTTTCTACTTTTGGCCTTTTTTCAAATATTCTGTTATGAACATATTGCTTTTATAATGAAAGAAAAAGATGCAAGAGGTTGGCAGCAGGAGGGTAAAAGGCACAAAGTATTCACATCTTATAAGGAACTATTCATGGTAAAACACAACAAAACAGGATGGGCATATTTCCAGGACGCAATAGCACAGGACAGCGTTCTGTTCCCTGACACTTCATCTCATTCCTAACACACACACACACACACACACACACACACACACACAGATACAAGATATGTCACATAAGTCACCTTGCTAGGTTCTTAAATTCTTACTGTCTATCAAAGACATGACTCTTGGATTCATCCCTGTGTGGGGAGCCCATTCTCTTTAGCACTGAGCTAGCCACTGGATCTGCCATTGACCAAGTGCATCAGTGCCTTAAGTTTACAGAAAAGTGTGGAATTTAGGAAGCATTTTCATAAAGTTTTAATTTTTTTTCTCTACTGCCCTGTGAGGTAGGTAGGACAGATATTCTTTTTCTCCTTTTACAGTTGAAGAAAGACTTAGATGAAGTTTCTTGCCTCCAGTTACAAGGCTGGTAAGTGTTGAAAGCAACCCTGGAATCCAGATTTCTTACTGAATATAGTGTTTGTTCTTCTGTTTCACAAACACCAAACAGTAGGCAACTCCTCTTCAACTAGCAAAAGCAAACCAACATCATGAGGGCAGATGAGGTGGCTTATTTTTAATCTATGCAGGCTCCAGTGTCTAGAAGAGTTCTAGCACAGGATAGATGTTCTACATTTTTTGTTGTAGTTGGGGCAAAGAACAAAAGAATTATTAATACTCTGACTTAATGCTTAATAAACATGCAGTACCTAAATAGGTCATCCAGATAGTTTTTCTTTAGGAGTCTATGCTGAAGTTCAAAAAAGCAAAGTTGTATTCTATATGTGTTTATATATATATATATATAATGTTTATGTTAATATCTGTACATATATTATGGATATATTATATATGATGTTTATATGTTTTTAATATTATATATGTATATATTGTATATTATAAAATATATATGTTTCTCTATAAAAACATCAATATGAGAAACAGAAGAAAGAAGGAGGGGTCAGTTAGAAAGAATGAAAAGTAAAACATTGAGACAAAGAGATTCCCAGTTAAATAAAGCAGAATAGTTTGTTATTAATTTGTGTTTTACTACAAGAAAAACAAATTGATATTCCACATTAAACATCATTTTATACTGAGGGCAGGGTGGGGGAAGGATAGGAGAAAAGACTGTCCTTGAGAATCATCAGAGCATATCTATTTCTTACATATGCACACACCTGCTCTCCTGCCTGCATCTAAAAAGGGGGCTCATTTAGCATTCACTGATGAACTGGGAAAGCATTTCAGCACTCACGCTGAGCTACTGAAATTTTTTTAAAACTTATTAAGGTGGCACATGTAATCATGCCCTAGCGACTTCAGCTATATATGCCCTTTGAAAAATTTCTAATGACATGTTGGACATCCTGCATATAAATGTCACCACTTGGAATTAGAGTCAAGCTTTTGGCTCACTGGAATGTTCTCTGCATGGTTTCAGTGTAATATTAGCCCTGATCTAGTGAAAGCAAATGGTTCTTAGTAACTCCCTCCTAGATAATATCGCATATTCTTTTTCTGCGATCCATGTGGGTGGTGGTAAATAGCTCAGCAACACACACAGGAACAAGTCTACTGATGTATAAGTAAAGAAAACGAAATTACTATCTGTGTGACCTTGACCTTTTTAGGTTGTTTTCAAAACTCATCACTGCAACAGTGATTTCCCCATATTATTTTTTTTTTATTTCCCCATATTATTTTTCACTAGCATTGCAGATTTGGCTTTCTACATGTATGGAAGGCATCTTTAAATCCATATACTTTTTTTTTTTTACAAATGACCTTTGGAAATGATTTCCAATAACTGTAGCTGACTTTAAGCTCAAGGCTTGGTAGTGAAAGGTCATTCTACATTTAGACTAAATGTGGATAGATTTGGACTCCCTGTAGCAGGCTATTGCTTTAGGACTCGCTATTGTATTTGACCCAATCTTCTTTCTAACCCAAGCATTTAGACAGCTTCCATATGGGTTTCATTTAAACTTCTTTTTTTAACACCAGTACAAATTAAATGGTTTTATGTATTATAAGTAACGTATTTTCTTTAGAGATGTGCACCTTCCTTAGAAACTTAAGAAAATAGAATGGAGTGTGTGTGTCGGACTTCTCATAAGACAATTCTGCGACTTTACACAGGTTTCTTCCAGCCCATTCCAGCCTTGTAGACATGATAAGGGCCTGGAGAACATACTCTGTGGCACCTGAGGCTCCCCATCCCTTGTTTCCCTCTCACTCTTCCCTTCAAATAAGACCATTCCTCTTAAGTTGAGGTGGCTGGGGAGGGGTGGATACAGCCTGTAAACTCAGGCAGCTATGCGTAAGCACTTGCTAGGGTACTTTTCTTCTTGTCCTATAAGAGTCTGCACATGATAGAGAAGGCCTTCAAAAATATGCAAAAGACTTAATCTTCTCTCTGGGTCTGGGCAAGCTCTAGGACTGCTGACTATCCAAGAACCCTCACCTGGCCCCTGCCCTCCTGATCCTCATCTCATCCCTACCAGCTAAAGAGCAAAGTTCCTTCCTACTGTTGGTATGGAGGTTCCTGGAAAGGACTCCAGAGAAGTCATCAGGAGATCTGATTCCCATCCAAGGCCTGCCGTTTACCACTTACATGATTTGAGTCACCATCACTTGTCCTCTGTGCTTCACTTTTTGTCTGAACAGAATGAGTTGATAGAATTAATTCCTATACATTTAATGAAACGATTCTTTTTTTTTTTAAAGATTTTTATTTATTCATGAGAGGCACAGAGAGGCAGACATAGACAGAGGGCGAAGCAGGGAGCCTGATGTGGGACTCAATCCCAGGATCCCAGGAGAACCAAAGGAAGATGCTCAACCACTGAGCCACCCAGGTGCCCCAGAATAACAACCATCTTTGAACATGCCCCCTTTCTCTAAATGAATGTCTCTGAACCAGATTCCTAGGAAGAGAGTCAGATTCCTGCAGCTCTGTCTGGTTCTGATTTCAAAGAAGGTGCTCAGATGAGTCAGTCTGCCCTAAGAATGCATCAGAATAAAATAATTTCTTATATTCAAATAGTATTTGAAAAATTCCAAGTTGCTTTCACTTATCCCATGTGCAGTAGCTCATGTAATCCTCTTGATTAGTGTAGATTTGGGGCATACAATTGGAGTCCCTTCAAGTATGCTTGACACCCTTTAGAAGATTGCCTCAGAGTACAGGGGGTGCTCTTCCTAGGTGGTGGGGGGCAGCCCTTGTTGACTGGCCAACAAGGGCTGCTTTTCCTGGAGGTGGAATAAATCCTGAGATGTAATTTATGCCCTACAGCATCCCGCCCTCAAAAATCAAGCTGAGTCTGGCACTTCTGAAACCACCGTTGTTTGGCTCATTCTTCTGCACCCTGCTTCCCCACCCCTTGCTAGCTTCTCCTGGGAGCCAGTCCTCACTTGCACCTATAAAATGGTAGATTTGTGTGGCAGAATTGACAGGACATAGTTGGTATCTTATCAAACGATTCTTGTTGGCATCTCTGCTGCTTAACAGCCCTATGGCCTGGAGCAAGTTGCCCTAAGCTCAGGGCCTTTCTTTCTTCTTTCATAAAATGTAAATAATCATACCCACTCTGCCTACTGATGAGTTGTTGGGAGGATCAGATGACAGTGTGGATTGTAGAAGTGTTTGAAAGCTGCCAAGCATCACAGATACAAGGAAACTCATTTTTTAAGCTAAGACTAAAATCACATCTAGGTTTTCAGAGGAAACCCAACTCAAGGGAGTTTTAAGATTCAGAAAACATATTTCACATTTGGTGTCCTCCTACCTTTCTTTTCCCCCTACATTCCTCAGGCCTCTCTCATCTAAATGTTTGCTCTCTTTTAAGTAGCCCATCAGTGTCCCACATAGACACTGGAGAAAGTCAGAAATGCAACATTGACCTCTGTGTCTCAGTTACATCTCCACCTGGTTAGAGAACTTTACTGTGCCTGCTCGAATGCCTACCAGTGTCCACCATCTATCTCTAGCCCTGATTTTCATTTAATTAGTCCCAGATTTCTTTCATTTCAAAATGTATTGGGCTTTAAAACTTCAAGAGGGAAATAGACATCGCAGGGAGATCTATGTCATAGATCATAGCTCAAATCTTATACTTCACATTTTGTAATATTGACACAAATTGATGGAACACAACATAATTGAGCTAATAAAACATGTGGCCCAGATGGTGGCTTGATTAGAACCATCTCAATGTGTCTGAAAGATCATGGCATGCATGCAAAGTTTCTTTCCACAAAGGCCCTACAAGATTCATGATAAGATTTTATTTTTAATAAGGATCTAATTAGAGGGCTCAGCATGACAGAGTAAGAAGACATGAGTAGTCAGTACAGTTTGGTACAAAAAGTATTTGTCAAGCACTTAGGCACCAGGATAAAAGGAAGAATAATATGTAGCCCCTGGTAGAGGAAACAGATACAAAAGCAGATCATAAAAACAGACTATGGTAAGCGCCCAGCATGCTCAGAGTGATGGCATCCGGTCTGGAGTTTGAAAAAACACTTCACCATCTAAAGCATCACCTCCTAGAATTTTTTAAGATACTTGAAAATCTCTTTAAATTCCCCTAGGACCTTTTATCCACTCACCTATGTCTTTGCCTCACTGATTCCAGCTTATCATTTGGGACTCTTCATTCATTCATTTCTTCATGCACACCCTACTCAGGTGCCTCATGCTGCCAGGTGCTATTGAAGATGCTGGGAATTCCACTTACAACAAGACAGACCAGGGGCATCTGGGTGGCTCAGTCGGTAAATCATCTGTCTTCGGCTTGGGTTGTGATCTTGGGGTCGAGCCCCACATCAGGCTCCCTGCTTGGTGGGAAGCCTACTTCTCCCTCTGCTGCTCCCCTGCTTGTTCTCTCTCTCTCTCTCTCTCTCTCTCTCTCGCCCCCATCCCCCTCTTTCTCTGTGAATAAATAAATAAATATTTAAAAATTAAACAAAAAAGAACAAGACAGACCCAGTCCCAGCTGTTTGGTCACTGAAACTTACATTAGAGTAGTGAGAAGCAATTAACCAGGAGTTAAATTGTGATAAAATGAATTGTTGGGACTGCAGACTGTAAAGGGAACCCTGAAAGAAGTGCACAGAGGGATGGGACCAAGGACAATCAAGTCCTCCCTTAAGCTACCTGGTCAGGGAAATCCTCCCTCCCATGAGACATTTGAACTGAACAGGAGAAGGGTGCCCTGGGTGAAGGGCATGTCAGCGAGGCTGGAAAGAACTCAAAGGTCATCAAGTGATGGAAAGGGGGCCAGCATGGTGGAAGTTAGTGAACCAGGTGTCAGAGGTGGAGGCTAGGGGAAGGCAGAGGCCATCGTGGGGGCCGTGGGAAGAAACCGTGTTTCATCTCAGTGCTGTGCAGCATTTGAAACTAAAACCGCATTTTAAAACGTGCACACACCCAAAAGGGAATCTGTGATCAGAGATCGGCAAGGAGAAGTGCCATCGGCCCTTGTGAACTGCCTTCAGCTCTCACCTAGATTACTGCACCAGCCGCTCACCCTCCAAGTGTTCCTTCTTAATGCAGATCCTTTTTGAAGTTAAATGCAGTACGTTACTTTCCTGCTCAAAACCCTGCCATGGCTCCCTGTGTCATTCAGCATAAAAGCCAGGATCTCCACAGTGGCTCCCAAGGCCCCATGTGCCCTGGCCTCAGCATTTAGGCGCCTGCCCATCCCCATCTGCCCCAGCCATACCAGCTTCATTGCTGTTCTTCAGATACAGAGACGTTGTCATTGTGGGCTCCCTGCTACTCCCTCCATCCGGAACCCTCTTTTCTGGATAGCCCTAACTAACTGCTTCCCCTCTATCAAGTCCTTGTTCAATGGTACTGCCCTGATGGACACCCGAGTATGCACTGCATGCAGTTTGCCGCCATCTCTACTACAGCTCCTTTGCCCCCTCTACCTGTTCTTACTCCATATCGCTTATCATCTTCTTTCTTTTAAAAGGTTTTTTATTTATTTATTTGAGAGAGTGAGAGAGCAAGCCAATGAGAGAGAGCACGAGCTGGAGGAGGGGCAGAGAGAAGCAGGCTCCCTGCTGAGAGCTCACTAAGGAGCTCAATCCCAGGACCCCGGGATCATGATCTGAGCCTAAGGCAGCTACTTAACCTGGGGCCACCCAGGAGCCTGCACTTATCATCTTCTAACATATTCTATGGTTTACTTACCTATTGTGTCTATAACTCATTGTCTGCATCCCCCTCTAGAGTGTAGAGTAAGTTCCAAAAGGCAGAAATCTTTGTGTGTCACCGTGACAGCCATCCACTGACATCTGGCTCTCTTTCCAAGTCCACTGTAGGAGGCTATTTTCCTGACTACTTGGATACAGAAAAGGCTGTGTGGCTTTTTTTGGCCAACAGAAGAGCAGAAAGGATGTGTGCCATGTCTGGTTGGAGCCTTTCAAGGGCAGCATACTCTCTACCACATTCCCTCCTCCTGACACCTTTCAAAATGGAGGTTGCTCCATTGGGCTGGGTCCCTGAGTGAGTGAGTTGAGCAAAATCTCCCTGACCACCAAGAAAACATAATGAAGAAATAAACTTTTTAAAGGTAGAGGTCAGTGATTCATCTACCTTATAATACCCAGTGCTGACCTCTACCTCTGATACCAATTATATGTTAATTAATTTAATTTAAATTTTAAAAAGATTTGCAAACATGAGAGGGGGGAATAGAGAGCTACTTTTTAATGGATACAGTTTCAGTGTGGAATGATGAAAAAGTTCTAGAGATGAATAGTGATGGTTACACAACGTGTATGTACTTAGTGCTACTGGACTGCACAATTAAATATAAAATGACTAAATGGTAAATTTTATATATATATATATACACACACACACACACCCAATTAAAAAGTTTTAAAAAAAGAAAGAAAGAAAGAAAGAAAGAAAGAAAGAAAGAAAGAAAGAAAAGAAAGAAAGAAAGAAAAGAAAAGAAAAGAAAGAAAAGAAACCTTTCATCTTAAGCTACTATGACTTGGTGATCATTTGTTATCACATCACCTGGCCTCATCTGACTGAGTCTCATTTGTTCATTGATGCATCCCAGGGACTAGAACAAAGCCTGGTGCACAGCAGATGCTCAGTAAGCATTTGCTGAGTGAATTTCTCTGTCCTTATTCACAAGTTTTTATATGGCGTGTCTTAAATTTAAACATACTAAAGCCAATAATATCTGGATACAGGATTCCACAAAGTGCTCTATGACCAATCCCTACAATATTCAACCCTAAGTACCTACTGTATGAGCTAAGTCTTTCTTAAGGGCCCAGAGAAATAAGCCACCACATCTGCCTTATTATAGTTAGAAGTCTAGTTGCAAGAACAGAACACGTAGACAATATCACAATTGCCACTATGTGGTAGTAGGTGACATCACAGGATTGTTTTGAGAATTCACAGATGGGGTCACCCACTAAGGATGAGGCTGGCAAGAGGTGGGAATGGCAGGCTACCCCAGCTGGGCCTTGAGGACTTGGACAAGCAGAAATAGAGCTAGGAAGAGAGTATCCTTGCCTAGAGGAGTAGCATCAATCACACACAAGCAGGAACAGATTCTGAAATTGTAGAAGATAGCATATACCACTCTGGTCAGAGGCCAGGCAGTAGAGCTCGACTGGCTCCATTAAAATCCTGGCTGTCTATGTGCTGGCTCCACAGCTTTAGACAAGTCAATTAACTTCTCTGGGCCTTGACAGCTCCATCTGTAAAATAAGAAGCATAGTAGTATCTGCGTCAGAGCATTGTCGTGAGGCCTAAGTGAGTTAATATATGTGTTAACATATATTATATGTGTTTAGAATCGTACCTGGCAGAGAGTAGGTGTCAATTTGGATAGAGGAGTTGAAAATTGTGCAGATTTCGCAGGATCTTGAATCCAAGAGGAAGAAATCTGTTGTTTCATTCTGTAGGCAAAAATGTTTTCCACTGGCAGTTCAAAAGTTTTTATCAGAAAGCTGTGGGTGGTTAATATTACAGCAGGGTGAGCAGGGGTTGAAAGGTGGAGGGCAGAGAGGCCCGTTTTTTTTTTTTAATAATAAATTTATTTTTTATTGGTGTTCAATTTGCCAACATACAGAATAACACCCAGTGCTCATCCCGTCAGGTGCCCCCCTCAGTGCCCGTCACCCATTCACCCCCACCCCCTGCCCTCCTCCCCTTCCCCCACCCCTAGTTCATTTCCCAGAGTTAGGAGTCTTCATATTCTGTCTCCCTTTCTGATATTTTCTACCCATTTCTTCTCCCTTCCCTTCTATTCCCTTTCACTATTATTTATATTCCCCAAATGAATGAGACCATATAATGTTTGTCCTTCTCCAATTGACTTACTTCACTCAGCATAATACCCTCCAGTTCCATCCACGTCGAAGCAAAGGGTGGGTATTTGTCATTTCTAATGGCTGAGTAATATTCCATTGTATACATAGACCACACCTTCTTTATCCATTCATCTTTTGATGGACACCGAGGATCCTTCCACAGTTTGGCTATTGTGGACATTGCTGCTAGAAACATCGGGGTGCAGGTGTCCCGACATTTCATTGCATCTGTATCAGAGAGGCCCATTTGGAGGCGGATTCAGTCATCTTGTTGTGAGAAACTGAAAGCACGTGCCACAGGACTGGCCACAGCATGGAGGAGGCGGATGTCAAAGGTGTCCTAGAGAAGGTGCCAGAGACCTCCTGACAGGCTGGCTAGGTAAGGAAAGAAAGAAGCCAGGCTGACCTGAAGGTTTTAGGGTCTGAGTGACTTCGAGATTTAATGATAGCACTGATCAAAATGAGGAAGGCCAGAGGGGAACAGATTTTAAGAGAAAGATAACAAACTCTGTTTTAGACTCTGAAGTGTCAAGGTCAAGCTGTTGAGAAAGAAATCAGATATGAGCTTAAGTAACTTAGAGCGATGCTCAAATGTCACTCGGAAACCTTCCCCAAATAGCTGATCTAAGATACCTCCCTCCTCCCTCTTGCTAAGTGTCACCACCATAATTTATTTTCTTCATGCCACTTCCTGGCACAATATGATATTCTATATTTGTTAATTTACCGATTATCTACCCTTGCCCCCGTCTATAATGTAAGCTCGGTAAGAACATGGACATTTTCGTTCTTATCCATTGCTCTGTCCTCAAAGTTGAGAGCAGTGGCTGGCTGCAGTCTTTCAAAAACGATTTTGTAGAATAAAACCATTTTCATTTGCAAAGCCAAATTGCCAAATATATATTATCAACCAGACGTCACCTTCTGCCTGCATAGAGGCTTTCATGCCTTTACATTATTTAGGAATTAATGGGGGTGAGGGAGAATAAAGAAGGAAGACTAGATAGTAAAGCATTAAAACACAAAGGTGCATGAATTCAATCAAGAATAGATAAATACTCAACAGAGTGGAGATGATCAGAGACTCAACTCCTTTACTTAAGCATTGCACCAAAATAAATTTCAAGCATGTCCAAGCTTAAGATAAGTCAAAAATAACAAATTGTAAAAGTACTGGAAGAAAATAGCTGACTTTTTAAAATAGCCGTGGATTAAGCAACACATTCTAAGAACAGCATGAAATGCATGTAGCACAGTAGAAAATTTAATCAGTTTACTTCACAAATAGTAAAAACATTCACACAAAATATATTTTCCGTGATCCAAGTTGAAAGACAGCGAAGAGTTAAAAATTCTTCAGAATTTGCACACAAATATCTAAATGAATTTGATGTGCAATAAGCTATTACAAATGAAAAGATGAGAAGTAGATGTGTGGAAAATGGACAGCTCTCAAAGATAATCACCAATGATTGGTAAACGTAAAAGTGTCAACCTCACTCATAATAGTTTTTGCGATTTTTTTTCTCACTTGCAATTTTTTGAATTCCAGTTAAATCCATGAGTTAGCAATGGCAATATGATTTCAAAGCTCAACAATGTTAACAGCTAGAGGATGTGGGAAAAACATACTGTCATACATGGTTAGCGGGGGATGTAAATTTGTGTAACTATATTCATAGTCCTTTAACGACCAGAATTTTACATTGACATACCCTTTGGCCAAGCAATTCAAACTCTAAGAATTTAACCTACAGAATAACCTATATGAGTACATAAAGATAAAAGAAAGTTCATTGACAAACTGGTTGTAAGTATGAAATTTCTAAACTGTTTGAAAGGTGACAGGTCTTCTATTCAGTAGAATACAATGCAATTATTAAAAATGACAGGGTGTATCTATATGGACCCTCAAAGAGAAGTTTAAAATGCGGGTTAAATGAAAGAAAAAACAGATGTAGCTACAGAGCACACATAGCATAGGAGCACTGATGTTCAAAAGCAAAAAGGGGCAGCTGGAGGACTCAGTCAGTTAAGCATCTGAATCTTGATCTCAGCTCAGGTCTTTTTTTAATTTAATTACAATTAATATATAATGTATTATTAGTTTCAGAGATAGAGGTAGTGATTCATTAGTCTTATATAACACCTAGTGCTCATTACATCACCTGCTCTCTTTAAGGTCCATCCCTCAATTATCCCATCTTTTCACTCACCTCCCCTCCAACAACCATCAGTTTGTTTCCTACAATTAAGAGTCTCTTATGGTTTGTCTTTCTCTCTCTCTCTCTCTCTCTCTGATTCACCTTGTTTTATTTTTTCCTCTCTTCCCTTATGATCCTCTGTTATGTCTCTTAAATTCCACATATGAGTGAGATCATACGATAACTGTCTTTCTCTGATTCACTTATTTCGCTTATCAGCTCAGGTCATGATCTCAGGGTTGTGAGTTCAGGCCCGACATTGAGCTCCACATTGGGCATGGAACCTACTTAAAAAAAAAATTAAAAGACAGATGTAAAAATCCTTGCATGTGCAACAAAACTTTCAGAATGTTGTACAAGAAGCTATTAATTGTGCTTCCCGCGGGGAGCAGGACTGGGAGTAAGGTGACACTTTTAATTTCCTCTTTGTACTTTCTTAATAGTGGAAATCTTTTCACAGGGAATATGACTACTTTTAGAATTTCATAAAAGAAGAAATAAAGCCCTCAACATTTAGTTCACACTATCCTTTTGACCTGTCCCCCCAACCAGTGTTTCTGGAGTGTTTGCTTGATTATTCCTGAGATTAAAATTATTTGACTCCTCAGGCTAGCCCAAGACATCTGCCAACTGGAGCATTAGATTATGTAGCATTCCAGAATCTTTTAAACTTGTACAGGAATTTCCATAAATCCTTCATAGAAAGGAAGAATTAAAGTCTTGTTTTCTTATCACCAATGATCACCAAAAAACTCACTAGGGAGAACCTAAACTTTTAAAATAATTCATGTGCCTCAAAATAGCCAACTGCCCTTCACCTGTTTAGTTGATACCAACTTAGGATCCTTTCCAGCATCACCAAGGGAGACTAGGAAATTGATAGGACAGCTGTGAAGACATCTTGCCATAACAGGAAGATTTGTGATTAATTCTTTGGAAGGCCAAACAGTTATAAACAACTATATATGTGTACATGTGTATGTCCATGCATGTGCGTGCAAATGGATGAGGATGTGTGAGGCCGAGCCAGATTCTAAACCAGTATCAGCATTTTATCAAGGATTCAGTTTAAATCAAGAAATACTAAGTACAGTATTTGTGTTCTTATCATGTTGTTTTAAAAGAATTTAAGGCAGGGAAATGAAATTTTTGAATCCCCAAAGTACTAGATTAAAATTCTTGCAATTTAAAATGGATGTAGATTTCTGTTTCAGAGTGTAAGACAAGACATAATTTTTCAAGGCTTTGACTCACTTTTGCTGTGCCTGATTTTTTCCAAGGGTTTAAAAGCAACTTCTTTAGGAGCACTTGGGTGGCTCAAATGGTTAAGCATCAGCCTTCAGCTCAGGTCATGATTTCCAGGTCCTGGGATCGACCCCTCACTGGGCTCCCTGCTCAGCGGGAGTCTGCTTCTCATCTCCCTTTGATTCTCCCCACTGCTCATTTTATCTTTATCTCTCTCTTTCTGTCTCAAATGAATAAATAAAATCTTTAAAATAATAAAAAATAAAAATAAATACAGGTGATCTCTTTAGAAAAATTGAAAGTATCCTATCCATTGCAGTTTAACTTTGATTTTTTTACAATAGTGGTCATAGAAATCATAGTTGTTATAAAGTATTTCATCTCTTAAGCTTACCAAAAAGTTCTTTTTTTAAAGATTTGTTTATTTTTAGAGCGAGAAAGTGAGCATGTGCCCATGAGTGGGAACAGGGACAGAGAGAGAGGATCTTTCCGTCCTGCGAAGGGAGGAGTCAGTCATAGGGCACCATCCCACAACCGATGAGGTCAAGACCTGAGCCAACGAAATCAGTCAAACCATCAGACACTCAACCAACTGAGCCACCCAGATGACCTTCCAAAAAATTTCTTATTAGGAATTATTAACAATTTGAATTTTCCTACATTAAGTGATCGGTTGGGTCCATCAGTTGGGAATGCTGGAGACTTTGGAAGGAACATAACAATTATTAAAAAGGATAAAGGCAGCATTATGAATAAATTTCAGATTTTTGCTAACAGACTGAAATAGATCATATACAGTTGTTCTGTTCTGGTTGCCAATCTCATCTCACTGATAGAGTCAGAATTCCAGCAGGGTTTTTTTTACCTTCATGTTCACTTCTTCAATATCCTTTCTTGTCCTGCTAGGAGATGTTTCCCACCTGAGTATCTGGCTAGTCCTACCAGCCGGCCACAAGCCTGTCTGATCCCTGTGAAGGTATTCAGCATCTGATGGTACTAACATAAGAGCTTGCTACCATTAACTTTCCAGGTACTTTGTACTGTAGTTGCAGGAGGTAAAGAGAAGAGTGAAGGTGGGCTAAGCTCTTCTAGGCCCTTGGCACACATTATTCATGCAACACCCGAAGTCATCCCATTATTTTCCACATCTCTGATTTGCATTCGTGGCTTAAAGATGTTAAATAACTTGCCTAAGGTGGCACAGCTAATGAGTGGCAGTGCTCAAACTTGAACTCAGATCTGTGCATGCCAAAGCCCATGCCACAGGCCAGGGTCAGATGAAAGGGCAAGCCAGATGGCCTGCTGCCCAGGGGTTCCGATCTATAAAAAGCCGGGAATGTTACTGGAGTAAATGAATAATATGTTGCCAGTTCACTCAGATTTCCATACACAAGTCCTCACATAGTTATCAACTGGTTGTACTCCCGGCAAACGACTGCTCTTGCAGGTGGAAATAACACTTTCCAGGCGCCACTCTGAGTTACTTCACACCAACCAGGTGAGCCTCCTCACCTGAGGCTCCAAGGCTTGTCACAGCTACAATTTTAAACCCAAATAATGCCTGGCCCAGTGCTATTAATTGGGAATGATTCTTCATATTAAGTTTTAAGTTGTTTTAAATAAGCTTCTCAAGAAGATGTTGACTTTGGACAATAAGTCATGAAATAAAGTCTTCAGAACGTGAAAAAAGAGGTGTGCCTCTTATTTTCCAGATGAAAGCTCCTGCCTTCTTGACTGGCCACTAGGCATGAAGACTTCCCCTCTTACATCTTTCCCTGCACATTCATCTGTTGGATCCCCTCTTTCTCCACGTGGTCACCTCATGCTCCCTCCATGTGCCATACAGTGAAGCACAGGTTCAGCCCTACACATGTCCTTTGGCTGTGTTCTAGAAGGGCAGCACTCAGAGCTGCTCCTTCTGCCACACAGGCTTCCATCCTCTTCCACATCACGTAGAAGGTGGTGTTACTAGTGTGGAAAGCACGTACATTTGTGTGGCAAGCAGACAAGGCTGCTGGAGGTGCAAGGGCCAAGGGTCTGGATCCCTGGGAGCTGCAGTTTGGGGGGAGTGGTCAGCGGTCAGGAACTTGGCATGGCTGTTTCCTCTTCTCTCTGCCCTCCTGAGAAGCTCAGCCATGAGAAACACTGGATTGTCCACTACTGTGATCTGGACCTAGCTTTGATTTTTCTCACTTATGCATCAAGAAAAAGAAAACACATATAAGTGATGTATACTAAGTAGGAAAAAGAAATTTGAAATTTGAAATGGTATTTGTTTCTGGAGGTTAAAAAAGAAAAGTGCCTTCTTTCCCTGCCTGCATTCGCAGGAATGCATGATTGTCCTTTGCAGAGGTGCTGACCACAAAAGCCTCCCAGCCCCCTGTCTAGGACAGGTGCAAACAGACCGAAACAGACCCAAGCAGAAGCAGCCAGGCCTTTCTAGGCACCAGTCCAGGAACCAGATGGGTGGTTGAGAACGAACGTACACTCTGTATAACCAATATCTTGGGAAGGCAGTTAACGGAAACATACAAGACAAGAGCTGCCTCTAAGTAAATCTATAAATTTTCGCACTAATTTCTTAATTAGTGGCTAAATTAAAAGTGAGCAATGGAATAAAGGACATGATATGGATTTAGATGTGTTCTTCAATTTTTTTCTGCTTGTATTATGAAATAAGTGACACACATCACTGTATAAGTTATACGGCATATGGCTTGATTTACATATATTGTGAAATGATTATTACCATAGGTTCAGGTACCATCCATCATCTCATATAGAGACAGCAAGAACAAAAGAAAGAAGAAAAAGTGTTTCTCCTGTGATGAGAACTTTAGGATTTACTCTTCTAACAGCTTTCCTGTATATAATACAGCAGAGTTAACTGTAGTCATCATCTCGTACGGTACATCACAGTACTTGTTTATCTTATAACTGGCAGTTTATACCTTTTGACTGACCACCTTTCTCCAGTCATCCCACCCCAACCACCAGCACCATCTATCTCTGGTAGCCACATGTCTGATCTTTTTTCTATGACTTTTCTTTTTTTTTTTTTTTTTTTTTTTAGATTCCACATAGAAGTTAAGATCATACAGTATTTGTCTTTCTCTCTTCTCCAGTGTTCTTAAAACTTTAGAACTTGAGTAAATGTTCTAAAACTTTTACTACAGTTTGTGTTAGCTACATCAAGATCTCAGTTCTGCTTAAATATTCTCATGTTAAATGAAGTTTATTATTTCTCTCTAAATATATTTAAAATTTTCTTCTTATAAGACCAGGATTTGGCTGCCCTGGCTATAAATGCTTGGGTTGCATATAATCATTTCCACTATCCTTCTTATAATTGTAATAAGAGATACTGTACATAATGAAAGTGGCTACATTTATTGAGCACCTACTATGTGCCAGGCATTGTGCTAATTATGATACAAGCATTATGTCATTCATTCCTCATGAAAACCTCATGAGGTAGGTATTGTTCAGATAATCCCCATTTTAGAGAAACAAGGTTTAGAAACAAGGGTTAGAGATGCTAAGTAAATTGTTCGAGATTACACAGGTGTGTGCTGGAACTCGTATATGTCTGACACCCACGTCTGTGCTCTTAATCACGACTTTCTACCATTACAGAATATTCTTTAAGTTGCAATAAGTGTATACATTTGAAGAGACACATAAGGAGTTGTTTCACTTATTTTTTTTAATGCTCTTTAAAAATACAAGCTTGAATCTGTGCCGCCCAGCACCCTAGGGCTCCGTGAAGTTATTCTATTTGAACAGCTGGGGGAGCTTGAAGGCAGCTAATCTTTTCATTCTCTGAGTTCTCAAAAAATCGACCCAAATGGCTTGGTAATGAGCACCAGCATTAGCTTTTATGACTAGTCCCAGTAATGATTTACCAGGCTGCAGACTTCTAGAAGCTTGAAGATACTGCCAGGCTTAACTAAAGTTGTACAGCTGGAGGAAGATAAGATGTAGAAATAGACTCAGTGTCTGTGGTGTCCCAGGAAGTGGGAGAGGAGTCTATCTTTAAGTAATGTATTGAGAGACGGTCAAATACTTAAAGGGAGCCAACATGACGCAGCAGAGAACACTGTGTGGAGACGTAGATTGATAGCATCATATTTTGGATATGAAAAGTATTTATGTGATTCAAAGGTCATGACTCTATTAAAATGTGTTCTCAGAGAGGTCTTATTCCCGAACATATTCTCTTCCACCCGACTCACCCACACCCTTCCCTGTAAGGAAGTATTTTCAGTAGTCTCTGGTTTGCTCCCTCTATGGTTCTTTTGCAAATGTACCCATATAGATATATTCATGTTCTATCTCAGAGAGATTTTCCATCCTATGTTTTTATAAATAAGTAGTTTTCTACTGTGTGGGTGTACTTATAGTTATTTCTTTAAAAAAATATATTATTTATTTATTCATAAGAGACGTAGAGAGAGCAGAGACATAGGCAGAGGGAGAAGCAGGCTCCCTGAGGGAAGCCTGATGTGGGACTCAATCCCAGGACCCCGGGATCACAGCCTGAGCCAAAGGCCGACGCTCAACCACTGAGCCACCCAGGTACCCCCTTATAGTTGTTTCTAATGGTTTATTTGTTGTCTTTTGTTACTTTTTGTAATGCTGTCATGAACACCCATGTGCATATACTTTTTATATTGCACAGGTATATCTTCAAGGACAGATCTAGAAATAGGAGTCAAAAGGTTGACACAGGGCAAATTGTTAAGACATTTTGTTAGATGTTGACAAATTCTCCTCTCAAGGGGTTGTCATTGTGTCCTACTGCCAGCAATGAAGACTGGATCCTTCCTGACTTGTTAACGTCCTTGATATCACACCCTTGTCAAATTTCTTATACCTTTCTGACCACTCTCTTTATCTTTCTGAGCACCTCTTCCTCTGATCACATCTAACCCCATTTCTTCTCATTCTAGACGTCTCTTCCCTAAAAGTCCCACAGATATTTAAAACACCTATAAATCAGAATGCATTATCTTACACTCTAAAACTGCTCCTTGGACGGCATCACCATCCAAGTGGACACCAACCCTGGAAACTGCTAACTATCCTGATTTCTCCCTTTCACTACTCTGTCAAATAGTTACCTTAACCTGCTGCACCTTTCAGGAATAGGTCCTTCTTCTACATCCCAACACCACTTGCTTTTCCTCGGGACCTCCTTGTCTCTCTCCAAGGGCCCTGAAATGGTGTCCTCACTTGTCCTCTGCCTCTACCCCAGTCCTTCTGAAAATCATCTCAATATAATGGCCATGATGAGATTTTTATGGATTTTAAATGTCTTGCTTATAGTCAAGGGCATTGAATTAACTTTCTATGATCATTGCTGAATAGCTCATTCTTAAAACTGATCTAGATTTTGGAAATGCTCTGATGTGTGTGAAAGAAATCTCAGGTAGCAATGAGAAGTATTCACAGGCTACTTTCTGAAAGGGACTTTTCCTAGGTCAGTGTTGTTACAGAATAAACATAATATATCTGGTTATTTGAGAACCAGCATTATGCTGTTATAACTAGTTTTTATATAGCAAGTATTCTCTAACAGACATAGAAGAAAATCTCTATAAAGTAGCAAATTTAAACAAAGTCAAGAAGAAGGGACTTTCTGGTTATATAAGATTGTAATTGATGATTCAAACTACCAAAATATTATTGATCCTAACATGATGGAACGGCAAGACAGTGGGAGGAAATAAATTAGCATCTCAAGTTCTTATGTATACTATTTACTGTTTTAAATGTAAGAATTATATTGATGTGACCACTCACTATGGCACTCTAGCAGAATTAATATTATTTGCCTGTACCATAAAACTCTAAAGGTTTATGTCTTCTGTTCTCTCAAGGAAAAAGAAAGAATGAGAGATTTATTTTTTCTAAAGATTCTATTTATTCATGAGAGAGACAGAGCGAGAGAGGCAGAGACATAGGCAGAGGGAGAAGCAGGCTCCATGCAGGGAGCCCGACGTGGGACTTGATCCTGGGTCTCCAGGATCGCGCCCTGAGCCAAAGGCATATGGTCAACCGCTGAGCCACCCAGGCATCCCAGAATGAGAGATATAAAATAAAAAAAAAATCATATAAAAATTCATGTATAAAATGGTTTAGGGATTTTTGAGGGTAAGTGCCTTGTTCAAATTATTACTTTCACAGCACCAACCAAACTTAACCAGAGATATAAATTTTCCAAAAGGAAGGAAAAATAACAAAAAATTATTCTGTCACCATTGAGAAACAGAATAATAAACATGTTTTCCTAAGTAAAAACAAAAAAAAAAAAAAAACAAAAAAAGATGAGCTTTAAAACCCTAAAATCTTTTCTTACAAAAAGCAAGAAGCCAGCTTTGAGTCAAATAATTATTAAATAACTTCCCCCTAATTAATTTTAATGATGTAAGTCTCAGATGAAAGAAGAATTCACTGGGGTACAGCCATAGATCATGTTGAGCTTCATGATTTCCACCATTTCCTGGGTATCAAAAAAGGATTCCCACCATAGAATTGACTTATGACACCTCCCTCTGCTCTCCTACTCTCCTCCCCATCCCCAACCCCTCACTCTTCACCCCCACCCCTGGGCTAGGAGGGGTGATGAGGAGATACTTAGGAACTCTGAAATGTAAAAAAACAAACAAAAAACAAATGACAAAATTCCCCAAATGCCAAAAAATATGCAAATTATTAGGGAAATGAAATAAAAATATAAAAATCATGCATCTATCCCCTCTGGTTCATATTGTACAGGACAATGTCTTGTAGGTTGATACTGGGAAAATGATGCCACATGGAGCCACCTAAAAGCTGCCCATTTACACCTGGTTTCTGTTGCCTGAACCACAGACCCACCGCATGCCACAGCGTGACCCCAGATCATACAGAGGGACCACTGAAAAAAACCATAGCCTTCACCTTTCTCTCCACAGAAACCGTAACCTACACTATCCTAACAAACTCTCTAGAGATATGTTTACATCATGTACAAAGAGCTGCAAGATTGACAACAATTATAGCACATTAACAATCCTTTCAGCTAGTGCTAACCTTAAGTGAGCAAGTGTTGATGTATGGAAAAGAGGTAATTGAGAAAAGATCCATATATGCTGTCTGAAGTTTCCAGTACCCTGAAAGTTCAGTAAGAATTAACCAGTGTTCCAGTTTAGTATTGCTCTTTAAAAAAAAAAAATCTTGTTTGGCTTAAAATCTTGTTTGAATTTGAAAGAAAAATTTTTCTTTAAGTGCACCTCACCAATGGTCAGTGATTTAATCAATCATAGCTATGCAGTGCAGTCTCCATTAAAAAAAAAAAAAAAAAAAAAAAGAACAGAGTTCAGAGAAATTCTGAGTTGGTGAGTTGGTGAACAGTGCAGATTCAGGGAGAGTAGTGTGTCCAGAAAGCGTGCAAACTCCAACCCCCTTCCCACGTACTGTGCCCTGTGTGTCTTCCATCGAGCTATTCCTAAGTGATATCCTTTTACAATAAGCCAGTAATCCAATAAATATAAAGGACCAACATTATATCTTCTCATTTATTTGGGGAATATAAATAATAGTGAAAGGGAATAGAAGGGAAGGGAGAAGAAATGGGTAGGAAATATCAGAAAGGGAGACAGAACATAAAGACTCCTAACTCTGGAAAACGAACTAGGGGTGGGGAAGGGGAGGAGGGCCGGGGGTGGGGGTGAATGGATGACCGGCACTGAGGGGGGCACTTGACGGGATGAGCACTGGGTGTTATTCTGTATGTTGGCAAATTGAACGCCAATAAAAAATAAATTTATTATTAAAAAAAAAAATATATATATATATATATATAATATTTCTTAGTTCTGTGAACCTCTCCAGCAAATTAAACTCAAGAAGGCAAGAAGGGGGTTATTGGCACCTTCCATCTATAGCTGGTCAGTCAAAAGCACAGAGGACCATCTAGACTAACAACTGGCATCTAAAGTGGGGGGCAAGGGGTAGTCTTGTAGAGCTGAGCCCTTAATATATGGGATCTGACACTCTTTTCAGGTAGATGGTGTCAAAACCGAGTTAAAGTTGTGAGATACCCAGGCAGCATTCATGAAGAACTAAGTTAATTATTTGGTGTTAAAGAAAAAACACTCATTGGACGGGTGTCAGAAGTCATAGCCTTTGATTCGGACCCAGGACCAGTGAGAACATAGGCTCTGAAACCAGACTTCTAACTTGCTGGTCCCTGATAGTAAATCTGAGTATTAGCTTAGTTTAGCCTAGAGACAGTGTCTCTTCATATTGGCTGCAGATGAGGTAAACATTGAATTCCATTACCTGAGGAGACATCAAACCACTCAAATACAAATACAACTGTTTCCCAAAGTAATTTGGTATTTATTTCCCTCCCTCTGCTGTAAGATGAGTCTCTCATCCTGAAGCTTCCCATCAGCTCTCCGCAGAAGGTTGCCTGATACTGAGTTCTTTCCTGAACTCACCTTGCGCCTCCCCTAGGATGTCTTACTGGCATTTTAACTTCACCAGCACCGAACTGAGCTGATGATCCCACCTCCACCATTACTCACCAAATTTTCTCCTTTAAACTGGCTCTGTTTCCTTGTTTCCACTTCTGCATGAAGCACATCTTCTCCCAAGTAACTTAAGCTAAAGATCTTGGTTAATTTTGAGCACTGAGTAAGGTATAGAATGTTGAATCATTCATTGTACTTATAGATCGGAAATTAATATAATACTATTTGTTAATTATACTTGGATTAAAAAAATTGAAAATAAAAAAATACACACAAAGCAAGAACAAAAAAGTTCTAAAGGAATCTTTAATTCCTTTCTTCCCGCTGTCCCACTGCCCCAGCACCCCCGTCTGAATTTTTACGTCCACTCTACTCACCAAGTGTGTCACATTCACCTTCATTCTTACCCCACCCCCTTTCTCAAGCCATAGCACTTAGATTAATTTTTAAACAGTTTTAAACAATTTCTGACTCAAAAATCTTCTAGAGCTCCCTGATGAAACAAATGTCAAAATCTCTCCCTAAGTATTTAGGGCCCTCTGTGACATTGGTTTATTACGCAGATTTCTGCCTTGCCCCTTACTCCTCACTCATTTACAGACTCCACTGAAGTCAAGGCAACGGTTTACTACTCCCTGTACATGCCCCGTGCACTTCCTGGTTCTGTGCTTTTGCTCATGCTTTTCCTTCTGGGTAAAATTCCTTTCCTCCATCCTGCTTCTGGAGCTGTCCTACCCAGATCAAATGCTGTCTCCTCCATGAGGCATGCCCAGGTTCCCCTTCCAAACATGACCTCTTCTCTTTTTTCAGGGAGCCAATTCTATGGAAATGTTCCATTTCCTTCATTCTTTTTAGAGCCAAAGAACGTAAGTAACTAGAAACAAACTTAGAAACCATCTGTACTTGAAACATTGTCATTATGTGCCAAAGACAAAGACTAGAAGAGTAAAGTTATTTGCTAAGTACTGTACAACTTGATAGTGGCAAAGCCCAGACCAGAAAAGCCCGAAAGCGAATCCATCACCATTGCTACTATATCAGAATTTAAATACTCTGATCTGAATCCTTATACAATTTACTAATAACCCCCTACAGCTCTGTGCTTTCACGTGGTTGCCGTTTTGTGTGCTCATCTTGCTTCCTCAACTTTACTTCTGTGCCTCCAGCACACCGAGCATATTGTCCAGAATAGATGCTCATTAATATATATTGCTGTAGGATCAAATGAATGAATTTTGCTAGAGTCAAAGCATCTCTAGGCTTGGGATAGTCTGAAAATCCTATGGCCTGAAGACTGGCTATTGAGAGCTCGTTATTTACTTAACCAATATTTTTTGAATAGATCAAATTACATATTTAACTCATAAAATTTGAAAATTTAATTGAATACCCCAAATATGTTTCGAGACAAGAAAGAGAAACCAATGTTAATGCATCTGTCTCTTAGGCCGAACTAAATTCGCTTTGATACTTGATCGTTAATTCAAACTCAAATTATTTATTCCTGAACTGTGACTATAGCCACATCAAACACTTTCTAAGTGAGCTAAAAATAAATAATAGCAATCTAATTTTTCAGCTGGTACCATAAAATGTATCTAGGTACTTTCCTGCCAGCCTCACACGCATGCTTACATGACCCAACCCACACTACACCCACAATCCCTTTGCACCACAGGTATCTTTGAAAAATGGATTACTGTAGCTCCAAAGGGAAATTCTCTGGTGGTGGTGAAGAATTAAGTCATTCATTATTATGACAATTAACTTGTTCTTTCTATTGTCATTGTTATTTAAAGTCCCCATCATGGGATCCCTGGGTGGCGCAGCGGTTTGGCGCCTGCCTTTGGCCCAGGGCGCGATCCTGGAGACCCAGGATCGAATCCCACATCGGGCTCCCGGTGCATGGAGCCTGCTTCTCCCTCTGCCTGTGTCTCTGCCTCTCTCTCTCTCTCTCTCTCTGTGACTATCATAAATAAATTAAAAAAAAAATTAAAAAAAAAAATTAAAGTCCCCATCAGTGGGTGCCTGACTTTTTCTTCAGTAGTTATAAACATTGAATGCTGATGTTTAAAGTATCGAGAGATCAAGGTAGTAGCTATATATGACTACCTCAGGATCCCTCTTTCCAGATAGCTCTCAGTGGGGGATATAAAGCAATTGATAGCACGCTTTGGGACAAAGTAGAGAGATAACATGTCTACACTATATATATTGGTACATGGTCTTAGTAGCCATCTGTCACAGAAACAGACTGACTTCAACCAACAGATTACACCAAACTCATTTTCTAGACAAAGAAACTGAGGCTTGACAGGAAAGGAAGTATCAGCCCAGAGAGAGGGGATCATGAGCTCCCGTAATTCACTTAGCCTGTAGGTTCCTGCACCCCTCATCCTTTTTCCTCTCACTAGTTTCAGGGCATTGTTCCTTCAGTTTGCACTAAGTTGGTTGGAGGTAGGCACCATAGGTTTGATTGATACAGCAATTTGCATCTCAAGGCATCGCTCGATAAATACGGTGCAATGAAAGGCCACTCTCTCACAAACCAATTTCCCCCTCTGGGCTGACTTTAGAAGCTCATTGATGTCACTTCCTTCCTCAGTCAGCAAGTGAATTTTCTTTAATTCTCAAGACCAGCTGTCCATGCTGTCAACAGAAAGTTATTAAAATTCCTTTAAAGTGAATAAAAATAGCCTAAAAGCAAATGTACTTGGAAACAGGAAAGAATCAGTATGCAAAGTCCACAAACCTCTGAGCAAAATAATGTTGATCCAACCAGAGATTTCAAACATTGTATATTCAAGATGCTAGGAAAAATAATTAAAAGATGCTAAACCACATACTTCTTAATCTTTTATTAGCAAAGGCTTATGCAGTTACAATTTATCCCCTAAATTCCATTCCTCTTTTTCAAATATGATTTGAATAAACTTGGGAATGACTTAGGTTTTCCTTAAGTGGGATTCCCTCCTTTTTTCTTGCATCTGCCAGGGAACATTTACATCTCCACCAGCCTAAGACTATCCGTAAGCAGGAGGAAAAAAAAATTATCAGTAGCCGCAATCATAACCACTAGGGCCACAAAATAATTGTATAATTATATATTTCAATTCATTGGAGTTTTAATAGCTCAAAGGAGGAGATGATTTTTCTTACATTTAAATAACTGTAACTCACAGAAATGGTCTGGTTTCTGAGTCGCTGTGATTCTCAAGCAACTGAATGACCTCAGTAACTACAAGCCTGCCCTGTTACCTTCAGAATCAGCCCTTGGGTTACCTTCTCAGTCCCCCAGCACAGCACCTACCTTGTTGTCTGAGCTGTACTGACCTGGTATCTAAGTCCACCCAAAACATGGATATGTTTCCTGCCACTTTTAACCACCAGCGGTCACCTGCCTCTTCCTCATTTGGACAGATGACACAAATCCTGGACTCACTCTGACCCTTTGCCAAGGAAACCTGTATCCAACCTGTCTTGTCATCTCAAGACATGGCCCAGGTTTGTGTCTTGGGATCCTCCCTGTAGTCGGGGCTCTCACAAGTGTATCACTCTTATAGTTCGGGAGGTCAGACATCCAAAATGTTTCACTAGACTAGGATAAAGGTATGGCTAGACTGCAAACTTTCAGGAGGCTTGAGGGAGAAGCCACTTCTTTCTCTTTCCCAAATCTAGAGACTGCCCACCTTCCCGGCTCGTGGCCTCTTCCAGCCACTGTATCACTCTGACCCTTGCTTCCATGGTCACACCCTCTTTCCCCTGCCTCTGATTCTCCTACCTCTGTCTTGTAAGGATCCTTGTGATGACATGGGGTGCATCCAAGTAATCCTGGATAATCTCCCCATCTTGAGACCCTTAACTTAATCACACCTGCAAAGTCCCTTTGCTATGTAAGGTACCACGTTCACAGGTTTCAGAGATAGGATGTGGACATTTGGGGAGGGTTCATTATTCTATTTACCGTAATTGCCATGGCAGTTTTCATAACCTACAGATATCTTCATTTTAATTATGGGGACAAGCCCATAGAGCTCACTTAATAACTTCTCTTTAAATTCTGTTCCTTTTTCCACTGTGCATTTGGTAACACCACTCTCCACAAGTTCCCCTAGCTGAACATGTCGAGGTTGCCCTTGCTCCCTGCTCCTGTACTTGCCACATTCAGTCAGTCTCCAGAACCTACCTCAGAAAGGCTACCAGCTCCAGGCATCCCTCCATCTCTGTTTTCCCTTTTGGGCTGAGACCTTCACCACTCCTGCCTGAGCACTGCAGATGCTTATTGCTCTCTCTGCCACCTATTGCCCGCTCACCGTCACCCCATTCTCCACACCATCACCAAAGTCATCTTTCTCAACCATGGCTTTGGTCGCCTCACTCTGCTGCTGACAAACCTCCACTGGCCTCCACAGCCTGAAAAGCTCTTCTCAGCCTCACCTCAAGCCAACAATGGGCCAACGCTGTTCTCTTCCCACACCCCACATTTCACACTTGCTCTGGTATATGCTTCCACTCTATAAGCCACTCAGAAAATCTCAAGATTTATCCAAAATACACCCTCTTTTTGCTTCTGAGACTGTTCTTCCTGTCACAACTCCTTGGAATGCCCTTCGCTTATCCTTTGCCTGCAAGATGCATACATACTTCATTCTAATCCTCACAGATCAGGAGAAGGGTAGATATTATGAACTCTTTGTTATAGATGGCCAGACAGCCAGGGCATTAGTTACCTGGCCCCAAATCAAACATCCAGTAAATGGCAGGGCTGTAACTAGATACCAGGTTGTTGTCTGCTGCATTTGCTAGAGTCCAGTGGGCTCCTACATTATTAGATGATGATGATTTGATTGTGTGGGCTCTCATTTTTCTCTTGAATTCCTTCAGATTTGCCTTGGTTCCTAAGGGGAAAAAAACTAAGGTTTTGTAGTGCTGCCGTCACCCCAGGATCCCCTCCAGCCTATTCTGCAGTTAGCAACAAGCATTGAGTGCTCTTTTAAAAATGCACATTTGACCACACCGTTCCAATGTCCCTACCCCCACCCAGGCCTAAATCTCCTTAATAACTGACTTCCCACTACTCTTGTAATGATCACACGTCTCCCAGAAGTGGTCTACGTCACACCATATTACACCACACAACCCCACCCTTATTTCTTCACTCTGACCATGATGGCTTCTTTTCCATGCCTTGGACCCCTTACCCTCCCCCTTGTCACATGGCTTTGCACATGCTCTTCCTTCTGCTGGATGCTGTCTGTCCTCTTCTAGGCAGTACTGGTGGTCTAATTCGAAAGGCCAAGCTTTTTCCACAAATTATGTTACCTCTTCTTTAAACATTCTACTTATTATCCAACAAAAAAAAATATTTTAAAATGTATAAGCTCATTGGGCAATACTATTAAAAAAAGGAAATTGGTTCTTATTATCTGAAGACTCCAAGATTGCCCCCAGGCATTTTGTAACAGTGGCACGATAGCCCACTCTTAACACTGTCATTCCATTTTTTATGCTCTTTATACTTTTGCTGTATTTCATATAACACCTTGCCTGGTACTGAATACTTAGTAAAATGGGTTGATCAATCGATTGGTAAATATCAGGTATTCATTACCTGTCTTAAAAAAAAAAAAACAGCTTGGCAGTTTGTTAAACAACTAAACCTGCAACTACCATACAACCCAGTAATTGCACTTTTGGACAATTATCCCAAAGAAATAAAGACTTGCACTCACAAAAAAAAAAAAAAAAAAAAATCCTTTGTGCAAATTTTCTTTAAAGATTTTATTTATTTATTTATGAGAGATACAGAGAAAGAGGCAGAGACATAGGCAGAGGGAGAAGCAGACTCCCTGTAGGGAGCCTGATGCAGGACTCGATCCTAGGACCCCAGGATCACAACCTGAGCCAAAGGCAGATGCTCAATCACTGGGTCACCCAGGTATCTCCATTTATGTAAATGTTGGCAGAAGTTTATTCATAATATCTAGAAACTACCCAGCTGCCCTTCAGTGGGCAAATGGTTAAACACACCTTGGTACATCCATACCATGGAATACTACTCAGCCATGAAAAGCAATAAATGCCCAAGAATACACGGGGCAGCATGGATGAATCTCTGGAAAATGAGAAAAACCTATCTCAGAGGTTATAAAATGGATGATTCCATTTACATAACATTCTTGAAATGGTAAAATGATAGAAATGGAGAAGAGATTAGTGATTGCCTGAGGCTAAGAAGAGGGGGGTGGGAGGAAATAGGTGTGACTCTAAAAGTACAGTATGAAGGATCCCTGTGGTGATGGACATGCTCTATATTCTGATCATGTCAATGTCAGCATCCTGGTTGTGATACTGTGCTTTTAATCTTCCAGATGTCACCACTGGGGAGGACTGAGTAAAGGGTACACAGGATCTGTCTGTATTATTTCCTAAAAATGCCAGTGACTGCACAATTATCTTGTTTAAAATTTTAAAAAGACACATTTAATTAAGTATATATCATATCAAGATGTTCACAAGCACATAGTAACTGTAGTGCCACAAAATTTCTTCTTTTCCCCTCTTTCTCATTTGTTGGTTTGTTGATCATTTATTATTAACAAGGATTTTTGTTCCTTCTATTTAAGATACATACAACATTAATCACTTTCAGGATGTTTTCACTACAAAGCTTTATTATTTTAGTGTCTTTATTCTTTATATCCCCATTATCTTTCATACTTTACTCTGTTTTTTTTTTTGTCCTGACCAAGACACCTTTTATAAAACTGTTGGTTTTCACTTTAATCTCTGCAGCACCATAACAACAAAGTATAATAATGTCTTTATTATCTACATGAGTAAGAAAAAAGCTTTTTAAAGTAGCATTTCTGCCACCTGCCACGGTAGAGCTCTTTGTCTAGTCCTCAGGGTTCCATGAACTCCGTGTTGGTATTGTACTTGAACAGGTTGTCATTGTTTGGAAACTTTTAACTGGCAGTTGTTCAAGTTTTTATCTGGTCTTCTCTTCATTTCTCTGCCAAAGATTCATGGGTTCTTCTGGTATCACCCTTATTGGATTTCTACTTCATTCTCTATCATCTTTGCCTAATGTGATTTATTTAGAATTTGGCTGTTTCTTCTCCCAGTTATCGGAGTGATTGTAAAGGTCTATATCACAATACAAGTGTATGCACAGAGAGCCTATGACTGCTTTGGAATTTTTAGTGAGAACAGAGCAGGATCAGTACTGCATTTTATTCATTTTCACACTTTAATGTCACATTTATTTTTGCTTTCTCTTTCAGTGACTAGAGAAAAAATCCAAGAACAAATCACCGACCAGGTATTTCCTCACTTCTCATAAATTGTGATGTACAATTATGCTCTAGATGTTAATTGTCAAGCCTTTGTAAATATGGAAAAAAAAAAGGTTTCACTAATTATTAGGTATGAGCAATATACATGCTGTTGGTTCTGAGAACAAATAAATTGGTCATCTATGGATGACCATGTGCTTTGTCTCCCCACCTCATCCCTTCCCTCCAACACCCACTGAAGGAAACAGTGGAGAAGTAAGACTGCCAGTTCTGATTGATGAGCATTCCTCTGAACGTATCATGACTTCTGCATTGGCTACAAATAGATAATTTTATCTATTTTTCCTTTAACTAAAGTGATTCTCCTATGTGACTTTCCCGAGTTTTAATTTGCCCAGCTGAAAGTCATTGCCTCCCAAACAGTTTAGAGTGGAACCCCCAGCAGTAGAAACATACAAGTTGGCTTTCCATTCTGGTATTTGACTTCTATGCAGAATTAGATAACATCTTCCTGTCTGCTTCACTGTTTTCTTACCCAATCTCTCAGGTAATCTTCAGACTTCTTTTTATTTGCTGGTACATGGAGTCACTCCATGTAGCAAGGGAATTTCCATGAAACCAAGAGATGCCTTCACCAAACCCTGTCTTGCCCTAGTCCACCTCCTCCTTCCATAGACCAGAGAGGCTGTCGTTCCCAAGGCTGCCTCTGTCACTAGACTCAGGGAAAACAGCATCATTCTCATACTCCACCCACAAACATGCACCTCTATGACTTTTTTTTTTTCATTCTACCCTGGCCTAAATTATAACTCACCCTTGCCAAGGAGAAGAGTGGTAAGTCTACTTTTAAACCAGTCAAGGATACATTTTCCAAAGTCTTCTAATGCCCTCCCAAGTAAGTTCCAATTCTAGTCTTGTCATTCCACCCAAATTAAGTTCTAGCTTTCCCTAATCTGTGCCAGATGCCCTGTTACTCATCAAGCTCTAAAAATAGCTCATTAGGCTAATGTATGACACCGCCAGTTCAGTTGGCAAAATTTAATGCCAGTCAGGTACCATTTTGCTTTTGCATATAATTGGAAATGTCGACTCATAGTAGCAGCCATCTTAATACTTGAAAATGCTGTCATTGTGCAATGACAGAATCAGTTAGCTGTTTCACATAGTTTATTTGCTTTTCGAGCTTCATTTCTTGATCACCATGTTTTCAATTATTTGTATGTGCTCAAGTGGTTTGGTAAGGCTGAGCAACAGTTAACCGGTAAAGTTTATTGCTACCATTTTTATTTATTTAAGTCACATAGGGAATACTTTTTCTTATAAAGAGACCTGTTTTCTTTATTAAGTTAACAAGTTAAAGCAATTGACCAAGACATATATTAAGGCCACCTCTTATGGGCAGACTTTCATTTCCTTTATTTTCCATCTTTTAACATTTGGCTAAACTAACAGTATGTGGACACCAAAATAGAACACCAAATATTTACTTGTAATCTGAAACATTGATTTGTTGCCAGATGAAATCATAATGGTTTCCAGTCCCAATAAAAGAGTGAAATTCTTTAGACTTTAACATAATAAGGAAGGGTCTTAGTATATTCATTACATAAGGAAGAATCTTAAATATATTTGTTATACAGTCATTCTCAGGACAGTCATTGTTCAATCAGTATCTGCAGCTGGTATTTCTAATTTTACAATAGAATTTCGATTCTTCTCCCAAGTGGAAAAGAGCTCTCCACTCTGAAGAATGCACTGACAATACAATCCAAAAAGGTACCTTACACTTCTAATTTATCTAATTTGGGAAAAGAACCAAGACATGGAGTAACATCCCTTCTTTAAATCAGCCTGCCAAAATTTGACTTTTAAAAAACAAATTTGAAAACTCACTTTGGATAATCAATACAGCGTTCCTTATCAGAAAAGAATGTAAAATAGAGCACTGTTGAGCATTAATCTTTGCCCCTAAATCCTTCCCACTAGGCACTATAGATTGTGTAATTAAATTGAAATTGAAAATCGAGTCCCCCCCCCCCCCCATTAAGCAAGCTACGAGTTGCACACCAATGTGAGAAATCAGGGCTGGAGTGAATGGAAAGCTCCAGCCTCCTGGCCAATAGCCAGCATGCATTTTTAGCCGGACGGCAATTTTACCACACCTGAGCTCTGAGAACAAACAACTATTTGAGTTCTCTGGAGGGAATGCTGGATTCTTTCCTGTGTAATTCACTGGGGAAATTAGTATGCTTTTTTAAAGTAACTTGTTAACGCAGCTTGTTTACGAGAAGAGGACAAAAATGAGCAGTGAACCGCTTGGCAGCTTATGTCCCAGAATGGGATGAAAGCATGACCCATTTTTTCAGCTGTCTCTTTGGCAGTTCAGTGCTGCAACAATTTCCTCTCTGAAAAATGTTCCTTCTAGAGATGAAATCTCCTGTAGGTTTTCTGAATAATTTTTACGATGGGAGATTAAGGATAATACCTTAAAATGCTACCCCAAAATACCTTCGAAACCGAGGTAGAGAATGGTCAGTACAGAATGGGAATACTGTACATAAAACCTTTTAACTTCAACTTGGAAACTGCCTTCTTCTATAGTAGGCAGGTGAAATCTGTAGTAAATTAGTGCCTTCCATGGATGCCTTTTTGTAGAGTAGATGATTGAAAACCATCGTGAATTAATACTTTGTTTCTACAAGACTAGGTGACAAAGAGGGGCTCCATCTCTTGTGCAGAGGGTGTGCACGTAGGGGAGAACATTCTCGCTCAGGCACTGGCTGGGACAAAGGCTTGCCTTCACTGAATGCCCAGTTCAGAGAGAGCCAGCACTGTTGACGTGCTATCAAAGCTGTGCGTTCGTTCCTAGGGCTTGGTAACAAACCACCACAGACTAGGTATGTTCAAACAACAGAAATTGTCTCAGTTCTGGAGGCTAGAAGCCCAAAATCCAGTGGTCAACAGAGCCATGCTCCCCCCCAAGACCTGCAGGAAAGGATCCCTCTGTGCCTCATCCTGAGTGCTGGTGGCAGCCAGAGGTCCTTGGCATTGCTTACTTACAGCTTCCATTTCTGACTGTTGGCTAGTGGCATCCTCCCTACATGTCTCTCTTTTTTTTTAAGATTTATTTTATTTGGAGTGCTGGGTGGCTTATTCGGTTAAGCATCTGCCTTCGGCTCTTGTGATGATCCCGGTGTCCTGGGATCCAGCCCTGTGTTGGACTAACTGCTCAGTAGGGAGTCTGCTTCTCCCTCTTCTGCTCCCCCTGCTTGTGTGCGCGCTCTCTCTCTCTCAAATAAATAAAATCTTAAAGAAAAGGATTTATCTTATTTATCTGAGTGAGAGAGAGCAAGTTGGAGGAGGGGCAGAGGGAGAGAATCTTCAAGCTGACTCGCCACTGAGAACAGAGCCAGACTTGGGGGGTGGATGTCAGGACCTCAAGATCATGACCTGAGCCAAAACTAAGAGTTAGATGCTTAACCAACCGAGCCACCAGGTGCCCCATCATTTCTCTTCTTGTAAGGACACCAGCCAGGTGGAACTAGGGCCCATCCTAACCATCTCATCTTAACTTCATGACATCTGCAAATACCCTCTTTCCAAATAAGGTCTGACAGTTATCAAGAGTTAGGACTTGGACATACCTGTTTGGGGGCACAATTCAACCATAAAAAGCTAGGGACCTCTGATCCTTTAACACCATCTCTCCCCCTGACCACTAAGCACTTCTGATGTAATCTCCTATCACCCCTCCATCCAGCTCCTCCCATGCCCAGCCCACAGGCCCTGCTTCCTCTGGGCCCTCATCTTGTTTGCTCCATGAGGCTCTCCTGCCTCCATCCACAATCTTCCATTCTGCTCCTCTTTGCTTTCTTTTTTTTTTTAATTTTTTACTTATTTATGATAGTCACAGAGAGAGAGAGAGAGAGGCAGAGAGAGGCAGAGACACAGGCAGAGGGAGAAGCAGGCCCCATGCACCGGGAGCCCAACGTGGGATTCAATCCCGGGTCTCCAGGATCATGCGCTGGGCCAAAGGCAGGCGCTAAACTGCTGCGCCACCCAGGGTTCCCTCCTCTTTGCTTTCTAAAATACCAACCATCTGTATCCCTCCTCTGCTGCAAAACAAAAATCAAACAGAAACAGCTTCCCCATGTTTAGCAGTGATTATGACCCCACCTGTGCTTTATACTCACACATGGAGCTTTGTGAGCACAAACCCAGAGACTGCACTCCTACCCCAAGCCAAGAAATGCTTGGTCAGTAGTTGGGTTCTGACCTAGCACAACACTTAGACCAGGCCAAAAGGGGTCATATGCTTTAGATAGTCCCCGACATCACCAATGCAGAAATGCAAAGACATTTTTTTCTTTTGAGTTTCACGCTTTAAAGTTTGATAGTGGAGCACACATAAAATATGGGAGCAGGACAGATCAGCTGAATTGGGCCCTCTCATCAAGTGGGATAGGATCGGGCTGAGAGATTAAAAAAATCAGCCTGCGCCCTTTGAAACCAAGGAAGGAACTGCTACAGCTTCCAGGTAACCACCCTACATCCTCTGAAGTAGGCGGATGTGGAGGCAGACAGTGTTCCTCAGGTAAGTGTACTTCTTCCCTTCTCTCTGCTTTGGAGGGGTACAGTTTCAGGTGGTACTTAGAACTGCCTGGCAATCCCGAGGTCAGAAAAGCGAGGTGTGAGGTAAGTGAACTATGTTCTCCACTGCCCACCTCCCTCCCTTGCCCCTCCTGTACCCCGTACCAAAGAATCTGAAGAGCCTGAATCATCCACCTCCTTCATGGCAACAGATCCAGTCTCTGGCCTGACTACAGCTTCTGCTCTGTCTTCCTCCTGGAAGTCCACGAACCACTCAGGTCTTTAATGGACTCCAGAGAGAGTGGGGCTCCTATAGCCTCCAGGCCCCGAGCAATCCCTCAGATAGGCTGTAGACCCCAGGTGGAAATGAGGGGCCATATATTGGATATTGCTTACTTTGAAATTTCTAAATATTTAGACACAGTATGTGGGCCTTCATACTCTTGCTCTGGGCCCCACAAATGTTGGGAATGATTCTGCTCAGAAACCTGCAACTTTAAAACCCAATATGTGATTCTCATAAAAAGCCAAGATTGAACCCACTTGTATATTGCCTATAGGATAAAACGCTAGCCTTGGAGTATGAAATCCAAGGCCCTGTGACCCCATAATCCTTTGGATTGCATGCTCCCCACCTCCCTAGATTTATTTCCCATTCTGCTCCTTTATGTAAAACTATTATGTTATATAAAACTGTTCCACCAACACACTAACCTCTTTTCCTGCACATGCAAAATTTACTCATATTCCAGGACCTAACTTAAATACCACCTCTTCCATGAAGCTTTCCTTCAACGTAATTTATCTAAGAATACTTAATCTCTCTTCTATGGTCTCATATTTTTTTCAGCCCTTTTGCTACAGATCCTTGCATTTTCTATTCTACATTCCAATTATTTGTCCATATATGATTTTGTAACTGGATAGTCTCATCCTAAAGAGACAAAATCATGTTTGGATCATTTCAATGTCTATTGTTAGACCTTGCACATCATAATCACCTGACCAGTTGCTGGTCAAATGTACATTTTTTTCAGTCACCAAATATTAACCTGGTAGCCAAAGGGACTGCTAAATGTGGGCAGTCTATTCCCTATACTCTATGGCTCTAAACTGTTGGTTATCAATTCTTACACAGCAGGAACCAAGTGTTGTCCTTTGCCCTCTCCAGTAAGGAATCTCAGCAAAAACAGAAAGGATAAACTATGAAGTGCCCATGGTCTCTATGAATAATGGTCACACTGTCAGAGAGTTGGAAGAATTGAAGGGCAGAGAGACCCACACCTCTATTTCATCTTTGTGTCCACATTCCATAACAGCCTGTAGAATGTTAAGTGGTTTGCTTGGGTCAAGACATGAGCACCTGACTTTTTTCTTGAATGTAAGGATGGCAGTGCCATTCACTGATACCTTTTCAGTGTAGCATGAACTTTACAACTTCTAAATTTAAAGTGGGATTATATTACCACCTTGCACTATTCTTAACAAAAAGGCCATGCGTTCAAGGAAACAACTTTGACCTAAAGAGAGTTTCTCACTGCAAGTTTAGCCCTAATGGAACTTGTAAAGATCCCATCCCCCTAATTCTCCTTTCAGATTACCTTCAGAACTGGATGTTGTGCTTTAGAAACGCTATCCAATTTATGAGTCTTTTTTAAAGAATCCTTGAAAGCAAGACTGAAAGGATCCAAAAGTGGTAGTAGCATGCATCGTGGTTAACAAAGAAGGATTTATAAGAGATTATCTTTATTAAAGGTCAGATGGCTTCCTATCTAGAAAATACTTAGGTGTAAATGTCAAAAGGCTGGGACTCACTTCTTTAATTGTAAGCAAAGGAAATTAAAATATTGTGTAAGAGTGTCTGAGGAAACCGACAGACAGCGATCTATGGAAATATACCATTAAGACAGAGGGAGGATGAGAAAATGGCCCTCAGGTACTTTAAAAGCATCAACACTAAGAAGCAAATAATGATTGAGATTAAGAGAATTGTTTATTAGCAACACTACATGATCCATTAGCAATCAAATATGCAGATAGTTCTCACTCAAGTACTTAAAATGCTTCTGAATAATTGCGACCAGTGATCATGCCAGCCACTCAATGCTCCCTCTCATTTATTTGTCACAACAACCCTATGAGGGTACATATTTTAACCTCCTTTTTATACAGGTGGGAACTCAAGCTTGAAAGATTTAGTAATTTTTCAAGTTCTGCAATGCTTAGCACTAGATTATTGACAATAACAGCTAACATTATTATTAGGTGCTTACCGAGCCCTCTGTGTGTAGGTACTAGGCTAAATTTACATAAAATTATCTCATTTAAACCTCACAGCAGTAATCTTGTGAGGTAGGTACAAATCAACGGATTCATGGTTTGTTCAGTAGCTTGCCCAAAATCACACACCAAGATTGAAGTAATACAACTCTACTATATAAGCACCAGCCATCATTGTGTATTGCTTTAAATACCTTTATTTAAAGGCACACACAGTTGGTGAGTGGCAAAGTTGGAATCAGAATCCAAGTATATATCATTCTGAATTCCTTTCTCTTTGCTTTTGGTCTCTACTGCTACTTGCTCTGGAAGTTTTTCTATTAACTAAGTGATTCCACTCCTGACCACCCTAATCAGCACCCCAGTTTTAACACTATTGCTGAAGCAACTGTTTATGAGATCCTAGAATACAGATATTTACAATGTGGTAAAGTTTATTTTTTCCCTGAAGCATTCTAACAATCAAGATGAGCATATACTACTCTGGGGTTCCAGTTAAGCATTAAATTACTTTTTAAATTAAATAAGTGAAAAATCAAATGAATCTGTTCTAAGAGAAAAACTATTTTGTCACCTGAAAAGAGATTAAAAACTAAAGGGGAAAAAAAAGTATACATTGGGATAATCCGCTGCCCACTGGCAATTTTCCTCAGCAGAGCCCAAACAGAAACACCATGAATATAAAACAAGAATGGAAGTAGAAACCTTTATTCTCACCAACTATAAAATGTTCTCTTGTTCCTTTATTTTCCAGAAAAGTAGCTTACTTCTGAAAACTCTTTTATAAGTTCTTCCTTCTTAGCTATAACTGTGCCATTGTATATACACTCATGTGAGAAAACGTGGGATATTATAACTCTATGCCAAAAATGTAGCATCTCTTAAAAAGAACAAATATAGCTAATTTGCTCTCCAGTGTAAGCAAATCACGCCACCTAAGATGTTATCACCCAATAAGCCAGTGAAATTCATATTCCACAAATGATATTCTCATCAATCTGTTTCTCTTCTTTTTCTTCCCCTCTTTTGAGTCTTTTCTAATCATATCCCTCCCTCCTTGCTAGCAGTTGGAGCTAAAGATGAATATCTTGGGTAATGGAAATTTTTCAGCTTAGCAGATTTCATGAGCAAAATGGTTAGCACCCTCATTTGGGATTATTCTCTCTGCACAGAGCAACAAGCATCAGCAGCCAAGTTCTAGGCGCCAGGAGTACAATGAGCAGCATTCCCCAGCTCAAACACCACCTCCGAGTGGAACGTCTCTGTTTCACTTATAGGATTAAAGCTTTGATCAAAATGAACCATAGAGCCAATTTGTCATCATATTTTAATATATACTCGAAGCCACAGGGTTTGGCTTGGTCTTGTTTTGTTGTCTACCTTTAAACTATTTTACCCATATTACTCTTTCTCCTCATGATAAGGAACTGAGTAAGGAATCAAATGCAAACTTGATGTCTGCTGAAACTGTGGGAAGGAGGCACTTGAGGGTCATCATTTTGGGTAAAAGTGTCTGGTTGACATAAAAAATTGTGTTTTAAGAAGCAGTGATCAAGGGATCAGAAATATTTTTGTAATATATACTTATCATTGCTCAATTCAGATATACTCTATATAATGATTCTAAAAAGCTATTTCCTTCGTATTTTAAAACTTTAAATACTGTTTTATTGTTATCAGCTTGAATTTCACGATTTCCATCATTTGACCACAATACGTATTTCTAAAAGCCCAAAAAAGAAAAAAAATAACAAGACGTGGTCATTAATACTGGACCAACTTTACAATATCCATGTTATATACATGATTTAGACCCCTTGGGGCAGATCCCCTGCATATCCATCAAGAGATTTCCTTTTTATTTTGTGTAAACTTTTGTATGTTAACTGCACTTTGTTGAGGAAATGTTCCTTGGTCTTTGTCAGAATCTCAGGAATAAAAGAAAGTGTCCTGAAGAGTTTTTCTACCTCTTAGTAGGGAGAGAAAGTGATCCCACTTATTTATTTTATTAGGCATAAATTGAAACCAATTTCATTTCAACTTTACTTTGTAAAGTAACACTTACCAGAAAACCAATTTCTGTTCTTGTAAAATATACAAACAACTAGTGAAAATTCAGAGTACCAGTAAGGATCCTAGTGAAAGCTACCTTGTGTTTATTATCTTTAATGTGGAAAAAGTTATTATCCACAGAAGTGTTATGTTACAGTCTGTGGTCAGGCATCAAACAAGGAAGAAATAAACATGATTCTTCACTGTTTCATCACGGATATGCGCTTTGCTCAAAATGTATTAAAGGGGAGTATTTTCATCATGCTATTACTGAATAATTAAATTAGGCCAATGTTCTGTGGATGTGGAATAATATAATTTACTATGTTGAATGATTAGCCAATCAGATTTCTCTCATTTTCTAAGGCAATGGATTGACTAAAATGTGACCATAAACAAAATAGATTTTATTAGGCATAATCTACTTTGTAAACAAATGAAATTAATTCTTTGCCTGACCTAAAGCTTTGAAAATGAAAGACCAAAATTGAACACATGCTTCCAATTTTGATTCTGTTACTAAGATGACACTTAATATAAAAGTTACAATTTAACTTCCCCTCAAGTATTCCATACTTGATACTAAATGACTCTTAGAAATATGTTCATCAACAGATGGGAGCCACTTATGGCCTCATAAACTCCAAAGCAAGTGAAATTATCTCAGCAAAATAGAAAGATTACAAGAAAGCCTCATCTGGTTATCTCAGAGATGATTAATGCACTGCATATTGGCTCAATGGTGCAATGAATATTGACAGATAATCACCCTTCCTCATACAAAAGAAATACGGAGGAGATGAATGCTGCTCCTGTATGTTTTTAATCAATCAATAAGCAATTTTAGTACATGCCCTCTGCTTGGAGCTGAGCTCGGTGTGACAAGATGTGGAGGAAAGTGCCAGCACAGACCCTTTTCTGAAAGGATTGTCTATCTTGGAAGAGAAGACGAACATGCCTTCAGTGCCACACAGAATGACACACTATGGTATTGCTTACTTGCTGTTAACTGCACCCACAGAGGTACTGTGGGAATTCGGAGAAGTCAACAATTGGTGAAAAGTGGCCAGAGAAGGATCGTAGAGGACTTGAAACCAAAGTTAGTTAAATTTGATCCAGTGGGAACTCTATGTGCTGGCAGGGAAGTTTTGGGAATTAAAAAATGACCTCAGGAAAATTAGTGTGGAATTTTCTTAAAACCGTAATCTGTATCTTCCGGTTTGCTCTGTCTCCAGTGGTACCAGCCACCAGTCTCTCTCCAGGCTACTCTACTTCCACTCCTACCAGGCCCCCAGTCCATTCTCCACTTGCCCGGGAGAGTGAGCTTTATAAAACGCCAGTCACATCATGTTATTGCCCTTTCTGAAATCTCCAGGGGCTAATCTTATGCTTCTGATGAGACCCAGCATCCTTCCTATGATCTTCACCGTCTGATTTTCCTACAAAATATGGTCCCACCCTTCTCTTTGATTTCATTTTGTGTTCTTGTGCCCTTGTTGCTCATGTGACAACCACATGGGCCCTACCATCTGTCCTTCCACGTGGCCAGGCTCATCCCCACGCGAGGACTCTTTGTGCTCACTGCCCTTGCCTGTAAAGTTTGTCATTCAGATCTCTGCTCCAGTAGCTTCTCCCCAGATAGATCTTCCCTCGCTGTCTATTTCATACAGTCTCTCCATTTCCCACCCCCACTACTCACGCTCTATCACATCACTCTGCTTTAGTATTTGTTTCACACTTAACCACCGTTGAGATTTTTCTTGCTTATTCTTTTGTTTATTTGTTCGTTATCTACCTCCACCCATGAGCTCATAAGCACCACGAGAGCAGGACCCAAGGCGTTAAACAGTACACATATTAGATGCTCAACAAATACTTCTCAAATAAATGCCTAGCTTAATTAATTCTGCTGCCAGACAGCGACAGTAGTCTAGGTATGAAAAAAATGTGTGAGTTCTATGTTGATAGTTGAAAGTGGATAGACTTTGAAATTAATGCAAGGCCCCCAGGGTTACTGCAGAAAGGTGATGCTCTCAACAGAAATATGGAAGTCGTGGTTAAAAGCCACATTTTATGAATATATCCTGCATATCACGCATTATGTATTTATTTCATTTATTTTTCACAACTCCATTAGGTAGGCATCATTCTCTGTTTTACAGATGGGAGGCTGAGTCAGCTCCCACCAGGTTGTTCCGTTAGACATCCTATTCCAGTGAGTGAGGTTGATTTAGTAGAAAAGTACTAGTTTGATAGCAGCTGACAATTACAAGTAAAGCAACAAGTATATTCATCCAAAACCTACTCTTGCCACTCACCCTCTCCCTACAGCCTTGGTCCAGGAGCTTTCCTTTAACTAAAGGGGACTGGAGCCCTGGCAGGGGTCGGACAGGCAAACTGACCCTCCCTAAGCCCTTTAGTATCAATACGCCCCTCCTCGCTCAGGATGCTGTGACCCCAGGAATCTCAGTGGATGGATCATGAGTCACAGGTGAGGCAAGAGGGTTTTCTCATTGGACTGATAACTGGTCTAGAAGTGCAGGTCTTGTCTTTGGTGTTCACAGTTGTATCCTGCTCAAATCTATCCACTTCCAGTTACCATACTGGCTATAGACTAGTTACCAGTGGCCTTCAGTGATGGAAGACCCCAAGAAGACCCGGTGTGGAGCCTGAGACCTCCTTCCCCATGTTGAGCACAGTTTTCTCTTGTGAGGGAGTCGGTGGAATCAATAAGCTGTGATATTATTTCTGAGCAAGGCATGCCAAGATGTGTTTGTTCTTTCCAAGGAGCAGATTACAGAGTTGTAGTGAGGACAGGGAGGCGATGATGCCATGTCTGAAGGTCTTTCAGAGAATTATCCTTGCTTGCTTGATGATATCAGTGTCTCTATAAATAAGTTAGACAGAAAATCCTATCCATCAGTGACTGGGGATGAGAGAATTGTGGCTGGATATCTACACCAATCCTGCTCTCCCACTTGACATTGCTGTTCCCAGGGCTCAAGTAGCTTTGGACTAGTAGGTAATGGGTGGTGGAAGAAGCATTTCCCCAGGTATATGTTGATTCCTGGGACTTGGACTCTGCTGCCTAAAGGAAGCAACAGAACAAGTTGGACGACTCCCAGCACCACCACTCACCTTTGCCAGTGTCTCATTTGCATTTACTGAAGCTGGGCTGCAGATGGCAGGTACCTCTCTGTGATCCTCCTGCATCTACTAGGAGCTTATTCTATACCAGCTCTGGGGAGTGAGGTTGTATGGACACCTCCCAGCCTCAAACTAAGGGATGAAGACCAATGCCATTCATACCTGGCCTTGTGAAGAAAGGGGGACCAAAAGGAGAATCCATGGCCAGGGCCGTGGGTACTTCTAGTAGACATTTCAGTGACATCTCAAATCAAGTAGAGTCGTCTTCAGGAGAAAGAATTCCTTTTGGAAACCTCAAAAAACTTCAAAATTTATATTAAGATAATATATTTAAGATAAAGCTGATAAAATTTAATGCATGAAGACAGAAGACCTATGAATATGCACTTTGATTACCACTCTCTTTTGATAGAGATCTGTTCATTCTGATCCCTCCATCTCGTAACTCATTCTACTGCTCCTTGCCTCTCTGTCCTTCTCCTTTGTTGTGAGTTTATATCTTACATTATCCCTTTGTATTCCTCCTCAGACTGAAATCCCAAAAAGAAACCCCCTTCCAACATGGCCTCAGGATCGCCATGGCATGATCTGGTACCTAAGGCACCTCTTGCTTCCCAGGATAGGGCCCAGATAACCCACGGTAGCATTGACGCCTGAGATGCCTGCTGTGGCCTGAGAGTAAAGCTGAGTTGTCAAATATGCAGGCAAGCAAGCCAGAGGGGCTTGCGTGTCACTCAAAGGTGCTGACACAGGCAAATCTGATCTGGGGCTGGCAGATGCTTAGCCAAATAAGACAAATGGAATGTGTTCCTGCCAGCGTCACTGTTGCTCTCACAGCATTGCTGCTCCAGAACTCAAGTGGCTTTGGACTGGTAGGCAATGGATTGGAAAGAAATGGGCTCTTGAGTAGACGCTGCTTCCTGGGACTGAAGCTCATGCCAATGCCCTCACCTCCACCATTGCCTTGATGCAGCTATTCTCTTTAAGGTTGATGTTATTTTTTTTTTCTTTTTGCCAATAATGAGCCAAATCTTTCCATGTTTTCCAGTCTACAACCAGATGGGAGATGAATTAATGGATTTAGTTAGTGACCGTCCACACATCTGTGCAGAGGCTATTGCTCCAAACTTTCTCACTAGTTGCCAGCTGGCCTCTGATAAGCTGCCCTTAAAGCAAGCGCTTATCCCTAATTGGTGTCCAACCTTATTACTTCTTACAGGAATAGGGCCTGGTTGTCTGGTCATTTCAGTATGAAGCTGAGAAGGCAGGCCTTCTGGATGAGATGCCCAATGTCAAGTGAGAGAAGGAAGGAAGGCACAGAGACAGGATACGTTGACATTTTGGAGAAAACCTACTATATGGCAGACACTGTACTAGGTACTTTGAAACTGCATTTATCTAATGTATTCTCAAAAAAGACTCCTTTTTTCCTGCCACCAGAGTGTCAGAATCAGAGGGATGAGATTTTAGGATGGACTTAGGTAAATGGATTCAAAGAGACTTTTTTGTTCAAAGTTGGTTCTAGGCCATAGGACTGCCTGCTCCAGGCAAGAGAATTCTTACAGATCTATATAGTCTAGTTGGGCTCAAAAGGATGAGATTCCATCCAGTCATAAGGAGTTCTTTTCTCAACCTTATTTTATACATATATACACAGACTCACACTGTGAACATTTCCAAAGGGCAAGCAGCACTTCCAAGGAGCAAGGTGTTTGGGATCCTGGATGGCAGCCCATGCCATCGTTTCCATTTCAACATGTCCAAGAACAAATATTAGGATTCTCACTTTAAAAATGGGGAAACAGAACCAGAATGTTAATTGACTTCCTGTAAGAACACTGGCTGTGCCTTTGTAATATCCTCTCGTCTCTTAATATTTCCTTGCATTTTGGCCAGACTTCCAGCTGCCTGCCAACACCTGTAACTAACTGCCTGAAGGAGTTTACCCTGGCCTCCTGTACAGCAGGCTAGAATTACCAGACCTCTTCCCTGTAGGAGCCTCAACCATGGCTGATGGGATTTGGTGAGATAACTCTGGAACTCTGAAAGTTCCCCAGTGGAACTGAGATCCAGTTCCTACTGTGCTAACTTTCTTTAAAATTCACCCTATTCTCTCTGCCTTCTCTTCCCTACCTTACTGCCCTATTCTCCTACAATTATCAGCTAGAATCACCCCAAATTAGCAACTTGCACTCACATCTTTGACCCAAGGTCTGCTTCTAGGGAAACACTGCCCTGAAGCCACCCAACTAATTGGTGGAGAGCCTGCTTGATCTGACTTAAAATTAAATGTTCTTTATACTTTGTGGATCCACCCAGCCATGTTCCCGGCCTCACAATGACTTTCTTCTCTCTTGCACTTACCTTTCCATCCCATGGAAACATTCCAGCCCCCTCCTCCACTGTCAGTCCAGGTCTCTGACCCTCCCTGGCCCCTGGTCCACCCTGAGTGGGTCCCCAATTCCAGTATCGCCTCATGGACTCATTCCCCTTGCTTACTAATCCATATCTATGATACCACAGAAAGAGAAGAAAGAAAGAAAGAAAGAAAGAAAGAAAGAAAGAAAGAAAGAAAGAAAGAAAGAAAGAAAGAAAGAAAGAAAGAAAGAAAGAAAGAAAGAAAGGAAGGAGAAAAGAAAAGAAAGAAAAGAGAAAAGAAAAGGAAAGGAAAGGAAAGAAAGAGAAATAAGAAAGAAGAAAGAAAGAAAGAAAGAAAGAAAGAAAGAAAGAAGAAAAAGAAAAGAGAAATAGAAGAAAGAAAGAAAGAAAGAAAGAAAGAAAGAAAGAAAGAAAGAAAGAAGAGAGAGAAAGAAAGAAAGAAAGAAAGAAAGAAAGAAAAGAAAGAAAGAAAGAAAGAAGAGAGAGAAAGAAGACAAGAGTAGAGGAAAAGAAGGAAAGAGGGAAGGAAGCAAAAGAGAGGAAGGAAGGAAGGAAGGAAACAAGGAAGAAACAAGGAAACTTTACAAATAGACATTCCAACCCAGGGCAGCAGGCCCCCTCTTCCCCATTATACTCCTGAAAACAAGAGCAAGAGCTGTCCAGCAACTGTTTGTCTAGAAGGTGTCAGGATCAAGGTTGCCTCCTCCATGTCCCTCCCAGAACCTTCTCAGATATACACACTCTTATTGTTGTTCATCTTCAACATAAGGGGATGAGAAGCTGGGTGACAATTACTAATTTTAGAAAACTAAACATCCACTTGGAGATATTAAAGAGCCCTATTCCACATCTATTAGAAATCTACATTTCTAAAAAAAAAAAAAAGAAAGAAAGAAAAAGAAAAAAGAAAAAGAAAAAAAATCTACAATTCTGGTGAAATATCAAAGTCTTTGCAGTGCAACATCCACTTACTCTGCTTCTTGTACTGTAAATATCGTTGACTGTATTTGTCACTCTCACCCTAAGCCTGAACACGTGCAGGCCAACCTCAGCAATAACATTGTGAGGATCAAACATTCTGAATGGATTTCACATTACCACGTTGCAGCTCCTCATTAAAGCTTCGAGTTTCTTTAAAAAGCAAAGTGTTCTGCTCATTCTTCTAGGATGGACATAGAGAACTGGACTGTGTTCCTGACTCCTCCACCACAGGGTGACCGTGGACAAATTATTACACGCGTATTTTTATTGATCCATAAATTTGAAAACAATAGCCTCATTTTCTCAAGAAAACTTAGAAGAAAGATAAAATGATAAATCTATAAAAGCACAATGGACTCCTCTGAGCACAGTGGCCAGAAGTCTTATCTGCTTCCATCCATTGAGGTCATGTTTCTTTTAGGCCCCTGACGGTTTTGCCCAACCAGAGAACACCACTATTGTCAGTGGAAACCTGCCCCTTCATGTTGACATTGTGCTACATCCTCAGTGCTTGCATTTTACATTTATTTGGCTTTAAGGAAAAAAAAAAAAAAAGAGAGGGATTACATCCAAAATTGAAAGAACTGGCAAAGGAAATTATAGTGTCAATTCTTGCAACCGAGGGGACTCTAGAAGTAGCTTGTTGGATCAACCTGAATAGCCTCACTACTGAAACTGTTGTTTTGTGTTCGAGCAGCTTAAATGATTTGGAGGTAGCTGCTGAGAGAGAACTAAAAATCAGTAGTTTCTCTCTTTACTCCCTAGCTCAAAGTATTATTATTCCTTCCTGTGACTGTAAGTGTGCTTCCTTTTCTTCTGCCTTCTTTCGTTGTCTTTACCACCACTCCCATTGAATTTGTTTTCTTTTCCCATTTCCATCTCTCAGTTGTCATCTGCCTTCTTTCTTCCTCTCAGCTTTATCCCCCTTGAGCAATCATCCTAGACTCAGCATTGTTGTGTTTTGAGTGAGAAGAGAAGATTTAAAAAGCAGAGGGAAAGCAGTCTTCACCTAGAAAATGCTTGTCACATAGACAAGAATGCTCATAAATATTTAAGGAATAAATCAACTAAAATACCTAATACTTCTAGAGAACATACTTTGTATTGCTCACTCTCCACACACTTCCTATAATTCAACTCTGCTGCAAGGTAGATGCTATTATTATCCCCATTTTAGAGACAGGAAGGCTGGAGCTTAGAACTAAAATAGGTTAGGCAAGGTTACTCTGGTAGAAAATGAAAGAAAGGGTCACAAAACCAGGTCCCCATGACTGAAAAATCGCAGTTCTCCACTACCATACTCTCTTGTGACAGACATATGCTTTATGCTTTACTTACATCAATGCATTAAATGGGCATTGAACAGGGAGTAGATTGCTAGATGTTCGCCGCTGAAAAAAAGCCACAGATGAGTAAGACTGAGGTTGGAAGCACAGCATTAGCAATCCCTGTGTTAACTTGGGCCAGTTCTCTAAACTTGCTGAGCTTCCAGTCTTTCATCTGTAAAATGAACATAACCCATATCTTGTTTTGGGGGTTGATGCAGTGGTTAAATTGGCTTGCTCCATTCCCCTGGCCCTTTAACTAGGCAAACAAAATGAAGAAGAATATTCTAGATAGAGGAAGTAAGTCACGGACCAGGAGAAGGAAATGATTTTGCACAGCGCACACTTTCTCCAGGGAACCTTCCCTGCCCTCCAAGCTGGGATTAAACGCTCCTTTCTTGTACACCTTCTTCCTGTCTTGTCACCTGCCATAAGTGCGGTAGTTCTTGGTTTTCTTTCCTGTATCTCCCTCCCCTCCCCTGCTCCTGAGGCTGCCCCATAAGAGCAGAGGCCAACTATGACTTGCTGGCAATACCTCCAAGATGCAGCCCAGTGCCTGGCACATAGTAAGCGTTCAGGACACATTTGTTCAATGAGTAACTGAAGATGGAAGAAGAAGGCATGAGAATGGAGGAGACGGGGCTGATGGGTTGGATATTAGGACTGTAAGTTCACACTCCTCCCCCAGTGCTGTCCCAGTGACTTGGGGGAAATGCAGTCGGTCTTTACCCCTCCCATAACTACGCAATCAGCTTCTGGAGCCTTTGGCTTAAGATTTGAGAGGAACAGCAATGGCACAGAGGGACCAAGCAGAGACACACTGGTTTGCATCCTCAAAAAGGATCGGCTTTCAAGCATCCCACACCCTGCCCTCATCACCCTTATTAACCACTAGAATTAACTAGGTCTTCATGATGGTATGAAGAAGTCTAACTGCACTCATACTTAGATTGAAGACAAATTGCAAAAGATATATTACTAAAAGTAATATTATATAATTAAACTAGAAAAATGTCAAAATTCAATGATAGGAAGGGGCACATCTAATCCCTAATATTTTCATCATCAGATTTATCTGTTAATGGCCCACAGAGTTCCCCCCACAACAGACACAGGCTCTGTAGACACTCTGAATTCAGGGAAAAAATTGGGCTCATGAAATATCCCTTTTTCTGAAGCTGTGTGCCTTATACACTTAATGTTTCTGAGGCTCCATTTCTTATCTGTAAAAAGGAAGTGGAAGATTATCCTAGCAATATATGATGGTGTGCTACAGGTCTGGTATGTGGCAGGTGCTCAAACTCAGCAGATGCTGTGATCATCGTGGCAGCTTTAAGTAACACCATCAAGGCCTATATGTTCAGCTCGCACCCCTGCCCCCCACAGCCAATAGCTTCCAAATCTGTACACCTAGCTTTGGAGTCCTAATACCGACACCCCTCTCTCTCAAGGGCACCTCAAACTCCAAAGGTCTGAAACTGAAGATGGTGAATACCCACACCCACCCCATAGCTTCCCATGATATCTACTACTCCTCTTTCCCCTCTGTGGGAAATGGGGCGGCATCCCTTATTGTTTTTTTGTTTTGTTTTGTTTTGTTTTGTTTTTTTGCCTCCACTCTTCTACTCCTCCAGTCTGATCAATTTCCTAAATTTACCTCAAATAATTCCCTTTTTCTGCATTCTTACTTCATAGTCTGGGTTCCTCTCCTAAGAATTCCACTTGCCGCCAGCTGTACCTCCCTGTCGCTACTAGAATGTTCATTCTCAGTCCCTGCCTTATGGAAAATCCCTGTCATTTACAATGTAAAGTCTAGACTTTTTATATGGGCATGAGGAGTCAATCTCAAACCTACTACCCTCTCCCTTTAACTGCATCTGGTCCCTCAAGTGTCTGCTCATTGCCAGCTTATATAGTCTTTACCCCACCCCCACCCACCCTGGCTTGTTGACCTACCAACTCCCAGTATCCTCCCAGATTCATCCCAGGTGGCATTTCTCTGTGTGATTTACCTCAAAAACTGTCTTCAGAAAAACTAAATACTCTGGTCTCTGTTCCCCAATACCCTATGTATCTTTTCATTATGGCAATTATCACATTTTTTTTCATAAACTGCTTACTTTTATCAATCCAATTAAACTTTGGCTTCTACAAGGGACTGTACAATTTATCTATTTTGTCTTTGTTTATACAATGCCAAACACAGCATATAATAGTAGTTCAATATATGTGTGATGAATGAATGATCAAAGTCCTTGAGATACCTAATAGCATAATAGCTGATAAAGTCTTACAGAAGTATAATACTTATCAACTGCATAAAACCAATGTAAGTTAACTGCCTGAATAAAGGGAAGTACGGGAATGATGTTGCTCTTTACCTCAATTAAATTTAAAACATATGTTTACTCAAGAGACTATTCTAGATGCTAGTGGAGGTTCCATAGATTTATAACACTGTGCATTGTCCTTTAATATTTAAAATAAATGGGAGAGGTAGTCACCTGAGCAACTAACCATAACAACTAACCAGGGTAAAATAAAAGGTGCTCAACAAAAGACTTAACACTCAAGTCAGGTCAGACTTGTCCTTATACCCTGCTGTCACAGGCTCTACTAGCATGCTGCTGAGCCTTTGCCACTGTGGTAATAGATTAGTCAGTTGTGTAATTTTTGCTATAAGAATATCAGCTCCCTATGGGCAAGGATCACATATGTCTTATCCAGCCCACCATCCTTGGCATCTGGCTCTGTGTCTATTGTGTGGTAACAAGTCTTTCAAGTTTACTGCAGAGTTCATGAATAGTCCACAGTGTTTTTTCCCCCATTGGATTTCTTTTAATACTCATTTTTTCATCTGTAGTAATCTATCTTTTAACTAAATTGGCAAATATGTCCATTCTTCAAAGGTATTTATGGAAAACTATAGCTTTCCGCCTTCATGTACAATTTAGCTGTAGTTAAAAGAGTTTCCCCAATTAGAAAACCAAATCACAATGTGAGCTGGAATAAAATCTCTTTTTTCAGGTGGTACAGGCTAAATACTAACGTTGTTTTGAAAAGAGCAGAATCCCTTGCTGGAGTCGTGGGTAGTGTTCGAGGGAAGAACAGGATTTTCTATCAGTCTAGGAGATTTGGAAAGTCCCAAGCAAGGGGGAGAACATGAGTGGAGAGTGGTGAGAGCCCGATGGAAGCAAGCAGAAGACAGTATGTGTCAAGACAGGAGCGGAGCACAAAGTGACAAGCCCAGTGGTGACAGGCTACCGATGCCAGCTAAGGGATCCGAACTTGGGTTTATATATAGTTGAGCCAGTTCCAGATTTTAAGGGATGAAAAGTAAAATGTTTTAGGAAGACTTATTTGGCAATAATTTTCAGGGAGCCCAATTAGTAGGGTACTAAAGAACATCCAATTAAGAGATAATAAATTTAAAAAAATTTTAAAAGACATTATGAGATGTAAATTAACCAATTTACTTTCTGATTGTTAAAGCATCTCTTAGATTTTGTGAGTGGGTGGCCAGAATGTAATAGAGCCATTTCAGAAATAGAAAAAAGCGCAGGAGGAGCCACTTTGAGAAGGAACAGGATACGTTTGGCTTTATAGACATTTGTTTTGGGGACAAGCAGAACAAGTTGTCCTGAGGGAAAATGGCAATGTAAGAGTCTACTCTTTTTATTACTGTCGTTATTGTTATCGGCATTATGATGATGGTGGTGGAAATTCATTTGTATAAGCCTCAAATTTAAAATAACATCATCTCATAGCCAAATTATGGAAGTGCCCAAGCATCCATCGATAGATGAATGGATAAAGATGAGGCTTTATACACACACACAGAAGAATATTATTCAGCCATAAAAAAGAATGAAATCTTGCCATTTGTAACTACATGTATAGATGTAGAGAGTATAATACTAAGTGAAATAAGTCAGAAAAAGACAAATACCCTATGATTTCACTCATATGTGGAATTTAAGAAACAGAACAAATGAACAAAGGGGAAAAAAGAGAGAAACCAAACGATGGATTCTTAACTCCAGAGAACACACTAATGGTTACCAGAGGTGGGTGGGGGATGGATGAAATATGTGATGGGGGTTAAGAGTACACTTAACATGATAAGCACTGAGTAATTTATAGAATTGTGAAATCACTATACTATACACTGAAACTCATGTAACACTATATGTTAACTGTATTGGAATTAAAATTTAAAAATTTAATAAAAATATTGATTTAAAAAAAGATAAAAGACCATTAATCTCGATTTTAGTAATGCAAACCCCTCAGGCCTGGAAAGCCTTTTCTGTAAATTGAGGGAAATGGATTGGAGATGGGGGTAGGGAAGGAGGCCACCACACCCTAATAATGGTTTTTATAAGGTGAGTGATGGTGAGATAAGGGGTGCTAAGAGAAGGTCAAGTGGCCATCCAACAAAAAGCCTCCTGAGATGTCGTTACTTACAATTAACCCTTTGTCCACCCCTTGATTTAGTCAGAGCTGAGAAAACTAAACTAACAGGAGACTGAAATTTCATTTATGAACAATGAACCTATCCCTCATGCAGTTAACTCTCTAGCCAAACTAGTCATTAGAAAGTAACTTGGGGAACATGGATTTCCATGTGGTCTGTGTGAGGGTTGCTGTGACATCCCGCCCGCAGCACACTATTTGTCTACTCACTACACTATTCACACCCACCAGATGTGATGTCTTTCTCTCCTGGATGATCTGAGATGAACTCTTTTTTTTTTTTTTTTTAACTTTAATTTGCAATACTGTAGTTGAGTGGTTCCTCAAATGCCATTACTGCCTGCAGAATGCCTGGGGAGCTGGTTTAAGTTAGAGACCAGAGCCCCACCCCCAAAGATTCAGTGAGGCTGAGAAGCAGACTGCTAGCAAAGCCTCCCAATGGTCCCAGGAAGCAGGGAGTGACTTTCAACCAATCTGATTCGGCAGGCAGGTGAGGCTGCAAGCCCTCCACGCCTACCTTAGCGTGAACAGCTCTACAGGTACCTATTTTATTTGTGTTCTCTTCTGCCAAAGATTTGTTTGAGTACAGATTTTCAGCACCTTGACAAAAGTATTTATCTAACTTACCTTGACTTTTCGATTAACACTTTTTGTTAACAAGGTTATAAAACAATTATTTGGAATTTCCCATGGCTTTTTCTATATGAAACCTGGCTGGCCCCCAAGACTCTGCTTACCTTGTACCTTCTCAAGTAGATACAACTTCATTTCCTTCCAAACAATTGTTTGGAAGCCCATCACTAAGGTAAAACCACATTTACTGCAAGAAATAAAGCAAAAGAAACTTCTATTTTTTGTGAAAATCTTTTTCCTCAGTCATTGCTCTCCAATATAAGTGAAAATTTAAATTTCTGAATACCGTATTGTCCAAGGCACTCCCTGATTTTTTAAATGTGGAGCAGTCATTGAAAAGAAACTGAATTTCTCCTTCCACCTAGTATTTCAAGAAAATCTAAAATACCCCAAATAAAAATTATTTGTATTTTAAAGTGACTATTTGTGCATGTACAACTCTGATTTTGTGTACACAAGGAGGATGTCTTGGTTAAGTGCAAGGAGTCATCATACATGCACTGTTTTTCCTATTTGGAATGACAAGCTGACACTAGTCTCTCTGATTTAAAAAAAAAAAAAAAGAAGAAATTGTAATCATGATACAATAAGATATAACCACTATCAATGTCTAGGAGGAGTTTTAAAAGACCATAAGCTGGCATTGGCAAGATCACCGTGGTAGGCTTTGTTGTAAATTTATTTATTATTTAATTAAATATGGTATAAAGGCTGGTGGGAGTGTAATATAATTGTGTAAATAAATCCTGTTAATAGAGAAATGTACGGATTTGTTTTGTACCGTATCTTGAAACTAGTGAAATAAAGAATCCACCTCTGGTTTTAAAAAGTCACATTTGGTCATTCAACAATTATTTATTGATCATTTTCCATGTGTCAGGCAACATGCTAGGTACCAAAGATCCAACAGAGAACAAAAAAAAGATAAGTTCCCTGCAGTCATATTCTAGTGCAAAAGAGGTGGGAATAGGGGCAGACAGCATAAAAGTAAGTAAATGAAATCATTTCCCATCGCAATAAGTGCAATGAGGAAAATATGCAGCATTCTTATTCGGGAACCTTATATGGGAGAGAACCTCAAAGGGGAGCATAATTTAGAGACGGTAGACAGGGAACACCTCCCTACAGAGGTGACTTCCTAAGAGAGAATAGAAGAACCAGGCGTGCTGGCTGCTAAAAGCTCCAGTAACATAGTGAGAAGTGGTCAAAGAATTGCAAAACTGTAAGTAGCAATGAGCCGCCAGGTTAGAGGATGGTTGGCAGAGAGATGATGGAGGTGGCGCAGGCTGTGGTGATGTCAATGTCTATGTGCAATAAAGAACACTTCTTTTAAAAGCGAGGTGGTCAAGGGGCTGAGAGTTTATTAGGTGTCAGAGTCACCACACTCAATGACAAGAAGGGGGATGAGAACCAAAGTCTAAGCTAGGAGCTAAAGTCTTCAGTGCATGAAGTGAAAAGATCATGGGTAAAGGCAGGCAACAGCGTAAGAAGGAGGAAAGGAAGTTCAGCAGGACACATGTACTTCACAGAAGCAGGAGCTTTTGCCAGGGGACATGTCCTGGAAGCAGCAGTGAGGTACAAGGAATTAGTTCCTTGTCTTCTGGCCTGAGGGACAAGTGGTTCAAGGAAATAAAGTTGTATCTACTTGAGAAGGTACAAGGTAAGCAGAGTCTTGGGGGCCAGCCAGGTTTCATGTAGAAAAAAGCCATGGGAAACAAACATTCCAGAAGTCTCTGGAGATTAAAAGGGATTTTGATGACCACAATCAGAAGGTCCAGAGAGCACAGTGGAAGGCTGATTTCGTTTTTATTCTTGTCAGTGGGGCAGGGAGAGAACTAATTAGGGTACATGTAGAGACACACAAATTATAGTCTGGATAATAATGCACAGCTGAGGAATCTTGAAATTTACTAGGTCACCAGGATAAAGCATTATTACTACTACTATAAAATAATAATAATAGCAATTATTATTTTATAGTTGTAGTAATAGAAGTAGCAGCAGAAATATATTGACGGTTTTATTTCAGGCCTGTGCTAAGTACTTCCCATGCAGCCAACCAATAACCCTATGATCTTCCAAAGCTCAAGTCAAATTTCAGAACATCTGTGAAACTTTATGAACTTCGGATCATTCATTAAAGTAAAGATGGATTTAGGGCTTTGAAGTCATCCTGGCAGTCTCTGAGAAGATAGGAGACAAATGGTTTTAGAGTTGAAACTATAAACATTTGGGTGAATGTTAGGGAAGATTTGGGCAGCTGTTTTATGTGGCTACTCAAGGTGGTGTATGGTGATCAGGGGTTACTCATACAATCTTCTTGCACTAGAAAGAAGTGCTCCTCACTCTCACCCCACCCCATATAAAAGCTCAGCCAGTAGGACCATGATGCCTGGAGATAGCTCCCATCCACAGTGCTTTATATCTCTACTCTTTTGCTCAATTTGCTAGGTCCTAATCAATTAGGAAGACCTATTTCCATTTATTCATTCAACAAATATATGAGAGCAGTTACTATAGACTATTGACCATTCTAGACACTGGGAATACAGTGATAACTAGATGGATGGATGGATGGATGGATGGATGGATGGATGATAGATAGATAGATAGATAGATAGATAGATAGATGATAGATAATAGGTAGACAGATAAAAGATATCCTCTAGGAAACTTTCCCCACCACTCCCTCCAACACTAGGGTGGTGGTCCCATGCATTATTCCCATAGCACATCATTTATTCATTAGTTTTTTCCAATAACATGCTGAAAATCCTATATGTATATCTCTCAGCCAGTCTTCTCAACCATCCTTTTCAAGTCTGAGTGCTATCATGTGACTTCCCTTCTCAGAGCCCTTCAAAGGCTCCCTCGTTTACCCAGAGTAAAAGCCAAAGTCCTTATAATTTTCATCCCTAAGAGAGGATACCACATTGTAAACCCTGTCTTCTGTGTCTTCTCTTATGCAGTCATTGCAAGAACTGTAGGAAGGATGTAGTCAGATGAACAGTAGATGGTAGATAGGCTGATTAATCTCACTGACAAGGAAACTTTTCATACAGTTTTACATAGAAAAGCATCAAGTAAACTTTTCTGGATTCCCTAATCATTCTACATTTGGGAAGGAGGAAAGGTTTCACATGTGAAGGAAATTGTATGATTGTAGTTTTTAAGTTATTATAATTGAATTTTATGAAATAAAACACTTTCCAAAGGAAAAAAAATATCTTTTTGCAAGTGCTTGGAAAACTGAAATGGTCATGGGGATTTTATAATTACCCTTGCTACAATTTTAAATGGTAATTTATTACTTTGAACTCTTCTGGGCTTTATAGAATACCCCAAAAACAACAACGAAAATTTCAATCCAAATACAGCTACATTTTGTATCTACATTCAGTGCACTAACTAAATCAGTGCTTGTAGGTAATACCCTTCTGAATAGTGTAAGAATCATTGACCTACAGGATGATGGAGTACATCCTATTGTCTTACACGCAAAGCCAATATGAAAATTCAGGACATTCTCCTTTCCATCTTGTGGTTGCCTTGTGTGTGTGTGTGTGTGTGTGTGTGCACGCATATACACACACACATTTTTGAAGGTTATATAATTGATAATCACAGCTAACAAAGATAGTATGAAAACAATAACTGACTTGTTATGATCAAAGACTCAAATCAATACTCATAGTTTTATCCCAATAATACTCAGATAATTTACATGAGAAAATTTATTAATGTAATGCAGCACATTAACATCAAATGAATGATAACATGTAAGTAACCCAAATATATATAAAATGTGAAACTTTAATTCAGAATGATGCATGGATGCCATTTTTCATTGTTATATTTTCTCTGAAGAAACTTACTACAAAATATATATTCAACATGGTCTGCTAAATTGTTTTGGCAGCTTACAAAAAATGTGCTCTCCTTGAGAGTATTCTAAAATGATCTAAACATCTAAAATGTTAAGATTCTTGTACATCCTCGTTTGTAAATATGCTTTCAACATTTCTCCTCCATTTTAACAGGACCCCAAGTTCCACTTAACTGAGGATCCCAAGGAAGAAAAAGAAAATCTTCAGCTCAACTCAGAGAGCCCACCTGGGGTCTTAAGGCAGACCAGCCACTCACAAGGAGATCAAGCTTTGGGTAAGATCACAGGGCCACCAACAATTAAGCTGATTGAAAGACATCAAGGAACTAGGACTGTTTTTAAGAAGTTCAGAGAAATGAAGTGGCCATTGGACATTCACCCTTTAAACAAAAGTTTAGTCAAAGACAACAAATGGAAGGAAACAGATGTGGCCCAGGAGACACGCAGGTCTTTCCTTCAGGAGTTTTGCAAGAAATATGGTGGGGTGAGTCGTCCTCAATCACATCTTTTTCATATGGTATCCAGGATCTATGTGGAAGATAAACACAAAATCTTATATTGTGAAGTACCCAAGGCTGGCTGCTCCAACTGGAAGAGAATTCTGATGGTACTAAGTGGGTTGGCTTCCTCTGCATACAATATCTCCCATGATGCTGTTCACTACGGGAAGCATTTGAAAAAACTAGATAGCTTTGACTTAAAAGGGATATATACTCGTTTGAATACCTACACCAAAGCTGTTTTTGTTCGTGATCCCATGGAAAGATTAGTGTCGGCATTTAGGGACAAATTTGAACACCCCAATAGCTACTACCATCCGGTATTTGGGAAGGCAATTATAAAGAAATATCGGCCAAATGCCTGTGAAGAAGCATTAAATAATGGATCTGGAGTCAAATTCAAAGAGTTTGTCCACTATTTGCTGGATTCCCACCGTCCAGTAGGAATGGACATTCACTGGGAAAAGGTCAGCAAACTCTGCTATCCTTGTTTGATCAACTATGACTTTGTAGGGAAATTCGAAACTTTGGAAGAAGATGCCAATTACTTTTTACAGCTTGTTGGCGCTCCGAAAGAGCTGAAATTTCCAAACTTTAAGGATAGGCACTCTTCTGATGAAAGAACCAATGCTCAGGTTGTGAGACAATATTTAAAGGATCTGACTAGAACTGAGAGACAATTAATCTATGACTTTTATTACTTGGACTATTTGATGTTTAATTATACAACTCCATTTTTGTAGTTTGCATTCATTTTCTAAAACCCTGTATTTACTCCATGATGATGGCCTCAAATCAGCTAACTGTAATTTTACTACAACTCTCTGTATGAGAGAGAATTTGACTAAGTGCAGTTGTCTTGATTTAATGAAGATTTTTACCAAATAGTATGACACCAATTGGCACAAAGTTATAGGAAAATGTACAGTAAGAGACATGTAAACAACTTGACTTGCTCTAAAATGTTTGGGAAATAGCTGCTTTTGCATTATGGATTATATTATATAAGCAATAACCTAGCCAGCTGCTACATTAGCTTCAACAGCCTCTTGCAATGATAGGAAAAGGGATCAAAAATAGCATGAGTATATGTCCACATCCTGGAATTTGTTGTCTAAAGTGCATGGATATATTTTTAGCAGTCTGTGACATACCACTCGAAACATTAGAGAGTTTTCTTACACCCTGGAAATCTTTCTATCGACTGCAATGATAAATCAATTTTGAAATAATATTTTGGACCTGGGCATTTAACTTTAGATTGGAAGGCATTATGTGATTTACAATATGAGAATATAGCAGAAAAACCAGCTGAGGCTATGGCTTTTTATATTCAACAGCCAATAAAAAATGCACAACATGCTAAGATCAAAGCAACAAAAACAACATTCCTCTTCCAGAAAAACTTAAGAGAATTGATCCTGTTTTCTTTTGAGCCCTCTGTGCAGAGACAAAATGAACATAACCACTAAAGGTCTTCACTTCTGAAGCAGGCAGTTGAGAAGTTTAAGCCTCTTCAGATATAAATGTGCTCCTAATTCTGGTTTAATTGGGCAGGGGGGAAATTGTTTCAGGATGGAATAATCATCAAAAACAAAAGTTGCCACTCTGAATATAGGCCTCAAACAATAACAAAGTTTTATAAGAATATTATTTGAATCAAAGCATCATGTGCATAGCTTTCTACGTGAAATGTACTCTAAGAATAGCTTTTGTTTCCAGTCTAATTACTAAGCTTGGGAATGACTTTTTAAGAACTCGTATACTACTTCAAATATAAGTTATATTCTAGAGAGTAAATAAAACAAGAGCCCCTAGAAACATTTTTAATAGGCGCATGCATAAACAAATTAAAATAGTTTCTTTTTAAGTTTAAATATACTAACAGAGTCAGGTACCATTGCATTCAAATATTAAATCAAAGTTTTTGGAAACTAGGACCATGTGTCACTCCTATCAAAAATTGTAATGCACTTTGGAAATTTTTTCCAACGGACCCTAAATTTGAAGACATTTTGATGGGGAACTTATTTTAATTGGTTGACTATTACTTTGAGTTAAGAAAACCACATGTCTTTCAAAACTTGTTTAAACGCCACTCTCAAACATGTTCCTCTTCCCAAATGATCATCTCTTCTCGTCAGTAAATATTCAGTAACATCTCTCAGAAAAGTAGGTATTAATATTTAAATATTAATAGACCAAGATAGTTACAGTTGTTCTTATTTCATTCTGATTTTCCATTTCATGGTTGAGTATTCATGAATTGCTTCACTCTACACGTGCCTGCCTTGTCCCATCTGTGTCTCCCAAAGAGTACGTAACTACAGCAGGTTCCCAGATCATAAGTAGTAAACCTTCTAAACCAACCTTTTACTACTTTCCACTCCATTTACTCTTGCCTCTAGACCATACACTTAAGCTGTGCTCTCTGTTTTTAAGGAGTTTTACTCTAGTATAATCTAAATCGTGTCATTCAAATTTTGCTGTACCATGTAAAGTGAATTCCTTGTAACTTGGAGACATTGAAATTATCTTTTTATAGAGGAAGAGAGGGAATAGAAACTATGCCAAGAAGCCTGAAATTTTCTTCCTAGACTGAAACACACACACACACACACACACACACAAACTAGTTTTAGATGGAATCTGCTATAAAGTATACAAGCAATTTTCTCAACACTATTCCTACTTATAAAGAACAAAAAAAAAAAAAAAAAAACCTTTTCATCACTTTGGAAGAAAAAAATGGAAACTAGTGTCCTATCTCTCTCTTATTAGCATTTCTTTTTTTTTTTAATTTTATTTATTTATTCATGAGAGACACACAGAGCGAGAGGCAGACACAGGCAGAGAGAGAAGCAGGCTCCATGCAAGAAGCCTGATGTGAGACTCGATCCCGGATCCCAGGATCATACCCTGAGCCAAAGGCAGACGCTCAACCGCTGAGCAGACGCTCAACTGCTAAGCCAGGTGTCCCTCTTATTAGCATTTTTAATGAACTTGAGAGGATGGAATATATATGAGATATATATATACACACAAAAATAAACATGTATATACACAAACATGTATGTATATGTATGTACACACACACAAATATCTATAATGCTATTTGGCACTGGTGGGAGAGAAGAGGGCTGATGCTCTCTATCAAAGCTGTTCTATGCCTTTCACTGTATATTCTTTCCTTTGCACTGTGCCTGTGTAACCAGAGGTGGTCCTTCAGTCATTGTGTTCCTAAAAAACTCCAGTACCAGCAGCCTTGTGTGGCTGTGAGTTCCAGAGGCCACATGTTAAAAAGGTTTTAGAAGGGACACCTGGTGGCTCAGCCGGTTAAGCAGCCAACTCTTGATTTTGGCTCAGATCATGACCTCAGGGTCCTGAGATCAGGCCTCATAGGGGGCTCCACACTCAGTGGAGGGTCTGCTTGAAGATTCTTTCTCTCCCCCTGGCCCATGCTTTCTCTCTCTCTCTCTCTCTCTCAAATAAATAAATTTTTTAAGGGGGGGGGAGATTTATGAAGAAAGAATATGTTTTTTTATATACCTACTCTTCTTTTAAATGACTTTTGTTCATGGCAGGGCCAAAGAAGCCAGTCATCATCTTGGATTCTTTGTGATGTTAATTACCTTTTCCATTTATCATTTCTGAATTATTCTGCTTTGCAGACCAGCTCACATTCACTGTTGTCATTTCTCTCTGTGCACAAGCCCCAAGTGTGAGCATCACTGCTCTTTTGGACAGTCACAATTTCATGGATTTAGATTCCTAAAGGCAAGTGACCAAATCTAGACTCATCTTCCAGATGTCCAATGTTCACATTCTAACACTAGCATGCTTTAGGTATAATTATAAATCCTCTAATTAAACCCTAAGGATCCTATTTGTTTTTATAGGCAGCAGTAACAACCCAGGCAGGCCCCTTCACTCTGTTATTCCCCTGTCTGGAATTACTAGTAGAGTAAAAGTTGACAATTAAATCCAAAATTACAGTTCGTTAACGTGGTAAACTATCTATGGATATGTGTGGTTGCTGTGATTGTGCCCGGGGAGCTGCCATAAATTTCATTGGAAATGCATGTACAGGACACCCAACTTTCTAATTTTCTTACACGTGTTTGGAAAGACCCATTAAGTCGATGGAAATGTGTGGCCACTTGCTAAATTCTCTAATTTCACAGTCTATAAAATATTATCTAGCAATTCAAGACCTACTTGGATATCATTTATAATCAGGAAGAGGAAAAAATCTTTTCCACTTTACTTATGAATAATTATTCTTCAAAAAAGTATTATCTCCTAAAATATATAGTGTTTAGCTGAAAAGAATTTTGAATATGAGTTCCCTTTGAAAAGATCACCAACGGAATTGGTAGGACTTGGAATTCATAGGCTGAGGCTACTTGGTCTCTCCAGGCATCTTTAGCCTCTAGACTTTTCTGGAATATGGCAAAGCAGAAATTCTGTCCATGGCTAAGATCCCCAACGTGCTCTGAAATTTGAAAGATAGTTTCCCTTAGGCTCAATCACCTGAGGACCTTAGACCAAGGCTGACTCAGTTTAATCTTACCTCTAGGGCCACACCTCTTTAAATCTCAATCATAATCATTATATTAATACTCATGATCATAATCATAATCAAATGTTTATTCATTTATTTAATCTCTATAGTCAATCTAGGATGCTATGTAAGCCCACGTGTGCGCACACACACATACACACACTATGTAATAAAGAAAACTAAAGCAGAGTGATTAAAGAGTCACAGCTGGTGGGATGCCTAGGCGCTCAGTCAGTTAAGCAGCCAACTCTTGGTTTCAGCCCAGCTCTGATCTCAGGGTCATGAGATGGAGCCCCATGTCAGGCTCCTCACTCAGTGAGGATTCTGCTTGAGTTTCTCTCTCCTTCTTCCTCTGCACCTTCCCCTCCTCTTCCACCCCCCATTCTCTCTCTCTCTCACTGAAATAAATAAATAACTCTTTAAGGAGAAAAAGAGTCACAGCTGATAATTAGGGTCAGGAGCCAGGATGAATCCAATCAACAAACTCTTCTTGGTTTGAGAACAGCTACGGGCAAGAAATATATATTGGCATCTCGAAACTTTTTTGATACAAGTATATATGTATATATATATATGTATATATACATGTGTGTATTTATCTGATTATCACATTTCAAATCAGCTTATCCCTGTATTCCCGCTGAGTTAAACTGACAAAGACTTTGTAAGAAATCAAGCTTTCATTCCCACCCCCTTTTTTTAAAATTCCAAGTTGACCATGGAACACAGTGTAAGAAAAAGAAAAAAAAACACCTGGAACAAATTTAGCATAACAAAAACAAAAATATCATTTTGACAAGAAAGTCCAGACCGTGACACCAGTGGGCAAAGTCAAAGAGAATATAGTCCAAAGGGGGAGGACACTGGCCAACTTTCTCCAAATCAGCACTTAAAGATGGTGATGGTTCATTAAGTCAACCCAAGAAAAAGCTCCCTAAATATTGCTAGGATGAAAGTGATTGTGTATAGTCTCTTTCTTGAGCTCCTGCCCCCAGTACTAGGTTAGTTGTTAGATAACCCTAAACTGACTCAGGAAGGTCATAAAAAAGAAGAGAGGGGCAGGTGAACTCAAACTAACTGAAAAAAAACATGAAAAGTTAAGATAAACAAGTGCTTGGCTAGATGAGGGCAGACTTTTCCCAGGCCTTTGGGATAAGCCACATGAGGAAGGCCAGGTGTGGGGAGCTCAGCAAAAGGTTGTTGCCTCACATCATTTAGTTCCTAGAGTTGCCCGGTCACATATATCTTATCCACAAGAATCATATCCTTGCAGGCATATTCAAATCCTTTTAAGCAATCATTTTTCCCATCTCTAAGCCTCTATTCAAGTCTTAACTCTATTTTGAAATACTCTCCTCTCTCACATCTAGACATTCATTCCATGTTAAGTCACCAAGGAATCTATTCAGCTTTGCAGTCTCATTACTTCATGAGCTCTCCGATCAACAGAAAAAGGCAAAATGATTTTCCCCTAATGTGACATGTGTCAGATCCTTCTTTTACCAATAAATGCAGGCATTCCTTCTCTTACTTTTTTTTTTTTTTGGCTTCATCTATTCATTTGTTCATTTGCTATAGCCTCCTTCATATTCGCTTTGCACTGTTTCTAACAAAGTACTGCACGGAAAGAAAGAGTTCTTGATCAATATTTTTGATAACATAGTTTAAGGGTTCCCCTACAGCTTCTCTTAGTGTATAATATGCATATTATTGCCTTATGACTATATGATCAGTGGATCTAAAGAAAAGGCGCTAACGTAGGGTGATTGGGAGAAGTTATGGAAGCCACATGCCTTCTCTATTCTAATAGTCACACCATAACTGAAAGTGTAGCTATTGTGGACAGAGAAACCTTTCACATTTCTAAGATGACATATTTGTTTATTAGGTTTGGGAAGGAAATATTGAAAAAAATGCGTGATTCTGGTCAATAGGAAAGTCATTTACTGAACAGGGAACAGACACTGGAAAACTACGTACATTCATTTAGTGACACAAAGAGTATGTCTAATCCTTCCCCCCAAAAAAGGAAAAGTTAGGTATTATTCCACCCATCATTTTATGAGTGAAAATACCAAGGTCAGAGTGGTTTAATGGTGAGCCACAGAGCCAGCTTTCTGCCAAAGTCTCTCTGGCTACAAAGCTGAGACCACACACGGCAGCCTTCAGGCCAGATCTGGCCACAGATACGTTTGATTTGGCTTACAGTGCATTTTACTTAATATTTGACTTAGTTGTCAACATTTTAAAATTGGAACTCTTTCATCAATATTAGAGAATTTCTGTTTCCCTGCAATGTATGTGCTCACCTGAATACAGTCGGACAGAGTCAAGGTCAGCCCCTTTAGGGAAGCCAGAGACCCCTGTTGTTCATGTTAAACATGGCTACAACCAACTACAGAGGTGTAGTTGGTTGAGCATTTGTGATTTTATCACACACTAGGCATCATCTCTCATTCACCTTACCTGGCTGGCCCCGAAGCACCCCACATTTTCATCCTCACTTTGAAGTGTGTGTTCTCCCAGAGGAAAAGCAATTCCTGAAAATTTTCTTTGACCACATTTGTGTTATGTGTTATTTGTGTTATTGTGTTAATCCAGGTTTCCTTATCCTCATTCAAAATGCTGCTTGAGCTTTGGTCTTATACCCAGTGGGATAGCCAAAAAATATTTCATTATTTGAGAAAATCTCTTCTAACCAACAACAAAGATATTGGGAGAAATCCAGTACCTTGTGTTGGCAACCTTCTGTCTTAGCCACTGGGTCCCCCTGGCAACAGCATTCCTTCCCATCCTCTTCAGCAGAGAGGAGTCATTCTCCCATGCTCTGGGAACCTCAGTGTCTAGGACAAAAAGTGATTCCCACTAATGCATCCAGACTGCTAGTCCATAACTTTCTTCAAAAACACTTCGTGTTTTAAAGATGTACCCACCTTTGTCAACTCTGAAAATTACCTAATTCCCAGCTTGCCCTGAGGATTTCTCCATCTGGCTCATAACACACCTCTTCACTCCATTTCTGCTATTATCCTGGGTGACTTTCGCCACCCCATGCCATTTAACTACCTTTGCTTCTCAGGGCTCTGTCCTCTTCCTCCTTCCACATCAATGCTTAGATTGCTGGAGAAAACAGAAACCAGGCCACAGAGAGTTAAAACCATCACTCTTGTCCCTAAAGAGCAGAAAACCTGTGGCAAACTATGTAGTACTTCATTTTACCCATTCATTTCCTTAAAATATTTCTAAAGTTCAGAAAAGCATTCTTCAAAAACATTATGAACTAAAATGTACGCAGAATACTAGTGTAACCACTGACTTTAAGGTGGCAATATTATTAGGATGACTGTAATTATCATTAGGCAAAAATAAACCCTGATTTGATTTATCCAGTGCTCAAATAATAGTGCATGGGCCACCATCATGTGTCAGAGTTATCCACATTTTTGTTAAAAACAGTCAAGCGTCTGCCTTCGGCTCAAGTCATATCTCAGAGTCTTGGGATCATGAGCCCCATGTCAGGCTCCCTGCTCTGTAGGGAGTCTGTCTCTCTGCCTCTGCCTCTCTCTCTCTCTCTCTCTCTCTCTCTCTCCAATAAATAAATAAATAAATTCTTCTTTAAAATATTTTAAAAAAAATAAAAACAGATTCCTGTACCTCACGCAACAGGTACTGAATCATAATCTCTGCAAAAGCCACTTGGAAATTTTCCTTATTTAACAATCTCCTGTGATGAATCCCATATACAAGGTTTGAGCACCACTTTGTGTGTGTGTGTGTGTGTGTGTGTGTGTGTGTGTGTGTGTGTGAGAGAGAGAGAGAGAGAGAGAGAGAGAGTTTTTTAGTGCCCATGGGTTATGGGTAATAATAAAGTCTGCTCCCTTTCTTCTGTTACTTTGTTAAAAAGTTAATGGCTCTCAGCTCCAAGAAGGGTCAGCGGCTGTTGGTACCGAAGTCCTCCATGGGATTTTGACCAGCGCCGAAGCAGAAACTTGGCATTTGAGGTCTGCCAACTGCAAGAAGTAGAGCTGAAATGATGAAGTGAGTTATGGGAACAGCACTGGTCACTGCCCAAACTTTTTGAAAGCTTTCAGGGTGAAATGAAGAAATGGAAACTTTCCTCTTTGAAACACAAAAGACAAATGTGAACTGAAGGCGATTTTGGCAACTCAACTTGACACTGAACAAAGTGAAGACAGTATGAGTTTCTCCAATAAAAAATAAAAAAGCTGTTTTCAAATTGATCTAAGATGATTGAAAGTGGAAAATATTTGCTATTTGGATTATTAGTTTGAAAGCAAGTGCCCCAGGAAATATTTTGCAATTTAACTTAAATGGTAAGAATGTACATTTTCTTGGACTTCATTAAAGAATTTGTCTCTCCTCTGCCTTTCTATTAGGTTGAACCATATGACATTGCCAACATTTGACCATCTCTGACGTAGGAACACAGCCCTTTCTTCAGTTATGCTAACAGCACCACTGGTACTTACCCAGTTCTAGCCCCATTAGCACTCACCTGGGCTATTAAATAGTGTCCAAAAAGAAGGGCCTCATCACCCTCACCATTTCTAAGGGGCATTAAGGACATTTGAGTAGTTAGGTAGCCATCACCACCATCCATCTCTAGGATGCTTTTCATCTTGCAAAAGTGAAACCCCAGACCCATGAGATAATAACCCCTGTGCCCCCTCTGCCAACCCCTGGCAGCCACCATTCTATTTTCTGTCTCCATGAATTTGACAACTCTAGGTCCCTCCTAGAAGTGGAATCATACAGCATTTGTCCTTCTGTGACTGGCTTACTTCACTTAGCCCTCTGTCCTCAGACTTCATCCATGTTGTAGTAGGTGTCAGAACTTTCTTCCTTTCTAAGTCCCAATGATATTCCACTGTACACATAACCCCTCCCTTCCATCAAATCTGCATGCTTTGAAAATAAACTTCCTACAGCATCACGCTGCTCCCAGCTTCTCATTGCTGGATTCAAGGACCATAACAATATAACCCTTACTCAATATCATCAGATAATTACATCAAACCCATTATTATCCAGCCCTCCCAAAATATATTACATTCTTTGAAAACATTCTTCCTTTCCTCCCTCTTTTATTCTCTTTCACAATGCCTAAAGTGCCCATTTCCTCCTCTCTTTAACAACCTCCCCACAGGCCCTCTCCAACCTGCCCCTCACTCACCTCACCCTCACTCCCGCACATTTCCTCCATAAACATCCCTCACTCAGCTTTTTTCATCCACTCTCCTAGGAATCTCTCTTCCACCCTTCTTGCCTTAACTCCACCCATAGACTGATGGTCCCACATCTCTTTCTCCAGACTACACGTCTATTGTGGACTTTGACTCAGATTTGCAACTTCCTGACGGCCTTCTTCACCTGGCTAATCCATTGGCACTTCCAACTCAATGTAACTAAAGTTGAACTCATTGTCTAACACAAAACCTGCTTTTTCCTTATCTAATGGCCTCACCATCCATCTACTCTGTATCCTACATCAGGAACCAAGGAGCCAAGTCAAACTTCTCCATGTGCTGACTCCCTACAGACAAAGGAAAGCCCACTAACTCCACCACCTACATTTTTCTCAAGCTTCTCCTTTCCTCCCATCCATTCTGCTACTGTCTTAGTTCAGACCTTCCTCTGTTCTCCCATTTGTGCCCTCCATGCCATCCTCCATACCACTGCCATTGTAATCACTCTAAAATGTAAACCCAAGCCTGGCATTTCTCCACACAAAGCTCCTTAGTGGCTTTTCCTACCAATTCTGTTTCCTAACACCCATGCAACATCCTCCATAATCCCAATCCTTCTCCAATCATATTTGCTGCCAATTTCTTGCCCCCCTGTTTACTCTCCAACAGCCTAGAATGACCATGGTTCCCCAACATTGGGTGATTTCCTGCCTCCTAGGCCTTTACTCACATTGTTCCATCTGATGAGCACTCACCTACCCCAACCTCCCCCTATATCTTTTAATCACTACACTCAACTCAAGGAGACATTCCCCACCCCTGCTTTGGGTTGGATGAGATGCCCTGCTCTGAGCACCCTTGTGTTACTAGGACAGTATACTATGGTGGTTAAGAGCCTGGGGCTTGTAATTAGAAAAAACTGGATTTGAATTCCATATCTTCAACTTTCAAACTTTGGGTCCTCTCCAGTTTATTTAACTTTTCTGAGTGCTAGTTTTCTCATCTTAAAAATTAGGACAGCAATACCTACCTCATAAGGTTACAGTGAGAAATAAATGGGAAAATGTGTGTAAAATGTTCCATAAGCACTCAATAAATTATTTTATTATCCCATTAGAGCCCGTGCATATCTCTATCATTACATATATAGCATTCTACTTACTTATGTATGTATCTGGCGCCTCCAGTAGACTGAACTTATCTTGTTCATCTTTGTAACCCCAGACAAGGTACTTACTTGGTAAATATCTCTTGAAGAAAAGAGTGCAAGAACAAATCCCACCCACCTACTCCTATGTTCACATAGCACTGTGCCTTTCCCTCAAGGCACAATATGACTTAATAACACTATGAAATATGTCCTAACTCTTCTGTTAGATTCAAAGTGACCATGTCTTGCTCAATGAATGTACATCTAATTGAATTTCAAGCTTTCAAGTGTTGATTCTGTTTAATAAGATAATGGTTTAAAATAGCGAGCTCCATAATTACAATATAGAAACAAATAAATAAACTAAAAATCTGTTACTTCATTCATCTTTAGCCCCTTTCCTTCCATTAGCTCTATGCCCTGACCAGGCTGAAATTTTATCTCCTCAGACAAGCTGCTTTTTTCTCTCCCTTGGAACCTCTCTGAAGGCAGCTCCCTGTGTCTGAACACTAGGGGCCAATCTAAGATCTCAGCAGTTTTCAGAAAAGACTTTCCTGACCCCCAGGCCCAGTTCAGTCATTTGTAGTTACTCTCCCAAAGCTACGTGTTCCCCCTGGAAAATGAGAAGATTCTTTGTGTCGGAGAAAGTCTCCATCATATTTCTCACTTTTTTCCTCATCACCAAGCATGTAGTCAACACTCTGCAAACTCATGTTGCCCAATTAAATGGACAAAGCTCTGAGTTTTAGCCTTCCTCTGTCATAGACACTGACACAGGCTAGACTGAAAAGGATTACACAGAAGTTACTTTATGACTAAATTCTTAAAGACCTCATTACAGGTGACAGAAGGCAAGGCAGTATCATTTGTTCTATAGGCGAAAAGACTGGGGCAAATGAAAAGGTGACCTCTATATTGGATAAAAGTGGGTTTTCAGAATGATAAAAGTCAAATATGTTCTTGGCTTTCTGAAACAAGGTAGATATGATTACATCATGGGCAAGAAGGCTGGAGTGGTAGTCAGGGGGTTGATCTTCAGGGTCTGTGGCAATGATTAGTAGATCATTTGTATATAGGGATGAGATATCTGGACAACCGATCCAGATATTGCTCAGTTTATGTAATCAAACATTTGAGAGCAAAAGAACAAATGGTGAAAGTTGCCTCAGTGGAAAATCATGGGTGCTCATGGTTTCTAGACCTATGTTGGTTTATAGACAGAGTACTTTGTTTGAAAAGAAGATTGTATTTCCTCAAAGAAGAACCTTGCAAAACTACTACAAGAATATATGGTAGATATTCACCAATATCTTTTAAAAAGAACTTACCATCTATGTTAGGGTAACTGTGCATTGAGGAAATACCCAAAGCTTTCTAGGTCTGTAAGATATAGAGTCTGAACTGACATTGACACCTTGGGTGCAAAACCCCACTGTGATCCTCCAGTTAGAGTGGAGGCATATGGAGACCTAATAGTAAATGAAATTCCAACATATGTCTGTTTTTTAGTGAGTCCAGTGGGTTCACAAACCCACTGTCTCTGAGTTTGTAATCAGAATAGATATACTTAGAAGTGGTGTAATTCTCACATTGGTTCACTCAGCTGTGGACTAAGAGCTATCCAAGCAGAATCCCCTGAAACTGCTTCCTGCCCTGGCCAAGAGGCTAACTCAGAAGTAATACCACATCCTAGTGGTAGTTTTAGATCAGTCCTCAAAGACTTAAAGGATCCAAGGGTGATAATTTTCATCATATCCCTATTCAAGGGCTACTGTAATCTGAACCAAGTGATAGCTGACCATACTTGGTGTCTTTGCTGCAACAAAATATCACAGTTTATGACATCTAGTTTGTGGATTTTAATCTAGTGAAGGCATTCTTCTCCTTCAATAAAAAAGATTAAACACAGATCACCTTTACCAGAAGAGATAGAATATATACTGTCTTGCTCCAAGTCTATATTAATTCTGTTGCTTTTTGTTGTAATATGGTCCATAGGGACCTTGACTATCTTGACATTCTGCAAATCATCACATTCACTCACTAAACTGATAACATCAGGTTACTTTGCCCTGCAGAGCAGGAAATGACATGTTCTTCCTGATGTCCTAGGAAGATACCTACTATGTGCAACAGAGTGGGAGTTAAACCCCATGAAGATATAGGAGTCTGCTACATCAGTGAAGATTCTAGAGATATGGCAGTCTGGGAGATGTGGGGCATTCCCTTTATGGTAAATGATAAGTTGCTGTTCCTCCAAGGACACTTTGTTCTTGGAGGGCCTCTTTGGATTTTGGAGGCAGCAAATACTGTGGTTGGGAATACTTGTGTAACTCATGTTGGGAGCCACTCAGAATACTGCCAGTTCAACTGGGGCTCAGATCAAAGGGGACTCTGAAGCAAGCCCAGGCTAGGATACAAGCTTCTCTGCCCCTTGGCCATATGACCCAACATGTCTGATGGTACCAGATGTTTCTATGGCGGATAAAGATGCTGTGTAGGATTACTGACAAGTCCCAACAGGATTGATTGCTGCAACACATACTTCTTGGGTTCTGGAGTAAAGATATGCCTTCAGCAGTGTAAGAATAGTCTCCACTTGAGAAATAGTTATTGGCACCTAATAGAAACTCTACTTGACCATGGGACACCAAGTGCCTCTGTAACTGCACCTTCCTGTTAATATTGGAGTATTATCAGATCCACAAAGTTGTAAGGTTAGATGTGCACAGCAGCAATCCATTATACATCAGAAATGTTATATTTAGGCTCAGGGCTGGCAGTTCTAGAAGGTAAATCATGTAAATACGTGATGAATAAGTGGACTATATTCCCATGTCATCTTCTTCAATTGCATAGATGCCTCTTCTTCAGCTCACACTTATGCTCTGAAGGTGGGTTCTCTCTGAGCAACTGAGAAAGAAGAAAATAACCTGGGCCTGAGTCACAGGTAGGTTAATGTGCTATGTGGTTTTAGACAAAACTATACTATCCTCCATGACAGCCCCTCAAGGGCTGTTCTAAAGGACAGTGGTAAAGGGAATTTCTCACAGATGGCAAGGCTGGAAGAAAATTCATTTGCTCATTCATCTTACATGGACGGAATGACCTGCGAGGTAGATATGCAACAGTCCCTGGGTAGAAATCAATGGCTTGGCTTTGTTCAAGAAAAAGCCTATAAAAAATGAGATTTAGGGCAGCCCAGGTGGCTCAGCAGTCTAGTGCCTGCCTTCAGCCCAGGGTGTGATCCTGGAAACCCCAGGATCGAGTCCCACATCAGGTTCCGTGCATGGAGCCTGCTTCTCCCTCTGCCTGTGTCTCTGCCTCTCTCTCCCTCTGGTCTCTCATGAATAAATAAATAAAATCTTTAAAAAAAAAAATTTAAAAAAATGAGATTAAGAGACCATGAGATCCATGGAGGAGGTATGTGGCAGGAATGGGCACAAACAATGTAGGCAGATCCTTGTGTCTCAGGTTATCTGCCCCAAGGGAGGTCTCAACGATCACGTGAACAGGATGGCTATCAGTTTGGCTCTACCTCCTCAAAGCTGAAACAGTGGGCTCACCAGCAGTGTGACGATGGTAGCAGGAATGAAGACAGTGCATGGGTCTGACAGCATGACTCCCCATTACCAAAACATATCTAGCTACTCCTACTAGTGAATGCCCTGTATGTTTGCAGCAGAGATCAGACAGCTACTTGGCATCAGATGGTTGCGTTGGACCTCTTCCATCATGGAGGAAGCAGCAGTTTGTCCTACTAGAATCTACGTCTATTCCAAATGTTGGTCTGCCTTTAGCACCATCATCAGCACCACTATCCAGGACACTGAAAAAGACTGATCTAGCAATATATGTCCCACCAAACACTGCCTCCAATCAGGGTGCTTATTTTATGGCAAATGAAGTATGATAATGTGTACACAACCATGGAATCCTCTAGACTGATCATGTATTGTTTTACTCAGAAATAACTAGCAAACGATGGAATGGCCTATTAGAGACTCAGCTAATGCAGCAGCTTGAGAACAACACTTTTCTGGGTTGGGGCACTGACCTTCAGAATGTAGCTTATACACTGAATGGCAGTGCTGTGTCCCAGTAACTGGAACACAAGGCTCTTGAATACAATGGTGGAAGAAAGATTGTTCCCTCTCTCCATTTCTCACAGTGAGTGACTTGCAGAATTTGTGTTTCCCATCCTCGAAACAGACTCTGCTGCGTTCAATTTCCAGGTTCCTGGAGGGGAAATTTTCAGCTAGGAAAAACAACAAATTCCCATTAACTTTCTGCACAATTTGAACTACTCAAGCCATTGGGGGAAAAGGCAAAGAAAAAAGTCACTGGCAAGGGATTTTGACTCTGATCTCTATAAGAAACTAGAGATGCTATCGCTCTATGAGGTCAGGAAGACAGAAGTCTAGAACACTGTGGATTCCTTGAATGTCTCTTGGTGCTTTCATTCTCAGGGAGTATAGTAAATTAATAGTTGCAGCAACCACAGTTCAACGAGCATAAAGCAACTAAATGTTTTAGAACCCTGAAGAATGATGATCTACTTCATGATACCAGACAAGCAATCTAAACAAGCAAAAGTTCCAGCCGAGGGTGGGGAAATTTAGAATGGGTAATAGAGGTGACAGGTAGTGAATATCTATTATGATCTTGAGAGAACCTGCAGCAAAAGGGAAACTTCTTATTTTTTTTTCTTTTAGAAATTTTGGTTTTGAAGGAAAACTCTGATCGATTGAATTTGTAATTTCCCACTTGGAAAGAAAGTGAGGGTAACCTGTTTTCACAAAAGTGGAGGCTCAGGGCAGCCCGGGTGGCTCAGTGGTTTAGCGCCACCTTCAGCCAGGGGCATGATCCTGAAGACCAGGGATCGAGTCCCACATCGGGCTCCCTGCATGGAGCCTGCTTCTCCCTCTGCCTGTGTCTCTGCCTCTCTCTCTCTCTCTCTCTGTGTGTGTGGTGTGTCATGAATAAATAAATAAAATCTTTTTTAAAAAGTGGGGGCTCATATTATAGTGTGAGAAGATATAATAATGGTAGGCAGAAGTGGATCTGAGGGGCACAAAGGGTGGGCAGTATCAGAAAGCTCACAGACATTGCTTCAGACTTTCTCAGCCTTACCCACCTTCTATTTCAGCTGCTACAGAAGCGACCAGCTTTCTATGGGGTCTAACTTCACATAGGCTCATGCTGACAGCACCTTACCCTATGCATACACTCAGGGTCTCTTGTGTCTTTCCCCAGGATTTCCTTATTAACACCTTATGGGAATTTAAACACAGCATTCGGTGAACTTCTGACCAATGAAAAATAAGAACTGGCAAATAAATTATTCTCTTTCTTTAGATGCTGGGTTTTGGTTTTGTTTTTGTCTTTGTTTTTGTTTTTCAGAGGCTGTGACAGTCCCTTAGTACCAGGCTATTAATCACCCTTGATGACAGCCAGCTAGGTAATGAATTAAATCTGCTCACTCTTCTTCTCTGCTTCAATTATCTCTCATTCTTGCTTCCTAGAACAGATCCCCTAGACTTTACCAGTTAGAGTTTGATCATAAAAGAAGAACCACTAAGAGTGGAATAGAAAGAGGGGTTTTTAAATAGAAACTTCACTTTATACAATTGTGTGAAACTGTTAAAGAGTTTATGGGTGGCTGATATTTATGTGTACAGTGTTAGACAGGGAAAGCATTTGGGAATAGAACTGCATGTGCTGTAGGTGAGAGCAGGACAAACTGGAACCCAGTAGGGTGAGATGTAACCCAGGACAAATGTGTACCTGTCAGTCTCTTGGCACCTGGAGGTCCCCATCTTCCTTGATGCAGATGACCTATGGGTCACAAATCAGATAAGTGGAAGGTGAAAATCTGATCTGACAAATCAGATAAGTGGAAGGTGAAAATCTGAGGTGAAAATCTGGTCAGCTGCTAGCCTGGTTTATGAACAAAAGGCTCAATAGGCTTATGGAAAAAGTGACCATGGTGGCAGAAATGGAGGTTATGTGCTACATATGGTCTCAGAAACATGTACATCTATCCACCACAGCAGATCTAGCTAGAGCCACTGAATACCAAACCTGCCAAGAGTAGAAAACACTATCCTCCTCTATTCCCAACTGACTCCTGATGCTATTACAACACCATATCAGTGACTAACTAGCCTCATCAACCACTTGATGACTGACTGATTACATAGGATCACTCCCATTATAGAAAAAGTAGTGATCTTCTCATTTACCACTTCCAGTCATCAACTATTGACTTTTTCAACTGCATCTAACTTTATATTCCTTTCACCCTGATCCAACACCCTATGGTCCATTCCCATACATATCACCCAAATGTCCCCAACTGAAAAAAAAAAAATTCTCAGGTAGGAATATAAGGTCTGTATGTACAGGCAGAGTAGTGTCAGCAGGACTACAGGATTCAAAATCCCAAACCCTATGAGACGATGGCCATATTTCTCCATTCCAACATTTAGAATCCCTCTCTTTTACAATCAATATTTTACCTAGGAGATGCAGTGAAATGGGGAATTCATTTTATATTATAACCCAGCTACCTATAGGATTAGAATTTGAGTTTGATTTCAGAAATCTTACCCTGGCAGCTATAGAATATAAGAGTTTGGAGGGTGGGGAGCACTCATAAAGACTTTCAGGTCCCTTATGTAAATCTTATACTGAAAATCTAAAGCTGAGTTTATCTTTCTTTCCCAAGCTCTCCAGCATACTTAGAAGCAACTAACCAATCTTATTATACTCCTTAATTCCACTAATATGGTATCAAATACTTGATCACCTTAAGCCATACCGTCTATGAGCACTTTATTACAGATGAAAACTTAATTAAATGTTTGCCACTGGATGTGATGAACTACCAGTGTTCCTCTTATGATTGTAAACAGTTCAATTAATGCTTTTAAATCTAATTGATTAAAAGAACCAATTCTGGATAATTTAGAGAACCCATCCTGAAGGTTCTGTTTTTGTTTCTCAGTACCAAATTTTGTAACATTCAGATACAGCAGACCATTAGGAGTGATATACAACACAACAAGAGATTTATTATAGAGATTTGACCTGATACCATTTGGGAGCTGGTTAAACAGTCTATGTATGGCTGTTGCTCCTGTGTCTGGAGTGGTCCTGAAGCAAGCAAAGTAAGCAGTGGGGAAGGAAAGATAGACATGAAGTGGAGGAGATCAGGACAAAGTGTAACCTATCTCTCATGGCCTCCAAGTCTTCAACTTTGCTGATGCAAGTGATCTCATGAGAAGCTGATGACCTTCACCAAGGAGCTATATCTACATTTGGCTCAGAATTTAGAGAAGCTAACAGAGGCAAGTTTAGATGTCTAGTGCATTCTCTTACCTATAAGTCAGACCAAACTAAAATAATTCTTAAAAATATAGCAATAGTCTTTCATTTTTCATAGGAATATTTGAAAGCCTTTTCATACTCCCTAAAATTACAAGCTAAAATAGAATTCAAGATACTCTTTCAATAAGTGAATCATCTATTTTTTTCTGAATAATTAGTGGCACAAACTCGGAGAAAATAAACCTACTAAATTCTCTTAAGTGTAATTTATATCATTCTACTCTGTGCTGATTTATTTTTTATATTTTCCCATTATATTTAATTTAATTTTAAAATATTTATTTAGCTCCCTCTTTGCACATGCAAACTCTGTAGGAGATAGGCATATGAATAAGATTCTGTACTAAAGATCATATAATTCAGAAAAGAAAATGCAAATTTTTTAAAACTCAGACTATGATAAATTTAATACAATAACATTAAAGAACTTTTTATGATAATTTGAAAGAATGAGAAATCACATCCATGAGTGGAGAAACTCAGGAATAATATATTAAAGGAGTGGTATTCAAGCTGAATTTTAAAGCTTGAACTGGGTTCCTACTACAGTGGAGAAACAGGGAAAGATCTTTCAAGGCAAAGAGCAAACAGTATAAGCAATGATGCGTTCAAAAGAAAGCACAGAGTAGTTTCTGATAACAGAAAATTTTCCAGATTAGCTGATGTGTGACTGGGATCTAGGGGAAGAGAAAGGTAGGTTGAGGGGATGGACTAAGGAATTGGGTTTGGAGTTGGTGCTTTATTTAGGAGTCCATGGAGAGGCACTGGGAATTTTTAAATAGGAGAAGGACAAGTTCAAAGCAGAGCTCCTACAAGATTTATTTAGCATTTTCACGTAGAGAGAGAGGATCACAATGAATTAGAAAGAGCTCCAGACTGGGAAATGGGGGACCTAGCCAAATCTAACCTCTGTCTAATTTAGGGCAAGTCATTTCCTCCATTGGACCTCAGTTTTCTTCTATGGAAAAGCAGGAGATTTAGTTATCCCTAAATTTCCTCTCAGCTCTAAAATATTTTTTTAAGGCCAAATAATAAGAGGCTTTGCAAAAAATGAAACCTTAAAATAAGTGACTCTTACCACTCATGGTTTACTTTATTCTAGAGAAATTAAAGTTGTGATTATAAGAAAACATTCCTTTCTGATATTCTGCAATCAATCACAGGGGATGTCTTTTATCAAAGAGCAATCCAAATGATTTAATCTCATGCTAGCTCCATAAAGAAGTTGGCAAACAAAAAAAAAAAAAAAAAGAAGAAGAAGAAGAAGAAGAAGATGGCAAACAATTCTAATAGCAACAATATCCCCTTTTATCTATATACTTTCTTAAATAATTATTAGGAAATTGCTGGAGTTACGAAAAGAGCTAAAATGATAGAGGAGCAGGCGGATTGGGAAAGAGAACCTAAAACAGCTCCCCAATCTCTAGGGAACAGTGCAAAAGCTGTCACAGTCCCCTGTCCCTCTGTTGCCCAGAGGAACAAGGAAAGGCAATGAGCAGGCCACTGACCTAAAGGGGTCCAAAGGGATGAGGGCAACTCCCAGCATGTGGGCCAAAACACACAAACACATGATGTAATAGTATTTATCTCAGAAGATACCAGAATGACAGGTATCAACAACCAGAAATGGTGCAGCTGTAAAGGACTCAGAGGTGGCAACACCAGCCGGAGGAAGTCCCTGAAGCAGGCAATTCTTTCCAGAGACTATGATGCTATTTCTGCTGCCTGGAACTTAAAGGTCACCTTGGAAAGAAAGATAGGAATGGGTGAACCCTAAATAGGCAGATATTGCCTATGGAATACCAAGAAAGCCCAGAATGACCATTTACTCAGAATCAACAAATAAGCAGTTACGTTTTATTACAGGAAACCAAAGTGTAACTTGTACATACCTGAGTGTGTGACCTGTGAGAATCAGACTGATCTCATGCTCCTCAGAGTGAAATGAAGGATAAAGAATGTAGACAGATAATAGAGACCACTCTTTTGAGAATTTCAGTTATAAAAGGGGAAGTATAGGATGGTAGCTACAGGGTTTGGTTTTATTTTAAAATGAGAGAGACAAGTGTATATATAGGTAAGAAGATACAATCAGCAAAAAGAAGAGGTTGAAGACATAGGAGGAAAAAGGATTAATGAAGGAAAGTTCATGAAGAGGCAGAGGATGAGGGATTCAAAAGACAAGTTGGGAAGGTTAGCTTTGATTGGCTTATAAACTTTTTATAGAGTAAAAAAAAAAGAAGAAGAAGAAGAAGTAATGCTAAAGCCAGAAAATTTGCAGTAAGCAAGATATGACCTATATTTAGATTGCTAATTTTAAATTACTGCTATCATAAATGAAGGTAGGACCATTACTACTAATCCCACAGATGCTAAAAGGATAATAAAAGAAAATACCACAAACAACTCTGTGCCTCAAAACTTGATAACTCAGATGAACTGGACCAATTTTTCTTGAAAGACCCAAACTCCCAAAATTCACACAAGGAGAAATAAATACCTGAATAGCTCCATATCTATTAAAGAAATTGAATCAAAAATTAATAATCCTTCAAAAAGAAAGCATCAGACTCAGATGATTTTGCTAGTGAATTTGATGAAAGATTTAAGGAAGAAATGATACAATTTTCCGTGACCTCTTCCAGAAAGCAGAAGGAAAGCTTCCAGACTCATTCTATGAGGTAGTATTACCAAAAGCAGATAAAAACATCAGAAGGAAGAAAAACTATAGATCAATATTTCTCATAAACATACACATAAAAACTGTCACACAAATAAAGCATATACTAAACTATAAAACAAGTTTCAATAAATTTTAAAAGATTAAAACTAGAGCATATTTCCTGACCACACAGAAAATAAATTGGAATTCAGTAACAATAAGATATCTAAGAAAACTCCATATATTTAGAAATTAATCAACATACTTCTAAATAATCCATGTGTCAAAGAAGAAATTTAAAAAGAAATGGGAGGGGATCCCTGGGTGGCTCAGTGGTTTAGTGCCTGCCTTTGTGCCAGGGCAGGATCCTGGAGTCCCGGGATCTAGTCCCGAGTGGGGCACCCGGCATGGAGCCTACTTCTCCCTCTTCCTGTGTCTCTGCCTCTCTCTCTCTCTCTTTCTCTCTCTCTGTGTCTATCATGAATGAGTAAATAAATAAATCTTAAAAAAAAAAAAAAGAAATGTGAAAATATTGCATACTCAAAGATAATAAAAATGTAATATATCCAAGTTTGTGGGATGCAATAAAGGCAATGATTCAATTCCTCCTTAAAAGATTTTATCAGAAAATAAAAAATGTCTGAAGTTGATGACACAAAATCCCACTTAAAAAGCTAGAAAAAGAGCAAAGTAAATCCAAAAGTTGAAGGAAAGAAATTATAAAGACAAGAGTAGAAACCAATAAAATGGAAGACAAATAATAAAGTCAAAACTTTGTTCTTATTCAAAGAAGATCAACAAAATTGACAAATCTTTTGCTAGATTGATCAATAAAAGGAGAGAAAGCACAAATTACCATCATCAGGAATAAAAGATCCTATCAGAATAAATTAGGGATGATAGGAGAATATTATGAACAACTTTATGCCAGAAAACTGTGACAACTTAGAAAAAATAGACAAATTCCTTTAAAAATATAACTCACTAAAATTAATAATATAAGATGAAATAGAAAATTTAATCCTATATTTATTGGAGAAATAGAATTTATTATTTTAAAAAAAATTTCTCTGCAAAGGAAATTTAGGGCCTAAATGGTTTTAATGGTAGATTCAATTAGCATTGAAGGAAAGAATAATTTTCACTCTTATATAAAATCTTTTAGAAAATAGAGGAGGAGGAATACATTTCAGTTTGTTTTATGAGATTAGCAAGTTTGACTCTAACATTATACAAAATGAATACTACTGATGAACAAGTAAGTTTTAACCAGGGGATGTAATGTGTTGGTTTAACATTCAAATTCAATTAGTGTAATTCATAATATTAATAAAGTAAAAAGGGATAAACCATATGATCATTTCAGTGGATGCAGAAAATAGATTTGATAAAATTCAACACATATTATTTTTTTTAATTCTCAGAAAACTAGAAACTGAAGCTAATTATCAGAAACTGATAAATACTTTTCTTCAAGATGGAGAATAGGTAAAAATGTTAATTCTTATCACTTCTATTCAACATTATACAGGAGTTCTTAACTATTGCAATAAGACAAGAAAAAGAAATAAAAGGCTTAAATATTATAAAGAAAGAATAAAAGCTGTTTATTTTTGCATATGACATGATAGTATATGTGGAAAACCCCAAAGTATTTGCAAAACAACTACTAGAATTAGTATGTAAATTTAACACTGCAATATATAAATGGATATAAAAATCAACTGCATGTTTTAATATTAGCAAACAGCTAGAAAAATGAAATTTTAAAAATTCCATTTATAATAATGTCAAACCCTGAAACTCTAAAAAAATAAATTTCGCAAAAATTTCACATTGAGAACTGCAATATTTTGCTGAAAAAATAAATAAAACCTTATATATAGTATTATAAATTGAAGGGCTCAATATAATAAATAAGTCATTCTTCCCGTATAGATGCAACCCAATCCAACTCAAAATCCCACTGAGTTTTCTGTAAAAATTTAAAAGGTGTTTCTTAAGGTTTTTAAATTTTTCTTTATTTTTATTTTAGCGGGAGGGAGTGAGAGAGAGCATGCATGAGCAGGGGGAGGGACAGAGGAAGAAGGAAAGAGATAATCCTGAAGCAGGCTTCCCATTGAGCATGCGAACTGACACAGGGCTCAATCCCATGACCCTGAGATCATGACCTGAGCTGAAATCAAGTAGGCCACTTAACCGACGGAGACACCCAGGCACCCTGGTTTCTTAAATTTGTATGAAAATGCAAAAAACCTAAACTATCCAAAAGAATAAAGTGAAAGGAAATATACTCTCTGATTTGAAGACTTAGAATCAAGGTAATGAAGTAGTGGCATAAGATTTGATAAATCAATGAAACACAATGAAATAGTCCCACTCCTATATGATCTTTTGATAATAAACAAATTCAACAGAACAATCCAATAGGAAAAATCTTTTCAACAAATTTTGCTAGGGGTACTAGATATCCACATGGAAAGAAATAAACCTTGGCTTCTACCTCAAATTACATACAAAAGTTAATTTGAGATGGATCATAAACTTAGACATAAAAGCTAAAACCATAAAACACTTAATGGAAGTATGGAAGAATGTCTTTCTGACTTGAGCACAGGCAAAATTTTCTTAGATTTCATAGAAAGTAAATAGCCACAAAAGAAAAAAAAAAAGATATAGTAGATTTCATAATTGTTTTTAATTCTTCTCATCTACAGACACTGATAAGAAAATAAATAGGCAAGCCAGGAATTAGAAGAAAATACTTACAGAATATCTATCTAATCAATGATTGGTATTCAAGATAGATAAAGGACTCTTACTTTACTTTATTAATAGCTCTATCTTTTCTTTATTAATAACACAAAGACAACCAATTAGAAATGGCCAAAAAGTGCTTACCACCACTAGTTATCAGAGATATGTTAAAGAAAACCACAATAAGTTATCACTGCAAGTCTTAGTTCCAGAAGACGAGGGGTTGGGGAAGCATAAAAAAGGTACCAGATACCAGTGAACAGTAATTCAGTTTACCTCCATAATAATCTCCATTAAAGTGAGAACTATGATTTCTACTTCTATCAAATCCCAGTTTGATTGGAATAATCCTAAATACCAAGGAAACCAAAATACCTGTGTTTTAGTATTTACAGCATTCCTTACTAGTTGTTTCATTTTGTTTGATTTCCATATCCTTTCATGGTCCTTCCTTAAAGAAAGATATTATAATTTTTATATAATAAATATTTAGACCAGAGTCTGAAATATAACTTGGGAATCATTAAACACTTGAAGAATGAATGAATTAATGAATGAACAGTAATGCCTAAGTTTTCTTAGGCATTCTTTCTTTCTTTTAAGATTTCTTGACTATGACTTTTTATAGTAATACTAAAGATTGTTATCAATGATCATTAGATCATCTTACATATAAAATAATTATACTCCTACTAGCTAAAAACACATTTTTAAATATTTTAAAGTCTGAGGTTATTTTTCTTGCAAATAATTTTTAAGTCAAAATTAATTTTAAATGATGGAAGTATCATTGAGAAAAATTTTGAAACTGTTTTTTGTAAATCACTGAAACACCTATCCTGAGCTATCTATTCCTGACATTTCTAGCAGGTACAGATTTTATAAAATGTTTATAAAAAATGATTAAGATTATAAATTTTGGTACTATGAACATGAAATAACTGCAATCATCTTTACATCGAAAATGACAAAAGAAAATTCAATCTTTTGTGATGTGTTTTTTAATTTTCCTGGATGACACTATAAGATTTTAAAATTCAGAGTAAATCTGAGTTGCCAAATCTGGTTACCTACTGCATTAGTAGTAATAGTAGTAGTATTTTTATAATGCTCATGGCTTAGTTACCCTCAAATCCTTTGTGGAAAGAAATCATGTGTAAATGCAAATGAAGGCATTTTTTAATTTATTTTTTAAAAGATTTTTATTTATTTATTCATGAGAGACACAGAGAGAGAGGCAGAGACAGAGGAAGAGGGAGAAGCAGGCTCTCCACCAGAAGCCCAATCCAGGACTCAATCCCAGTACCCAGGGATCATGACCTGAGCAGAAGGCAGACACTCAACCACTGAGCCACCCAGGTGCCCCCAAATGAAGGCATTTAAATGTAGACCCAACATTTTATGGTAAACAGTTATTAAAATGCTGACTATTTCAAAATAAAAAAAGAATGAAGATGCACCATCACCTACTGAATGTTACTACATAGCTTTATTTTATTTTTATTTTATTTTATTATTATTTATTTATTTTATTTATTTATTTATTTTTACTACATAGCTTTAATAAAGGTCTTTCTATCTCTATGCTAGAAAAGCACGAGAGGTCCTATCGCTATCTTGTCCCCACCCCCCCACCACCACCACCCCCCTCCGCCCATTCAGTGGTTCACCCGAATGTACAACCACTCCCTCCCCAACACAATTCCTAACTCAGTGCTTGATCTCTGGAGCCCCCAGGTCTACTTCACTGAGACTCCTGGATTTCTTATATCTCCCCATGAGCAACCTCAGTATCATCATGTGAGTTACCTTCTTAGAACATAAATATCATTCCTCTGACTAAACCTTGCTGATGGCAGGAGATGCAGTAAATACAACCTCCACAAATCACACTTTAGAGGAATATTTCCAGAGAGATTATGCTCATGACAACTGGGGGGGACAAATCAAATTATAAATAAATATACTCAGGAGGATTTCAGTTTTTAAATACTATATGCTTTATAATATGTGTATTACTGGAATAACATTTGGAAACACAGTAAGATTTTTTTTCTTGCATTTTTGTACCGTGATCTGTCATAGTTAGCTTGATGCTTCAGCTACCTGGTTGGGGCCAGGTCTGACCTCTTCACAACTCTTTGAAATTATTTAGGACCCTAATAATTTCTACTATTTTAACTACTGATAGACATTTACTTATGTGGATTATATTTATTGATAGTTACTATATGCCACGGACTGAATGAGATCCCCAAAATCCATATGCTCAAGTCCTAATCCCCAGTGTGATATTTGGAAGTGGGGCCTTTGGAAGGTAGTTAGATTAGGTCATGAGGGGAGGGTTCTCATGAAGGGTTTAATGCTCTTGTAAAAATGGGAAAAGACATGAGAACTTCTTCTCTGCCATGTAAGGATACAGCAAGAAGATGGCCACCTACGCACCAGGACGAGAGCCCTCCCCAGACCTACTAGAATCTACTGCCACTTTGATCTTGGATCTTCTCCAGAACTATGAGAAATAAATAAATAAGTTGTTTAAGCTTTTCACCCTATGATAATTCTGTTACAGTGACCCAAAGTAAGATACCATATTAGAAATTAAAACTGAGAAATTATTATTTATTAATGCACCTAAGATAGTAATAAACCTACCACACAGAACACATATTTTTATGAAAAATCTATCTTCTAACCCTAAAAGAATAAGCAAGAGTGGCATTATTTGTATTTTTCCAAATCTATTTACTGTTTGGCCTAATGGAAGGCAACTGGATTCTTATATACACTTCTCCATACAATCTCTTGTGACATATTATTTTGGTTAAAGTACAGGGAAAAAAAAAAATCCAGCCTCATACAGATATGGAGTTGGAAAAAGAAGAAGTATTTTAATAGTCTTTTTAGGTAGTTATAGGTATTCTTCTCTGATACTATGCCAAAACTTGACAATTAATATTTTCTTAAATGTTACCTGCAATATGGAATCTGAAACCATATAAATGAACATTCATTCGTACTGTTACATTAGAGTCCATTTATTTATTTTGAATTCTGAATGTATCTTTTACCCATGTATTATTTTAAACATCATGTATTGATCATTTGGTGATTACTATAGTGACATCAATTTTCCAAATGTTGATATATTTTATTATATAATGTCAAAAATTACATCAGTTACCATCATCGCAAATCTTATTCAGAAAAACCTGTAAATATTGGGAAACTGTCAAGCTCACGGTGGTTGATACAAATTTTCCAAACTTCTACTTTTTGGTTAAAAACTCAAATATTATTACTGGCAACAAATACTTTCAATATAATGAAATGATAGTCTTACCTCATTTGTTTTTGAGAAAATGTCCACCAAAAATTCAAAGTCTGACTAATCACAGTTGTCTGTTTGTTACACCTTATCACAGTATCATAGTTTATCAGTTGTTCTTTCAAGTAAAAAAATGGTGTTCCATGGGAAAAACTGCTAATTCAGTTCACAATCAAATAATTGCATATGTGCTTTTCTTCAAAACAACTGTCATATTTCAGTATAAATCAGAAGTACTTTATTTGTACTTCCTAGTTAGCCACACAAAGTATCGAGTTGAGATTCATTTTTTTTGCTTTATCAAAGACTTTCTTATATGAAATTAGCAAGTTATTTTTGTTTGAAGTTTTTCTCTTTCTCTTCAAGTGTGTGTGAGAGAGTGTGTGTGTTTACTGTATAGTGTCACCAATACAATGACTATTAATAGAATTCAGAGCTCCTGCCTTGATCAGTGCTAAGGAGCCAACAGTTTTACCTATATTGCTTTTGCATCTTCAGTGCAAGTGTCAGAATGAAAAGGGGAAATAATTTCTCAATATTCTTATGAAAATTGTTTTGATCTAATGGACCCCCTGAAAATGTCTCAGGGACTCCAGAGATCTGTGAGTTACATTCTGAGAATTCGTGACATAGAGAAATTATGCCTACCCTTTCTTGCCCAAGGGTAAGACAAGAGGAGATAGAGGTAAAAGAAGCTAGAAGTAAGTCACCTGGACCCGGAAATGTCTGGAGAAGACTGTGACATGGTGACCTGAGCAAACCAAGAGGAGGCCATAGGGCTCCTGGCAATGCCCTCCCTCCTTGTAGCAATTTTCCAAGAAGACATGAGTGACTCTGGGGTTAGGCAACACTGGAAGGTAGGTACTTAGGTGAGTCTGGGGGAGCACATCTGGTTCCCTGCAGCAGTGCCTGGAGGAAATCCAGAGGTTTCCATGAGCCCATTGAAAGGCCACAAAGGTGCTGGCCACCAAACAAAGGCCTGCAATGTCTAAGACGAAGAGACCATTAAGAGATACAGACTTATGTGGCAAGGACCAGGGGCTTCAGCAGTGTGTACATCTCATCAAGCGACCAGAGGGAGAGGACACCTTGCACACACCAATTAGGAGTAGATCAGAGTAGTCCTGTTGCAGAGTTCAGGTGCCCTGCTGGAAGGGCATGTAACTTGCTTTATATACACTCACTTGTCACCTTGGAGAGAAGGAGGGGAAGGAGCAGAAATCTGGAATACGGAGCACTGAAATCCAGAGTCTAGTTCAACGGAAAGGAGCTATTTAAACTAGCCTTGATAGGAACTTCAACTCTGCAAAGATTGAATTTTGAAACTGTAAAAGGAGACTTTTTGAAAGCCAGTCAGTCCTTTTAAGATTGAGATATTGTTCATTATTGAGCAAACTTTCCCTGTCAGCCTTCATGATTGGACCTCCTAAGGAGCCATAGAATCCCCTAGAAAGCAGTCATTGTTTGAGTAAATTTGTATGACAAAAGAGAACCATATTCAGTGTTACCAGTAGTTATTTCTGGGTAGAATTATGGATGGTTTCTATTATCTTTTCAGGCTAATCTGAATACCATTAATTTTTTATAATAAAGAATCATTAGTTTAATAATCAGAAAATATGTGGTCATATGACTTGAAAGATAATGTTCACATTTCTGAACGTGGAAGAAAATGCCCCTCCTCCTGACCTTGCTTTATGTCCTCATCCTCTCACCCGCCCATCTGCCCCACCACCACCAAGTGGCTCCTTGTACCCCACAGGTCAAGCTTGCTCAGGGTTTTGAAAAATTCAACCAAGATATGTGCACAGTCTTAAATGGAGAAAGCTCATACATTAGTATTGCCCCAAATATCTCTACATAAAAAAGCTATAATCTCTACATAAAAAAGGTAAAATTGGCCACTTCCAAAAACTCACTAATATTGAAACAAACAAAACCACTGCAGCATAATAAAAAACAAAAAGAAACGTTTAACAACATTTTAGAGCTGTCCTGGTTAATACAGTAGGCACTTAGCCACATGTTGCCAATTGAGTACCTGAAATGGAGCAAGTAAAACTAAGAAATTGAATTTTCAATTTTATTTAATTTTAATTAGTTTAAAATTAAAAACTGTCGCTCCATTCAGTTCTCAGATGTTATTACAGTATATTTGTGAATCCACTCTTTCAACCATAAGTTTTATGACCTCTGAACACCAATCAAGTATTTTTTAATGAAAATTTACCATCCAAATGGAGAGAGCCTGTTAAGTATGGAATACTTACAAAATTCAAATACTTGGTAAGAAAAAATTGTGAAGTGCTTTATTACTAATTTTTATATCAATTTCAAAGTGAAGTGATCATATTTTACATGTATCAGATTAAATAAAATATAGTATTAAAATTAAGTTCACCTGTTTGCTTTTACTTTTTTAATGTAGCTACTACAAAATTTTAATCATCCATGTGGCTTGCATTATATTTCTATTGAAGTGCTGCCTTCAATCTTGCTGTAGTAGCATTAGACCTAAAATCATTTGGATTGCTACTACACTGTTTTTCTACTTTTGACTGTTACTATAAATCTACTTAAAATCCTTCCAAACTGCAACTGGAAATAGTATTATTCTTTTTCTAGAAGATTGTCTTTCATGAGTACTATAATCTCCCAGCTACCTAACCGGGTATCTGCAGTGTCTGAGAGATTAAATGCTTATGATGACTATGCACTTATGAGAGGCATCATTATGTTACTGCAATGCTGTTGCTACTACATCTCTTTAAACCTAGAAAGTTCTGTCTTTATTTCAGAGCCAGGCTAGTGAAAAGTGGTTCCAGACTTTGGGCTCCAGACATTGGGTACTTTTGTATGAAAGCGAACAGTACTTTTCTTTTCTATTTGCCATTATGACTCCATCTCCTTTGTCTCAGCATTGTGGCAAAGAATTGAACAATTAAAATTTCCCAGAGGTCCCTTTTCTTAACTCTTAACAAAGTCCTAGCAAGTCTTCTGTCCCTTATTCACAGCAATGGTTTTTGCCTTTAATGAAAAAGTAAAACTGGGAATAGTTTCCAGAGCTTTCAGAACTTTTTCCATTGAAATGCAAACACTTCTCCTCTGGCACCTCTGAGAATTCTGAGAAATTGTTGGGCTTTGGCGATGTTTCCAGAAAACCTGGCATTCTTCTCCTCTTCATGGCTGGTTTAAGTTCTTCTCTTTCCAAGGACATTCAAGTAAAGTCAGCAGTTGACGCTTTCTTACAGGGCAAACCCCCAACTTGAACCCTGAACAGAAGAGTAACTTTTTCATCCCAAATTTGGGATTATAACCAATAAACCTCAGAACCCTACCTTGACACACCTCTTCTTCAAATGTGACTTAGCTTCCTAACATACACTCTTCTCCTTAACCCTGTCCATGAACCACCACAGCTTAGTAGGCAGCTCTTGCCATAACTAGGCACACATCCCCACAAAGATCACTTGTATGTTGTAAAGATAATGACATTTTCTTGGATTCTCTAATGCAGCCATTCTAATTGGTCTTAAAAATGTCTATCCACAATTTTTATTATGCCACATAACCTATGGTCTCTCTAACAAAGTATCAGCATAAAATGAAGTCACTAATCTTTTCAATCTTCATTTCTCAACAGGATTAGTCCAAATGGGTAAACCAAGAAAGCAATCGCCATGTGTTCAATCAACACAAACCAAATTCTGATCTCAGATAGAAGCAACTCAAATATGTCCTTCTTATTTATTATCCATAATATTTAACCTGGCTTTCATTATGCCATCGTATAATAATAATTTGAAAGATGTATTATTCACTGTCTCACCTGGATTCATAAATCTCATCTCATGAGTAGGAATCATGTCTGGTTTTTCTTTTGTGGTTCACAGACTAAGCTCAGTGGATACTTATTTAATGACCTTGGCTTAAGACAAAAACTTATCTAACAGCTCCAAGGATGTTGGAGGAACAAATAGAGCAAATTCAAGCTCAGGTAGGTGACTAAAGATCCCATCTGGAGTGGAGCTAAAAGTAGCACATGGAAGCAAAGCAGGAAAAAAACAGGAAGAAATAAGCTTTTTGCAATATATTAGATGCTATGCAATCTTTTGATCTAATAAACCATCCTCAAACTCCATACTGTAAGTATAAGATACTTAAATATCATAACAAAGCCCAAATTAATTTTTTATGAAAAATTCTTATATAAGACTATAATTAAAAATACAAGTCTTGGGCAGCCTAGGTGGCTCAGCGGTTTAGCGCCGCCTTCAGTTGGGAGCGTGATCCTGGAGACCCAGGCTCCAGTCCCACGTCAGGCTCCCTGCATGGGGCCTGCTTCTCCCTCTGCCTGTGTCTCTGCCTCTCTCTCTCTCTCTCTCTCTCTCTTTCTCCTCTCTCTCTCCCTCTCCCTCTCTCTCTCTCTCTCTCTCTCTCTCTGTCTCTCATCAATCAATAAATAAATCTTTAAAAAAAAAGTACAAGTCTCTAACTGACATGTACCATTTGATTTCACTCATATATGGAATTTGAAGACAAAATAAATAGGACACGTGGGTAGCTCAGTGACTGAGTGTCTGCCTTTGGCTCAGGGCATGGTCCCAGGGTCCTGAGATCAAGTCCCGCATCAGGCTCCTCACAGGGAGCCTGCTTCTCCCTCTGCCTGTGTCTCTGCCTCTCTCTCTGTCTCTCGTGAGTCAATAAATAATTTTTAAAAAAGAAAAGACAAAATAAATGAACAAAGAAAAAGAGACCAAAAAAAAAAAAAAAAAAAACCAGACTTTTAAATACAAAACAAAATGGTGCTTGCCAGAAACAAGATGGGAGAGGGAATGGGGGAAACATATGAAGGAAATTAAGAGTACACTTCTTTTTTTTTTTTTTTTTTTTAAGTAGTCTCCCTACACAGCATGGAGCCCAAGGCAGGGCTTGAATTTAGGATCCTGAGATCGATGCTTGAGTTGAGATTGAATCAGATGCTCAACTGACTGAGCCATCTTGAACACTGAGAAATGTATAGAATTGTTGAATCACTATACTGTACAACTATAACTAATATAACACTGAACGTTAATCATACTTGAATTTTAAAAATTAATAAATAAAAACCCAACGCTCTATATTTACCAATAAATCTCTCTAGGATTCTGGTTCATCTCCTGAAAGTGAGGAAATAGGAGTAGATGATATTTAAATTCCAGTGATTCTATAAATCTGAGTCCTGATCCCCTAAGTACTACAGTCCTAAATAGAGCTTTTCAAGCCTGGAGCCCAAAATAAAATTACAAAATCAGTACTAATTTTCAACAACAAAATTGGTATATACAGGTGATAGTAATGCTTTTGAAAATGCGAACATTTTGGGATCCCTATTTTTTTAAAAAACCAAATGGCAGAAAATATCAAAACACAAAACAACTGCGCAACTAGGTGCCTCAGTCGGTTAAGTGTCTGCTTTGAGCTCAGGTCCTGATCCCAGGGTCCTGGGATTGAGTCTTACATTAGGCTCCCTGCGCAGTGGGGAGTCGGTCCCCCCCCCCAACCCTTCCCCTGGCTTGTAGCTTGTGCCTTCTCTCACTCACTTTCTCTCTCAAACAAATAAATAAAATCTTAAAAAAAAAATAAAAATAAAATACAAAACCACTTTTAGTCATTAGTCTATCACTATAGTTTACCTATGAGGTCTCAGGCACAGTGCCTTGCACATAGAATATGTTCAAGATATTTGTCTCAAGGGACACTCTCTGAGAACCAGGATAACAGTTTTGGAGAATTGCTGATCAGTCCGCCCATCTCCTGGATATTATAAAGACAAGGAAGAAGAGGCATCATCTACATGAGGCCTGTGGTCAGGGAGGCACTCTTTCTGGACCTCTCCTCTCAACTACCCCTTCCCCACCAACTCTCCACTCTACTCCATGCTGGCCATGAAATACCTTTCTGAGCATTCTCATATTTGTTTGTGGGCTCCAGGAGGTGGTTTCAATAGGGTTCAAATTTGAGGCTATAACTGAAGTTCCAGGATTAACAGCAAAGTTATAAAATATGAGCTGCAAATAGTAATGAATTTAGGAGTCCAAAGTACTGTAAGACTATCAGTTGCATGGCACAATTTGTTGTTTGAAGACTAGCCACACAGCAAAATGGACTTACTTTTTATTTCAAACACACACACACACAATCTTTTCTTATAAGCTAATATCCCAGCCAGGGGAGCTGGGGAGATGAATAGAAGCTATCAGTGATGAATGCTTTGTTCTCAGAAATGCAGTGAACTTACTATTTGTCACCAGGAGGAAAAACATATTTTGCTTACAGTTGAGAGATTAGATACAACGTATTAGTTTGAAAATGATTTAAATGGGAAAATAAAATTTTGAATAGGTGACCTATATATGTAGAAAATGAAAATTCTTTAAAACCCACTTGCTTAATCTTACAATATTCCAGGCAACCAAAATGACAAAGGAATCAGAACAATCAAGTCAGTACCAATATTGGATAAAGACTCTCTGCAGTTAAATTATAGATTCACTCAGTTTTTATCACTCTGCTGCACATCCCCTATTTAGAAAGCCATCTCAAGTTCCTACCATGTGGTGCAGAACAGTACAGAGGATCACGGGATCTAGGGTGGAAGAGGCAGAGAGAGCTAGCCAGAGTAGCAAAGAGCTTTAAATCAGCTGTTCTGTTACAAAGCAAACAGCGATGTGTCAGTTTGCAAAGAAATAAAATGAAGAATTGCTTTCAAAAGCCTCAGAATGGTCTCCGCTTTGAGGCATTGGAAAAAATTGATTTCAGTAATTGAAAGTGAGTTTTGCTGTGCATGAACAATCAGCGTCACAGAAGATTCTGCTTACATGGCCCACTGACTTTCATGATATCTGAATGAAGATTGTCCTACACCCACAAACAGGCAAAAAACAAGCCAGGTGGGCTAAAATCTGTGTCTCCTTTTCTGGACGCCCCTAACCATAAGTCTAAAAGTTAGTTATTACAAATGCCAATTAAGATCTTCTGGGCATGATTGCAAATTGTTTTCCTCATATAGCTCTGTTACCAAATTTTAACCAAATGAAAGGTGAACCCAATCTGGATTTGAGGGGTTTTTTTCACCTAATAAGGGAAACCCTGTCACACAGCTACAATTCCCAACCATAGCACAGGCAGCCAAATTACTGTGTCTGAAAATCTATCTCCTCAATTCAAAATAATGAGATTATTGATCCCGGGATCAAGTCCCACATCGGGCTCCTGTGAGGAGCCTGTTTCTCCCTCTGCCTATGTCTCTGCCTTTCTCACTCTGTGTGTGTGTATGTGTATGTGTGTGTGTCTCTCATGAATAAATAAATAAGCTTTTTTAAAAAATAAAATAAAATACTCCAAAACAGCCAAAATGATACATCCACTTGTAATGACCTTCAGGAAAAATCACAATACTCTGTCTCAGGTGTTCATTCTGTAATTGTCAAATCTTTAAAATTAAATTCTTCATACTGAAATTCCATCCACCTCCAGTATAAGCTGAAGCAACTGAACACAAATTTCTGGAGACTTCACCAAGCCCCAGAGTGACTCTGCCCATCCATCTTCTCCAACCTGCTAACCCTCTCCTCTGGTGGTCATGTGACTGGTGCTTAGGCCAGAGATCATGTATTTAAAGACTCAAGAACAGAAACTGGCAAACTCAAGAACAGAAACTGGTAAGAACCCTCCCAAAAAAGAAAAAAGTTAGTGATGATCATAATAACAATTGGCCCAGGTGCCATGGCCAAGTCACTTCAATGTTGCTCTCACCAAACACGATTTTTTTAAGTGACCACTGTGCCAAGCTTGATGTAATCCCTTCCATTCATTGTTCCTATTCCTCCTCCTGACTGCAGAGTGTTGCTAAACAAGATTATAGAATTTTGCCGATCTCCCTACGAATTTATGCTAAGTTCAAATGTACTCCCAGCTGATCAAAACCTTATCATGTATCTCTTGTGCCCTCTCTAAACACACTTCCTTAATGAATTACTCCCAATCTTCTCTATCTTAATTCTTTTCCACCTGAAATCTCTTCTACCAACTGATCTCGTCAGAAATGGATTTTCATGCAATTTTACATACACCAGTACCTTGCATAATACCTGAAAGACAGAGTTTGTTCAATACATATGTATCTTATTGAAACCAAAACAACAGTACTCAAGGTGGTTTCTTCACAAACCTCCATCTCTTTTTTTCTAATAAATTGAGGAAGATCTTAGCCAAATGCAGGTAAGAAAGTTTTTCTGTATTCATCCCATTCAGGCCTCTTTTTGTCATCTTGTTTCCACTACTTTTACCGTTCTTCTGTATCCTGCCCTGTTACAACTGGGTCTGTATCACAGTGGTCACAATGGTGACATCTAGAATCTTGGCTTCAGGGCAGCCCGGGTGGCTCAGCGGTTTAGCGCCGCCTTCAGCCCAGAGCCTGATCCTGGAGACGGAGATCGAGTCCCACATCGGGCTCCCTGCATGGAGCCTGCTTCTCCCTCTGCCAGTGTCTCTGCCAGTGTCTCTGCCAGTCTCTCTCTGTTGTGTGTCTCTCATGAATAAATAAATAAAATTAAATTAAAAAAGAATCTTGGCTTCAGTACTAGTTGCACACTGCAGTCCCTCTCTTGGTTCATAATCATTCAAGTTTCTTGCTTTAAATAATCTTCTTCATCATACTTGGACAGCTCCAGCTGATTCTATTCCTACTAGGAACTGACAAATAATGTGCAAATGATGGCACTTGCTGCACATGCTCCCTTTGATCTGATGCTTCTGTTTGATGAGAATCATTTCTCCCTTCTGTCCAGTTCTCTGACTCTGGGGTAATCAGGCCCACTCCTGGGATTTGCATGACTGGGCACTCCCCTTCTCTTCCCAATCACAGCTTCATGCTACACCATGCAGAGCCCTGCATGCAAGACTGTGGACACCTCAGTCCAAGCTCTGTATCTATGCATCTGCTAACAGCTCTTTGTTGGCCACCTCCAAGTCTGCATATGTCAGCTGGGCAGTCCAGGTGGGGAGAGGGATGCAACAGAAGAGGCTGGCCCAAGCCCGGAGAGCAAATAACTCCGGAGGCTAATTGTGGGTGTGGTATGTGATCTAGAGGGGTTCTCATGTGCCTGAGGAGGCGGACAGTGCACCCAGAGCTGGGGCAGAGCCTTTCAAAGCAGGGACCCCAGCAGGACCCCAGTCCCTGGGTCTGAGGACAGCACTGCTGCCATTTTCATCGCCCTCTGATCTACATAACAGGTACCCATGGACCACAAAACTCTAAACTTGCAGTTGAAAAATGCAAATCCCCTTATTCCAAAGTAATTAATTCTGTAATGATTTCTGTACTGCTCCATCAAATATTCCTTGATCTGTGTAGCCTAAAGGACTAACCATTTTTTTTACCCTTCAAATGAGGCACACACAAATCTTCATTTTCCTCCCTTTTTTTCATTCCCTCTTGATATAAGGCACATCCTCCTGATATAAGGCATTTCCTCTCTTCCTTTTTTCCTTTCTGAGAAAAAGTGACGTTCCTCATCATGGAACCAGCATATACTCACTGATGGTATGTAAGGTATATACAGAATGGACTTTTCTTTTCTTAAGATTTTATTTATTTATTTGAGAGAGAGAGAGAGAGAGACAAAGACAGAGCATGAACAATGGGGAAGAGGCAGAGGGAGAGGGAGAAGCAGACTCCCCGCTGAGCAGGGAGCAAGACTCAGGGCTCGATCCCAGAACCCTGTGATCATGACCCGAGCCAAAGGCAGACACTTAACCGACTGAGCCTCCCAGCTGCCCCCAGAGTGGACTGCTCTGAAATTATTTACTAAATTTAATATGCATTATAGAAATCTAGCATGTCAAGCCAGTTATATTGTTTCATACATTGATGCTATGTAAAAATCTGAATTAATCTTAAATATATACATAAATATATATAAAAATATTAATACATGTTTATGATAATCTGAATTTATCTTAAATATATAAATATGTAGATATATATTTATATATTTATTTATATTTAAGATAGAAGCAAGGAGTTGACTTAGATACAGCAAAAATGATGAAGGTGGAACAGAAATTATAGAAATTTGGGAAACCTATGTATAGGAGAACTCATTAGAAAAAGATACACAGTTCTTATTCTGGGTCTTTTACTCCTCAGCTATACAAATCTGACCCCCACAAAACTGAGCTTCCTCATCTACCCATCTCACAGAGGCATTCAGAAGATCAATAAAGAAAAACATGGACAAGTTATAATGTGCTTCTCTCCAAAGCTGACCGTCCCTCTAGAATCTCAGTCCTTACATTTTTCAGATTCTGGCTTCTTGATTGTGCCTTTCATTGAGTAATTTCAGGTTTTTCCTAGCCGTTGTTATTTATTGGTTCATTCCTCCCCTCTCACTTGGTTGGATTTCCAGTGTCTAGAAAAAAATTCTCTACCTTATATATTAGTCAGCTAGGGCTGCCATTACAGAATAACCACATACTGGGTGTCTTAAACAACAGACATTTATTTTCTGGAAGCTAGAAGGCCAAGATTGAAGTGTTGATTGGGTTGGCTTCCACCTTGCACATGCTACCTTCTCAATTGTGTTGTCACTTTACCTTTCCTCTGTACCATGTACAGAAAGAGAGAGATCTCCAGTGTCTCTTCCTCTTCTTATAAGGACACTGTCTTATTGAATTTGGTTCCCAACCTTATTACCTCATTTAAGTTGAATTACTTCTTTAAAGGTCTTATCTGCAAATACAGTCATTTTGGGGGCTTAGGGCTTCAACATACATACTTTGGGGAGGATACAATTTAGTCCATAATACTTAACTGTTTTCTTCTTCTTCCTGCATGAGCCAAATGAGTAAAGTAATGGATATATATTAACGATCCCCAAGCAGAGGTTGAGTCACCCATAATGCTTTTTAAAATTAGAGAAGTCCCAGCCCTATTCAAGATCTACTGAACCAGTAAAGTTTGAGAATGGTACCCAGAGCTGTCATTTTTACATCTACATAGACAATTCTGAAGTCATACCTGTGGAACCACTGATCTACACCTCCTGCCTTCATTCTCAACATTCACTTCTTCACTGTCCACTTCCTCCCCATTCTCTGATTTTTATCCTTATTATTCAATTGAAACAATATTTGTCAACAGCTCCAAAGTGATTTCATAATTGCAAAATTGCATAGCATTTCTTCAGTCTTTATTCTCATTAATGATTCTGCAACAGTTATATGCTAGGGTAACTATTTCATGAAATTCTTTCCTCTTTTGTTTTTCATGGCTTTGGTTTCACATGTATTATATCTCTAAATCATCTACCAGAGTGTCCTCCACTGACTCATCTATCTGTATTCCCCAAGGCACTGTCCTCAGCACTTTTTCCTTCTTTCTCTGATAGTTTCTAATCCTTTCTAAGAACTTCAAGCACTATTCATCCCAAATAATTATAAAATCTGTAGATCACTCTCATGAGCACCTTTCCCCATTAACCACTTCCAGATATACATATCCTCAGGGGTGCCCCATTAGTTTCCCAAACCCAGCATAGGAATTTATTCACCTATGCTGAGAGACAACCAGGTGCCGGGCCCTGTGCTAGATTCTAGGGATGCAAGATGAGAAGCAGACATAGTCTCACTTTCCCAGAACTGGTAGTTCAGTAGAAGAAATATAAACCAACCACTGCAAATTACCATAAAAATCACCATGAGCGGGGAAGCTCAGAGCACTGAGAGGCACAGCCAACCCAGATTTGGAAGTCAGGAAGGCTTCCTGGAAGGAGTAGTATAAAAGTTGAGTTCTGAAATACGAGTAGGAGTCAGTGAGAAGAAGAGGGAAAAGAAGAACTGATCGTAGTAACGTCAATCAGTTTGAGGCAGCCCAGAATCCAACTCCTATTCCTATTTTCCCTGGCCTGACTTGAGAGCACCCTTGGGCACAAGCTGAAGGGCATCTTCTTTTGTCTTCCAGACAAAGGGCACAGTTCTCCCATTCTCCAGCATGGCAAAGCTGGGGAGTGAGAGGGCACAGGACTTCAGTGTGCCCAGTTCAGTGAGCTCTTCTGGGACTCTGAATCTTGAGCAAAGCAAGATCATGGGAAAAGCTTTTTTTTCCACACACAAAGAAGACTGAGAGAAAGCTGCCAGAGAGGTAGGAAAACAAACTTGATGTCATGCAAAAGGGAAGAGGTATTTCAAGAAGGAGGTATATGATGATGCTTAAGACCTCTGGCTTTGGGGTCATGAAGGCCCCATTTAGGATTCTGCACTTCTCCTTATGTGCTGTCTGACCCTTGGTAGTTCTCCAGAGCTTCTTAATTGTGAGATGCACTAATAATCATAGCTGCATCATCAGCTTGCCAGATAGATTAAATGAGCTATCTTGTGTAAAGCACTTAGCATGATGCCCAGCATATATATTAGATGCACAAGTGGTCAGTGGGGTCAGGTGTTGCAGAGGGTCAAGAAAGGTAAGGATTGGAGCATGTCCCCTAGAGTCACATACCAAGAAAGACCCTGGGAACTTGAAGATGGCAATTTATAGGAAGAGTTAGGGAGAGAAACTAGATTGCAATGAGTGCCAAAGGATGGAACGTGGAAAAAGCAGACAATAAATGGTAATAATTCTTTTTTTAAAAAAAGATTTTATTTATTTATTCATGAGAGACACACAGAAAGAGAGAGGCAGAGACACAGGCAGAGGGAGAAGCAGGCTCCCCTCAAACAGTCTGTTGTGGGACTCGATCCCAGGACCCCGGATCATGCCCTGAGCCAAAGGCAGACACTCAACCACTGAGCCACTCAGGCATCCCGAATGGTAATGATTCTTTATGGGTATTTGGCTCTAATGGGGATTTGATGGTCTTTAGTGATAATTTGGGGTTCAGGGAAAATTTATTTTGACGTTTCTTTTTCCAATATGGGTGATTCATAAGCATGCTTAAAACTAATAGAAAAAGGGGCTCCTGGGGGCACCTGGTTGGCACAGTCGATTAAGCAGCTGACACTTGGTTTTGGCTCAGATAGCAATCTCAGGTTGTCAGATCAAGCCCCCCATCAGGCTCTGCACTGAGCAGGGGGTTTACTTGAGTTTTTCTTTAGCTCTCACTCTGCCTCTTCCTCTTGCTCTCTCTCTCTCTCTCACTCTAATAAATAAATCTTTAAAAAAATAAAGAATGGGGCACGAGGGTGGCTCAGTCAGTTAAGTGTCCAACTCTTGATTTCATCTCAGGTCATGATCTCAGGGTTGTGAGATCAAGCCCCATATTGGGCTGCATGCTGGACATGGAACCTGCTTATGATTCTCTCCCTCCCTCTCTCTCTGCCCCTCTTGCCACCCATGTGTTCTCTCTAAAAAAAAAGAAAGAAAGAAAGAAACAAACAAAAACCTAAAAGAAAGAGACAATATTGAATAGAGAATTAAAATAGGAAAAGGTAAAGAATTAGTTCTATCTACAGGTCTCAGAGTGAGACTTTGTCAGGGAGTCTGGGCAAGCACAATTGTTTTCATAAATAGTATAAGATGTTGCTTGCCTTTCACTGTATGGCTTCCATTTTGTCAGTGCAAAAGCAATGGTTGGTAAAAGTGCTGGCTCTTTGGTGTGAATGAAGACATCAAACTGTCATGGTGGTGGTTCTCTTCTTCACCATTACACCCAGTAAAATCAGTGCCAGTTCAACTTAAGAATGTCCTTCCTCATAATTACCAGTTTTACTATATCATGATCCTTGAGTGCACATCTTTGTAATAATCCATATGACGAAATGGGAAGCACACAGAAAACACTGTAGGCTTTATAGACTCAATGTGATGGTTGTCTTCAGGGTTGACTCTGTTGGGAGTTGAACTAGACTTTTGTCATGGAATACCATTTTTACTTTTAAAAATGGCCTACAAACTATGGCTTTTCAAATGAGTGTTTGGGGGACATTTTCTTGGAAATGAGCAAAATAAACCTGTCACTTCAAGAAAAACTGACAATATTTGTTGGCAGTAATATTTGAGCATTCAAAGTGAAAATTATAACTTTGGAAAATTTGTGTCTGCCACTGTGAATTCAACAGCTCTCAATACTTTAATATTTTTCTGATGTGATTAGCGGTGATGTTAATTAATGTTATAATTTTTATATTATAAAATAAAATGTGCTAACATTTAGAAGATCTGCATAACTCAGTGAACCAATAGTTTCCAAATGACTATGCATAATGTTTAAAATCATGCCTTATTAGTAAAAGGTTTGTTCAAAGTGCAAAATAGATTAATGGATTTTTGAAGTAACAGGATATGAAAAAATTAATTAATATGACTTCAGAACCCACATTGCAGCTAATCTTTAGAAAAATATTATTTGTTGAGCTTTGGTATAATATCAAGTAAAAATATCCACAATTATCTGAGGAAGTTGATAAAATAGTCCTCCCTTTTTCAGCTACATATTTCTGTAAGGTAGGATTCTCTTCCTGTACTTCAACCAAATAATCATTTCACAATTGTATGCAAAAGCAGAACCGAGGATCTGTCTTCTGTTAAACCAGACATTAAAGAAATTTGTAAAAATGGAAAACAACATTACTCTGCTCATTATTTTTTTTGTTTGTTTTGGAAAATATATTTGTGATTTAAAATGCAATTTAATTAGCATGTACTGGGCTTATTTTTTAAAGTTAATTTATAATTTTTTAAAATTCTGTTTCAGTTCCTAATATGGTAAGTGTCAATACGTACACATAGGTCACAGAAACAAGAAGTTCATTGGGGTGTTCAATAATTTTCAACTGTAAAGGGCTCCTGTGATCAAAAAGTTTGACCAGAAAGCTGGAAAAAGAATGGCACTAGAGTATGCAAGAGAGGGTGGCATCCAGAGCAAAAGTGGAAGAAGCCATCCGAGACAAAGGGAAAGTGATTTCTCCCATAAGAAACAAAGGAAGAGGGGGATCCCTGGGTGGCTCAGCGGTTTGGCACCTGCCTTTGGCCCAGGGCGTGATCCTGGAGCCCCGGGATCCAATCCCACATCTGGCTCCCTGCATGGAGCCTGCTTCTCCTTCTGCCTGTGTCTCTTCCTCTCTCTCTCTCTCTCTCTCTCTCTCTCATGAATAAATGAAATCTTAAAAAAAAAAAAAAAAAAAAAAAAAGGAGGAAAGGATTCGACAGGTGCCAAGACATTTGAGCTTTGGTGGCAAGAATTTGAAGGATTTCCCATCTGAAGTCTTGTTTCTCACCACATATAGATGTTGAGGTCATCTGTGGAAAGTGAGGGGATAGGGTGAGGGAGGTCAGGAGTTTGAGGGACCCATGAGCAGCTCTGGAGAACAGGAGAACCACCTGGCCAGAGCCGTACAGAGGGATGGCTAAGCAGCATAGGGACAGGGGTTGGGGTGAACATTCTTGACCCAGGAACAATATTCTCTGTACCTAACCAAAGCAGCTGGGATGGAGTGTTCCACCAACTGGTTTTAGCATAGTTATTAAATTTCTTACCCATTTAATATTATAACCACACAAAAATAGAAAGAACAGTATCTCGAACAGCTGTCTGTCCACCAGCCCCATTTTAACAATGCTAATGTTTTGCCAGAGGCAATCCAGACTGAATATTTAAACTAATTTATTTCTAGATACTATAAAATGTCTTAAAATACTTTATTAGTAGTTTAGTCCACTCTTTACATTCTGATTTTATAAATATGCAATTTTTAATTCTACTTCCAATATTGGTTTTGAAATGCAAATCTAGAAGATTGGGCCATTGACAATCTTGTTGTTTTACTTTAGCTTCATAGAGCAAACAATTTTACTGGGGAATACAGCTAAATGGATTTGTTTTCACTTTCTCTTTTAAAAGATATAATATGGCCTGTTGACTCAAGGCATTACATAGTGAAGATCTGATGCCAAAAAAAAAAAAAAAAAAATCAAAGCTCAGCTTCCTAGTCCGAAGTGAACAAATTCCAAGATTAAAGTGAAATCTTCAGAACCCAAACTCTAGATTGGTTCATGACCTTGACTGGGCAATTCTGACCACTTTTAGAAGTTCAGACTGCCTCGCAATGGAAGCACTTGCTTTCCTTTGGTCACAGCTAAAATCTCAGAGGATTACACAATACTCTGAAGTGTTTGAGAAGCAATATCCCCATGTTGGGCTGCGGTCAAGCTGAGGTCATCTCAGCTAAAGTCAGGGTCAACAGCTTTGACAAGTTCTGATACTAACAATCTCTTTCTGCCTCTCTAAACATCCAATGAGCACAGGCCATTCGGTGAAGCAGTCTCTCCACTAAAAATGTGGTGCAGAACGAGAAGAGCAGTATGTCTGCATACTTCTTCTGTGTGATCTGTCATGTAATAGGCTGTCGAAGGGTGTAATGTTGCTAGCACCAAGACATCGTAGAGTTCTTTCATTTATTCCACACAACAATTTCTCATTTTGAAAATGGAAATATTAGCAATAATAATAAATAATAATTATATTGCTCTTGATTTTCATATGTCCCTTTGGGTGATTATAAAGACTAGTCCACAGAATACTATTACATCAAAATTATAAACTGTATACTGAGTACATCTATAAAACTGCTTACATCTTGTTACAATGCTCTGTTGTATAGCCACTGTCAGATGTCAACGGGACTCCTAGTTCATTACTGATTCAGTACATTACTGATTCACTGCACTTTTTTTTGAAGTTCTCTCCCAATGGAAATGAAAAGGCTAATTAAAAAAAAAAAAAAAAAGATAATCTAACCAGTTAACAAGAATACGATTGTCTTTGTTAAAAGACTGAATCAAATGACCCCAAATTAGCCAATTTCTCTACAAACTATACTTCTATTTTTCAAAAGAAAATCAAAACATAAACTTCCTCTTCAGTCTCTCAAATAAGTGGGGCAATATATGAAAAGGTACATTTGTACCCTGAAAGGATTAATGTACTTAAAAAGCAGCCAACAGCCCCATAGTAGATAGGAAATGTATTTATATAACATATATAATATATGACAAATCTGGTCTAACTTCTGACCTTCCAGATCACTTAAACTCTCCATTGACTCAGATCTAAACCAGGGAAATAAGACTGTTTATCTCATAAACGTATAAAAAAAACATGTGAAACCACTTTGGTAAACTCCTCACCCATTCATTTATTCATCCAACCAACCAAAATGTTGACCACCTTCTTTTTTCCAGGGTTGCATAAAAAAATAACACACATTAGAGACTTTTAACTATAGAGAACAAACTGTGGGTTACTGGAGGGGAAGCATATCAGAGGATGGCTAGGTAGGGGATGGGCATTAAGGAGGGCACATGTTATAATGAGCCCTGGGTGCTGTATTTAAGTAATGAATCACTAAATTCTACTCCTGAAACCAATATTACACTATACGTGAACTAGCTAGAATTTATATAAAAATTTTAAGCAAAAATAAATTAATTAAATTTATATTAATGAAAACAAAATAAACAACAAAAAGAGAAGATAAAATTGGAACATTCACAAAACTTCCAATATAGTTTTATTTTACATTCAAAACAAAACAAAAAAACTAACACACAGTCTCTGCCTTAAGGAATTTTTTCTTGAGTTAGAGGCAGAGACATAAAACCATTAATTACCAAGCAATGTATTTATAACTAATGCAACCCTATTTGGAAACGCCATGCATGATTCCTAGCATTTATTGTCAAGTACTGGCTTTAAGGCCTTTAATTTTTGTACCTTCTTACTGAGGCACCCCAAGTCTTTTGCAGAGGGGGCAGGGTAGGTATGAAGGGAATTTGGGATTTACATGCTTGAAAACTGGAAAGGTACAAAGCTCTTGTATTCTATCTTATTTTTAAAGGCTTTATTTATTTATTCATGAGAGACAGAGAAAGAGGCAAAGACATAGGCAGAGGGAGAAGCAGACCCCCAAGGGAGCCTAATGCAGGACTCGATCCCAGGACCCTGGGATCACGACCTGAGCCAAAGGTAGACACTCAACCACTGAGCCACCCAGGTGCCCAGTACAAAGTTATTTCAGAAGCTGCTATGGAAGAAATGAGAAATGGCATCTAAATAAAATCAGAGGAACAGGGAAATTTTTACAGAGAAAATGAAACTTAAATTGTATTCTGAAGACCAAAATACAAGTTATCTAGGCAGGGACTTCTTGCCTTCTGGTGTTTAAGTCACCCAATCTGTGGTGTTTTGTCATGGCAGCCCCTGCTAACTAACACAGTCCCATATGACTAGAAAGAGAGGGCATCAGGAATGATGGGAGGTGAGGATTGAGTTTGTATAATAGAGTTAGCTGCCATCAATATCACCTTTCACCCACTGAGTGTGGCCTCGGTGGCAGGATAACTCCTGGTGACTCTCCCCAAGCAAGCCATTTTTCCCCCTGATAGAAGATCAAGTGCTCACTCCTGGGACTTTTCATCTCAAAGCCATGATACGAGAAGAGGAATTCTTGATGGCCATCCATCCCAGAAACCAAGATGCAAGTCCTGCCTCTACTTCTGGAGCTGCCTCGGGTGTGGCCACTTGCAAGCTGGTTCCCCAGCCTCCCTTCAATTTTTTGAGTCTCAATATCCTTTCACTAGTCTCCTCTGCTTAGGAAAAGCCAGTCATTTTCTATTTCAGCTAAGGTCCCTGCTTGCCAATAATTTTCATCTCCTTCCTGATTGGAGAAGGAGAGAGATTGCTGGGTGATGTTGAGGAGCAAGTGTACTTTAGAAATGATTGATTTGTAAAATTATCAATCCTCACTGGTGTTATTTTTCCTAGCAGTACTCAGTGGCCTGCATGGAAATGTGAAAGTCATAAATGTCATGTACTATCATCCCCGAAGAGTTATTAAGACAATGAGGAGATGATGTATGAGTCAATTTCTTGTTTTTGAATAAAATTTGCCAAGTCATTTTAGATTAATCCGTAAAGCAAAGTTTCAAAAACATTACTTCTTGGGGTACCTGGGTGGCTCAGTTGGTTAAGCATCTGACCCTTGATTTCGGCTCAGGTCATGATCTCAGGATCATGATCCCAGGCTCATGAGATTGAGCCCCATGTCAGGATCTGCACTCAGCAGGGAGTGTCTCCTTGTCCCTCCCTCTCCCCTTCCCAGCTCTCAATCTCTCTCTCTCTCAAATAAATAAATAAATCTCTTTTTTGAATTAATCTTTTTAAAAAGTACATTATTTCTGCCTTAAACTCTGAAGTATGGCTTGGAATTATCTATGCCCATTTGTAGTTTATAAAATTTTATTATTAATGTTAATACTTTGCTGTTACCTAGCTCTTTATTTCAAAGAACTATACATGAGTTAATGACTTACTATTTCTAAATTCTTACCTGTGCTAGAAAAACTTCCATTCTATAAATGGGAAATGAGATTAAGAATACATGACTTTTTCAAGGATGATTGGCCTGGATAAGTTTCTTGACTTTTTTTTTTTTTTCTCAAAAACAACAGCATCGTCTTACTTCTCATTGACTAATTTGGTTTGTAAAGCACATCTGCTAATATGACCTTACTGGAGCCCCATTCACCTGCTTATGTATCCCACAATGTTTTTTGAAATGTGTCTTGGATTCACGCTAGGTGTTGGGGATACAACAATTAATTACTAAAGTTAACTAGCCATTGAGACAACTAAGAGAGTATTCCCTGCTCTCACTCTGACTCCAGACTAATGATGGAGGTAGACAATAAACAGGTGATTCCAGCACGCTGGGACTAATTCTGTGATGGAATCTGGGGAAGCAAAATACTATAGAGGCACACCATGGTAGAGGTGGTCCAAAACCAGTATAGGGTGAGCAAGGCATCTGGATTTACCATACTGTTGCCAAAAGACAGGACAGAGAAACGCTCCATTCCTTTTCAGAGATGAACAAGCAGTTCAGGGGCATCGAGTGGCCCAGAGCCAAGAACAGTGAAGTGATAAGAGTCCAAACTGCCAACTCTTACTCCTTCCCCTTTTCCTGCACAATCACCAAATCACACCAAAATCGTTGCTGTCACTTCATGATCATCATCATCACCATCATTATCATCACCATCGTTACAGTAAGGAATTAAACAGAACATATATATGCCACAACTTCAGTTTAGACCCAAAAAGAAAGAAACAAACAGTAAACTACCACCAAAACACCAGTAAACGAGACAAAGTCATTACCTAGTCATGACTGTAGAGCATCACAGAGGTTTACAGTTGCTCTGGGCTCTGTCAAGTGACTAGAGCTCAGCAAGTCTGCAATAGGCATGTTTCAGGGAGTAGATAAATGTTGAGGAGGGTTTTAAAAAGAATCAGAGAGTTGTGTGGCAAGGGCAGAAGGAAAGGGGGTTGGACATGCATGAAGCACCTGAGCTGGCTCCTTAGAGGTAGGAGCTGGCAAACTGTGGCCACGGTGTAGCCTCCCATGGCAGGCACACAGACTGAGCTGTAGCTCGAGAGAACATTTGGGGAAGGTGAAACCATGAGGAGACTTGCCACCTCTAAGAGGCCCTGGGATTTTCTTCAGATGTACATTTCTTCTGGTTGTCGAAGGTTAAAGAAGAGAATTAAGGAGTTCAAAGAGAGAGACCTATGATGATTTAGGAAAGTAGCAAGAGCAAGTTTTTAGTAAAAGTCTCATCCAAGGGTAGTTCTAGGAGAGTCAGTCACATTTTTTGTGGTCACAGATGATGATCATTTCTGCTCCTTTGTTAGAAAATGTTCTGTTTCTAGCATTACTCCAAAGTATTTTTTAAGTGCCTGGTTTTTTGGTCTACTCCCCCCATTACAGCTCCTTTGTGCACAGAATTTTAAACATCTTGCTCTTTGTTTGAAACTTGGAATATCTTGGTTAATCTATTAAAAACATGAGGATTCTGAGCTTTCCTGTATGATAACAAGTGATAATAATCACCAAAACATTGGTTTACCTCCTCATCTGTTCACGTTTAATTTAAATGTTGGAACAATTATTCGTACAGACTGCACTTCAATGATTGATCATTTAAAACATTTTGCTATGACCCATTAGATCCCAAAGTCCTTTGCTTCCCCCGGAGAGCTGATTTTCCACTGTGGATGTCCAAGTGGCCTTTAAAATGCCCAACCAAACTCCAAACTGTCACAATAGCTGGGCAAGAGATAAGGGGTAAGAAAAGTATCCAGTCATCCAACCACATTTCTGCTTTTTTGTGCAAGCTTCAGATGAAATACAGTCACTCAATAAAGTCCTTCTGTTTCTCTTTGCCTCCCTCCCCATTCGTCTAGAGAGGGGAACCCTAAACCCTTTGGAGCCCTGCCAGCAGCACCAAAAGAATCTCTTGACTATTTTCCCAGGGAATTCCTGCCTTAAATGTCAGCAGAGTACAACTCCCCAGCCAAAGCAGAGTCCGCCTGGATGTGAATCAAGGAAAATGTGCCTGCTGTACCAAACGGGAAAACCTGGATCCGTGGGGGCACAAGGGCAGGGCCAGAGATGATCTCTGAAAGTTTCCACTTCCAATGGAAAGACCTCAGTCCTCTAAGATTCACCTAACTGAGAAATGGGAGACAAAGGCGAGCATTTTGGCTCCTTGCTGGGTTTTTTTTTTATTATTTTTACTTCACTCTTTTGGTGGTGAACTATATTTCTGGAAACCACTCTGAATTCTAACAGTAAGGCAACATCTCTTTGAAAAGGGAACAAAGCTCTATTAAAGCCCTTTGTTGTGGGGGTTGTGGTTGTGGCTGCCGCTGTTATTCTGTTTATTTGTTTGTTTTTAATGAACATACTGATATATAAGTGCTCTGGGGGGATTTCATGATGCTGAGATTCATGAAAAGCAAAGTAAGATTTATGACTTGCGATTGAATCTGCCCCTATCAGCCTGGAGACACTTCCCGTCTGGTACTGAGGCACTGCTGGCATTTTTAGTGCTTTTGTGTTAGTCTTCAATCTCTGAATACGTGAAGAAATATTAAAAGTTCCAAGGGCAAGGGTGAGAGAAAGAGTCCACAAACCCCAAAGATATACATCAGCACCAAAAGAAAACAGTGTGGTGTGCTACATTAAAAATTTGGAAGCAAAGTGTGTCAATCAGCTGAGTTTTGCTGAGTACCCTTGAATTTTTCATTTACTCTTCTCTCATTTTTCTCCTAGAACACTGATCTTAAATCAATGTGCCATGTTACCATAACCCCAAAGATCATAGCACTATACAATATGAAAGTCAAGAAGAGGGGCACCTGGGTGGCTCAGTGGTTGAGCATCTGCCTTTGGCTCAGGTTGTGATCCCAGTGATCGAGTCCCACATGGGGCTCCCTGCATGGAGCCTGCTTCTCCCTCTGCCTATGTCTCTGCCTCTCTCTGTATGTCTTTTATGAATAAATAAATAGAATCTTTAAAAGAAAAAGTCAAGAAGATTTAATCAGTAAATTGGTGTTTCATTGTTAAATGAATTAGGCCCTTTTCAAGTTACCAATGGGGGAAAAAATTTAAGATTCCAAATCCCATTTGGGCCTGGGCCCAGGCCGGTTCAAAACTGATCAACTTAGAAGCTGTTACTTATATTCACCATTGCTCCCACCCCATATTGCCCACACCATCCTCACAAACGCATTGAAGCTGCTTTCTTCCATCTTTATCCTGCACACATCACCCCAGACAATTCTATTGGAAACTCTGTCCTGAGTCCAAAGAAAAGTCAAGCAAGCAGCTAATTATAGGGCAAGGTTGAAAGTGTTTCAGGAGAATCGATAATACTTCCTCAAACATAAAAAAGACAATAATTAATACCTAATAAGAAAAACTACCGCCAGTAGGTGAAGGGTTAATCCTTGGTCAATTGTAAACCACTCTGCCCAGAGTACTAATAAGTGTGCCAATTGGTGCCAATTCGGGTGGCCCTTCCCTTGGTGGGAATAGCCATCCCTTAGGAACTGTCAACATATGCTACCAGGGTAGTGATCAGCCAGCCAGAAGAAAGAGAAAGAGTCTGAGAAACCCTGGTAACCAAGTTTTGCTGGCACTTTGTAAAATGGTGACGGGAACTTGCCAAGGCCAGAGAGTGAATGCTAATGAGCCTAGGGCAACCTGCAAAGAGAGGACCTGAAAAATGTCCTCTCAACAACCAGCAGCCCTGAGGGAGCACCACTCATTGTGGGTTCCTGTGGAAAAGATCAGAGGTTTCTTTCGCAAGGAAGGACCTCAGCACTGCTGGAAGGACTCATCCTTCCTTGGGTTCATAGACCTCACGGTACCTTCTGACTCAACGGTCTTGGGGTCAGAGCAATCAGCACATCTGTCTAGAAAATCAACGTTTTCAAATTTTTAAAAACTTTTTGTGATTCATTTGTTTAAATCACACTCTAAAATCTGAGTGGTAAACAGCTTTAAGAATCCACACCAAAAGGTTTGAGTGTTCTTTGTAGATTCACATAAATGCCCTCTTCCCCCATCTCCTCAGAATTTATTCCTACCTTCAGGGAGCGCATTTTACGAAGGCCAAACCCTCTGATAGACAACCATTAGTGTGCAACCACATTCTTAAAGATGTAAATTTAATCTTCGTTATTTGAGAATGCTTGAGACAATAATAAAATTGTCACACTCAAAATTTTAAGTCCTCTTTCTAATAGCTTTTCAGCCATTCCCAAATCTCACGTCTCTAAACAAGGTAAGAAAGCAAAAAATTGTAATTGTGATGCATTCATTCCACACTGGGCCCACAAATGATGTACTCAATCTTGTCCCTAGGTTTGCAGATATTAAATTTACCTACGATTTCCAAAAATTTTGTCCCCACCCAACCTCCACATTTTTAGATTTGCTACTTCTTACTCAATAATTGTCACTAATGTAACAGTCAGTGGAGCACCCCGGAGTAGTCTTATTTGCTATTTTTCATATTTTCCTATTATTCAAATCAGTGCTGCCCAGGCTACAAATGGACTTACCCATTGTACTTAAAATGCCACTTCTCAGGTCAAAAACTTCAAATAGAACCCACTGAATATTCAGCCTCCCAAAAGCAAATGCACTACAGCCCAGATCTCAATTTATCTCAACTGCTGGATAACACAGATCTGCTTTCTCATGGGTGCCCAATTTCAACCCCAACACATAACCGAACAAGACAGACTCTCAGCAATTCTTTGTGGTGGGAAGAATTCAAATAAAATGTGAGGAAATCCTCATTTTCAAAGATTACCAGCTAAAGAAATACAATGTAAGCAAACATTTTGTGTTCCTGAAATGCCCTGTGTCTACCATGATCAGGTGGAGAAAAGTTATTTCAAGTTCAAATAGAACTTGACGATTGCCACATGGTGCAGAGTCTTTCCACCCCTTCACTCCAAAAACCCAATCAGACAAGTGGCCGTAATCTGACTCCCAGAGCTTGGGGGCAGGCAATGAGAGCTGCACTCTGGCCGGGGAAGGCATGAGTGGCAGACCCGCAGCAAGGCAGTGGGGGTAAGTCCTTCTTTGCCCTCAGGGGACAAAGAACGGGGCCAAAAGATGAAATTTTGACTCCTTTGTTATAGATAGATGTGCCGTCTCAGATAGAATCTAGAAGGAAACTAGAGGGTAGGTAGGTGATTCTCTTAGATCTGGGTCCTGGGCATATTCATAAGAGAAGCATAGAGAAAGTAGCAGGAAAAGAAGGATGCTTTGTTGCCAAATCCTCCAAATATTGGAGACCTGCACCTGCACAGGGAAATTACCCTACGGAGGTGAATCTATCTGCAGTATTTTTCATCAGAAAAATTACTCACCCGGAGGTTCAGCTGCCCAGAAGTGGATCAGGCTATGTGTTCAGCTAGAAAGTAATGTGGCCGGTTCAGTACAACCCGGGCACATCAACAAACCCCCTTTGTTCTGGGGCGAAAGAAGCAAAACAAATAGTGTTGATCCGTTTTCAGCGAGTGTGAACGCATAAGGGAACACTGCCGATAATAACAGGAGCTATGACAGCCTGTGCCTGCCCAGGTGAGCACTTGTAAGACCAGGGGTATGTATGTGCTGCCTGGGAACTTTGGGGTTCGCAGCTAACTGAGGCTGTTCAGCTCTGCCCTGGACGGAGATTAGATTCTGTAGGCTTTCCAAAAAAGCTAAATGCACTGTTACGGAGCATATTTCTCTATTTGGGGTTTTGGGGGGTTGTTTGATTGGTTGTTTTTTATGATGATGATGTTGTTGTTTTAATTCCTCTGGCTGATGAAAATTTGAAGTTGAAAGAGCAACTGAGTTTCTTAAATTAGGTCTCTGGAGAAGCATGTGCGAATAGGCAGGGAGATAGAACTTGGGGGACTGGGAAAAGTGAGGGAGACCTGTATGGCCAGGAGGCGGCCTTTTGCCAGGGCCCCGCCTCTCCTGGTGATCTGTGCTGCTGAAAAGGAACCTGAGGCTTCCTGCCCACCAGCCTCCTTCCCTTCCTGCTTTGTCCTTTTTCTTTTTCCCACAGCCCCCAGCCACAGACCACCAGCACCTCTGGTAGCCCCTTCGCCCTGCCGTCTGCAGGTGGAGGCCGGGCGCTGCTGGTGAGCGTGAAAGCCCCCTTCCTAACTTCTTTTCCAATCTGTGAGTTCTTTGAGTTTCGCCCCCTTTGGGACATTCTTAGTATCTCTCCCAGGGCATCCTCCCTGCCCCATTCCAAGTGCTGTTTTGTCTCTTTATTTTCTCTTCCTCTGGGGAATATGATGTCATCGTCAGCCCAGCTGGGCTTTCTTGTAATTACATGATTCACTTGGAGGAGTTCACGAGCAGAAGACACCTAGGTCAGGGCTGGCTGTCCCCCTTCTGGAGCCACCCCAGATTGGGCAGAAAGTGGGTTTCTCCTGCCAACTGTGAAGCAAAGTCCCTTATCAAAGCAGAGGCTGTCTTGAGATCCTAAAGGTCAAGGGAGCATTCCCCTAGCCCTTTTTGGCACAGCATTTCCCCACTGCTCATGCAGAACCCAGGCTCCTGAGAACAGCAAGGCGTGGGGGTGGGGGTGGGGGTGGGGTGGGGGTGGGGGTTCTCTTCCTTATATACCAAGGGGAAAGCTATAAAAACTCTAATCTGTTCAAATACCCTTTTCATAGTCCTCTGGTGATCAGAGCCTCTCCACAGCTCTTCGCTCTCACGACTGTAAAACAGGCAAAGGAGAGGGGCAAGTGCCTGGAATAATCGAGTAACTAGAGTAATTGCCCTCCATGTCGGGAATTCTAGCCACTTCTTGCCCAAACGAGCAGCTGGCATTAAATTCCTCGAGCCGCATCCCTTCTCAGCTCCAAAGATCCTCAGACAATAAGAGGAAAACAGACCAGACTGGAGGAAGCAAGTGCCTCCTCGCAATGGCTGTCTTGCTGCCCCCCACCCCCTGCGCTTCCCAACACACACGTACAAGGTCCCCCGGAAGAGGCGCGCCCGCCGTCTTTCTGGGCCCCGCGGGAGGAGGAGGAGGCCGCCAAGAAGACGCTGGAGAACAGCGCGGAGGCTTCTGCTCCCAGGACCACCGTCCCCCTGGGCGGGGTGCCTGGGGCGCGACACCCGCCTCCAGGATCCCTTTGGGGAGGCGTGTCTGAGGGGTAGCTTCGCGGGTGGAGGGCGGGAGAGGTACACGAAGGGGCTGCCCCCCAGCCCTGCAAAAGCCTGACGGAGGCCAGGATGCAGCTTTGCCCCGCCCGGCAGTCGCGGATGCCTGGGACTCGGGCGGGGGCGGGGCCTGGGCGGGGGCGGGGCGGGGCCTGGGCGTGGAGGGGGCGGGGCCTGGGCGTGGAGGGGGCGGGGCCTGGGCGTGGATGGGGCGGGGCCTGGGAGGGGGCGGGGCCGGCGCTGCGAGGCTGCTGTTTGCCCACCTGGCACCCGCCCCGGAGGCTGACACCGCCGAGCGCCGCGCGTCCAGGTCCGCAGGAGAGAAGGAGGGAGTGTCCCTGTCCAGGCCCCGCCGGTTGCCACCACCCCTGCCGGTCACCCTGAGCTCCCCTCCCCCGAACGACTTTACCTGCTCCAAAGACGGCCTTCAGGGCTTCAGCGTTCCTGGGCTCCTCCTCGCTGGCCTCCCGCCTAAATCCGCAGTCTCTGCTGGGGGAGAGGAGAATCACGCCCCACAAACCCATTTGCAGAATGCCCAGAATGCGAATTTTGGAGCATCGAAGTGCAAAACTGCAAAAGATCTCCCTATTTTTTTAAATTGCTTTACGTTCAAAATATAAATGGCATGTTAAAAGTACATGGAAACTTAAAAACTAAAAAAGAGAAAAGAGAAAGAAAGAAAGAAAGAAAGAAAGAAAGAAAGAAAGAAAGAAAGAAAGAAAACAAACTTAAAAACTTGCTCTGAGGGGATTAACTTAGAGCAGCCCGGGTGGCTCAGCTGTTGCCGCCTTCGGCCCAGGGCCTGACCCTGGAGACCTGGGATCTGAGTCTCACGTCCCGCTCCCTGCATGGAGCCTGCTTCTCCCTCTGCCTGTGTCTCTGCCTCTCTCTCTCTCTCTCTCTGTCTCTGTGTCTCTCATTAATAAATAAAATCTTTAGGGAAAAAAAAAAGAAACTCGATTTAGACATTTTTCTTTCTAGGGGCAAATCAATGCAACTGGATGATCTTCAAATATTTAATAAAAGGAGGCTAGCATCACCATTTGACCATTAAGGAGACAATTAATTAATTAAGAAGGTTTTCTGGAAGCAATCTTTCTTGATATCCAAATAACCTTCGAGGGGGCCCTTCCCCACAGTCGGGCTAGGCTACAGGCCTGGAGTCTTCACCCAAATTCTTGAACCCTGCTTTGGTAGACTGACACAATTTGTTTTCATTTCAGCAAGTGTGGACCTTTGTGTAAGAGAGAGAGCATCATGGTGGCCTTCCGGGGGGTCTGGACTCAAGCTTTCTGGAAGGCAGTCACAGCAGAATTTCTGGCTATGCTCATCTTTGTGCTCCTCAGCCTCGGATCCACCATCAACTGGGGTGGAACGGAAAAGCCACTACCTGTCGACATGGTTCTCATCTCTCTTTGCTTTGGACTCAGCATTGCGACCATGGTGCAGTGCTTTGGCCACATCAGCGGCGGCCACATCAACCCTGCTGTGACGGTGGCCATGGTGTGCACCAGGAAGATTAGCATCGCCAAGTCTGTCTTCTACGTCGCAGCACAGTGCCTGGGAGCCATCATTGGAGCTGGGATTCTCTACCTCGTCACACCTCCCAGTGTGGTGGGGGGCTTGGGGGTCACCACGGTAGCATCTTTAGCTCTTATTTTCAAACTGGGACTCCAGGCTTCTTGCAGACTCTGCTAAGTAATACCCCGGTGGCCTGAGAGACTTTCCTAAAATTGCTAATTTCTTCCCAAAGAATTTCTGATGATTCTTGATAGGGGTGACAACTGATCCCAGCAACATTGAATGTATCCATATATAATCATTGTTTGCTATCGAGTGACTTGAATATTATTAAGTCTTGGTGGCACAAAAATTGTGTTCCTTTTTGCTCTTGCTCTTATCCCAATGACTATACTAGACTATATATTTAGCTTAAGGCATTTTTATTGCAACTATTTGTTAGCTCACTAGCAGAAGAAACAATTTTGTTTCTTGTCATGTTCATGAGAATTAAAATGATCTATACCTAGGATTACACTTAAAAAAATAAATTGGCATTTGATCCTACTTTTGTTCTTAACTGATTTGGAATATCCGTTGTTAGCTCAGCACCAGGATAGATTTAAAAACTACACACAGTTTAAATTTTAATTGAAATATATATTAATTAATTTAAACCTAATTAAAGGATTTAATCATTGCCTTATAAAATTACAAGACTCTCCAGAAACTCCTTTGTAAGTTAAATGCAGCATTGGCACATTTTGCTTCCTTTGTAGAAAAGGACATTCAGCACAAATTCCCGCTTGGTCATTGTAGGAGTAATTAATTATCTGTGATGGCCCAAAATGAGTGGAAATTTATTCCTCCTTTTTTGGATGCAGGGGGAGTGTCTCACTTGTGGGTGGAACAGATGACTCCAATTAGCCATTGTCTTTTCCAGCGATGAAATATGCTTTTCACAATGATATGTTATCACAGAAAATGCACTTGTGCTTCAATTCAGATGGAGCATTTTTCTCTTTTTAGGTTCATGGAAATCTTACCGCTGGTCACGGTCTCCTGGTGGAGTTGATAATCACATTTCAGTTGGTGTTTACTATTTTTGCCAGCTGTGACTCCAAACGGACTGATGTCACTGGTTCAGTAGCTTTAGCAATTGGATTTTCTGTTGCGATTGGACATTTATTTGCAGTAAGTTTGCAAGTCCATTTAAATAATTGATTCATTTCATTTATCCTCACCCTAGAGCTGGCCTAAAGATGTGTTTTACAGCTGTAGTTCTTTAGTATCTAGCCACATCTGTCCATTTTAGGTGATTATTTTGCTAACTTTATGATGAGCATCTTGATATGGCTGCTAACATCTTGACCGTTCCTCTAACTGACTTGGCAAATGGTAGCAAATTGCAGTGAATGCTTCCTGCTACTAGTCCTGTTCCAGCAATGTCTGAGGTTGTTTTCTTTTTCCCTACAGATCAATTACACTGGTGCCAGCATGAACCCCGCCAGATCCTTTGGACCTGCAGTTATCATGGGAAATTGGGAAAACCACTGGGTAACCATTATGTTGACAGTTTCTGTCCTCTTACAGTTGAGGACAATTACCCATGAAGCTCTTTCTCTTTCTTTCCTCGAGAGGTGTCTTACTTCCTCCCAACCTTGACTCCCCACTTTACTACACCTTTCATAAAGACCAAGGAGAGACTAGCACAAATCTACTTTAAAATGTCTCATCTTATATCTGTTTGGGGCCTTTAGTAATAGTCTTTCTTTTTTAATAAGCACTGCTCTGGGCACTATATCTGATAGACTGCTGCAGAATATATTTTACATGGAGGTTGTCTGTGTGGACCAAGTGATAATCAGGGTGATACGGTGAATATGGTGTTTAAATAATTGAAAGTAAAGCCTTCCTGGCCATAACAAAATATATACAAAAAAAAAACTAAAAGAAAAAGAAGAAAGAAATGCTTACAAGCACTGCCCATAGCAAAAATATTTATCTTTTTTTGTTTACAAAAGCATGAACCCAATTAATAGTATGTAAGTTGGAAGCATTTGAACTGCAGATGGAGAGGAATAAATGGTACAGATGTTTATGCTGTTATCACCATAGCCAGAGCTGGAAACATAAGTGACTTTCAGAAGAGGCACACTTTCCAGTCTCATGGCTAACCTCCTTATTAATGTGGTGGCAGTGCTTCCAGAGAGTAGTGATATCCATTTTTAAATATTGCTATCAATTTTATTTCAATTGTTTCTTACAACAAAGGAATTTAAATCCCTTAAATGAATAATGTGACAGTTTTAAAGCCACTCATATACTAACTTATAATAACCAATGAAAATATGAGACTTATGTAAGCCAGCCTCAAGTAGGGCTACCTCTTATTATCATTTACATGCTGTGAATGCTATTTTACAGCTTTTATTTTTAATTCATGAATATAACAACATGTCACTTATGTTTTAATCTCATTCACACACTGGTTATTGACCCAGTTACATCCACTCAGCCATAGTGTACATTACAAATGAGGACAGATTATAAGAATACTATAGACATTCACTGCTAAGAAAAGAGTATTGAGTCTTTAAAAGTAATTTCTATCATTAAAAAATGAGACTCAGTGTTCAAAAGCAAGATTTTAGACTGAGCCATGAAAAGAATGTCAATATATAGCATCCACGAGATTGGTCATTTTGCCACTGATATATCCATTTATATCTCAACACATTTGACACATTAACAGGAATGGAAATTTTTAATGGGCAGTACATAGTTGCTTATGGTAAAAGTAGAACTGTAAGTTCAACTTTATTAAATTCAAACTACTTTTGTAATCAAAATTTAGAAAACTAACAATTTTTTAATTTTAGTTATGAGGAATTTAAAATGTGAATGAAAATATACGTTTTTATTAATTACCTACTAGTTGCAGTAGGCTAGCTAGAATTTGATTAGTAGGAAATTTTTTAGCTTGTGGACTGAATTAAATTCCCCTTCTTGGCTGTTTTATAACAAACTTAACAAACTTAATCTTATTGAACACAAATGTCCATTCTGTAGTAATGGTTGCATAGATTTTAAAACTAATTTACAACATATTTGCAGATGGAGATTGATAGACTAGAATAATATCTAAATATTAATGGTGAATTTTCTAAGTATGACATTATTTTAATTTTCATCTTCATAATCTCTATCTGTATTTTTAGCAATTAAAACTATTTACTTTTACAAATTTTGAGAGTCATTTTAAAGTACATAATGACTTTGTTTTGGAAGAGCAAAAAGATTTGATCTTTTTGGGGAGCGTGTAGCCAGATGTCTTCTTCGTATGTGTTTTAGGAATGCATTATAATTACTTAGCAGTCCCTTGTCTCCCTTTTGGGAGTTTTACCATGGGGAATAGAATCTATCTAATGAGCTCTTATCAAAGGAACAGAATGCAAAGACATTTAGAGGAGGGCTCTCGTTTCTCCTTTGAAAGGGCATGGAGAAGGTCAACTCCACACAGTTTCTTTCCATTCAAGATAAGGAGCTTGGTTCTTGCAGCCACTCTACAAGTAGTTTCCATGTTAAGTATATGTGCTCAGCTACAGTTCAAATTTTGAATTTTCTTTAGACTTTGCAATGAAGATGCTATGTGAAATTAATTTCCCGAGAGTGTCTTAAGCCAGAAGCATGCCTCGTATTTTTTTTCAAATGAGAAAAGTGAAGTATCGTGGAAAGCAGTGTAGTAGTTCAAAAGGGAGGTTTGAAATCACACAGACCTGAAATCCCAGTTCAGGCACTTGCTAAGCATGACGTCTTAAGCAAGCTTCTTACTGTCTCAGGGTGTCAGTTTTCTCACCCTTAAAATAAGAATAAGAATCATATCTACCTCAAAGGTTGCTGTTGGAATTATGTGAGTTAATACAAGTCTAAGTACAGCTGGCTCAATAAGCAAGGTTTCTGTTGTTCCACTGAATCTAATATTCTGCTGCATATATATGCTCCAAGCAAGTGTTGAAGTTTCCTGAAACTGAAGATTTAGTTTATTCTAGACACAATAACAATATGATAAGAAGCTTCCATTTGTTGAATTAAAAATCCTATGGAGTTGCTAATCCTCAACTAACCATCATTTCATAAACTCAGTACTGGTTTATTTTCCACCAAGTGACCATGGTTAGAACTGTTAGGATGAAAGTGCTCTGCCAGAAGAGTAATGAACAAACCATGACATTTTCAATTAAATCAAATAGCCAGGTTTTAAGGAAGAAAAGCATATAACATACAGAAAATGACTGATGACCAGCCTACTCGCATACAATTTTAAATGGTCTAGGAAACATGGAATGAGCTGACCACTATGAAATTAGAACTAATAAATACTTCTCAAGTATTATTTCAACTTAATTTTTACAACCCATGAGATATGTGTTACTATAATCCCCACTTTGCAGATGAGGAAATTAAGGTTTAAGAAGTTAAGTAACTGGGGCGCCTGGGTGGCTCAGTTGGTTAAGTGTCTGCCTTCAGCTCAGGTCATGATCCCAGGAGTCCTGGGATGGAGTCCCCCATCAGGCTTCCTGCTCAGTGGGGAGTCTGCTTGTCCTTCTGCCCACCGCACCCCTGCGCTCGTACTCTCTCTCTCTCAAATGAATAAATAAAATATTAAAAAATAATAATAAAAGAAGTTAAGTAACTGATTTAAGAACTCACCAAATTGCTCAGTGGTGGAGCTAGGATTCCATTTTTCGTGCTCTGCTGAATAACTAAGGCTCAACTGAAAAAAATCTGTATGTTGATCGCGATTATGTAGAAAACCAACATAAGATGGTGATATTGAGAAAATAAGATAAGTGGTCTCCAGAAAATTTTTTCCTATTTTAGTTGAAGAATTCTCAGAGTGCACTTAATGTGCAGTACCATCAACGAGGAGCTCACTTGACTTTAAGGATTACCAGAAAATGGAAAGAAAATAATTAATGGAAGCAAGAAAAGAGGAAATTGTCTTTCCCTGTTTTCTGTTCAAATGTTATTTAGCAATTTACGGATCTCTGACATGCATATGGTATATGTTCTTTTATTCTTTTCAATCCTGCTATCTTCTGCACAACACATTTGCTCTCTTAATGTAAACCAGCTAAGCTCTATATTCATGAATTGGTCAAAGGAATAGTTCTCCTCCACTTTCACTCTATAATTCTCCCATCTTTTCCCCCAGATATATTGGGTTGGACCGATCATAGGAGCTGTCCTCGCTGGTGGCCTTTACGAGTATGTCTTCTGTCCAGATGTTGAACTCAAACGTCGTTTGAAAGAAGCCTTCAGCAAAGCTACCCAGCAAACAAAGCGGAGCTACATGGAAGTGGAGGACAACAGGAGTCAGGTGGAGACTGAGGACTTGATCCTAAAACCTGGAGTGGTGCATGTGATTGACATTGACCGGGGCGAGGAGAAGAAGGGGAAGGACCCATCAGGCGAGGTGTTGTCATCGGTATGACTAGAAGGTGGCACTGAAAACAGACAGGAGCCCTCAGAACTGTCCTCAGATTTCCTTCCACCCATTAAGGAAACAGATTTGTTATAAATTAGACACGTGCAGGGTTGTTTTTTCATGTCTTATTATTCAGTCTAGACAAGAACTATTTCTTTGTTCTACCAGGGAGGAATGGAAGAAACCTATTTTGAATTCCAAATCTAAAAAAGAAGTCTTCTTAAAGTGTCCCCAAAGCAAATAGGAATCTAGTTCATTGTCACCATTTATGAATAATCGATTTAAAAATGTGTATCAGGATTTGGTTAAGTCTTGCCTGACAGAACTTAATAGACATACCTATCTGCTTATTCCTCCTCGGCCAGGACTCTGGGATTGCCATTTCTCATTTTATTTATTCCACTGAGTCAAGTTTTTCAATGGCAAGGGACAGTATGTCCCAGAGTCATGCACATTCAAGAGAGAACTATAACCAGCTCTTTTATGGGCAGTCCCTTATTATAAACTACCTCGGCAAGAGAATATTGACAAGGGTCAATATTGTGAACGGTTTCCATTTATATTTCAAATACCCAACTTTCAACCGGAACTCCAATTCATAATATTCCTTCCTCTTCCTCAGTGCCCAAGGTATTGTGGACCTAAAGCCCAGAAATTTGAAGAATGTTCAGAAACCCTGTATATTTATTGGTTCCATCTAATAAAACAGCCAAATCCTAAGAAACACACATTATGACAAAACAGGACAAACAGTCTCATAAGGTCTTACTGGAATGGAAGAAAAATTACCATTATAAAAAATCATAGGGAAAGAAGAAATCTATATTCTGGAATCAAACCATTGATCTGTTTTCAGTGCACATCCTCAAATACACCCCATGAGGTTAACAGTCTAAGCTTTTAACCACTTAACCATTTTGCTTATATTTGTAATTTATTGGCAAAACTGGGGGGGTGTTTGTTTGTGACTTGGTTATCTATATTTAAAACATTAGCTGAGATTACTTTTTGACAAGAACATGACTAGCCGAATCCTCACTATTTGTTATGAAGCTCTGCTCACTCTGGAAGGTGTAAAGTGGCCCTGTCCAGTCCCCATGTCTGCTGCTCTCTCACTTCTCATGAGATTTGTTGATAATCTTCAGTGTAACGTATGATGATACTTTAGTGAATTAAAATGCATGAGAGACAAGGAAGGCCATGGTTACAGGGTAAAAGGGTGAGGACATCAGAACACTCTGAATTCAATGCTGATTGGATAACCAATCTTTGATTTGCAGAGATAATCTACACAGTAGCCCAACGCAGCTTTTAAGTACTTTCATTACTGACTCATTTATTTGTCAAGATATTTTGCACTTCCTGTACTGCTGTGCCTTAGGTTGGTAGAATGGTCTCTGGAAACCAGTCTCTATCATATTAACCATCTAGGCTAGACTTTATCTTAGACAAGGAGCTGCAAATGTCAATTTGACTGAACAAAAGCTGGTAGTGAAGCAAAAACCCATCACTGCAAAGAACGGCTTGAAAATAAGCTGATAATCAAGGGCTTTCTTCTCCCATGCATGGTTTCAACTGTGTGCCACTTTTTAGTGTTAGTGGTAGGTGTGTGTCTGTGGCAGTGAGATAATGGACCACTGTTAAACCTGATTCTCTTCGGTGCTAGGAAAGTGACGCGCACGGTTCCCAGGGAGTCATCACACCAGGGCAGCGCCTGGGAGTGTCACTGATGGTTTTTATGGCAGATTGCTAAATCCCAGGCCCCTTGCTCAGATGTGTGGTGAGCCACATTCTCCACCAGTGAGACCCATCATTTCCTGTTTGGGGCAGCATCTATAGGAAGTAGGGTGAGATTCTAATGATGGTTTATGTCTGTGTTTTCAAACATTTGCACAATATACCACTAAAGGCTTAACATGGGGGCGGGGGGGGGGGGCGTCAGCCTAAAAAATAATGCTATCAACCAGCAGCAAACAAGTCAGCTCAAATGTTAGGTTAACGAGGAAAAGTTAAACAGATTTTTCAAATACACTTACAATTTACTGGCTTACAATCTCTTTTATTTAGCCATGTGGTTTACTTCTTACACGCTCACTTTCATACTCACTTTGAGTTAAAATATTTAATATGTTAATGCTTAAAAAAAGGCATGAATTATGTTTTTATAATTTGTTTTCCAGCAACTAGGAGAGTGCCTGACACTTAGTAGGTATGTGTTAGTTACTAAAAATATGAATTTCATTTAGGATTTAAGAATGTAAATAATTTCCTTTTTAATCTTGATTTTGCTCAGTGTTTAATAAAAGCTTGACTTCAAGGACTACTAAGGGAAGGCAATATAAATGTAAAAACCATAAAATATATTTTTGCATTCTACTATTTTAGAAGCATGAAGTGAATGAAAGCTTTAGCACTTTTTTCCCCTGCATATGAGACAACATATTTTGTATTTCACTCAAGGCTCTGCCAGTAAAAAGTAATGAAATTGTACCTTTCTAATGACATCTATGCAGCAGGGGTCTATTGCCTTGTGGATGGCACCAAATTATCCAAGTGTATTAGGAGACGAGGGCTTTTTCCTTTAATCCCTTCTTATTAATGAAGTGCATCGTGCTGCTCCCAGGAGAGTGCTGCTGACAGATATACAGAAAAGAGATCAGAGAGAAAAAAATGGAAGGACATAAATGAATTATACCCAGCCAGGAAGCAATGCCAACCATCTCTTCCCTATGGAAAAATACAAGCACCCCAAAACTTAAGATGGTCCCTACAAAGAAAATGTATATAGTTTGTCAAAAGAAGTGCAAAGAGTAAGAGTCATTTTTAGGTTTGGGGGCTTTCTTAAACTTTGGGGGACCAGAATTTGAATATATTTTTTCATTGTTGCAGTTGGCATTTTTTTCAGAGTCCTAAACTTTTACACTGGAAGGAAATATTTTCTGGTACCCAAATTGTTGCCTAAATGTAAGAGCCCTACACTTTGTTTCTACCATTTAATGCTTTTCATAAATTCTTACCCTTTCTGACTCTTCTAATGCAGTTAATAGGTACTAGCTGTCGCTCAGTCTCGAAAATGTTACAAAGAGATTAGAAATATTCGAATAACATATATATTGGCATTAAACTATCTGATTATTAGAGGTCTGATTCCAAATAGGACAAAATATTCTTCTTAGGGCAAGAAGCCAGGCAACTTACTTACTGGTTTAAATTCAATAAAGAGCAGAAAAATTCTAAAATCGAATAGCAAATTCAAACACTAAAATTAATCCTGGTGAGGCCCTTTGTTGCAGCATGTTGCTACTATCCCCACGTGTCATGAACGTTTGACAAATTGCCTTAGTGACAGTAGGAGCTCAAAAAAAGAGCCTTATCAGACAATATAAGCCTGATATAACTTCTCATTATAAGCCCTATAGAATGTGCAAATGCAGAATATCTTATACCTGAAAGTAATTTTGCCTTTCTTAATATGTTTATGGCACCAAAATTATTAGGAAGATGTGACTACTATCTGGAAAGTGTAATGAACTAAACTCACTTTCTTTACCACCAATTTTGTGTGTTTGCATTGGTAGGGTAATACTTTATAGATCACCCCAAAATAACAGTTAACTTTTGAAATTCATAGTTCTCTGAAAAACATAGAAGACATTTAATTCAGTGCTCAAAACCTGGGGCCACTCACTCTTGCAAATGACCATATCCTATGAAAGCAGTTATAGTGTTACCCATGCATGGTAAAATCCAAGAGCTAAAAAATACACCTAATTTATATAACCCATGAGAATATATTTTTAGATTCTCTTCAGGATTAATTAAATAAACAGGCAGTTTATGAAAATATAATTGTTTATCACTTTTATGACCCAAATCACAATTGTAATTCATGATAAACTGGTGAGAATAAACTGAACATATGGTCATATTCACAATTATTTATTAACTGAAATGTTACTCCAACATCAGAGCTAATGTTGAGATTTAAACTGTAATGTCTAATATTTGGAATAATCTATTAAGTATCAGCATTGTGGTTGATTTCCATGAATTATGTTGTATCTCATATTACTAAATCTGTGCAAATAAACTTTTACTGTTTAAAAGGTAGGCATTGCATTTGATAATGTTTGAAAATTCATTCACAGTTTTTCCAAGTTAGATCTTAAGAGCATCCTTTAGAATGACCCAAAGACTTAGCTATTTGAGTATAATGAACACCAAATGAAACGGTGGTGGGATCTATATAATGAAAGGCATGTTTCGAAAGGCTGCAAAGTATACACTATAGTGGGCCCTGATGTACACAGTGAAAATTGTGTTTAGTGGGCTTACTTCTAAATGTTCACCTCCATGCAGAATAGGCCATTGAAGATCAGCTGTCATTCCAGGGAGTCTAAAAGTGAAGACCTTAACAACTGTGACTCAGATGAGGCTGGTATTGCTAAATCCATCCTCAGGGCATTTGGCAGATTCTAGCAACCCAGATGGATAATGTAGACACCATAAGTACTGGGACACTCCCTTGGGTTCTTAGTTCGAGGGGCTCCTCAATTTTGAGAGGTCATAGGCTCCCTAGGGGAGAATTAAGGATCATCATTTTTGTAGTGTGTAGTGTGTACATCGGATGAGTAGTGAATGGTGCCTTCAGAACCCAATGGATATGTACCTCTCTTACAGCATGTGTCAGGATTCGCCAATATAGCAATAGTAGTATTTCACATTGTAGTGAAATAGTTTGCATAGGTATCTGTCTCCCCTACTAGGTTCTAAACTCCTTAAGGACTAAGATGGTATTTCATTTATTCCGTATCCCGCCCCCCTCTTCCTCAGCATTGAGCACCAAGGCTTGACATCTTGCTCAATATGTGCTCATTGCATGAATGAATAAAGAACTTAAGGAATACTTCACAATCATTAGGAAATACTACAAAGCACAATACCTCAATCCAGTTGGTTTTTGCTATTGTGTAGATGTGTACTAAATATGTGAATTCTTATAGTTCCATTTAGGAGACTGAAATTAGCTCAAACCAAACATTAAAGAAAAATCAAAGAAAACATGCACAGAAAGTATAAAACACTAATTGGATTTCTAAAATTTATACCTAATGAGTAGGCAACAAGACATGTTTTCATTGCTATATTTATACAATGGCCAGATGTTAGATGAAATTTAGCTCAATGAGTATTTCAGCAAGAAAAGTATTTTAACAAGCATGGGAAGCTAGAGATATAAATGTCAGCCTGATTTTAGATAATTATCCTGCTTGGAAAATGTCCAAAACAATATGTCACCTGAATAACTCTTACTATTTTTTTTTTCATTTTTCTACCTCTTCATTCCTCAGGTTTAAGGAGACATTGAGAACTCTAGAAAGCTGAGTTGAGTTTACCCTATACATAGAAACCTCTGAGAAACCATGGCACTGATTTTTGAAAGCTTTATGCATAGCATAGTTATAGCACATGGCTAGTATTCAGTAAAAGCATTGGTGGATGGATGGATGGATGGATGGATGGATGGATGGAGTGAATGGATGAGTAAATGCAAGAAACACTCCAATCTGGAGATATGAAGTTCATCTGTGAACAGATGGCAATCATAGCCTGTATTCCTTCTTCCCTTATGAACCATGGCCATGGGTCAGAAAGGTAGAGGAGAAATGCATGGATTAGAATAATTTTCAACTATGAGTACATATATGGGGCTTTATAATTTCTAAATCTTACTCTCAATCACTTAATCTTTATTAAACGGGGTAACCATTATCATCATTTTCATTTCCAAAGATGACAAAAACCAAGTGTCAATGAGATTTAGTAAATTACCCAAGATTATACCCAAGAGTAAAGTAAAAACTAAGGGCACCTAGATGGCTCAGTCTGTTGAACATCCAACTCTTGATTTTTGCCTCAGGTCATGATCTCAGAGTCGTGGGATAGAGCCCTGCATTGGCTCTGTGCTGAGTGTGGAGCCTGCTTGCGATTCCGGCTTTCCTTCTCCCTCTGCCCCTCCCCACTCATGCTCAGTAGAGCAAAAATTGGATCTCACATTCCAGTTAATCCCATTTCCCTAAATTATTTCCCTAAATCACACAAAATTCTTCCATTTCTCCCATTAATCTCTCAGTTTAATTTCCCATCACCCATGTTTCTTTAAATGGCAAGAAATATATTCTATCCATGCTAGAAGAAATCCTTCTGTACAACGCCAACAAAGGGCAGTATATTAAGTACTACAGACCTGGAGTATCGCAGACCTTAGAAAAGAGTGTTGGGGCATCTGGCTGGCTTAGTCAGTGGAACATGTGACCCTTGAGCTCAGGGCTGTGAGTTTGTACCCCACATTGGGTGTAGAGATTACTTAAAATCTTGGGGAAAGAAATAAAAGAAAGAAAAAGAAAATGGGGAAAAAAAGAAAATGGGGATACTTGGGATAATTTCAGACTTTTTTCATTGAAAAAGAAGGAAAAAGAATATGGGGATACTTTGGATAATTTCAGACTTTTTTTTTCATTGATATTTTTCCTTTTTTAAAAAAAAAAGATTTATTTATTTATTTATTTATTTATTTATTTATTTATTTATTTATTTGACAGAGGGAGAGAGAACACAAGCAGAGGGAGCAGCAGGCAGAGGGAGAGGGAGAAGCAGATTCCCCACTGAGCAGGGAGCCCAATGCAGAGGCTCGATGCCAGGACCCTAGGATCATGACCTGAGCCAAAGGCAGATGCTTAATCCACTGAACCACCCAGGCACCCCTGATATTTTTCCTTTTGAAAATATTATAAAGATCACTATTTGAGGTATTTTTCACTTTGTCCAGGAAAGAGAATCAGAGATTAATTGTGAAGTCACTGATAAGGTCTTCTACATTTCAATAATAATAACAATAATAGCTTTTTCAGTGATTGTACACTTACTGTGCACCAGACATGCACTTCACACTTGTGTATGTATTCCTCATAGAAACCTTATGAAGAAGGTATTGCCATTATCCCCATTTTACTGGTGAAGAAACAGGTCTAAGGAATGCAAGTAGCTTGTTCAAAGCCGAATAGTTACAAAGTGGTAAATGTGGGATTTGAACCCTGGCAGTCTGTCTAGACTATTCTGAGCACTGCCCTGTGTTGTATCTTCCCTGTGGTACTGTAGGCTTCCAATTACTCCAACATTCATATCTGCTTTTTCCAAGCCTTTGACTTTTCATATCCAATAGAGATTGCAGTGTGTTTAAACTTCTCATTTGTTCCCGACCTCACCTCTCATTATCATTTTGACCACCTTTGAAGCAATTATGTAAATATTCAAGTACAAATGCTACAAAGATAAATCGGCTAAATTTACAAAATGTTCTTGAAAGGGACTTCGAAGGACCAAGAAAACTCTTTCTTTACTGAGCAGGGCTTATGACAGACATCCCTTACACAATATACCTTCCACTATTTAGCTTCAATTTCCTGGCTATTAAAATAATAAAATAAAATAAATTGTAATAAGGGAATCAATAAAATGGTGTTTGGAAATAGTCTGAGATTACCCTAGATCAGACTATAAGGTTTATATTTTGGGGTTTTCTGTTGTTTTTGTTTTTTAAGATTTTATTTATTTATTCACCAGAGACAGAGAGAGAAGCAGAGACACAGGCAGAGGGAAAAGCAGGCTCCCTGCCAGGAGCCCGATGCGGGACTCGATCCCGAGACCCTGAGATCATGCCCTGAGCTGAAGGCAGACGCTCAACCACTGAGCCACCCAGGAGTCCCATGTTTACAGTTTTGGTTCTTCTGTGTGTTTTGTTTTTATTTTAGTCAGGGGGTGGGGGGCAGGGGGTGGTGTAGGCAGAGATAGAGAAAAACCCTGAGATCATGACCTGAGCCGAAATCAAGAGTCAGACACTTAACCGACTGAGCCACCAGGCACCCTTACAGGCTGCATTTTTTTTAAAATAAGATAAAATAAAAGTTATTTTGAGCGGGCTAAGTTGTAACATCGTTACAACGGCAACAGCTTTGGGAAGTAATTGAATAGAATAACCGCGGCCAGTACTTTCCCTTTCCTGCAAAGACAGAGGAGAAAGATTTTCGTGCACAAAACAGAACTGAACACACACCGCGCACCTCCGTGTTTGCAGAAGACAGGATTGCAGGTTGAGTCCCTAAATATTTTGACTCAGACTCTCAGAAGACAACAGTCTTTTGGAATATAATGATGTATACCCAGCGACTATGAGAAACCATTTGATTCAATTTCAGGCTCCCATAGGGGAAAGAGGAAAAACAGGGCAGAGGGAGGGAGCGTGGGCAGGAATCCCACAGTCACAGCCAAGTAAGGGTGGGGGGGCCTGCTAGTACTCCTGCCCACCCCCCGCCCAGCACAGAAGTTGCTAGCATAGCAGTTGCCCCTTGCGCAGAAAGTCCCTGTGCTAAGTCAGCACATTCCTGGCATCCTATATTGAATCAGTGCCCCAAAGAGAACTGGACTATGCTTTGTCCTCCATAGACTTGAGCCCCCATCTCAATTTTAATTGTCAAATGTCAGGCCAAAGGGAAACAGGCTCCTCCCATGGAATAAAAGTGCATCTTGATTTTCAGCAAGGAACGCAGGATGAAAGCAGGATCTCCCCATTTCCCTCAAGAAATCTAGCCTCCAAAATGTATTTCTTTGAAAACGGAAACTTAGAAGCCTAAATCTCAGCACATGGCTTCTAGAAATGATTCACCACATTAACCTACTCCAGGATTTCAATGTCAAAACTTATCACAAAGGATGTAAGCTTTATCTTGTTGTTTTAAAAGCCAATCTCATGGAAGCAGTTGCAGAAACAAGGAAGAATGACAGCAGCTGAGATTTCTCTGGTGACCCGCAGTAAGAAAGAGTGGAGAAAAACTGATACAGATTATTCAGCCCTGTGGTGTTGGTACATTGTGGTTAAATCATTCATATTCTTTGAACTCTAATAAAAAATTCTCATCAAACAATGATGACATTTTCATCTCATCAAAATTTAATCACAAGAGTATTGTAATTCTGATTTTCTTCACCTCGGTTCAAATTGAAAGTAATTGTCAGACGTCATTTTAATTCTAACCATTACATCCCTTCTTACATGTTCCCCCTCACATTATCATGGCCCATTTTGTTCTCTAAGAAGCATGTCATTTTTTTTCTATTATTCAAGCAGTTAAAAAGAACTTTGTCACCTACTTACAAATAGTACACTTAAGGCTCATTTTAAAAAGCATTTGAGATAACAAATTAACATGAATGGAAAATGTTTCCTTGAAACACTGAGAGACACAAGGGGTAATAAATTCTGACTACAGAATTGTTTGATGTTGGAAAAATACTTAATTGCCTGAATTCTTGAGCTTTTCAAAAACTAATTTTTTTTTTTTCCTTAGCAACCCTCCGAACGACGGGCTTAAAATGCACAAAAGCAGAGAGGTAAATATAAGCTTGCTGAATTTTCTTCCATTGACACTTTGGAAAAATAACTCTGCTTCACCCCAGTTGAGACAGAGAGGCGGCTCCCTCCTGGAAGCAGCAAAGGAGTCCTGCTGGCTACATCCAGGTATATATGGAAATCTAGCAACAAAACCCAAGAGGACTGTAAGATTTGGGATACCAGGTGTGTTGTATTTTCTGTTTCCCATAAGAAACATGTATCACTGTCAGAATCAGGAAGGGAAAAAAATGAATGACATATTTAGAAAGACATAAGGGGGTCTGACTGGAATGTATGGGTCAGAGGGCCGTACAGAAGATACATAATGTGGAGCTTATGGGAATCATTCTCATAGCTGCATCTATGTCAAAGAGCAGAAAGGTCCAACCAAGGCAAGGATTCTACACTCAAATTCTTATGGGGTAAGCAGGCCAGCAATGGGATGGAGTCCAGAAGGCCTTTGGGGAGACTGGGGCCAATTGGGACAAACTCAGCTCAGCAGATTTTTGTCATCTGGCAACTTGGGTCCCATATGTTCTGATCGTCTAATATTTTAGACAAACTTAATATTTCAAATTATGCATATGAAGTCTCAAAATCTGAAATGTTGGCCAATGTGTTGGGGTTTTTTTGTTTTGTTTTGTTTTGTTTTTACTATAGAGACAAAGAACATAAGATTGGACCAGGCTCAAGTATCACTAATTTGAGACTCTTACTCTAAGGCCTCTTGGACATCTTTATTTATATTCCTCACACACCTCAAACTGAATGTGTCCCAAACTGAACTAATTGTCTCTTTTTCTCCTAGTCTGTCTCTCCTCTTATATGTCCGAACCACAGAGTGTCTAGACCAGAACCTGTCAGCCACATGTTCATTCCCCATCATTTGCCAAATTGAAGATCTCATTCCTCCTTGCCTCCATCCTTACTGCTTCTACCTTGGTTCAGGTCAAGGCAATAGTCACCTAAATCATTGCACTACCCTCCAAACCCAGTGGTTCTCAACCAGGGGTAACTTTGTCCCCCAGATGATAACTAGCAGTGTCTGTAGACATTTTGGTTGTTAGAGCTGGAGGTAAACTTCTGGCATCCAGTGGGAAGATGCCAGGGATACTTCAAAACATCCTACAATGCATAAGATAGGCCTCTACCCCCACCAAGGAATTATTTGGCTCAATATGTCAATAGTGCTAAAGTTGACAAACCCTGCAACTGGTCTACCTATCTTCCATCTTGCTTCCCTCCAAGCAAGAGGAATAATTCTCTCTTTAAAAAAAAAATTATATATATATGTATTTATTTATTTATTCATGAGAGACACAGAGAGAGAGAGAGAGAGAGAGAGAGAGGTGCAGAGACACAGGCAGAGAGAGAAACAGGCCCCATGCAGGGAGCCTGATGTGGCACTCAATCCCAGGAGCCCAGGATCACGCCTGGGGCCAAAGGCGGTGCTAAACCGCTGAGCCACCTAGGCTGCCTGGAATAATTCTCTTTTAAAAATGAAATCACATTTCAGAATTATCTTTTAAAAGTTATCTTTAAATGAAATCATTGTCTTTTAAAGGTTATCTTTTAAAAATGAAATCACATACCTCTAGAAAAATCTGGGAGGTTTATTTTTCTATCCAAATTCCCACCCATATGTTTTTGCAACAAGAATCCTTTTGCTCCAGAGAAGGATGGGTCCTCAGCTCCAGGGAGTCAACTTTTATTATGCTTATCCAACCAGAGTGATTTGATTGCCCTCCCTATGATTGGTTTAGGAAAGGGCCTGAGAATAATTTGTGTGACATCATCTGAGAAAATATTCTCTACTCTTCAAAGGAGGCAGTGATAGATTTATTTCCCAGATGGCCATAATAACTCCTGCCATTCTTGTTTATGTGTACCTTTGCAATATGACTTCACTGTTCTTCAAATCCTTTTCTTATCCCTTGGATTTGAGCTGTTCCTGTAACCCACTTTCACCAATAGAATGTTGCTGGGTGGTTTTGTGGGCTTTTGGAGGCTAAGCTTTAAGGTGCCTTGTAGCAGCTCTCACTTCTTCAGAACACAGCCTCAAGACTGCCGTGTGAAGGAGCCCAGTCTAGTCAACTGGGAGAGACCACTTGGAACAGGGAGGCCAGCTATCCCAGTCATCCCAGCTGAGGCCCCAGACAGGTAAGGGAGCTATCTTACACTGTCCAGCCCCCATTAAGCCACCAATTGACTGCAGAAGAATGAGTGAGTCTAGGACAGAACAGCAGAAGTTCCCAGCTAAGCCCAACCCAAACTACTGACTCACAGACTCATTAGCACCTAACATGGTGATTGTTACAGGCCATTAATTTTGGATGTGGTTTGTTCTGCCTCAATAAATAACTGATCCAAAGACATGAGGAAGGAACGTGGCCTTTCCCTCCTTCTACCCTTTGGATGCTATTGTGTGAGGAAGCAATATCTGGCTTTTTTAGCCATTCTGAGAGACATACCTAGCACATCAAGGAAAGCAGAATAGAAGGAGAAGAGTCTGATGCTGCCCGGTATCACTGAGCTGCTGAATTAACCTCCCTACCTCTAGACCTCTTGTTATGGGATAGAACATAATAAAGTTCCCTTATTATTTAAGCTATTTTCATTTAATCTTTCTCTTACTTGCAGGGAAAAGTGTCCTTCCTTGGAATTGCATTATCCTGAGGATAAAACTAAAGTCTATTCATTATCTGGTCTCTGCTCATCCTCTAGCTTCATCTCTTGATTCTCCCCACCTTGCCCCTCACTCTGACTGGCACATTCACCTTGAATTTCTTCAGTTCCTCAAAGGAGCTACATTCTCCCTATCTTGCTTGGGGCCTTCACATATCTTATGTCCTCTGACTGGAGCTCTGTGAGCCCCAGAACCACAGTCATCCCAGCTGAGGCCCCAGACAGGTAAGGGAGCTATCTTACACCGTCCAGCCCCCATTAAGCCACCATCATACCATCATACCAAGTGACATACCATCACTCTACCTTTCACTTCAAAATAATTTAGTGGTGTTTTGTAACATTTATATTAATAGTTCTACGAAGTTTGCTTACCTACAACATCGGGCTGGCCCCTCTGTCCAGTTCCCCTCTCCTCCTAAAGGCAATTACTTTAATTTCTTTTAACTAAATATTTTGGCAATTGCTTCTATGTCTCTAAATAATAGATTTGTACTGCTACTTGCTTATTTTTTTTTAGTTTGAGGTTTTAGACATTGGTCTATGGACTTGCCACTATTAAAGCAGATTCATCGTCTTCCCTTCTGTTTCGAACACACAAATACATATACAGTCATGCTCTTTACACTTGAGTCATGAATTGCTATACTTTCTTTGCTTTTCTTCCATTTTTGTTGTTTCCCTTGAGGTTAATAATAATCTTTCAGAGTTCATTTCTTCATTTTGTATGTATTTATCGGTTTAACTCCAAACCCTTCATCAGTTTTCCAAATCTCCTCTTAAGATGTTGAGACATAGCAGGCATTCTCTCAATGGCACCTTTATGAAAAACCCTTTTCTATAGCCTTCTGCGGGATCCAGCCTGGACTGCTGGAGCTCCTTAACTGGTAAGTTTCTGCCACCCCAGGACCTCCCTACACCATCACCTTGGGAATTCTCTCTGCCTCTCTCCCGTGTCTCTCCTATTCTCTACCTTCCTCTTCGTCATTGTTGTCATTGCCGTCTATTTATCCTGACAATTGATTATAGTCTGGGAATAGAAATTTTGAAGGCTTCTGGAAGGTGAGAAATATGATGCTATTGTTATACTGATTCTCTCTCTCTCTCTCTCTCTCCTTCTCTCCCTGCTCCCCTCATCTCCCACGCATCCCTGCCTTTTTCCTCAGTTTATAGGCACATCAATTTTCTCCAGCACATTGATATTTTGTAAGGATATGTCTTGCACCTATTTTAATCCACTTTATTTTGTTGCCAGGCATACAATGAGCTTTTTCCGTCTCAAACTCAGATCCTTCAAGTCCAGTATATTTACTTGAATTGTCCCTTACATCCACTTTTCCCTTTTGTCTTTTTGAATCTCCTATGATTCAGATATTGCACTTCCTGTACTACCACATCAGATGCCTAGTTATCCTTGACTATCACTCACATTTAAGTCTGGGGACCAAATCCTCCAAACACAAGTGTAGCTCCTGAGCTGTGAACTTCACTGTAAGGTGACTTGACTTGGCAGCTTAGGTGAGGAACCCTGGATATCCCCATCTTTGGCTCTCTGTGCCAAGGCTGGCCAGATTATCCAAAGTATGTTCTTCAGTCTCCTGCATGGAAGTTGAAGGCCTGGCTGGTCAACGTCTGCAGGCTGAATGCAAAAGGGCTGGGAGATGATCTCAACATCCGGTATTGTACACATTCATTTAATCTATTTCAGTATGGTAGCTCCATCCTCAACTTACCTCAGTCTCTCTCTCTAGAAAAAGTACACCATCCTTCTCTTGCCAGGGCTATTGATTGTTGAGATCTAGGAAGCTGACAACTTCAAAACCAACTTTCAACCAACCCCCCTCATTTGAGCCTTTCTGATGCTCCCTCTCCTACAAATTCCAGGCAGTACCCATCTCTGAACTGTGGGTCCCACGTACATTGAGTGGGATTCAATCTCCCACTTCTGCTGAACCATCATTCTCTCATCCATCTGCTTTCCAGGTTACAAAATTTTGTAGTATTGCTTACTTTTCTCTTCTTCCTTTCCTTTGGGGCTTAAGACTTTTAAAAATCACTTTAGAATTGTTTTATGGGGAACTTGGCAGGGAGTTAAAGCGTTTAATCTTCCATCTTTGCACAGAAATCCTCAAATCCCTTCTGTTCTTTGTTTAACAACGTTACTTCCTCTGAACCCCCTTGAGCCCATGTTAGGTGCCTCTGCCGAGTCTCCCCCTTAAAGCCCTGTGCTTCTCCCATCAGGCATGTAGATGTGGGTGTGGATGGGACCAAACCACAAATTTATTTTTGTCTCTCTCTGTCCCCTTAAGCTTTTATTCAGTGGAGATAATCTTCCCCATCCCTGGAAGGAAAGTTGGCAGATCCCCACAATTTCCTACTTGTTCACATGAAAGAGTCAGCTCTGTGATTGCTTTAATTCACAAAACTAGATTGACTAACTAGAATGTTTTCTGCCCAAAATATTAGGCAATCCCTCAACCTTCAAAGTTAAGAATGCTCTCTCTTTCCCTTGCTGAGTTCTACAGTTGGCAGCTGCCAGACTTCCATGAAGGGGGTGTGATCAGCTTCTGCCCTGTGTGTCCCTGATGCCCCTTTTCTCTTTTGACAGCAGCTCACGTGGCTGTGGGTAGAGGGCAAAAGTAAGCAGAATTGCCAGATTTAACAGAGAAAAATACTGGTTAGGTAACTTTGAGCTCTCTGGTCTGGCAAATGATCATTGCTGACTTTTTCCTCATAGGTCATGGTTTTGTCTTGTTTTGATTTTTAATTCTTTGGGATTTCCATCCCCAGGGACTCCTCACCTGCAAATCTCAAGCTGAGCTAAAGGGGATGTGTTCTGTTTGGCAGGCCTGCAGTCAGCTCTCCACTTCTGGTTAGCAGCAAAACAGATGGTTCCAGCCTGGCTCTTTTTCCCATAGGAAGCATTCCTACATCTTCTATTCTGGCAAACTCCGTGCTGACCCCTGCACCGCATGAAAGCAACTTTCATCGCCACTCTGTCACCTCTGGATTCCTATGTCAGAGCTAGACCCCAGTCTAAGGTGGCCCCCATTCTCATAACACACAGCAAACTCTCTGAGCGATCATAGTAAAGGCTTGAGGTGAAGAAAGTCTCTTCCCACCCTACCCCTAGGGGCAAAAATTGGGGGCTTATAACACCAACTTCTCCAAGGAAATCCCTCTTTCTGCTCAACAGACTTGCATCTCTCACAGCCTTTAATCAGGCAAGGGATCCAAAATTTAAGGAATGAATTCCAGTGTATTTATTAATAAATTATGTGTCAAGGAGAACCTGTTTCAGGTTGACTTTGTTTTCTTATGCTTATTATATAAATGTCTTAGTCAAAACAGAAGCAGAGAGAGTTCATATTCAAAATTCTTTTTATTTGGTTACTTGTCTATCTCTACCCCCTGGTTCATAGAACTCAGGATAATAGAACCTAGCACATATCAATCTGTAAGTATTTTTGGTTGATGAATGAATGAATGAATGAATGAATTGGTTATTACTGGTTTTCAACAAGGGGCTGTAACACAACAAATGGTTATTATTTCTCCCCTCTCTATCCAGCAGAGGTACCAGTTTTGACTTCAATTTGCAGTTGTAAATTAAACAGAAAAACCAGAAATGTTAAGTCTTAAGACAAGTTACCGATGAAAATCTTTAAAAGTTCTTTTTAAAAGATTTTGACATGAGCTCAATAATCTACTTTCAGTGGTTCAGAGGTTGTCCTTGATAAGGAGTCAAATGAAATACTCAACTGGGGAATATTCCAACACCATTTTTCTGTCAAAATACAATAGCTTTGTCTCATTTTTATGGAGAAATTGAAACTAGATTAACAGAAAATTAACTTGGTCAGGCCTCTTATTTATTTGTTCCAGCCAAGTGAAACATGAAAAGTAAACAAATTATATCCTATTCTAAAATTCTATGATTCTATGATATGAATAGTGGAAAAGAGGCTGGACTTTTCAAATAATTCCAGCAATAATTTTGCAATTTCTAGTTATAAGCATTTGGAACATATTACATTCAAATTTCTGTACTGAATCATTCCCACATTAATACCAAATTTAATTTTCGTTATTCAAAAAGAAGCGTAGAAGTTTACGGAGAATTACAGAGAAAATTTTGGGTCACATATAATTTACCTGATGTAAATATCACCTAAAATGTATTTTTTCCCCTAACCTATTATTATGGAACTTATGAGTATCATACATATGCCCACTTGCTTCCTAAAAGGATTTGAGGTGGAATTCAATAGATATCCAGTTACACAGGAGAAATATAAGAAATAACAAAGGATGTAGACAGAGTGATGCTTGTATATTTTGAGCCCAAGATGAGGTTTTGCTATACTTAAACACGAAATTTAGCTCTAAAATTTCTGATATTAAGTCAAAAGAAGAAATGTACTGGCCTTTATTAAATCTGCCATGATGTAAAAGGAAAAATACCAGCTCATTGAGGGTCACTATTTTAGTTTTTGTACTAAAATCCAGGAAAAATTTATCCTATGAGTCTTTATGAAATAATAGCTAACATAGATTGAATGTCTATTATATGCCAAGCATTATCCTAAACTCGTTATATGTATTAATAATTTAATCATCACAACAGCACTGCAAGGTAGATTATTATCCCTGCTTTCCAGGTGAGAAAAGCAAAGTTACAGAGAGATAAGTCACCCATGGTAACAGTTGAGAAAAAGCAGCCCTAACCTGGACCCTCAAAGCTCCTGCCCCTGACTGCCACACTGCAGAAAATCTTCATCGATGGTTCCACAGACGACTCTGAAGGTCTCCATTTCGTAAATCAACACTCAGTAGAAGCCAGGGGCATAATATTGAACTTAATGAAAGCATTTGCACCATTAAAACTTAGCTAATGGAACTATTGGAACTTTGCCGAAGACACACAAATTATTCATTACTCAGTGTACTATAGGAGTAGAGAACAGCAAACCTACAGGAATAAGGATAATGATTATAACTCACATGTACTAAGTGCTTACTACTGAGCAGGCACTGTGCCAAGTGGCTTAACTGTGTTATATAATGTAATCCTTGATCAATCTTATAAAAGGAGGTTAACTATTTACCTATTCACTCAAAACTGTTGATCATATACCTTCTATGTGATGGATACCCTAAACAATGAGTCACGATGGTAAACCAAAGAGTATAGAGGTAGCTAACACGAATTAAATCATGAAAAATATACACATAAGCACAAAGAGAAATGTGGTGAAGAAAAGATCACACATTGTGACATCATTTACAAGGAGATTGGTCATAGTCTGGGAGGGCTTCATCATGGAAGTGGCATTTGAAATGATAAGCAACTGCCCAACGTCAAGAACAATTAAGGGAGAGAGCCGGGATTCAAAAATCCAGACATCTGTCCCATGTGAGATCATGCTTTTAGCCCTTGTAGGGGTTATGCTTCTACCCCTGGAAGGTGTTTCTCTTAGGCATTCTTTGAGAGCTAAAACATCAGTCAGCTCAAAACGGAGTCCTTCAAGGGTATCTAGCATGCAAACTGTAGGTGTCCTAGAGGTATTTGAAAAAGACCTCTCTCCATTTGAAGTTGCTTTGTTTTTTCATTTAATTTTCACAAATTCAATGATACACATTGGCACTAAAATAAAGAAACAAATGTACATTTAAGCCTATGAACAACTATATCCTGCATTCCCCACTGAGAACATGTCCTGGAAGGCAGGTGGAACAGGTGACAGGAGCCAACTCTCTCTGTCACCTCTACTCTGTGAACCTCTCCAGTGAGTGAGAGCCTCTCATGGTGAGAGCCGGGCTCTGGGGTTTCTGCACACTTTTCCTAATCATAAGCCACATTTCCTAAACATGTATGGTCCTTGCCATCTCCATGGCCAAGTGCAGACCTTCCTGCCCTCAGTCTGTCCCTCTCCTACCCTTCAGCCAAGCAGATTCCTTGAGGCTCTACTCCAAAGCTCACTTCTCAGCACTGTCCACACTGCATCCACCTCAGGCTGCACAGAGTTGCTGGGCTATATATCAGTTCCCCGGCCAGATCTTGAGTTCCTCGAAGGCATCATCAAGGCTTTAGTTTCAGATGTGTATCTTCCTAATGTCCAGCAGATAGTAAGTCTTCAGTATATTTCTGTGAATTGCTGAATGAAAATTTAGTTAAGCTGATAAACTGTTTCTCCAGGGGACTCGTCCTCACACAGACCAGTGAGATAGTATTTGACTGCAGTAGGCACGTTGACATTGAGCTTTCTGTTCCCATTCAGAAAAGATTTCAATGTTTAAAGGAATTGTCCGTTTATTAACGAGGCTCTGGGTCAGAAGGCTCACCAGCCAAACCCCAGGCTCTGATCAGATCCTGAGAGACCACATGTACCAAAGTATTCCCCACATAGTGGGCTGGGCAGACCCTAGACTCCATCCCCACCCCACCCCAGGTGGCAGTATGTGAGGGGCAAGCATTAGAAATGACAAAGAAATGCCTAGGAGCCAGGGGTGGAGATTTTGGAGTTTGTGACAAGAATGGACACTTTGTGATGAATTTCATCCTTAGGAGATCCCCATCCTAATCCTCCAGAAGCTGAGGTTTAAAGAAACACACCAAAGGTCAAGCTATCCGGTCTCAAAGACAGAGAGAGAGAGAGCTGGGACATAACCTTACTGAGCATCTTAATTCCCCTCACACTTGGCCGAGGGGAGGGTGCCATCCTCCCCCAGCTGCTAGAAGCTGAGATGGTGAGTGAGTGGATCCTCAAGGTGGAGAAAGTGTGGCAGAAAATCGAGGCTGGGAATCTTGTTTGTCTTTTATTTACCCCCAAACCCTGATGCTGCTGAGTTAGAATCCAAGAACTTGACTAGTCCTCAAGCCCCAAAATCCTTGTAATTTACCCTAATTCAGAGATACTCTCAATCTAGCCTGGCTAGGGTAGGGAATGCAAAACAGAAGGGGAGGGAAACCAGAAGGGGGGCTGGCACAGAGAGCTTCCTGTACAAGGTCCAGGAAGGAAGACGCAACCAGTGACCTGCAGACTAGATCTGTCCCTCCCACATGGTATGTTGACCAATAAAATATTGGCTTGCAAGTTTAAAAAAAAAAAAAGTTGCCAACACTGGAACTAAAGAAACATTTTGTAAGCTTCTCCTTAAAAAATTGAAAATAAAACACCCCTAAATCCCATCCTCACAGGCAGTCAAGGGCTGGAGTTTAGTAGCTTATGCTCCCTCTGGATGATCTATGTCTCTGGACACAGAGGTATGCTCTCCCCACTCCATACCGTCTCTTCCACCAGGTCCCCTTGACTTCTGAATGTCACTTCCCAGATTCCTGGAGGCATATGAGATTGCATTTCCCATGGCTAGGGAGCAGTGAGGCAAGGCTTCGGGCAGTGAGTCAGAGCAAGCTCTAGTGCTACTAAAGAAATACATTAATTAGTGTTGGGTTTTGTCTTTATCCCCTATGTGGGAGAGCACTTGTGGAATTGATTTGCAGGTGCTACACATAAATCTAAGGGCAAAATGAAGCCAAGAAAACAGAATTCCTTTCAGGGATTGCTGTCCTAAATGAGACAAGAAGAAATTATTAAATGTGCCAGGGGGAGAGGTAAGAGGAAGAGAGGAAGAAAGCAGGATGAGAGCTGGTAGGTAGGTGGAGGAAGCCCGTTCCCTAGGATATGAGTCCTCTCAGTGACCCAGCACATCTGCCAAGACCCCACCCACTACCAGAAAGGCATGAGTAAAAGAGACAGAAAGGGAGTGAGGAAAGGAGGAAGGAAGAGAGCAGGGGGGCAAGAAGGTGAGCTAGCTAGATACGGGTTTCTTCCTGAAACTGGTGCAGTCACTGTATTCTAAATTAAGGGTTTCACTAAACCCAGCAGGAGCAGCATCAACACTAGAGGGGTCCAGAGATAGAAAGACCCCCAAAAGACAGCTGTGGGGGTTTGCAGAAATTACAGTAAGAGTTCTGGACTCTGAAGACCTGGGAGGTAGTGTTTCAAGCCAAGTTAAGCAGGTTTCAAAGATACGGAGCATCCATCCCAACTGACATACAGGTCACACTAACCAATGTATCACCCCAAAGGAAGACTATCTACTCCCCTCTCAGCCTCAAGGTGGGTCACAAGGTGGGCTGCAGGGATGACAAAATCAGTAGGCAATTATTAAACATTAAAACACAGTCTCTAAACAACTAGTTCCCAACATTATATGAAAAAAAATTAGTAATATTAGAAACCTTTAAGGTATAATCCCCCCACTGACACACACATGTGCATGCACATACACACATGCATACACACACACATTCCTTCTCTAAAAACAACATGTTGGTACCAACATGTGTTGGTACCAACAACCACATGTATCTTGATATTGTGACAAACTTATCCACATATATTCTAGAAGGATTATAATGACTGTGGGGAAATAAAAAAAAAGGAAAAGAAAAAGAAAAAGAAATCAGATGTAGGATAATTGCACTACTGGTGATCTCGTGGGATTTACATTCTAATTTTTTCACTTTTCAACTCTTTTGAGAAGACATTCCCCAGAGGCCAGGTGTTAAGGATCAGAATGTGACTAACTGACAGTCAAAATGATGTTGATGACAATAAGCAGCAATAGTAATCAGAAGAAATAACTGTGCTGATAGTAATAATCCTGGAGGTGCCATCAGAGCAAAACGTTGCCATGGCAACAGTGAAAATGAGGGTGGGGGGAGACATAGGAAATCTTTTACAATAGAATGCTGGGTTCTTGCAACTTCTAAGAATGAGCTCATATATTGTAGTATCCTAAATAAGATTCAGATAAACAGGAACCTTTTACGATTATACACAACAGAGTTACGGACAAAATGGCTTGCCAAGATCAGAAAGGATGTGCTGGGGTTGATGGGCTGGGATATTTGCCCTCAGGTTCTGCCTCAGAGAAACAGCTGCACAACATCCTTTTAGAGAGAATTCAGACCAGCTGCACAATAAGGAATATACACAACAAAATGAAAATGTTCCAAGTGTGGTGTTTCTTTTCCATCTCCACAGCTGTCCGGACAGTTCAAGTTTAAGTGTAACACACACTGCTCTTTAAGGCATAAGAGAGGAACTTCTCCAGTCCTATGATGGAAATGCGAATGCTTATAAAAATCACTCCAGCTCCTTCCAAAAACATAAACAAAATCTTGATGCAGAAAGAAGTAAGAACAACTATCTAGATCGCTTTTGAGCTTGGCCATGCTACCTTCGGGGTATCTGTTGTTTAAAAACATTCATCACAGTGTCATACAATTATATATGAAATCATTCTGCATGTTAGGCCACACCCTGGCCAATACTTGCAAAAGACAATTGCTCTCATTTCTTGAGATAGCCAGCCCATCTGAAAGTGAGCTGTGAGCACAGCCAAAGTAATGCTGAAAAAGAAAATTAACCCTGAAGACATCATAATTTCAGACTTCAAGCTAGATTATAAAGCTGTAATCACCAAGACAGTACAGTACTGGCACAAAACTGACATGTAGATCAATGGAACAGGATATGTAACCGAGAAATGGACCCTCAACTCTTTGGTCAATAAAGCAGGAAAGAATATCCAGTGAAAGTGAACTTTAGATGCTTTAGAAAGCAAGCCCATGGAGGGAGGTGTGCCAGTCTCTGCCAGCCATGGAGCCCATTGTAAGGACACCTAGGAGAACCCCTCCAGGTATGATGGCCTCACCAAGCATGCTTCACCATTACTGGTTCGCTCAGAGCCCAACAACCATAATGGCCAGGGAAATGCAGGTGCTTCCCAGGCAAGAACAGTCTTCCTTACTTGGCTTTGTATTTCACGTGATTATAGAATGTTCTCCATTCTCTTTCCTACCTGTGACATCATACTATTAATTTCTCTTTTTCCCTCCTTATGCTGAATAAATCTCATATGATAATAGAGATATGCTATCATATCAGCAGCATGGAAGTTAATCTAAGAATATAATAATTTAAAGTATTCACCTCTTCATTTTGCTCTTCTTTCCAATACTTTAAGGGGTTAGATGGAATATTGTGTGCTCACTTTTCTCTAACTCGAAGTAAATAATACTGAATAAATCTTCACAATGATATACTGAGAGAGCCACAAAATGTCTTCTAGTTGAAGCCACAGTTTTTGAAGCCAGATAGAACTGCATTCGAGTCCCAGTTTCACTGCTTTCCTGGAACCTTTATCTTTCTGAACTTCATTTCCCTCCTTCATAGAGTGAAAATGACGAAATCACCAAAGATAGTGGGAGGATTGAAGAAAATATATGTATGACCTGCCTTGTCCATAGTGAGTGCCCATTGTTTTTATCGGAGGTGACCAATGGACATCTGGTAACTTTCACCACTGTAAGTCACTGTAAGACATTTGTTCACTCAAATGGAAAGATTATGGTAAGGCAGCATCATTCTATAGTTTTGTTCTGCAGATTCCTTTTCTAACAAGGAAGAGGCATGTCCACTAGAGCCAGATTGGTTCCACAGGGCTTGCTGATGGGAGAAGTAGGTCTCACACCTTCAATACCAGCCCAGTGTGGAAGGCCAGGGTCTTTGAGTAGAGTAACCTAGAGTAACCCCTGCAAATCTCCCCAAAGTCACTTTAAGGGCTGTCCCAAAAGTTAGTAATGATGAAACCTTGTGAGGACCAGCAGTCACTCTCATGGCTGCAGCCCTGAGGCACCCAACAATAACAAAAAAAAAAGAATACCCATTACCCCAATTTGAAAATATTCTTGAATCACAGACCTGGCTCCAGGCTTCTTCTGAAGTCTCACCGAACAGCCTCTTCCTCTGAGTGCCTTGCTGGTGCTAATTTAGAGTTCTGCAGACAATCTAGAACACAGGCTTCAGCCCCCTCAATCCCTAATGATTCACTTTTCACATTTGTCCCAAGTTGCAAAAGGAGTCCCTGAAGTAATATAAAATACATATTCAGTCATCAAAGTTTCTGCATCTCAAGTCACTTTGATTTCACTAACAGCGATCATTCAAAGGACATTTTGCAAGCTGGTATCCCAAACAAACAGACTAGCATGAAGCAGGAACGATTTGAATTCTAAGAGATTTTTCCCTTGAAATAAGCTTTGTAGTAAAGGTTGTGATGCTGAGAATAGATGAAAGAAAGCCTAGTTGCACATAGAGTTCCAAAAGACTTAAAATCAAATTTAATCATCAATGTTAGGAGTTTAGTCAGATGAGCACACAGAAACATCTCAGTCCTCCCTTCTTTAAGATTACTATTTTGTATATTCTGAAGGTTGATGTCATGGGGTGAACAAGCACTGGGGGCCTCTGGGGAAGGGTCAGAGGGCTCCCAGTCAGGGTTGGCCCTATCATTAGGCAGAAGAGGCGGTCGCCCAGAGCTGTGAAATATTAGGAGCAACAAAAATATGTAGTGACTGGGTCTTCTCTGACTGCAGGCTTGAAGGCACCAACATTTTCGAGTCCACCTGGGGCAACAAAACTCTTTGTCTCTACCTTTCAATTCAACCAGGAATGTACAATATTGATTCCTAACATTAAATTACAGAGGGTTTTTTTTAATGTTTATTGTTGAATATAGATATTCTCCATCATTTATAATGCAAATGTCTTTTAGGGGGAAAAAAAAGAAAGAAAAAACTAGAAGGAATTTGAGAACCCCTCCAATCAGAAGTATTCTAATATACAGAATTCATTATTACACATTCCTATTACCTGAATAAAGATTCCCTGACTCCCTAAGACTAGATTTTAAAGTACTATATGTTGCAAATGTTTAAAGAGGCATTATCTAACGGCTACCATTCTGCATGCTGATACGATAAAATATGGAAGAGCTGCTCATTGATCTACAAAGACCTATGTGGGATCCCTGGGTGGCGCAGCGGTTTGGCGCCTGCCTTTGGCCCAGGGCGCGATCCTGGAGACCCGGGATCGAATCCCACGTTGGGCTCCCGGTGCATGGAGCCTGCTTCTCCCTCTGCCTGTGTCTCTGCCTCTCTCTCTCTCTCTCTCTCTCTCTGTGACTATCATAAATAAATAAAAATTAAAAAAAAAAGACCTATGTGCCTGAAAATAATGATCCAAAACCCCTCACTTAAGCAGCCTCTGTCCAACTGGGAAATATTAACTGAGGTTCTCATTGCCCTCTATAAAACATACAGGTTGGTGCCCATGGAATGCCAAATCCACACAACCAGTAGACCACTCATGACTACCCTCATACAATTCCGCCCAGGCCCCTGAGTTAGATGCTTAGCAAAAGAAGAAGGTTCTTTTTCCTAAATCCAGTGATGCTAGTTGTGCTTGTTACTGTAATTATGTTATTTAATTAAGTATTATTAAAAGGAATTAATATGAATATAAGGATCAAAAGATCTATTTCTATAAGAACCACATTAAATGTGTTGGTAAAAGACCATAAAAATAGGCTGCTTTAAAAATGCTTTTGTATTAAGTGTAAAACAACTAGAAAGAACTGAGGGAGAAAATTATAAAAATTTAGATGAATACTCATCCTAGGTTACCTATTAAGTCTCTATAAATTCTCCTTTCACTTAAGAAACTGAAGCTGAACACTGTAAATGATGCTGAATGAGTGTCACCTGTGCATGAGAACCAATGAACAACATGAATCAGCAGGTCCCCACTCAAGGATGAGGTCTTGACCTACATCCCAAGGCTGGTGAATTAGGCTATAATTATGGTTTCAAGTTTAAATAAAGCCCCATAAGATTTATGCTAGTTCTTTTTTTATGATTCCATTCTTTAACTGACTTTTTTGATTGAGCAATCAACTAAGTATTCTATTTTGGTCAAAGAAGAATAATGTTATTATATTGCACACAAAAATGGTATTTTGAGGTTGTATCAAGGTAATTTCTCTTCTATTGTCAGGAATATCCTCACATTGAAGTATACAGAAATATTGTGTATGTCCTTGGTAGTGATCTTGCCAATATGTTGACATTAGTATTTCCAGCTCACATGGCATACAATTCCCCCTTCTCTACTAAGAGTTACTATCTTTGTGCCTCTCCTAAAGATATAATAAAAATAACACGGAATATAGCCTTTTAATCTTGGAGTCATAAAGGATATGTTGAGGGATAGGGGCTCAAACCACTCCCAGATGAGACATCACAAGTTGAGAAGTGATAGGGGCTACGGTTTTCTACGTGAGGCTTCCCTCTTGCAGAACCATAAAGGCGAATCACAGACTGGACCAAAGACACTGATTATTGCTTTGGTTCAATCTATTTTATCTTTGGTTCTGGGAAACAAATCATGGCAACATGCTTCACTCTCTATCTTGATCCAGAGAAGCCATGACTATTTCTATGTCGAAGATCAGAGACCTTTGGGATGATGATTCTGAGGCAGTCTGGCCATCACAGTGAAAATGCCCCAGTTGCAAACTGATTGCCAAATAACCAATCCTTACAGGTATCTTTTATTATTAGACAACTGAACCAAATCTTGTTAGTTGATAATTATGGTGACTGGAGTACATGAACCAAAAATGATCTGATCAACTTACTCATCAAAGGAAAAGTTGATTTGTTTGTCCTAACATAAGTTGCCTGTGTCACACTAGTGACACATGTGACACATGAGGGGAAAACAACGTTGTTAGATAGTTAATCATTTTGTAACTTTTCCCCATAAATAGAATAAAATCCTGTTATGACACGGTTCGATATATCCAGATTAGGAAATATCCAGGCTAAAATTCTATAATACCTTTCTTTTCCTTGTCTCCATCTCAGGACTCATCTTTTTTATATATATACCTACTATACCTCTAGTTTCATTGAACCAGTGACAATTACTGCCACATTTCTTGGCTTTACAGTCTTGGTCAAACTACTCTCCTGATAAATTCTAAGAAAGATCCACCTCAAGAGGTGAGCCACCTTGAAACCACACCATCCAGGTGGTGATTCCCAGGATCCCCATGGCCCCCTGCCACCCCACACAGTCATCTTTGTCTTGGTAGAGTGCCAGGAGGCAATCTTGAACAGTGTTTATAGGACAGCTCTCTGCTGAGAGCTGGTAACTCCGCAGGGCTCTACCTATCCTTGCTTTCCGGAAAGGAGAAAGCAGAGAAATCAAATATTGACCACCTGCTTATTTTTCTTTTAAACTCAGAATTTCCTTGGAAAACATATAGTTCCACTGAAAACATTCCAAAGGGAAACTTGACAGATAAGTTGTGCTCTCAGAATAGAGGAAAGAAGAAATAGGTGGAAGGGAGGGAAGAAATTTTTTTTAAAGGGGAAGGCATGGAAAGAAAAGAAAAAAATGGCATGTTTTCTACAAGGAAATTAACTATTGGGGTACCTGGGTGACTGAGTCATTTGGGCTTCCGACTCTCAGTTTCAGCTCAGGTCATTCTCTCATGGGTCGTGATGTTGAGCCCCCCATTGGACTCCCACTCAATAGGAGTCTGCTTGGATATTCTCTCTCTGCCCCTTCCCCCCTCATACTCTTTCTCACCATCTCTCTCTCTCTCTCTCTCTCTTTATCTCTCACTATCTCTCTCTCTCTCTCTCACTATCTCTCACTCTCTCTCTCACACACACACATACACACACAAATAAATAAAATTTTTTAAAGATAAATATGAAGAAAAGGGGTAGGGGGGGCCAATGATTAAATAGGTATAACTTTCTTGAGACAATGACTATTATTAACACACTCAGAGACACCTCCAGGAATGCAGAATGTAAAATAGTGCACAGGTACAGACTAGCCCCAGCACCACCACACATCATTGACCGGAGGTATTAATATATATATTCAGCTGGAGCCTAGGGCAGGGACACCTCCAAAGTGCCAGAAGGATGAATCATCCTCCAATCCCCATACAAAACCACAGAGAGTGATCTACAATGTAATACTGACCCTATGCTATTTTCCTCATGCGTAGCACACCCAATTTAAAAGTTCTGAGACAGCAAAGATATCTGCATTTGTAGGTTCATTGCAGCAACAGTTATAACAGGAGAAGAAGGTAATACTACAAGGAAATAAGCATCAATTTAAAAATGGTGAAATCAATTGTAACACATCTATCCAATAGGATACTATGCTGCCATTTGGGGTTTAAAAAAGAAAATAAAATTGGTGTGCGTGCATGTGTATCTGTATATGTGTGTGTTACAAATGCAGAGGAAACAAGACAAAGATTTCTAGAACCACAGGAAATGAAACCATATAGGAAAGAATTGGAAGGGATACACACCATGCATAACAAGGATTACCTCTGATAGAGAATCAAATCAGAAGAACTAACAAGGCATATTTTTTAATTTATATTTATATAACTCAGAGTTTATGTAATTATGTACATCTCCTATTTTTAGAATGTAGATGTTTGGTTACAATCATCCTAGGCTCACTCTGGGAAGGAATCACAAATCCCAGCATCCCAAGGGTTTTTAGGGTGGAATTTGAAGAGCCCTAGACACAAGAGGGGTTCCCTGTATGGAGTCAGCATGCCCCAGAGAAGGCAATACAAGAATTTGTGGGTTCACCTAAACTCCCAGGGTCTCCAAGAGAAGAAGCTATCTAATACAATTCCTGGAGTTTATGGCCACAACAGGCCAAATGCCTCACATGTGAACCCCAGAATCGAGAGCTGGAATATGAAAGTTTACATTTCCTTCCCAAGAACATGGAAGAGCTATAGGAGCTGGTTGCAAAATATCTTGAAAAGTTTCATTGCTTATTTAAATCAAAATTTGTTGATTTCATGGGTAAGAAAAATAGTCTCCAAAATAGTAAGAACAACCATACATCCTGCTTTTAATATCTTTACCCTGCTTGCACCCAAATCCATTCATAATGATTGAAAAGTAGTTCGTCCTACGTAGCAGTCTGTAATGAAGAACAACATCTTTACTCTTCAGTGAAGAACCGATTTGGAGACAAGGGGCCAAGTTGAGAGTACATTTTTAATATAAACTATTGTTGCTGTTGCTATTTCTGTTTCATTTTTCTGCCCACAAGGTAACTTCTATAATGCCCCTGCAATACAGTCAGTAGAGTATGTGTCATATTTCTCAAACCTTGCCTATGTTGTCCTATAGGAACATCCACCTCTTTTCATAAACTAACTTTGATGTGATTTCTACATGAACAAAAGCCAATGTAGAATTTGTTCTTTTCTTCTCTCCATCCAATGCTTCATTTATTCATTCAACAACCTTTGGAGCATTTACTTCCTATATTCCAGGAACTCTGATGTGTGAAAATTCTTTGTAAAGTGGAAAGTGCTATTCAAATATCAATGTTCTTTACAGTACGAGCAGCCACTTCCCAGCCACCGCTTGCATAGAGCAGTTACTGGCTACTTTCGATGAAAAAAGAATAAGAATTGGATAAGTTTCAGAGAGGTGATAGATAAATCTCAGCCACTTCCACCTTTTTTTTTTTTTTAAGATTATCATATTATATTAAACCCATAGCAAAAGCAAAAGGACACAGCAGGGTGGCAAGACTAAGTGGGAAATGTTGGTTAGGCAGCACCACCTAATGGCTGCTGGACAGAACCTGCCTCCTCTACCTTGGGAACCCAGGCTGCTCCATCACTTTCTCCTAGACAGGTTTTAGGTATAAGCACAGACGCTATTATTGGTGCCTGGTGGCAAAAGAGGGCTGCTTCCTGGGCCCCTTGTTGGTGGAAATATGACTAGACACTGTCACACTTGTTCAGATTCAATGGTAACCACTCAGCCTACCCACAGCCCATACATTCAGGGTGCCACATCTAAAAAGACATCTAATAAGGGTTCTGTTTAAAGGTTCCATTTTGGGGATCCCTGGGTGGCTCAGCGGTTTAGCACCTGCCTTGGGCCCAGGACACCATCCTGGAGTCCTGGGATTGAGTCCTACATCAGGCTCCCTGCATGGAGCCTGCTTCTCCCTCTACCTATGTATCCGCCTCTCTCTCTCTCTCTCTCGATCTGTACTCTGATGAATAAATAAATAAAATCTTTTAAATAAATAAATAAATAAATAAATAAATAAATAAATAAATAAAAGTTTCCATTTTCAATTCCCTCTCTGGCCAATGAAAGGGAAGTAGGAGCCTCATAGAATAAACCCTGCTATCATTTAGCACATGTCTGAAAAAAGAATGTCAGGGGAAATTCCGGCTGATATTCTATTTCCAGAGTGTGCCATCAAAGAACATAATGATTAAGATGAGGGATAATGTCCCTGCCTTGTCATTGTGCAACAGAGATCTAGAAGAAATGCTCCCATCAGCTCTTTCTACTCTAACCCTCAATTGTGATCCATCCACAAACAGCGATATATACCTACCCACCTGAAAGTAGAAAGGGGTGTTGTTTATTGGGTGTCTATGAAAGCTGCCAACTTCGTTACTTTCACATGTTTCCTGCTGGGAAAAAAAATTAAGAATGACAAAATCCAATGAATGCAGTAAGCTTTCCACCCTTCCCATCCTCTCTCGCTGCTGCTGGACCTAGTCTTTTGTCTTCAAGGCTTTTCATACCTTCATCTCTACCTCAATCCCCTACTAATCTTGCTCCATTTTCCCAGACATACTTTCAAGACACTGATTTTCTGGAACCCATTCATCCATTCCACACCCTCTTTTGTAACTTTTAGTCTCACATAATTCCAGTCAGCTGTTTTTCTTTTGGTCCCCATTTTGAACCACAGACCATTGTTGCAGGGCAGGGTGGGGAGATCCACATAACTGAATAGATTGGATCTGCAACACGTCCGTGCCATCTAATTCCACTGCACTGAGTCCACTGAGCAAAGACTGTCTTTACTGATCCCTACTGACTCTTTACAGCTCTTCCAGTTCTCTTCCACCTTCTCAAGCCCCCACCAAGCCACATACCTTGTTACCAACTTCATCGAGATAACAGATGACCTCAATTTGGTCTCTCTCAAACATCTTTCCCTAAGCCTCAAATTTCCCTACTTCTTATAGATTTCCCCTTTTCTCCTCATCCAACCAGAAGTGTCCTCCAATGCTAACATTTGTCCCTGGGGTTTTATCCCACTCCTTCTCCCCTCAGGTACTAAATCTGTGGATCACTGTCTTTCTCACATCTTTTCCTCTAACCTGGCAGTCATAACTATCCACCATCAAGCCCCAGCTGTCAACTTCAGTCTTACCTAAGCCAATCTCTCTGATCTTACTTGACCTCCACATGTCCTGCCCGGCTTCCCTGGATCAGTCTCTGCTCTGAAGCAAGCCATGCTCTCTTCAGCCTCTGTGCATATGTCCAGGCCATTCTCTCCTCCTCAAATGCCCTTCCCCTAGTCTGTTCCTGCTATGGTTCTATACCTCCTCCTCCAAGGCCAGAGTCAAGGCCCTTCATCCCTCAGATGTCTTCCTGGTTGGGGACATTCCCTCTTTCCTTTATTTCTCTTAATGAAATCCATTTATACTTTTATTATAACATGTTTCAGAGTCTTTCTCATGTTAGAATCATCACCGTCTGTCTGCCCTGTGGGAGTCAGAGCCTCAGGAGATCTCAGATTCTATCTAACTCATCTCTGTAGTCTCCATAGTATTCAGCCCAGTGATGGCTGATTGGCTTGGGAGTAAAATATTTTGTCTATAATAAAATTAGCATAGCATGGTGCTAATGAGGAATGACTGAGGTTAAAACTGATTTTTAAAGGAGGAAATAAAAAAACCATTAGGTTCTTCCCCTCATCATGAACTGTGTCCCAATCCAGTCCTCCAGCACATATACCATCTTATCAGGAAGCCCCTGTAATTTCTCCCACATGTAAAGCCATATTCACAGGGAAGACTGGTGAGAGAGTTTCACTAACTCAAGCTTAATTCATCATCACTATGATAAATACAGCTCTCCGTACATTCCCCACTGACAGTAGGTCAATAACATCAACACTCACATGAGGGATGACTCCAACAAAGGACAAACTAGGCTTGAAAAAAATACAAGAACAAACTTTTCACTTGTCCGATGCTAGTTTCTGAACGATCCCCAAACCCAGCCTCTTGACTGCTGGAAGGCATTGGGACAAGGGTAGGAAGACAGGAACTGCAACTTCTGGGGGATTGAAATGAAAGAGAGGACTCATTACCATCTGCTGGTCCCCAGCCAGTGACTTTCCACGTTCTGCAACCTGATATCTGTTTCCTGGATGCTGCCGAGGCCCCTTCATCCTCCTGACTTGATCTGCAACTTCTCCATCTCAACCTTGGCCACACACTGCTGGTCAGCCTGCTCCTTTCTCACACAACTCCATGCATTACTTTGCTAGGACTAGCAAGACAAAGTTGCCACAGTGGCAAAACAATAGAAATGTATTTTCTCACAGTCTGGAGGCTCTAAGTCCAAGGTCAAGATGTCAGCAGCATTGTTTCTACTGCAGTCTCTCTTCTTGGCTTGTAGATGACCATCTTCTTTCTTTGTCTTTATATCATCTTCCCACTGTACTTGCCTGTACTTCTCTCTTCTTCTTATAAAAGCAGCAGGCATATTAGGTTAAGGACTACTCTAATGTCCTCACTTTGACTTCATTACCTCTTTAAATATCCTATGTCCAAATATGATGACATTCTTATGTACTGGGGGTGAGAACCTCAACATATGAATTGGCAGGTGGGCACAACTCAGCCCACAACACTCCATGAGGTATTGGGTCTCTCTCTAATCTCTGACTTTGGCAAGTAAGCACATCTCTGAGGATTAAAAGAACGAATTACCCTGATCCCAAATCTCTGAATTCTTAAGACCTTATCAGACTGGTGGTGAAAAGAAATGAGAAAAGATAAACCTGTAGAAAAGAACACCAAGACAATATGTATTTGCCTTATATGTTCCCTCTGTGTCAGCCTCTCTACATAACCAACCGGGCCTGGCTATTGTCACAGGATACAGGAAAATCTAGAAATGCTGGGCCATCCCTCTACAAAAGAAACAGGACAAGAATGAACCATAACTTCTACTTGTCAGATACATTGGCATCAACATCCAGCCAGCTCATTCCTCAGATTCACAGTCACCAGTACAGCACGGGTCATTTCTAAGGCTTTACACAATCAAACTGGACCCCCAGTAGAACCTCATCGCTGAAACTCTTAATGCCAACTAACATCAAGGTCCTTTTATACCAGGTTTCCTTCACACCCATCTCCAGTCTTGCCCCACATTAATCATTTTACTGCACACCGATGCCAGAATGAAGAGGGTTTATTTAAAAATATAACATTTTTCTTAACCAGAATCCAGTTGATCAAGATTTTGACCAAACTTTTTGCACAAACCATTTTTTAAAGCAAAACTCAAAGGACAACAAAAACTGGTAGATAGTGGAGATTTTTAAAAAATAAACTTTTAGAGAATGTCCCAGGATCAATCCATACTTAGCCCAATTTCCTTCAACTTCTCCATGTAAAATATTATACAATGAGAATTTATACTTTGCCTGATAACCCTGAGGCACTGTAAAATTCTTAATCATCAAAAATGCAATTATGCTCACCATACTGTAATTACTAAGGAAAGAAAGTGCACTCATACATTTTACAAAGATTTTCTAAAGAGAGGGAATGGTGGGTTATGTGTGTTGGAGGGGAGAGTTTCTAATTAATTTTCAATTAATCAGAAATTCAAGTAACCAGAAAACCCCATTTCTTAAACATTCCATGAACACTTGCCATGTGGCAAGCATTGAATTTCTTCACTTTAAAAAAGTGCAAGAAAGGCCATTTCCTAATAGGTAGATAGAACGCCTTTCTGGAAATACAATTTTACAAAGGACTCCATTCTGGATTTGTGTATCAAGAAAGGTCATGTGTAAAAATACAAAGCTCTGAATTTTTAGACATTTGAGGCATCTCAATACAAATGAGATGGCAAAAAAACACTTTCAAGTGTGATCTTATAAAACCATGAGGTGTTTCACTGCCATAGGAATGTTGACTGTGACAGAGAATTTCAGTAGGGACAGATCTTTTATTGTGCAAGTGGCCAAAAACTAGACTCAGATTGATTTAATAAAGGAAATTGGATGAGTTGTAGCTGAACGAGCCAGAGGAAACTGTGGTGAAGTTGAATCCAGAGACTGGAAAGATGTTGCCAATGGCCCAGTTCTCTCTGTGGGGCTGATTTCCTCCTAACATTACCAAATTCCAGACCTCACATCTTCACATCCTCATGCTCACCACTGGGAAGGAAAGGTCTTTTTCTATAGTATTTGGGAACAAGTGTTGCTTTTCTCTTTCTCAGAAACCCCAGCAAATGTTTCCACAGGTCTCTTTGGTCCTCTTTCATTTAGAGGTCCTTCACAGAACCAATTACAGCAGCCAAAGGAGATGGGGTAGTCTGATGGCATAGTCCAATCAGGTGCTACCCTGGAAGCCGGGGTAGGTTTAATCCTACTCAATCCCACACAGCTGAGAATGAAACAAAGTGGTTTCCCAGAGGAAATTCAGGACACTCTTAGGAATGAGAAAGTGAGAATGATGGCTAACACATAAATGCATGAATGTCTAACTAGACCCACAAATACAAATCAGATTTGTAGATTTTGCTTCTACTTCCTAGTCTTGGCACCGAATCAATAGTACTTTTTCTATCAGTAATCTTTTAACATGTTTATTTCAAGAAGCTTTCATGGGAGGGTAGAAACAGCTACTTAAAGGTGCCCGCAATCCTTTAAAATTCTGGTAGCCTGGGTCAAAACATCAAACATCCTGGGGCGTCTGGGTGGCTCAGTCAGTTAAGTGCTGGACTCTTGATTTTGGCTCAGGGCATGATCTCAGGGTCCTGCGATCGAGCCCCACATTGGGCTCTGCACTTAGCACGGAGTCTACTTGAGGATTCTCTCTCTCTCCTCATTCAAGCATTCTGTCTCTCAATCTCGAAAATAAATAAATCTTAAAAAAAAAAAAATCAGACAACCTGAAAGTAAGTCTCAACTGGCCATTTGGAAAAAGAGGAACCAGGAGTTGTGCTGGAATATAAAGATGAAAATTTTCTCATCCTAACAGTAGCTAACATTGGGTGTGTGCTTATTGTGAGCCAGGCTTTGTTCTAAGCCCATTGCAGGCTCTGAATCATTCAATCCTCACAACAGCTACAGGAGGGTGATCCTGTGATTATCTACAAGGAGACTGAGACAGAGAGAAGTTAGGCAACTCACCCAAGATGGCATGCCAGGAAGCAGAAAGGCCATGATTTGAAGTCAGACCATACAGCTAGAGGAAGAAGAGGCCATGGCACATGACTCAAAGGGCTAAGGTTTGATTCTAGAAAATGGCATGCTTGCTGGTGGCAAGGAATACTTGCAGGTTGGATTATTGGTGCTGCCCTTGAAATCAGCTCCAGTGCAGCTTCAGGGGAATGCATTCCAAGTCCCCAGGGTAAGCACAGTAAAAATCCAGAAAGCCCAGGCTTAGCATTGTGGGAACCATGGGAGCACCTCCTGAGATATGAGCAATAGATGGAAGAAGTGACAATGGGAGTGGCACATCACTGCAGGCAGCAGAGACATCCATATCTCTTCCCCGAGTGAGAAAGGGGAGTGCCAGGTGAAAAGAAACCATACTGGCCTCCCAGGAGAAGTGTCTGCACCGTGAGAAGCTGCCAGGTGTAGGGCAGGCAATTCGGGGGCTTTGGGGCCTAAGATTCTACTGGGTGGAGGACCTGGAGCCAAAGGTGATGACGGCCACCTTATTATTGCTGACTGCACTTTGGCATTTGTCCTCGTAGCCAGTGTGACCCGGGAAAGCAAAGGTCACGCGTTATAGGACATGATTAAAGGAAAAGTGTTACATTAGCAGATGCTGAGAGTCCCAGTAATTACCATGATTTCATTTCTCGACTATTCTTTTCTACGTTTGCCCAATGTTGAAAGGCAGGGATAGGATTCTCGAATAGCAATTGCCACAAAACACAGCATCCCATTAGACTCACTCTCTTGACCCACTGCACATGTAGCAAATACAAAAAAGAGAGAGACTTCAGTCCAAATTGGGTGCAGGTTCTGACATGTAGGGTGTAGCTGCCAATGAAAATCTTGTTGCTGAAAGGAAGAGCTAAAGCAGCAGGGGGCAGGCGGCTCAGAAACCACAGGGGGGCAAGGAAGATCTGAATGAGCAGCAGATGCAGCTAAAGACCAAATGTTAAAACAAAGAGTGTCAGAGGCACAGAAAAACTCCTGCTGCTGGTTTGCCTGCATGCTGTCTTCTGCAATCTTAAATTTGAGGTTAAAAGAAAGGTCGAGGAAAGGGCCCAGGTATTCCTGCCTTAGTGGCACAGCTTGCTTCCACCCAGCCTTAGTGATCGGTGGCTGCAGTGTGCCACCTAATGGTGACACCAGTTGCTTCTGATTTAAGAGGGTGGTTGCACTTTTTAAAAATCTGAAGCTTCCCTTCTCACTCTAAGTGAAATGATAAGAGCATAGTTCTGTGACAGTTACAAACAGTAGCCCTGCTTTACATTTCAGTTTTTATGACTCTAATGAAGATGTTGAGTATGCTTGCTTCTAAGTATTAAGATTCGGATTAAATTCAACTAGATGTGATGACAGCTAAAAAAAATGTATAAGTACATTGTTAGGCTTAATGAATTCAAAAAACAAAAAGGGCTGGGCTTCCTTACTGCATTTCTGCAAATCCAGGGGTTTTAGGCTACATTTCCCCACATCTTTATTTTCTCCATCAGTTCTACATTTTAACTAAGTGGCAGTCGTACACAAAGTTTTAAAGCCAAACTTGTTAAAGCTAAGAGTCTTTCCCTAAGAAACACATTTTCTGCATCATTATTTTCTCTGGTCAGTTCTTTCTTCTTTACATTTTATGCACACGCCTTATCAAGATCCATTCTTTGAGGACTCCTTCTTTGAGCACGCTGTCCCCATTCTGTTCCTCTATCAAGGGGTGACTTGCACAGGGATTTACATCATATTTATCACCAGAGTAAAATTAACTGGAAAGAAAAGGGCTAAGAACCCAATACTAAATACAGAAAAAGTATAAAAGCCTGAAGCTTGAATCTCAGATAAACGCAGTACGAACAGGATGGAAAATGCAGGACCACCAGTGGTCTGCGAGTCTGCAGCTCCACCCCTTGGCAGGTGTTGAAAGTAAATGATTTCTGAATCAGCCACCCTGATTTTTTTTTTTTAATATTCATTAGCCGTGTGTGTGTGTGTGTGTGTGTGTGTGTGTGTGTAAAAATTTAAGTTTTGGGAAATAGAATATGATTAAAGAGATGGTGGCCCTGCTTCCTGGCAAAGGGATCACCATAGCAAAACCACGAAAGGAGACAATTATTTTTCCTTTCGTTTTAGGATTTTCTGTACAATTGCTTTATTTTTTTTTTAAGAATTTATTTATTTATTCATGAGAGACACAGGAAGAGAGGCAGAGACACAGGCAGAGGGAGGAGAAGCAGGCTCCATGCAAGGAGCCTGACACGGGACTCTATCCCAGGAATCCAGGATCATGCCCTGGGTCAAAGGCAGAAGCTCAACCACTGAGCCACCAGGCATCCCTGTACAATTGCTTTAACAGCAACTGCAATGACTTGAAGTTTGGTGCCTCAGTGTGTTGCAGCAATGAGGTCATAAGACACTTAAAAAGCAAGCGACTCAACAATAAGTTGGGTTTCCATCCTTGCAATTTCATCTATGTCTTGCCACACTGGTACATGCTAACTGCTCAAATCATTGCCAGTCATTTTGTAGATTCTGGGTGTCTTGTAAGCTAAGCAAATCATCCCATATGTGCGAGATTTACAATGACATCACACAACAGTCTCGTTAAAAAATTTGTGTGCAATATCCCTAGAGGCAAGAGAAATGGTTTTTAAGGAAAACAGAGCCTTGGTTGAAAATTATGATGAATCCAGTAAGTAAGGAAACTAAGGCCAGTAGGGGGCGGGGAGGGGCGTGGGGAGAAGGGAAGGGAATGCTGTGTGACTTTCTGCGGCCAGGTGCACAGATTGAATTTGTCATCCAACTTCCAGAAACAGCGCTAGGCTGCAAGGGTCCGTGCTGAACCCCAGAGGCTTTGGCGAGGAGCTGCTGCAAATGGCCAGCTGCCGCACCACCGGGTGCTGCTCCAAGTTACAGCTTATTTTCCTGCCCTTCCAGATATGAAAAGCAGGCTGTCAGAGCCTAAGATGGTCTTCCATAAGCTCAAGAAGCCTTTGTCTGTGGCCCTGGACCTCATGGTGATCAAGCTGCAATCTGGACTTACTTGGGACTTTATCCCATGAAGACATTTTTGAGAATTTTAAGAATTATCAATTGCCTCAAAGGTTGCTCTTGCGATCTAGCTTGGAAATATTTGCCTTTTTAAAAAAGATTTTATTTATTTTATTTGACAGAGAGAGAGCACAAGCAGGGGGAGTAGGAAAGGAAGAAGTAGGCTCCCGTTAAGCAGGGAGCCCGGTGTGGGGCTTGATCCCAGGACCCAGAGATCATGACCTGAGCTGAAGGCAGATGCCTAACCAAACTGAGCCACCCAGGTGCCCTCATATTTGCCTTTTCAGCCCTTCATTGCTTTTCCTTAGATTTTGGGCCTTTTTGGTCCTTGGTACACTCATTATGATGTGATAATTATCATCAGTAAAAAGCTTTTTTGTTGGAAAAGAGCTAATGACAACACAAGGTGGATTGTCTAGCAGAACCTCTGAAACTTAGACAAGGAGGTCAGCAGTTCAGAGGAGCCTCCCCAAAGTCTCATACACATTTTCAACAGGGACACTCACACCTTCTTCCTCATATAAAAGTTTGCATTGCCCTTGGATTGCAGATCCTAGCTCTTTAAGTTTTTTAACATATAAATTTTAAAATCCATAGTCCCCAGTAACATGGGGAGTTGTTGTCACTCATTGGCTTCCCATCCCCTTCTCCTATTGAACCCCCTCTTGCCCACTCCTCTATTCACCCTCGGAAGACGCTCACTGAAGTTCAATAAGAGGACTTCAACTTAGTTTCTCAATTAAGGGCCCCTGGAGCTCCTACAAACTATCAATGCTTGCTCTCATCCCAAGAAATTCTGATTTAATTGTCAAAGATGGCATCCAAACATCAATATTTTTCTTAATCTTCCCAGATGTATCTATTGTGTAGTCAGGGCTGAGACATCTAATTTTAAATGACTGGGTCATGACTAATTCACATATGCACTTGACGTCTTTTGAGCCCAACCTGAGGTTTCAGTAGCTGTTATTAATGGTGAAGAGAGACCTGTTCTCCCCTCAAGTGAATCTCTGAGTGGCCACAAGTCTCTGCTGAGGCTTACACGTGGCATGGCTAGCAGAAGAGGGAGCGTCTCTTAAAACATTAGAGACTTCATTACGTTAACATGTTTCCGTATCATTTTATAACATTTGGTCTATTTTCCATTAAGGCAAAATTTTAAAAGAAGTTTTGAACTGTTTGCTACATCCATGTTCCTCTCATCCTGAAAGCAGAAGAACAGCAAGCTGGTGTCACAATCATTCCCAAAGGGTTTTTAGGGTGGCAACTACAGCTTCTACTGACACAATAAAAACCTTACTGTGTTAATAATATGAAGTCAAGTCCCTTGAAACTCTTAATAATAGGAAATTGGCCCCACAACTAACATTATCAGCTTTCCATGCTGCTTAAATTTATTTTTGAAGGAATGCCTTGAGAAGCGGGAGCCAATGCAAGAGGGTCTCCAGGCTTTTGCGTGTGTTCTGGAGACAAACAAGCCAGGTGAGGCTTCAGATCCTGGGGTTGAACTTTGATGTCACAAGCCGAGTTTCCTTTCCTCTGTGGTAGTATGGGGAAAATAAAGTTGGCCTACTGCCCTTACAGGGCGGTTGTGAGAACCGAACTCAGCTAATGATATAAGAGGGTGTTATCAGATGTGAAGCCCCTTACACAGGGAATGTTTTACTATAGGGCAATGGATAAGGTCCCCTGGGAACATATTCTGGTAACTTATCAGAGGCCACACAAGGGATCCTCCGGCTCCCCCACATGTATTACAAACTATTACTCCTACATCATATAAAACAGTTGATAGGACAGGCGTTAGAAGTCAAGTTCATTCCCAATACTCAAATAATCCATAATAAGTCATTTTTAGGAACATAATATCAATAATCAAAGATGTGCAGAAAGATTTATGTCTCCTAACTTATTCATCAATATTCATTGTGTACCTACTATGTGACAGGGTCTCTTTAAATCCCAATGTTGGTTACAAAATTATTTATGATGCCAGAAGTATGGGAACAATCAAGATGTCAAACATTATAGGAATGTTTAGATAAATTTGTAGATGTACTCAATTTATAATTTATCATTATTCTACTATTCTATAATTATTCTATTTATAATTTATAACTATTTTATAATTTATTCAATTATGGAATATTATACAGTAAGTAGAAGTAATGTTTTGAAAAATATTAAAGATATGGAGAAATGTTTATAAGATAATGTAAATTTAAAAATCAACATACTAAATGAAAATACATAAGCAGTCTCAATTTTGTTTAATATACATACAATTTTAAAAGATATATACATATATATGTCTCTTCATTGTCAAGGGTGCAATCCAAACACGAGTATTTTTCTTAATCTCCCCAGATATAACTGTTGTGTAGCCAAGGCTGAGACATTCAATTTTAAATGATTGGGTCTAATTCTCATATTCCACCTCTTTCAAGCCTATCTTTCAAGTCTGTATACACACTAAAAATGTTTTTTAAATTACTTTACTCTGGGTGGTAGAATTATTTTTTTATTGTATTATTTTTTCTTATATTTTCTGCATTTTCCAATTTTTCTATGCTAAGCGTGCATTGCCATTATAATCCGCAAATGAACAATAACTTGTTTTTTCTAAAATAAAAAAATGAGTGCTTACCAATGAATATAAATTATTGTTCTTATTAAACATTATGATGAAGCTTCACTAATGCTCTCATTTGGTATTTTCCCACATAACAGTGCTTCCAAATTATATTCACTCAGAAAAAGTTTAAAGAGATTCTCTTGTATTTAAATGACATCTTTATAAAATTAGCCATTCTTTGTGTGTATTTAAGCTCCCAGAAACACCTTTCAGTTGAAGTACAGTCATTCCAACTGAGGTCTTCTGGTTGCTATGACAATTTATTTCTTATCTCTGCTACCCTGTGATCCCATCACTTTAGCATTTGGCAGCATTTTACTTGAATTGTTTGTGTAGTGATGCAGAGAAGCTTTGAACATTCTTGCCTTTATATAATATTCTTTAGTAAGAACTAGTCCTTTGGTATGTGCCATTTGAAGAAAGTTCAGAGGGGAGAAAATAAATAATTCATAAGAAATAACAAGAGAACCATCATGCCTAGGTAGTTCTGAGCATAGATACACACATATGCCACAGCTGACTGGTAAATAGGATTTAAGTAGTGTAGTTGGCATGTATTGCAATTAAGCAGCAAACCTAGGTTTACCTTTTGAAATATACAGAAAAATAATGCTACCATCATTCTGTAGTCATTCTTTCACAAAATATTTAAAGAGCACCTCTTCTACACAAGTCCTGTGCTATGCGAATAATGGGAGATACACAGGACAATGGTCCCTGCCCTGAAGAAGCTGACATTTGGGGTGAGTGGGGGTACAGGGTGTTGTCACTGGGAAGTGGCTGCCCAATCAGAGACTACACTTCCCAGCCACACCTTGGATCCAGGGTGGCCACCTGTGATACTTATCATTGAATGAGAATGGACGCCATCTGTCTCCTTTTCAGATCATGTTTTTATGAAATTGGTGCACCTTCTCCATGCTTTCAGCTTCCATCTGTTAGAAGTTAAAGAATCTAGGCCCTAGTTGATGGCAGAGCCCCCACAACATGGAAAGAGTATGGGTCTCATGCCGTGGTGGTTTTTAAATAGGTCCACAAATTCTTTGATACTCTTCCCTCAGAAGTTGGAGCTTCCTTTCATTATGAACTAGACTTGGTGACTCACTTCTATCTAACACATAGAATGTAAAAATAATGACAGACAGTGGCTTCTGAGTATAAGTCATAAAAGACAGGCTCCATCTTGCTCCTTCTTGGATCTCTTGCTCTGGGGAAAGCCAGCTGCTCTGCCACAGGGACACTCAATGGACAGGTGAAGAGGTACTGCGAGTGAGTCATCTTGCAAGTGAGCCTGTCAGCCCCAGCCAAGCCTTCAGGTAACCCTGGCCAACAGCTTAACTGCAACTTCATGAGAAACCCTAAAGTCAGAACCACCTAGCTGAAACTCTCTCAAATCTCTGACCCACATAAATTGTGACATAGTAATTGTTTTTAAGTAAGTAAGTTTTGGATTAATTTGTTATGCAGCAATATGTAACTAATAGATAAAATATATGGGTAAAATTAATAAAGTCCTTGAATCAATATGTGGAGAACAGCCTCCAACCAAACAGGAATCCCATGTTTGACTATCATGTTAAACTACCAAAAGTTGTGGGTTTTCTTTCTTAGCACAGCTAGCATAATCTTACCTAATTTAAGGAGGTTATGTATGTTCATATTCAATCTCCCATGTGCCACAATGTTTAGCACTTTAAGGTACTTAGTATTTGTTGAAGGAATAAATGACTATATGAAAAAGCCACACATGCCCTAAAAGAGATACATACTAAGTACAGGAGACACTCAGAGGATGGAGGGCGTCTTCATTGTGAGAACAGGACATTTTTCATAGAACTGATGACATTTGAACAGTGCCTTGAAATCAAAGAATTCTGAGAGACAGACGTAGGGGAAATATATTCCAGCTAGAAGTAACATCAGAAGAACACATACAGAGATTTAAAAAAAAAAGAAAAGAATTTGAGGGCTAATAGATTATCCAGTTTGACTGAAACATTGAGTGATATGGAAGATTAGGAGTCAAAATTACAAGGAATATCTGTGATCAAACCCAGAAGACTGGAGATAAAAAGAATCGGTTTCAATTTCAGGCCCATTGATAAAACTTGAATGAGGAGAGCTATACCTGGCCTCAGTGTGCAAGACTCTTTAAAGTCTGGGAAGACAAAAACACTGAGAATCGTAGACCACTGATGTAAGCTGTGACAAGTCCCAGGGGCCTTTCCTCCCAAAATGGAGTGAAGAGATGGCTGTGAGAAGCAAGGAAGAGCTTAGGCCCCGCCGTGTCCTCCCAGTGCTGATGATGGCTCATTCTTGGTCAGTCAGTTCTATTCCTCTTCATGAATAAATTCTGTAAGCATGGAAGAGATTTTCTCCCACGTAAAGTTGAACAATGAGATATCAAAAACATTTGCTTAAAACAAACAAACAAACAAAAAAAAACATTTGCTTTGGCCTCATTAGCATCACGTTCTAAGCAACTGAGCCAACTAGGGTTTGAGAAAGATCACACCTGTATCTCGGGCTGGTCTAACAAAAGGGAAGCCAGATATTCCCTAGCCGGGGCTGCTCATTGCCAAGCCTCCAAACATCAGCTATTCTCTAGAAGCAGAGTAATGGGCCCCACGGAGGGCAAACTTGATAGGTAAAATACACCATATTGTGCCAAGAAATTCAAGCTTACATTTGGCCCAGCTAACAGAGGCGATCTGTTCTCAAATAAGCAAGCTGTTAAGCCCTGTAGGACAATTGGAGAGCAGCAGACAAGACAGAGGGGGGAAAAAGTCATCTCAGGGTTCAAGAAATTCTCGTGAGTCTTCAAAGACCCTCTCGCAAACATTCCCACATCCATCTCTGGTGTCCCTTCCCTGGTCCTGCTCTCATGGGTGCTGCATTTGCTTACCCTTTGACTGACATTTGTGACCATTTCCTGTGCTGCAACTCTTAATAACACTTTGGTCTTCCTAGAAGATGGGCTAATTTCATCCAGCGAAGCTTCCTTCTCTCCTTGTCTCTGTCAGAAAGAATGACTCACTGTGCCTCTTTCATCTCTCTTCTGGGGGCCAGCGCCACACTTGGGGATCCTCTGCAGCACGAAGGAGGAGATGAGAAAGTTGCTGGTATATTTCAGCTGGCTTCGTTAAAAACAACTCTAGGCACTACAAAGTGTGTGTTATTAATATGCATATGTGATATCTTTGAGGCAGAGCTGCCTTTAAGGTGTATTTTCAGCAGGACAACATTTTCCCACGTGAGAGGAGAACAACAGTGAATCATATGTGTGGGAGGGAAAAGCCTGTGGGCTATGTACAATACTTACTCCCTTTGTGTCTCGCTTCCCTCTCCCCCTCGCCCCCTCCCTCCCATTTTATTAATGGTTTCTGCAATTACTGGTAACAGTACATTGCCAGCAAAGAAAAATCGTGAGCGTCTGACAGATCATTGGAAAGAGGGGCAAGAGAAAGGTCGCATGTGAAAAGAAGGGAGGGGATTGCCATGGCCAAATGGAGTTTCCAAAGCCGGGGTACTCAAGGATACGGGGAGGTCAATGATCCAGCTGGGGATAGGAGTGTCTGCATGATAGCACCTGATATTTTATAAATAAAAAGAGAGAATTAGGAACAGGAGAGGTCACCCTGAGAACACATCCAACATCACCGAAGACGATGCTCCTCAAGGGATTCTAAGTGGAAGGCCCCAAGAAATTTGGTGGAGCCTATTTTCATATACCCATTACAGGTTAAAAGAGACATTTTAAGTGAGATACAGTGGTTAAAATATCCAAGAAATGGGTTTGGGTGGTTTTTTTTCCTCTTTTATTTATTACTCAATGTACAAAAGAAAGATTTCGTATTAAATCCAGAAATGAAAAATATAGCCGCTGAAAGATATGTCACATTAAATAAGTAAACAAATATATATTTTTATATATTTTTATATATAAATATAAATTTATTTATTTATTTATTTATTTATTTATTTATTTATTTATACAGTCCCTAAGAGGAGTATCAAAAAATGCTGTTACAACTTGGCTTTGGTTACTGGTTTGACAATGGAAATATCAGCCCGGCTAAATACAACTGGGTTCTTATTCATATGGTATAGCAGAATCCCAAAATTGCACACAAGGTTAGAATCATTTTGCCCATCAGAGTGACTATAGAACACCTGAACCCAAAAGCTAATATTGAGATTCAGTAGAAGGAGAATATTACTATTACTTGTATTTATTAGTTTGCAAACTAATATTTGCACATCAATGTTTGTACACCACATGTTCAGTGGATACTATGTTTTTTTTATTTTTAAAAAAATGTTATGAATGGGAACTGTGGGGCTGAGAAGGTATGTGTACTTGAAAAGGCAAATCTGCAACATATTTTGTGCTTGCAATGTTATACCTTATCCTTTATTCAATTTAAGCAAAATTATTGGTAATTGATCATCTTAATAGTTGGTATTTTTTTAAACTACAATGCTTAGAGTCTTTAGAATATATGTGAATATAGACACTAAAATTTTATAGGCTCCATTGGTTCCATTACAAAGTTTGGTCAAGTTAAGGAAAACATGTCTGTGTCAACCACCTGAGGCAGGCACACAGGAGTGTTGGAACACATATTCAGTGTCAGGTCCTGAACTAAGCCCAGAGATGAATGAGATAAAACCCCTTTATTGAACTACAAGGAGATATCACCTCACATCAGTCAGAATAGCTAAAATCAACAAGACAAAAGACAACAGGTGTTGGTGAGGATGTGGAGAAAAAGGAACCCTTGTACACTGTTGATAGGAGTGCAAACCGGTACAGCTGCTTTGGAAAATAGCATAGCGTTTCCTCAAAAGTTAAAAATAGAACTACCCCACAATCCAGGAATCACACTACTGGATATTTACCCAAAGAATACAAAAGCACTCATTCAAAGGGATCCATGCACCCCTATGTTTATAGCAGCATTATTTATAATAGCCAAATTACGGAAGCAGCCCAAGTGTCCATAATAGATGAGTAGATAAAGAAGATGTGGTACATATATACAGCAGAATATTGCTGAGCCATAAAAAAAAAGAGGGGATCCCTGGGTGGCGCAGCGGTTTGGTGCCTGCCTTTGGCCCAGGGCGCGATCCTGGAGACCTGGGATTGAATCCCACGTTGGGCTCCCGGTGCATGGAGCCTGCTTCTCCCTCTGCCTATGTCTCTGCCTCTCTCTCTCTCTCTGTGACTATCATAAATAAATAAATAAATAATTTTAAAAAAAGAAAAAAAAAAGAATGAAATCTTGTCATTTGCAACAACAGGGTTGGAGCTAGAGCTAAGAGATGTAAGTCAGTCAGAGAAAGACAAATACCATATCATTTCACTCATATGTGGAATTTTAGAAAACAAAATGAGCGAAGGGAAAAGAGAGACAAAGCAAGAAACAGACTCTTCTTTTCTTTACAGAATCTCAAGCAGACTGCACACTGAGTGTGGAGCCCGATGTAGGGCTCAATCTCATGACCCTGAGATCGTGACCTGAGCCAAAACAAGAGTCAAACGCCCAACCAACTGAGCCACCCAGGTGCCCCAAACAGACTTAACTCAAGAGAACAAACTGATGGTCACCAAAGGGAAGGGGAGTGGGAGGATAGGTGAAATAGGTGATGGGGATTAAGGAATGCACTTGTCATGATGAGCACCAGGTGATGTACGGAAGTGTTGAATCACTGTATTGTCTCACCTGAAACTAATATAACACTGTAACCATACTAGAACTAAATTGTTTTTTAATTTTTTAAAAACCTTTATTGAAGGACTCCAAAGATCAGTGTGTTTGAAATAAAAGAGAAGAGAAAATATCACCCACTACATCTAGGAGCCTTCACCCAGAGAATGATGTCAGAGTCATCAGACATGCAAGATGCCCCTCAAAATTCTGACCTATTTTCCTGGTTACCCTGAGCTGGCCTCGTCCTCCAGGCCTTCCACTCCTTACCCCAGCACTTTGAGGTTAAATGTTTGCTGATGACCCGACAGAGTCCGCTTCTTCGTCAGTGCCTAGCTGTGCCCGAGAGCACTGAGGATTCTAAGAAGACATCCACAGAAAAAATGCCCTGGTGGGGTTTCACTGCCATCCCCAGCACCAAAAAAGGCAGCTTCCACACATCATGACACGGGGCCAGTTTCTTCCCTCAGGTGGCCTCTAGAGTGGAGCTCCAGCTCTTGAAATGTAAGAGGCTTTCAAAGCCTGCCTGCTTTCTCTCTCACCCTTTCAATTCCAGTCTTTCCAGCTCCACTGCACATTTGGAGAGGACCCTCTGCATTCTTGCAGCAGGAGACACACAGTTGACCAAAGGCAGCCCCACCCTCAGGAAGTGCAGAGTTCAGCAAGGGACATGAGGAACAAATTTTGAGGCAAAAACGAGGCACTGAATGCTCTAGGAGATCCATGGAGAAACAAAGTCCATCTTTGGGGGAATCAGAGAACACCTTGTGGAAAAATGACATTGGAAATAGGCCTTGAAAGATGGCCTTTGGCTCTCACCAAAACCCATCGGAATCGACATGTGAAGATTCAAGAACATCTGGATCCTACAAGATGTTACATCCCACCAGAGGCAAGAAGTATGCCCCACAAAATCTGACAGAGAGAGAGAGAAAACACCTAAACTTATCTAAAAATGTCAGATAGCTTTCCAAACCTATCTCCTTTCCTCTTACACAATGAAAACTTCCAGACATCTTCTGTTTAAACTACTTGCTTACTATTTTTGCAATCTTTCCTTATGTTCACCCCTCCAGATACCCTGGCATCTGGATGACTACTAGTTCTACTGAGCTGTCCTTTCATTAAAATGGTAGGAAAAGTTGTGCCTCAACAGAAGAGTTAAGGAGGACAAGAGAGGTGCTTTGCCATTGGCTTTGTTTCCAAGGATTGGCCTTCCAGTAAAATTAACAGCCCTCCAATTTACAGAGGAAGCACTAAAGTAGCCACTAAATGCCAATCCAACACTTAAAAAATATGTCAAATTTTATTTGTACATAAAACCCTCTACTGTTAATGTACATAAATGCCTACTAAACAGGCCAAGAGGAACAATCATTAAGTAGATTGACAGACTGGTTACAGAGAATGGACAGAGAGGGACTTACCAATGCATTGGGTACCCAGGGACCCAAGTATAATTCATGAATCCACACCAGCCAAGCGGCACTAGCATGAACTGCCTGTCAGGGTGGAAGTAATTGAGCTGGATATGATAAGGGCATTTGATGAAATGAAGCAAACAGTGTTTCCTTTAAATTTGGTGTCATCTCAAGTCACACTATATTCAAACTTATGTAAGAAAAATCAGGAAAAATACCCTGAATAACTATGCCTGGACAAAAATAGTTTGTAACAGATTTGCATTATTTCTTAGTCATTGGAGACAAAAAAAATAATAACAACATTAATTCCCTGATGAAGGAATGTAACTGAAAACCATCATCACATCAAGGTATCCTAAAGACTCCAAAGAACCCAGATAAAAAAGGTAAGCATTTTGGATATTGGAGATATTGGACTGTAGGGATTTCTGCTTCCCTGTAGAACACTCTAACACAGATTCCTGCTCCAATCTGCCTACTGATTAGCTGATTATACTACCTTTTTTCTCTGTCTTATCAATTAAAAGAAAATTCATAGCTAACAGAATTCTTGACCTAGTCTTGCAAAGAAGTGCTACAGAATCCACACACACTTCACAGAAGTAGAACTTATCAAAAGATGCCTGTCATGTTTAATGAGTAGGAATGGGAATGGCACTAATATCCTCACAGGAAAACATTAATGTAGGGGAAAGAGGGGAAGATGAAGCAGATTCCATTCAAGTCAACTCAGCAGGAATTTATGAAATAGTACTAGACTGCTATAGTACTTTGCTATCTTGAAAAAATATTTGGCACAGTCCCATCTCTAAGACAGTAATGAAAAAAATTTTTGAGATTTGGATGTCAATACGCCTCTGTAAATGATAAGTGTTATATTTTCTGATAACTCAGATATTACTCAAGCTCACCACTGGGAAAAAACTGATGCCTTTGCATCTACGCTGTAGACCAGCTCCACTCAACAGGTCCAGCAGACAGCAAAGGAAGACGCTGCATAGAAAGACACAGGATAGAGCATTCGATTCAGGAAAACTAGTAAGGGCAGTCTAAACTCTGTTAAGATTAATGAGCAAACAAAATTATCCATGTTGTGGTGATTTTCAAGGACTTTTTAAAGGGATTGAAGGACCTCCAATGGACCTGGATGTCATACCAAAAAATTTTAGCCTGAATACATAAGCTATGATTTTTTTTTCAGTTTTTTTCTCTTTTCATTTTACAAAGCACATGAAAATGTTGACCACAGTAAAAGAAAACAAATTCGATAGTCAACAGAGAAAGAGCTTGAAGACGATGATGGAATCTAAAAGAAATAAGACCTAGGACCAGGTATGATAGATGCTGTAGAAAGGAAAATTCAACGCATGGAAAAACTTGCCAAAGGTCCTAAAATCAGATCACAGAACGGGGCTACCTTATTAGGTGATGAGCCTCCATCACTACCAACATGGGAGACAAGGCAACTCTTGTCAGGAATGGGGTGAGCTAATTCCTACATTGGGTTGGGGCTGGTACCTGATGACCTCCATAGCCTGGAAGAGTAGGGGGCTCCATTCTTCTTTCTGAGGGCCAGGAGGGCCTGGGCACTGTGCTCACTTGGGGAAGCACAGCCATGTCAAACCAGAAGGTGTTAAACCTTTATTCCAGAGAGCTTGTTAATTCTGAGTAGCACAGGGACCTGGAGATTAGTGAATAATAAATAAAGCATTTCTTCTTTTGTTGGTAGCGTCTGTCCCTGTTCATTAACTCTCTCTTTCTGGGCAGCCAAGGGGGTTTCTGGAAGGTGTGATGCTTTTGGGTATTCTTACTGCTGAGCAGAGCCACTAAACAGCTAAAGCATACTGTCTCCACTACCCAAATGGAAAATACAGAGTGTTCTCCTTCGCCACCCACCACCACCACCACCACCACCCACCCTGCCCACAACACCTCATTCATCCCCTTTCCCCATCTGTAATATCAAAAACGATAGGTATAATCTACATACTGCTTACACCTCACTATCCTCAATATCACTATTGTTATTTATTTGTAAATGACTCAGATTAAACAAATGGAAAGATTACTACTTATGGCCTTATTTAAAGCTACTGATTTTATTTTTTCAAGGTCATATTATGGAATGTTATTTCTTTTCATTAGTCTCACTTGAAATTTTAGAATTGGAAGCTTTTTTTTCCTCCTCTTCAGAAAGCAAACCAGTCTTATCTGCTTTCCACTGCGATTATTTTCTGTGTTGATGGATGAACAGGGACTATAAAGCCAGACCTAGAGCACTGCCCAGCTCAGGGGGAGAGCTCGCCATTCATTCGTGATGCACCGCCACTGCGCCACTACTGCATCAGCAAGAGGAGGAGGCACAGGTTACAGAAGAGCCACACTCCGGGGGTCTCTCCTCAGGCTTCACACTCAGCCCGCCCCGGGAGAGGGAGCATTCTGCAGGTGGACCCCTCCTCCGTGGGACTCTCCTCTGTGTCTGCATCACTGAATTCTTCTGATTCTCCTATTTCCCTGATGCTAATTCTATGCCCCTTTTGTTGGCTTCGCATTCCCCTCTTTTCATCTAAATATCACTCTCCCTTTTCCTTCCATATTCCTCCCTGCCCTCAAGCCCTAATTACTTTACTGAAAATTATGCTCAGAATTGCATGTCTTTTCCTGACCTGGCTCCTCAGCCTCAGACCTGCTTGTAAACTGCCTGCTGGACATCCCCACCTGGATGCCCTGCTGACCTGAGAGTGGCAGCAGCCCACTAACTGGGCACATAACCATCATAGGGCAGTTCCTTTAGGCCTCCTCAACTGGAAAACAAAGGAGCTTAACGGAATTATCTCCAAGGGGATGATAATATGGCAATTTCATCAGGTGTTGAACTTACTCTTGTCCTATAATAAGCTCCTGTTCTTGTTTTCTGCTTGACTCCTCCCAATCGAAGTAGACTGAAACCCCAGAGATCTCCAGGCCCAGCTAAACACAGAACCATTCAAATGGAACCAGATCCTGCCTCCAGCTCGGGGTTCTTCATACCTTACCCCACCTCAGCATTTCTCAATCTGCTTCCTACCTTTGTCTTCTCCAGGACACTCCATACTCCAGCTCACATGGAGGTGGTCTGCTCATGAATCTTAAATATCCACCCCGCAGCTTCACACCTCTGTGGCTTTTCTCTCTCTCCCTCCTCTCAAGCACCTCCTCTCACTCCCAAATTCTTTTGTCTACTGGAATCACACCCACTTTGCAGTGCTGCCTCGAATTCAGCCTTTTCTGATCCCAAAGAATCCAAAGTGTCTCTTGGACATTTCTTGGATGCTCTTTGGCAATGGTTCTTCACCTTGACCATGCATTTGAATCACCTGAAAAGCTTTTCTGAAATCCCAGGCCCCAGGCCGCACCCCAGATCAATTAAATCAGAACCTCTGGGGAAGAACCTCTGGTATTTTTATAGCTCCCCAGGTGATTCCAATATGCAGTCAAGGTCGATAACCACAGCGTTGTACCATTTATCACTTTCTTCCTTGTAGTTGTAATTACACCGTATTTGTCTTATTCCCACTACTAAATTTGAAACTCCTTGAGGGCACAGACCATCTTATCACATCTGCTTATCCCCTGCAGTTCTTAGTGAATCGGAGATGCAATAAATATTGTTGAATTGAACTTGGAAACTTGAAATTGACCATAAACTTCAATTTCAGATCTTGCATACAATTTTAGAGAAGGAATCTTATTAGTAGAGGACTAATCTGAATTAAAAAAAAAAAAAAAAAAAAAAAGCAGTGTTATTTGCCGTTACCAAAAAAATATTCTGGTATGACTTTCAAACCAAAATCATTCTCATTAAAGACCGATGACCTGCCAATATGAGTGTGGCCGATGCTGTCCTTCGCTTTTACGCTTTCCTTTCTGAGCTGCTCACCAAAAAAATGAATATTCTGTGATTCTTTGAGAGCCGACTGTCAGCTGTGACTGCGTAGATGTGCTCATTTCTAATTGAAATAAACAAAAGCAGTCGGTAAGTTGCACGATGATCTACCTTTCCTCAGCCCTGAGACAGAAGGTACCACAAGCAAAACTGCTTTGTGAACTTAACACAGAGCATCTGACCTCCTTTCAGGAACTGCAGAAAATGAAATGAAAAATGAGACAAGGAAAACTTGCCAGCCTTTCATATGGTTGCAGTTGCTAAGGTAACTGCTTTCTTAGCCTCAACCTGTCCAGTACAGCCTGTTTCACATATTCTTCTGGGTTTTTTGAAAAGAAGGATATCAAAGAGGGAAAAGATCATAGAGAATAAAAGTCAGGATTGTACTGGTCCAAGCAGAGCCCTGTGCCGTTTTCTCCTTGCAATGCTCCTTCCCAGTCACCTGGAATATTTGCCACCTGGCCAACCCCTCCTGGAACTAAAAATCATAGAATTAGCCGAGAAGGTAAACAAAACAATAGGAAGCCCTATTTGACATGCAGCTGTAGCCGAAGAACTGCTTCCTCGCCCCACCTGGGCTTTCTTTCCTGCTGGGAAAGTAGGAGGCAACTCTTAACGCAGCAGGAGGAGCGCCTCAGCCCTCTCCTGCCCCACATCTCAGGAGGAAGTGCTCCAAGTTTCTCAGCATCACCAAATGTGACCTGGAGCTCCGAGGCGGCACCTGAACTGCACACGTGGGTCGGTGCAGGCGGGGACCTGTAGAGTTTCCAAGCCAGGCTCGGGGAGGTAAGGGGCTGGCCAGGGGAGACAGGGGAAGCCAAGGTAAAGGAGGTCCTCACAGAGGCTAGGAAAACAGAAGTAGGTTCACAGGAAGGATGGCGCATTCCATCAACAGCTAATTAAATATGCAAATATTTATCCAGCATTTAATGAGAAGACACCAGGCTTGCACAGCAATGGGTAGAGATTGATTTTGAAGAGTAATTTGGCAGCAAGTATTGCTGCACTGCATATTCGAAGGGGATGCCACTTTCTTCCTCCATTTTCCATAAAAATTTTATTTTCTGAATGAATAATCTACTGATTCCTTCAAGTCTACCTACATATAGCATCAATAAAAGTTCTCTATTCAAGAGACTAATAGCCCCGTTTGAATCAAGGAAGGGGGACTGGGTAGCTGGGAGAGAGCTGGGAGGAAATTCTTTTCACAGCCAATCATTTGCTCTTTTTGAATATTGAACTATGTGAATATCTGAAAACCAGAAAATAATATATTAAAATAAAATTCAATGATGCTTACCTAGGCTAAAATGCCCAAAACTGTACTACGGATGTTTTTTAGAATGTCTTAGGACAAATGTGTATTGATTTTTCTCCAATTTGTAAGAACTTCATAGGACCCAGATAATATATTCAATGTGATTATCTCCTTACTAATTGTATGAAAGGTGTATTTTTATTTTGTTTTATAAAATATGTATGTCATGAACATATACTTTAGAAATAAGGGATTCTGGGAGTCTGGGTGGCTCAGTCGGTTAAGCATCTGCCTTCAACTCAGGTCATGATCCCAGCCGGGGTCCTGGGATCCAGCCCCACATTGGGCTCCCTGTTCAGCAGGGAGTCTGCTTCTCCGTCTCTCTCTGCCTCTCCCACAGCTCATGCTCTCTCTTGTTCTCTCAAATATTTAAATAAAATCTTTTTTTTTTAAATGTGAGATTCTTCCTATATTATGCAACATACCTTCATAAATTCTTTTTATTCAGACTCCTGGGATATTACAAATGAGCTGACAATAATGCACTAAGTTCTAAAAACATTTTGGGTTTTCTTAGTCGTTTATGTGAAAACGCATTTCTCCTGAGGCTTCAACAGAAAGCCATGCTATAGGAGGGAAATGCATTCACTGTAGTCCGGAACTGTAACAGGCTGGTCCAATCCTAACTGGACAACTTTGGCCAAGTTACATACATACTTTCACTTTCTCAACTAATATACAGGAAGCACAATATAATCACTGTAACTTAAAAAGGCTAATTAATGACCACTGGGACACTATCTGATGGAGTGTGAAATCCATCTGAACATTGATTATAGATGGTTTTTCCCCTCATTTTACAGGTGAATGAAAAGATGAGGACGTATTCTCTCAGATGTGTGTCTCCTGCCAGGCGAGTTCCTGCGGATGTTACAGCTGGAGGCTGGTATGGTCTGCTAAACCCAAAGATTACCATGTGGTCACATGGGACGTGGGAACGTTGTAACGCTTCTGGAGAACTGCTCCCCAAAATCAATAGGTCAAAAGGATTTCCTGTATCTAAAAGGCATTGCAGTAAAATATACAAGAAATCGACTTGAAATACAATATTGAGTGTATTACAATCTGGCTTAAACCCAGGCTTCTGCTGTCATCCTCTTCTCCGGGAAGTGCAGGAATGATCCATGAGGCCGGTGAGGAACGGCCTGTAGTGCTTCTCCGCAGATGTCGGGGGTTCTCAGCCCTGCCTCAATGTCAGAGCCATGCTAGGAACCAATAAAGAACACGCAAGCCCCAGATCTGCTCCAGAACCATTAAATCCTAATTAAATCTAAATGTGAGGCCCTGGGTGCTTCCCAGGCTGAGAGTCACTGGTTTCTATGAAGAGTAATTTCAAAATGTGATTAGTTAAGGGTAAAAAAATATTCCTGAATGCAAAGACCATCTTAAGAAGTTATTAAAATATTAAGTGGATAGGTGTGTGTGTGCACTCGCACATGTGTTTTATGCATTAACATGTTTCCTCAGCATTTTTGTTCTTTTGTTTGTCTTGCTTGTGTTTACAGAATTGCCTCCCCTAATAAAATCTGGGGCAGCCTGGACATAGGCATACATCAGAGAAGTGAAAGATGTAGCGTCCCACCAGGCAATGCTTTTGTTGCTTAGGTGCCAACTACTTTGCCTGCCTGAAGAATGCAAACTCCCATATAAAACCTTGGCCAGCCCTGCCTGAGCTGGCTGGAAGATTCTACTCTGGGCCAGGAAGCATTTTCAGTTCCCCACAGCAACCAGTTGGCAAGGACTTTGCTCACACACGCAGATTCTCTCTCTCAGGTCTCGTGGCCAGGAGCTTTTTGGGCACTCTGAACAAAACTTCTCCTTCAAGGCTTCCTTGTCTCCAGAATGCTCGTCGACATGCTCTGCACACACATGTATTTTGCCCGGGGAGAGATTTCCTTTAGGATTTCCTTTGAGGATGCATTGAAAGTGTGGACTTTAGGCAGGGCCAAAATGACCTGTGGACAGAGGCATGTGCAGGCAGCATCTGTGTTCCTTCCACCTTGCCTGAGATTCGATAGAGTATCTTTGAGTCTGGGGAAAAGAGGGGTGGAGAGCTCAAGAATGTCTTCATTTCCTTTCCTGTCAGTAAGCCCCTCCATAGCCTGGGCTTTGTCAGTTCCAAGCAGACTCCCGTCTCCAGCATGAGGCCAGGCTGCTTGGATTTTGCTTCGTTTGGGATCTAACTCAACCTCATTACATGCCAAATACCCTCCAGGGCGTCCTACTTTTCTGGATCTTCTCCTGTGTCAGAGCTCCTATGGCTCCGTTTCTCTATCCTTTGGGAGAACAGCACCCGACCACCTCCCACCCTCACCGGAGAGAGAACTCCAGGCTGGCTGGCCTCCTATTCAAAACACTGTGCAAACGCATTTGGGGATCTTAAGTGAAGATTATGAAAAGGTGGATCGCTGGGACAAAATTTTACCAGCCAGGTTTGAAAATAAATGGAGCATGCTCTGAATTTGATTGAAAGAAAAAAAGTGATTCAAAAGCAATTTGCAAATTGGGCTAGAGAAAAAAATTCCCCTTTCTCTGCCTCTGCCAAGATTTCTTCTGGTTCCTTTCCTCCCTCCCAATCCAAACCCAACTTATTTCCACTTCAAGTCTGAGAAACTAATGGAGGTGGAAGTAGGCTTGTTTTGAGAAACCAAAAATATTTCAGACCATGCAGTCTCCACAAGAAATAACGATATACTGAAATTTCCTAGGTTCTGGGGCTATACAGACTTATAGTTGGGTTCTTCATCTGCCACATGATGACCATGTATATTGAGCAATTCTCTTGATCTCTTTGGGCCTCAGTTTCCCTGCTAGTAAAAGGAGAATGATATCTCAAAAGATTAAGATGAGGATTCAGTAAAATAACATGACATACTCATGTGCAAAATAGTATCTTTAGAAGATGCAAACTAGTTCATAGTGAATGCTACAGTTCCAGTTTTACCTTTTGAACTTACTGGTTGTATAACCCTGAACAAGTCACTTAATTTCTCTAAGCCCCAGTTTTTTTCAAATATTAAATAGAGGGACACCTGGGTGGCTCAGACAGTTAAGCATCTGCCTTCAGCTCAGGTCATGATCCCAGGGTCCTGGGATCCAGAGAGCCCCATGCGTCAGGCTCCCTGCTCAGTGGAGTCTGCTTCTCCCTCTCCCCCCTGCTCATGTTCTCTTTCTCTCAAATAAATAAAATTTCTAAAAATATATTAATCAGAAATTTAAAATTTAACTCACAGTGTATGGCACATTCTAACTGCTCAAAAAGTCATAATTTTAAAAAAGCATTCTTTTAAGACACTTTAAGATTCATAAAGATAATTATAACAGTTTTCTATTAACATGTATAAAGCTCTGTCTCAAAATAATTGCTTTACTGGCTTATGGGAAATTTGCTAAAGAACATGGTCAATGTGTTTATGTTTAAGTACCAAGTTCTTCATTTGTGTGGAGTGTTTGTTTTGACCACTGGAATAAAAAATGTCATTGTACTGGATACTTCAAGTCATGACAGCAGAAATGTTTCTGTCTCTCAAGTATGAGACTAAGCCATGTCACCCTACACCAGATTATCAGTTGCTCCATTACCGAATGGGCCTTTGGTGAGATCTTATGAGTAACAAGTCAACAAGAAAGAAGTCTCCATTGTGGTGATGGACGACGGCGGGGCAGCGGAAAGCTTGTCTGGTTCCGGTAGGAGCCTGGGGATGGGGTGTGGAGGAGAGGGAGAGGTCGGTACTACAGAAGAACTGCATTCCAGTCAGGACACCAAGACCAGACCGCAACAGCAGGTGCAGCCTGCCCGATCAGACAACGCCCTGAGATCCAGTCTGTCCCTGTGACTTTCTGTTGGCGGAGATACAATCATGACAGGATGTGATCTGGTTTTGTCTAGACATCAGCCACCTCCATCCCAAGAGGCAGCATGCTCAGGGGAGAATAGAATCTGGTCTGAGAACAGAAGCAGGATATTGAAAGGCAGCTGGTGGCAATCCTTCTTGTTTTTTATTGACTTGTCTGCTAATAAGAGTTTGCAATTTGGTTGATATACATGTGGACAAATGAGGTAAAAGTGTGCAACATTATGCAATAGCCAGGGCCAAGAATAAACTGCCATGTGGCTTTAAAGAAACTCTGAGGTCTGCAAAGTGTGAATTTTATGTTCTTATTATTTTCAGGGATGAGCTAGGAATTAAAGCACTGAAGCTGTCCCAAATTCATAAGCAGAGAGCACTCAACTCATCCAACCCCCTCTCTCCACCATGGGCCCTCAGCCACCCATTAAAATGTGTATACACACACACACACATACACATGCATACACTCACACCCATGCACCCATGCTGCCTTCAGCAGTGCCCACAAAACCCTCCAGGTCAGCAATCTCCTGTTCCACCTTTCCCAAGAGACTAACAATCTCTGGTAGCCAGTGCCTCCATTCCCCTCCCATAATCTCCTCTACACATCTCAGCCCCCACCCTCTGCATTGATTAGAGCGGGGCCAAGAGCTTGTCTCCTGTTATTCCAGGCTTCACTATGCCTGACACACAGTAGGCATTCGTTAAAGCAAGGGACAGAGAGAAGAAAGGATGAGGGAGGGAGAAAGGAAGAAGGAAGGAAGAGCTCTTACAGCTCAATTAACAATAACTTGTCTTGACTTCAGTCATTATCTTGTTTCTTTTCCCATTTTTGCTCTAATTTCAAGCTCCCAGGAGGAAAGAGTGATTCAAAACTAAGATCGAGTACTTGACTGCCCAAAGCAAATGTATTTCTGAGACAAAGTCTGTAGGTATAAAAATAGATGCTGTATTTTCCACATGCATATGAACAATAAAAGTCAGAAGTTGGTTGAAACTCACCACAAGGAAACAATTAAGTAAATATGGTACATCTATATGGTGGAAAACTGTGCCACCTTATAAAACCATGTTTTAGAAGAATATTTAATTGCAGGGGGAAATTCTCACAATATACCCTTATGCGAAAAGAGAAAGCACGTTGTACAACAAAATGTATGTGTCAGTAAATATGAAAGGATGGAAAAGTATATATTCCAGAATGTTAACAATGGCTCTCTCGGAATGCCTGGGTGGCTCAGTGATTGAGCATCTGCCTTCAGCTCAGGGTGTGATCCTGGGGTCCTGGGATCAAGTCCCACCTCAGGCTCCCCACAGGGAGTCTGCTTGTCCCTCTGCCTATGTCTCTGCCTCTCTGTGTCTCTCATGAATAAATAAGTGAAAATCTTAAAAAAAAAAACACATAAAAAATAAAAAATAATGGTTCTTTCTGGGTAATGAATTACAAGCAATTTATTTTATCTTTATACCTTTACACATCTTCCCCCAAATTCTTGCAAAATTTACATATATTCAGTTTAGAATGAAAAAAAGGAAATTATTATGAGAAAATAAAATCCATACGGATACTAAATGAAAAAGAAATGATTTAAGAGAGTCTCTACATGCAAATGAAGATTCCCAGAATGCTATGGTTAATACCAGATGTCATAAAGACACGAAGGATTGTTATAATTATTGTTTTCCAGATCGAGATTCCCAGAAACTTCCATTGCTGTGTGAGTGATTTCCGATTACTCTCTACAACAAACCAAGCTCTTCGTTTTACAGCTTATTTTCCAGGCAAGGCTGGCCAGGATCTCTAGGGAAATACATGTGACTTAATACTTAAATTTTCCTGAAAACTGTGACACTCCCACAGTTAGTCTCGTTGTGGTCATTCTGTTGCTGCTGCCATGGCCTGCTTATTTGTGTGTTTGTGAGGGTTGTACAAACACAGACCCACCCACACACACACAGGAAACCGTGGAAAAGCGACCTCAACCATTTGGAACCTCGGGAAGACGCGTCTCTGTGTATACCATGATAACATCTGCTTCTAATTGAGATGATTTATCAAAGTGGCCATCAGCAGGAACCGGTCAGCAAGTGCATAAATCTAGTACAAACACTTTCGGCCCTGAGCCTGGAAACATAAAGTCTGGTCTTGTTCCTGACATTAAGTAGCTAGATGGCTGAGCCCATGTAAATCAATTAATCTCTCCATAACTCAGTCTCTCCATCTGCAAAGTGGAATTACTAATAGATTGCGATTGCCTGTTTGTGTCTCTGGTCACTGGGATGCTTCTCCTTCACTCATTTATTCTTCCAATAACCATGTATTGAGGGGCTCTGCTAGGCCAGGTGCGAATTCCCTCTCTGGGCCCCCTTCCCCTCACACTGAGCTCGAGCACCACAGATGGGCTGCCCAAGGACTCCTGGGCCCCCACCAGCCCTGTGTTCACACTGCCTGTCCCTTAGGCTACCCAAGTTGAAATGGAGGAGGGGAGGAGGCTAGGAGAAAAGCATAGTAGGTGTCTGAAGCTTGCTGTGTGTGTTATGATACACCTCACATGTTATAACATGTGACAGATGACTGTATAAGATATGTAGAACTCAGCTGGTTCCTCACAGCACACCACCCCGTAAGCAGAGAGCCCTGTTACCACTGGCATGCTCATACCTGGAAATGACTAAAGTCTTTCCTTCGTTTTGCTCTGCAACTTGTGTGTTTTCTTTCTTCAGCTTTGTTTTGGCTTTGTCAGTAAGAACTACTGAAGGTCAAAAGCAAATGCACAAATGCACAAAAAAAAAAAAAGATGACTCCACAGGCCCCACTAGAGTCAAAAGATGGATAATTTGGCTTCTTCTCAAAAGGTTAGAAAGATTTCCCAGGTCTCGCCAGCAGGAGGAGAGAAGGCTCACGCTGCTGGGGAGGTGGAGCGACATGAGGAAGTGCAGACATCATTGCTTCTCTGGAGCAGCCACACGTCTGCAGACACTAGTGCCTGGGACTAAATACCTCAAAGGAACCCTGGTTTTCAGATTTTTTTTTTAAATTGATTCTGGGATGTCTGAATCCTTTATAACAACACCGGGGTTGCCATATGCACTCTGAGTCATAAAGTCAATGCGCCAGAGCCCTTCTTATCAACAATGTGGAAGTTTCATACCAGTGCACGTGGTGCTGTGTAGCCTGGCACGGGTGGTGGAAGCGATATTAACAGGATGTATCTGACTCAAGTAACACTGTGGCTTATTTGGAGTTTGTCTCGTTTTTCATGTTTTTCTTTTTTGGGCAAATCCAACCCAAGTAGGCAGGTTCCAAGCTTTAACCTTAAAAGGTAGGGATTCTTCTCAAGTAGTTCCCTAAAAGTGACTGGAACAGAGATGGATCACCATCTCTGGTTCCTGCCATGGACACCAGTCCCTGTAAACAGGGACTGATGTAAATAACTCATGTAACAAGAAACAAAAATATATCACTTCAGGATGGTGGCCAGCACTAACCCTTCTGTAAAAAGAACTAATCTGAGAGTTAAGTGAGCAACTACCATCTACAATAGTGTAAATACTATATGTCCATGCTCATAGCAGCATTATTCACAATAGCCAAAAGGTGGAAGCAACCTGAGTGCCCATCAACAGATGCATACACAAATGTAGTATATATACAGAAGAGAATATTACTCGGTCCTAAAAGAGAAAAAAAATTTCTGACCCATACTATAACATGGATGACCAACGAGGACATTATGCTATGTGAAATAAACCAATCACAAAAGAACAAATGTTGTATAATTCTACTTCTATTAAGTATCTAATCAAATTTACAGGGATAGAAAGTAGAATGGTGGTTGCTGGGGGGAGTGGGGGGTGGGGCAGGAGGGTCCAGAATTTCAGTTGGGAAAGATCAAAGAGTTCTGCAGATGGATGGTGGATATGTCTGCACAATACTGTGAATGTGCTTAATGTCACCGAACAGTATGCTTAAAATGGTCAAAATGGCGAATTTTGTTATATATATATTTACCATAATAGCTTTTTTAAAAGCTTAGTATTCACCGAGTGCTAAAAAGTTAGGGTAATAAAGTCTTTTGACCACAAAGGCTTCTCTGTAAAGAAAAACAATGATGAGGAATTGTGTAACCTATAGTGATGATGTATTTATAACTGTTTGCACCCTTTAAATATGACTTTGAATTGCCATTTGGCTACACAAAAATATAAAATCCTTGGCAGTTTTACTTGCCAGGTAGGACTATGTTAATCATCTACAGCAAATGATATTTAGATTTGGATGCACAGTCACAGAAAGAAAGAAAGAAAGAAAGAAAGAAAGAAAGAAAGAAAGAAAGAAAGAAAGAAAGAAAGAACCTAGGTTGTGATTTTTGTACCATGGAATGACAATTAGCATTCCAGGAATCACCCCTGCACTAATTAATCATGGATGTCACTGATTGCTTTAGGACACATGGATAAGAAACTGCTTTTAATATCCAATTCTATATTAAGGCTAGTCTTTCTCATGATTCCAGGAGAAAAGATGGGTATTAACATCTTTATAATGGCATCAATTTATAATAGCACATGGAGATAGCCTAAGATTTGAAAGTCTGGATGCTGACTTTAAAGTCTGGAGACTGGCCTCTTGCTTTCAAAGGACTCAGTGCAAAGTCTCAGGATTCCTACATCTCACTCACCAATAATCTTCCACAGCGATCCTTCTTCACCTTACCAAGGTACCATCAGCAATGATCACTAGAATATGCGATTTTGGTCATTTTTGTAACAGCGAGCATCCACTTATGCTGATTCATCCACAGATTTTCCAGCCAGATGCCCCATTGGCAAAGCCCTGGAGCCTTCCCTTCATGAGTTCTCCGCTCCAGCCATCCGAGGTAATTCCTTCCTCTCCTCTCTCCTGATCTGCCAGTTGCAAACAGAATGTATCCACGGAATAAACAAACCTTCCGGAATGGATAGACTTGGCTGCTCTGCAGTGTCTGTGGGAAGGGTCTGCAGGGGTCAGAGTCTGATTGTGGAGGGGGGCTGCCCCTCCCTGCCTCTGATGCCTTCCCTTGGGCAGGGTGGAAAGCAAGGTTGAAAAAGATGAGCTGGCCAGTGGAAAGAAGAAATTGAAGGAAATGTTGGCTGCTGTGAACAAAACAATCTGTGTGTTTCAAAATCTGTTATTTCTGTTCAAATTTTTGTGAAGTTAGTTTTTATTGTAACAGGACTCAGAGACAAGTTTTTCAATGAGCTAGTTTCACTGCTAAGTGAGCAAAGAGAAATAATACAATGTGTGTGTGCATGCAGGCATGCCTGTTTTTCTTTTTTTTTTTAAATCAGTAATACCATGTTTTAGCCCCAAAGGTTTCAAAGTTAGTTGGGGATTAAGAGAAGACAGTGATGCCTGGAGGACGGTTAAAAATATGCTATTGCTCTCTCCACAACTTTGCCTCAAGGCCAGAAAGACACAAATGGGGCTGAGCCTGGAGAAGAGAAAGGAAACTGACTTGTATGGAGCACTTGATGGGTGCCCCGATGATTCATTGAAGGTAGCTTATTAAATCTTCCAACACACCTTTCAAGTTGGTATTGTTATCTCTGTTTTCGGGTTATAGAAACTGAATCCCAGAAACGTAAGTTACCAGTGATCCACAGAAAGTGGTAGAGGTGGAATTAAACCAGGTGTTTCCACCTTCACCCAGCAGGGGGAGGAAAGCTGAAATGGGAGAGAGTCAGAAAGGAAATCTGCTCCTTAGTTAATAACCAAGCAAATGAAGCCTACATTTTCTTAATATGCCTTTGACAACTACTGGTAGTCCAGCAAGCACTCTGAGGGGCTCTGATCATGAAGCCTAGCATGACTGTGATAATGTAGGACATATAAACACCCCATAAGATTCAGAACCTTATGACAAAACCAAGGCCAATTAAGGAACTATTGATTTTTTTTTTAATTTTTTAGTGTAAGAATTCAAATTTAACCTTACAAAGAGATTATATTTGATATCTTGCTCTATTATTTTTATATATTTAACAAAGGGGTTGTTTTTTAAAGAAAATAATCCAAGGAGAAGTACAATCATCTGTTCATAATCCTCATCAGTCAGACCATAAATCACACCTAAGTCAGTGCCTATAAACCAGTGTCAACACTTCCTACTTGTAGGAAAAAAACTGCCGGCAAAAAAACAAAACAAAACAAAACAAAACAAAAACACTCTCTAAGGCACTGGGCTTAAAAGAAACCTATGAAATGACAAGTTGTGATCGAAGATGACCACAATTTTTGTAGTCTTCCCACCAAGAGTTGGGCTTATGACCATTCTTGGCCTAGATTCTCTTGAAATATAGGTGGACGTGACTGCTTGATCGTTGGTGTATGGCAAACGTGACTCTGATTCCATTCCCGGACCCAGGGCTTAAAAAGGCTGACAATTTCTTGGCACTTAACCACCATGCTGTGAGGAAGCCCAAGCAGCCGCATGGACAGGATCAAGGAGAAAGGGAATGAAGCCCCTCAGCCACGACCCCAGCTGAGCTCCCAAATGACAAGCAGTGGCAAATATGTGCCGATCACCTTGGAAGTAGATCTTTCCCCCCTTGTCAAGCCACCTCAGGTGGTGCTGTGTGAAGCAGAGATAAGCTATTCACACTGAGCCCTCCCAAATGGCAGATCAGTTAGCAAAACCAATGGCTGTGATTATTTGAAGCTACAACATTTCAGGATGAATTATGCATCAAAAATAACAATAACACATTTCACTGCTTCCTTAGTATTGAGTAAAACTTGAAAATACATGGATATTTGTTTTTATCATTTATTGTCTGTCTCTTTCATGGAGCATAAGCTGTGTAAGGACAGGAACTGTCCTGTTTCATTACCTCTCTATACCCAGCACCAGGAAGTGTCTTTCCTAGGAGGGATACTCAATAAAAGATTTGTTAACTAGTGGCATGTGGGTGGTTCAGTGGTTGAACATCTGCCTTTGGCTCAGGTCGTGATCTGATCCCAGGGTCCTGGAATCAAGTCCCACATCAGGCTCCCCATAGGGAGCCTCCTTCTCCCTTTGTCTGTGTCTCTATGTCTCTCTGTATGTCTCTCATGAATAAATAAATTTTTAAAAAAACAAAATTTGTTAACTGAACAGATAAATGAGAGCAGCATCAGGCTTGTATATGTTGATGTTATACTTCTTCTTCCCTAATCAATAGATGAAAACCATAAACTGGAATGATTTAAAACATTCCTCAAGTACACTGAGGTTTGTTTTATTTTGTTTTTTAAGATTTCATTCATTCATTCATTCATTCATTCATTTTAGAGAGGGAAAGAGCATGCATGTGAGCAGGGGGAGGCACAAAGGGGGAAGGAGAGAATCTCTAGCAGACTCCACGCTAAGTATGAAGCCCAGTGTGGGGCTCAATCTCATGACCCTGAGATTATGACCTGAGTTGAAATCAAGAGTGGGTTGTTCAACCAACTGAGCCACCCAGGTGCCCCTACACTGTGGTTTTCATGAAACAAGAAAGAATAACAGTAAGTCAAAAAGATCAATATGGCAAATATTAGACCTGACTCCATGTGAAGAGGAGACTTACAGGGTCTCTAGTCAAGGATGATACCTCACTGAGCAGAGCCCATCAAATCTTGAAACATGGCCACGGTGTCCATCTCTAAGGTTTGCCTTCTCTGGGTTAAACATTTCCTGTTTCACCAATTATTACTCAAAGACAGAGCATCAAGAATGAGAACAGCACAGGGTATGGTCCATGAGCAAGTCAGTTAATCTCTGTATGCTTCACATTCAAGGTCTATAAAGCCACTATGTTAAAAAGTCCTATTTAATTAATTTTTTTCTAATGTTACAAATGAAATAAGAGTTGTGAAAGCATTTTGAACTATAATTTAATTTAATTACAAATCACCAACATTTTTATGAAGATTGATGAGTTAATATTTGTGAAGCACGTTAGAATATTACCTGGTACATAGTCAGTGCTATATACAAAATTGTTCAAAATAATAAAACAATGGGATCAGCTTGCGTCCCCTAACTACCACCAACCCTTCCTGCCGTTTTGACCTTAATTCATACTACTTTCATCCTTGCTCATTTCTTCCCAGACACACTGGTCCTCTTTCTAAGCTCCCAGCTTCTTCCTACCTTCGGGCCTTTGTACTAGGCTTCTCCTTTCATATGCAGAATTATTTTCCTGGATCTTCCTATGCATGCCTCTTACTCATCCTTTAGATTTCAGCTCTCCAGAGAGGCTTTCTCTGATCATTCTATATGAGCAAACTCCTCCTTTCACTCAAGTCACTTCCCAGCATGTCACCCCATTTAATTTTCCATAAGACCTATTGCTATATATAATTATTTATTTATTTCACTCCCTATCTCTCCCCACTACAATGTGAGCTTACTAGGAACCCAGACCTTTTCTGTCGTATTTGTGGCTAAATCCCTAGTGTCTAGAAAAATAGCTGCACTTCGTAGGTGTTCAGTAAATATTTGGTAAATAAAAGAATGAATGAAACCTCTCTTCTGGCTACCTTCTGGTGTGTCAATGATCCTTATTAAATATATTACCCAGTACTGGATCAGTACACTAGGTGATATCAGCCCAAGAGTCATTGCAAATATTAGTGACATCTATCAATGCAGCCAGAGATCAAATGAGCTCTCTTGGCAACCACACTCTAATCTTAACTCCCATGTCGCTTTCAACCCACTTCCCTGACCCTTTTTCCTAGTGCTACTCCTAGACAAAGTTTCCCCTTTTTGTATTTATGCTTGTCCACACCTGGCTGGTGCCTTTAACTGTTCCCTCCCCGCCCATGCCTCAGGCTATTGCAACAGATTGAAACAGTAAAGCACAGGAACTGCCCCAGGCTCTGCCTTCAACCTCCTGCCTGCACCCTCTTCAAGACTTCTCTGTCACAGATCTCTATCTAGCTGGCTTGCTTGCCCAGTTGTTCCCTCCTTCCGAGCTAACCTCTTTGGGTTACTCTATTGATCAGTCTGACCAGCTTTTGATTCAACATGTTCCCAAAATTGACACCCTGCCCTCTGCACCTTCATCCCTACCCTCAAATCCAGGTGTCAGAAGACAACCCTCCCTATCCAGGAGACAAGAACAGCTAGTTCTTGTCTTGGGTGTGTATGTGTGTGTGTATGCGTGTGAGCATGTGTGTTATACTGAATTGTAGAACTTTACATTTACCCCTGTTGAAGTCTGTCTTGTTAGATTTCACCCACTGTTTCATTATTTCCGGATTTTTATTCTGTCTTTGAGTTTATTTGCTAACCTAACCCTGCTTCCCATAATCAGTGTGTCAAGGTGATCGGTGTGTCATGAATGATTTCATCCAAGTCACTGATAACAAATACTGAACAGTACAGATTAAAGACAGACTGTCTTCAAACATCTTCCAGGTTGACAATGTCCTTTCATCAGCAATCCCCAAGAACGGGTGGTTGCATCAATACTGCCTAAACACAGGATCATCCAACCCACATGTTCCCTCAGATTCACAAAAGAATTTGCCAACTGCCTTGCTGAAATTCGGGAATTTGTTTGTCCTTGTAGTTTCTGTACCATGCTTACAGGAAGCACATAGTTTGGAACTGGAAACACTCCTGTGAGGATGGGACCACCATTAACTTTACCCCCATTTTCCCATCAGAAAAGAACTGGCCATAGAACAAGGTTTAGGATAGTGTGTCCTGAGCTTTCTAGACTAAAGAGGGGTCTCTGCCTACACCTGGAAAGAATTACTGCCTGCTCAGAATTGACAGGCTCTCCCACACTTCTCTGAGAGCCACAGAGGATCCAGATGGATTCCCCTGTCTGGATTTCTTGAGGAGGACAGATTGATCACACACCCATATGGCTGTAGTTCAAAGCAGTGAGTTACACAGTAAGGTGCCCGAGGGAGAGGATGTCTTTTTGCCAGAGTGAGAACACAAGCAGCTACAAGGTTGGAAGTCCAAACCCAAAATGCTACTACAATGAAGCAGGAATGGGGAAGCTATTCAGAGAAGTGATGTTATCTTATGAAGGCATCTTGCACTATAAAGGAAAGATAAAGGCAAAGATTACTTCCACTAAAGAACAATGGGAATGCTACCTTTAATCTGCATTTCCGGGGCCTCTGTAACTGAAGTAGATGCACCAAAAGGCTGAGGGATGAGAAAAAAAGCAAATGAGTTATTAATTATAATAAGACTTACTGGTTCGATATTGACATTTTCACAGATTTTTTCCTGTTGTTTAGATTATGGTGGTAAATGATTGATGCATGTCTTTCTTAACAAAGATATCAATAGCAAGAAAAAAAAAAAGACTAGAACATTCTTCTACTTGAGGAGCTAAAGATCTAACATCCTACAAATGCATCTTCTTCTTAGGTAACCAGCTAAATGATGGCCATTTGGAATGAGTAGTATGAAAAATGTGGACAGAGACAGACAGAAAATAATCAGGACCCAAAATTTGTAGTCTAAATATATTTTACCCCATTTGCTACAGTACTTCCAATTTGGCTCTTCATTAAACCTACAAAATGTAGCACTGCTCATTCTCCAAATTCCTAGAAAAAATAACTTTAGTGTTTTGTTGAAAAAAATCAATTTTTCTTTATTAACTGAGAAAAAATAAACATGAATCTTTTAACTACACAAACATAGCAGAATCACAGATGCCAAATATTAGAAGGCATGAATCCAAGTTACTTTTTGAAAATATCAACACTGGTACAAAAAGAAAATATCAAGAACAAACATACTTTTGTTCATTCATTTAATAAGCATTTAATGGGCATTTACTCTATGCAAATCCTTCACTAAATACTTGGAGGAGGTTGCCAAGGCATATAAGAAACCATTTCTCTTCTCTAGAATTATGTTTTTGTAGAGGTAAGATGAACCCAAACAACTATAACAACAGAAGAATTGTATATGATATAAACTTGTCAAATTACTAATTTGTACACCTGAAATTAATGTAACATTGTATGTCAACCATACTTAACTTTAGAAAAGTGGGGGGGGGGGGGATTGTATATGATAGCATAATGTTTTCAAATATTTATAATAGTTATCTGCCACTAGATAACAAATTGCCACAAAGTTAACCACTTAAAACAACACATTATCTCATAGTTTTTGTGGGTCAGAAATCTAGGCACACTATAACCTGGGTTGTCTGACTCAGGATCTCTCAGAAAGCTGCAATCAAAGAGCCAGCTAGAGGGATACGTGGGTGGCTCAGTCGGTTAAGCACCTGCCTTCAGCTCAAGTCATGATCTCAGGATCCTGGGATCGAGCCCCATATCGGGCTTCCTGCTCAGCGGGGAGCCTGCTTCTTCCTCTCCCCACCCTCCCCCTGCTGCTTCTCCTGCTTGTGCTCTCTCACTCTCATTCTCTCTCTCAAATAAATAAATAAAATCGGTTAAAAAAAATTTTTTTAAAGAGCCAGGTAGGGTTGGGGTCTCATCTGAAAGCTCAGTTGGGGAAGAATCTGCTTCTCAGTTTACTTATGTGGTAGCTGACAGCATTCAATTCCCTTTTGGGTTGTTGGACTGAGGGAATCAGTTTCTAGCTGGCTCTTGGCTGGAAGTCACCCTCAGATCCTTGCCCTGTGGACTTCCCAAACGTGTCAAATCGTTGTAGCAAGCCTGCAAGGAAGAGTGTTTGCTACCAAGATAAAAGTCATAATCTCTTGTAATTTGATCACAGAATCAGAATCCCCTTTAGATACTGTATTCAATAGAAGCAAGTTACTCAAGGAGACGAGATTACACAAGGCAGTGAATATCAGGAGACAGATGTCATTGGAGGCCATCCTAGAAGTGACCTACCACAATGTTTAAACACACAAAAAAGCAAACATAAGTATTTTAAAAATGGCATTCATTCAAGTTTAGTAAGAGCCACCCCTATGACTTGACTACATAAAGCACTTACTAGATGTAAGAGAATGGAAAGACTTCACTGCACTGCTAGAAAAGGAAACATTTGATTTGAAAATGACAGAGTCCAAGACACTTTTCAAAGCCATCAGGGGACTGAAACCAGCTACCTCCTTAAACCAACAGCAGTAGGTTCCACCTAAAAAAGCCTATGTCACATCAACTTTTCACGATTTAAAAGGCCACATATGTACTTGCCATTCTTAAATGTTATCATCAACAACTGAGCCTGGAGAAAATACAAAATTCAAAGGAATACTTATATCTGCATTTTGTCTTGTTATCCCTACTGTTTAAGTAAACCATACTCTGTGCCCTATGCACTGCTTCTTTGAAATTTGTATTGTGAAAGTCAGCCTGTCTCATTTGCTGCCTTCAAGTGTTCTGGTATGAGTGTAATAAATTAGGGGTGGAGGGATCCCTGGGTGGCGCAGCGGTTTGGCGCCTGCCTTTGGCCCAGGGCGCGATCCTGGAGACCTGGGATCGAATCCCACGTCGGGCTCCCGGTGCATGGAGCCTGCTTCTCCCTCTGCCTGTGTCTCTGCGCCTCTCTCTCTCTCTCTCTCTCTCTATCATAAATAAATAAAAATTAAAAAAAAAAAAAAAACAAATAAATTAGGGGTGGAGATGGATGGATATAAGCCAGACCCACAAGTAGCGACATCTCCTCTCTCTTTCTTAGAGCAAAGTGTAAAGGACAGTGTTTGTTTCTCCTCCTTCTCTCCTACTTCAAGGGAAACTCTCAAGAGTTCTGTGGGACATACTGACAGGGAATACAACATCACTGCAATGACTTCACCAATAAACTACTAATGTCAGGTTGCCACTTGAGCATCTTGTCCAGTATGAAAGGAGGAATCCTTCTGTTGGTTCCCCTCCCTCAGATTCCCTCGCAGATGAGGATTTTTGTCTGCACAGAGTGGTAAGTCTTGGTTGTCCTCTTACATCATGACAATTATTATCAAATGCAAGTATCAGAGGCACCTGGGTGGCTCAGCGGTTGAGCATCTGCCTTTGGCTCAGGACATGATCCCAGGGTCTTGGGATTGAGTACCACTTCAGGCTCCCTACAGGGAGCCTGCTTCTCCCTCTACCTATGTCTCTGCCTCTCTCTGTGTGTTTATCATGAATAAATAAATAAAATCTTTTTAAAAAATAAAAAAAACAGCCTTCTTAAGGACAGTTAAATGGCATTTTCAAGTTGGTCATGCATGGAGGTATTTTAGGTAAAGGGAACAGCTTGAAAGAGCCAGGAGGTGTGAAAATCCATGATGCATAAAACTGTAAAGTGTGGTATAAACATGGAAAGTATGGATATGGGGCCAGAGTGGAAGGCAAAACCCTGGTTGGGAAGCAAATGGCAGGCCATTCCCAACAGCTGAGCTTTATCCATTGGAAAGGGACACCCAAAACAGGCAGGACAGCACTGAGATTGATTCCTGATTTAGAAGAGGTGACTCTAATAACATCATGCCTGACTTTAAAGATCCCCAACAGTAGTTAGGAGGAGAGAAAATCACACAAGATCACTAAGCAAATGGCAGCAAAAGAGAGAGGAGAAGGGTCATTGGAGAGCGTAGGAGATAGGATTGGGTAGCTGATTAAGAGTGCCCTGACTTCTCACTTGCACAGCAAGGTAGTTGACTAGTGTTGCACTAATGGAAGGAGCGCACATCTGAGGGGTACTGGTCCCAGGAAAAGATGAAGTCTGTGTACCTCGTGAAAGAACTTCAATACATTACTGAATTTTAGAGACACCTCAGTGTTGAGGACTCAAGTGCCACCATGGAGCTTGGCTGAGTTCCCCCACATTCCCTTGACTCTCAAACCTCAGAGCCATTTGGGGTGGCTGCTGGAAGTCTTGATTGTGTTCTTGGGGGATCACCTTTTTTTTTTCAACCAGAACACAGATAAGCCCAAGAAAAATTCATCCTTCAACACTGCTGGAATGTTGCTTTACCTCCTGTCCCCACCCTCAGAGTTCCAGAACTCAGGCCTCCTGTGATTCTCATCATCCAAAGAGAAGTCTTGGACTCACTGTAATCCCCTACCCAAGGGACAAGCAGGAGGCCCATTAGGCTCTGGATCACAGCTGGGTCTACATTATTTGTACAGCAGTACTTGGTAGCTCTGATAGAGGAGAATGGAAAGGCTTAAGGCCCTACACTCAAACCTTTAGATCGTTCTCCAAAGACGGGTTCTCTGGAGACAAGTTGCCTTGAGCCAGATTAGACTACCCCAAGCCAGCCAGTAACCCTACATCATCTGGAGAGTATCACACCATCTTCTTTTCTAGGAAAACATGAGAATGGTGATTTAAAGCACTAGAAAGTGAGTTAACTGTTCCCAAAATCCCATGCTACTTTAACATTCTGGGGTCATGTTTTTGTTTTTGTTTTTATTTTTATTTTTATTTTTTATCCTGACAAATGCTTAAAATTTTGTCAAAACAGAGAGAACTGCAATCATGCCTTGTTACACTGACATTATTCACACTTGCTAATGATTAACTCCCTTTGACACTGTCGGGTTGTAGACGCCAGAGTTGAACAAACAGCTTCAGGGGGCCCAGAAATGAGTTACACTACACTGGGCCAACTCACTTGGAAGAGCTCCAGTGCTATTTCCCTAGTTTAGACTTGTCCTAAGGGGCATTTCCATTGGGGGACCTGAAGTTCTGGAATTCCTTCCTCTTCCTGGTTCAACAAAACTCTAATTTATTGACCTTCAGGGCACAGTGTAAGACATCTGTTAAGTTTGGCATTTCCTTGACCTGTACAGAGAATTCTATTCAGTAAAAAAGGTTTGCCTGTTTTAATTCCAGGTTTTGTGTTTAGAATGTGCATGCACCAGGCTCTGATCTAAAGAAGGTAGCTTTTTACAAACCTAGGAAACAAAAACATGTTGCTCGTTTGTATCAAAGCTGCTCCCTTTGGAGTATCACCTCAACCTAGTACTCTCTTTGAGGGTGGCAAACCTTTGGCTAAATAACCAAGAATCCTTCCTTTGCTGTACAGGGGAAGAGAAGAAAATGTATTGAACAGCAAATTTTTGTGTTCTAAATGGAGAAAATCAGTCCTGCAAAAATGTGAGAGAATTCATATATCGAACTGAACAATTGTTTTATGAGCACTGCCTAATAGTTCGTGTTCACCTTAGATGTGAAAGATGCTGAAACATAAACAAGCTTTGGTACCAAGGGAAAGGCACAGAAACACTTATGGAACTCCATCATTTGCACATTCCTCTGCCAGCAACTAGGGGGGGGGGGGGAGAGGGGGGGGAGGTGCTTGATGGGTCTCAGAGATGGACGGAAGAACCTAAAGAGAACATGTTCTCCTCACCAGATGAGGGCCCTCGAGGTACCACTTAATACTGCTGCTTCTCTCTCTTCTCATCTCCTACCCCTACCATCATGGGCAATGTCCATGGAATTTAAGCTGAGAGAGGCCTAGGGTTAGATGTCTGTATTTCCCCCATCAGCTAAAAGGAGAGATGGAAAACTTGAACAAGGATTGGTAGGCCCCCAATCCCTCCATTGTATGAAAAACAAACCCCCTTAACTTTCAAAAAAAAAAGCCATATTTTTATCCCAAAATGAGAAATTTCTTTTTTAGTGTATCCAGATCAAAAGGGGAAATAATTCCAATTTGTTTATAGAAAATGTAGACATGCCCCAGGGTTATGATAAATTGAGATCTAGGTTTCCAGGGGGATTTGAGCCTGCACAGCTTACAATAATGCTAGACTGTTTGCACTGTCTTTAATACAGACAACGTCCTCAGACCTTTCAAAGCCAGTATAATTGAAAATCGTAGGCAGGAGAAGATTAAGCTGTTTGATCAAGGATAGAAAGAGATACATTCTCATTGAAGTTTAAGAGGAGCCAAGAAGTTAAAAAAGCTTGCAGAAAGTACACTAAGGACTATACATGAGAATTTCAGGAGTGAGCACATAACACTCTTCATATAACGTATTCATTCTCTAATCATCTAAAATATGGAAGGCCTCAGTGTTTGAAGATGGAAGGTTTTTTTTTTTTTTCGTGTTTAAGTATCAAAAGGAAACAAAATTATATATTCTTAAACAAAATACAAGATTATACATTTTTGCATGTTTGCTAAAGTACAAGATAGAGTCCATAGAGAAAGAAGAAAGGGAGCCTATCATAGTTCACATTAAATTACTAACACTAAAAGAAAGTATTAAACTTGGTAGCACCCAAGATACCAACCTATTTGCTTTTAGGTTTCCAGCAAAGGCAATGGAACCGCCTTTACTTGCCCATGGTACTTTTTCCAAGAGCAACTGCAAAAATTGAGTACAATCTACTGATGGAGAGCACAGCTAACTGGCACCTGCCCAGATCCAAACCATCAGATTTTCATAGGTATTTTTAATTACACCAGAGTCATCCAGCAAAACTGAGCAGGATATCCCCTCTGTCTCGTGTGGTTTTTTGCTGATCAAATGCAAACTAGTGCCAGGTCCTTCTTAAATAGTTTAGCCTAAACCCTGTAGTCATTTACAGTGGTAAGAAAAGATCTGAAGCCAAAATTCATCTGACTTTGAGTTATTTCAATCTTTTATTTTCAGCTCCAAATTGCAAAGTGCTATGAGGGCACTGACTGGAGAGCCCAGGTGGGATCAAGTTTGGGCTGCAAAAGGAATAAAAATAAGGAAATATCTGATTGCGATAAGAAAAAATTTACATAAAAATCCACAGTTGTATTGTTTGCTAGGGCTGCCATAACACAGACAGTATGCCTAAACACACAGAAACTGATTTCTTACATTTCTAGTGGCTAGAAGTCTGAGATCCAGGTGTCCACAGCGTTGGTTTCTTCTGAGCCAGCTTTCCTTGGCTTGTAGTTGCCTCTCTTCTCCCTGTGTCTTTGCATGGTCTTCCCTCAGTGCGTGTCTGTGTCGTAGTCTCCTCTTCTTATGAGGTCATCATATTAGATTAGGGCCTGCCCTGTGATCTCATTTTAACTAATTACCCTGTAAAGGCTCCATCTTCAAATGCAGTCACATTCTAAAGTGCTAGGGGTTAGGTCTTCAACCTCAGAATTTGGAAGGGCTGCAATTCAGCCTGTAACAAGAGCTAAATATGCAAATATCCCCAACAGGGACTACTGCATGGAAGAAAAAGAATCAAAGACAGGTATAGTTAAAGAACTGCCTGTGAGTTCTTTAAAACAATGCTATCTGCCACACAGAGCTAATAGTTACATGCATTTGAGATGGACAAATTTAAGAGCTCTGCTTCCCCTACTCCTCCACCAAAAAGGCCTAAATCAATCCCTGAAATTATGTTAGAGAGTTTCAGAACTAAACAGAGCCACAAAGAATCATGTTCCATTCTCGCCCAGGAAAAGGAGATAAGAGTTTGTTGATCTATACAGATAGCTTCTTTAAAAAAAATAATTATTATTATTATTTTATTTATTTTTTTTTAGTAATCTCTATGCCCCAACATGGAGCTCAAATTCAAAACCCCAAGATCAGGAGTCACATGCTCTACTGACTAAGCCAGCCAGGTGCCCCCATATAGATCATTCCTTATGGCCCATGAGAAAAAAGATGGTACCTAACAGTACCTGGCATGTAGTAGCACCTGTCAGTAAAAGTTAATGGTATCATAAGTATCTGGTTTGAAACAAGTATGGGCTTTGTAATCAAAGCTCATAAATATTGCAAATAAACTTTTAAGAACTCAGAAAATCTATGCTTTCTCAGGATCAGATGACTGAAATGCATTTCATTTTCCTTCCCTATTTCCCCTTTTATTGTTAAATTATTAAATAAACACATATCCAGCATCTACCAAATTCCAGGAACCATACATACTGAAGAGAGTGTCTACCCTGGAGGTGGTCACAGCCGAGGTGAGGCAGACATAAAAGCACATGGGTAGGGCAGCCCAGGTGGCTCAGCAGTTTAGTGCTGCCTTCAGCCCAGGGTGTGATCTTGGAGACCTGGGATCGAGTCCCATGTTGGGCTCCCTGCATGGAGCCTGCTTCTACCTCTGCCTGTGTCTTTGCCTCTCTCTCATTCTCTCTCCCTCTCTCTGTCTCTCATGAATAAATAAATTAAATTAAAAAAAAAAAAAAACACATGGGTAACAGGGGCTCCTGGGTGGCTCAGTGAGTTAGTCCCTGAGATCAAGCCCTGCACTGGGCTCTGCAATGAGTGTGGAGCCTGCTTAAGATTTTCTGCCCTCCCTCCACTCCCTACCCACTGGTGCTCACTCAGGCTCTGACTCTCTCTCTCAAAAAAAAAAAAAAAAAAAAAAAAACACATGAATAACCAAGTAACAAAAGCTATAAAGTAAATGTGGTGGTTACTTTTATGTGTCAACTAGAACTGGGCCACAGTGCCCAGATATTTATTCAAACATTTTTCTGGATGTTTCTATGAAGGTATTTTTTTTGGGGGGGGGGGTGTAATTAATATTTAAATCAATTGATTTTGAATAAAGCAGATTACTCTCCATAATGTGTGCTCCATAATGGGTGAGCCTCACCCAGTCAGGTGAAGTCCTTAATAGAAAAAAGAGTGACTTCCCCAAGCAAGTAGGAAGTCTGCAAACTGATGGTGTTTGGATTCAAACTGCAAGTCCTTTGAGTCTTCAGCCTGTCAGCCTACCCCACAGATTTTGTAGCTATCAGCCATCCAAAATTGTGAATCAATTGCTTACAATAAATCAATCTCTCTCTCTCTCTCTCCCTCCCTCTTTCTCCCCCTTCCTCTGGAGAACCCTGACTAATACAACAGGCTTAATTTTTTTTTTATCCCCCTCAAAATCATAAAAGGTGTCACAGAAGAACTAGAATTAAGTTGGATCTACAGATTAGAATACTTTCTAAAACCAGTTAGTTATAAATCTGCCTAGAGACTAAACCAAGGGGCAATATTTCTACAATCAGTTTCTGGGATGCCTGGGTGGCTCAGCAGTTGACTGTCTGCCTTTGGCTCAGGATGTGATCCCGGGATCCAGGATCGAGTGCCACGTCAGGCTCCTTGCATGGAGCCTGCTTCTCCCTCTACCTAGGTCTCTGCCTCTCTCTCTCTCTCTCTCTTTTGCTCTCGTTTCTGTGTCTTTCATGAATAAATAAATAATCTTTAAAAAAAATTTTTAATTAAAAAAAAAACAGTTTCTATCGACCACACAAATATTCTGGATTCCATAGATCGCTACAAGAATCATTTTCAATTTTATGTTTCCATTTTGATAATCTTTATAAATATTTCAAAAATATACTTAGTATAACTTGGATAATTACACAATAATAGACTACTTTCTGCAATTTTAGCATCACCAGTTATATTTACATCTATGAAAAGTTTGCAAAAAATGATTAAAACAGGATCTACAAATGATATGATGAGAGAACCTAGACACTACATGGCATACCCTATACTAGATTGGCCATAGTTAGATTAAGGAAAGCAGAGGTACATGCAAATAAACACACACACACAAATTTATTCACATGGATTTTTTAAAAAGATTTCGATATTTCAATAAGTCTAGAAAATAGTAGTAAATAAACTAGTATAGAAATATTTTACCTACAGACACTTAGAAATACTATGTGAAAATTGAATAGTTGAGCTTTGAAAGAAGAAAAAAGAAAGGAAAGAAGGGAGGAAGATAGGAAGGAAGGAGAGATTTTAGAGAATATGATAAAGATATTGATTACTTATAGATTTGGTCTGGTCAAATGGTCATTTTAAAAACTAAGAATAACCACAAAATAAATAAAAAGAAAAACCAAATGTTTAACAGAGGATAAAAGGAGAAAGAAAAAAGTAAAGTAGGGACACCTGGGTGGCTCAGCAGTTGAGCATCTGCCTTTGTCTCAGGGCATGATCCCAGATTCCTAGGGTTCAAGTCCCACATTGGGCTTCTTGCATGGACCTGCTTCTCCCTCTGCCTGTGTCTCTGCTTCTCTGTGTGTGTGTCTCTCATGAATAAATAAATAAAATCTAAAAAAAATAAAAAAATAAAAAAAAAAAATAAAATCTTTTTAAAAAAGTAAAGGAGCTGGTAAAAAGGAATAAAAAGTAAACAGAAAGTACAAAAGGAGAAGGTAGAAATAAATTTTAAATATTAGTATTCTTAACATAAGTTAATCAAATTCACTAGTTAAAAGACAGAAACTCTCAAACTGAACAATTTCTTTTTCTTTTTTTTTTTAAGATTTTATTTATTTATTCATGAGAGACACAGAGAGAGAGAGGCAGAGACACAGGCAGAGGGAGAAGCAGGCTCCATGCAGGGAGCCCAACATGCGACTCAATCCCAGGTTTCCAGGATCACGTCCTGGGCTGAAGGCGGCGCTAAACTGCTGAGCCACCCAGGCTGCCCAGACTGAACAATTTCTATGCAAAGGAAACCCAGGGGATTGTAGAACAAGATAAATGATGTCATAAGGAAAACACACTTCAAAATGCAAAAGTGGGTGGCTCAGTCAGTTAAGCATCTTTGGCTCAGGTCATGATCTCAGGTGAAGCTTGCTTAAGATTCTTTCTCCTTCTCCCTTTGCCCCTCATCCCCTTCCCCTGCCGCATGCATGTATGTACTCTCTCTCTCTCTGAAAAAAAAAAAAAAAGGCAAAATATAGAGCATTCTATAGGAATTAATTTGTTTCTGAAATATGCCAATAGCATGAAAGAAAGGGGAACTATTGTATACTAAGAGACCAAAGACACCTAACAACCAAATTAGACATGTTGACCTTGTTTAGATCTTGGTTCAAATTACCAACTGTAAGAAAGCAAGAGAAACTGAGGGAATTAAATTATATATTGAGTATTATATGGTACCAAAGGATTATTATTACTTTTGTTGGATGTAGTAATGGTATTTTGCTATACAAAACAGGAAATGTTCATATTATGTAGAGATACATATGAAATACATAGGGTAAAATGACAGGATATCTGGGAAGTGCTTTAAAATATTTCTGCAGAGAAAACAAAACAAGAAAGAAACTTTCTAAAGGGTTAGGAAAAGCAAATGTGGTAAAATCTTGAAAATGGTGATTTTGGTTAATGGATGTTTGGGGGTTCATTGCACTATACTCTCTACTTTTGAGTAACTTTTTAGAGGATTTTAGTACAACTATAAGCTGTTTTCTAAAAACACCTCTAAAAGATATAGAACCCAAAAATTTAACATACAATAATAGAAAATGATGTAACATATAAACACCCACCAAAGAAAGCTTGAAACTTATATTCACATCAGACAACTAGATCCTAAAGCAAATAAACAAAAACTTGGGGGAACACAAAGAAGTTAATTCCATAATGAATAAAAGAAACAATTGGGGGTGGGATGTACCTAATAACATCACCTCCAAAATACAAAAAATAAATATTGGCAGAAGTATGAAGACTTGAAAATTGACAGGTATAGTGGGAAATTTTAATATACTACAGAGGGTTGAATGGTGACTTCCAAAAGATAAATGCCCTTCCTGACCCTCAAAACTTGTAAATGTAAACTTATTTAGAAAAAACAGGTCTTTGTAGATGTAATTCATTTAAGGATCTCTAGATGAGACCCTCCCGGGTTATTTGGATGGGCCCAAATTCCAATGACAAGTGTTCTTATAAAAGACAAAAGAGAAGACACAGACACAGAGAGGGCCATGTGAAGACAGAGGCAGCAATTAGTGACACAGCCACAAGCCAAGTAAAATCTGGAGTCACCAGAAGCTGAAAGAGGAAGGGAGGATTCTCCCCTAGAGCCTTTGGAGAGCTCGCAGGCCTGCCATCACCTTGATTTCAGACTTCTGGCCTCCAGAACAGTAAGAGGATCGGTGTCTGTTGCTTTAAGCTACCAAATTTTTGAGAATTTGTTACGGTAGCCCTGAAACCTATATATACACCTCTCTCAGTAGTTGGCAGATCAAGCAGACAAGAAAATAATAAAAATATATAAAATAATTGAACAATATAATTGACAATGTTTAGCTAATGGGCACATGTGCAATCCCGCACTCAAAAAATTTTTTTAAATACACTTTCTTTTTAATTGTATAAATTTGAGTAATACTGTAACACAAAATAATTTAAGTCAATATTGTAGAGCTGAAATCATTTTTTGCCCTCTAAATGAGCAGGTGCATTGCCCAAGTGTGAGAAAAAATTGGCTTAGAACTTTCTGACCCTTTAATCTGCTAGAGACAGCTTGTCTCCTTTGTGCTTAGGAGAGAATATAGTTCACTAATTAGCCACAAGTAAACAACTACGCCCAGGATCTTGGTTTATCTATTTTGGACGACTCTAACAGGAATTAAAAATTTCAAGGACACATAGATTCCACTGTCATTTCAAAGTAAGCACTCATGCTGGAGTCATTGTCATCAGTTACTAGCAGGATAATTACTCTTAAAGTAACAGTCCCTAGAAGCGAGAAGGTTTTGTTGTTGTTTTTTTTTTTTTTTTTCCTAGTGCTTCTGATCAACCCTGAGGCTTCATAGGTAAATACACACAAAGTTAACATGCTTAAATAAATTTTGCATGAATGAGATCATACATTTTATATGGCTCTCACAAAAGGAAGTTCACAAGTATAACACATTGGACACCTAGGCAAAAAAAAAAAAAAAAAAGTAAAAATAATTTTCAGAAAATCAGAATACGTACCTTTCTTAACTAGTATATCAACAGAAAACAAGAATCAAGACAGAGTAACACGATGGGAGGACACCCACCACCTTTTCTTAAATGGCATCATTTATTCCCTCAACTCTTGGGGGCAAGGACTAGGTTATTATTTGGGGCACAGTCCTATTTAACCCTGCAATACATGTGCATTTCCAGCTTGGAGAAATAGTAGACAATTATATTAAACGAAAAAAGAAAAAAATAAAAGCCTGTTCACTCCTTCTGGAACCTATAGTGTCTCCTGGCCCCCAGTCCGGGAAGAAATCTTTAGAACTGAATCCATTTGGAAGGAGGCATGTTTGCCCAGTGAAGCGTAGAGTGTGTCCTAGGATATCTGGGAGAAAGGTCACTGTGCCAGGGTTTCCATTTCACCAACTGTACACTGTCACGGCATTTCCTGCAGGGATTATGTAATGTATTTGGACAAAGACCTCTCCGGTTGCCCACTCGGAGTGAAAAGTGAGCTTTGGAAGGAACAGTTAAGGCATAAAAAGACAATTCCTTAGGGCAGCTTTGTAGATAGAGCCACAAAGTCTCATGACCCATAAAATACTTTAAGTTCTAACCAGCTCTTGCCACCGAGCAGTGTCAGAATCCCATTGAACAGCCTGAGCTGCGGCTGCCAGCAGAGGTCACGTGACAAGTTCCAAATTTCTGGTTAATTCTCACTCTTCCTCATATTGTGGTTTCTTTTCGAACTAGACTGATTGCTTTTGAATTCTGAGCCTGGAGACCTATGCTGATTTGCATGGCTGCCTTAAAGGGGTGGAATGATACTTTCTGAGAACCCATCTCAAATATTAGGGAAAATCAAATTGCTTGTGCCAAATTTGCAGAGCAAAACTGCAAGTACCGTCATTGCCTTTTCTGAAAACAATTATTTAAAAAAAATTTTTTTTCTTTTTTAAGGGATTGTCCAGGGCAATAGCTAAACAGCTGATTATAAACCAATGTGTAAATGTTATTCCTTGATTTTCAGGAACAGAGCAGTTAGAACCAAAACCTTGAATTAATTACAGCATGTAAATGTTTCATGGATACACAGAAGCACATTCCTTTTGGCGGGGCAGACGTTATAAGCCAGGTGATGTTAATGGGTGGGAGAAGTGCTTAGAGCTTGTGCTGGAAGGGACAAGGTCTTTCGGGACAGGGTTGGGCCCCCACCCCACCTTCCTGCACCCCAACCCCTGCAGAGGCTGTGCCCACTGTTCACCCCTTACCTGGACCCTTACAACTTTCTTCTCCCCTAGATTCGCGGTGTCACTGCCAAAGGCTCTCTTGGCCACTGTTTGCAACTCCCCACACATTCATTTCCCATTGCCCTAGACATCAAGACCTGCTCTCTCCTTCAAGAAATTGGGCCTTAAATTTATTTTTTTAAGACTTTATTTATTTATTTATGAGAGACACAGAGAGAGAGAAGCAGAGACACAGGCAGAGGGAGAAGCAGGCTCCATGCAGGAAGCCCGATGTGGGACTCTATCCCAGGATCATGCCCTGGGCTGAAGGTGGCGCTAAACCACTGAGCCACCCGGCTGCCCTTAAATTTCTATAAAGATTCTATAACCAAAATACTCCACATATCAAAGCCCCTCCAGGGACACCCCCTCAATGGCTTTCCTTCCCTTGTCTCCTCACTTCCTTTGCTTATCCTCTGCTCCTGCTACCCCTCCCGCCCACCCTCCGAAAAAAAGGACAAAAAAGAAAGGTATGCAGGGCCCCAGCAGTCACACTTAAGCCACACTAACCTCACACCAGCAATGTTTATGCCTGCCTAGCCCTCTCCAAAGGCAAGTAGTTCCTGAATCCTTTCTGTCTTCTTCACTTCCCTCCTCGATTCCCCAAGAGCTTTTGCAACCCAGTCACATGTGTCCTTGTGCCCCGTGATGGTCCCATCTCACCTCCACCCACTGGATTTCCCTATTCCTTGGCTTTTTTAAAAAAGTGGGTGCCTACTAGAATGCCAGGAGGTAAGTCCGTTTAGAAGGTAAAACACAACATGTCTCCTAGCAGTGCCAATTTTTCTCAAAATGAAGATGGATGGAATAAGGGGGAAAGAATTAAGGGTTTTATCTAAGTAATTTGAAACATTTTTGTATTAAAACAAACACGGATGCGCTGTGGAGTAGAATGCAAAATCCACATTAATTTTTTAAATGAAAATGAGACTTCAAAGAAGTTCAGCATCTGTCGAGGGTGGCTTCTGGCAGCACCAGATCTCTCCACTTGTACATGCCCACTTTCCTCTACCTGAAGGGTGAGCGGAGACACAGGAAAACACCTGCCAAAATCCCAGTCTGCTCTTAATTTAATATCAATTTCTCCAAATTCCAGTTTCGCCAAATTGAATACCTACTATGTGCCAGTTCCTGTGAATGTAAATAAGGGATTTAAACACAGGTCCAACCTCCAGAAAGCAGCTCATAATTTAGAGAGATTAACATAAATAAGTAGCTATGATGGAAGGTAATCACTTTGATAGTAAAATATGTGGAAAGTGCTATGGTATCACACAGAAGTAGCAATTAACCATTTCAGACAGAACCAAAGGAAACTTGGAGGTTTGGTTATCCGGCCGTATTCTTTCAATTGTATATGTGTTTCTAACATATTTTTCTACCATCAGCAAAGACTACCTTAGGTATTACATCTCTGCATCTAATTAATTTATTCTGCTGAGTACCAAATGGATATGTAATCGGTGTATTATTTTAATGCTGGGAAATGGTTAAACACATAGTTATGAGCCGAACTGCATTCCCCTAAAGAAGGATATGGTTAAAAAAAAAAAAAAAGAAGAAGAAGAAGGATATGGTGAAGTCCTAAGTCCCAGAATGCAATCTCATTTGGAAATAGGGTCTTTACAGAAGGAATCAGGTGAAAATGACATGGTTTGAGGGGCTCTAACCCAATATGACCAGTGTCCCTCTAAAAATGCATAGACTGGACATAGACACCCACCAGGAAAGGTGCTGTGAAGAGACACGGAGAAAAGAAAGCCACGTGACTGGAGGGATGGCTCTACAAACTAAGTGACGCCAAGGAGTGTCCACAAACACGGGAAATAGAAGAGGCAAGGAAGGATTGTCTTCTAGAGCCATCAAAAAAAAAAAAATATATGTATATATATATATAGCTCCTCTGACACCTTGATCACAGACTTCTAGTCTCTAGAACTGTGAGATAATGTTTCTGTTCTTTTAAGCCATCCCGTTTTGGATACCTGTTACCACAGTCCTGGAAAACTAATGTTTTCCTGCTTCTGTTTTTCCTGCTTCTCCCTCTCTCTGCCTGTGTCTCTGCCTCTCTCCTTGTGTCTTTCATGAAAAAACAGATAAAATCTTAAAAAAAAAAAAAAAGATTATTACCTAATTTCTAAAAGCCAACCTCTGCTTTGTCTTCCTCAGCAATACTCTGTGCTGGAGGCTAGCCTCCAAGTAAATTTCCCTACTGCAGGGATTCTCAAAGTACCATCTCTGGACCAGCAGCATAAGCATCAGCAGGGAACTTGTGAGCAATGCAAATACTCCCACTCAGATCAACTAAAGTTAGAAACTGTTTGAGCAAGTGTTCTAGGAGATTCTGGCTGGAGAACCATTGCTCTACTGCATATGTCATCCCATCTCGCTTTGCTTTGCCCCTGAATCCTATTTTATTCTGAGTATTAAGGATTATTAGATATTAGCTCTCATCATCTGAAATATAACAACAATAAAAAGAAACTAAAGCTTTCCTATGATTGTCTCCTAACTAAATCTGCAACAAACCAACACAGCTTCTTTGGAAGGGCCTTAGGGACACCTGGGTGGCTCTGTGTTTGAGCATCTGCCTTTGGCTCACAGCATGATCCTGGGATCCTGGGATCAAGTCCGAATCACGCTCCCCTCAGGGAGCCTCCTTCTCCCTCTGCCTATGTCTCTGCCACTCTCTCTGTGTCTCTCATGAATAAATAAATAAAATCTTAAAAAAAAAAAAAAAAAAAGGAAGGGCCTTTAAATCTAAGGTAAACAAAACCAGTAAGTGAATAAAGGGATTTTTGTCCTTTTCTCCCACACTTGGCACTGGTCCCCTGCCTCCCAGGTTCCCTGGTACCCAACACCCTCTTCTATAGTATACCCACTCAAATTCACCAGATGGCCCCACTCAGGCCTATCTTTCCCATGATGCCTCATGATTCAAAATCTGCCCCCCACCACTCCCTCCAATAAAATGTCCATTTACTCAGAAGATTGGTCTCAACTAAGTAATTGGAGATAACTATGGACTAATTTGTAATTAAAATACTAATGACTGGGTATTATGCAATTTGTTGGCAAATTGAATTTAAATATATAAATAAATTTTTTTAATTAAAAAAATACTAATGACTAACAGCTTTCTTCTTTAATTAGCCCTGGTTGTATGATTTTATTTTAAAGGTGATTTTTCACCCCAAAGAACTCTATTTAGACAGGTTTCAAACACAGTGTGAAAATAAAATATACATGTTTATTTGTTTGTATTTTTGATGGTGAGTTTGAGGAGTGGATGGCCAGTTTCGTTTAAATTACAAGTTCATGGAACAAACACTTGGCTCACATGAGGCCAGTCCTGTTTGGCAACTTCCTCCCATTCCTGGTCACCAGCCTGCCAGCTTGTTGACCTTGAAGAAATGGCACCAGGCCCATCCTACTTTTGCTGCGTTCCATATTGGATAGGTTTGTGGATATTTCAATTTCTTAACAGGAAATTTTAGCTGCTGGTTTGAATCTAATTGAAGTATTCCATATGCACGCCCTGAGACCCTCAGGCTAGGGTGTATTTTTAATAAATAAAACAAATAAATTCCAAGGTTTATACTAACCAAAATGTTTTCATGCCTTTAATGGTGGCCCCCTAAATGAAAATACTAAGAAATGCAAGAATGGTATCTTTCTAGTGACAAACAAATGTAATAAAGGGTGGGGACATGGTGAGGGGGGCAACTTTGACAGTAAAATGAGATTTATGGCATAAACTATCCTGAAAATTGGCCCTAGTTCTCAAATTGCAGCGATTACTCCAAATCTAAGGCTATGGATAGGAGGAAAAAGGAAATTAATATTTAATGGACATTGTGTCAGGTACTTTACTTCTATCATGAGACAGTTGGGGTAAGAGACTTTAACCAATAAGTTACAGACCTTGAAGAACAACCTCAGTTCTTTGTCAAACGGCATAACTGCTTTAGGTTTGCCTATATAATGGGTCAGCCAAATTTGCAGAAGAGGTTTCATATGAACCTAATGGTAAACATATATCAGAAACCTTATGCAAAGAATAAAGAGAAAGAAATCCAAGTATTTCACTAAAGAAAATCAGAAAAACATGAAAGAGAGAAAGACAATAAAGGATCAGAGAAGATCTCCAAAAACAATGACAAAACAAGTAATAAAATGGCAATAAATACATATCTATCAATAATTACTTTGAATATCAATGGATTAAGTGTCAAAAGACATAGGGTGATATAATGGATTAAAAAAATTATATGCTGTCTACAAGAGACTCATTTTAGACCTAAAAAAGCCTGCAAATTAAAAGTGAGGGGATAGAGAAATGTTTATCATGCAAATGGGTGCCAAAAGAAAGCCAGAGTAGCAATATTTATATCAGACAAACTAGACTTTAAAACAAAGACTGCAACAAGAGACAAAGAATGGCACTATATAATAATAAAGGAGATGATCCAACAAGAAGATACAACAATTATAAATATTTATGCACTCAAATATATAAAATAATAACAAACATAAAGGAATTTATTGATAATAATACAATAATAGTAGGAGACTTTATTTATTTTTAAAGATTTTATTAATCTATTCATGAGACACACACACAGAGAGAGGCACAGACACAGGCAGAGGCAGAAGCAGGTTCCATGCAGGGAGCCCGATGTGGGACTCATCCCGGGTCTCCAGGATCATGCCCTGGGCTAAAGGTGGTGCCACATCCTGAGCTGAAGGCAGTGCTAAACCACTGAGCCACCCCAGCTGCCCAGTAGGAGACTTTAATACCCCATGTATATCAATGGACAGATCATCTCAACAGAAAATCAACAAGGAAACAATGGCTTTGAATGACACACTGGGGCAGATGGACTTAATGATACATTCAGAACTTTTTATCCTAAAATGATAGAATACATATCCTTTTGAAGTACATACAGAACATTCTCCAGAACAGATCACATATTAGATCACAAAACAGGCCTCAATAAATATTAAAAAAAAAAATTGAAGTCATAGCACGTACCTTTTCTGACCACAACACTATAAAACTAGAAGTCAACCACAAGAAAAAATCTGGAGAGACTACAAATACATGGAGGGTCATTGCATGCTACTAAACAATGAATGGGTTAACCAGAAAATTAAAGATGCAATAAAAAAATACATGGGAATAAATGAAAATGAAAACACTAACAGACCAAAGCCTTTAGGATGCAGCAATAGTGGTCCTAAGAGGGAAGTATATAACACTACAAGCCTACCTCAAGAAGCAAGACAAACCTCAAATAAGCAACCTAACCTGACATCTAAAGGAGCCAGAAAAGGAATAGCAAATAAACCTGAAACCCAGCAGAAGAAAGGAAATAATGAAGATAAGAGCAGAAATGAATGATAAATGATATAGAAACTAAAAAAACAACAGAACAGATCGATGAAACCAGGGGCTGCCTCTCTAAAAAATTATTAAAAGTGATAAACCTCTAACCAGAGGAGAAAGAAACCAAATAAAGAAAATCATAAATGAGAGAGAAGTAACAATACCACAGAAATACAATCATAAGAGAATATTATGAAAAACTATATGCCAGCAAATTGAACAACCTAGAAGAAATGGATAAATTCCTAAAAACATATAAATTACCAAAACTGAAACTGAAAGAAATCATAAACTTGAACAGACCAATCACCAGCAAAGAAATGGAATCAGTAATCAAAAACCTCCCACAAACAAAAGTCTAGGACCAGAAAGTTTCACAAATTCCACCAAACATTTAAAGAAGAGTTAATACTTATTCTTCTCAAATTACAAAGTAATGGAAATAGAAAAGGAAGGAAAAACTCCCAAATTCATTTTATGAAGACAGCATTACCCTGATAGCACAACCAGATAAAGACCCAACTAAAAAAGAGAATAAGAGGCCAATATTCCTAATGAACATAGAGGCAAAAATTCTCAATAAAATAATAGCAAACCAAATCCAGCAGTACATTTTAAAAAAATCATTCACCATCATCATGCAGGATTTATTCCTCCGATGCAAAGATGGTTCAATATTTGCAAATCAATCAAAATGATACATCACATTAATAAAAGAAAGGATAAGAACTTTTCTTATCATTTCAATAGAGGTAGAAAAAGCATGTGACAAAGTACATTATCCATTCATGATAAAAACCTTCAACAAAGTAGGTTTAGAGGTACCATATCTCAACATAATAAAGGCCATATATGAAAAATTCACGGCTATCATTTTCCTAAATGGGGAAAAACTGAGAGCTTTTCCTCTACGGTCAGGAATAAGACAGGGATGTCTACTCTTACCATTGTTGTTCAACATAGTCCTAGAAGTCCTAGCCTCAGCAATCAGAGAACAAAAAGAAATAAAAGGCATCCAAATCAGCAAGGAAGAAGTAAAACTTCCACTATTTGCAGATGACATGATATTCTATGCGGAACACCCAAAAGACTCCACCAAAAATGGGCAGGCTGAGTGGCTCAGTTAGTTAAGTGGCTGACTGGCTCAGGTCATGATCTCAGGGTCCTGGGATTGAACACCAATGTCAGGCTCTGTGTTCAGCAGGGAATCAGCTTCTCCTTCTGCCCCTCCCCTCCCCCACCCCTTACTCTCTCTCTCAAAAAAAAAAGGACTCCACAAAAAAAAAAAAAATGCTAGAACTAATACACAAATTCAGTAAAGTCTCAGGATACAAAATCAGTGTATAGGAATTTGTTGCACTCCTGTACAACAATAATAATATAGCAGAAAGAGAAATTAAGGAATCAATCTCATTTACAATTACACCAAAAATGATAAAATACTGAGGAATAAATCTGACCAAAGAGGTGAAAGACCTAACCTTTGAAAACTACAAAACACTGATGAAAGAAATTGAAGATGACACAAACAAATGGGAAGACATTCCATGCTCATGGATTGGAAGAATGAATATTGTAAAATGTCTATGCTAACCAAAGCAATCTACACATTTAATACAATCCCTATCAAAATATGAATAGCATTTTTCACAGAGCTAGAACAAACAATCCTAACATTTGTATGGAACCACAAAAGACCTTGAATATCTGAAGCAACGATAAAAAAGAAAGGCAAAGCTAGAGGCATCACAATTCCAGACTTCAAGCTATATTACAAGGTAATAGTCATCAAAACAGTACGGTACTGGCACAAAAATAGACATGTAGATCAAAAGAACAGAAGAGAAAGCCCAGAAACGAACCCACAATTATATGGTCAATTTACTCTTCAACAAAGCAGGAAAGAATATCCAATAGGAAAAAGACTGTCTCTTCAACAAAAAGGGCTGGAAAAATTGGACAGCAATATGCTTAAGTATGAAACTGGACCACTTTCTTACACCATACACAAAAATAAATCCAAAATGGATGAAAGACCTAAATATGATACCCGAAACCATAAAAATCCTAAAGAGAACACAGGCAGTAACTACTTTGATGTTGGCCATAGCAACCTCTATCTAGATGTGTCTTCTGAGGCAAGGGAAATAAAAGCAAAAATAAATTATCAGAAATATATCAAAATAAAAACCTTCTGCATAGCAAAGTAAGCAATCAACAAAACTAAAAGGCATCCTATGGAATAGGAGAAGATATTTGTAAATTACATATAAGATAAAGGGTTAATCTCCAAAATATACAAAGAACTCACAAAACTCAACATCTAAAAAAAAAATCAAATTAAAAAATGGGCAGAAGACATGAATAGACACTTTTCCAAAGAAGACATATAGATGGCCAACAGACATATGAAGGCACTCAACACCACTCATCATCAGGGAAATGCAAATCAAAACTATAATGAGATATCATCCCACACCTGTCAGAAAGGCTAAAATCAACAACACAAGAAAGAGTAGGTATTGGTGAGGATGTGGAGAAAGGGGACCCACCTGCACTGTTGGTAGAAATGCAAACTGATGCAGCCACTCTGGAAAACAGTATGGAAGTTCCTCAAAAAGTTAAAAATAGAACTACCCTACAATCTAGCAATCGCACTACTAGGCATTTACCCAAAGAATACAAAAATACTAATTCAAAGGGATATATGCACCCTAATATATTTATAGCAATAGCCAAATTAAGGAAACAGCCCAAATGTCCATCGACTGATGTATGGGTAAAGAAGATGTGTGATACATATTCATATACATATATGTATGTCTCATATATATGTATATATACATATATCTCATATATATTCATATACACACAGTGGAATATTACTTAGCCATAAAAGAGAATGAAATCTTGCCATTTGCAGTGACATGGATCGAGCTAGAGAGTATTATGCTAAGGGAAATAAGTCAATCAGCAAAAGTCATATGATTTCACTCATATGCATAAGTGGCTCTGTGATTGGGCATCTGCCTTTTGCTCAGGTCATGATGCTAGGGTCCTGGGACTGAGTCCCGAATCAGGCTCCCTGCAGGAAGCCTGCTCTGTCTCTGCCTCTCTCTCTGTGTCTCTCATGAATAAATAAATAAAATATTTTTAAAAAACAACAATAAATCTGCAAAGGGGGAAAAAAAAGAGAGAGAGGGATAAACCATGAAACAGACTCTTAACTGTAGAGAACAAAGCAATGGTTATAAGAGGAGAAATGGGTTGGGGGACGAGTTAACTAGGTGATAGGAATTAAGGAGTGTTCTTATTGTGATGAATAGATGGTGATGTATGGAAGTTTTGAATCACTATATTGTACACCTGAAACTAATATTACACGGTATGTTGACTAACTGGAATTTAAATTTAAAAATTTAAAAATTTGATCAGCCAAGGTTAAATCATGACAAGATTCATTCTCAAACTAATGACTTACCCTCAAACTTGAATGGAAGCCAAATCAGCTGTAGAAGAATGGGATCTAGGCCACTTTATCAGGACATTGTTTTAAATAATCATGGAATGTGTTGGCTCTTATATTTGGAATGTAAGTGGAAAGATAGATATGGGAGTCTGTTTCATTAAGCAACTCAAAAATATTAAGCAAGAATCCAGTCCTTCCCATGCCTCCACTCAGCCTCCACAGGACAGACAACTTCAACTCAAAACTTTCTTATGAAAAAACAAAAAACAAAAAACAACTTTCTTATGGTGGCAAAATGGCAGCAGTTCCAGGCTTCACGATGATATGAGACAGTAGCCAGAAGAAAGACACAGTCTTTTCTGATACCTGTCTCAGAAGAATGAGGAGATTTTTCCCTCAGAATGGCCAAGGAAATATCTCTTCTTCTTTCATTGATTTATTCATCTAACAAATATTGAGGATCTACTATATGGCAGGTACTTGGGATTCACCAGAAAAGAAAACAAAACTTTCTGCTCTCTTAAAGCATAGGTTCTAGCAGAAGCTTATATTTTAATGTCTCTTGATTATCATTTGGGCTGTCCTATGAGCTCTTAGGTTCTTGGTAACCTCACTTGTTCCCTTTTATGCTCCAGCCTTGGACATAGTGGCTTCTTTCAGCAATTCCTGATCTCACATTTTAGCTGAATGTCCCCTTCTTGCTCTTTCAAACTATGAACATGAATATAACCAATCTCTGATATTAAATCGCCCTCTGTTTGAAATAACAAGTATATATCATCTTTCTTGATGTGACCCTGACTGATTTAGCAGGAAAACCTAAACAAAGATCTAGCTGCTTCTAGACAAACTTGTGGAGAGTGAATCCTATGGAGGCAACCAATCACTGTCTATAATCACTGATTATTTTTCACCTACTGGGAGACTTCTGTTCAGAAAGTTTTGAGTCAACAATACTAATAGGAATTTCTGATTCCAGTAAAGGTGGTACTTGTCTGGACATAACTGGCAAATTTATCTCCAGGCAACTATCTGCACAAATTGACTTGAGCTAAACAGAGGGAAACTTTCTACAAGATGTTTTCTGAATGGGCACCTAGAAGAAGAGAAGGTACCAAAGAAGAGAAGGAAAAGGGAAGGAATTATAGAAAGATGGCATGAGGATACTTCATCTGTCCAGCCACACGGCCTAAACTTATGCCCCGTGGAGAGACACGGTGCAAGCCATGACAGGGCTACATGAAGACAAGATGACAATTGGCTGGAGTAGTCTCTGACTCTGCACAGAACTCTGCAAGCTCTGGCTCTTTCTTTCTTGGGTTTCATTCTAATCAGGCTAAAATCCCCATCGTTCCACCAAAACTACTCTTGTGAAGGTTACAAATGACTTCTGTGTTGCCAAATCCATTGCTCAAATATCAGTTCTCTTCTTACTTCAATATCAGCATTGCTGATCTTTTGTGTTCTTTTCCAAAAGCTTGTATTTTAGAGACATTCAGCTGCTCTGAATGAATGCCAAATAGCTAAAGGAAACAAATCCATCTAATAATTCAACTAATAAGAATGATGACAACAATAATAGCTACATTCTTGAGCTACAATTTGCCATGTCCCAGCCACTTTTCTAAGCACTTTATGTGGATAAATCCTCACTGCAATCCTGGGAGACAAAAACTATTATCATCTTCACTTTACAGACGAGGACTGGCAGGTATAGAAAGGTTGAATAATTTGCCAAAAGTCATACTGCCAGTGTACAGAGCAAGTGGTAGAGCCAGCCAGTGGTAGAGCCAAGTAGAGCCTCCATATTTCCATTATTTGACCTCAAGTAGATCAAACTCTATATCAGAATTTTATTTATTTATTTATTTTTATATCAGAATTTTAAAACCATTATGCAGATATGTTTTGGTAATATCTATATCAGAAAGCTAGAGAACTGAGTTCAAAGATGTCAGGTTCTTGGCAAGATCCCCAAATATTTTGCCTCCTCCACATTGTTGGCATAGCTCAAGCCATGGCTGACCATACTGTGCTTGCCTGCAGCTGGAGGAGTCAGAGCACTGTCACAAGAACCAGGAGGGGCATACAGTGGCAGGAGGTCCATGGATGCCTGTTAATATTCAAGAAGCCCAGAGTTCCCAGAGCAGGGCAAAAGGCCTCAGAAGTAGAAAATGCTCTGATCAGAGGCCAGTGGAGAAATCTTGGGAGGGTCCCCGGAGAGGGAGGGTCCCAGGAACTCAGATACTGGGTTGGGATTCAAGAGTAAAACCCTTATCCCTGAAAAAGGAACTGGAAAAATGAAGCAAGACAGTAGCCCTAAAAACAAAGATTTTTCAGGGGATTATAGAACTTGAGAATCAGGAGCAGAATGGCAGGAACACTCTGTTCTACATCATCAGATCCCCTATACAACCTGGCACACACCCCAGACTATTCAATGAGTTCTAGTTATCTAATTTCAAGCCAAAGCCTGGCACTAATAGTATATTCAAGTTCATAGTTAGTGGACTTTGAGTACAAACATGGCAAAAGGTGCTATGCCAGGTTCTCTCCAACTGGATCTAAGAGTGCTGGGCTGCAATTTCTTGACCACCTCCAGGCTAAGCACACATGAGCACTTCCGAGCACTAACTCCTATGAGTATGAGTTCTGTATGACTACTAAAGACCAAGTTGAGGTCAGGTCTGCAGTTTGGAGTCTTAACAGCCAAGAGAGAGGGAATGTGAAGAATAGAAACCAGGTAGATACGCAATGTCCTTTAATCTCTTCATATTTCTAAACTTCTGTGTAATTGTTCATTCGAGTCACGGTACCAACAGAGGCTAAATGAACCACCGTGCATTCCTGAAGTCTGATTAAAACTGATGGGATAGTCTGATAATTTTTGAATAACCTTAGCAATGGAGTCAATTAAGATCAGAAGCAGATTATTTCCAAAAATCTATTTTTTCCCTTTGTAAATATCCTTTATGTATTGATTTCAACCTTGCTAAAAAGTTACTTAGAAATTTTTTTGACCTTTGTTGGAATTCTCCATACAAATGACTAAATACTAAAACTAAATAACATCAATACTCAAAACCACATTAACAGCTTGAAAAAGGGTCGATTCACATGACTACAGAGGTACTTTTTGTCTTTATTGATACATTGATTTCCCATTCTCCAAAAATGTGGAATTGTGTAAAACTACAAATTAGCTACAATACAACTTTCCAGTGCTCTTAGAATACATTTTGTTTCCTTGTGTCAATGGTATATTTCCCTTTCACATAATTTTATTCCATGAACCATGAAATCTCGGTCTCAGTCATCAAGACTTTAATTCCATGAATCCCTGGCATCATCAAAAAGTTCACATCACCCAAAAGATGGCATTTAGAGTAAACTATTCTTCTTCATATTCCATTTTAACACTTCTATCGTACAAAAAAAAAAAAAAAAAAAAAAAAACAACCACAACTTCTATCATAAAGAATAATGGCAGAAGGAAATAGATCAAAGAGGTTAAGTAAAAACTCTTGTGGGTCTAAATCTAAATTGGATGTAGTCATATTAACTCGGTATACACAAAAGGACTACAAAAAAGACACTACAAGACAAATATAAACACTGACTGGCTATTTAGTAGTATTAATTAATCAAGGCTAAATTTCTTAAGTATGATAAGAATATTACAACTGTGTTTCTTTTACACTTTTTTTTTATTTTTTTATTTATTCAATCATGAGAGACAGAGAGAGAGAGAGAGAGAGGCAGAGACACAGGCAGAGGGAGAAGCAGGCTCCATGCAGGGAGTCCGATGCACAACTCGATCCTGGGACTCCAGGACCACGCCCTGGGCTGAAGGCAGGCACTGAACCACTGAGCCACCTGGGCTGCCCAATATAACTGTGCTTTTTAAAGCAGTCTTTGTCTTTCAGAAAAGCATACACAAAGAAAAGCATACAAAAAATATTTTCAAATAAAATTCTATAATGCCTGACATTTTGTTAAATATACTGAAGTAGAGGAAGCAGGTGTGGAATTTGGATGATGGGCATATGGGGTCTGAATGATACAAATAAGGTCTACTTTTATATTATGATTGAAGCTCTTCAGTATAAAATACTGGAGAGTATTCCTAACTTGCCTTGTAGCACAAGGATGTTTTTCTGGAGAGAACAGCTCTTCACATTTCTTTTGCAAACAAAGGTACTTAATTCTCCTGCTTTTTCTTTTTTTAAGTAGGCTCCTAGCTCAGTGTGGAGCCAACAAGAGGCGTAAACTCAGACATTTAACAGACTGAGCCACCCAGACACCCCTTAATTCTCTTGCTTTTAAGTGAACTACCTTAGGATCTCCTTCCACAGCTTTACATCTTTCTCTTTCACTTATGGGGAAAAGAATCAGATGGAATGCAAATAAAGAGAACCAAAGTAGGTAGCAATCCAAAAGGAAGTCATTTAAACATGTCGTTTTGCGGGTGGAGCTTGTAGTCAAACACTGGATTATTTTTTACTTTCTAAGACACTTACTGTTTACTACTGCTCTTTAACACTGGAAAAACCCCTTGCCCACCATTTAGCCTAAGATCTCCCTAAGTCCTCTGTATAGCTGGTAAAACATTAGTTCTGCAATTTCTAGTGTGTAAAAGGCTAGGGAACATTACTGGGTTTTTCTGCAGTGCACTTTCAGAACCATCCTCCCCCCATTACCCTTGAGATACCAACAGCTAGCATTCATTAAGAAAAGTAGTAAATGCCGGTGTCAAGTTTCTAAGTACTAATGTCAGTCACTCTGGATGTAAATAATACAAGAAATTATTTCCAGTTTATATGTAAGGAAACGAATGTTGAGGAATATTAAGGAATTTTCAAAAAAATCCATTAGCTATTGAGAAACAGTCAGGATTCAAACCCAGTTCTCACTCAGGCTACTCCAGGCCTGCTCCCAACTGCTGAATGTCACCAGGAGGCATATGTTCTTGTTTCCTCGTGAATTTACATGAGCACAGATCTCAGTGGGTGCTCAACTCTGCTAAGAAATCCTGCTACCTTATTTAGTTCACTCTCCCACTATCCCAGAAGGTGACTTCATTCCTTTTTCATTCTACTTGAATGTCCAGCAACCCCATCTCATCTATTCTGTCACAACTGTTGACTTTGCCTCATGTTACCAAAGGAGTCTCCTGTTCTTCGTAGTATATTGTGCACAAACTCTCCTCCACCCCCCCGCCCTTCCTTCTGGAGGAGTTTGTCCTAAACAACCACTTCTCCCTTGCATCTCAAAGACTCCACCACGGCAGCCCATCAAGGACAGAAGCATGTTGTGTTATCTACCATCTATAATAAATGAAATAACTTGTCCTTTACCTCATCCCCCCTCCAACTACTGCCCCATTTCTCCATTTTCCTTCAGAGCAAAACACCTCGGAAAAGTTGCCTCCAATGACATCCTTCTCTTCCTTGCCTCCTTTTCTCCTCTCCACCAGCTATGATGAAGCTTCCACTCCCACCAGAGAAAACTGTTGTCAGAGGCTCTAACCATTTTCCCAGGTTAGTGTGTGGCTGATTAAACAACGTACTCAAATTCTAATAATTCTCAACAATGTTGGTTGTGTCCTCCTAGAAACACTCTTCTCTTAACATCCATGATTCCCAACCCTCTTGAACCGAAGCAGAGATGAGAAAGGCATATTCAAGGAGTGGAAAGGAAATCAGTGTACCTGGAATGTACTGAGTGATGTAAAAGTGGGATGACACGAGGTTGGAACTCAAGGGGACATGGCATCATGTAAGACCTGTTAGGTGAGGGGAAGGATTGGGGAGACTTTGAGGTTTAAAGCAGGTGATCAACATGCTTTTACCTGATGTCTTTACAGGTCACTCGGGCTATCGGTGAAAAGTGGACCACACAGATCTGAGAGCAGGACCATGGGCAACAGTTAGAAGGCTCCTAATAAATTCTCAGTAAGTGTTTCTTGGCTTGAGTTAAATTGGGAAGATGAAAGGAAGGCACCAGTAAGCAGAAATGTCCGTAGGACAGAAATAGAACCAAAGAGTGACACTCCAGGGGGTAGATAAAAAGCTCTTGGAATTAGCAAGAGGACAATTTCACCCATGGGATTTGGCCCAGTTCCCAGTAAACCCAAGAAATTGTCAAATAAGCCTCCCTGTCTGGATGTGCCCATGGAGCACATTTGCTCCTCCAAAGGGTGATCACTCAGCCTTCTTCAGCGCCTGTGATTCCTATCTGGCAACGTTCCGCAGCAGGGAGAATTTGACTCATTATCTTCCAGTGTGTCTGTCATGTCACGTTACTCTTCAGGTCCTGACAACACTCTAGAGGCGTGATGCTTTATTACTTGACACCAGTTACCCAGTGCTGCGCCTCATTAGAGGGAGCAGGAAAGGCATGGGCGAGGGGTAACCCGCTTTGTACTATCCCAACTCTCTCCATGACTCCATTAGTCTCTTGATCTTTTTGTGGTTGTCATTAGGGGCTCAGAGTTTTATGTCCTGGTCAATTTCCAAGTGACAGCTCTTAGTGTCAAAGTGATCAAGGAGAGCTGCTTTCCCCTCCCCGCAGTGACAGCAGCAGACAATCACAGGAAATTGATCATGTTGGATAAACTCACCTGATCCTAAAAATGATATTGGCTCCATGCTCCAGGGCAGGGCAAAAACAACTGAAAAATAATTGCCAGTACACCCCAAAGGGAAATTCTTTCCTTTCCCCAAATTTGACAATCAATCTAACGCAGAGCACGTGACTAAAAATCACTGCTGTGAAGCACGTAATTCCACTTACACACCAAAACACCATGGCAGTTTGGTTCAAATGAGGGGTCAGTCTGTCTAGGTTTTTATTCTTTCCTTGTGAAAGACCTTATTTACAAGAGCAGCAAGGACTTCACAATACAAAAACAATAACCACCTCTAGAACAAATAAGTATGTCCCGCCGTCTGTTGCCATCCATCTTGGTTAGACTAACCAGCCCTCAGCTGTATTTTGATTATTCCCCCTCAATTTTTAAGACATTAAAAAAATATACGGGGCACACTGAATGGTCTTCCTCCACCCAGTCTTGGAGTTAAACGTGCTATCTTCAAAAACCACACAGCAGTTTGAATTATTTTAGTCTTTCACATGTGGAAAGTCTCTAGGATGGGTTCATTCATCTCTCTAGGAGTGAGCAGTCCAACCTGACCACTGTGATTCATAATGACGCTTTCTGTAACCAGGAAAAACAGTTTGCATTTCTTTATATTTAATTTCCAAATGTAGCCAGGGCTTTTAATCTTTGCATCCTTTGAATTTGGGGGGAAGTACTGGGGAAGGCACTTTGGATGAAGTTGCTCTCTGAATTAGTAAGAGAGCCTGCAGGGTTAGGTTGTAGATGTATAGCTTGTGCTGTTCTTTGAAGATCTTGAACTAATTAAGGCATGTCTGCTCACCACTTACAGTACCTGACCTTCCGTCGCCAAGTGACCTGGTGCTCATTTGTATGTTATTTTCGATGTGTTTGATTTGTAGTGTTCTCTCTGAAGCCTCTGCCCCCTTCCCAAGCCCATCAAAGACTGGAGGTTCTCAGTCACCGTGCTCTCCCCTACAAAGCCACACACCATGCCAGTTTGCCTTGACACATCATACTCGGGCATTTCCAGCTAGGAAAATGACCCTGATCAGTGTGCAAGAAACCAAGCAAGCCATCTGGAAAAGAAAGCCAGGTTCAGAGACCTAACAAACGAACCACGGTCAAACTCCATGGCTGTGTTTCCTAGACTCTTTATTGTTTTAATGGTTAGAAAGAGGTTCCATAGTCAATAAACAGACAAAAAACTCTAAAAGTGTTCAATGAAAAGATTAATTGACCAAGAGCTAGGGATACTTTGGAAGATAAATGACAAGCTTGCCTAGTTGTTGTCATCCAAGGACAACACCTAGGCTATAGGTGGTTGTGTGCACAATATTTCCTATCTACAAAATATAGTCTATTTATCGCAAACCTATGCACCTATTTACAAGATGGGTAGGTATCTCTATTTTTCTTCACCCTTTATCCTGGATGTACAACAAAGGCCATAGAAATTAGAAGATAATGACTGCTGTTGGAAGTTGTGTAGTGCACAAGATTTCTCGATCTATGCTAGAAGGCTTTGTGGTCAAGGTGTCTTGACAAATGTTAAGCTTAAATATCTCCAGTATAGGGTGATCTAAGATCTCAGGATGAATGAAGCTCAGTCAACTAGTTAGGCAATGTGGGATAGGGTGCAATTCCAGCTCCACTGTTGACTCATCGCTGTGTTTCTTTGTGCAAGTTTCCTAATCCCATGTGCCTCGGTTTCATTAACTTTCTATGGGCCAAGAGTAAGGTCCACAGTGTTGCTTGAGGATTTAATGAATGATGTATATGGAAAGCACCTAGCACAGTTCCTGGTACATTTTAGGTGGTCAATGATAGAGGTTCTTTCCCCTTTTACCTCTAGTGATAGTTCTAGAGATAAACATCAATTCCTGTTTATAAACTTCTGAGAAGTCCATACTTACATTTTAATATGATCTGTAATAGACTTGAGCATAACTGCAAAATATTTTACCTCTATCCTAGACTCCAGTTTATCTCTTCCCCTTGCCTACTTGACTAAAGCCAAGAAGTCCATGCCATCCTATAGAGTAACTGCATGTGGTTATTGAACACTTGGAAAGTGACTTGTGCTACTTGAAGTGTGCTGTGAGTAGAAATTATATATTAGATTTCAAAGACTTAGTACCCCAAAAAAGCAAAATATCTCATTAATAATTTTGTATTGATTGCATTTTAAAATGACAATATTTGTATATGTTGAGTTATATAAAATATATCATTAAAATTAACTTGTTTCTTTTTCCCTTTTTAATGTGGTTATAGGAAAATTTTTAATTATATATGTGATTCACTTATATTCCTGTTAGACAATGTTCATCTAGAGGATAAAGACACAGAGATAACCCAAAGATCACCAAAGGTGAGGTGTTTGCCAAGTTCACCAACACCCTGATGGCCAAACTCAAAAACTTCAGGGTGTACCTATACTTATTTACCTCAGTCCCCTCTTGTACCCACACACCACAAAAAGTGCTTTGCATCTGGTGCAGCTGACCTCTTCCTTTCCATTCTTGCTTTTTCTGTTGATGACAAGTAAATACAGAAGAAAGTCTAAAGTAATCCTGTCTCTCAATGTGGATGAGCTACATTGAAGTGCTGTGTAGCCACTGGCTGTTAATGGCTTCTGGACTGGACAAGTCAGCTGCAAAGCACAAACTCCCTGTATTTTCTTGAATGTAATAATTGAGATGAATTGTCAAAACAACAGGAATAGAACTTCCCCCAAACAAATGAGTTCAAACCATTCCCCTAATCCTGATCAAGCTCTATACTTTTGTAGGCTACAATAATAACCTTTATTTAAACATTGGCCTCTATTTAAAAGTTTCTGATTGGCCTGGCAATGAGAAGTGTTTGTCCCATAGTAGGCTTACAAAACAGAAAGATGTACAGTCTGAGAGGAAGCAATTTAATCTCCCATTTGCTACTAGTTGCCAGATGTTGAGTGTAGACCATTGAAGTCTTCAAAGGCACACACCTCAACTAATTGCCAGCTGAGTATGGCATGGAAAAGATTAGCTATGTGAGGAGTCTTGAATCAAAGGGTCTTTTCTGGGATTTAGCTACTATTTCCTGCCTTTTGCTAAATGACAGAATACTTTTAAAAAATCATAAAACACCACACAGGGTGCTTCTTGGGTTTCCAAGGCCCCATTAGGAAAATGCTTCTGTGTATGAAATGGCATGTCTACACAACCACAGTAGTTTATTTTGCACTGGAGATTGTATATGTAATTTTCAAAGTGACACGTTCAAACTGCTAACAAAATAAAGGTTAACTCTTTTCATTTCTAATTCCAGTAATAAATGCTTACAAAAACTAATTATTTATTGCTCTGGGATAAATGCACTTTGAGATTTTTTTTCCCCCAAAGAGAGAAAATTCCAGTAAGAGGTAGTGGCCATGGAGAATGAGGAAGCTACTGTAAACAACTATTGTGTTGTGCTCGAGGACTAATGCCCCATTCTTTGATTTGACCAAATATCTTAATTTATCCACTCCATGAAATGTATTCACTTCAGAAAGGCAAATCTATATTGTTTTAAAAAGCAGATGTCACTTAGTTGAGTTTTTGGACCACACAGGAAGCATAATGGTAAGGAAAGCAGGATTAGGAGAGCAGCCTTCTTCTTCATCTCTCAATTCCACCCAAGTAACCGTGGACAGATCACTTAACCCCTCTGGGCCTCTGTTTCCCATTAATAAATTCAGCGTAATAACTCTAGCCTTTCTCTTCAACACAAAGACATTTGGGTGGCTAGCAGAAATAAGAGTTTAGTTCATTCCACTGTCATAGCCACACAGGAAACAGACTTGACTACTCATTCTATCCCCTACTCCTATTCCTCATCCTATCACCCATCCAACTTAAAAAAGAGGCAGATAGGTAGAAGGGAGGTCTGTACAATAAGACTCAATGAGAAAATAGTGAACTGAAATCAACTCATCCTTAATGGTTTCATGAAAACTCAGAACTCTTAGCTAACTTGATCTAACTTTATAAGCCATTAAGTTCTCAGTGTCTTTTCTGTCTCTGAAAGCAAGGCAAGAGACCTCCAGACATAATCATCACACATTGTTTATTATCTTGCCATAGAGAAGACATCATTCATGAAGCCAGCAGAGTAGGTGTGGGCAACCTTTGAAAAATGGGATAACAGATTGTCTATTCCTGTCGCACTGTAGTTCTAAAGATAGAAGGGGGAGAGAACAAAGACAATGCCTAATCTGACATGTAGTTGACAAAAAGTGGAGAAAGTATCATGGGGTACTACTGCACAGGCCAGCTCTTGAAGTTTGTTGTATGATGGTAGAGAAGCAGGGTATTGCATTGCATCCAGAACACTGAATATGAAGAATACACTACCTCAAAATGTGAAACATATGGAATTAAATACATGGATTTTGAATATAAAATATCAGATTTCGGGCCACCTGGGTGGCTCAGTGGTTGAGCGTCTGACTTTGGCTCAGGTCCAAGGTCCCAGGGTCCTGGGATCGAGGTCCTGGAATCCTGGGATCGAGTCCCACATCAGGCTACCTACAGGGATCCTGCTTCTCTCTCTGCCTGTGTCTCTGCCTCTCTCTCTATGTCTCTCATGAATAAATAAATAAAATCTTTAAAAAAATAAAATAAAGGGATCCCTGGGTGGCGCAGCGGTTTGGCGCCTGCCTTTGGCCCAGGGCGCGATCCTGGAGACCCAGGATCGAATCCCACGTCGGGCTCCCGGTGCGTGGAGCCTGCTTCTCCCTCTGCCTGTGTCTCTGCCTCTCTCTCTCTCTCTGTGACTATCATAAAAAAAAAAAAAAAAAAAAAAAAAAAAAAAAAAAGTTTAAAAAAAAAATAAAATAAAATATCAGATTTCAACAAAATGTTTGTAGTTTGCTGCTTCGATTTATCCTGCTCGAGGGAACATACTCACTTCCCTTTGCCCTTAAGGGTTCTTTGGTGTAAGTTCTTGAGAACTTAATTTCCTGGATCCTTCTGATACTACCAGTGGTACTTGTAACTCAAGTGTTTCAAAAGACAGATCCTCAGAGAGGATCCTTATGAAGTCACAGGGAGAACAGGCTAACTTTCATTCTTCTAAAAAACAAATGCAGATAGGTCAAACCAAAGATGATAACCAATTCTGTGAGGTCCTCAGAAGTATCAGGCTGTGTTATGGGATGTTTCTGGAGACAAATAGCACATACCCTAAATACTCACTGTGTAATAAATATACTTATCCTATCTTTTTTTATTCTCAGTCTACTTGTCAATAAAACTGAGTTCAAAAGGTGCTGGAGTTCTGTGAGGCCAATGGGTTTATACTGGAGATCCTGTTTGGAAGCCAAGAGATAGAAGATAAGAGTTTTTCCCTTGAGTTTCCTCCAAACTTGTTATTTTCTGACTTTAAAATGCCTTTTTTTAAAGATTTATTTATTTATTTATTTATTTATTTATTTATTTATTTATTTATGATAGACATAGAGTGAGAGAGGCAGAGACACAGGAGGAGGAAGAAGCAGGCTCCATGCTGGGAGCCTGACATGGGACTTGATCCTGGGACTCCAGGATCACGCCCTGGGCCAAAGGCAGGTGCTAAACCACTGAGCCACCCAGGGATCCCCTAAAATGCTTTTGACAAGAGGAAACAACACATAAGACAAGACTTCTGCTTATAGACGGCATAACAGAAACTGAATTTATCCTCCTGCCTTAAACAACAATAACAATAACAAAACAGGACAAAACTTATGACCAGTTTTCAGACATTTAACAGTAGGCAGTATGGAACTGTGATCCTTGAAAGAATGGTGACTGACTACAGTTGATGAAAGCAGTGTTCAGGCCACAGGGCAGGGAAGGAGAACCTGTACAGAGGCTAGCAGTCTTCTTAAGTTGAGGAGGGAGAGATCAGAGTCCAGAGAAGCCAAGGTAGCTGAAATTGGAAAAAGAAAGAGAATCAGGGGTAGGGGAACTATATAATGAGAGTGCTCTATTTGTCTGTAGAAAGGTCCCCTCAAGTCCTTGGCTGAATACTGACCTTCAAATGCAAGAGAAGAAATCATCAGAGTTGAGAAAAAGAATCATCAGATATAGATACACACAATAATGTCCAAAGCTCACACAGGGCTGGGGGTAATCTAGGCCTCCCACCCCAGACAAGGTGGAAAGACATTGTTATAGGGGGGCATCATGTAGAATCCACGAAAGGGTATTACCTTAGTAAGAGATAAAATTAGACCTAGACTAAAAACTACTCTGGATCTGCCCTAACAAAGCTTATCAGCAAATCAAAAAGACAAGCTGATTCCAAGTCACTTAACGATGTACCAGAACAAAATTCAACAATATTTTTAAAAACACAACAAAGTTAAAAAAAAATCCAGCAAATAACAATTCATAATATGTAGTGCCTAATAAAAAAATAATGATATGAAAAGAAGAGAGAAAACATGTTCTATAACAAGAGAAGAGTCAATAAATGGAAACAAACCAAGAAATAACAGAGATGATGGGACTAAACCAATAAGGATGTTAAAAACCAACTTAAAAATTAAATAAAATGGAAAAATATAGCTAAAAAGTAAAGATGAAACTATAAAAAAATTTATCTAAAAGTAGGCAGAGGGCAGCCCAGGTGGCTCAGTGGTTTAGCGCCGCCTTCAGCCCAGGGCGTGATCCTGGAGACCCGGAATCGAGTCCCACGCCAGGCTCCCTGCATGAAGTCTGCTTTTCCCTCTGCCTGTGTCTCTGCTCCTCTCTCTCTCTCTCTCTGTGTCTCTCATGGATAAATAAATAAAATCACTAAAAAAGATAAAATAAATAAAAGTAGGCAGAGAGGATGGGTTCGCCTGGGTGGTTCAGTGGTTGAGCATCTGCCTTCAGCTCAAGGTGTGAACCCAAGGTCCCAGGATCCAGTCCCACATGGGCTTCCTAAATGGAGTCTGCTTCTCCCTCTGCCTATGTCTCTGCGTCTCTCTCTCTCTCTCTCTCTCTCTCTCTGTGTGTGTGTCTGTCATGAATAAATAAATAAAATCTTAAAAAAAATGTAGGCAGAGGATGAAGATAAAAGGAACAAAGAAGAAATGGAAGAAATAGAAAGAAAATAAGATGTAAGTTTTGAAGTCAATCAAACAGTAAATCACATTAAGTGTAAATTGTCCAAACACCAAAATTAAAACACAGAGATTCTGGGATGCCTGGGTGGCTCAGTGGTTGAGCATCTGCCTTTGGCTCAGGGCGTGATCCTGGGGTCCCAGGATCAAGTTCCACATCAGGCTCTTTGAAGGGAGCCTGCTTCTCCCTCTGCATGTTTCTCTGCCTCTCTCTCTGTGTCTCTCATGAATAAATTAAATATTTTAAAAATAATAATAAAAATAAAATACAGAGATTCTCAGATTGGATTAAAAACAAAATCCAACTGTATGTTATCAAAAAACCTACTTGAAATATAAAGACATGGATAGGGATCCCTGGGTGGCGGAGCGGTTTGGCGCCTGCCTTTGGCCCAGGGCTCAATCCTGGAGACCCGGGATCGAATCCAACGTCGGGTTCCCGGTGGATGGAGCCTGCTTCTCCCTCTGCCTGTGTCTCTGCCTCTCTCTCTCTCACTGTGTGCCTATCATAAATAAATAAAAAAATTTAAAAAATAAAAATAAATAAAGACATGGATAAGTTAAAAATAAAAGAATGGAAAATTATATACATAAAAAATACTAATAAAAGTTGGAGTGGCTATATTAAACAAGGTAGATTTTAGAACACAGAATATTATCTGAGATAGAGATAAAGAGAGAGATTTTATTGTAAAGGAGTCAATTCATCAAGAGGATGTAACAATCTTAAGCTATGTAACAGATAACAGAGTTTCAAAACATATGAAGCAAATTTGATAAAATTCATAAGAAAAATAGACAAATTCACAATTACAATTGGAAAGTTCAATCAATACTCTTCTCTCAGTAATTGATAGAACAAATAGAAAATCGGCACAGATACAGATAATTTAAACAAACTCATCAATGAAATTGGCCTAATGGACATTTATAGAACATTCCACTCAATAGCACCTAGAACAGTCACCAAGATAGATATACTGTGGCCATATTGTGTGTGTGTGTGTGTGTGTGTGTGTGTGTATAAATTAATAAAACCGAAAACAGAAAAATTATGAAAATAAAAGTTTGGACTTTGAAAAGATTTAAAATATTGATAACCCTCTAGTCTGACTGGTGAAAAATAAAGGAGAGAAGACATAAATCACCAACAGCAAGAATGAAAGATAGGATATCATTATAGATCTTACAGTTGTTTTAAAAGATAATAAGAGGGAATCCCTGGGTGGCGCAGCGGTTTGGTGCCTGCCTTTGGCCCAGGGCACAATCCTGGAGACCCGGGATCGAATCCCACGTTGGGCTCCCGGTGCATGGAGCCTGCTTCTGTCTATGTCTCTGCCTCTCTCTCTCTCTGTGACTATCATAAATAAATAAAAATTTAAAAAAAAAAATAAATAAAAATAAAAAAAAAAGATAATAAGATAATATTTTGAATTTGATGCCAATAAATTTGGTAACTTAGATGGAACGATAAAATAATTTGAAAGACACAATCAAAGCTCTTTCTAGAAGAAACAGATAACCTAAGTAGCCTTATGTATAATTTTAAAAAAATTTTAACCCAGAGTTTAAAACCTTCACATGGAAAAAACTCCATAAAATTTGAATTCTTCTAAATATATAAAGAATAAACAATACAAATCCTAGGCCAAATTTTTTTCATAAAAGAGGAGTGAACACTTCTTATCTCATAAACTAACCTTACCTTGAGACCAGAACCAAACAAGAATTACAACAAAAAAATAATTATGAACCAATTTCCCTCATAAACATAAACATTAAAATCTTAACAAAGTTTTAGAAAATCAAATCCAGTCATACATAAAAAGGATAATACCTTATGACCAAGTGGAATTCATCCCAGGAATGCAAGATTGGTTTAATATTTAAGACCAATTGATGTAATTCACCATCTTAACAAACTCAAAGAGAAATTACAAGTTCATCTCAATAGATTTGGAAACGGCACTTGATAAGATTTAACATCCACTCACAATAAAAGCTCTTAACAAACTAGGAATAGAAAGAAACTACTTCAACTGATAAAGAGCAGCTACAAAACCCTAGAGCAAACATTATACTTAATGGTGAAATGTTTCCACCCTAAAATCAGCAATAAGGTAGACTTCTTTCTCTCACAGACTGGGAGAAAATATTGCAAAACATATTGGATAAAGGACATGTATCTTGAAACTTCAATAGTAAGAAAAAGAAACCAGTTGAAAGACAGGACAAAAAATTAAGTTAAACACTTTACTCAAAAAAGATATACAAATGGCGAACATAGAAGAAAATGCTTAATATCATTAGTCTTTAAGGAAATACACATTAAAACCACAATGAGAACCATTGCACACCCCTAGGATGGCTAAAATTTTAAAAACTATGCTGACCAGGATGCTGACAAGGATATAGCAGAACCAGAACTTTCTTCACTGCTGGTGGGACACAAAATGGTAAAGCTCTACTGGAAAACAGTTTGGTGGTTTTGTTTGGTTTGGTTTGGTTTGGTTTGGTTTGGTTTGGTTTGGTTTGGTTTTTTAAGCAGGCTCCATGCCCGGTGGGGGGGGCTCGAACCCACAACCTGAGACCAAGACCTGTGCTGAATTCAAGAGTCAGAAGCCCAACCAGCTGAGCCACCCAGGTGCCCCTGGCAGTTTTTTATAAAGTTAAAAATACACATACCATATGACTCTCAACTCCTCTAAGGTATTTATTAAAAAGAAATTTAAAATATACATTTATAAAATCTTGTACTCAAATGTTCATAGCAGTTTTATTCATAATAACTAAAAACTAGAATCATATAAGTGTCCATCAATTGTTTAATGGATAAACAAATTTCAATATATTCATTCAATGGAATGCTATTCAGCAATAAAAAGGAATAAACTAATGATACATAATAAATAATATGGATGAATCTCAAAAACTTATGGTAAACAAGAGAAACTAATCACAAAAGACTGCATACTTTGTGTTTATGTGAAACTCTAGAAGAAACCAAACTAGAAAAAACAACAGGAGAATCAGTGCTTGTCATGTTTGACAAGAGGGGGGAAGAGGAAAATGCCTACAAGGACACAAGGGAACTTTTGGGGTGATTAAATTTGCTGCTATAGACAACTGTATTGAAATTTTTGCATGAATATATGCTTTCATTTCTTTTGGGTATATCCCCAGGAGTAGAATTGTTGGGTTGTATAATAACTAACTCTATGCTTACTTTGAGTAACTATATCTATATCATGATTGCAAGATGGTTATACACTGTATATATTTGTCAGAACCTAAAAAGTCATACACTTAAAATTAGTTTTATTGCATTTAAATTATACTGCAATAAAGTTAACTTCTAAGGAAATAAAACAAAAAAGTTGAGATCAAGTAGGGAAAACAATCATGAATAACCCTGAATTGTGCACTTTACTGATGCACAGTGCTCAAATTAACAAGATGCCCCCAAATCTCTATTCACTTTGTGCTGTGTAGACCTGGCCAAGTCCAAAATCTTATGTGCCTACTCGAGAATGGATAGGAACATAGGCATTAGAGAGAAAAGACTTGGGTTTCACTCCTGGAACCATCACCTACCTACCCAGCGCCCGGGTGCAGCAGGTCAGGCCGAAGCAGAGGGCGCTTGTCCCCGAGTCGCTTGCTCACAGGGCTTCCGTGCGATGGAGACGCATGTGAATAGCGAGTAATAGAGAGTGACATTCCCTCTGTCGTGTCAGTTTCAAAATCCAGCGGGACGGAGATATAGATGTCAGCTCCTAGGACAGGCTGGCTTCACTGCCCGTGGACATCACATCGCCAGCACCTGTCCGCTCAGCAGGTTGTGTGCCTTCAAGTGGAGGAGTAGGCAGGATTCCTCCCCGGCCTCTCCTCCCCAGGCTGCAGTGGCTGTAAAGGGGGTGCCTCCCCTCGGTCTGTGCCAGCACATGGAGAGCAGTCAGGGGAGACCACTTATAATTATTTGACGCAGATGGCCATTTCATTAGCATATACACCAGGCAGCCTGTTACAGGGCGCTGAGCTGCCTATCAAGCCTTTGGGCTAGCAGGCAGTGTGTTTTAAGCAAAGAAGAACCTTCTCAGGCCACCCCGGATGCCCGTTTTGGGAGACAGGCAGAAGTGTTTTAGGAAGCCCTAAAAGAATGACAAGTTTCTGGGTTTGTGCCACTTAGGAGTGAGACACAGACACAGAAGCTCGCCTGTCCCTAAATGAGGTCATCAGAGCGTGTGGGATCTATGGTTCTTGCCCGCACGTTTCTCAGGCCTCGTTCCATGGGTTTAGACCATGTGAATCCGTAGCGGGTTGTGAATCGTAGAATTGGACCCTCACAATAACACTGAGCTAAGACTCATCTTGGCTGTTCCCTGGTCCCAGCACAGAGAAAGGAGCCCAGTGGCTGGGAACGGCTGGAAACACAGGGCTCCAGATTTTAGACGAGAAGGGATCCTAAGGGACACGCAAGCTGGGTGGTTTCTCAGTGTTTGAATAGCCCATCTCATTTGCAAGTAACACCTTTGAGTGAGCACCAATGTTTGGGGTAGGAAGAGCAAAACACTTCCGAAGGAGAGATTTGGGGCCCAGAGCCTGGCCCCCCTGTCTCCATGCCCTGCTCCAGGACACCCCAGGAGGGCTCTCGGAGGAATTCTAGCTCTCCTCGGAGTGCCTTTCAGAAAACACTGATTAGCGATGCTCTCATTATGTAGAAGGAACAGAGCCCCCGGGGAAAAAGCCTCATCTCCCTCTCCTGCTGCCAGGCAGGCGTCCCATACGGACCCCATGGACTCTGAAACATTTCTAGCAAAAGGGCAGTGACCTACTTGGACAAAGAGCAATTTGGTTCACCTTTAGCTCTGAGTTCACTCACACAGCCAGTGGGATCCCCCGAGGGATTACAACACACAGACCATCCAGCACAGCCTGCAAGCCCCTCCAAAGACAACTTACTCTCACCATCTGCCCTGCTTCCAGCGCCTTGCCGTTGGGGGCGCGCATACCCAGCCCGTACTATGTATTTTGTGGTAAATTTATAGGATCCCACCTGCCCGGGGAAAAAGAAATGGAGAGGCAGGCATCTGAATCTGATCAATAAAGACAGACCATCTGTGAGAATATACGACCCTCTATTCCTTCCCACCCTCCCCTCAACAGGATTTTGCTGGTTGAGTTCTCTAAATAACTGCACTGCACTTTGCCTGGCTTTCTGTAGAATGGCAGGGAAAAATCAGTCCTGTTCATGAACAGGCATTTCGTCAGATTCTTGTCCATACGTCTTCTGTGCATTTTAAAGTCTTTTAACAAAAACTTGCACCATTCTTAAAACACACAGACACACACACACACACACACACACACACAAACAGCTCTCTGGAGAGCATATCTTGCTCTCAGAGTACAGGGTTGATTTATATGCCCAGGCCATCATCGGTACCCACATTTATTTCATGGTTCACATTAAGGCTTCTTGCCCAGTGCGTCCTCCATGCATCTTTTCCCTAGTCGAGTCAACATCAGTGCCTTTTTAAAAACATAGTAAATCTCTCTGATTGGGACTTGAGGCTGGAATCATTCAGTTTGCGTTCAACTCAGCTGTCTTATCTCGGTGTGTGCCAGGCTGTTCCTGGCATGTCCAGCACTGCGTCTCAGCCTGGCCTGGGATGCCAGCACATAAAAGCAACAAAGAGGAGCATTCGAGTAGGACAGACAGGCTTTCTCTGGCTCTCCCACTACTGGGATCCCAGTGATGATGGACAGGAAAATGTCATGTGATCATTGCTCTAAAAATAATAAGGCTGCTCCCCCAACAGAGAGATAGACAGTGGCCTGATCTCAGACCTATTAATTTCAAAGGGGAAGAGACAGATGCACATATGTTGTCTATGAGTGATCTTAGGCAGTCTCCCAAATGCCAGGAAAAATACTTCTGTGGGGAACTTTTTTTAAGAAGAGCATGTTTCCTGAAGTTGTAATGCTCTTTCCTTTCCTTTTATTCTTTCATTCCATCACTTGACATTTATTGAACAACTACATGCAGGTGTTATGCTACCCATAGATGCATTACCTCATTCCCTCATCGTGTGTAGACTCATTGAACAACTAAGTACTGAGCAATTCTTTGAGGTCAGAAGCCTTGCCAGGTGCCAGGCATACAGAAAATGAAGACACTGTCCCTCTCCAGAAGAAGGTCAAGGGGCATTAGTGCTGAGTCGGTGGCTGCTTTGTGCGAGGCCCTTGCCAAAAGCTCTATGGCCATTGTCCCATTCAAGACTCATGGCAATCCTGGCCTCAGTTTCCAGAGGAGGAAACTAAGGACCCAGAAAATTGAAGGCACCATTGCAGGCCTTTCTAATTCCAAAGCTGAAATTCCTTCTTGCTGACTAATGACGATAACTCAAGAGGAAAGGATGCACTATAAGAAAGATACATAGAGAATAACATCATGGCACCATCCTTTCCGTCCAAAGATGACAGTCATTTCTATTTTTCTTTGTGCACCTGTGTTTAAAGAGATGAGCAACATAGAAAAGAGTTTGGCAGTTGCCCCAAAAGTTAAACATCATTATCAAATGACTCAGCAATCCCACTTGTAGGGATATACCCAGAGAAATGAAAACATTTCTTTATACAAACATACGGACATGAATGTTTATAGCAGAATTATTCATAGCAGCCCCAAAATGAAAACAACCCAAATCTTTATCAAATGATGAATGGAGGGGCACCTGGGCAGCTCAATCGGTTAAGCATCTGACTCTTGATTTCGGCTCAGGTCATGATCTCAGGGTCCTGGGATCCAGCCCCATATTGGGCTCTGTGCTCAGCACAGAGTCTATTTAAAGATTTTTTTTCTCTCTCCCTCTCCCTCTGTCCCTCCCCCAGTCTCTTTCTCTCTCAAATAAATAATCTTTTTTTAAAAAAATGATGAATGAATAGACAAAAAGTGGCAAATCCATACAATGGAATACTATTCAACCATAAAAAGGAATAAAGTACTGATATATCCTCCGAGGTGGATAAGCCTTGAGAACATTATGCAAAGTGAAGGAAGCCAGCCACAAAAGGCCATGTGTTGTGGGATTCCATTTACATGAAATGTCCGTCCGGAATAGGCAAATCATCCACAGGGCCAGAATGTAGATGGATGGTTGTGGGGGGCTGGACAGAGGGTGTAAGAGACAGTGACAGCTAATAGGCATGCGGTTTCCTTTGGGGGTGATGACAATGTTCTAGAATTAAACTGTGGTGATGGTGGCACAACCTCGTGAAGATACCAAAACCCACTGAACTGTACCCTTTAAATGGTGATTTCTATGATATGCAATGGATATGTCAATTTGAAACAAGAGTGGGTTGAGTGGGCCCCCATGAGTGAAGATGACAGTGAGGATTCTGCACCCCTTCCCCTCTAACTCATGACCCAGGGAGAGCTTCACTGAAGGATGCTTCCCCAGCTCCTGCCATTTCAGCTGCTCCCAGGAGGGAGCAGAAGTCAGTCTGCCAGGCACCCCCATCCCCGATGCAGAGAAGCTGAGAGGGCAGCACTTGGCAGACCTGGGAAGCAGGTGACATGTGTCTCCCCAGCTCCCAGCTGTCCTTTCCCTAAGCTGGCCCTGGGCCTCTTGTCAGGAAGCCCGAATCTCAGCCAGGCCAGTAACTTGCCTTTTGACTTCAGAAAAGTCTTAGTGCTCTTTCAAATAGGCTAATTCGTCAGACTTTTTGCCTTCAATAAATGAATGGGGTGGACAGGACTCATCCGTATCCATTTTTTTTCCTCTTCTCATATGATGCCAGACTGTCCACTTAACCTTGGGTAATATTAAAAATCAAGCAAACAGCCACCAGATGTAAATGCAAAGCCAATTAGCACTCAACCTGCCAGTTCTAAGGTGGACAGCTGCACCCCTGGAAATAGCCTTCCAAGGAAATGCACCTCCATCGGGGAGGCGGAGAAACTCACGCTGTCCCGGAAGGGCTGGCTGGGTGCTTCAATTCATTAAGTCATAGATCTTCAGAGCTGGAACAGTCTTCCAGCTCATTTAGTTTAGGTTCCTCATTTTATAAATGAGAAAGCTGAGCCCTGGGCGCTTACATTCCTTATCCCCAAGTCACAAGCTAATAGAGGCACAACCCCATTCTCTCCTGCCGCCTGCCCAGGGCTCTCTTTAACCCAGCACACGACTTCTATAGACTTGTCTCTTATCTGTTGAAATCCTGGACCCAAGGTGACCAAAATACATTTGTCCTAACACCTGCGTCTATCCCACTGCTCTCTGAACTCACTGTAGCCCGGACATGAGATTTTACTCATTCAGGGCTTGTTTGCACGTCCAAACAGAGAAGGACCCTAATTATATGAAAATCAAGAAAAGGTAAAGAGCATCTTTTAGGGGAAAGTAAATGCTGCCCCTGAAACTCCTTATCTTAACTGGAAGAGTCTTAACTCGTGAAACTATTCTTCACTATCAAGCATCTGTTTCATGAATTAAGGTGATTTTGTGTGTAATTTAGAACTCTTGATTGAAATTGAGAGAAAATTCACCTCAAACTAGCTGATGAAAAAAGGAAATCTATTAGTACACACAAGTAGACTTTAGGCAAGTCTTGATCTAGGTTTCTAAAATGTCACCAAAGATTCGGTGTCCCTGTCTTTATGTCTTGACTCTGATATCCTCCTTATTGGCTCCATGCTCATGGACACTCACCTCATTCCAGAATTTACACACTCTCAACCTTCAAGACCAGAAGAGTAAGCATCCATTTCCCTGAGAGCTCAAACAAAAGTCTGAGAATTACGTCTCAATGCCTCAGATCAGCCCAACAAAGATTCTTCCCTTCTTCCTTAAAAATATTGCTGTATTTTCATTCTCTCTGTGATACTACAGACTAATTAATACAGGGTCATTACTCACCGAAGAGAATTCGCCTACCATTTAACGTCTATTTATTAATAAAGATAATCTCAGTGTCAAACCTTGCCTTTTGAAGAGGGCCTTTCTTACTCAGCTTGGACACCAAAAACACATCAAGAGGAAAAACTGCTTACATGAATTCTCGTTGAAGTCCACTCAATATTTTCTTTAGACTAAGAGATTATTCTCTGGAGGTCTGCATTGCTAATTATATACACAGTTTGAGACCTTGAAATTGATCTAGTATGAAAACAGACTAAAGCCTCCTGCTATCTGGGATGATTCATCAAAGCCAGAAAGTGTGCCATGTCACCAACCCTCCCCCCCCCCCATAAGAGGAAATTGCTGGAAAGCACATTATTTTTATAGAGTCATTTGGTTTGGCAAATACATCTGTGTGAGTCAAGGTCAGCCCCAGGCAAACTGTGAAGTAGGAGAAGTTGGATCCTCACTACTGGTGACACCCCTATCTCCCCTTGGAGCAAAGCTTTTCTCACCTTTCAGTAGACTTGACCATTCCCATACCTGTACTAGTTTCCTCATGTTGCATTCAGGATGCCCAGAATCCCCCTCTTTAGAGCACAAGTCTCCTCTCTCCTGGAGACACTCCATCATCGTTATCAACAAACATTAGTAGAACACCTATAATGTGAAATCACATATGGGATGAGTTGGACATCTGCTACTTTTTTAGATGCCCTGTATCACTTTCCTTGGGGACCTGCCTCTTCCTTACTCTATGCGATTCTTACAGAGGCTATCAATCAAGGGAAAATACTTCCCCTAGCAAATGAGCGAACCTGTCACTCAGGCTGGACAGGACAGATGGATGACTATGTGACCCAAATGAGACCAATCAGGATCCCTCTTAGGGATGGCTATTAAGGCTGAGACAGAGAGAGTATTTTTCTTCTGCTACGTGATCCTATGCCATAAGAACCATAGAACCTTGACACTGACAGAGTCCATCCTTAGGCCTGGGAAGGAAACTAAGCCAGAAAAAAGAATTGAAAATGAGAGAGAAATGATCCTAAGAGCATCATGTGAGGAGGACTGGATTGAGCTGCACCTAAATTTTCATCCCTAGACTTTCTATTGACCTAAGCCACGAAATGATCTCTTTAGTTAGATCTGCTTACACCATTTTCTCTGATTTTCAATCTAAGAGTCTAACTGATATAGCAAGATACGAAGACATGGAAAGTATCAGCAATCTAGTACATAACCAGCCAAGGAGAGGCTATATGACCCAGGTAAGAAATTTTACAAGGAGCCATAGACAACACAAGCTTCCTGGCAGAGCTCACTGCTTCCTAGAAATCTGTCACCAGCTGGCTGATCCTGCTGCCACATGGTCTCTCTACGCTCCCTTCTCTTTCTTAGCTCTTAGAGCTCCACACTGATTATATGGCACTCCCTTGCCTGCTCTTCCATTACCCTCATTCATTAGTTTCCTCTGAAAACTCTGTCCCATAGAATTTTTGAAATGGCTTTCCCTAGTGGACAGCAGATTTTCAACTTTCCTTCTTTCCCTTCGATGTTAACACAAGCTTCCTCCACATGAGCCCTGATGCACTAAAACCTCAATCATTGTAGAGTTAGTATCCTCCCTGGATCACCACCAATTCCATCTCATCTTGTCTATCTCCCAGGATTCCTGCTCCAAGCCCTTGCAACATAACTTCCTGACACATGAAGGAACTCACCTATGGGACTTCTCTATCCAATACCTTCAGCAAAACCACCACCAGCATAATCACAGCTACCATTTATTTGTGGAGCACGTATTATGTGCTAAACAATTTATATTCATCATCCCAACTTGCTCCAAATAACATAGCTACAATCTTTGCAACTCACCAAAAAGAATACCAGGCTGTATGGCCACATCTCCTGAAACAGAACTAATTTCCAAATCCATAACCCAGCTGTATTCCTCACTCTCCAACCCCTGTCATCCCTCATTTCCGTGTCCTCTGTCGTATATTCCGTTGACACCGTGGGCTAAATTTCAAGGGACTGAGGAGATGTTATCCAGACTTCTGGTCCAGATTCATTCTATGGACTTTCGGCTGTGGATTTCCCTGCATATCTCATTGTTAATGAGAATAGGGTTAGTACCACACTTGGCCAGTATAAAGACCTCAAGCATAAACTTAAACTGATAAAGGACCAACCAGGGGAAGAAACTGCCAACAAAAGATTTCCACCTGCTAGTGTCAAGCCAGATAGGAATTTCTGACTACTTTCTCAAAAACAGTATTAGGTAACATTTACTGAATTCTTACCATGTACAAGATACTCCCTTTTCTATAGTCTGTATCCGTATCATCTCTTTTAATCTCACACTTACAATGAGCCGGGTGCTATTATTATTCCCATTTTACACTGAGAAACCTGAGGCTTAGAGATGTTAAGTAACCTGCCCCATCACATGGCTAGTCTGGCTTCAGAGTGTTAGCTATTAACAATAATTTGGCGCACTCAATGGTGTCATAAATCAGAACATCATTCTCTTGACATCATGGTCAACATAAATATCAGTAGAGGGTGGCTAAAGGTGGGACAACTGTCAAGGTGTATTCTTTTTCTTTTTTTTTTTTTTAATTTTATTTATTTTTTCATGAGAGACACAGAGAGAGGCAGAGACATAGGCAGAGGAAGAAGCAGGGAGTCGAATGTGGGACTCGATCCCTGGACTCCAGGATCACGCCCTGAGCCGAAGGCAAACACTTAACCGCTGAGCCACCCAGGCATCCCTCTTTGCCTATTGTTGTATAAAAAATTACTACAAAACTCAGAGCTTAAAACAAATTATAATTACTGTCTCACAGCTCTGCTAGTCAGGAGTTTGGGTTTAGCTGGACCCTCTACACAGTCAAGGTACTGGCCAGGACTTGGGTCTCATCTGAGGATCAGGACCCTCTTCTAAGACCCCATAATTGTTGAAAGTATTCACTTCCTTTCATCTGTAAAACTCATTAAGACTTGCTTTTTTTCATGACTCGTATGAGAATTTTTCTGACCTCAGGGAAGCCCTCTTCTGTCTTGAAAAGGGTTCATCTGACCAGGTCAGGCTCACCCAAGATAATCTCCCTTTTGATGAATTCATAGTCAATTGAGTAGGGACCTTAGTTACACCTGCAAAATTTTGTTCTCCTTTGCCATACAAGGTAACACAATCACTGGATGATACACAATCACTTTTGCCATTCTCTGTTGGCCAGAAACACATATGGATCCTATTCCCATCCAAAGGGAAGAAATTATATATAAAGGTATGGGTCATGAAGATCATCCTAGAATTTTACTGACCATACCCTCCATACCAGGTCTTAAATTGGTTTGGTAGCTAGACTTGCTACCCACAGACCACTTTCCAGTGACCTGATTCTAGCAGGGCCCCAATCTGGAGGCCAGAACCTGGCACCTAGTACCCTGCCAGAACCAGAACGTGTCACTTTATGACCAAGGATCCAGAGCCATAGGGGCTTGCAGGGTAGTCCTGGTACCTCTATCCTTTCGCACAGACCTGTCCACCAGAGCAGCTACCCCAGCTGAACAGCCCTGCAGTGATGCAGCGCTTGATGAGTAACACCTTGTGTGGCCTCTGCATCAAAAGATTGAGGACCAGGACGCCTGGATGGCTCAGTCGGTTAAGCCGCTGCCTTTGGCCCAGGTCATGATCCCAGCATCCTGAGATTGAGCCCCATGTCAGGCTCCTTGTTCAGTGGGGAGCCTGCTTCTCCCTCTCCCTCTGCTCCTCCACTCCTCCTGCTTGTGCTCTCGCTCTCTCTCTCTGTCAAATAAATAAAATCTTAAAAAAAAAAAAAAAAAAAAGATTGAGGACTATCTGGACAATAAAACCAGAACCCAAACCAGGAAGTCATCGATCCAAAGTGAAGAGGCCCAGAGGGGAATCCAGGGGAAAAGCATCCTGAGAGAACCCAGGGTGTTATGTGGACAAGCAGCAGTCACTGCTTCCCACTCCCTCTGTTCCTGTAGGTCACTAGCCCGGTTCCTGAGCACTCCGAGAGCCCACGCCACCAAACAGGCTGTGTGTGGTTGGAAAAAAAAAAAAAAAAAAACTACCACAAAGGCAAGATTTGACAAAAGAGTGATACAGGTAATGCCTTCTCAGATAACTTAGAAAATGCAGGAGAGAGATAAGAATTGAAGTGGCCAGTTGAGGTAGAGTTGAATTTCAATGTCAGCAAGAGTGCATTTAAAGCAACAGAGTATACATTCACAAAGGTCCAGGGTCAGGACAGCAGAGGACCTATTGAAAATACTTTTTTCCCCTGTTCCTTTCCAATCAAACTCGACCTCCTATCTCCCATTCCTTGGGGCCCTAATCTCTTTCCTTCATCTGATAAACTAATCCAAGGGAAGGTGCAAATGAATTGATGAGTAGCACATTTGCATTTTAATAAGGACCTTCTAGAGAGCCTCAAACCAAAGTAATGGCTACAAATATTGGTCATCTCTGGTACAGAGATAAATTGATAGGGAGGAAATTATAGGGCAAATAAGTTTTTGTTTTCCCCTCCAATCACTCTTTTTGCATTTGGAACTGGTGCTTATTTCAGAATTCAGAGTTTAAATAAAACTCAGGGGGTCCCTGGGTGGCTCAGTTGGTTGGGCAACTGCCTTTAGCTCAGGTCATCATCCCGATGTCCTGGGATGGATCCCTGTATTGGGCTCTCTGCTCAGCAGGGAGTCTGATTCTCCCTCCCCTCACTCTTCTGTTCTCTTTCTCTTTTTTTCTCTCAAATAAATAAATAAAATATTTAAATAAATAAATAAATGCATAAATAAATAAATAAATAAAACTCAGTTTGTCTTGAAAGTCACATTTTCATGGGAATGTGAGTATTTGTGTCCCAGGCACCCAAAGTTCTGTGAGTAAAGTCCACTCACAAGCCCCTGGTATTGTTCTAAATATTTCATCGGTCAAATGACAACTTTATACAGGCCAGAGCTGTCCTTTGTGCTGTGGGCCAGTGTTCTTTGCGGCACAGGATGGGAATGTCCCTGAACTACTTTATTATTATTATTATTATTTTACATTTTTAAAATTTATTTATTCAGGAGAGACACACAGAGAGACAGAGAGGCAGAGACACAGGCAGAGGGAGAAGTAGGCTCCATGCAGAGAGCCCAATGTGGGACTTAATCCCAGATCTCTAGGATCATGCCCTGGGCCAAAAGCAGTGCTAAACTGCTGAGCCACCCGGGCTGCCCCCAGAACTACTTTAAAACACTATAAATATAACATATTGCTTTGGGATTTTTATTATTATTATTATTATTATTATTAATAATTATTATTATTGTAAATGCTCTCAAGTTTGGGAAATCTTGTAGAGCCATGATTAAGTAATAAACATAAATCACAAAGGAAATCTCAATTATTAAAAAAGAGTGTAAATAGCAACAAGTCCTTTTCACATTAAGGCTTTGTTGTTCTTTCAGTAGTAGTAGTAGTAGTAGTAGTAGTAGTAGTAGCAGCATATCCCCAGAAGGCTGTTCTACAAGAACATAAAATAAGAGGTAACTGTGATTGTATTTACATTTTTCCTACTCTAGCTCAAGTTCGTTTCTCTTAAACTCAGGTAGTACTTGTCATCAAGCCAAAGTTAAATTTTGTGGTATCACTGATTCTGAACTAACTCTGTTAATGATCCACTAAATGCACAGGACTGTAAGTCCATGTCAGAAGAACCCGTAAATTAAGTTTTGAGACGAGAAAAAGGTTGGTTAGGTCCCTGTACTTCAGCTTCCTTTGGTACACAAGTCAGTTCTTAACCTTTTTAGACTTTATGACTCCCTTTAGCAAAATGTTGGCAATGCCTGGTCAACCACAAAGTAGTGTCATAATAGCTTGCCAAAAGGTATTTTTTGAAGACCCAACTAAATACCCAGTTTAACATATTAATTATTTTGTATTATTTCACTCATTACATTTCAGCTTTAAAATGTAAGGGAATGTATATACAAGGTAACTTTTGTAGGCATTCTATAAAGACTTCAAAACCAAGGTCTATAATTAAGTATATAATTAACTTTTACCACATCCATATGATAGAAAAATTGGCCTCCTCCAGTAGACTTTATTGGAACATTGATTAAAGTTAAGACCAAAATGGCTATTGTTGGCTACAGAGTAGTACCTGATACTGTATCAAGTGTTTCTGGTTCTCAAAATAATGATACCTTTAAAGACTTTTCTTCCTTTTTTTCTTTTCTTTTCTCTTCTCTTATTTTCTTTTCTCTCTTTTTTCTTTTTTTTTCTTTTTTTTTTTTTTTTTTACTTCCCAGAAGAGCTGTTGTAGGCTTCTTACTTTCTCTGGAGTTTAACATATGCACAATTTCAGACCAAACCCATTTCTTTTAAAAACCCACATATCAAAACTGTGCACTGCATTTTAATGCCGTCTGTGCCCCAGTATGTAATTTGTTTGGGGTTTCTCTGTTGCTTTTTTTGTTGTTGTTGCCTTACTTTGAATAAGTAAATTAACCAATGAATGCCTGAGGACACGCAGCACATGTTCAGGGTTTGTGACACAGGAGGGCATAAAAGCAAGGATGGTAATATCTGCTAATAGAACTTCCCATCCCACGAGGGGGTTTTCATTTCTTTTGTTTGCGCAATTTAAATAGGCAAAGCTACCCCTTTAAATGACACGAACCTTTTGTCCCTGTGAGATTTCGGTTATCAGGCCACAGTCTGTCAGTTTGAAATCATTTCCTTCCCAATTAGCTTGCAGTTGGGTGGTGCGTCGTGCTGCTTTGCGGATCCTCTACCTTCGTGTGACCTTCAGCATCATCTGCAGAGCTCTCTGGTTAGCACCAAAACCCACAATCAGTGCGGAGAGGCACCTGGTGTGTTTGCTCAGCATTCTGTGCTGGAAACCCTATAGCTTGAGAGGGTTGGGGGCCCATGTTTGAGCTGTAGTTGAAGGTTTCTTCTGTGACCAGGATACTTGCTCTTCCTGGGATCGCAGGGAATAAAAACCCAGGAAAATCTCCCACGCAGCCAAGGCATTAGCAGCAGTGCCAGGGAAAACACCTTTATCGCAGACTCTATCTCTTCAACCCCATATCTGGTTTTCACTGCGATTTGGGCTGTCCGTTTCCCCTGAAGCCAACCCTCTCTAGCTATTCCCATCTCCCTTCCTTCTGCACCAGAATGACTGCCTGCAGGCAGGAGGCAGCCACGGAAACATTCTTTCTCACACTCTTCTCTCTTTGCCATACCACCCAATTATAGAATGCTACTGGACACCGAATAGTAATGACGTAAGTGGGAGAAAATTAATGAATCCAGTGCAAACACCTAGGCGGCCCATAAAGATCCCAAAGCACATATGAAATAAATACCAAGTCACCCAGCACTTCCATCGTTTGAGATAAAATCCTTCTATACCAGAGTGAAGTGCAGCATCTGATAACAGTCAAAGGTGTCATTAAGGAAACCTTTAAGTCAATATGTAAAAGAGATACCTGTCACCGGGAATATGTCGGGGTGTCATTAAAGTGCTAGAGGGGATGAAAGAAATACTGTAGGACCACTTAAAATTGTTTAAGTAGAATGTTTACATTAAAGCATTACAAAGTTTCTTCTAAACAGAATAGAAAGTGATTTGGAAATTTCAGAAAAGCATGAAGCCTTAAATATAATTTGTTTCAGCCTCGTTCTACCAGCAAGGAAACCATGGCCCAAAAAGTCAAAGCACCCAATCCAGATGAATGAAATGACCCAGCAGCATTAGCCACACAGCTAAGCTCAAAGGCCAGCTCTCCTAACTCCGAGCTTGTTTAGGGTTTTTTTTTTCATACTATTCTGTGAGAACCAGAAGAGGCTTGAGAAGTAACAAAGACAGAAAAGAGAGGTCTAAGTCTTCAAAATTGTTTATTCTGCATTTTATTTGGAGTCTGCCTCTCTTGACATCTGAATCATCAACCTTCCGCTGGGTGAAAACTCTGAAAAGGAAGAGAAATTGCAATCCAGCCTAAGAGGTTTGTCGGACAAAGAAGGAGAGCTAAGAAATGTCACCGGGGTTAAAGCGAAGCAACCAGGCTACACAAAGAAGCCCTAAGTGAGCTTATTGTGCGAGGAGCATTAGCCTGAAAATCAGAACTGCCCCAAGCACTTCCATCTGTCAATCAGAAACCATGAGGGCGGGGACTTCCAGAGCTAGAGCTAGGAGTTTCCCAGTAAACTCAGGAGTTATCAACTGTACTTTGTGCTAGAGACATCTACCCCTCCATCACGGCTATCATCACTGCTGTCAGCACCAGCTGTCCACCTAGACACGCACCAGAACGGCTACATTTTAAATGACAGACACCACCAAACACCAGCAAGGATGCGGGCACCCAGAACCACCACGCATTATCGGTGGTGCTATAAAATGGGCTGACAGCTTCTTATCAAACTAAACATACACCTACCCTCTGACTCAGTAAGCTTCTCCCACACATTTACCCAAGAGCAATCAAACATATATCCACAAAAAGACGTGTACGAGAATATTCCTAACAGCTTTATTCGTGAAATCCTAAAGCTGAGAGAAGCCCATCAGTGGGAAAAATGGATAAACCAACGATAGCACGTTCGTACACTCAAATAAAAGGAACAAACTCCTGATACCCACAACAGTATGGATGGATGAGTGTCAAAAACCTTATGCCGAGTGGATGAAGCCTCACCCAAGAGTGCAGCGGTGGAAAACTCGGAGCCGTTGTCAGCGAGGGAGAAGGAGGCAGGAATGGACTGGAAGGGGTGTCAAGGACCTTTCTGAGGAGATGGGGGTATTTTTTGTCTTGAGGGGGGCTGGGATATTTACCAAAGCTCAGTGGATGTGCATGTAAGTCTTACATCAAAAGAAAACTATAAACAAACACTGAATTTAAGTTAAACATGTGCCTTATGAATTATTTAGGGGGAAGTGCACTGATATCTGCAATTTACCTTGAAATGCATCAAGAAAAGACAGAGTCCTAACGATAGAGCTATGGCTAGATGGATGATTAGATGGGTGGATAGATAGAGAGATGCATGATTGAATAACTACAGTAAACTATTAACTGCAGAATGTAATATGCAATGTTCACTATAAAATTCTTTCATCTTTGTTGCATGTATGAAAAGTTTTATAATAAAATGGGAGGGAAGACTCCCTTGCAACTTAGGGCTGGGCTCAATCTGCATTAACAAGACTCTATCTCTGTCTCTGTCTCTGTCTGTCACTCACACCCTCCTCTCTCTCTCTCTCTCTCTCCTGTTCTCTAGGAGTGTCCTTTCCAAAATGTAAAGTTCATTAATCGGAGTGTGAACACATGAGGAAAAAGTTTCCTTAAGAGTCCATACAGCATTCCCAGGAAGAAATGGGGTGGGCCCATGGCAAGTTGGTGCTCTTTGACCAGCTTTGCCTTGGGTCCTGGATCTAATACTTAAAAGAAGTCTTCTATACCCTCTGAGCCGTACTCTTCCCATCTGTAACATAGTCCATCATGACCTACCTCTGCAAAGCCATAAAAGTAAGAGAGGTGACTCTGGTCACAGTCAATTCCTAACCCCTACAAAGTGTCAACAGACAGACCTCTCATTGGGTGGGGCCCTCAGCAAGCAGCGCTCAATTTAGTTGGATAACAGGTTAACCTCAACATACTGGATAGTTCTTCATTTAGGGAAAACTATGTTTGAGAAACGCTCTGCCTGGAAACACCCTGCTTTAACATCCTGACGTCCTTCAGAGTGTGTCAAATATCATTATCTGGAGACAGTGTGGGACTCAGACGAGAAGGAATGCCCATGTCCTTTGTACGCAGCACAGCACTATATAAATCAAAGCAGACAAAACAATACCATTGAGTTGGGGCGGTCAGGGCACTAGTGGTCCTTGTTCATTTTTGTAATTTTTCTGACTTTAAACACATGGACAGGCATGTGCACATCATTGCCTTGACACTCCTGGAAGGACGTCCTGAAGGGTGGGCTAAATGAAACACTTATTTATTTGCTTTCTTATTTTCTTCTGAGGACCCCCTCCCCAGCCTGCCATCCCCTTACCACCACCAGCACCCCCCACCCCCACAACTGGAACTACTTCATCAGCATTTCCTTGGCGGGCACAGAGCCCTGACATGCTAAACAATAAGTGCTCTGTTTCTCACAATTGTGCTGATGCCAAAAAAAAAAAAAAAAAAAAAAAAGCCCTTTGTACCACTCCAAGATTAAAACCTTCCCCTCGTTTTATGCGAATGCCTGTGTTTAGACATTATGAATTCTTAGAAAAAAACTCTACCAGGATCGCCCATATTGTATATAGTTGTCATACATATCAGATGTTTTGAGAAGCATGTTCAGAAAACATCCCTGGAGACTCTGCTCCCTTCCTCCTTTCTGCAAAACCAGAGTACCCTCAAACAGGAAAGCATGGGGTATTGGCAATCCTAGAGAAAGCCACCAGAATGCTCTGATTAACCCTCCTTGCCTGCTGAGAACGCTCCCTTGGCAGTATCATAAATAGTGCACACTGCTTTGGGACCACTGCCTCTGACTGAAAGATTTTGTTTATGGGTTCAAAGGACGGCTCATAATAAGGAAGTCTAAGAACTGGGAGCCAAGGTAACTTGGCAGTAGCCATCCAAATAGGATAACTTGTGAGCAGAATAAAAAACCTCATGTTATGTGAGGGTATAACTGACGCTCCCTGGAGGAGACCCTATATGTTATTTTACCCATACAAGGGTGGACCAAACTGAGCCTCCTCACTGGGGAACTGAGGCAGGCATCATCATGTCCATTCTCCTTGGTACCGCCACACCCAGAACTCTTCCAGGCATATACAAATTCCTCGATAAATGTCAGCTGGACTAAATGAGTGCAGGAGAGAGGCAGGAAGGCGTAGTTCTTATATGCACAGGTTCTGGACCCTCCCAGGTTCAAATCTTGCTCTGCTACCTACTAGCTAGGCAAACTAGCTATTAAACTTGTTTAACCTCTGTGCTCCTGTTTTCTAGTCTGTAAAATGGGAATAAAACTAGACCACCAGTCTCAGGGGATGGTGAAGATTGAATAAATTAACACATGTAAAAGCACGTAGAATAGTGCTTAAGTTATGGTAGGTACTATATTGATGCTAGCTACTGTTTTTATTTTAGCAGAACAGGTCAAGAAGAGTACATTTTCCAAGAGAATTCACTAGGCTTTCTTTTTTTTTAATTTTTTAAAATTTATTTATTTATGATAGTCACACACACACACACAGAGGGGCAGAGACACAGGCAGAGGGAGAAGCAGGCTCCATGCACCGGGAGCCTGACGTGGGATTCGATCCCGGGTCTCCAGGATCGCGCCCTGGGCCAAAGGCAGGCGCCAAACCGCTGCGCCACCCAGGGATCCCTCACTAGGCTTTCTTGAGAGAAAAATAAAAAGGAAACTGTCAGTCTAATAATTGGGCATCTGTCCACTAACCCTAAAAAAATGAGAGACGTTAGAGGAAAGACCAGAAAGTACCCCTGTTGTCCTGGTATAATTATTCATAGCACTTCCACTCATTCTTCAAATTGTCACGGTTTGGACCACAAACCGTTGGATCACCCAACACATGATCCACCTTCAGACCCTGGCTCCAAGTGAGTGGAGAATACAACTGATGTACCACCAAAAGGTGACCTTAGAGGACTTGCCAGCTCTGATTCAGAGGCACTCTTCTAAGTTTTTCAGTGGAGTTCACTGTAAAATGCAAAGAGCAAGACCCTTGGAGCAACAGAGTTGTGATTCACTGGAGTGAGGGGGGATACCCTCCAAGAACACTGGAGCTAGCACAGCGGTACTTAGAAGACAAGCCCACCAGGAGGGGTAGTGTCAGGAGAAATGGCCGTTCAGGGAGAGCAGAGCACACACACACACCCTACACACACGGGCAGCGGTGTTTGAGGAAGCTTGGGGTCCACTATGGCTGTGATGATGGGTAATGGCAGTAGCCAATCTGCCATGTATGCTGCAGTAGGTTACCAAGTGTCCTCAATCCCATCCTCCAGAAAGGTGGGTAGGCCACTACAGTTGAGACTGGGAGGCCCTGGAACCATCCTGGGGCCAGTGCCTGCATCTAGCACACAGTAGGTATGGAACAAATTCTTTTTCTGAAATCCAACTCTGATCACTCTACCCTTGGCCCTTAAGCAAACCTTAGTCATCTGTTCACAAAATACCTGCTGCCTCCTGGAGGGAAGCTGCAGATATGTAAGCCAGGGAGCAAGACATCGGTCCACAACACCCCCTGTCTTACTTATTCTTTCTGTGCCTGGGGTGCTGACCTATTGCCCCAGCTTTGAGCTCATGAATCTATAGGCTAGATAATTATGATGATGATGATGATGATGATGATGCTCGAGGTATAACTGGGATATGACATTATATTAGTCTCAGGTATATAACCTAATGATTCAATATTTGTACACATCACAGAATGAATCACCACAATAAGTCTAGTTGACATCCGTCACCATATACAGAATTTTTTCTCTTTCATTTTCTTGTGATGAGGATTTTTAAGATCTACTCTGGATCTTGCTGCCAACCTCTGACCCCTCCCACAAGGATTATTGTGTAATCCTTGGATAGCAAACCTTGGGTTTGTGTAGGCTGCAAACAGGCTGACCCTTTGCCTCCCAGCTTCTCCCTTGCTCCATGAAACTCCCTACTCAAGGCTGGTTCTCAGAAGCAGTAAGAGTGGCAGCCACAAAGCAGACACTCAGGAACTCTTGATGAATGAAGGAATGTGCTTGGGGAATAATGCTTGCACCTACTCCTGTGCAGAGGGTACTGCACCAGCATTCACACGCATCACCTCCCTGCACATTCTCACTCATTCCTTGCCAGGAAAGGTTAAAGGCACCAAACTGGGGAATTCGGGGCAAATCATCCAGCCGTGTTGACTCAGTTCCTCACTCTCTGTCCTCTGGTGAAGAGGATCTACCTGAGAGAAGAGGTCTGCTTTTTGTGCAGAGGAAGGGGAAGTCTACCAAATCCCAGGTCATAGGATTTCCAGCCACTCACCTACAGAAGAGAGCCATGTTCTGCAACATCAGCGACACCTGCCTCACAACACCTCTTCCTCAGCTGTCAGCAGTGGAGGGGAATTCTCCAGCTCTTGAGTATAGTGATCAGGATTCTATAGATGACATAGAGAGAGAGTTCTTTTTCTTCATAACTTCATGGCAAAATGAACTAAAATTATTCATTTTCAAGGCATGAATTCATCCACCCAAGATTATTCTAATTGTGAAGCACCTGGATGGCTCAGTCAGTTAGGCATCTGCTTTTGGCTCTGGCCATGATCCCAGGGTCCTAGGATCATGCCCCACATCAGGCTCCCTGCTCAGTGGGGAATATGCTCCTCCCTCTGCCTCAACCCCTCCCCCCTTCTTGTGCTCTTTCTCTCTCACACTCCCTCTCTCAAATAAATAAATAAAATCTTTTAAAAAAATTATGCTCATTGTGAAAACAACAGAGGGGCCCAGACCAAAATTCAAGTTCCTACATTTTCATTTAACCTATGGACTAAGCACACATCCTCCTGTTTATATTGTACAAGGGAGTATGGAGTGTTTCATGCAGACAGCTGTAGGAAGAAGGAAGGCTTGAGGTAGATGGGGCCACTTTGTTTAAGCCGGTGGTTTCGAGAGGAAGGCCTATCTTTCTAGGGTTAACATGTCCCTAAAATGTATTTGCCTTCTTTATGGATCACTGTTTCTGCAATGGTTCCAAAACACAGAAGCTCTTCCCTGGAGAAACAGTTCACAAACTCTTTGATTTCTCAACAATCAACTCAAACTCTTTACATTCTCAACTATCGGAGAACCCCAAAGATCTTTCGTTTCTGTGAGTTATCTCTATCTATATTGACCACAGTAGAAATCAAAACAGAAAACTATTGAATATTCATGTAGTGGTTTATTTTATTTTATTTTAATATTTTATTTATTTATTCATGAGTGACAGAGCGAGAGAGAGAGAGAGAGAGAGAGAGAGAGAGATCGGCAGAGACACAGGCAGAGGGAGAAGCAGGCTCCATGCAGGGAGCCCAACCCGGGACTTGATCCGGGGTATCCGGGATCAGGCCCTGGGCTGAAGGTGGCGCTAAACTGCTGAGCCACCCGGGCTGCCCTGTGGTGGTTTATTTTAAAAGAACAATAAATCGGGATCCCTGGGTGGCGCAGTGGTTTAGCGTCTGTCTTTGGCCCAGGGCATGATCCTGGAGACTCAGGATCCAATCCTGCATTGGGCTCCTGGTGCATGGAGCCTGCTCCTGTCTCTGCCTCTCTCTCTCTCTCTCTTTCTGTGTGACTATCATAAATAAATAAAAATTAAAAAAAAAGAAAAATAAATCCATGACATGTTAATATAAATGAGACTTAGATAACACAAATAGCATTTTTTTATTTTTTAAAATAACCTATTATTTACAAAACAAAAATTAGTGAGAAAAGTAATGCTGTTTTATGTTTTTGTATATCTCTTTAATGTCTGTCTTAATAAAAGAACTAGATTCTCTGCCTCTGCATTCAATTTTTTGCAATATGTTGTTTTAATTGATGTATTTGAAGAACACCTAGCCTCACACAGAAAGATAGTTGGAAAAAGAGGGCCTCATAGATCCCCAAGAGCGTCTTCAGGAAGCCCAGAGGTCCCCAGACCCCACTTGAGAACGAGGACACTAGCAGACCCTTGCAGTCATCAGGGAGAGTGACTGAGGAGGGGTTCTCTCCCGCCACCTCTCCTCTTGGACATAATGTGACCTTCATCCCCTCCTGTCCTTCCCTCTTCCTTCTCAATGTACGTCATGAGAAAAGGTCACATTGAAGAGTGTCTTCCACTTGGCAGGCCTCCCCACCCCCCCCCCGCCCCCCCGCTGCCAGACTGTCAAGCGGAGCATAGGTAAAATGAAACTAGCAATTGGCTTGGCATAGTCCCTGCTATGAACATCCTCTGGGAACACAGAGAAATAGCAGACAGCCTACTGCATATTCGACCATCCAAACCCTGCTTATGTCATTTTCCATCAAAAATGTCATTTCTTCCCCTCATCTGCTCTTCCTTTCCTAGTATCACAAAAAACGATCTCTCTGATACCCCTGTGAGACGCTAGGAGTTTTACAACATTAAGAACCCCTGCGTGGGGATCCCTGGGTGGCTCAGCGGTTTGGCGCCTGCCTTTGGCCCAGGGCGTAATCCTGGAGTCCCGGGATCGAGTCCCACGTCGGGCTCCCTGCATGGAGCCTGCTTCTCCTTCTGCCTGTCTCTCTCCCTCTCTCTCTCTCTCTCTATCATGAATAAATAATAAATAAAATCTTTAAAAAAAAAAAAAAAGAAGAACCCCTGCGGTCACCTGGCTGGCTCAGTAGGTAGAGGATGTGACTCTTGAACTGAGGGTTGTAAAGTTCAAGCCCCACCTTGGGCATACAATTTACTTAATTAAAAATAAAAACATAAAGAACCCCTAGGTGAGACTCATATGAAGACATAAAGATCCCCCAGAAAGAGATATAGAAACCATCCCGAGAGATGTTAAGCAGAGGCACAAGTCAATGATTCAAGAGGAGAGGTAAAGGAACCAGGGCCTGTGTGTGTGAGTCTTTCATGTAGTCCACGATCATTTCAAAGGCATTATTTTAAAGATAATAATTTTAATTTTTTTAAACATTCTATTTATTTGAGAGAGAGAGTGAGAATGAGAGCACAAGCTGGGTGTGGGGGAGAGGCAGATAGAGAGGGAGAAACAGACCCCAGTGAGCAGGAAGCCCAATGTGGGGCTCAATCCCAGGACCCTGGGATCTGACCTGAGCCAAAGGCAGATGCTCAACCAACTGAGCCACCCAGGCACCCCAAAAATAATAATTTTATAAAAGGAAATATTTAGGGCCCGGAACAAAAACAAAAATTCCACTTCACAATGATAATATCCACATCAGGGACCATTCCATTTGATCAATAAGCAATCTGTATTTACTTTCCAGGTGACCCCTGCTAAAAGTTAGCCAGCAGACAGCAAAGTCATGTGTGTGCTTCACCAGCATCTCCTCACACTGGGACTGGTGTCCATTTCTGTTGGAGGTAATTACTGATTTCCAGAATCAATAAAGACCCAAGAATCTTCGGTTTCCCTTCTTATTGAATATTTAGCTAAATGAGTAAGTGATACTTGTTCAAATATCTCAAATAAGGCAATCCGCCCCACCTCAAATTCTCTATATAGTCTGATCCTCGAGCTATCAGAGGCGCATCGGCCTCACTCACAGCAGTGGCTTGTTAACGTCTGCATGCACCTCAGCAACTCACAACAGCACTCTCAAGTGTGTGTGCTCACAGAGACCTGCATCCACATGTTCCTTCTCTCACCAGAGAAGAGGAAGGAGCTGTCCTCGTCCTGTACCCATCTAGCCCAGTCCTGCTGGTGCCTCTCCTTTGTTTCCTTCTCTTTAGGGCACTGAAGCTTCTCTTAATTGCTTAGGGACACTGTGCCCCATCTCTGCCCTGGAAAGGAGCTTTTAAGCCCTAGTACATCATGAAGAAGCCAGACATAGAGGTGTGGAGCTAATTTGTAGTCATCTTTCACCTTTCACCACTGCTCAAGCAAACTCCTTCTATCGGGATTCCCCACTCTGACTTAAGAGAATACTATCAACCCCAAAGGGGATCTCTCTCTCTCTCTAGCTGTAAGTCATCAGAGTTAGAGCCCTCTTCTTCCTGGTTGGTGAGTGAGAGCCAAATCCTATGCGAACTTAGATGCTGGCATAAACGTACAAGCATTCCTTTTTTGATCTACATCCTACCCAGAAGCAGGAGCCCCAGAGTCCCTGTGCCCCTGGGGGTACTCCACCCCTCACCCTCCTGCTCCCCAAAAGGAGGGGAAAACAGCCCCTCCTACAGCCCCCCCCAACCCTGCGTGCACCTCATTAGAAGCACATTCAAAGCACACACTCACTGACAAAGACTTTTTGAAGGATTTTTCCCATTCCCCGAAGAATGTCTTCCAAAAGGGAGATCCAGAGCACTGCCTTGGTTGGGCTACTGCTTTCCCAGGAGTTTGCAGGAAATCAATCAACAGATATTTAATCAGCACCTACTAGGTATCTATCACTTGGAGAGGCTCCGAGTGAGAAGTGAGGGAGACTAAAGCATAATCTTTGCCCCCAAGGAGAATGTGACCTATTTAGAAAGAAAAAGCTAACACAAAACAATTAAATGCTACACTGTGTGGGTCTAAATAATGGAGGCAGTGGTGGGAAACTCTACCCTAGGAGAGATAGAATTTGTCTTAGAACTTGGAAGAAGTGTAGGATTTAAACAAGGAGAGGAAGGAGGTCACTAAAAGCAAGAGGAGATTGTATAATTAGGAGTACTAAGGGACCCGGCACCAATGAGAAGGAAGATATCATCCCTGGAAGTCTTGGGACAGGGAGATTCGAGACCAGAGCATGGAAAGTCAGAGACTTCGGTACATTTGAACATATGCTTGATGTTTCCTGTACTTCATAATTTTAAATTTCCCCTTAGACTCCTTCCTTGAAAAACAGGGCTTATTATCGCCAGGTCGTAGTGGCTGAGATGTCTGGAATTATGGGATGTACACATGACCTGAAATTCAGTTTTTAATTTGAACTTTGCCCCTCAAAAAAAAAAAAAAAAGTTTCTTTAAGCACTATTAAAACAGCCAAATAACATACAGTAAATTGAGACATTCATTTTAGTGATTCTTTAGGGTAATAGTTTTCACCGCGGCTCCTCTGAGCTCTGGAATGCCACAGGGAGGCTCAGAGAGGCTTTGGAGATGAGACAGAGATAAGTCACTGAGGGCCTGGGTGGCTCTGAGAGTGACTAGGCTTTTATCCACTTGTTATTGGGTTTCATTTAGGATTTTAAAACAAACATATAAATAAATTTCTAATGCAAAGAAATCTTCGGTGACCAGTCATTTGTGTGTCATCGAAAGCACTTTAATGTATTAGGGTTGAATCCTCCTTTTGAGGACACACACATACACACCACTGTAATTATATTATTGATGGATTCATTCTCTTGTTTTTCAAGAATTTGTTGAGGGCCTGCTAGGTACCTAGCACCTATTACTAACCAACATCAACCAATAGGGGAAACCAGAGCAGTGGACTTTGGCCTTGAATGCCAGGATAAGAAAGTGGATGTCAGGAGGCTGATTAATGACTTCGATGCCATCACTGAGCACTTACTATGTGCCAAAACTGTGTGCCACATACATCATCTAATTTTTAATGTTTGCCACAATCTTATGAGATATTATTAAACCAAGACTGAGGATGAATAGAATTGCCCATAGTCAGACAGCTCTAAAGCAGTGGAAACGAACCTCAAAGGTCACGCTGTTAGTCACAGGGATTAACTGACATGGTTTTATTATAACAAAGGCACGCTACCGGAAACATTCATTTGTTCTTTTAATTCTCACTCTACTCATGTGGATATTTTCTGAATGTTTTCCCTAAAAAGTCTCTCAGACTTACGGGTTAAATTACCATCCTCCGGGGCCCTACGCAGAGAAGGACCCTCCCACCACATTTCTACTTGCCTTGTCAGCTGATCTGACCCTCCTGCTCAAAGTCCACAAGTCAGCCAAGCCCGAGACTACAAGTTAAAACAAGACGGGGACAAGACTTGAAGACCACTTTTAGAGAAAACAGGAACTACGAGACTCAAACACTGTCTATTTTTCAAAACATGCGACTATTAACTTCATCGCATAGCTTGTGACACACACCCAGTAACATTGTTAGTCCAGAACCCAAGCTCCAAAATCACATTATTTGCTAACAGGATTTGGGTACTTGCTGTTGTCGCACTGCAATAAAAAAAAGGAAGAAGAAGAAGAAAGAAGCACCTCTAAATTGCTCCTGGAAGAGGGGGTTTCTTACAAAATTGCCCAGCCATGCTATAAGTTATCATTACTCTAACAATCACTAGGAACCAAATCAGGCATACTTTGCAGAAGTCAGCAAAATTAACTGGGCCTTAAGCAACTTCTTATTTGTTGGTTTCAGCAAGGCATTACCAACAGAGGCAGGAGGAGGGATGTGAGACCATAGGATCCCACCAACATGCTCCCTTGCTAGTTATTTTAGTACACTATCAATTCCGCCAGAGAGCTCTAAAAAACATTTGCCTTTCTCCTATGAATCAGGTTATTTTGCATCAAAAGAAAACAACAACAACAACAAAAAGTCTATTAGTAGCATAAAACAATATCCGCACAAAGATAAAGGGAATCAGGATTTGGGGGCGGGGGTGAAAGAAAATAGCTCTTATAAGTGGCCTGCTCAGAGCAGTCGACTTCACCGTAGCTGATAAACTGTGAAATTTCCATAATAATAGAGAATACACAAAACAAACAGAAATTTTATTTGATAGGAAAATTGCATCCTGTTACTGGATATAAAATTCTACAGCATGTTCAATGGTATTTTCAAAGCACTGAAAATGTAGACATATGTTTTCATTTTTAAATGCAGTTGTAATGTAAATAATAAATCCACTACAATTTGGCTGGTCCGGAGACTGCTGGCATCATTAACTCGGAGACCTAGAGATACAAATGCTCTACTTATCTTGCTAGGCCCTCAGCTAGAAGTCCCCTATAACTCTGTGGCTGTTGATACGTGCCCTCTGCTTCATCTACATTTCTGTCTCGCTCAAGGGTCTTCTGGGGTTCCCTATTGCTACTCGTATCACATTTTAACCTCTCATTGCTCCTTTATGCCCTTCTTTCTCTCTTGCCTGTATCCTTTTTTATTTCTTCCTACTATTCTGCTCAGTTGTTCAACAACAAATCAAGCCCATCTCCCCTCAGTTTCTCAATACTGTCCACTGGTGAATTGATGGAAAAATGTCTACACTTCCCCCTTCCCCGTATCCATGCCCCTGGACATGTGACTTTGCACCCCCCTCATCAAGCCTGGTTGTTCACCCAGCCCAACAGCATGCTGCGGAAATAGCAGAAGACTAGACCAATGCTAACCCTCGGGAGGCCTCACATGTTTCCACTTTCTCTTGAAACTCGGCCCCATCGCTGTGGGAATCAGCTCATGCTAGCCTCGTAGAGGATGAGACACGATGTGGAAGAGACCCAAGATGCTCCAACCCACAACTGTCAGCTCCCTCAAGATGTGCTTAGTCAACCAAGGGATTGCAACAGACACATGCAGAAGACCAGCCCAAAACTGAACCTAGCCTAGATTTCAGATCCCCAGAATCAGGTGCTAAACGGATGCTTTAAGCCACTAAGTTTTACGACAGTTTGTTACACAGCTACAGCCAACTGATACATCCATATTGCATTGTTTTCCTCCTACTTCTCTGCATCCCTGACACCTGACAGAGCACTTTTTCCTTCCAGGAATTCTAGCACACCTTGGCAAATGACATTCACCAACCAACCAAATCATGTCCACCACTAACTCTCATGTACAAACCTGTGAGTAGAGGGTAATCACCAAGTTAAAGGGACCTGGATGCTATTTCTGATTTCTACCACCACCAACCTCTCATGGGCTTTTTTCAATTTCCTTTTCTGCCTCAGTCTCCTTTTACATGGGAGCAAACATTTTTATTTACCCACTGTGGAGAAATCACTAAAACAAACAAACAAACAAAACCTATTTCAGAATTCTTCATAGAGTACATGACATTCATTAAGATTCTGGATTTTAAAGCTGAAAAAATGCTTGCTCTCTTTCAAATTCACCCAGCAATGGAAAGTACCTCTGTGAGGCAAATAGAATCGAATCCATTGATTCCCATGTAATTTATTAATTTCAGCCCTGACAAATACCTGCAGAATCTGAATCATAGCTATTGTGAGACAGGGGCTTTCAGGCAGTGTTTATACCATTATAAACAGCATTCATCCAAACTATAATATGCATAGCACCTTGATTTTCATTCCTCCCCTAAGATACCCCAAAATGTTATCTTCAAACATACGATTTAATTGGTCTTGTGACTCTAAATTAAATTTGTATATCACATCCACACCTTTATTATTGACAAATCCCATTGGCCTAGAATAGCACTGGACGCATAGAAAGAACTGAATCATTTTGGCTCACATTGAATTTAACTTCAACATTTATGTAACTTATGTAATTATTTATATAATATATGTTGAAAGAATATATCCACATGGTATGGACTTTGCATACTAACTGTGCCTATTTTCAGTTTTCATATCGTCAAAGAGAGATTAAGAAAATAATTTAATTTCTGGGTGCCTGGGTGGCTCAGTTGGTTAAGTGTCTACCTTATATCAGGTCATGACCTCAGGGTCCTAGGATCAAGTCCCACATCGGACTCCCTGCTCAACGAGGAGTCTGTTCCTCCCTCTCCCTCTACCCTTCCCTCCTGCTTGTACTCTGTCTCTCTTTCTCATTCTCTCTCTCTCTCAAATAAAATCTTTTGAAAAAAGAAAATAATTTAATTTCTTGTAAAACACATTCTTAGAACTGCCATCAAGAAGTAATGGTTAGGATTAGGCTTGAGACTAATAAAAATTTAAAATAACAATGACTTAAACAAGAGGTTTATTGCTGTTTCAAGTAAAATTCGGGCATAGGCAAGCCAAGACTGTAAAATAGCTTGCTCCCTGAAGTTCATAGGGACCCAGGCTCCTTTTAGCTCATAGGTCTGCCATTTCTAAGGTAGAGCCCTGGCCTCATGATACAAGGTATTAGTTATAGGTCCAGCTATCACATGCAGATTTTAGGCAGCCGAATGAAGGAAAGGACAAATAAAAAAAGGTAAAGAACACATGCCAGCTATCTTTTTAAAGAAAACTACCTGGAGGAGCTGCTTAAATCCCATTGGTCCGAGTTTCACTACAGGTCCACACTGAATCACAAAGGTGTCTGATAATGTCTTTTTTTTTTTTAATTGGTCATGTCCGGAAACCATAAAACTCCTAAAAGAAAACATCAGCAGTAAGCTCTTTGACATTGGTCTTAGCAGTATTTTTTTGGATCTGTCTCCTTAGGCAAGGACAACAAAAGAAAATATAAACAAATAGGACTACATCAAACTAAAAAGATTTTGCACAATAAAGGAAACAATCAACAAAACAAAAAGGCAACCTACTGGATGGGAGAAGTTATTTGGAAATGATATAAATGATAAGGGGTTAACATGCAAAATACACAAAGAAATCACTCAATTCAATATCCAAACAAACAAACAAACAAGAACCCACCAAATAATCCAATTTAAAAATGGGCAGAGGACCTGAATAGACATTTCTCCAAAGAAGACAACCAAATGGCCAACAGACACATGAAAAGATGTTCAACATCACTAATCATCAAGGAAATGCAAATCAGAACCACAAAGGGATATCACTTCACACCACTCTGAATGGCAAGTGTCAAAAAGGCAAGAAACAACAAGCGTTTAGTGAGGATGTGGAGAAAAAGGAACCCTTGTGCATGGTTGGCAGTAATGCAAAAAGGTGCAGCCACTATGGAAAACAGCACGGAGTTTCTTCAAAAATTTAAAAAAAAAAAAAAAAAAACTACCACAGAATCCAGCAATTCCACTTCTCAGTATTTATCCAAACAAAACAAAAACACTAATTCAGAAAGATACATAAGTCCCTCTATTCACTGCAGTACTATTTGCAACAGCCAAGATATGGAAGCCACCTTTGCGTCCATCAATAGATGAATGGATAAAGAAGATGTGGTGTATATATACAATGGAATATTATTCCGCCGTAAAGGAGAATAAAATATTGCCATTGGCAATAATATGGATAGACCTAGAGAGTATTATATTAAGTGAGAGAAGTCAGACAGAGAAAGACGAATATTGCATGATTTCACTTATATGTGAAGTTTACAAACAAAACACACAAAACAAGAGTAACAGACCCATAGATAGAGAACAGTCTGGCAAACGCCAGAGGGGAAGGTGAGGGCCTGTGCAAAACAGGTGAAGAGGATTATAGGTACAAACTTTCAGTTATAAAATAAATAAGTCATGGAGGTGTAATGTACAGCATAGGGACTGTAGTTAATAATATCATAACAACTTCGTATGGTGGTAGATTATAGCTAGACTTATCATGGTGATCACTTGGTAACATAAATAGATGTTGAGGCACTACTATGTCATGTACCTGAAACCAACTGTATATGCCGACTATCCTTCAATTAAAAAAAAATTGGCTATGTGTTCAGCTATAATCCAAAGTTTAAGAAGAAAGAACACATATCAGAGTAGGTAAGTAGCAACCTGTGCAGAATGTGCCCTATGTTGGGAAGATGGTCTTTATATTTTCTCAGAGTATAAAACTGCCCATAGCTTGCCAGTTTTCCTTTCTGTCCTTGTTTTGCATAATGGCCACCTAATAGACAAGCTCTATCTACAAAACTCCATGGTGTAAAGATCCTTCCTCAATTAGGACTCTCTTATGTTGAAAATGAAAACACACTCCACCAAAATTGATTTAACCCATAAGGGAGTTTATGGGCTCACTTAAGTAAGAAATCCAGAATGAGACTCTCACTCTCCAGATTGGGCTCCACTGGTACCACCAAGACCCATTTCTTTCCATCTCTCAGCTGATCTCTGCATTCCTCTACTAATTGGCTTAATTCTTGGTCCTCTTGTGGTGGCAAGATGGCAACAGATGCACCAGCCATATGCTTCCAGGCTCAAGTCCCTTGGGAAAGAACAAGTCTCATTGTGCATGGCTCCCATTGGGTCACAAAGATGTTGAGTGAACCAATTACTGTAAGAAGGCAGTACACCGATGTGCTTCAGCCAATCAGCACCCACCTGTCATGTTAGGAATGGACTTGATGCCTATTGAATCTTGCAGCATCTACCATATTCCAAACGCTTCTTGCATATTATTTATTTTTCTTCCAAACCCATCACATTTCCAATTTATTATTCTCATACCACAGACAAGGAAACGGAGCTCGGAGACATTCAAGTTTTTACCAAAGACTCCATGAGAATGAACAATGAAACTGATTTGAAACCAGACTTATCTGATTCCAAAGTCTGCTTTTTCTGCTCTGATATGCTGCTATCAAAAAGCTATTTCTTAAAAATACCAATGGGATGGAAAGCAATTTACTTTTACATTTCATAAATCATTTCAAATAGAATTGTAGTTATGTGTGATGATTTTTCGTCAGTGTACTGTCTCACTACAGATCAGGATTTACCACAGACTCTGAGTATGTTCCAAAGATACCCTCCATTGGCCAAAAAGTGCAAGGCAGGGATTGGAAGGCCTTTTTGGTTGGAAGCCTGTTCTAGTTTGGGCTAGGCTCCAGGGCACCATGAGTAGAAGATGCTGCAAAACACATGATGTAAAGGGTAGATAGAGCTACATGGTTTGCTTCCATATCAGACTCTGCAAAAGTAGTTCTCCCACGTTAGTTCCTTTTAACCCAATCATGTGCCAGCTGTTTACACTGCAGATTCCTGAGCCCTAGTCCTGGGTGATTCTGTTTCAGGTGGCATATAAATGACGTTTGGAGAATCACTGTCCAAGATCTCAAAGCCCAATTTAGGATGCAGAAAGAATCAGAAGTGGTTGAAAGGGAAATTGATTCTCCTCCCAAGCACACCTTAGATTGGAATCATGTGTTGGAGAGGCTCATTCTGTACAAAATCTTCTGACTTAACAGTGTTTATAGAAGAATTTTAAGAAAGAAATACATAAATACAGATACACACATATATATTCTTGGAAAAGACTGAATTCAATCTTTTCAACTGAATTCAATTTACAAATTTGCAAATTAGTTTATCACTGTGGGAAAAGTCAAAGACTAAATGAAGCCTACTCTGGATGACAAAATAAGAAACTCTTATAAACAAATCATTGTAATCGATTGGTCCACTTGGAATTCTTGATATTGATCCTACCTGGATGTTCTCATAGTAGGACACACCTGATATCCAATTTGTCTTAATACTTGGAAAGTTGAATTGTCCAGTTATCAGGCCCCATCATTACTTCCCGAACACTTTTGGGTAGGCTTTCAGGAGTCACTCACCGTGATGTGCAAAGACAAAAAAATTGTTTCCAAGTGCGTTTTCCAGAGGGTCTGTGTTTAACTTCTTTTTCTAACAGATATCAGGCAATAAGAATGTCTGGGTCTGAAATTGCCATACAGTTTGAAATTCTTTGCCTACTGAAATCCTAGCCAAAAGGCTTTCTTCAGCTCTGTATTAAACTGTCCATTTTGGTTGACCGCCTTGATCAACTTAACTGATTATTTACCAGATCACCGTTGCACTTTGTGCAGACACCATATCAGAGCTCACGTGAACAATTCCTTGGACCTTAGCTCCTTCCTTCTTTCTCCTAAACTCTGAGACTCTCTCCCACCTTACCTTTAGCAGTGCTCCTACCCATGACATCAGGTTCACAGTGCTTTGCACCTTCGTTATTTAATTTGTCTTAAAAAAAAAAAGAAAAAAAAAAAGGAGAAATGTCAGATTTTTATTTCTTATTTGGGGGAGAGATGATTGGGGGGCAAGGGGGCGAGGTGACTGAACAAAACCAGTTGAACAGTTAATGCTTTAACCTTGCGTATAATTTATACAATAAACAAAGTCACATGTTCCCCTAATAATTTAGATGTAAGCAAATGTTGATTTATTCAGGAAGGCTACTGCCAGAAGCAAAGCCCGCAGCACTAAAATTTGAATTAAACTAGGACAGAAGCAGGCTAGTCTATAATAACATTTGTATAATTTTATTTTTGCCCTTGGCTCAGTTCATTTCCTCATACAGTAGATGCATGAAATTGGTTCTTCAGCCACCTTTAGCTGATGTTCATTGATATCCGGGCAGGCAGGGAAGCAAGAGAATGCACCTTTCTGAGCTTTGTGCTTTCAATCAGAAGGCCTCAAATTCCTAGGTCATTTCTGACAATGATTATCTTTCTTCAATTTGTGTTTTTGGCAAATATCTCAGAAGAGCTTCATTTAACCTCCAGATACGGTTTTCCCCTCTTACTGTGAGGGGCTCTTAAAAAACGGAGACTGTTAAGTAGATGCAAATGTTGTGCTGTTTTTATTCCCTTATTCAAGCCCCAGGGCACGAATCTGAGTTTTCTTACTCTGCTTTGAGCAGTGAAATAAAGGCCCTAGGAAATTCTCTACCTGATGCTGAAAAATAAACATTAACTTGAAACAGTGAGGGAGGACCAATCCCCCTCTTCTCTATTAACCTTTGACTTAAATAAAAATTAGGGACTAACTCCATCTTACAACTCACCACTTCTGTTAGGGACTGAAGCTCCTTTGGAGGGAACAGGTTTTAAGCCAGTGAATAATTTTTGAGAGCTCCTGAGAAGTAGGGGAAGACTTCCATCCCAGCAGAGCGAAACTCAGGTTTTTCTGGCTTTCTCTGCAACCCCGCACCCACGACATGTACAGTACACAAAAGAAAGCATTCTCAAAACCCCCAGTCACTTTAGATGTCTCACAATTTTTATTCACAGTTTCATTTCAGGCAAAGCAACAGCTCTTTGGGGGGTCAAAAGTTCTGAAATAAAGAATTTCTTCCCTTAGGTCAGGAAATCAAATATGCTAAAAAAAAAAAAAAAAAATCTCCCTGGCCTTTTGTTTCGAGGGAGTTAAAGGAAAAAAAAAATCCTGAAAATTAGAAATGAAAGAATTGGTATTTGCACTTCATGTGAAATATGCATTTATCTCTCACTCCTTCCAGCTGAGAAGGTAAATAGCAGCCCTAGTGTTTGGGAGGCAAATATTGTTCCGTCCTATTCTTGGTAACAAAATCTGCTCCCAGGCCGTCTCCATCCCTGTCTGATTGTGCCCCCGGGCTGTTGCAGGCAGCCAAAGGAGCCTTTCAGAAAATCCAGGCCATGTTTTGACTTCATTACAAATTCCAAATAGAACAAGTTTTCGCCTGGCTTAGGCTTGGTTATGAAAGTTTCCCACAGCTCTCGAAAATATACAGAATAATAAATGGCTGGGCAGAGAAATAGAAGGCAAGAGTAATTCCATCAAAGGTTTCTAGTCACATCATAAACCACAATTGCAGAGCCCGAGGAGCTTATGTCACTAGGACCCAGAGATAAAATGTTTCGCCCTGGGCCCCGAGGTCACGCGTTGGGGCAGGAGCTTTGAGGTTCGGCCCTTTGTTCGCAGGCTGGGCCGGGGGGAGCAGGGCGCTCCGTCCCCATCCCCGCCCCGACCCCAAGGACCCCCCTTCTCCCCCGCCCCGGGACCCCTGGCCTTCCCTGGGGACACCCCACGAGGCTCAGCCAGCATTGTGAAACCTTCTCACCCCAAGGGGTGCCTGTGAAGCCTTACATGTGTTCGGGCATTTCCAGCACAAAAGCAAAAATTGATGAGTTTCAGTGGAATAAGCTCTGAGGCACAAGGGAAAGACCCCGAAGGCGGTGGGTGTGAGGAGGATACTTTTTATTGTCTTGCTGCACATTTCTTCCTTCGTTTTTTCCGCTCTTTCCCTTTTGCTAGTCTCTTTATTAAGTCAAGATGTTATAGGAAAGCACCAGTTAAATATTAGATGCAAACTTCTTCAAGGAGCCCCTTCCTCCGGGGTTCACAGAGGAGATTCCCCGGTGGCCGGATCCCTCCTCCCCACCCGTCTTCTCCGCCCCTCCTCCCTCTGTCCCGGTTCTCCTTTCTCTCTCCCTACCCTTTTTTTTTTTGGGGGGGGGGGGGAGAGGGGAACATAATGCAATGCTTTAATGACAAATTTGAGAAGCCCACACCTTATGAGAACTCTAGATACTGACCCAGCCAGCTTCCACAGCTTGCCCTTCCTCCCCACACATTTCTTTATTTTATTTTATTTTACTTTATTTATTTATTTATTTATTTATTTTTACATTTCTTTATTTTAGAAAACAAGTTGGGCATACTTAAAATAACGCCAACAATGAGAGACCTGCACAAACTTTTCCCCCAAAAAACTCTATGAACATATATGTCCCACCCAAGAAGCAGAGATCATGGGCTCCTTCTTTTTTCAAAGCCAGTAACTGTAGCCTGACAAATCCTAATCCATCACACTGACATCAGATTGGTGGGCTGTGGCTCTGACATCAAAGCCATTGATTGTGGCTTTTTCATACGTGGATGGCAATGCAGTCATTGCCATTATCCATACATTACACTCTAGCCTCTGGAAGTGGTGACAGACAAATGCTGTGGTTAGTCATTAAAGACTGGACACAAAATTGTCCCAAGAGCCATTTCTGAAAAGCCTTTGAACATGACCAAAATGTTAATAATGAGCTTTGGCTAAGACGAACACTATTGTCTCTCTATCTTTGCTTCCCACGTTGAGTTACACTTGTGACGTCATCCTCCAGATGCCTTCCTTTGGTAGACATAGTCAACAGAAGCAATAGATAGAAGCTGGAAGAAAATACTAATCCCCACCATTGGGCATTTTCTATTGACACACCAGCTGGTAGAGAATATAGGTCTTAAATATGTGTGTGTGTGTGTATTTCTCATTTAACTGGACTGGAATTACATGAAGAGAAACTGTTTTGGTGGAATATCTACCATTTGCCAGGGCCACTCTGCAGGCGTGTGGGCCTGGATGTATGTGCCTCTATTAAGGCAACGGAGGAAAAGCAGCCAGGAACAAGGTGAAAAGAAGTTCATTGGCTGTCTCCAGGAAATAAAGACCTCAGACTTTTAACATAAAAATATACCATAGGTATCAGATACTAATCACAAGGTAATTATTTTTAAAGAGGTTCCTGAGTGACATACACACACACACACACACACACACACGCATGCACGCACCCGGGACACCCTTAGGCTAAAAAATATAGCTAGAGACTAATTCTGCCCTTGGTTGTATGTGAGTTAGTTGTCCTTGGAGTGAATAAAAAACTGCTTTCCACGTTACTCTACCCTCCTGTTAAAAAAAAAAAAAAAAAAAAGGACACTTCAGAAGATATGGGTAAAAATGTATCAGATTAAAAACCACTCCTCAAGGGCAATTTGGATGACAAGTTAAGGTGGGCAACATCAAACTAGGCCCCTTCCTGTAAGATACATCAAATTCAAAGAAGTATTTTTTTAAGTTACTAATCTTTCTCCTGAACCTCAAACTCCATCAGCCAAACTAAACTGCTTTTTCAGCAAGGAGAGTTTTAACCTGTGTGAAAGACATTAAGGGCTGGTTTAACAGAAAGCACCCAAAATATTAATAACGAGGTAGCATCCTTTTCTTTGTCCAAGGAAAAAGTCTTTGTTAAGGAATTTCAAGCTAATAGAACACCCACACAGGACAGAAGGGTCCCTGTCTGTCCAGGTAACCTGGGATTGTGGGTCTATCCCCAGAAGCCCATCAGTGGGTGCCCTGAGAGGACCTCCTTGCCAGTATATCCCCCCATCTCCTTGCTGGAATGAGTTGAAACATCAGGTCATCTGCCTAAGATCTCTCCATGAAGAAACTTCCCGCAGTGTCATATGTCAGATGCTGTCCAAAGTCGAGGGGGTTTCTTTCAACTATAAGGATGATTCCTGATGTACCTAGGCTACATCTTAGACTCTACATATGTCCCTATCTTATACAAAGCCTGTGAGTGATCCGGTGTTCTAGAACTCTCTATAGAACTATGTGTAGTCAACATCCTGCATTCATTTGTTTGTTTGTTGGCTGGTTCATTTGTTCATTCATTCAGTCGTTCACTCACAGGTTCATGCATTCAATCACTACTTATTGAAGATGTACAATGTGCCAGGCACTGCTTCTACGAGCTGGGGAGTCAGGGGTGGAAGGGAAAAATAACACCCTGCTCTCAAGGAGTTTCTTTTCTGCCAGGCATGGGCATCAACAAACCAGCAAACCAATGAAGATAATCCTTTCAGACAATGATTAGCGAAATTAAAAAAAAAAAAAAAAGGGATGTGATGATTTAGGGATGTGATGGTTTAGAGTGAACTAATGTGGAAGGGAAGGACTCGACGGCGAGGGGAAGAGGCTGAGCTGAAATCTGAATGCCACCAATGAGCCAGTTGTCACGAGTCTAGGAAGAGGAATTCTATCTGTTTCTTAGCCATGACATTTCCTCATATTATTGTGTACACTGTACAACCTCACAATGAGTGTCTCCGGAAACTCAGGTGCTTCATAGCAGAAATCTTAAAGCGCAGGTATAGGAGAACAGTTACCTTTTACCTACCAGCAGGACAACCTGGGGCATAATTTCTCAGCTGAGGGCATATTTAATTACCAAGTGTTCTGCAAATGTTTTCCAAATTGTGTAGATAAAGCCATCAACAGTGCCAACTTTCCAGAGCATCTCCTTCTTCCTTTAACAGAGAAATGCCCACATTCCCTGATAAATTTGCATCTGCAATGATTGATCATCCATCTTAATTTACAATTATTTTCTTCAGTTCTTCTAAACAACCAGGTGCCTGCAAAATATGCTTGCTTTATTTCATCAGATAACCAACTTTACTGCTACACGAGCAATTTTATGCTTGGGAAAAAAAAAATGTGGCATTACTGCTCTTCCACTGTTCAGGCAGCACAGTTGCCACGCCAGCCAGATTTAAAAATGATTACTTTAGCTTGTGGCTTACAAGAAAAGACTTCATATCACATATTAATTTTTAAAATGTTTTCTTAAGCCCCTTTTAGCCTTTCTGGCAAACCCGGAGGGCAGGTAAAAATGAATTATTGTAATATGGTTTTGTTTAATGGCATAAAAGTTTACCATCGCCTTCTCCCCATGTCACAGCTGGACACCTCCATTATGGTTACTTAGGTGTCTGATGGTTTGTCAGAAAGCTAGCCATAACTTAGGTGGAAAACTGGACTCCATTAAAAAAACATTAAAGGCTGTGAGGGAGGCAAGTTGATGTGGCATGGCTCCCAGCAATAAGGAAGCAAGAGTGCATGCTGAAGCTTGGAAATAGAAAGTGATGTCCTCATAAAAACATGGCTCTAGGCTGGTGTGCCACTAGAAATTCTTCTGTCAGTTTAGAATATTTAGCTCTAAGGGATTTCGACTTTCAAATGTATCTTTGGATGCAAAATAAGCTGCACAGGAGCAGATAGCATTGAAGAAGGGAAAGAAGCGTTTGCTCCCAATTATGATCAGTTTACGTTACACTGAAGATTTTTTTTTTCCAGATAGAATATTTGATCAGAAAGTGTGCAAGTGAGTCAGATGAGCTACCTCACTAATATCAAGCGATCCGCCGGTCTTCCGAGCTAGAAAATGTGGCTGATAACTGATACAGCTAAACAATATTAAAAGCTTCAGCACTACTGGTTATCAAGGGAAACTTTCAGCCTAATTGGAAAGCTTGAAGCTTCGGGCATCTGAAATTTTTGGTTTGGGGCTCTTCTACGGCATTCCAATGCAGTATTTCCAATCAATAATGTGATGCTATGCACAGCACCATCGCAAGCCTTATTAACTCCCTCGAGTTTTGTATTTGACTTGTTAAACTGTAAAAAGAGTTGGAGAAACAAACAGAAAAGAAATATCTTGGTCCCTAGCTGCCCAAATATAAAACAATCAAATAAACAAACTCCAGTGCTCAAAGAAAACTGAAAATATGTACAGATGTACTTTCATGCACAAAACATGAGCGTCTGGGGTGACCTTCCTTAACGTGATTTGTCTTTCTGGGTTTGAGACAAAGGGGTCATCTCTCCAGGCAGACTTGAATGGTGTGTTAAGACGGAGTGATGATGGTCCGGATTCCAACCTGCCCCCAAACCTGTAGACAGGAAGCTTTTTTTCCACAACTAATTGTTTTTCTTTTTTTCTTGTTTTTTTTTTTTTTAAGCCCCACCTAGCTACGAGTGGTGGCTTCTGGGTGTGGCAATTAAAACATCCTGAGGAGGTTCGGTACAATCAGCTCCTCGGAGTGACGGTCATCCAGACCTGGAACAGTTCATGAGTATCTTAACCAACCTCTCTGCACAGAATCAAACAGCAGTATCTTCATACTCTGGCAATTTCAGCGTTTTTGGAATTGTGTGCTTCCAGAGAACTTCTGCAGAAATCATCAGGGAGGGCAACCCGGGTGGCTCAGCCGTTTAGCGCCTGCCTTCAGCCCAGGGCATGATCCTGGAGTCCCGGGATCAAGTCCCACATTGGCCTCCCTGCATGGAGCCTGCTTCTCCCTCTGCCTGTGTCTCTGTCTCTGTCTCTCTCTCTGTCTCTCATGAACAAATAAATAAAATCTTAAATAAAAAAAAAGAAATCATCAGAGAAGGTTGAAACTGGGACTAGATCAGGAAAAGATCTTTACTGGAGTTTGAATTTTCCCTTTTCCCCCAAGGGTTTACCATCCTGTCTCCATTAGAGGTTCGGGAGAGAAGCCAGGAGACATCAGCAGTTGATGAGAGGTAAGGAGCTCAGAAGTTGGAGTACAACTCAAATCCAGCACCTGCTCCTGCCCTTTGCTGTGACTCTTCAACTTCCGGAACCAGAGGACAAAAGCCTCCTTTGTGTCTCAGTTAAAAGAGACACAGACCTCAGTTTGAACCTAAAGACACAGACTTTCTCACATTTTAGAATTTCTGAAATCAGAATATATCCTACTATCACCATTGGCCACCAGTAGTTGGTAACAGTTGTCCCTGCTTGTTACACAGGTGTAAAACTTGCCAAATGGCTCTGAAGAGAACTTCAGAGACACTAGTGAGCAAATGTGACATCACCAACATCTTTGATGACATAGAGGGTGAGCCTGCGCAGCAGAACATGAACATCCCTAACTCCTAGTTGGAAAATTGTTCATAAGAGCCATATGTTGAATGTGAAATTTTTTTTGAATGTGATATTTTACAAATATCTTAACCAATTTATTTCATTTCTTAAATTTTTTTATTTCTATTTTTCTTTTTACACATGTGCAAGAGACATATATGAGAGAAAGCAATGCCAAAAAAAGTTCAAGAGCTTTACCAATAAGAATATAATTTTTCAAAAAACTAAGATATGAAAAACCACTATGCTACAGTTGTGAGAATATTTCTTGCTTTGTTAGTGGTGTATAAAATCATGATGGACCTTACAACTAATGACATCTAAAGTGCAACGAAATACAAAATCTGTATGACCTAGCAGAGTTTATTAACAGCTCCGGGGTTCAAATGTTTCTTCTGAGAAAGGAGAATAATAACCCCACCTCCTAGGGAGATGGTAGGACCAAGTTAATCCCTGGAGAGTCCACAGAGCTCAATGTGGCACATTGTCGTCTTTCTGTTCCCGGTCAATGGCAGTAAATATCAGCCTCTACGCACTTAGTTACTTCAACCAGCCCACAATATAAAGTAAACAAAGTAAACAAACTATTTACTTCTCCCAGTGCGCCTTCCTTCGTTCCTCGAACTTGCCAACTCTGCACTAGGTAGACAAAACAAACACCAATGACGTCTTAGTGACCATGAGTTTCTGACGATCATTTGTGAAACAGAGGAAAGGTTATTTGGATCCAGCGTTCTAATGATAGAATGATGATGACATCAAATCACTCTTTTTTTTTTCAATGCCAATCCAGGAGAGTAGAAAAGAAATACATTAGTCTCAAAGTCAGTAGAGGGATGTTTTAATTTTTTTAATTTTTAATTTTTTATTTTGCTATGGGTGCCTGGATGGCTCAGTGGTTGAGCATATATCTGCCTTTGGTTCAGGTAGTGATCCAAGGGTCCTGGGATCAAGTCCTGCATCAAGGTCCCTGTAGGGAGCCTGCTTCTCCCTCTGCCTATGTCTCTGCCTCTCTTTGTGTCTCTCATGAATAAATAGTTAAAATATTTTTTTAAAAAATAGTAATAAAAATTTTAAAAAGGGAACGAGCAATCTTCAACCTAAATTAAAATTTCTAAAATTATCTTTTATTTGCTTTTAAGAAATCCATTTGTGAATAGCTATTTCTTTATCAGTGGATAAACAGACATCTTAGGGGCTCTGGGTGCTTTTTTCCTTTCTTTCCCTGTTAGTCTTTCCCTGTGTACATCCTCACCATGGTACTGTAGGGTATTTTCTTCTGCTTAGTGGGGTCAGCATTGGAGGAGTCATAATACAGAAGAGAACAAGGCGGCCAAGGCATGCCTTGATAAATGTGCAACTCTGCTCTTTTGGAAGCCTGGCCGGCTATACAGAGAGAGAGAGAGAGAGAGAGAGAGAGAAGGACATTCATGTAGAGAATATCGGGACAAGTCAGCAATAGTTGCTGAATTCTAGATGCTGGCATTTTGCCACCCTTTCTATTTTGCCAGACTCCTATCCCTCTGCAGGCCCTGGCAAATGATCTCTGCCCCCTCTCCAACCCTTGGAGCACTCTGCAGATACTCCACTGAAGCTCCTAGATCTTAAGGAAGATCCCATACAGATGAGGCATCTTGAAGCCCAAGTTTCATTACCTTCATGGTAATTTGTTTCTGATTAAGAGGAAAAGAGGAACAAAATTGTATGTTAAAAGTAAAATGCTAAGCAAAAAAAAGCGGGGAAGGAAGGTGTTTATAGAGTTTATTTAAGACACAGGTACCCTATAACAAACCTCCTTTTGCCTTGGCTTTTCCTCTGACAAGTAGGCATCATCACAGCATCCTCCTTCTTGGGTTACTGTGCTGATCACAAATCAAGATAATCCATTAAAAGAGTTGGCACCACTCCTGGTGCATAATATTTGCTCAATAATGTTGGCTATTAACTACTATTCTTTATTAACATTCAACTAAAAGTTGGCATTTATTGACTCTTTATTATACTCTAGGCATGGTGTTAAGTGTTTTACATGGAATCACTTATCTAGTCCTCAATGTCCTCTCAAGTATATTCTATTATTATCATCCCAACAGATGAGGAAACAGGAGCACGGAGGAGTTAGGTGACTTGCCTAAGGTCAAAAATTAAATAATAGAATTGAGACTCAGATCTAAGCAGTCTGACTCCAAGGATTGCACACGTAACCACTGTGCTCCACATTTCATTGATTCTTAAGATATGCATTTTTTTAAATAGGATGGTCTTAACATCAACAATAGTCATATTTTGGCTGTATTCTTTCTTCTCGTGAGACATAAAAATAATGGCATAGTTTACCATTGATGGCATCTTGGATTCTATAAAATGAAGAGTACTGCTTCATTACAGAGTCATTGCGGAGTAACTCAGGCACCTATTGAAATTCACAAACAAGAGGCCCTTTCACAATCCAGATGAGTAATGTCAAGGACAGGGACCAGAGTACAAGACTTGGAAGGGTCTGAAACTCTTCTGTTGTCAGGAAGAATCTGGGGGGAGTGGAAGCAATGGGGCTACTCTCCTGCACAGCTGAGCAGCAGAGCAGGAGCCCTGAGAGGCAGGGCTAGAGCAAGACAGCCCCTGGGGCAACTGTCTCCCTTCTCACCCAGGTGTAGGTGTTCAGGATTCCTAGAGTGTGTTCTCACAGATGGGGTTGAAAGACTGGTCAAAGTTCACAGTAACAAAGGCCCAGAAGCAAATGAAAAGTAAGATTTCATGTTTATCCCTGGGGCTGGGGACAGGGAGATTCTTTCATTAGAGACCATTTCCCACAAAAAGGCCAGGGCTCCAGGCTTCCTTATACTAATATCTCTAAACAACTGGCACATGATTAAGCTTGGTAAGACACATAGACAGAACTATTGTTAATTTATGATAGGGAAATGACAGTCAGCTTAAATCCAAGATCTTTCCTTTTCCAGGGATCCTGAGAGACAGACTTGGAACAGGCCACATCCTAGGACCGTAATTCGGGTCTTCTGTTGATACATCTCACGGCCTCTAAGGGATGGATCTGTGGTAAGAATGAATCAGTGGAAGACTGAGTGAATGGATGAGGTGAACAGCGATGCCTCAGAGCTGCAGGAGTCCAGGGCAGGAGCTGGTTTGGAGGAAGCTGTACTGGATCAGGTGTTCACCGAGTGTTGCTGGTCCAGGAGCCTGGACATCTGATTGACTATAGGAGCCAGGTCATGCTCACAACTGCAATAGATTATGTACTGGACCCAACTGGGAAGTTCAAAATCTCCAGAATGTTCTCAGGCCCTAAGAATTCCAGGGAAGTCCTGAGTATTTTGTATATAGTTGGAAGAGACAGACAGATGGAAAGGAACCTTCGGGCTGGTTGAAGGCTGAGCTGCTCTGCCAGACGATGAAGTAGTGACGGACATTTCTGGACAGAAGAATGACATTTGGGAAGGTTCACGGTCAAAGGCAGAGAGGGTTGGTTTTCAGCTCACTTTGATGACTTAAAGGGTAAGTAAAGTCTGAATGCAGTGGATGGAGACGGGCAGTTAGGAAGATAAGAAGAAAGAAAGCCTAAGAATGAAAAGGCACTTTTACTTACAAGTTGCAAGGAAATTAGAAGCAACTGTCACACTACTAAGTGGAATGAAAGGGAGGGAGGGAGAGAAGGAGGGAGGGGAGAAGGAGGGAGAGAAGAGTAAGGAAAAGAGGGAGAGAGGGAGGAAGGAAGGGAGGGTGGGAGGAAGGAAGGATGGGGAAGGGGAGAGGCACAGAAGGAAGGAAGAAGAGAGGAAGAGTCCCCTACAGAATGAAGAGGGGTATCCAAGAAACCCAACGTAGCAACCCACCATGACTTCACTACTCTACCCAAGCAAGCAGCCTAAAACCCCTTTACCTCTTCCCCGAACCTCAACAGCCCAAGACGTATGTGTCTCATAGGGGAAAGTAACTTAAAAAAAATTTTTTTGAAAAGCCTTTAACTTTCAAATCCCAGTCATCCAAACACTTTTCTCTTGAACCTTAAAAAAATATGCATACACCTAGTCACAGAGCAATAACTTGAGTTGTCCAGACAGCAATAGTAATTCGAACCACCAAGACTCTCTGGTGTTCTTCCTATGAAGCATTGTAGGGTGCTAGGGGAGGTGATACAGGGCGAAGCCTTATAAATGACTCCCAGGCAGTACAACTTTCAAGGGTGTCTCCCAGAGAGGAGGAGGGCGTTCATCTAGTCTCACACACCCGGCGCAAGTCTGGGTGTGGGAGCTGCAGTGGGCAGCTAGATCACCCCAAGACCTAGGTTTGATATTATAATTGAGGGTGGCTCCCAAGAGAAAATCTGCAGCAGTGAACTTGAGGGAAGAGGGCAACATCCAGGAAGAAGGAGAACATAGTTAATAGCAAGCCGGGGGACAAAGAGAAGCTCAACCCTCCGAATCCGCTGGAGGCTAGTTAAGACACCATGTAGAAACGTTCGAGGTCTCCGTGCCCCTGAGCACAAAACCAAAGCCTGCAAGAGGGAGGTAACTTGGAGACTGTTAAACAGAAAAGTGTGTAGATTTATGAAAGCAGCCTTTAAAAATTGCACACTTGATCAGAAACTAATGAAACAGAAGCATCCGCTCCCTCTCCTCCCCTACTCCTTTACCATCGCTAATCCAGAGGACTGACAAAGAAAATAAAACCCTGTGAAGTTTGGGGGGGGGGGGTGGGCAGAGAAGGCAGACAGGGAGGGTTCGATGAGGAGGGGGAGAGAATTCTGCATTGGAAGACAGACTCCTACAGGTGAGACTGGGGGCGAGAGTTTCCAATTACAGGGAAGGGTGAAAATGGCAGAGAAGATATGAAATATCCTATTTGTGTTTGTTCTGTACCGAAAATGAGGATCTTCCTCCCCCTAGGACAATTTTCACAGGAAGCAGGATGCTCTGCGAGGGAGGATGGGGGGCTCCACTCACGTTCCCCGAGCAGCCCACTCGGGGTGGCCGGCCCACCCGTGACAGCCGGTGGGATGCCAGCCCCCCCACCCCGGGACCCTCACCGTCCTTCCCTCCAGCCAGAGCCAGCCCTGCCCACCCAACCTAAGCCCCAAGGAAGTGTCTCCTTTTCTATCGGAAGCTACTACAGTTCGCCCGACTCTGACTCTGATTTTTCTTCCCTGCTCCACCCAAACCACATTCTTTATAAATCTGGAACATTCTATCTACTCCAACCTTCCTACCACCCCCAGGGACCCTCAGACCACCTCTACAGTTGGAACCGCTCCCCCTGGTCTTAGGTGGCCCACCTTGGCGCACCCTCTCCCACAGTCCTTCTGCTGCAAATATTCTCTCCAATTTATGCTCACATGCTCAGATGCTCCGATGACACGGTCCGTTTCTTGTGTGCTCCGTCTTCTTGCTCCTTTTTTTTTTTTTTAAAGATTTTATTTATTTATTCATGAGACACACACAGAGAGAGAGAGGGGCAGAGACACAGGCAGAGGGAGAAGCAGGCTCCCTGCAGGGAGCCCCACGTGGGACTCGATGCCAGGACTCCAGGATCAGGCCCTGGGCTGAAGGCGGCGCTAAACCACTGAGCCTCCCAGGCTGCCCCCTCTTGCTCCTTCTGCCTGTCCAAGTGCCACATTCTTTTAAGCCTCACCTCTTTTTTTTTTTTAAATGGGTTTATTGAGATATATTTCACATACTACAGAGTTCACTCACTTAAAGTGGACAATTTGTTTAAAGTAGCACGTCGTACATTTGCAATGTTGTGCCGCTGTCACTAATTCCAGAATCTTTCCTCATGGCAAGAAGAAACCTCAAATCCATCAGCAGTCGCTTCCTTTCCCCTCTCCCTTTTCCCCAGCCCACCTCCCCCCCACCTCATCTCCTCACCACCATGAATCCACTTTTGGTCTCTATGGATGCCTATTCTGGACCTTGACATTAATGGGACCACATAACATAGGGTGCTTAGTGACTGGCTTCTTTCACCTAGTTTTCAAGGTTCACCTATGTTTCAGCAGCGATCAGTACTCCGTTCCTCTGTGTTGCTGAATAATATTCTGCTGTGTGGATACAGCAGATTGTGTTTATCCATTCATCACTTCATGGACATGGGGGTTCATGGGTCCACTTTTGTGCTACTATGAATAATGCTGCTATGAGTATTTGTGGACAAGAGTTGTGTGTACATATGTTTCCAGTGCCCTTGAAGTGGAATAGCTGGGTCATACGGTAACTTTAATATTTTGAGAAATTGCCACACTGTTTTCCAAAGTGTCTGTACCATTTTATATTTCCACAAGCAGATGCTCTACATCCTCAACATTTACTGTCCAAGATTCCTATTTAATGAGAAACGGACATGTGCAGCTAATTTCTTGACCTTTTACTACGTGCCAGTGTCTGTGCTGAGTGCTCTGTTATCTGTTATCTTGTTTAATCTTAACAACACCCTAAGAAGCAAATGTCATTTTCCCCTTTGCAAAATGAGAGGACTAAGGATTAAAATGTTATAACTAGACAAAAATACCGGCAGTAGAGCTGAGACGTGTCCCCATTGGTCTGCATCCACAACCCACTCTCAAACACCAGCCTACGTAGCCTCCCAAGATGCCTTTCCAAGCCAACCCTAGACCCTCAGATCATTTCGTCTTCTGAAATGAGAGCCAGTGATGGTTTGCATACCACCTGGTATTATTCTCTGGTTGTTTCTTATATTAAACATCATTTTTCCAACCAGACAGTAAACACTGTTGGCTGGATCTGTCCTTCCTCCCATTTTGTACTGGAGAAATCAAACATTTAATAAAGGCATAATGATTTGACACAATATTTTTATTTTTATTTTTATAAGATTTTATTTATTCATTCATATGAGAGAGAGAAAGAGAGAGAGAGGCAGAGACACAGGCAGAGGGAGAAGCAGGCTCCATGCAGCGAGCTTGACGCGGGACTCGATCCCGGGTTTCCAGGATCACTCCCTGGGCTGAAGGCGGCGCCAAACCTCTGGGCCACCGGGGCTGCCGGACAAAATATTTTCAGTTTGACATGTTCTGCTTTTCTTTTTCTCAGAGGTAAGGGGATGAGTTAAAGACACATGATTTACCTTTCAGCTTGTTTCCAAGATGTTTGAGTGAAGCAAGAAGGAAAGATGGATAATGCTTACACTCAAACTCACAGAATCCTTAAAAACTGTAAAAATTTGTGCTTCAGAGAGTGTTACTGTTCTAAGTAAGACTTTATACTATAAAATCTTGGCTTTTCTTTGAGAGCCCGACACACACACACGCACACACACACACACACCACACACACACCATGCATATTACATATACATACGTACATACACATGAACATTTTTTTGTGTGTTATATATCAGAGGCTTTTTATATGTCAACCCCTCTCTATCTAACCACACCCCGAGTAAGTATTAATTACTGCCATTTCATACATAAGTAAACTGATGCTCACAAGTTCATTTGACCAAAATTACATAGCTAGGAAATAGCAGAACCAACTCTGGCCCGTAAGCCAATATTTTTTTCCCTCCACCTCACCTACCTGTCTCAGATGTCCAAGAAGGAGCCATGTAGCTTGGCCATGGGACTCCATTAGTTTGTCCTCTTATCTTCTTTCAGCTCCATGGCTACTATAACCTGCCCACACAATCCAGCTAGGATAATCTAGTCCTGCATTCCCACCTCTACACCCTCTTACATGAAAGAATTATGGCAGAAGAAGCAGGTACAGTTTGGACTCAATGGGCCTAGGGTTTCAGGGTTTGAAACAAACAATCCTCTAGGACTGGATGGTATTCAGATAAACTCTTAAAAACACGCTCAGCCTCAATGGATTCCGAAGGGTTACCCAACAAACCCTGTGGGGGAAAAAAGAGTAAATTTGGGGAGGGTCAGTTTGATCACCTTCTCATTAGTTACATCTCCTAGACAAACGTGAGTGAGCAGCATCGAAAGAACTTTCAACTACATCTAGGTAGCTTGGTTTTAATCCAGTGTGACATTAGTCACTTAATCTCCCTGGGCCTCTGTTTCTTCTACTATTGAAAAAAAAAAACTATTTGATTGAATTACATGATCCCTAAAGCCCCCTTTAAACATGAAATTATATGATTCTTTAATAATGAGGAAGAGGCCTCATCCGGGAGGAAGAGGATTGAGAACAGGGTAATTTACCTGGAGTCTACAGATGTGCTTCGAGGAGACAAGTCCTCTTTGAAGAGAATGCAGAAAATTTTGTGAGTTCTAATTGGAAGAGAGGGAAACATGGTTTCTTTTGATTCTCAATAGAATCAGTAACCTCTCAAATTTGCCAACTACTGGCTGTAGAAGTAAAACGTGGTTATGGGGAACTGTTCCCCATAGAGGACTGTGTTGATACTGAGGACAGTCTTAAGGTCCTGTCTTTGCCTCTTACAGGTGGTACAATACAAATTATTGAGACAAAAAGGACAGACTGTTGAAAACACTCTCTAAAGCTTCTAAAGGTTTGTCCTTTAAGGCAGCAAGCAAGGTAGTCCAGTTTTTTTTGGTTTTGGATGCAGATTTCCACCAAACTTGCCAAGTAAGTCTTTCCAGAGCTGGGGTCCTGGAAACCTCCAGGAGATTTTTAGCCACATATAAGATGATCATTCTGCATTTGAGAACCAGTGTTAGAGATTCACATACTAGCCATACTCCTTTGTGCATAATGCTAAGGAAAGTCAACATTTGGCTTTAGACATGATAATCGTGTCTTGTATTTTAATATATGTCTATAGATAAACGATAGATTGGATCTGAGAGCCACTTAAAAATTCAGAGGAAGTATAAAAATAAAGGCTGTCTTGGTTTCTCCTAGAGATGTTTCTAAATTGAAAACAGCTTAAATACAAAGTTTAAATGTGATCAAACTTGAGTGCTGCTATTTTGTTGTGAAGGACCATATTCTATGCTCCCTTGGCATCGGAGGAGAAGGTACCTCTGCAGGAAAAGGCACAGATGCACACACTACATGTCCACTCGTCCTTATGCCACCACTCAACGTTAGGGCAAAGAGGAAAAACTGAATAGTTGAAAAACGGAAACTATAAAATGAAAGATAATAAACAGGTGAGTTTTAAACAGAATCATATAGATACAATGGGGCCTTCATTATAAGCAAATGGACTCTGAACTTGGGAGGCATCTTGGGGGGCCACGCATGTGTACATGTGTGTTTAGCATCCCCTTGCTTTTTAATTGTAGTAAAATACACACCGCATAAAACTTACCATTCTAACTATTTCTAAGAGTTCAGTGGCATTAAATATATTCACAACCTCATGCAACCACCACCTCCATTCATCTCCAGAGCATTTCCATCTTCCCAAACTGAAACCCTGTATCCATTAAATGCTGTAATTCCCATATATTCCTCCCCCTGTCCCTGGAAGCCACCATTTAATTTTCTGTCACTCTGTATCTGACAAATCTCAGCAGTTTATATACATGGAATCATATATTTGTCATTTTGTTCACTTAGCACATCCTCAAGGTTCATCCATGGTGTAGCTTGTGTCCAAATGTCATTCCTTTTTTTTTTTTTTTTTTTGTTATTCCTTTTTAAGGCTGGATAATATTCCATTATACCTATATGTCACATTTTGTGTATCTGTTCATCCATTGATGGATATTTGGGTGTTTCCACCTTCTGGCTCTTGTGAAGAATGCTGCCAGGAACCCTGATGTACAAATAACCAGATGGAGTCTCTGCTCTCAGGTCTTTTAGGTAGGATCATAGATTTTAGGGTAAGTTCTCCAGGGCCTTGAAAACCCATGACAAGAAATACTAATGCCAAACTCATAAAATCATCAAGTCCCGAGGGTACTTATTCCTCCCTTTACCTACTCACTAACAATCTCTGTCTTTTTCTTTCCCCTTTTAATTGTTTTTCTAAAGTGTCTTTTCGGGATCCCTGGGTGGCGCAGCGGTTTGGCGCCTGCCTTTGGCCTAGGGCGCGATCCTGGAGACCCAGGATTGATTCCCACGTCGGGCTCCCGGTGCATGGAGCCTGCTTCTCTCTGCCTGTGTCTCTGCCTCTCTTTCTCTCTCTGTGACTATCATAAATAAATAAAAATTAAAAAAAAATATTAAAAAAAAATAAAGTGTCTTTTCTTTATATTCGTTCACTCTTTCACTTATTCATTCAGTAACAAGTATTTGTTGGGCACCAACTGTGTGCCAAGTATTATGTGAGGCCCTGGAGATCCAGAAAATACAGATAGAGTTCCTACCTTGTGGAAGCAGATGGTTATCAAATAATAAACAAATGCATAATTGCAAACCAACTCGTAGTCTAAAGGAAAGGTCCAGTAAACTACAAGCGCTTATAACAAAGAGCACCGAGCTGGTCCTAAAAGGAAGGAAGGCTTCCCTGAGGAAGTGATATTTGAGCTAAAGGATGAGCAGGAGTTGCTAGGGGAGGGCAAGAGCATTCTTTGTATAAACCGTGTCTCCCAGGCATAGATCCTGGACCAGTGAGCTGAGAGGTAGGAGTGGAGACCCGGAGTATTAGGGCAACCCAGGCTGGGTTGGGGTCTCGAGGAATTCTGGTCTTTATTTCAAGAGTGGAGAGAAACCATTGAAGAGGTTTGCTTACTTACTCAGAGTCTCCCGAGGGCCAGACCCCTTCCATCAATAAGAAAAGTCTATGTGGTCAGCAAGCTCAGGAATATTTCTGTCTTTGTACCAAAGGATGCATCTTCCAACCCCTCTGCATAACTCAAAGGCTGAGGGCATAGTGGTGAACTGCCTTGTCTTCAGTATTAGGAGTTGGGGACCTGAAGTCATATTCTTTTGGAACTTCTGTTATTGTCCAGAGAACTATATGACTCTAGCTATGCATGTGAAGTGTAGAATTCCATACCCGCCAGGACTTTTGTGAACTACCAAGGACATTTGGAATTAAGCAAGCCAAGGGTAATCAATTCTGATGCCTTAGGCTATGAGGCCCCCGTGGTACAGTACAACTGCCTGTGTGTGTGTGTGTTTGTGTGTGTGTACGCCTGTGTGCACACGCGCGTGATGGTGGGGGGGGGGTGTCCTCTTCCCTTGCTCTAATGTATTAGACAGTGGCCTCTGCCAGAGGCGAGGGACCTGACTACCCAGCTCAGCTTCCTGTTCAGTTTGGGAAATCTTAGATTCATTAAAAAGAATGGAATTGGTTTTCATTTGCAGGGACAATTTCCTTTGCTTTCTTGAAAAGGGAATGTGTGTATCTATACGTGCAATTCATTTGCTACTGCACACAGAGACACAGTACAGGCAGAGAGAACTAGAAGCATCTTACAACATGAAAGTATTAAAACAGACTTCCACAAGGCTTTTTGGTAATGTGACACACGATGTTTAACCGGGCGAGGGGTGCAAGGCTTCCATCTTATGAAAGGTTCAAGTTTCACTGAAGCTTAAGTTGGGTAAAGTAATTACCAAGAGAAATTTCCTTTGGATGCTAGCTGTTTTGTGCACACAGCTTGCCTGGGGGAGGCAGCGTCAGCACCCCCGTTAGGTTTTCCTGGTCTAATTAGGAAACATACCCAGTCAAGGTTCCCTGAAATTAAGAGCCAACCAATTAGGCCGTGAAGATGTTCCCCTAGAACTCATGTTGGTTGGGAGACACCTTTCCTTTTATTTGTCACCAACAGAGGATGAGGGAGGCACTGAGAAAGAGAAGAAAGATGTGATGCAAGATAAAAATAAATGGGCATAGCATACGAATGTGGAAACCAAAGAAGGGAGACCAGATCAAGTGCTATTATGCCCATTCAGCCTCTAGGCAACCCTGTGTTGGACCCTGTGAGCTAAACCAAGGGATAGGGATTACGACCCAGCACAGTGCTGCAGGGGTATTGATCAGCACAGGAACATGGGGAAGGTATTTTCTGCCACTTGCCTGCCTACCTGTCTCCTTTCTGGTTTCAAAAAATGAAGGTGGGCACGGGCGATGCAAAGGCTCAATCACACCATTAATAGTTACTCTCCCCTCAAGGCAAAGTCCCCCCTCCCCCCTTTCCTGCTCACTCACAGGACAGGAAGGTCCAACTGAGGTTTCCAAAGACAGCTGCACCTTGCTTGATGTATCTGGGTTATGGGTTCGACTAAAGAACAGCGCATGAGTGTGACAGCAGCTCCCGGGACCCGGCTCTGTCTAGAGACAGATCACCACAGAATCTCAGGAGACCTTACAAGGGGAAATCATATCAGCCACTCCAAGAGTTGAAGTCTTCATAGAAAAAGGAAAGAGAAGGGAAAAGGAGGAAGGAGAGGAAGAAGAAGTCACTTGCCTGGGTGAGTTCATCCTTCAGGCTAGGAGCTTGACATCCTATGAATAAGGAAATTGGTTGATTTTATTGCTCTTGCTTTACTTACTGAATTTGTGGCAGAGGACCAATTGTTTGGAAAGTTCATTCACTACTTCAGTTTATATTTGTTTTGGGTCTAAGAAGCCAAAGGTGAGTACAGACTGGACAAAGTTGAGAACAAAATGATTGTTTATAATCTTTGTATAGTTTTTCCTGTTTTGCTGTTGTAGTAGCAGTAAAATATACGTAAGACAAAATCTACCATTTTAATCATTTTTAAGTATACAGCTCAGTGGCATTAAGTACATTCACGTTGTTATGTAACTATTACCAACATCCATCTCCAGATCTTTCGTCCTTCCAAAACCATGTACCCATTAAAGGATAACTCCCCATATCCTCCTCTCCTCCAGGCCCACTAACCACTGATCTGTCTTTATGAATTCGACTACTCTAGGTACCCCATGTAAGTAGCGTCAGGTAATGTTTGTCCTTTTGTCCCTACTACATTTTGACACGGCCAGAGAATCTAAAAACTAGCCATAGCTAAACCCTGGGTGTAACAAATAAAACAAAAACAGCATATCTACTAATACTGATCATTTTCCAGGTTCTGAGTTAAATGTTTTCTCTTTTATATTTTGCATTATGACGTAAAGAATAGTTTTAAATTATACATTTGCTGCAGTCCAAACACTCAGCCCCTTCCACCCAAAAATGTTTCTTTTAGTAGGCTTTACCATACAAAGAAAACGTAGGGAAATTCTCGTCCCCCACTTTGGGGAAATGAGGAGTAGAAGGATCATAACAACGCTTTACCTACCAAAATTTTTCAGAAGAGAACAATAAAAGACTGATGAGTTACTATCATTATCTTATAAGCTCTTTCACAGAGCCTTTGTTTTGTTTAGGGACATGAACAATTAGAAAAGAAATAGACACACAGGCTTTGTTTTCTCAGCAGGAGCTGCTATATGTTTGGTACAATGGATATGGTTTTTTTCTTTTTAAAAAATTAAGATATCCATTATCTACAAAGCAACCTTAAAGGGACAGATTGAGGATTTAATTTTAAAATTTCACGTCTGACTCTCATAGCCAGATGGTCTTTACACAATGGAAGTTCCCTACCATCATTCATAATTGTTTCTTATCACTACTATCATTAATGTTATTATTAAGAATAATGTTGGAATCATTTAAACGCCCATGTGGAATAGTCTTGTCGATTTGCTCCCCCCCTCCCAGGGCCCGTTTTAGCTGATCAGGCTTATACTCATTAAGACTCTAAAAAGTGCTTTCTCTCTTGATAACTTTAAAGAAAGTACACAGATTCTTGCTTCCCGTGGCAATTTGTTAATAGTGGCTCTTACTAAAACTTGAAGACTAATATGTTTGTTTCTTGTTTATTATTTTTTGACCAGATTTTTTTTTTAAATTCTTGGGTTTGTTTGCATTTAACTAGAACACATTCATGATTCTTTTTCTTTTAAATACATTTTACGTTTTTAACCATAGAATGATTCTACTGAATAAGTTTTATAGGATTTTTTTTTTTAGGGTGGAGCGGGGAAAGGTTTTTTAAAAATTGAAATATGACATCCATATCATTAGAGTTTTAAAGTTAGTAATATGCTTAAGGCAGACTTTTTATGGTTAGCAAAGCTGAGAGGTTCTGACACCCAAAGGATGTACAAAGAGATAAGTTACATAAATGTATATGGTGCCCCGGAGGGGCCTTGATTGTATTATGGGGTTTCTCATGAACGGCTTTGGTTCAGACAGAACAGTGAAGCAAAGCTAAGTGGTTCTCCACTGAATGGGCTGTGCATGAGACGCGTTACTCTGCAAATAGAAGTACCTTTCAATGCCAGCTAGTTTACTATGAGGCACTGAAATAAGAAATAGAACAAATTAGCTAATGAAATGTTTGTCTTATTAAAAATGTTTCCTTAAAATAACCACTGCATTGCTTTAAAATGGATCGCCTCGCAGATGACACAGAACAAGCTAAAAATGATAAAGTCTAACGCTTGGGAAAGAAGAATGCACATAATTTGGAGAACGTAGAAACTGGGTAATATGATATATGATTGATTGATTGGACTATTTCTCAGAGATCCGAATCAGGTCTGAAATTCATTTCTTTTAATATTCGAAATCCTGTTTTCCTTTTTTATATTTTGCTTTTGAAGCACTTGCCTGTACCGATTCTGTATTTCCTGAAAGACAGAACATTAATAATTATAAAGAAAGAGATTTGTGGCAGATTTCCGGTCCAGTCCCCTTTCTTACACCAGCAATTATCAAAATGCTTAATTAATTGTATTCTACGTGTGAGACAGTCTTGTCGAAATCAAGGATTCTCAAAGGAACAGAGTTTTCCCTAGTAAGCAGCGTCGTAGACCTATGCTCGTTCACAGCTAGAATTTACCTCGAAGAAAATCTCATTTCACCCATTATTTTACATGAAAAGGTAAGGTGTCCATGTGACTTCTAGGTGAAGTGATAAAATGAGGCTTAGCTATTATCTTTTAAAGAGATCATCCATGGAAATATCAAATAATTCAGTATCTCCCATTGCATGAATATCTTTCTTCTCTTTTTCTCTGTCTAAAATGGCAATCAGGGTATCTGACCATCGTCAAATTTTATTTCTGAATTCATTTGTGTTGCTTCATCATGGGAGTATGTGTTCACATTACACAGCTAGAGAAGAAACTTTGATAAAAGACTAAAGTGGTCTAAGGGCTTCAGGACGAGGATGTGGGATGTGGTATCTGTTTCTATTCAGAATTCTGGGTGAGCAGAAACTGATGCTCGCCAGCCCATCTGCCACCATTAGAAGACCTACCCCTTAAAAAAAAAAAAAAAAAAAAAGAAAAGAAAAGAGGACCTACCCCTTCAGAACGTGAGATGTTACAGACTCTTAACGTTGACAGTGATATAGAAAACTACCATGTTTTCCAGAGGCTAATTGTAAACAGGTGGCGGTTGGGGCCAAATCTCCAGGAATCACAAACCCATTCTGTTTGAGCTTGTTAATGCCTCTATTCAACTCCAGGAAAATGTGCACATTCCACAGTATTATAGGGGGTTTCAGGTTGACTGATAAAAAACAGGTGATTTCCTCCAAAACACTGACTCGAAGATAGAATAACATAATTTGCCTTCCTGTGTGGCAGCGCCTCTCATGGTGGTTAGAGGTGGATCGTGCTGAAGCAACGGTGGAAATACTGTCATTTGGTGACATGTGGGGAGAACCCGTGGCAGCCTTGCCGTGGCCGCTGACGGCCACGTGTGTCCCGCTTGGGCCCAGGCGCTGCCACTGCTCTCTTCTTCCTAAAGCAAAGTGCAGTGGGATTTTTAACTTGGATCTGGGTGCCTGGCTTCACTGAAGGGTTTTGCAATTTCACATTTCATCTCAGCCAGTAATGTCCACATCTTGTCAAATCGCTACCAAGAATGTACCGCAGGGCTACCCCTGGACCACGCCGTGATGTTCTGTGCAAACTCGTGATTTGAGGGTTCGGTGACCTCCAGGCGACCAAATGAGCTGTCCCCACATCACCAGGAAAAGGGATCGCCGTTCTCCTTAAAGCACATCCTGTTTTCTCTTCTTCAATGGTCAGGGCACTAAATTTTTTTCCACCCAGCCCCTGGTTTCAGTTCAAAATATCTTATTTTACCTGTTTTTATGCCTTAAAAACTGGCGGAACTCATTTTGATAGTGAGACCAAGGAAGAGGGAAACAGAGGTCTGTGTCTTCTTTCTGATTGTTTTCTTGCTGACAATTTTATTGCCATTGTCTTTCGTGTTGCTAACGGTCTTTAGGCTGCTGCTCTCACTTCAACTGTTTATTGAAAAAGGAGGTTGGAAGGATTTTTAATATACTTTTTCCCCCAACTTCTTCATGATTGGCAAAAAAGTACCGCAGAGCTCGCCAAATGCACACGTTCACTTGCACAGATTTTAATCAGATAAAATACTTTGGGGGTAATTTCATGATTGCAGGGGCTGATTGGAGCAAAGTTGGTAAATTCATATCTTATACTTAGGCAAGACATGGGCCCTGCTTTTCACACGCCATTTCATTAGAAAAAAAAATCTATCTTAAAATTTAAAGTCAGTTGTCCTCATCCTTGATGTGAAGGTTGTGAAGTTTATCCTTTTCTTTGTGTTGATTGGTACACAGTAAGTTTTCCCTCTGAATCTCAACTTTGAGTCCCTTTCAAACTACAAGAAAATTAAGATCCTCACCACGATAAAATGAGACTTTACTCTGCAGTCCTTGAAATCCCAGTAATTCCCCTGCTGAAAATTTTTTGCTGATAGTCTTCAGTTCCTTTAGGTACTGATAAGAAAATTGGCCTCACTGTGTTTAGCCATATTTGCTTTTTTGACTCTAAATAGTATAAGCCATCTTCATTATTCACTTATTCCCAGACCTGGTACTAACTTTGGGTGGTGGGGGATGGAGGGAGGGAGAGTAGTTGTTACAAAAGTTAAATGCCAAAGGACAAGGATGTGCTGCTATCAGAGATATTTAAAAGAACGTGCTAACAGGTTGTTAGGACAAACTCCAGAAAGGGAATTCTGGAAGTATGGTTTTTAAGCCACGTCAGTACAACTTAGAAGGTTGTACACAGTTTCTGAAGGGGTAAGCGCCTTCAGGGAGGCACCACTCACATGGGTGTTAGTCCTGCCTCTGCCAGCCCGGTCTTGGCCTTGTCGCTGACTGCTGTGTGACCCTGGGCAAGCTGCTTCCGTTTCCTCATCTGTAAGATGTTGTGAAGAACTAGATGGAGGGATCTTTCCACAACTGATCTTTCCAGCTCTAACATCCCAGGACAATGACACAAGGTTCTCCGGACTTTAATAAAAGTCATTTCAGGCCACATCTTCAATGTATGTAGTGCCATTTGGGGGCAAGAAGAAAGTTCTTATTCAGTTGGATTTGGGGTTTTGTGAATATTTCAAAAAACATCATTGCAATGAGATATATCAGAGGATATATCTACCTTGTGTGGAGGGGGGAAGAGAAGGAGAATGTGCAAAGAAAGATGTGATTTTGTTTCTTGTTGTTTTGTGAGCCACTCATTTTTTTTCTTCTTGTAGGTCACTGATATTCTCAAACCAGACACCCATGTCTTATGAACTTGTTCTGTAACAAACAAACAAACAAACAAACAAACACTACCAACACCCCTGATTCTCATTATGACATTACTCTCTCGGGTCATTATTATGTGGATCTGACTGATGATCCCTTTAAAAAGCTTGACCCTTCCCTTTTCTGCTGGTACTGCAGCAGTTGCTTACCTCAAAAGAAAGATGATAGTTTAAAAAAGACTTCCTGTGAAATGCTGCCAATTGCAGGTATTCACAGGACATGTCTGGTTCTATTTAGGGTTTTTTTTCTTTCTTTCTTTTTTTAGTATCCTTGGCCTTACAGCCTGGGCTTTTTCATATGAAATGTCAGCAAAGTCTTTGAATTAATGAACTGTGAAGTGCTCAAAAAAAAAAAAATATATATATATATACCATTTCAAAAAGTATCCTGTAAGGATAGAACACTAATGAGAGGTGACCCTAGAGTTACGACCAAATATCCCACTCTAACTACAAAGAATTAAGATAACGACTGGCTCAGGCACAATTTCTTTGAACAAAGACCTAGAAAGGAAGGAGATGTGATGAGGAGTGGGGGAGGTCAGAACTAGATTCACAATCTGGGAAAATGTGTTTATGTTAGAGTCTCTTTAGTTCTGTTGAGCACTTCCGTCAAATAATGGAATTATACACAGACACCCCCCCCATAAAAGGTACCAGGTGGAGGGAAGCTAAGAGAAGGGAGCAGGCGAGATATGTTCAGAAGGTTGATCAAATAAAATCTAAATGATAGGTCTTTGGCTACACCTAATGTAGGTTTTGTTTTATTTTAATTTTGCTATTTTTTTAAAAAGAAATGTGGTATAACTCCTTCAATCTTTTTGCAATTCTGCATGGTTGAACATTTGAAATGAGTTTGTGTATCACCCCCAGGCGCTGATTCAGACTTGATTGGGGCAAAGCAGACTGCATGTGCTTATTTTTATCCACGTCATTTGGGACGTTATGTCGCCAAAGGAACCAAAAAATGTGCCGCTCTGTTGCCAAATTATCACCTATCCTTTGATCAGACAGGGCGGTGATCCTCATCAACAAGTTGTGCGACCTTAGTGTAACAGCAATGTCAGGTCAACTCGAGAAAGTGAAGGGAGAGCCCTAAACACAAATAAAAAGAAACAACCAACAATCCTTATAATTATCATCATCTGCTGCTTTTCCCTCTTTTGGCAAAGAAACACTCCATCCATTTGCAGAAATCGCCCGCGGAAACGTTACATCAAAACTAATCACAACGATTAAAATCAGCTTTTCTGTGCAAGAGGAGGGTAAAAAGCAAGTTGGAGGCTGGAATAAGACTGTTTTTCCACCAAAAAAAAAAAAACTGGGAAAAAAATTTCCTATATGTATATTTATCTATACGTATACGTAGAGCTTTATTTTTTGCAGGAGATCAATTGTCTGCCCTGTGATCGGTTAATTTGATTTAAGTTTTATTTTGGAGATTGATTTAGACTGGAGGTAGAGGCATGAGCTAATTGTATCCTGATCCTTGCCTTGAGGGGTTTCAAAGCCCTGGAGCAACTCTTCTCTGTATTTTGTTCTGTCTACCTTAGCCAAGCTATTGCATTTCTCTCTGGTGTGGCGAGCCGAGCAGATCGCTGGGAGAGAAATCGGAAAAGGGGGGAGAGGAAAAGGAAAAGGGGACTTGGAGAGAGACTTTGTGCTTCAATGTTTCAGGTAAGATCTGACGGTTCGGGTTTGTTATTATTTGCTAAGGAGGGTATGGCTGGGACTTTGGGCGCAACTCGCTTTTACGCATGTGCCAGGCACGGGGCGAGCGCGGCACACTCGCACACTCGCAGCCCGGCGCGGCGGCTCGGGATCCGCTCGGGATCCGCTCGGGATCCGCTCGGGCCGGCGGCGGGGCCGGGGCTGGGGGTCGCGGCGCTCTTCCCGGGCTCGCGGCGGCGGCGGCGGCGGCGGCGGCGGCGGGCGCGGGCGGGCGCGGGCGGGGCGGGGCCGGGGCCCGGCTCGGGATCCGGGAGCGGAGCCGCCGCGGCTCTCCGAGCCTGAGCCTGTGCCCGCCGCCCGCCGCCACCCGCCGCCCGCTTCGCCGCGGCTTCCCGCCCCGCCCCCGCCCTCCCCGCCGAGCCGCGCGCGTCCCTTTCTTCCCGGCGCCCAGCGCCCAGCTCCCAGCTCCCAGCTCCCAGCTCCGCGCCCGCCCAGCAGCCCCGCCGACAGCCTCCCGCCGCCGCGGCCCGAGCGCCCCCAGCCGAGCGCAGCGCCCGCGGGCTCCCCGGGCTCCGCGCCGCCTCCCGCCCCCCGCCCCCCCCGCTCGCCCGCGGCCCCGGCGGCGCCCCCGGACGCCCCGCGCAGACGCCATTGTGGCCGCCGAGCGCAGCGCACCCCCGGGCGGGTCGCCCCCCTCCGGCCGCCGCAGGCCCGCGCCGCTCCCCTTTGTGAGCCGCGGCCGGTGCCCGGCTCCGTCCTCCGCGCGTCCGCGGCCGGGCTGAGCCGGATTCGCCGCCTCCGCCCACCCGGGCGCCTTTAAAGCCCCCTCCCGCCCCCTCCCTTCCCCGGCCGCCCCCCCTCCCGGGTGCAAACGTTTCATTTATTTTTAAAAAGCTCCCATTCCTCTTCCTCCCCACCTCCTCCCCGGATGAAGGGCACGGCACGTGCTCCGGATCCCGAGTCTCCTCGGGAGGCGGGGACGGGGTCGGGGGACGGGGAGGGGGCGGGGGGCGAGCGCTGCAGGTCGTGGCTGTGGCCGGGCCGCGCTCGCCGCCCCTCCGCGGAGCCCGCAGCGCCCGGCCCGGCCCGGCCCAGCCGAGCCCGAGCCCGAGCCCGCAGCCTTCCCTCCCCTGCTGGCGCCCGGGGCTCCCTTAAAGGGACAGAGTTTCCAGGCCGCTCCCGTCTCCGCCGCGCGGCGCGGCGCGGGGGGCACAGGGGTGGGCGGGGGGGGGGGGGATGCAGTTTGGCTCCTCCTGACCTCTTTCCGCCCCGCGCCGCCCCTCTCTATGGAAATGTGAAGTGTGCTTCCTCTCCCGCCCCCCAGGGGGACCCGGCTGGAAAATAAAGGGTCCGAGCCTCCTGCAAAGAGAACGGAGTCCGGGGGCGCGTTCTGGTGAATTCGCTGCAAAAGTGAGGTCGAGCCCCAAACACGTCCAGGGGAGAGGGAAGCAGCCCCGGGGCGCGGGCAGCCCTTACCTGGACGCGCGCTCCGCCCGGCCGCCCGACTCCCGAAACTTCCTAGCCTGAGCGGGTCGGCAGCGCCCGCCTTTGTGCTCCCGAGCACTCGCGCTCGCGCTCGCACTGTCGTGGAAATGATGTTCTGGTATCAAAACGGTTTCACCGTGACTGTGCTTCGGGGGCCGGCTGGGCGGGAGCCAACTAAGTTAGCAAAGTTGCAAATGGGGCTGCGGGCCCTGTGCGTGGGGAGCGGCTCGCGGGAACTGTCCAGTGCTCCCCGTGGCACCGGCCTCCGCGTACGAGCCGCACCGCAGTAGGAGCAGTAATTGGGTACAAATGCTGCATTCCCTTTTAGATCATAGAGAACCGGCGGCTGCTTTCAAGCAAATCCTTGACGTGTGTGTGTGTGTGTGTGTGTGTGTGTGTGTGTGTGTGTGTGTGTCCTTGCTGCGACTGGGAGAGACATAACAGTTTAACATACTCATTCTTTAAGAAACGTTTGCCTTCTGTTTTCAATCAGCTAAGCTGGCAGCTAGAGATACAAGTTTATTTGAGAATACCCTCTGGGTACCAAGCATGCTTGGATTGTTTTAGCAAATTAAAAATGAGCAAAATGCTTTTACCTTCTCAGCAGTAGACTCCTTAAGAGACCTCCTGTTTTGTGTGTATGTGTGTTTTTTAGAGAAACATCTTCTGCGTTTATCTCAAATGTGTTTTTAATGTGGAAGAGGAGAAAATAAAGGATTTGTAAAGGCTGAGCCTGATGCCCTAGCATGATTCATTAAATCTGATTTTACATCAAGGAATTTACCTGCGTCGGTGGGAATCTGTGGCACCTAATAGCTAACCTACTTGGTTGAATTTGAAATCGTAGTGGATCCGTTTGTCTCCTGGATAATGGGCAATGTGCCCATCTATCCCTCGTGTTTATATTTGTGTGGCATTTGGCTTACCATGAGGGGCTGGTGTTCAGGAGACCGCACACTGGCTGCAACAATTTGGCACGGGAGTCCTGCTGCTGCTTGAATGCAAAGAATTGTTAGCGATTGTTATGATGACAGTAGGTTTAATGTTTACTAATTAGGCTGCAGAGGTGGCCATTGAATCTTAAAACTTTGCACCGCCGAGAAAACTTCACCGGTTTAGGCAATGTGTTGATAAAAAGGAAAGTAATGGGAAGAAATTTTGAAATGAATTGAGCGTGAATGATAGTTGGCAAAAAAAAAAAAAAAAAATCTCCCACCACAGTATTCAAAATGACTGCAGTGATTTTGCTGTATTAATTATGCCCGAAGCACAATATAAAGTTCTCTAACACACACTAGAGGTCTCTCTTCTAGCTGTAAGATTTTCATGTCTGTAATTCTTTGCCAGGGCTTGCATAGTAGGGGTGCTGGGTGATAGCTTGGTTCATCGTTATTTAAGTAATAGTGATTTACTGACCATCCACATTACTCGGATGTGAGGTATTTATTTTGGAGAATATTCAGTAATTATGGTACAAATTATACTATGTAAGTACTAGGAAAGTAAATGCATTAAGACTTCTACTAGATGATGATGAAAATGTATTATTCCATTTGTTGATTAGCATTATGGGCCTTTTGGCAGGCAGTTATTTATCCAAAGCAATTTGTTTTTAAATGTAAAAGTAATTAGCGAAAGATGTACTGTATCCAAGAACTTTCCGAAAATTAAACTTCCACGTAGCTCTAGGTTTAACAATAAGTTGTTTGCACAGATGCTTTCTTGTCTCCACGTTTTAAAATCATAATGATTGTTTCCTAATTCCAAAATGTGATGTTTTCTGCTCTGATCTTTTCCCTTTACGTCATATTGGAGACATTCGAAGGGTATTTATTTGTGAACCGTCAGTTCATCAAGGCTTTTATTTAGTTGGATCTGAAACTGTATTTCTGAAGCTTCTTTGGGACTGCAGTTTACAGTTTCCCAAGCAAGGAGAGCTCTTATTTTCTCCATCTTTAGGTTGAACCATCTTGGGAAGGAAAATAAAAATTTTGGATGCAAGCACGCTTGCTTATTTTAATAGCTTACTCATGCAGAAGTGAGAAACAATTCAATTTTCTTAGGCACCCTGGCTTTTCATTCATAAAAATGTACTAGATGTAAATCACGTTAAGCGTGTTGATGAGTGTGATTTGAGATAACCGTGCAGAAAGCAAAACAGAGAGATTATCCTTTAAGAATAACGAGCCAGTATTCATTAAGTTCATTCACTGCTTCAACAACTGTTTATTTGTGCCTGCTGTATACGGGACACTGTGCTAGACGCTAGAGACACGATGGTGATTTGAAAAAGGCATTCAGAGTCCCAATCTCCCAGAGCTTATGATTCACATAGAGAGACAGACGTTGATCAAACAGTTGAACAACAATTAGGGCTTTGAAGGAAAAGGGACACAGTCAGATTTGTAATTGAAAGGATAATTCTCATGTCACTGTGGGCAGTGAATGGCTGGCACCAAGTGGATGAGGCATAGCCCTTGGAAGGCTCTAAAGTCATCCAGGCAAGAGAAGACCTAGCTGAGGTTCAGGTAGTGGCAGGCGAATCAGACAGATGGAGGGATTCAAGGTGCATTTAGATGATAAAATTGATGGATCGTAGTAAAAGGATTGGTTTATCAGTGAACAAGGGGAGACATGTGGAGAAGATGCCTAGATTTCTGACACATTAACCAAAAAGACACTGGGATTCTGATGACTGGCCAGGTGTTGCACCTTTCACTTCATTTCCAGTAGCCAGAGTGAGGAGCAACAAGGAGCCTCCTTCACATCTCCTGTGATTGCTTTCACAAGGGAAGCCAGAGTGCTTCCCATCTCTCCATTTGTTTGTCAGTAAGTATGGGGGGAGCCTCCACGGTGGGCCCTCGTCTCCCTGCTCTTACTTTGTTATCCACGGTAACTTTTCATTTATGAACTAAACCGTGATGTTCCGTTTATGCAACTCCAGCTAAGTTGAAATTCAACATTTGAAGAGGCCCATGTATCACCTTCTGAAAGAAAATCAGGTCTGTGCTTTAGAGTGCAAAGAACTATGTGAAAAATTTCACAAACATGTATTAAATCATTAGGAAACTTCTTTGACCTTGCTTCTTAAAAGCCCATCGACATACACACAACTGGCACAATTATCACAAATCGCTCATCGACAGAGCTTTTAAGGACCTTAACGTAGTAGTGACGTTTGTTTGGTCTGATTGGAGTTCACTGCAGCTCTGCTTTCTCCCCGTAGTTAGAGTTGAGTGCTCGCGTCCCCTCACATGTCCCGAACTTTTTGTACTGATCCTTGGCTACTGTTGTCTCAATACAACACTCCTCTACTTAAGTGGATGCTGTGGTATATCTAATATCTTTTTTTTTTAAGAAGTATGCTTTTTTTAAAAAAAGATTTTATTTATTTATTTGAGAGAGAGAATTAGCAAGGTGAAGGACCGAGGGAGAGGCAGACTCCCCACTAAGCAGGAGCCCAATGACCCTGAGACCGTGGTCTGAGCTGAAGGCAGCTGGTCAACCAACTGAGCCACCCACGTGCCCCGGTACTTCTAATATCTTGTCCATTCCTTCCATTCGTTCTTATTTCTCTAAAACGCGTTCCCTCACATCGTGCTTCACAAGCACATGTAACAATCAAGAGATAGTGTTTCGCCCAATATGTTATTCACCCCCAAAATAACATTGGCTGATAAACGGTTAATTTTAAAATAACCTTAAAATTAGGTATTCGGTTTTTCTTTCAACATCAGAAAGTATTAGAAAGAGAATTTCAGTAAAAGAAATCTGCCATGAATGCTTATGATCACTTTCTTTTCCTCTTGCTGGTTGTACTCCTTCCAGGAGATTCCAGGTTGGAACTCCTTCCAAGAAATTTGAGTTTCACTTATTTCCAGGAAACAATTAGAAAATCACTCTCTGTGTAGGAGTTTGATACACAAATGCAATTCCATGGGACGCTTCCCCCCACCCACGATTCTCAGGTAGGTGGCCCCAAGAGCAGGCTCTGTTTGGAAAAACATCGTCATTTCAACCAACTCACCTGGGGATGCATTTCTTGTATAAATATGAAATGACAATATCTCTCCAACCTGCCTTATAGGATCGTGGAGGCAAAATATGAGTATGTATAGCAAACTGATGTGTAAATAAGTAGCATCAAGAAAACCTAAAGGGCATTTTTTGTCTGAAGGATCCATCCGAATTCTGGCCCCTTGCTGCAAGTAGCAGAGGGCAATCTGGACTCCATCACTAAACCCCCAAAACAACGCAGTGAGGCAACCCCATCTTACAGGTGAAAGAACTAAGGAATAGAAAGATGGTGACTTGTGTGAGGTCGAAGGTTGGGCTAGTGGCACAGCAGAGATTCTAGCCCAGCAGGCTGACTACAAACCCCTACCCACCATGAGCCGCTCTGCTGTCCCATCTATACTTCTAGTTTTCTGTCCAGTGGATACTATTTGAGCACTTTTCATAGGCACCTGGCACAGGGTGCTTCTCTTCTCTGCCACCAGCTTCCATCCATCCTCTCCTCTCTCATCTGCCCCCACCCCCCCCCCCAGTATCTCCTCACCAGCACCTGCATCCCACTCTTAACACTCTCCAGAGAACAAATGAGAAGTAATTTGAGGTTGCTGTGATCATACATCTGAACCGCTTCCTAGCTTGCGCTGAGCAAATCATTCACTCTCACATATCTGTCGTGCTGACCAAAATGGGGATTCATTTTCCACCCAGTGAGAATGGACAAGAATTCAGGTCTTGATGCCCACACGGAGGCTGCTGTTAAGAACTGAAGAGAATGTGAACTAGATAGATTTCAAATGCTTGCTAGAGGGAGGGATAGTCTTCTTAATCCATCTTCCCAAAGCTTCTGCTGCTACATTACCTGGTGTTGTGTAGCACTTTCTCTTTGCTGGAAATCTGTAGCTAATGGAACAGAAAATGTGTGTCAAATGGAAGACCCAGACTCTCTTCTTGGGGGGAAAAGACATCTACATTGTTCCATGGCATCAACGCTTTTCTCCTCTACCCACCCACTCCCACTGCCCACATCCAAATCCCACTCCCACTCTTCCTAACTGATTATTAAGTTGGGTAAATTACTTAATCTCCCTAAGCTTCAATTTTCGGAACTGTAAAGGACCACACTAATAGTCACTAGAAATGAGTTAATAGTATAAGCTATTTGTAAATGAAATAATATACGATCATTGTCAATGAGATAATAATAAATCCTAGGGTAGTTCTGAGGATTGGATGAGATGTGATGGAATGCAAATATGCCTGGCACATAGGAAGCACTTGGAAAATGTCCATTTAATATCATTCCACAGGGACTATGCTTATTCCTCTTTGCTTCCTTAGTTCCTAATATGTGCCTGGCATACAGGCTAAGTGCTCAAAAAGTAATTGTTGGATTCATGAATACGGAATTTCAGAGAACACAAGAATAAAGCCAGATGGTGATTTCACTTCCCCGTAAGTACTTTTTGCCATTGACAAGAAGGTCCAAGCTCTGCCAGATGCCCTTGCTGGATAATTATGGGCTTATTCTAACCAATTAGATCAACCATTTGGGAACAGACTAAATTTCATCTGGGGTGACTATTAACGCTGGAGAGGCGTTGCTTCAAAGATGTCATCAGCTTACCTTCTGATTACTCACCTGATAGTCCTTCTGTGCACAGCTGTCATGAGATTTACAAAATCTGAAGACGTTTAGAACAGATGCCATGAAATGATGAAACCCTGGGTTCTGGACCCATCATGGGAATCCCTGAGTTTGCTTATTACAGGGCAAAGAAACGTCGGAGCAGGTCTGATACCCATTCCATCCAGCAGATGGCAGTGGTATACACTCACAAGCAAATTCTTGGACTGGCCTCTGGTCTTACTTTCTCATCATTGCCCCACCCTCGGTGGCAAAGAAAGTCTGAGCCAGCTTTGAAAAAACCTCCCTTGGCTCCTTGGCAGCGAGACTCGGCGGGGGCAGGTGGAAGAAGCCACATGTCAGAGTCACCTGTGCCGTGGACCAGAGAGGGGAGAGAAAGCAGGCACTGGGGCCTGTTCGAATCCACTCACTGCCAAGTTTCCCAGAGACAAGTAAGAGTTCTGTTTTCCTCTGCGTTTAAGCAAATCGATACAAGACAGTGCTGTCAACCTCTCACATGTAGGATGCTAGCACATGCTGTGGGCTGAGAGCATCTGGGTGCCCAGTTAGTAATCAGGGATATTGGAGAAGATGATGAGCCACCTTAGGCAGGCATGTGCCACCGGCGAATGGAACAGTCATATGCAACTGGAGACCCCCGGGGAACTCTCTCATGAGGGGTAGTGAGATAGATGAGCTGGGTCTTCAAGTCACTCCGAACCGTGAACCCGTGTTAGCCGTGTGACCCTGAACGTTGGCTTCATGTTACAACCACCTCCGAGGGGTGACACGAGTACAGTGCCGTCTCTGTGCCAGGCTGTTTTCCAAAGACTTTGTAATAAAGTGTTGAATCAAATCTTCATTCATCACTCAAGGGGGTGGTACTATTGGAATCCCCACTTTTAAATGAGAAAATCAGGGGCACCCATGTGGGTCAGTGGTTGAGCTTCTACCTTTGGCTCAGGTTGTGATCCCAGGGGTCCTGGGATTGAGTCCTGCATGGGGCTTCCCCGCAAGGAGCCTGCTTCTCCCTCTGCCTATGTCTCTGCCTCTCTCTGTGTGTCTCTCATGAATCAATAAATACAGCCTTCAAAAAAAAAAGTGAGGAAATGAAGGCCCAGAGAGATTAAGTAACTTTTCCAGGATCACATACTGGTGAATGATCAAACCAGGATTTGGACAACATGCTCAGGCTTCTGTGTCTGTGCTCTTCAATGCCAGGCACTGCTGCCATTTATTAATAATGACTGTTACTACTAGCTAATAATTATTAAGCATTTTTCTTGTGCTAGAAGCTTCACATGTTAGCTCCTCTACTCCTCTCAGCCACCTATAAGGTGGGTGTCATTGACTTCCCCATTTATCAAACGAAGAAAAGAAATACTCACTCCGTGCCCTGCTCTGTAAGAAACACAGGAAACCAAATTAATGGGGAGACTGTAATATACTACAGTGCTAGATGGTGGCTCCCCCTGTAACTGCTAGAGTGATTTAGAGATAAGAGAAATCAATAGTGAGAGAATACAGGGATTTTGTTCAACGGTGTAAGAGAAGGCACATGAAGAAAATGTGCAGTGTCTTATCTGATCCTTCACAATTTCCATCAGGGCCCTTAGATATTTATAACCTCAGAACCATTTTTGAGAAATGGTGTGTAGCCCACAAAGATGGGGGTTGGTCCCATTTCTTTTCAGCACTGCCTTCCTCTCTAGAGTCATTGCTCATCATTTTTTGAGGAGGTAGGATGATCCAGGTGCTTTGCCAGATGGCCATTGCCTTCCTCAGTACATGGGGCCTAGCTCTTAGCCAGCGCAGTTACCCATGCGTTCCAGGTGAAAGAAATTCACCTGCTATATGAACTAACTCAGCCTCTCTCTGATCAGAAATGCCATTCCAACTCTGAGGACAAAAGACAGGGTTTAGAATCTGCAGTCTAATGACTTTAAACCCGACTTCTCTGCAGTATGCCTGAATGAAGTTTGGGAGAATAGATAATTCTCCAAACAAGGGACAAAATTTCAGAAGGAAGCCTTCCTCAGTGCTGACAATACTGTGGAATCACTACATGACTCAAAGACCTAAAGCATCGAGAAATGGATCACTCTAAGGTTGCACAAATTAAACAAGCTAAGAGCTGGAGGTGGTTTTCCATAGGAAATACAGATCTTAATTTAGACCTACCTCCAGTGTGACTCATCCCCACGTGGTAGAAGGAGCCATGGGAGTTCATGACCAATGGAGTCACAGGGGGCCTCCCAGTCATGGATATTGCTGGGCAATGAACTAGGGCCAAATAAGTGAAAGACAGAATGGAAGTTCTACAGATTTCTACCTTAAGAAATCAAAGACATTTCCAAAAAAAAAAAAAAGAAGAAAAGAAATCAGAGACATTTCTTATCATTTTTTCCTTCCAATTAAGCCTTTGTGCTCATGCAAATCTTTGAACAATGTTATTCTTTCATTTCTGATATGTCTTTATGTCTAAATGCATTAGAAACTAAGACTATTTCTAGCTAAAGCACTTTAAAAAGCTCAATCGTTTAGCTCTGCATAATTGTTCCAGGGGCCTTCTTTGTTTCTTTTTCCCTCTTAAGGAAAATTCTGTGTCAAAATGCATTTTAAGATATGGACTTAGATTCAAATTTTACTTTGGAAACATGCAAAGACTGCTTTGAGTCACACTTTTTTTTCCATTGTATCATTGAAGCATTCATATATCTGAGTTATTTTTTGACAGCTCTTTTGCAAACTACAAATATATGGTAAACAAACGCCTTTCCAAATTATTCTGCTAAGGAATAGAACAGATACACTTTTTAACACTTGAAAATTATGCCTTCTGATAAATTTGTGCTAACCCAATAATCGTTTATTATAGAAGTAGATAAAGTGCTCCTGAGCTGATTGATTTATAAAGCTCTTTGCAAATAATTGCTTTTAAATCTGTTTTTAAATATGAGTTTAGATAGCCAGACATGTAATACAGATACTTACAGCCAGTTTTTTGTTACTTAAGAGGTGATGGTATAGTTTCCATGTCATCTATCTTCTCTTCTTTCCATTGATGTCTACCTTTTGGCCTCATAATTACTCTTTGATAACCTCAGTCAAAAGATTGATGGAAAGGGGGAAGAAAGGAAATCATTTTCAAATCCATTTGTCTTTCTTCCCCTCTCCCTTCTCAACAACCTGATAAAGTGCATTGGAAAAAAAGTCAGCTCTTGATTCATGCTAACAGAGGGCCATAACAAGATGAATAATCCAAAGGAATAGGCAATCCCAAGTCATTTGTATTCAAATCTTGATGTGATTTATTAATTAGGCTAGTATTAAATTTTGTCTTAATTTGCACATTACAATCGGAAGCACATTTTTCTTCTCCCTTTCAACTCTTGCAGTCATATTATATGACCTTAGTATTAACACGAATGACTCCTCTGACCCCTTAACGAATAGTCTTTCCCAGATTTGGGAAATTGGTCTTCTCTAAAGTATTGCCTAGCTTCGTGGTTCTGGACTTTACTATGCATCACAATTGCCCAGAGAGCTTGTTTAAACAGGGTCTTGCCTCCACCCCAACTTTCTGATAAGATTGGTCTGGGATAGGAGCTGAGGGTGTGCATTTCCAACAGGTCCCCAATGAATGCTGGTGGCTGTCCCAGGGACCATACTGTGAGAACCTCTGTTCTCAGGGAACAGTAGGCCATAAGGATGTTCCTGGAGAGAAATAAGGATTCATCAGTCAAGTAGATTTGGGAAGCATTATACTTTTCTTTGAAGTCGTCTTAAGTATTTCAAAAATTTGTAGAAATCCTGCAATACATCAATCAGTTTTCTAACTTGTATTTCCTAAACATCATTGACCACAGAACCCTTTGTTCTGGTAAGACCATCAACTGTGGGAATTCCTGCTCCAGGAACACATTAGGAAGGGCTGCCCTAAAAAAAAAAAAAAAAAGGAAGGAAGGACTGCCCTGCTTCATGGTGCCTTGATGGGCTAAACTTCAGCCCACCCCACCCCCACCTCCTGTGATGTTGGCAGCCTCCTGTAGTCACACGCTGGACATTTTCATCACAAGGCACCTTACCGACTCAGCAAACCCTGGCTCTTGCCTCCTCCTTTTGACCAGAGTATCTCATTCTCCTATTAGATCCTACCAAAACCTGCTTTTTGAGCCTTGCTTCTGCTTCTTCTCTTCTTACCTCTCTGATCCTCCCTCCCTGCCTGCCTGCCTGCCTGTCTTCCTGGTCATCTCTCTCTCCTTTTCAGCCTGTGCTCACTACACAGCGCACTCACTAGCACCCTCAGATGTCTCCCTTGTGTGGCCCCTCTGTCATCCTCACCTTGCCAGTGCAAGTCCTGGATGACCTTTCTCCTTCCACACTTTGCATCTTGGGAGCCTGAGTGACACGGGGGGGGGGGGGGGGGGGGGGGGAGGTCACATGATTCTTCTCATTGATGCCATTGCTAAGTCATTTCATCCTTGCAGCCCACAGCCCACCAAAAGACTTCCTTGGTTTTTACTGTGCCAGGCACTCACTACCCCAAGCCCCAGAAATAGCAACACACAAGGACAAAAAATCCAGGGTCTCCTGGAGTTTACATCCAAGAAGGTAGGGGGTGGAATGAGAACTTAATCAGATACAGTTAAGTGCTATTCAGAAAATTAAAACAGTGTGGTCAGGCGAGACCTCCGTAAGGAGATGACGTTAGTGCTGCTGTCTGCATGACAATCATGGTAGCCCACCTCTCTAGAACCTTGATACCGCATGGCAGCCCCCGGTTTATTTCTTATCTCATTCCCCCCAGAGGTTTTTCTGGATCTTTTTTTGCTGTTCTCAAATTCCAAGCCCATTCCCTCTTATCAGATAAACTGGCCTCGGAATTTACTGAGAAGTCGTCTACTCTCTCCACTTTCCTGACACCAAAAATCCTACCCATAGCTCCCACGAGTCCTCTCTGCCTTTCCTGCTCTCACTGGCCCCTTCCCCATAGCCTATAGCCATTTGCCAAAAAATCTGCTTGTGTGTACCACCCCGGCGCCCCCTGCACCCAAATTCATGGGTTTAAGCCCTAACTAACCCTGAGTGTGACTGAATTTGGAGTAGGGCCTTTCTGGAAGTAACTAAAGGTTAAATGAGGTCAGAAGGATACAGCCCCGATCCAGCAGATCCAGCAAGATGACTTTCTTCAGAAGAAGAGACCCTCTTGCAGCCATCCACGAGCCAGGAAGAGAACTCTCACCAGAAGCCGAATCCGTCAACCTCCAGAACGAAAAGAAATAAGTTTAGCTGTTTTTTAAAACTACCTCATCTATGGTATTTTGTTATAGCAGCCGGAGCTGACTAAGACAGGAACCAGAAAACTCCTCCGCCTCATGCCCACTGGCTTTCCTCCCCCCACCAGTCTGGTGTTTCATGCCTCGCCGCCTCCTCCCTCCCTCGTAGGTCATCCTTCTCGAATCACCTTTTATTTTAGAGTGTGTTCTTGTGCCTTTTCAAAATGGAACAGCACTGCAAAACCTAAGGATGTTTTTGAAAGGCTTTACTTTTAAATTCTGGGATCGAGATCTGTGCAGTCTTCCATCGTGTCACGCCACTTCATGGACCTTAGACACCAAATTCAATCTCTCCTTGTCCCCACATCCAATCACATCACTCGGCGAAGTTCCCTTTTCTTTATTTCCTCAACTGGATGTTTTTTCAGACAATTTAGAGAAATAGGGAAATGTTCTATTTTGTATTTCTCAACATCCACACCATTGGCTTTCTACCTCTTTCCAATTAGAATGGTAATCGCCCTAAGCAGGAGTGGAAGTTTAAGAAGCAAGACTGGGAAGATGGGCGATTCTTTTTAAGGAAACTTTCCCTCCTAGATTCTGTCTTCTCTGGTTAATTTAATTAGAATCCCATCAAGCATTGCTTATCCAGTGGCATATTGTCACAGACACCTGCTCCACAGGCACTGGATCTCCAGGGGAAGGTCAAGTGTCATTGCTTCCCCAGATTCCCTGTAGCGTCCAGACCCCAGTCACTCTCTGTGAAGAGGGGTGATAAGAGATAGAGATGAGATAAGGCAGGTCGATTCACTTCACTGCCGCCATGGATTTTCTCCAAAGTTTTTGTGCCAATTGTAGAAATTTTCTGGGTCTACTCTCATCTCACCCCTATAGTGGAAGCCAAGAATTCGTAGCCAGCACTGCAGTGATTTAAAAGCAACTCCAAGATTCCACAGCTTGTGGAAGAGTAGCAGGCAGAGAAGGGAGGACTGAATGAAGCAATGTCTGTAAAGCACTTTGCATAGTGCCTGCCATGTAGCAAGTGCTGAGAAAATGGTGGTGATTATTATCCATGCCGTCGTCATCATAATCACTGCCATGGCTCATCACATACACACACGCACATGTATACACATATACACTTGCATATACGTGAGGGTTCTTTCCAGCTCTACGTGGAACTTAGGAGGATTGGAAGAACTCAAGGTAAAGTTGTGCAGTTCTTGGTGGAGATCCAACACCTGCCATTACAGTTGCCTAGAAGACTGGCAGAGTCACTGAATTCCTGCTGCAAGAAACGCATGGAGCAGACTATACCTGTCTCAGCCCCATCAGATTAGTCAATACTTAAAAACAGCTAAATGTTTAGACAAGCATGGCAGGCCAGAAAGAGTGCACTATGGGTTCAAGGAGGAGGGGTTGTCATAATTGGGAGTGAGGGACGTCTGCAATAGAGACCAATGCAGAAGTGAGGACAGGGTAAAGGAACAAAAGATGTGTGTCAGCTCCCAGGCTGCCTGTGGAATGTTTGAGGAGCAAAATGCCAAGAGAACAGGGAAGAAGATGCCATGGAAAGAATTCACAAGGCTGTGACTGAGCTAAAAAGGGTAGAGGAGCTCCTGATGTAAAGAAAGTGTATTTTTAAAAATCTAAACTGTACAAGTAGATAATATATTCTATTCTATGAGTTATAAGCAACCAATTAATCAGCACTTTGTCATCTGACACTGTGGGGTTCCAAGGAAGGCAGAGTCCCTGCCCCAGATGCCTGGAATCTTGGGAGAAAACAAGATAAGTGATGGTGGGGAGTGCGGGTGGTAAACAGAGAGCTGGAGGCCCAGTGGTGAGCAGTTGGGAAAGCTTGCTGAAGGAAGTGAGGGTGTAAGCTGATCTTAGAGAAACAGAGGCACAGGACTCCAGGTTGGGACAATGAAGGTGACCAGTGAAGCAGAGGTGAACATGCAAAAATGGATTTGAAAGGTGGGTGAGAAATGACCCCACAGAAAAAAGAGTTTGGGGAGAAGAGCATTGAGTCCAGCAGCCTCCTCCTGATCCCATCCTATCCAGCTCTATGATCTTTGTGTGTTGGCCACTCTCGAGTCCAGCCATCCGACTCTGCCGTCCTGTGTGATGTGTCCCTAAACTTCCTCTGCTGTTTCTTCTTTTAAACATTCCATCCATTCTTCCCAGGCAACCTCTGTGTCCCTAGACTTCAGTATGAACAATGCAGCCAACTCCACTGTTTTCCACCTGTATGTGTCTAACTGCCTAGTGAACATGTCCAGCTGGCAGGTAGCGGTCTCTCATGAGGCCCCAAAGGAACTCATCCCCTCCTGGTCCCCCTAACTTTCCTCTTTCCAGTGACAGCTTTACCACTCACCGAGGTGCTCCATAAAGAATCCTTAGGATTTCCTTCACCACTCCCTTTCCCTCAACTACCTCCTCAACACACACACGTATATGCGCACACATGGGCACACACATGCACACATACACACTCTCAGGGGCACACACACTTAGTCATTGTCTGTTATTTCCATCTCCAAAAGGTCAGCATACTCATCACTTCCTCCCCACCCCCAGGCTCACCACTGAACCTCATCCATCTCTTTCTTGTGGCAGCTCACTTGTCTTACCCAGCACACTTTCTGAATTACCCCCCACCTACACAGCTCCTTCATGCACCCACCAAATTTTTTTTAAACTCCAATGAGAAAATTGGGATGCCGACTCCATTTTAAGCAAAGATTTTACATTTCTCTATGTATATGTGCATTTGTGTTGACTGACTGCCGAGCAGCAACATGACCTAGGGGTTCAGAGCCCGTTGTCTGGTCCAAAGCCCAGCTCTGCCACTTACCACTTACTGTACCCAGAGAAGTTTCCTAATACTTCCCCATCTCTAAATGCAAATAATTATTTTGTCTGCAACACAGGGCTGTTGTGAGAATTGAATGAGGAGAGCTCTCATAACAACACCTTACACATAGTAAGCACTCATTACGTGGCAGTTATGCTGAGAGGGAGGGAAAGAATAAGAAGTAAATACAGGGTGGCTCAGTCAGTTAAGTATATAAGCATCTGCCTGGCTCAGGTCATGATATCAGGGGCCTGGGATGGAGCCCTGACTTGGGGCTTCCTGCTCAGTGAGGAGCCTGCTTCTGCCTCTCCCTCTGCCCCTCCCTACCCCCCACTCATGCTCTCTCTCTCTCAAATAACAAATAAAATCTTTTTCTAAAAGAAAGTAAATACAGGGGATCCCTGGGTGGCTCAGCAGTTTAGCACCTGCCTTTGGCCCAGGGCGCGATCCTGGAATCCTGGGATCGAGTCCCACATCAGGCTGCTGGCATGGAGCCTGCTTCTCCCTCCTCCTGTGTCTCTGCCTCTCTCTCTCTCTGTCTATGTCTATCATGAATAAATAAATAAATAAATAAATAAATAAATAAATAAGTAAATAAATAAGTCTTTTTTAAAAAAGTAAATACAGTAATGTTATGAATGTTTATCTCCAGTCCATAAGATTTTTATTTTCTAATCTTTACTTTTCTATTTTTTCAGTATTCTGTTTTTCCAATTCTCTATAATAACCATGAAATTCTTTTATGACCATTAATCTGCTCTTTTTGTTTGGAAAAAAATATTACATCCTTGCTTAAGAATGGTCAGAAACCTCCTCTGAGCACAGGCTACAACCCAAAGAAAGCCTTGTACTGGTCTAGGGAGCCTGGCACCACCTGTCCCCACCTCCCACCACCCCACTTACACTCCAGACTTCAGCCCGCCCAGGCTTCTTTGCCCCCATATCCTGTGTCCTGCCATCATCTTCTCTTTTCATTGTATCCTTTCTTGCCAGAGACTCTGCTCTCCTGTGACTTGAACTCCCCCCAACAAAACCCCTGTTCACACTTGGAGGCACAGTTCAGATCTCCACTTCCCTGGGGGCGTTCATTTCTCCCACGTCTGTAGGCTGGGTGGCAGGCCTGTTGGCGTCGCCAGATATTTGTAGCATCCTCAGATGTTTGAAGACAGGTGCAGGGATGTGGAGGCAGAGGAGGCTGAGAAAAGAGAGGGAGGGAATTGTGAGGCTATTCCATACAGGGCTCTAAACACAAGCCTCGTCAAGGGGAAATTTTTGAAGATTTTTTTTTTTTTTTTTTTTTTGAGTAGAAGGACAGCATGATAAAAGTCACATTTTAGGAATAGAAGTTGGCAACAGTATGCAAAATGGATAGTGTAGGAGGCCAGAAAGTTGGTCAAGAGGAGGCTGGCAAGAGTTAGGCAAGAAGAGATGAGGTTTGCTCTAAGGTGGACTGGCCACTGAACACAGCCACCAGGTCTGCCACAGTTCTCAGACCTGGTACTCTGCCTTGTGCCACCCTGCCGAGCACTTCCCTATGTGCCCCCTCCCCCGACCCCCTCTAGCTTTGTGGCAGCTGCTCATGTTATATCCACCTAACACAGGAGACAGAGTCACACAGCTGACTGCCGAACAGTACAGACAAGAGTCAAGCCTAGATACGTCTAACCCCAAAGTGAAGGCCACTAACTAACCTTCTCTAAATGGCCCACAGCACGCTGAGCCTTCAGAACAGAAACACTGATGGGGAGGAAGAAAACAGGAGCCCTCAGCCCTGGAATACTCTTGCAAGTGTGTTTTAAGAAAGTCTTAAACTTACCGGAAATACTGTGGTGAGTGATAAAATGCTTAGAGGAGAAAGATGATGTTCAAGTGTCAAGGAAATTAAGAAGGTCAAGAATAGAGTGAACTCTGAAAGGGAAGCTTCTGGATGAGTGAAAGAAGCTTCTATTGCACAGCAGGCAGCAGAGCTTTTGATCTTCAATATTTGCAGGAATGATGCAGGCTAAACATGGAAAAATGGCCACAAAGGGTTTGGACATAATAATGGATGTTTGTAACTGATTTTTCTTTTTCTTTTTCTTTTTTCTTTTTTTGTAACTGATTTTTCAAAACAAACTACATATATGTGGGAGAGAGTTACTTAACTTTCTGAAGTGACACAAGGGAGAGCCAGCCCATGATCTCGGCTGGCCTCAATAAGACAGTCTCAGATAGAAAGGAGAACAGTAGCCACAGCATACTCTGTACCAGGCACTGTACTGGCATCATCTCATTCAGTCCTCACGACAGTCATTTGAGGAAGAAATTATTATCTCCACTCTTTAGATAAGGAAACTGAGGCAAAGAGAGTTTAGGTAACTTCCACAGGGTCACACAGCTCCAGTACTAGTAATGCTGGGATTCCAGCGTGTGTCAATAGGCTCCAGAATCAATGCTCTCTCCCTTATAGACACTGCCTCCAAAGTGGATTGACCATTGAATTCACTCAGAGGAGGCTTCCAAATGCTTTTGTGTTCTGGAATCTTCTCCAATGACATAAACTAGGTTCATACTACTGAAGCAACAAGACCACCTCTCTCTGCCGAGAGGGTACTTAAGCCTCTCAGTCACGGCCCAGCTTCTCTCTGGTTCTAGTTCTTGAAATCAGCAGTGGGGAGGGTGACCACACTGGGTGGGCTGACCCCATAATAGAAGACTTAACACATTTTGCTTCCCTGCCCACATGCCTGCGCCGCCTCCTCCTCACAGCTAACCTCAGCACCACCCCCCAGCAATCTGGATAGTCCCCGTGCCATTTGAGAGAACATTCTTAGTTGTTCACAGTCTCTGGTGTTCACATAAAGCCAAAGTTAATGCTCTGGAGTGTTTCCATCATCCTGTGACAAATCTGGACTGGGTATCAGTATCGGTCCAAAGGACATAGCGTCAGGAGGAGGCAGGAGAGAAAGAGCAAAATATGGAAGATGCATGCAGATTTATAAGTACCATGCAGGAAAAAAAAAAGAAGAAGAAGAAGAAGAAGAAGAAGAAGACCATTTAAGTAAATTAAAAAGCAGTAGCAGTGTTCAAAATATCAGTGGTGAGCGGAGCACAGATAATGGGGCTGGAGTCATCCAAGGTGCCTTTGGAGTTGGCAAAGTGGCCAAGGAGCACATGGGTTAGAGCACCAGCCTCAGAGCATGCCCACTGGAGTCTGAGTCCCTGCTTCACCATTCACCAGTTGCAGAATCCTGGGCAAGTTGTTAAACCTCTGGGAACCTCCGTTTCCTCTTCTTTATAATGAGGGTGATAATAAATTGAAAAAGTAAAACATGGCCTCAGCAGCCATTAGCTAGGCTGTGATGGTCCAGTCCTCGGATATGAGGGGCCCCAGGCAAATATTTTCTGTGGGGCCCTGAATATATAAACAATTTGAGTGGAACCTTTAAAAAAAGTCAACCTCAGGAGCAGAGTATTCAAAGTGGTTGCCAGGGGCTCAGGGTGGGGGAGATAGGGGGGTTAATAAAAGGGGAAAACTTTCAGCTATAAGATAAATAGGGTCTGAAGACATAAGCTATAATATGGTGACTGTAGTTGATAACACTGTATTGTATCATCGACATTTGCTGAGAGAGTAGAACTTAAATGTTTCCACCAAACAAAAAAAAGATGCATGTGTCAGGTGATGGATGTGTTAACTAATTAGATGGGGGGAGATGTTTTGACAACGTACACATATATCAAATTATCACAACATATACTTTATTTTTTTAAGATTTTATTTATTTATTTGACAGAGAGAGAGAGAGCACAAGCAGGGGGGAATGGCAGGCGGAAGGAGAAGGAGGAGCAGGCTCCCCACTGAGCAGGGAGCCTGACTCGGGGCTCGATCCCAGGACCCCGGGATCATGACCTGAGTCGAAGGCAGACGCTTAACCGACTGAGCCCCCCAGGCGCCCCATAACATACACTTTAAATGTCTTACCATTTTGTCAGTAATACCTCAATAGAGCTGAAAAGAATTCTTTAAAAAAAGTGCACTAAGAAATAAAACACTAAAAATAAACAAACAAACAAACACAAAAACCAGTTTGAATCAGTCTAGATCTGCGCACCAGCACCCTGCAGCTCAGTCTCACACAGTTCTGCCAAAGGAACCCTGTGCCGGTAGTGGGAGTAAGTTGCTTGCCAGGATGCCCTCCTGGAACAGGTGCCCAGACCGGGCCACAGATGACCACGTGGGCATGAGTCCTCGAGCTCCTCAGGGCAGCAGGGAGACTCCGTGGTTAGGGTAGAGATTCAGAGAGTGCTCTGAAGGGGAGACACAGGACTTGGAGCCCACATGAGCTCCAGTCCAGGCTCAGGGTGCCCCTGCATGATGGCACTGTCAGCCCTGGCCAGTTTCAGGCACTGGGGAGGGCTTTGAAAATCCCAGGCAAGCTGCTCTAATGTGAGGGGCCCTCAGAGACACCAGGGCGTCTAGATAGCACTGGCTGCGATGTTCCTAAAGGAACATAAACATCACTCATGGAATTAAAACAATAATCAGAGACGTTCACCCTATAACTGTGTTGGAACAAGCCAGCCCCAAAGCTAGTCACAACTATGTATGATCCAAAACAGAGAGAAGGACATTCAGCAACCACAGATATAAGTCATGTGCCCCTCTTCGGACTACTTTGTGTGACTACTGCTTCTCTATGATGGCAGCTCTATCTACTTTAATCCTTCATGCCCCCAGGGGAAAAAAAAAGAAAGGAAAGAGGGAGGAAGGAAAGGAGGGAGGGAGGAAGGAAGGAAGAAGGAAGGAGGCAGGGAAGGAAGGAAGGAAAGAAGAGATTACCGAGACGTCCAAGCATTGCCCTTGTGCCTGGATGGCATCCAGGCCAGAACTAGCAACCAGCCCCTTAGGCCTCCTGAGACTCCCCCAGCACAAGCCAAATCCTATAATAAACCCCTCCAGCTCCCTCATATGGTTCCTTGGTATGTGTTCTCTCTTGCAGCAGGCTGAATAAATCTAACTTTGTGTGACTGGAGATGTATTACTGGTGGTCTTTGGTGGGCTCAAACCCACCATACAGGCTACTGTAAGGATTAAAATGCTTACACCAGTGCTGGGGCGTAGTGCTCTATCATTATTTTGGTGCATTTCAGCCTTGCTGACCCATTCACCACATGTCCTGCTACTGCTCCTTACCACTCAAGACAAGTGAGGTCTGTGGACCAGTAATATGGGTAACACTTGCGAGCTTGCTGGAAATGCAGACTCTTGTGCCCCACCCCAGATTGATCAAATGCAAATGTAATTTTTAACCAGATCCTCACACCACCCCCCACCCCAACCCCACAGTGATCTATGTGCTGGTGGGAGATAGAGAAGCACTGTTCTACTTAAGAGGTGTGTCCTGGTGCCACATGTTCAGACATGGGGGCAGCATGACTGATGAGGTCCACAGCACCTGCCAAATAGCCACCCAAACAAAGATTAGAATTACAGACGATTGGGCAGCCCCAGTGGCTTAGTGGTTTAGCGCCGCCTTCAGCCGGGAGTGTGATCCTGGAGATCCGGGATCGAGTCCCACGTCAGGCTCGCTGCATGGAGCCTGCTTCTTCCTCTGCCTGTGTCTCTGTCTCTCTCTGTGTGTGTCTCAATAAATAAATAAAATCTTTTTAAAAAGAAAGAATTACAGAGGACTTTGCAGCAATGGGCGTAGGCAGGCTAAGTGTGTAACAAGCAGGTCCAAGCCTGAGGGATTCAACTAGCTTATCCCTCTATGAGCAGCTCCAATAGTAGGTCCATTTCACAAACACTAGCTTAGGCATCTTAGTTTCTCACCACAACCCAGGGAAACAATCGTCCCCACTTCACAGAAGAGAAAACAGTCTTGGATATACACAGTGCTTGGCTTCATTTCACATGGTTGCCTAATGATGGAGATGAGCAGGGCTGGGATTGGGGAAGGCAAGTGAGGCACTTCCCTCTGGCACTACAGTTATTTTTTTTTAAGATTTTATTTATTTACTTATGAGAGACACAAAGAGAGAGAGGCAGAGACACAGGCAGAGGGAGAAGCAAGCTCCATGCAGGGAGCCCAGCGTGGGACTTGATCCCAGGACTCCAAGATCACGGTCTGGGCCAAAAGCAGGTGCTCAACTGCTGAGCCACCCAGGCGTCCCTGGCACTACATTTAAAGGGGTGACCAAAAACTCACTAATCAAGATAAATAATGTTTTCATACAATATTTCTTTTGAAATCATAATTAATGTAAAACCTTCTATAATGAACAAAATATCAAATTTCCTTTTTTTAGATTTTATTTGAGAGAGAGAGAGAGCACAAGTAGGGTGCAGGGCAGAGGGACTTGATGCAGGGTTCGATCTGGGACTCGATCAGGGACTCAATCCGGGACTGGATCCAGAACTCCAGGATCATGACCTGAGCAGAAGGCAGATGCTCAACCGAATGGGCCACCCAGACACCCCCCAAAATATCCAATTTTCAATAAAGAACAGATCCAAGGGGGTTGGGGTTAAGGTGAGGCAAGTGAGACCCAGCCATTCCAAAGTAAGGTCAGGTCCTGTCTATTGAAATTTTTGATATTTTTGTTCAAATGTGTGTGTGTGGGGGGGGGGGGTTGCATTCATTTCATTTTTGTTTGCAAATATTACTTCTCTGGCTTTCTGAGTTTCTCGGTACTTCTTTAAATTTGGCACCCAAGGCAAGTTTCTACTAAACTCTAAACTCTTCTACTCTAAACTTCTACTAAACTGCTAAACTCTCAGAAGGCATTTAGCAAATACATGTGTGTGGCTCATGGAGTTAAGACCACCTGCTGCCAATCCGTGGTTTGCCACTTCCTCGCTGTGTTTTCGGGGCAAGTCAGTTAGCTTTACGGCTTTAGCTTCTCCTCTATAAGACAGAAAGGGCTTTTAAAGTTCCATTCTGTATAAATGAAGAAGGACTGATCTGCATCCAATTGCATCATTGGAAGGTCTAGTTTAACCTAAGGATCAAATTCAAAATATCAACAAGATGGACAGTAGTTTCTTGGACTAATCCTCTATAAGTATAAATTTGAAGTGCACAAATGTAATCATATCATATATACTGTTGTTTCTAGCTCATTCTTTTTTAGCTTTTTTGTTTTTAAAGATTTAATTTATTTGTTCATGACAGACACAGAGAGAGAGGCAGAGACACAGGCAGAGGGAGAAGCAGGCTCCCTACAGGGAGCCCCATGCAGGACTGGATCCCAGGACCCCGGTATCACACCCTGAGCTGAAAGCAGACACTCAACCACTGAGCCACCCAAGCGTCCCTCTGTTTTAGCTTGATGACCCTTTCTCCATCTTTTCCTTCCATTCTCCTCTCCTCATAATGCATACTAACATACCTAATATGTACGTTGCCATAATTCGCCTCCGTATCCCTATAATGAGTTGCAGATGCAACAGACACGTGCATATACATATTATACACATTTGGATATGGGGGTTTGTTTCACAAACATGGGATTACTTTGCAAATGCTTTTTTATACCTCGTGTATAAACAATACGTTGAAGAAATCCCTCCCACTTGCTATACCTCTATTCCTTCCTTTTTCATTGGCAGGACGCTAGTCCTTGATGTGGACTACAGTATCACCTGTTCTGTATTAATGAGGGTTCATTTGGTTTCCAGTCTTCGGCTCTCTGAACACTGCTATGAGTAGACATCCTGATACAAATGTTCTAATACTGTAGCTTAGTTTTTGCTAAAGTCAGCATAAATGGAAACGTACAGTCTGGACTCTTCTGTGTCTGGATTATTCTGTCAGCATGATGCTTTTGAAATAAAACTATGTTGTTGCATGTCGAATAGTTCCTTTTTTACTTCTTTTTTTTTTAAGATTTTATTTATTTATTCATGAGAGACACACACACAGAGAGGCAGAGACACAGGCAGAGGGAGAAGCAGGCCCCATGTGGGGAGCCTGACATGGGACTCGATCCCAGGTCTCCAGGATCACGCCCTGGGCTGAAGGTGGTGCTAAACTGCTTAGCCACCGGGGCTGCCTCCTTTTTTACTTCTGAAGAGTGTTCCATGGTATGCATATGCCACAGTTTGCCTATGTAGTCTCCTGAGTTTTTGTATTTTAAATTTTAATACATAATGCTTATTTCCCTCCTCAAATGCTGTAACATTTACATATCCACCACTGGTATATGTTCTAGTTGTTTTAATTTCAACCGGCCTGCTGATCATGAGGTAATGCCTTGTTATTACTTAATTTGCATTTCCCCAACGAGGGTCAATTCAAGCACCTTTTTGTACACTTGGTTTTTTGGATGTGCTTTTTTATAAATTGCCTTTCTGTATTCTTTGATCATTTTTCTATTGAGTTGCCAATGTAAAAAAATCTCTATTTTTATAAATTAATTCCTATATTATGTAAATACATACTTACCCCTACAAGTGTCTTTTTTCCCCAATCTGTCATTCATACTTTGATTTTGTTTATATCTTTTCCCATACACATTTTTAATGTGATCAGATATATCTTTTCTTTTAGAGCCTCTGCATTTTCCAATCTTCTTAAGATTTCCTTGTCCACGGATTGTACACAAAGTCTCTTAGATATTGCTGCAATATTTTGTCCTGTTTTGTTGTTTACCATTAAGACTTTATTCTCTGGGGAATGTATTTTTTTATATGGTGTAAAATAGGCATTTTATTTTATTTTATTTGAGATGGATAGCCAGTTGTGCTGGAATCATTTTTTAAATAATTTATTATTTTCTCACTGAACTGAACTACCACATTTGATATATAATGTATATTAAAATCTCATATACAGGACTACTTCTGGATTCTCTCATCCACTGATCCATTTCTCATACCCATACTAATACCATTTTTATTTCATAATGGCTTTATGGTATACTCTGATATACAGTAGGACAATTCCCTTGTTGCTCTTCTTTTTTATTCTTTTCCTGGTTATTCTTGAGCATTTATTTTTGTCTTATGAAGTTTCAAATCATTTTATCCAGTCTTCACTTGCCCCCTGTAAACATACTACAATTGTAATTGTAATGACATCATATTTATATATTTTGGGGGAGAGTTAATAGTGTTGTGATATTCCACTTCCCCATCCAAGGATGTGGTTTATCTTTCCATTTGTACAGTTTGTTTTGTGACTTTTAATAAGGTTAGTTACAGTCATATAAATATGCCTTTATTATTAACTATATTCCCTGATATTTTTGCTATTTTGTAAATAGAATAGTTTCCTTTTCCATTTCTATTATGCTTATTAGAATAAATAAAAGCTAGTAATTTATGTATATTGATCTTATATACTCAGATTCTTAAATTCTCTCTTAATGTTTTTAAAAACCACTAGGATCTCTTGAATTTTATATCATCAGCAAAAATGTACAGTATTTATTTCTTCTTTTTGTGTATTTTTTGTTGTTGTTGTTACTCATTTTCTTTTTTTATCACATTCACTAGTTCTCCCAAGACAAAGCCAAACTATAATGGTCATAATAGGCTTTCCTGTCCAGCTCTTGATTTTAAAAGAAAGGGTCTTATTGTTGTCATGAAGACAATTTGCAGAGGTTTTTTGGAAATACCTTAATTTACTTAAGTGCTTTCCTTACAGTCTTTTTGTTAGAGTTTAATTAGGAATGTCTCCTATACTGAACGCCTTTTAAGCATCTATTGATAAAATCATATCAATGTTCTCCTTTAATTTGTGTAAGTAATGATATGTTAACCAATATCGTGATATTGAAATACTTTTACATTCCTGAATAAACTCTAATTGGTTTACTGATAATGGTGTTTGATTGTATTCTAATTAGAATTTTTGCATCTATATTTATAAATAAAATACAGTTTTCCACAAAGGAGAATTTCATAAATTTCTGTGAAAGAATTATATTGTCTGACAGTGACCTGGAATATTACCACCATCAACCTTATTAGGAAGTATTTGTAAGTATTGGGAAGATACCATGATCAAAGTAGCAGATACAAATTTTCAAAATTCTAAAATTGTCCTATGAAAAATTGAATTTTATCATTGGCAATAAAGAGCATCAGGTGTTTGCCTTGGAGTGATAGGCGTCTTTCATTCATTTTCAAGAAAATGTCTGTTAGTGACCCAAGAATTAATAACCCTAATTGGTCCATCGATTGTTCTTTCACATAAAAATACTGTTCGTGAAAAAGTGATTAGAGCATCTCAGAGCTCAGTCACACAGCTTTTCCTTGGGACAACCTTCATACTTCAGTATGCAGCAGAAGTGTTTTCGACACACTTTGCAGTTAGCCACACAGAATACTAAAGAGACATGTACTCAAGGGTCGAGATTTCATAAAACTAATGATTTTTATTGCTTTATCAAGGGCATTCTTAAGTGAACAGACATTTTTTAGAACTGAGTGGTGCAGCAGTGAGAAACAGTGGCTGCCCGGACTGTTTGGTGGCATTGCCTTTATTATCAGTAAGACACCAGCGCTTTCACCCACCATTGCTTTTATGCCATTCATGTGAATGTCCACACAGTGAAAGAAGCCTGGAACATCTCAGCATTACTTTGGATATAGCCTTGACCTTACAGAACTCCTGAAAGGGTCACAGGGACCCCCCAGAGTCCTGTGGATCACACTTTAGAAACCACAGTTCTAGCCACTGAGCTCCATTTCTGTTTTTGAGAGTGCCAAACTCAGGGACTTTGCACATTCTGGTCCCTCCAACTGGAACGCTGATGCCACACCTTGGCCTGGTCAGCTTCCTCCTCATCCTTGAGCTTCCAGTTCAAATGTCTCTTTCACAGGGAAGCTATTCCTCGCCTACTGCTCAATTAGGTTTCGTCCCCATGTTCTGTGCTTTCAGTAAACCTTACCATTTCTAGCATAGCTATTATTACAATTTTAATTTACAAATTACTGATGTGTTTATCTATCAAGGTCTGGTCTCCCAATATTGTAAGCTTCTTTATCCCCTGTACCTTCCGTGCCTCTGTGTCCCCCTCCCCTAGCACAATGCACTCAATCAGTATTATTAAATAAATGCATGAAGGGATGATCTGGTTTGCCTTTGACCAGTTGGCTCAGGTGGTAAGCTTGAAGAGTCGAGGTCAAGGTCGTGGGTTGGACCTACCTCAGTCTGGCCAACAGATTTTACTTCTGGAGGCTGCACTGCAGATAAACTGGGGTAAAGGGTCCAGGTGAAAAAAGGCAAATCCTATCCCATTTGTAGGAAAGCATTCATAGCTTCCTCCTGAATCATTTGTTGTCATCTGCAAAACCGGAAAGACAACTCCAGCATTTCCTGATCATCTGAGACCTACTTAAACTTCCTGAGACTGTAAAATCTGCCTTATTTGTTCATTTACTGAAAATCCCCTGGTCCCTCAGCAAATACACACGCCTTGCAGAACCTTGAAAAGTCATCGGAAACTATCCAGCAGTTATGAGCCATAGTTTAAAAACCTCTGAACTAACAAAATTATCATTCCGTCCCAGATTTAAACTGAATTGTGGTGATTATAGCGTATACTCTGCAGTTCTGGTTGAGAGGGCAATTTAATTAGAAGCCTCTATCTTGAGGCTAACTCCACCCCAGAACCCCCCAAAAAAATAATTCTTTAGGATGAAATTTCTAATGCTGTCTCTCAGCCTAAAGGTATGTTTTCTTGTAGAAAGTTGAGTTAGATTCCATTTAGGCTATTTTTAAAACACAAGAAAAAAAAGGTCAAAAGGGGGGAATTCACCACTTAAGAAATCACTCAGATATATTTTTTTTTTTACCTCTCTTTTTTCTCAAATGCAAACTGCTTCCTTTGGAACTTTCAAGTTGTCCTTTTTAGTGCCTTTGTCATGTTTGAAGAAACTTGGCTAAGCTGTAATGAAGTCGTTGACAAAGTGTGTATTGCTCATATGAAGATTTATTTCCACTCTTTAAAAGAAACTTGCATGGAAATGCTACATGAGGAATTATACTCAAAATCAAATCAATGAATAAACGTGTGTATCTATGATAGATGCATAACATCTTACCAATAAAAAGTCATTGATTAACTACAGAGTGTTTCCTAAAAATGACCTTAAAAAATCATTTGGCCTGATTCCTGTTTTACAGGTAAGAAAACTGAGGCCCAAGGAGATACAAACATGTTTTAGTAGAGGTAAAAAATAAACAAACAATCCTGAAATATGCACCCTTTCACAGAGAACATAGACTAATAAAGGAGAAGTAAAATCTACCATCATTTTTAAATGGCCAAGGAGGGCCCCCAGCCTAGGAGGGTTATAATTCTCACCACTCCTAGTGGATCACATGCTATGAGTGGGGTGGGGAGCCAGGGGCATCATCGTGGCAGCAAGCACACCCACGGGGGGCACTGCTTTGTCTTCTTTTGGTCAGGTACAGGGAAAGAATTCAGCCAACAAGCTTCCAGGCCCAGAGAGAGGACCAAGGGGCTGCCTTATTGGGTATCTGGGTACAGTCCTGGCTTCATCAAAAGTGGCCAAGAATTTTAGGCCTAGATCTCACCTATCCTAATATCCCACCACTTTTTTCAAATCATATCACTAAAAAACAGTCACATGCATAACATTCAAGCGCAGCTTTTGAGCCTAAATTCAAGTAAATGTTAAATTGCATAGTGATTTTTAAAAAATAATTTGCTGCCCACAACTAATGTAGGGGGTGGTCAGGTGACCACAGGTACAGCTCACTGCAAAGGAGCATTTCCTTGGAAGGCCCAGGTTCCACAAAGGGAACCATGACCAATGCATTTGATAGCTAGTTGGCCTATAGTATAATTCAAGATGAGATGATATGAGCCAAACCATACAAAATTGCCAAAGTTTGATGCTCTTGACTCCACCCAAAATTACAGCTCTATGTGGTTCAGTCTCATATTACAAATGTACCCTGGTAGGGAGGCAGTGAATCTAAAAACATGATGTATTCTCGTAATAATTAAGCTGACTACCATTAAGCTTTTGTGACAGACACACCAAAAACATAAGATGCTCTCAAAGACTGGAATCAAATTATGGAAAACCAAGAAAATCATGAGAAAAGATTTTGAGGGCCATAGAACACAGTACATTGGAACTCCTGTCCAAGTTCTAGTATCCAGGTGCAAAGGATGATATAGCGCTATAGCCCAAAGGAGGAGGGATCCTTAACTCCGTCAGCGTCAGCGAAAGTTCAAGAAGGGGGTGGGGCATAAAAGAGGCCTTGATATCTTTAAAAGTGTTATAGAAAGAGGGAGAGGTAATTAAGGGATTAAAAAGGAGCATCAGAATGTACTACTTTTCCCCCTGGCTCAGCCACCGCCCTCTGGCAAGCTTTTTCCTGCCATAGGGCTCTCGCACTGTCTGTTCCCTTTGGAATATTCTTCCTCTTGCCCATGGCTAGCTCCTGTTTCTCTTTAAATATTTAATGTTACTTCCTCAGAGAAGCCTTTACTGACTACTCAATCTAAAGAGTCTTCTTCTGTCCAACTCTTCTGTATCATTTTCTTTTCTTCATAGAACTTGCCAGTATATTAAATTACCTTGTTTATTTCTTGGTTTTGGGTTGTTTGTTTGTTGTTGTTTTGGAATGGCTCCTCCAAGCCCCATAGTTAGGAGGTTAACCTCATGAGTGCAGAGCTTTGCTGGAACAGTGCCTGGTCTATAACAGACTTAGGCTGTTAGGGTGATCTCGACCACAAGCAACAGAAAGCCCTAATCAAACTAGCGTAAGTGATAAAGGGGTTTCATTGGCTCATGTACCTGTAAAGCCCAGTGTCCCATGTCATCAAGGAGGGATCTTGTTTCTTCTCATCTCCTCACCCTGCGTTCCACAATACCAGCCTCACTGGTGGCTTTCTGGTGGTTTCACATCCATGCATACATCATCCAGGAGAGACAGCATCTCTTGCAAGGGGTCAAGAACCCAAAATGCAGTCTCATTGGCCTGGTTTGGGTCAGTCTGCTTGTTTTCCCCAAAGCAATGATGGTAGCAGGAATGGAGACGCTCTAGGCAGGGGGAAGGGGAGGAATGACCACTATGTGAAGAAGTGGAAACCAAGCAGGACATGCTGGCTCCTGTCAGGAAGGGGAAGTGGGGGGCTGAAAGCACCCATACATCACCCCCCAAATGTGCACACATCAAGTGCCTGGAACCGAGAGAAGGCTTCCTACAGTGGGACAGAGGGCGTGTCATCAGGCACTAAGGCAGAGTGGCTAAAATGTGGCGGTGACATTGAAGATCGTCGTGAAGAAGAGGAAGGTAATCATCATTCGATGGGCAGCAAGAAGCTACTGAAGATTTGGGGTGGCATAATAGCATGAAGTAGTGGAGGGTCATTTGGCCGCGGTTTGCAGACATAGTGAGAGAAACATGGGGGTGGAGAGGTCAATGAAGAGACTGTCCAGGCACTCCAGAAAGGCTCAGGTCAGACTATAAATGTGAAAGAAGATCAGAGATAGAAAAGATATTTGAAGCAATGATGAGCCAGATTTGGTGACTGGATAGAGACGATGTAAAAGGATTGAATGAAAGGTGGTCTGCTTCTCCCTTAGAACAAACCCATCCCTGGTAGGCCTGGAGGATCCTTGGTGCCTCTTCCACACCTATCGTGCTCCTTTCTTACTTGCTCACTACCCTGTGTCACAGAGGCTGTCTTTCAACTCCCGATATTTCTCAGGCATAAGCTCTCCCACCCCAGGCCGCCCCCCAGTACCTTCCCCCAACCCCGCTCTGCACCCCTCCCCCTCTTCACTGTAGAACTCACCAGCACTTAAAATGGCCTATGTATGTGTCACCTCCTTATTGCCTTCCCCACCAGACTATGGCTCTGAGATCAATAGCCAGCAAGGGTGCCTGGGTCCAGGTCCAGGTTTGGGTCTGGGTTCAGAGGAAGTACAGTGAATGTGCTATTAACAGACAAGGATGCTGGGAAAGAGAGAGTGTTTATGGGAAGAAGAAGAGGCCTTTGATGTGGTGCAGGCTGGGTCTCTGGAAGACATCCAAGTGAAAATACAAAGAATTAAAGTTTTAGAGATCTTGGTCCAGTGTTTGCCCAAAATGAGCCCCATTTTTCTTAGCCTAAACTTCTCACCTCCACCTCTACTCCTCCTTTCACTTGTCATGATGGTTCCTTTGCCTGTGTCACCTTCTTTCTTCTTCATACTTATGTGGTCTCTAGTAGATTGTAGATGGCTTGCAATCCATACTTTCATTGGATTGAGAAATAAAAGTCCCTTTCTTTTGCAAAAAAAAAATATATATATATATGCATATATATATATATATATATATATATATATATTCCAAAGATGCTAAGTGGGACTTACTCAAAGCCACACATCTAGGAAGAGAGAAAACCTGAACTAGAGTCCACGCTTTAAAAAACAACAACAACAACAAAAAACCTCAAAAAACAAAACAAAAACTACCGCAGTTCAATAGCTCATGTTCAGTACAGAAGCCTAAGTCAAGCCTTGGGAATGGGTTGCCTGAAATCCTAAACTTCTTGATTCCTTTCTGGAACCAATTTAATTCTTCTACAAAGAGGCCACAAAAATACACAAGGACCCTCAAATGCCTATTTTGTTCCTTTTTAACATGGATTAAAATGTGCTTTGGGGAATACATGATGGCACCGTTAAAGAAGGATTTGGCTTTTTCAGTGCCTTTTAATAAGAGAAGAGTGAGCTTACAAACCAACTCTGTATTAACAGTTATTATTTAAAAAAAAACATTACCAAAGATCCAAGTAGCCAACAGGTTGGTGCTCACAGCAGCTCTGGCCTGCCCCCTTGTGCATACTTCATATTAGTGCGCTTTGTCAGGACAGGCTGGGGAGGGGGGCAGTGAAGGTCCCTTTCTTCCTCTCCTTTCACCTTTCTCCCTCTCCCCTCACATCATCTCATCCTTCCTTCTCTCCTTCCTCCACTCACGATCCAAAGGACAGAAAAAGCTCATGGACAGCTTGGATTTTTGTGTGACCGTGAAATCTCCCCACCCTCAGTTTTCAGCCGTTCATTCAAACGAGTATTTGTTGGAACAAAAAGCCCTGAATTCAGGGGTGAGGGCATGCGCAGTCCCTGACTTCATGGAGCTTCCAATCTAACCAGGAGAGCACACAGTGACAAGCAGTCGGTAGTATGACTGCCAGCCTGAAAGGACAAGGAGCAATTATCAGCAATCATCAAACTAGCAAGTAGCACCCCCTATATTAAAGAAAAGAATGAACTTTTTTTAAAAGATTTTATTTATTTATTTGAGAGAGAGAGAGAGTGCATGAGCACAAGCAGGGGGAGGAGCAGAGAGAGAGAGAAAGAGAGAAGCAGGCTTTTTGCTGAGCAGGGTGCCTAGTATGGGGCTCCATCCCAGGACCCCAGGATCATGACCTGGCCGGAAGGCAGCCACTTGGCCAACTGAGCCACCCAGGCACCCCCCCCCCAAAAAAAAAACGAATTCTTAAACACAGTTTTGTGGAGAGTTCTTTTTTCAATTAGGTAATGGGCAGCCTTTCAGGTGTTTGAGGATTGGTGCCATCCGGTAAATGAAGTCACACCACTCTTTTGTCTCTTCATCTTACTATCAAATATTCAGTTTCAGTCTCTGTCATAAGTTTCAGATTAACCTGTTATAGTTTTTCCCCTAAAACCTACCTTCAGCAAGTACAGACTCAGGTGTGACTTCGGTGAGTCCAGCTCCCTGGAGGACAGCTGAGGCTGGAGAAAGCATGTGCAATAAGTAATTGCCACCTGCCCCTGGGTGGCCTTTAGCCACAATATTTGATCCTGCCACCAGTTTCCTCGTCCCACAAAATCTTAGTGCCCACGTTGTGCCAGATACTGTGCTAGGGCCTGAGCATGAGGGAAAAACAAAACAAAGAACAAGAACCAACAGAAACTCCTGCCTCCCCTCAGAGAGCTCAGAGCTCTGTGACAAAGGGCCAGAAGCAAATAGATCATCACAATCTTGTGGGGTTTGCTTTTGAGGACCACTTTATGACAAGGACAGTGTGCACAATATGCTACCGAGAGATGGATGCATGATAGGTAGGATGATTTTGGCTACAAGTGACAGAAACACAGCTAAAAATGACTTCAATAAGAAGGCCATCCTTGGGGCACCTGAGTGGCTTAGTGGTTGAGCATCTGCCTTTGGCGCAGGTCATGATCCTGGGGTCTTGTGATTGAGTCCTGCATCAGGCTCCCCATGGGAAATCCGCTTCTCCCTCTGCCTATGCCTCTGCCTCCCTCTCTGTGTCTCTCATGAATAAACAGATAAAAATCTTTAAAAAAAAAAGGCCACCCTTGCCTCACAGGACAGGAAAGCCAGAGGTGTGCTCTGGAGCCGGTGAATCTGGTGGCTCATGAAGAGTGGATGTGTGCTTCCATTGTCCACGCCACCATTTGCAGAGTTTGGCAGTGCCTTCCCTTATTATCGACACAGTGCCATGGCCAGTGAGGAAGGGGCATTTCCTCTCAAGCTTCTATTTTACGAGTCCCCACCCAACCACAGACATCTTCTCTGGTCCCATTGCCCAGGATTGGGTCCCATTGCTGGGACATTGCCCCAGCAACTCAAGGCCTGGAGAGTTGACTCCAGCCAGCCACCCTCAGGTGCGTGTGTTTGAGAAACCTGAACACAACCAGGTTCAAAGAGCAATGGAAATGGGGAGATATGGCTGTTCTTAGACAATTTGCAGGCTCACCCAAATGTTATCAGTAGGAAGTAATATTATGGAAATTTTTCATTTTCTTTTTATTTTTCTATTTCCAAATTTCCAAAAGCAAGTATATAGTCTTTTTATAATTAGAAGGAAAGAAATGAGCAATACTTTGGGACAGTTGTTAGGAAAACACCCCTTTAGGAAGAACGGAGTAGGAACACGAGTAGCATCTGATAGAGTTCCTGCCCCAAATGAGCTTAGCATCTCCTTAGGACACACTAAACCATTTGTAAACAAGTATAAGGCTCTGCGCCCAATTTCAATGTGTGGGTTTGGGAGAGTTTCCCACACCAACAAGCAACACCAGCTGCGTGTCCTACAATTCAACTCAGTTCTCACGCTATCTCCCTGGAGATAGTGTCAGATCCCACCGATTAAGGGATCATTTCTACAAGTCTGTCCTGACCTTCAGATACCAGTCCCCGGCCTAGATGATCACCTGTGCTTCTGACCCTTTGGCTCTAGACTGGAGCCATGATCTGGTCCTCAGGTTCGATTGATTTGTTACAGTGGTTCACAGAACTCAGAGGAACATTTACTTATAGGTCACTGGTTTATTATAAAAGGATACAACTCAGGAATAGCCTCAGGGCTAGGCATACAGGAAAGGGTGCAGAGCTCCTATGCCCTCGGTATGCCATTGCCCCCAACACCTCCATGCCTTCATCTACTTGGAAGCTCTCCAAACCATGTCCTTGTGGGTTTTTATGGAGGCTTCATTATATGAGCCTGAATGATTAAATTATTAACCACTGGCAATAGATTCAACTTCCAGCCTCTTTCCCCCTTTTTTAAACTGGGGGGGGGGGGGGTGAGAGAGGAGGGGAAGGAGAGGAGTTAAAAGTTGCAACCCTCTAATCAGGTGGTTCAGCCCCCATCCTTAAGTGAGGTCCAAAAGTCATTTAATTAACATTAAAAATGACACCACCTTCCTCATTCTTATTGTAGGAAATTTCAAGATTTTTAGGAGCCCTGTGCCAAAAACTGGGGCTAGGACCAAATACATATTTCTTGTAAGTCACACTAACACAACACGAAGGCATATATTCACAACATATCTGGACTAAGTTTTTTTTCTACTACTGCAAATTAGATACCAGGACAGAATCAATTACGCTAATTCTGCCAAATAGACAGTAACTTTGTGAGAATTCAAGGAGGGTGAGGACGAATTGAGCTTCCATCTATAGGCAAAAAGCAACAGGCATTGACTTTTCAAGGAGGACTGTAAAAGGCTCATCTTCCTATTCTTAAAGAAACACCAAGAAGGACAACATCCGAACAAAAATACCGGTCTTCTGTGTGTGTGCGTGTGTGTGTGTGTGTGACTCCCTAAATATAAACAGAATATAATTTCAGTTCTAAATCATTACAACCTCAATTTGGAAGACAGTTGGAACAGGACACTAATTGGATATGCTGCACAGCAATTCCTGGAGAGGACTGTAAATAAAATGGGCCAACAGGTCAGTCTTAAAACACATTCTTGCCTTAGGTCCTTCCGCATTCACATTTATCTGTGTCAGAGGATCTGAGTGTCTGAGAAAGAGGAAGATCAAGGCATTGTTATTCTGATAACCTGTTTTCTTGAGTCCTGGACCTGTGGTTCTCTAAAGATGCTGTTAGAGGTGTTGGATGGAATGCACCGAGTCTCTGGAACGTGAGCTCCAGTCCACTTGGTAGGGTTCTCAGAAACCAGATAGGCACCAGATTTTATCATAAAGGAATACTGCCAAAGTGTGTTGTTTCATTCCCTGATCCACGCATTTAACTTCTTTGGAGGTACAGATTTCCCCCAGTATTAGGAAATTCACTTTAAGCCGCTTCACTTTCACTAATGTAGAATGGACCTACACTAGTAACTGAGTTTGCTAACAGAAAAATCCAAATAGGATTTTTGCTTTTATGAAATGGTAACTGCGTCTGCTTTAGGTCATTTCGGCTCACCAGTGGTTTCATAGGAACGCTCTTTCAGATGATAGGGGAAACCTGTATGCCTTCCTTTGACCTCGTGAGAATCTCTTACATTTGTATAACACTTGATGATTTCCAAGGGCATTTCCCCCTACTCTGCATAACCACTTGCAAGATAGTTGTCCCACTTATTGTACAAATGAGAAAAAAATAAGATTTAGAAAAAGAAAGTGACTTGTTCAAGGTCATGTGGCTTTGAGTGGCAGAGTTCATTTTTCTTAACCTTGGTCTTACTCATACAAGTTCCTCATTAACACAGTCTCCATACTCAGGCAGAGGAAGACTCAGTCAAAAATAGGCACTAGGTATTTCTACTATTGTGCTGAGAAGGGTTAGATTTTAGAAGTTCACATGGACTTTCTTTCTTCCTTTTCTTTTTTTTTCTTTCTCTTTTCCCATCTCTCCCATCCTTCTTCTCTATCTGTCTCTCTTTAAAAAGTGCATAGCTGCAGTATTTGGAATAAAAACAAATACATTAAACTAAGTTCTCTCTTCCACCCACACCCTCTATTGCCTTATCCATTTTTGGTTCAATTATAACCAACATATGGGAGACATGGACACCGCATTCTAAATGCCAAAACCACTTTCTACCACATAGGAGACTGTGGCATAGTTTGAAAAATTAAATGCATTAAAATTATATTGTTGACTACTTAAAATACCTCTCATCATTTATAAAACATCCTCCCCTTTGGTTTCTCACAGTTTTAGCTCAATAAGTATCCAGTGGAACAGAAGACTTACTTGCTTATCCTGATTTTTCCATATCATATTTCAAAAGTTTAAATTATTGGTGACCCTGCTTACTGAGAGACTCTCCTCCCCAGGCAAAGCATGGGAGAGAAGTGTGTTGAGAAGCTTCAGCTGTGATATGCATCTCTGTATGGGCGGTTGGCAGCATACATTCTTCTTGGCTGACATCACTAGCTGTGGATTATTGTGATGGTTGCTCCTTGACCCTGAACATAACAGTACACAACATGTAACCTATTTTTCGAGTGGTGTTTTGGAATGGGCTCAGCCTGGAGAAATGACCTTGAAAGATTATCTTGAAATGGCCAATTTGTTTAAAACTCCTGGCCCACCACTCAAAGGTGTTACGTGAGCTGAGAAAGACAAGCTGAGCAGTTCCTGTCCTCTTCCCCTTCCTTACCCAAACAAGTCAAGGTCAGGCAGAGCCACTTAGCAGTTTAATAATAACATGGAGAAGTTTTGCTTGTTCTCCTCATTGGGGAAGCACAGGGCATTTAATTTATATATCAACTCTGTTGGACTGGGTTGAGAATCCAATTCCCTGGGAAATAGCCTCCCCACCAGGCAATCTCTATGCCATCACTGGGAGAATGGGTAACAAATGTGTGGAGTTCTAGGTTACACTTGAAGTAATGGATTACAGGGAACATAATATAGTGGATGGGACTGAAGAAATAGGATGAAGTTTAAAAAGAAAAAAGGCAAATGAAACAGCTGTCTACATCTGGCAAGAACACGTACAACATAGAAGAAGGGGGCTTGTGAGAGATGGGGTGCGAGGGGCGGGATATGGGTCAAAGTACTCAATTTTTTAAGATTTATTTATTTTAGAGCAAGCAAGTAAGAGAAAACGGGAGTGGAGGGAGAGGCAGAGGGAGAAGAAGAGAGAGGAGCTCAAGCAGACTACCTGCTGGGTGCAGAGCCCGACTGGGGCTGGATCTCATGGCCCTGAGGTCATGACCTGAGCTGAAACCAAGAGCCAGACGCTTAATGGACTGAGCCACCCAGGCGCCCCCTTAATCAATCTACTAATTGCTCAATCAAGAGAGGACCAGATGACCCAGGATGAAGAGCCATGAACTGAGGACCTTAGCACTGACAGCCCAACTAGGAAAAGAGGGGAGATTAAAAAAAAAATGTATAAGAAAATATTGTTTTTCAAGGCAATTAAAACCACTGATGATCTCAACTCCTACTTCAATGGGTAGTGCTGTAATATTTTCCTTAGAGTCCGGGTCGTATCTTTGGGACTTCCTTTCATTTCTATCCAACAAAAACACTGCCATTTTGAAATAAGGAAATAAGTGTCCATGTTCCAATCACAGTAGAGGGTATCACAAACTTTTTAAGTGAACGATACTTTATGGGGACAGAATACTGTGTTTGAAGGAGGCTACCCAAAGCAGACATTCCCCAGACATCTCCTGCTCCAGCTTTAAAACCCAAGTAGATTTTTCATTCTACTCACAACAAATCGTCATTTGAACGTTAAAACACTCAAGACTTATGTCTTCAATTATTTTACTCTTCTCTCTCCTCTTCCTCCAACAGCCCTCCCCCCAAAACTCCTGAGTAAAACTGACAGACTAGCAACCCCCGAAACTCCTGAGTAAAACTGACAGACTAGCAAAATATCCACATCATTGCTGTGGTTTCTAGGAGCCATGACCTAACCCACTTTTACCACAGAGCTGAGAGAGGGGTAGATGGAACTCTGATCTAACTCAGGTTTGACCCATGGGCCCAGTCATTTCCATCTGGCCGAGGCTCAGTTTCTCACATGTAAGGTGGTAGGATTGGTTTGGCCTGGATGGCATGGGTTATGAAGTTGTTTACAAAACTTTAATAGTCTATAAGATTTCCAGCAGTCCATAATATTTCCTGCTCAGGCGGGGAGAATGTAATGATTTATGTCCCATTATACTGTTCTGTCCTTCTTAAATTGATCACATGGAATTCATTTGACCCATGGGATCAGATCCAGAGGTTTCCTTGAGAAAATGCTGGGTTCGTTTTTATACAGGCGCATAAGTGAAGATCTCATGCAAGGTAAGTTTATCATTTAAAAAAATAAGTAAATGAAATCAGTGAGCAAATTATCAGTGAAAGCTCTTAATTACCTCATGGTGGTGCCACATTTTAATGCTAAGAGAAAAGGTGTCAGTACATATATTTAGGACAACAAGATAAGTGTAGTCACCATAATAATGAGTTTGATAGCATGCTGATAGACATCTCGGTTTCCCCAGGTGGGAACTGGACTAGCTAAAGACGGTTGCAAAATACTACTACCTTACATAACTCCTTTCAGATAAATTCTAAAAGCTCTGCTTGGCTTTCCAGGATCCGACCCAAAAGCTTCCATTCTCACCTCTTCTCCTGTTATATCCTCGCAAACCCAGCCATACAGGTCTCCTCTCAGGTTCAAAACAGGCCTGCCCTTCCTAGGGCTCATAGCAGTGCTCACCCTGAACCTTCAGGCTGAACTCCCCAACCCTCCTCTCCATGCCCCCAACTTCCATGGTAAGGGTCATCTCAAAATCCATGCTGCCTCTACAGCCTTCCTCTGCAGACTTCCATCCTTTGTGCATTCAAAATATATGGTTTAATCTGTTCTTCTGCTTTGTAGCATAGCCCTGGATTCTTGTGCTTGTCCTCCTCTGGAAGAGGAGTTCCTTGAAAGGAAGGATTGGGATGATTTATATTGTAGTCCTTCCAGCGCCTTTGCCCAGAGTAGAAAATCCATAAATATTTGTTCACTCATTCAACAAATACTTATTGAATGCAGGCTATGTGGAGGGCACCAGTCTAGATGCTGAGAATATAGTAGAAAATTTTCTATTCTCATGGCATGTATGTATGTAGCCAGGGAATAGACAATAAGTACATGCATATGTGTTGAAGAAACAGATCTCTGTGTATGTATTGTACATATTTTTTGACTGTCAGATGGTAAGTGATAAATGACATGAATAAAGCAGGATAAGTGAAAAGAATATCACATTGAGTGGGAGTGGGGGGCTGCAGTACTCTTTTAGATAGGGTCTCAGGGAAAGTGTGCCTCTGAAGGTGACTTTTAAGTGTAGGCTTGAATGAAGTGAGGAAGTGAGCTTTGTAGATATCTGAGAGAATAACAAACCAGCAGGAACCATGAGTGCTAAGTCCCTGAGGTAGGGACATGCTAAATCATTGTTGAATAAAAGTATAAAATTATGTTATTAGTACATTTCATCAGCAATCTGGTTCTATGAAAGTGTGTTTATTTTTTCTGAGAGAGAGAGAACGAGAGAGAACGAGAGAGCAGTGGGCAAGGGGAGGGGCAGAAGGAGAGGGAGAAAGGGAATCTTAGGCAGGCTCCATACCCGGCACAGCCCATGCAGGGCTCAACTCAGGACCCTGAATGGACCTGAGCTGAAACCAAGGGTCAGACGCTTAACCAACTGAACCACCCAGGCACCACTGAAAGTGCCTTTTCTATCTTTGTTCAAAGCAGGACAAAAATTCCTGCTTGCCTTGTAAATGATATATTAAAGCCATGAATCTATACCTATACAACTCAAACAGCTTATATTCAGAAAATCTTAGACCAGAGTTTCTTGTATATCCTTTATGTCTCTGTGGACACCTCCCGTTAGCAGTACAATAAAAAACTGGATTAATTTCAATCTCCAGAATGAAACCCCAAAATGTGATTCTCTGTTATTCCTTTTATGCCCCTCTCAGGGAAAGCCTGGGTACCAAATAGTGTTAAATTCCTCCTTGAGAAGCGCCGAGAGACAAACAGAAATGACAGGGAGGAAATCCAGATGAGCAGTGACAAGCTGTTCATTTTACTTCACAGTCTGAGTGGTTTGAGCCCAAGAGTTTCTTGCACAGCTCTGTGCTGTAATGTCTGTGGCTGTTAATTTCAAAAGGAAGTAGTAGAGTGTCACTTCTTTGAAAACAAGATAGGAACAAAAATATTTTAGTTTCAGGCTATTTTTCACACACTAAAAATATCAAGTTGAATAAGAAATTTCACATCCATTGATTTTTCATCGTGAGTCAATCCTCAGTATGCTGAGTCCAAGGAACCAAAAATATGCTGGTTAGCTCAGATATGTGTTTGCACTCCGATGATGTGCAGGGCACTAGCCCAGACATTGTGGTTAGTGCAAAGAAGTATTAGACATGGCCTCTGATCTCAAGGTTTATAATCCCATTGGCTGGCCAACACATGACCACAGGTATATTAGACAGTGATAGTGGACACCATGCAATTAAAAATCAAATGGATGAAAACTTCTGCTTCCAGCCAAGAAGGAGTAACAAGGGCCAGATTTCCTCTTCCACCTGAAACAACAGCAAAAATCAATGACGCTGGTTTTTAAGACACTGGCTCTCAGACAACTAAAGACTGGGACTATGTGATCCCTGAGAGATAAGAAACTAACTCAGTGAGCCCGGTGATTGTTCCAGCCTATTGCCTGGAGAGAATTTCTAGACTATAGCACTATTATGGTGACCTTGAAGACACCAACAAAACTGACCCAAAATGAAACACATAGAAAAGAAAAATTGATTTTAAAAATGCAGAGAGCAAAAAAAAAATAAAAATAAATTAAAAATGCAGAGAGCATCAGTGAGATATGTGACAACTTCCAGCAGCCTAATCTTCCTGTAATTAAGGTACCCAAAGAAGAGGCAGAGCCAGAGGATACAAAAATATTTGGAGAAATAATGGCCAAAAACTTTCCAAACTCGACGAAGGCCATGAACCCACAGATCCAACTAGATCAATGAACGAAAACACGAGAAACGTGAACAAAACTACATCAAGACATATCCTAATCAAATTGCTTAGAATCAGTTATAAAATCTTAAAAATAGAGAAAAAAAATGTTAATTACAGAAGAACAAATATAAAGGTGTCACAGATTTCTTGTCAGAGAGTCCATAAATTGACCCAAATATGTACATACAACTGATAGTTGACAAAAATACAAAGGCAATTCAGTGGGGAAAAATCTTTTCAACAAATGGGGCTATAAAATTGTATATTCATATGGAAGAAAAAAAAAGAAGTTTGTACCTCACGCTATATACAAGAAATAACTCAAAATGGACTATCCATCTACATTGGAAACCCAAAACTATAAAACTTCTGAAGACAATAGGAGAAGATCATTCTGACCTCAGATCAAAGATTTCTTTCATACAACACCAAAACCACAATTCATAAAAAAACAAACTGATAAATTGAACTTGAAAAAAATTTAAAGTTCCAATCTTCAAAATAATAGTTGAGATTTTTAAAACTATCCATAGACTGTAAGATCATATTTGTGAAGCATGTATCTAATAAAGGACTTGTATTCAGAATGTATAAAGAACTCTCAAAACTCAATATTAGGGAAAAAAGCAACCCCTCCCCCCCGAAAGTGGGCAAAAGACCCAAATACTTCACCAAACAAGAAATTTGGATGACAAATAAGCACATAAAAAGATATTCAATGCAATTCATCATTAGGGAAATGCAAATTAATACCATAATCAGATACCCTATACACCTATTATAATGATTAAAATTTAAAATATTGATCACACCAGGTGTTGGCAAGGATGTAGAGGAACAAGAACTCATGCTAATGCTGGTGAAGTGTAAAATGGTACAGCCACTCTGGAAAATGGTTTGGCAATTTCTTAAAAAGTTAAGTATACACTTACCAGTGATCTAGCCATACCATCCCTAGAGAACTACCAAAGAGAAAATAAAGCATACATCCATACAAACACTTGCACGTGAATGTTCCCAGCGCTTTATTGATTAAAACCCCAAGCTAGGGATCCCTGGGTGGCGCAGTGGTTTGGCGCCTGCCTTTGGCCCAGGGCGCGATCCTGGAGACCTGGGATCGAATCCCACGTCGGGCTCCCGGTGCATGGAGCCTGCTTCTCCCTCTGCCTGTGTCTCTGCCTCTCTCTCTCTCTCTCAGTGACTATCATAAATAAATAAAAATTAAAAAAAAAAAAAAAAAAAAAAAAAAAAAAAAAAAAAAAACCCAAGCTAACAATAACCCAAATGGGCATCAATAGGTGACTGGATGAACAGATTTTACTATTTCTATACAATGGAACACTACTCATAAAAAAAAAAAAAAGAGCAATTGATACAACAAATGGATGAATTTCAAAATGATTAAGCTGAGTGAAAGAAGCCAGACTCCAAAAGGTACATACTGTATGATTCCACTTACATAAATTACTAGAAAATGCAAATCAATGTACAGTGACAGAAAACAGATCAGTGGTTGCCTGTGTTAGGGTTTCAGAGATGTGTGTGAAGAGTTTACAGAGGGTGAGAGGAAAGTTTCTGAGGTGATGGATATATGTTCATTATCTTGATTGTGGTGATGGTTTCACAAGCATATACCTATGGAAAAATTTATCAAATTGTACAATCTAAATATGTACAGTTTATTGTATATCAATCATACCTCAATAAAGATGGGTTTTTGTTTTTTAATCAAATGAATGATCCAGATGATGACCTTCAGAAAGGGTCAGAAAGGGAGAAAATGCTAAGAACGAGAGTGAATGGGGAAGGTCTTCTTTGGAGATGGTACCTTATAGTGTAGGTGAGATTTGTATGGGCAGGAGGAGTGAAGGAGTACCAGGTGGGGAGCACAGCAGAAGCAAAGATGGGGGAAAGGAATTAATGAATATTTTTCATTGTCTCTTTAAGGGACTCCAGTGAGGATATAATGTATGTGCCCACATAGAAGATGAAGCCTAAATCTACATTTTGTGGTGATTTCTACTCCAAATATGATTGTTCTTTCTTCTGTTTTGGTTATCTATTGCTGTGTAACAAACCACCACCCCAAAACTTAATGCCTTAGCACATATGTTTCTTATTGCTCATGATTCTGTGGGTTGAGTGGGTGATTCTTCTGCCATGTGTGGTGTGAGCTGGAACATCCAAGATAACTCCTTCACCTGGCAAGGGGTTCAGGTAGGGCTGGCTACTGCAACACTTTCACAGCATGGTAGCTGAGTTCTGAGAGGGAGCATGTCAAGAACAGGAGAGTCAAGAAAGCCAGGTAGAAACAGCAAGGCTGCTTATGATCTAGATTCAGAAGTCATGTGGGTTTTTTTGGTCAAAGCAGCTCTCAGGCCCAGGCCAGACTCAAGGAGAGGATAAATAGATCCAACGTCTCAGTGGGAAGAATGCTAAGGAACTCCTTGTCATCTTTAATCCTACTGCACTCTCCCTGCCCTGACACTCAACAATGTGCTACTTATACATAGGGTTACAAGTACCCCATACATCTTACATGATACCTCATTCACTTGGCTTCCTCCCCCCAAAATTTTAAATGGATCTTTTTTAAAATTTAAATTCAAGTTAGTTAACATACAGTGCAGTATTGGTTTCCTGAGTAGAATTTAGTGATTCATCACTTAAATAAAACACCCAGTGCTCATCACAAGTGCCCTCCTTAATGCTCATCACCCTAAATGAAAAGCTTTTGAATGAGTTGTTAAATATTCAGTAGATAAAATACTCACCATGTGAATGTAGTGGAAATATCCCCATTTTGCAGATCACAGGCCAAAATCATCAAGTTGACACACTTTATATATTTTAGGGAGGAAATTTAGCTCACTTTTGGCAATTCCATTTTAGAAGCTTATCATTGGAGCCTTTGGAATGAAGAGCACTACCCCAGGTGAAATATAGTTGGTTTTGTGTTTGTAGAAGTCACATTTGAAGGCTCTTTCTAGAATTTAAAGGCTGTAGTTCGGCCATTGAAAGAACAGAAAAAACCCATTGATTATTAGATTGACAGGCACATTAACCCTGAGCATTGGAGTTGATCCAAACAACCCCAAAGACAAGGCTTCCATACCATTCTGAGAAATAATCTTTTTTTTTCTGAGAAATAATCTTAATGGGAGAAAATCAGTTAATAATTTTGAAGGTAAATTGTACCCAGAATGTTAAAGAGCAAAGTACTTTACAGCAAGGCATCCCTGTTCCCACAACTGTTAGTGAGATGCCACTTTTAGGGACGGTAGTTCATCACCTGATAATATGGCCCCATTAACCCCCTGAGGACTAAACTTGGTGCTTAAGCAAGAAGCATTTTGCCTCAACACAGCTGGCTTAATTTGCCCAGCATGGTAGTGTACTGTACCATAGAGGGAGGAGCTGAATTCATTTTAAAATCTCAGCCCATTAGAGAGAATTAGGCCATGATGCGCTAGTGAGAGACACTTGGGATGTTTACTCTTTTCATTAATGTTTTTCTTCTTAAATATTTAATGCTTAGGGATTTTTATTTAAATGTATCATACAAAAATGCAATGGCTGATGTGGCAGGACTCTTCATTGCATTATATGAGGTCTTGGTACTACTTTAAAAATTTATCCTGTGAATCCAGAGAGGTCTCGTGGACAGGGCACAAGAGTTATAACCCCAATTTTGACATCATCTTCTACAGCCCTGGGCAAGTCACTCATCTCTTGTCTATGTTTCAATATCTATAAAACAAGCATCATAATTTACTGGGCCCCACCAGAATACAACGAAGTATAACTAATTAGTATTTACAATCTGGTTTGATGAAAGGCATTAAATGTTATTGTTGTTGTATTACTATGTAAATGATTGTTAACTTTGACATCAGAAGCAACTGGTTTGTGACAGTAAAGCTTTCTGATGAAATCTGATCTTGCAAGAACACAACATACTTCTCGCCAGTAGATTTCCTTCTTCAAAATAATTAAATACACTGTATTCAGTATAAAGTCGATGAAGCATTACTGTGCACAAGAAGACATAGGATGTGATTAATTATACATTCCAATGTTTAGGGACAGACACATAAAATACAACAAAGGGTAATGAAGGGGCAGTGGGGTAAGGGGGCAGCAGAGCGGATTGGAAACAGCACACAAAAAAACCCTTCCTGAGTGTAGACTGGTGTCATCATCCAGGCTCCTTCCAGGAATGCCGTGGTGATCAGAAGGGTCATTTTGGTGCCTCTCTTCAGCTCCATTCTGTCACAACTTTACTATTTTGCACCAAGGACTGACAACTGAGCCTTGTCCGACTGGCTTATAACAAATGCAGCTCTAAGTGAATGGGGCATAATCTAAAGAGCTAAAATCCTACCTAGTTGCCAATAAACCTGTGGTTAGAACGATTTACTCAGCAATCTCTACTCTCACTTAGGAATAGAAAATTAGTGAGGCAAATAGGAAGAGAAATCAGACAGGGTGACTTTTAATCACTTTCAAGGAAGCTGATGGTAAGACATTAAAACAAATAGGTAGATTTTAGTCTGTTTACAAGGGTAGTGATGAATGGAGTTGAAAATTAAACGGAACCACTGGGAAACTAAGAAATTGAAAATTTCAAAGAGTACTTGCAACTAACATGACTGTCCACTATGGGAAATTACCAATTAAGGAAAAAATGGCACTTTCTAGACTTAAAAGAAAAGAAGCATGAACACAACAGCCAATGTGTGCAAAATGACTGAAATCTGGGGGAGCATTGCAGAAGCAAGCACCTAGGCAGAAGAGAAAGTATATTTACAGTTCAGAAGAGACAGAAAAGAGAAAGGATTATATATTTTAGACACACCAGCATTTCTTTGTTCATTCCTGCAACTGATATTTTTGGTGCTTTTCATACACCCATACATGGGTCATCCTTGCTTCATCTAGCTTAGCCTAAAGGAGAAATGGATGTGGGGAAAAAATAACTGTGTGGTGCATGCTGTTGTAATAGAGGTGTGAAGCTCATTAAAGAAAGTGGCTGGGTCTGCCCAGATAGGGACAAGAAAATTTCCCAGTTAATATTATATTTGATCTGGGTCTTGATAGATAAATTTAGAAAGTTACTAGATCGGGAAAAAAATAGGCATTTGAAGGAAAAGGGATAGCACATGGAAAAGCACTGTATCTTTGAGCTATTGCCACGATGAACACTGCAAACAAGGCTTCCCAAAACATAGTGATTAAAAACAAAACCATTTATTATGTTTTCATGAGTCTACAAATCAGTGGAGCCATTCTGCTGATATGAGTGTGGCTTGGCTGATCTTGGCTGGGCTGGCTCACAGTTCTGAGGTGACCTGACACATCAGCTGAGGGTTGGACGGCAGAGTTGGCCTTTGCTGAGATGACTCAGCACCACTCAGCTTGGCCTCTCATTATACACCAGGCTAGCCCAGACTTGTTCTAATCACAGAGACAGAGATCCAAGCGGCAGCTGGAATACACAAAGCAGCTCTATAGGCCGAGGCTTAGCATGGCACACATGGATTTCAGATATATCCCACCAGCCGGCACATGTCATGAGGCCAGTCCAGAGTCAAGGAGTGAAGAAATGACTCCATCTCTTCATGAGAAGCTACAAAGTCACATTTTATACAAAGAGGAGTAAAACATTGTTGTCATTAGTCTAAGACGGTTATACAAAGATGTAGAAGAATGTAGCATATTCAGGAAAAATCCAGGATTTAGGTCTGGCTTGCTCATAAAGTGCAAGTTGCAAGTAGAGAATGAGATGAACAGAAGATAAAGCTGTAAACTGGAGCTGGGTCATGAAAGGACTTCATTTGGAAGTAACCCACATTTAGAAATTTGAAGTTTTTTTTTTAAGTCAGTTGGAAAGTTATTATGCAATGGATGCAATTACATCTGTATTTTAGAAAAAATATAATGCACAATATCCTGGAGGAGAGGAAGGAGGTAGAAAACTAGTTAAGATGCTACTATGGCAATTTAGTGGAGAACTGATTAGAATTTGTACAAGGGAAAGAGGAATCAAGAAGAAAAAGAGGTGGCAAATTTGGAAAAATATTGGGACAATTGATAGATTGAGTGTGTGGAAATAACCACTTTTTATCTCTTCTCCTTTTCCATGATAGTAATCCCCCTAATTTTTGCAAGCATATGCTGATTCAGAATAAAGACTACACTCCCAGCTTCCCTTGCAGCTAAAGGAGACCACATGAGTACTTCCTGGCCATGAGATGTAAACAGGTGCATCCTGTAGCAGTCTCCTGGATCTTCACTAAAAGATAGTTGAGGCATGCCCTTTGCCTACCTCTTTCCTTTCTCTATGCAATTGCCTGGAATGCAGACATCCATTTTGGGGCTGGGAGAATAAACACTACACCTTGGGGATGGCAGAGGTGTGAGCTAAAAGGAACATGGGATCCTAAAGAATTCATAGACTGAAGCCACCATAGCAGCTCTGGTGGCCTGTCAATGCCCTGGTATCTTCAATGAAAGAGAAATAAGCCACTATCACATTTAGGCCTCTGTTATTTAGGGTCTCTGTTACATATAACTGAACCTAATCTAGACTGATACAAATGTGGAAAGGATTAAGATTTGTTTGGATCATGAAGTTATTAGGCCAGGAGGAAGAGCAAGTCTCCAAGGGAAGTTCAAGAGCTGATACATTTATAATGCCTTGAGAAACACACACACACACATACACACACACACACAGACATGAAGATTTTTACCTCTGGGGGAAGAACTGTAGGAGGAGAGCCTAGGGGAGGATACTAAAAGCCTTATACTAAAACATTTGGTGTCTTTCAAATGTATTTTGTACCATTTGCTTGTTTTACCTAAGCATAAATAAATACTAATACTTCACAAACACTTCCCAAAAATAAAAGAGGAGAGAATCTTTCTAGCTCATTTTATGAGGACAGTATTATTCTGATACCAAAACAAGATAAAGACATCACAAGAACACTACACCAATATTTCTAGTAAATATAAATGCAAAAATTCTCAACAAAATGCTAGCAAACTAAATTCAGTAACACATAGGACCGTGATTAAGTGGGATTTATTCCCATGAAATAAGCTTGATTTAACATAAGAAAATTGGTGGTATAATACACCATTTTAACAGAATAAAAGACAAAAATTATGGGTTCACCTCAATCAGCACAGAAAAATCATTTGACAAAATTCAACAATGTTTCATGATGAAAACACTAAAAAAAACTTCTTCAACCTGATAAAAAGGCATCTGTGAAATACCCACAGTTAACACTGTACTTATTGGTGAAACACTGGCTGCTTTGTCACTAAAATCACTAACAGAGCAAGAATGTGTGTCCTCATCAATTTGGTTTAATATTATACTGGAGGTTCTAGCAAGGGCAATTAGACAAGAAAATAAAATAAAAGCATCCAGACTGAAAAGGAAGAAGGAAAACTCTCTATTCTCAGATGACATAACTTTTTACATAGAAAATACTAAGGAACCCACCAAAAAAACTATAAAAATGAGTAAGTTCTACAAGGTTGCAAGAGACAAAGATCAATTACAAAAATCAATTGCATGCACCAACAATAAATGATCTGAAAATGAAATTAAGAAAAAATTCCATTTACAAAAGCCTCAAAAAGAGTAAAATATTTATGGGGCACCTGGCTGGCTCAATCAGTAGAGCATGCAACTCTTGATCTTGGGGTCATGAGTTTGAGCCCCATGTTGAGGGTAGAGTTCACTTAAAGAAAAAAAAAAGGATAAAATATTTAGGAATTATTCAACAAAGGAAGGGTAAGACTTGCATACTGAAACAATTCTGCACAAGAAAATAGGAAATTATTTTTCCATTGGAAATATATGGAAAATATATGTTTAAATATTGGAAATGTTTATATATTGGAAAACATAATTTTATTAAGATTGAGATTTTCTCCCAGCTGATCTGCAGATTCAGTGCAATCTCTATCAAAATCACAGCTGCATGTGTTGCAGAAATTCACAAATTCATCCTGAAATTCATGTGAAACTGCAAAGAACCCAGAAAAGCCAAAACAATCTGGGGGGGGAGAGGATGGAAAACACACTTTTCCATTTCATTTTTTATTTTTTTAATTTTTAATTTTTATTTTTTTTAATTTTTATTTATTTATGATAGTCACACACACACACACACACACACACACACAGAGGCAGAGACATAGGCAGAGGGAGAAGCAGGCTCCATGCACTGGGAGCCCGACATGGGATTCGATCCCAGGTCTCCAGGATCACGCCCTGGGCCAAAGGCAGGCGCCAAACCGCTGCGCCACCCAGGGATCCCTCATTTCAGTTTTTAAAAAAGGTTTTATTTATTTATGAGAGACACGGAGAGAGAAAGAGGCAGAGATATAGGCAGAGGGAGAAGCAGGCTCTATGCAGGGAGCCTGATGCGGGACTCAATCCCGGGACCCCGGGACCACGACCTGAGACAAAGACAGACACTCAACCCCTGAGCCACCCAGGCGTCCCACACTTTTCCATTTCAAAACTTAATACAAGGCTCCAGTAATCAAGATAGTGTGTTATTGGCATAAAGATCAGATAAAGATCGATAGAATAGAATTGAGAGTTCATAAATTAGCCTTTACATATATGGTCAACTGAATTTAAGTTTGTCAAGGCAATCCAACAGGTAAAGAATAGTCTTTTCCACAAATGATAATGGTACAACTGGATATCCACATGCAAAAGAATGTGACAAGAAAGTTAAATAAGAGGTATCCTACCTCATACTATATACAAAATTATACATCTATCATACACAATGTTACCATATATACAAGTTAACTCTGAAATCAAAATGTAAAAACCAAAATAGTTAAACTTAGATGAGAACATAAGAGTAAATCTTTATTTTCTTGAATTTGGCAGTGGTTTCTTGATATGACACCAAAAGCACAAGAAACAAAAGAAAAGATAGATAAATTGGGCTTGATCAAAGTGAAAACTTTTTTGCTTCAAAGGATATCATCCAGAAAGTTAAAAGACAACACACAAAATAGGAAAAAATATTTATAAATCATAAGAGTTAAAAGATTTGTATTTAGAATATATAAAGATCTCTTACAACTCAACAATAAAAAAAACAAATTCGGTCAAAAAATGGGCAAAGAATTTTAATAGACATTTCTTCAAAGAAGATATATAAATGGCCAATAAGCATGTGGAAAGATGTGCAACACCGTTGGTCATTAGGAAAATGCAAATGAGAAATTCAATGAGATACCACTTCACACCTAAAAAATACTCACAGACAACAGCAAATGTTGATGAGGATGTGAAGAAACTGGAAGGCTCAAGACACTCTTAGTAGGAATGTTAAATATTGCAGCTGCTTTGGAAACAGTTTGACAGTTCCTTAAAAAGTTAAATCTAGAATTAATGTATGACCATACAATTCCATTCTTAGGTTTTTACCGCCAAAAACTGAAAACAAATATTCACACAAAAACTTTTACACAAATGTTCATACCAACATTATTCATAGTGGCTAAACAGTGGAAACAGGGCAAATTGCCCATCAGCTAATGAATGGATAACAAAATGTAGTATATCCATACAATGGAATATTATTCCACCATGAGAACAAATGCGATTCTGATACATGCTATAATATGGATGAACTTTGTAAACATTATGCTACATGAAAGCAGCCAGACACAAAAGGCCATATATTGGGTGATTTTATTTATATAAATGTTCAGAATAGGCAAATCACAGACACAGTGGATTGGGTGCCAGAAGCTAGGGGGGAAGCAGTAAATGGGGAGTGACTATTAATAGGTTTGGTGTCTCAGAATCAGCCATTTCTCCAGTGAGTCCTGGCTTCTTGCACTTGAGGGGTATTTAGAAGCCAAAATTTCAGTGCTAGGTGTGCTCATTCCTACCGGGATGGTGTCACTCCTGGACGCTGTCTGTTAAAGAGATAGGGAACTTATATATCATACACATATGTTTGCATCTGTATTTATTTCAGTATCTACCTATATTGAAAAATTTGAAGTCATATGGATACCTCCAATTCTAATCCCTCATTAGAGGAGAGTTCTCTCCCTTCTTAGATCCCATTAACTCCCTTTTCTGACAGTGAGAATCAGCTCCCATTGTCCTTAATATATTTACTTACTTGATCAATACACTATAAGCAATCAATATCCTAGTACCACTGCAGCCCACCCCTGCATGGATGCCCTCCTTTACATTAATAGCACGACAAGGCCGTCCACCCTTTCCACCTGGATATTTTATTCACCTGCCTTGGACTCTGGTAACCTACGCTGGTCCCTGCTTTGCAGGGCTGCCCTCCTGCCCTCACCATGGGCTCTGACTTCCATCTCAGGCTTCCCCATTTTGGGAGTGCCCTCCTCAACCTTGCCTGGGCTCCAACAGCCTGCACAATCTGCCTGCCTCACTCAGCTGGGGCTCTACTTCCTCCAAAAGGTAGCCCTCCCTGGCATATATCCTCCTTACCCTGGGGGCTCCAATACTGTGCTCCTGGCCATCATAGCTGTCCCCAGGTAAGCCCAGATGCCCACTGTACTCTGCCCTAAAGGCTTTACAACCAAATTTTTCAAGAAGGGAAGTGGATGAAAAAGAGGAAAACAAAGAGCCACTTGTGATTTTTAAGAGGTATTTCAAAAGCAATCTCACCAACATCTCTTTTCTTTGTGAACTAGTTTCTGAGTTGCCTCCTGAGAGTGAGAGATGGAGTTTGAGGCTAGAAGCAAGAAGAATATTTAAAATAACCATTATGGTGGTGCCTGGGTGGCTCAGTTGGTTAAGTGTGTCAGACTATGGATTTTGGCTCAGGTCATGATTTCAGGGCCATGAGATCCTGTGTCAGGCTCGACACTCAGTGGAGAGTCTGCTTAAGATTCTCTGCCTCTGCCCCTCCTCCTGCTCATGCTCTATAAATAAATAAGTAAATAAATAAACAAACAAATCCTTTCAATAAAATAACCATTATGGCAGAAATGAGAATAGTAAAAATAATAGTAATGGCTACCTGTCATTCATTAAACAATTACTGTGTGCTGGGCACTTTAATTTAATTTGATCCTCACAACAACCTTGTGAGTTAGATATTAATTATTATCTACATTTTTCAGAAGAAGAACCTGATGTTTAAGAAGGTAAAACATCTCTTTCAAAGTCACTCAACTCTTATGGGCAAAGTGAAATCCAAATTTAGATCTGAATTCAAAGCATGAGCTGTTCAATTGACAGACAATGAACCATCCCAGGATCAGAAGGACTCACTGGTGGGATTGAAATACTCTCCACATAGCACTTGTGCCACCATCATTCCACATCACATTGTCCTTTTTGTTTCAATTTCTCAATCATACAAACAGCACTGTCAAAATGCACTATGGTTTTAACATTAAAAACCTAGTTTGTTAAATATAAACTTTAGGAATTTTTTAAAAAGATTTTATTTATTTCTTTGAGATAGAGACCGGGGGAGGAGCATAGGGAGAGGGACAAGAAGACACCATGCTGAGCACAGAGCCCACCCAACACAGGGCTGGATGCGGGGCTTGATCCCAGGACCTAGGATCAACTTAGGATCATGACCTAAGTTGAAATCAAGAGTCGGTTGCTTAACTGACTAAGCCATCCAGGCTCCCCTTTAAGGAAACTCACTAATAATTGCTTCTCCAACCTGACTTCTAAACATTAGTTAAGAAATAAGGGTCAGCTTATGGATGCTAAAATTTTCTCTTTACTACTAAATAGCTTCTATTGTGGAGTGCAGAATAGAGCAGCAGGTAGATGAACTTCCTGAAGTTGGAAGGCAATTTCACCCACCCTGTCACTGGCAGCACTTGACCTTGGCCTGGCCGGCCAGAGGGGAAAGAAGCAACCCCTTTGAAACTCTGGTGTAGAAGAGTACAGGGAGCAGAGATGCCTAAAGCACAGAAGAGGAGCTACCAGGGCCCTGTTTCTGCTCCAAATACACCAAGCTGAGAAATGGCCACTTCTGCTAATGGATTTTCAGGGCCATGGTGTATTTCCCCAAAAAATAAATATTTAAATAATCCACAGGTTTTTGACATTTTGTCTCCTCCTTTCCTTTTTTTTTTTTTTTTTTAAAGATTTATTTACTTACTCAGAGAGAGAGAGAAAAAGGCAGAGACACAGGCAGAAGGAGAAGCAGGCTCCATGCAGGGAGCCCGATGTGGGACTCGATCCCGGGTCTCCAGGATCACACCCCAGGTTGCAGGAGGCGCCAAACTGCTGCGCCACCAGGGCTGCCCCATGTTTCCTCCTTTCCTTATCCTCTTTCTCCCCCTACCTCTTTCTCCCTCCCTTCCTCCTTCACCTTTAATAAATATATGAGCAGCTTCAAAAACAAAAATGCCCAGAGCTTCCTGACCAAGCTGAACACCCTCAGCAGCCTGGGCATCTGCTGGGACATCTGCTGCAGGGGATTCAACAGTGAGTGATCTTGAAGCCCAGAGAGCATAAGACACCAGGAGGTTCTCAAGACCAGAATTTGCTGTGAGACCTCAGAATGAAGTGAGTGGGAGTGAGAACCAGGAAGATGAACAGAAGGGGGAAAACTAGGTTTACTGAGAATCAGCTAAGTGGGGTGTTCTGTGCGTTCAGTCCCAGGGCTGTAACCCATATTACAGTCCCGAAACAGAGGTGATGTTACCCCTCTTTCACAGGTAAGGGATATGGGGCTCAGAAATACAGTCATTTGCTGTCATTCGACTAGCTAAGGGGCAGAGATCCTATTTAAACCCAGATCTCTCAGATTCCAAAACCTGTGTTTTATTTGCCTATTACATCAGCTACCACCAAGGATGTGAGAAAACTGGAAAATGGGAAGTTGCAGAGAAAAGGGAAGGATTATGCTCAAGCCTGCCATGCTGGACCAGTTTCCATTCAAGGGTGTGGCCATGGAGGGTGGCACAATGAAATGGCATAGAGGACAAGGTCTATCCAAAGATAGAGAGGGTCAGGAGACTGTGGCGCTCATGTTGAATGGACCATCAGCCTAGACACTGAGTTCATCCAGAAGGCTTGTCTGAAGAGAAGCAAAGAAAGAAGGTTAGATAGAAACTGAGTGGAAGTTGGGGACAAAACCATTATAGCTCAGTGATATGCTAGCCACGGAAATATTGCACATGCAAAATCCCAACGTAACTGCAGAGATCTGTTTTTATCCTTTTCCTGTTTCTCTTTTTTTGGTGGTAGGGGGGTGGCTTCTCGCAGGAGGGGGTTTAAAGTTCTTGTTTAAATATCTAAAGAGAGGAATCCATCCGAAATCTTGAAATATGTCTAAGCATGCCCATCTGTAGCTGCTACTGGGGACTGAGTGGTGTCTGAGGCAATCACAGACCAGCAATGTATCGAGAAGTGGTTCTTCAAAAAGCTCATGAGAAGGCAAAAAAGAGAGAGAGTAATAATCGCTGTTCCTTAAGAACATGATGGTGTGAGAGAAAAGTGTTCATCTGTCTTGGCCTGTGGGGATCAAATTGGGGGAACGTGGGGTAGCATGTAGTCTCCAGCTTAGTGTCAGTGCAAGTTTGCTCAAGTTACTAAAAACAATTTGCCGTATTTTTCTCTGCAAAGGATATGATGTAGTTTCACAGGAGCATCTTCCTATATACTTCACCGCAGAGGAATGAAACAGTTCCGAAGGATTATTTAAACTATTTTTCTAGCAAAGGAAAAAAAAAAACAATTTCTAAGTTTTTATATTACAAGGGATTTTTTGAAAGATGGGTTTTAAGAATGGAGACAATTCTACTTTTAATAGGTGGAAACTGGCAGGGGGGGATCTTCGTGTCTCCCCAGTGATGCCGATGCCACAGCCACGTCGTTGTAATACTGGGGAGATGATGAAGGAGGAAGTAGAATAAAGCATTAGGATTTAAAAATTTTTAAAAAATAGATGGAAACTGAGAGCTTAATCCTTTGTTAGAGTAACAAAGTAACCAATATTTATGGTTACTGGTTAAGTGGGTGATTTGGGGCTCCAATATTAAAATAATTCATTGTCTCGAGATTTTTATTTCATTGCTTTCCATAGGACTTAAGAGCTACTAGAGATTTTGTACAGCTGGCTGATTACTAGGTATGGAGATTATGGAGCTCTTTTGCTGCTGTCTCCTGTGTGTCTTCTGATCAGTTTGCTATTTATTACGATTTTTGCAGGCAAGTGGCTGTGAGGAAGCAAAGGGGGTAATTCCAGTATCTTGAATGGAGTTTGGGGTGCTTCTGGGTTCTACAGGCAGATAGACCTGGGGCTCGATCCTAGTCCAGGACCTCTTTTTTACCAGCTGGGAGACTTTGGGCAGTATGCTTTATCTTTCATCATCGGTTACTTTTTCTGGAAGAGGATAAAATAACTCTTAAAAGATGGATAAAGGGGGGCATCCCTGGGTGGCTCAACGGTTTAGCGCCTGCCTTCGGTCCAGGGCATGATCCTTTGAGACCCGGGATGGAGTCCCACATCGGGCTCCCTGCATAGAGCCTGCTTCTCCCTCTGCCTGAGTCTCTGCCTCTCTCTCTCTCTCTCTCTCTCTCTCTCTTTATGTCTATATGAATAAATAAATAAAATGTTTAAAAATAAAGATGGATAAAGGGTGTTATATATTACTTCGTTTTCTCAAGTATTTTCATATACATTATCTAATCTGAACCATTAATCTTTATTTTACCTTCAGTGTGGTTAATCAATAATTAGTTCTCCTGGTCTGTCAAATAAACAGTCCTGATTTGGAGTTCACCATCAGAAATGTTGGGCACGGGAATTTTTAAAAATCATTATTTACATAGTTTTGCTTTAAAATTAGTTCCTGTAAGAGGGACAGTATGGTACTTAGCCAGAATCTACCAAACCGTTGATAAAATGTTATACTTGTATGTAGCAGATCTGGATTTCTGGAATTAGAAATATTGAAAATGCATGTAGGCAGTTTCTACCCATTATGGACTGTAAACCATAACCTGAATAAATGAATATCTGCAGCTGCATCACGTAACCTTTTAACACTGCTCTACAAATAGCTATCCATTCTTCAGAAGGTACAATGGGGCCAGGCAAGCAGAAAAGGAGGACTGATGGAGTTTATAGTTTGTAAGCGAAGCCTTGCTAAAACAAAACAACTAGTACATTTGAAGGTATTGCTGGATCAGCTACTTTTCTAAACAGAGCAATATAAGGAACAATGTCATTTAGGATGCTTGGGCTGAAATAATGAGACTGAAAAATAGTCTAATATATTTCTAATAAATAAGAAAAATATGTTGTCACTTAAGAAGTACAGTGTTGGGTTGTTCCAGGGCTTGCTAATTCAGCAGCTCAACAACAAAAGCTTGGCTTCCTTTCAGTTCTGCCTTCTTAAATTGGTGTCCCTCATGCTCACAAGATGGCTGCCACAGATCCAGGTATCACATGTCATATGATGCCATGAAGTGGGAAAAAGGGTTGTTTTCTTCCCTTGCAAATCCTTAGCAGCAGCAGCAGCAGCACATAAACAATTTCCCAGTAAACTTCTCATCTCTTACTGGGTGGAATGGCCTTGTGTGCCCCATTTCTAACCTAACTAGGAGATGTAATCATTCTGTTGTGCATAAACCAGTCAAGATTTATGTTCTAGGGCTGAGGAGGAGCTCTACCTCTCTTCATATGCATGGCTGCCAGATACCTCAGTAAAATTGGGGTTCTGTTAGCAAGCAAGAGAGAGAATGGTCAATAGGTAGGCCCTTAATAGTAACTGGCCAGCCCAGGGTCAGAGACTCAAAGGCCAAGTCCCACCCCTGAGTCCCATCTCTCTGTTGTCATCTCATCCTCCCCAGATGTGGCTAATCCCACAGCCACAGGTCTAGTCTCTGAATTGTGCTGTAGCCTCCTGTAGGTATGCCTCCCTTCCCAGCCTGCCTGTCCTTATCTCACCTGCACATCGGCCCAGGAAGAGAACCTCAGACCAGACACTGCTCTGCTGATCATTGACTGTTATCAATGGTTTCCCTCTCACTTTTTCTGGAAGTCTAGGGATGGGAGGCCATGTCCCAGGGTTGACTGGGTCTAGAGTGGGGACAGGAGGAGGAATAAGGAAGCCAGGCCACATGAATGCCTTCCCCTATTTCAGCCAGACTGTTCTATACTTTGTATATTAGACCTTCCTGTTAGATTCTTTTGAAAAAAGAAGTTCCACTCCTTGTAGAAAGTCCAAAAAGCAATAGGCTCAACGATCTGTCCAGTGGTCTGTCAGGAACCTTAGAGTTAAGTTAACTTAACTGAACTGTAATTCTACACTTCAGTTAAGAAAATGGAATGGCTTCCAGACCCCTCTTTTCAGCTCTTTGTTGATGGGTTTTATAAACATCTGTTACCTTGTTTCTGATGTCAAGTGCCGCCTGGGCCATTTTGTTCCTCAGTGCTATATACAGTTCATCTACAGTTGTCCCCAGGGACCAAGGTCTCAGCCACTCTTCATTACTAATTCCATACTTAGTGATAAGCTTCATCGATATTCAAAGGTTGTCCACAGGGTACAAATTCTTTTGAGCTCATCTCTATGCCAGAAGTTCTCAAAGTGTGGTCAAGAGGCTCCAGTGGTTCCTCATAAAAGCATCCAGGGGGCCTGTAAGTCATGCTATATTGACAATACTAGGCATCGTTTTCCTCTTACTCTTATTCTCTCACACTGCTGAGAGTGGGGTTTTCCAGAGGCCACATGATATGAGAGAGAGCAACAGATTGAATTTGCAGAAGCAGAGCTGAGAATCCAGCTGTCTTCTATGAAGCCAGACATGAAAGAGATTTGCAAAAATGTAAAATAATACCACATTTCTCACTAAATTTTTGTTTTGAAAAGTATAGCTATTATAAAAATACATTGTGTCCGATATAACATGTCATCATTTAATTGTTTCTTTAAATGAGTTTACAATCAATGTTTAAATGTTTTCTCCATTTTAATTTCTTAGATGATAAACATTGAAGATATAACTCACATAGATGAGGCTTTTGGGGGTCTTCAATAACTTTTGAGAGTATAAAGGCATCCTGATACCGAAAAGTTTCAGAACTACTCTTCTACACTGTTGTTTTCATATTTCCCAGCACAGTGCACTATATTCCACAGTGGAATCTAGAATGTTCCACACAACTAGAACTCCATGATGGCTGCTGACCAATTGAGTTGGGCTGCAAAAACCTCCACAGCTTCTGTAAAATCTTTTTGGTCAAAACTATGCTTAGTTTTCTCAGCATATTTATTATTTTTATAACATTTTTATTGGATTATAACATTTTTTAAAGTTTTAACCACAGTTGAACAAATTTGGTAGACTTACTTTTTTAAAAAAGATTTTATTTATTTGACAGAGACAGAGTACAAGCAGGGGGAGTGGCAGCCAGAGGGAGAGGGAGAAGAGGCTCCCTGCTTAACAGGCAGGGAACCTGATGAGGGGCTCGATCCCAGGAGCCCTGGATCATGACCAGAGCTGAAAGCAGATGCTTAACTGACTGAGCCACCCAGGTGCCCCAAAACTATTATCAGGAATAATGTGTCCAACAAGTTCTTATTGCTCTCATTTTGCCAATTTTCCCAATAAACAAACAAATAAATAAAATAATCAGATGCATCACATAGCATCATTCAATAAAATGTGACATTTTGAATAATAGTTGTAAAATATGTAATTAGTTCTCTGACTTGAATCATTAAACTGAAATGAAATCCCATTTTTATCTTGCCATTATACCTGGATTTTTCCTCATTAGATAATTCTTTGTTGGTGTGCATATCATTTGCCAGTTAAAACTGAAAATTAAGGGCAGCCCTGGTGGCGCAGCGGTTTAGTGCCGTCTCCAGCCCGGGGTGTGATCCTGGAGCCCCAGGATTGAGTCCCACGTTGGGCTCCCTGCATGGAGCCTGCTTCTTCCTTTGCCTGTGACTCTGCCTCTCTCTCTCTCTCTCTCTCTCTCTCTCTGAATAAAATAATTTAAAAATCTTAAAAATAAAATAAAACTGAAAATTAAAACTGAAAACAAAATAGAGATTATCGAGTTGAAACCCCTGGTTAGGCAATGAACAGTGGCCCTAGTATGTTGGCTGACTAATCGAAGGTCACTCAATAAATAGTGGAGCACAGCTTCTGGCCCGAGTGTGTATCACAGCGCCCTGGTCAAACATTTCATTCTTTGTACAGGTAAAGAATCCTGTTTGGACAGTAAACTTGCCCTTTAAAAAGTTGTCAGTGTGAACAGTGGTCTTACCCTAACTGAAAATGTATTTGCTAAAAAAGGACTGATCCCCAGAAGCAGGCTGGTAACCAACATGAACACGGAGGGAATCTTCCAGCTGATGCTAAGTCCCAGCTGCTCAGGCTCCAGTTAAATTCACCTTGCTACTCTGCTCCCTAACCTGGTGTGAATCCAACCAGGGTAAGGAGTCACCCAAAATCAGAAGCAAGAAACACCTGGAAGGAGAGGTCCTGGTCACCTGAACCTGCCCGAATCTTCTACAACTACTTTCCTCCATCCCCAAGCCTCCAGCAGGGCCACTGCTGCTCCTTAAAGGAGACCACCTTCTCTCTGCCTCCACACTCATACCTGCAGCTCCTTCACCCGTACTCCTCTTTTGCCCAATTTGCTTAACTCCCGCCAGTTCTTCAGCATTCGATTCATACTCTGTCTACCCTGGGAAACTTCCCTCCCTCAGGCTTCTTCAGCACACCCCACTCACAGCACTCCCAAATACTCTGCTTTCTTCTCTTCTCTGTCCTAACACTAAGCTCCTTGAAGCCAGAGACCACGCCCTATTTCTCACGGTATCTCCTAGGCCCCGCACCATGCCCGGCATATGGTCATCTCCTCATGAATAATTGTTGAATGACTGACCAGAATAGTGAGCCAGTGAGTGTTAATCCTCTAACACAGCTCTATGCAGTAGAAATAGAACACAAGCCTATGGATGCAGTTGTTTATTTTCTAGCAGACACATGAAAAAAAATTTTTAAAGAAAAGAAACAGATGAAGCTAATGTTATTAATTCATTTTGTTTAGCCCAGTATACCTGAAATACTATTTTTCATCATGTACTCAATATTATGAATGAGATGTTTCACTTCTTTTGTGTGGCTTAAGTCCTCAAAATTCAGTATGTGTTTTACACCCAGAGCACGTCTCAGTCTGTGTTAAGCACATTTCAAAGCTAGTGCTACTGGACTGGGCAACATACATAGATCCACTCTAAGAAATTTCTGTTCTCGAGAGATGGCCAAGCCACTCACGGTGCATCTGAGGCTCACTCCAATCCCAATATTTCCTGAGAATCTTAGTCTCCCTGGCCAGGAATTACATCAAGTTACATGAAACATTCTGGGTTGGTACCAACCCCAAGTGGCATCTGGCAAATAGAGACAGGCACCTACTGTAGGGCTTGTCCCTTGACCTTTATGACTGATGTTAACTTGAGGATTTAAAACAACAAACCAAACTCAAATTTGAGGTAAGCCCAGCTTGCATTTGGAGGAATAACTGGGCACTGTCCTATACAGCAAGAAAGTAGACACCATTACTGAGCTATCTGACTCTTCCCCCAGAGTCCTAAGGAGTTGATCTTGCATTTTGATAGACTGAGGAGTCTTTTCTTAAACCACTTTTCTTAAACTGAAGTATAGGTGACATACAATGTTATATTAGTTTCAGGTGTACAACATACTGATCTGACAATTTTATATGTTATGCTATGCTCACCATGAGATAGGTAGTTTCCATCTTTCACCACACAAGGCTATCACAATATTATTGATTATATTCCCAGTGCTGTACTTTTCATCCCTATGACTTACTTATTTCATAGCTGTATTTTGAACCTCTTAATCCCCCTCACCTATTTCACCCATCCCCTTAACCCCCTCCCTTTCTGGCAATCATTTGTTAGTTCTCTGAGCCTGTTTGGGTTTTTTAGTTTTTTGTTTTGTTTTTTAGATTTTACATGTAAGTGAAATCATATGGTATTTGTTTTTCTCTGACTTCTTTCACTTAGCATAATATACTCTAGGTCCATCTTGTTGTCATAAATGGCAAGATCTTATTCTCTTTTTTACGCCTAATATTCCTCTGTGTGCGTGCGTGCGTGTGTGTGTGTGTGTGTGTGTGACATCGTCTTTATGCATTAATCTATCAATAGACAGGTTATTTCCATAACTTGGCTTTTGTAAATAATACTGCAATGAATATAGGGGTGTGTGTGTATCTTTGTTTTCTTTGGGTAAATACTGAGTGTGGATCATACAATATTTCTCTTTTAAATTTTTGGAGGAACCTCCATGTGGAGATTTTCCAGAGTGGCTACACCAACTTACATTCCCACCAACAGTGCATAAGGGTTTCCTTTTCTCTATATTCTCACCAATATTTGTTATTTCTTGTTGAAACAGCTTTCTTAAGCAGAAAGGATATTTTTTTTAATTTCCTAAAACAACTGTTAAGAAAATATCATATAATCAAAATGATAGTGACCTTGCTGTATCTTTGTTGTGCTAAAGATCTCTATGATAACTGGATCAAGATGAAAGAATCTTGGGGCCCCTGGTGGCTCAGTCAGTTAAGTGTCTACCTTCAGCTCTGGTCATGATCCTGGGCTCCTGGGATTGGCCTGCATCAGGCTCCCTGCTCAGCAGACAGTCTGCTTCTCCCTCTCCCTCTGCCCTCCGCCACCATGCTCTCTCTATCTCTGTCTCTCTTTTTCTCTCAAGTAAATAAACAGAATTTTTAAAACATAGATGAGTCTTTTATCCAATTAATTCAACTTATCAATGGTCAAGTGCTTTTGAATTCCTATAAGGCAGAGTACATCAGACAGTATCCATTTGCATAGAATAAAGTCACACTTGGAGCCAAATTACATATTTTAGATGATTTGGTGGTTGTAATGGCTGTCATAGTAAGTACTATGCTCTGGATAAAAAAAGTAGAAGTCTATGCTCCTATGTATGTTTTTTTCAAGATGAAGTTCATACAATTAGTATTTCAGTACTAATTATGTTTATTAGATATGATATCAGGGTACCTGGCCAGCTCAGTTGGAAGAGCATGAGACTCTTGATCTCAGGGTTGTGAATTAGAGCCCTACATTGGGTGTAGAGATTACTAAAAAAAAATAAACTTTTTAAAAAATATATGATTAAAATGAGTAAAAGATATGAAGTAAAGTGAGGCTTCCTTCCTCCCTTTTCCCTACCAAACAGTCACTCTTTCCAAAGGTAACCTCCTTCAACAATCTCTTCTGTATTTTTTTAAAGTTGTTCTGGACAAAGGACTCCATATAAACACTTTTTTCTTTTTTCTTTTTTTTAAAGAAATGATATTCTATACACAGTGTTTGTCCCTTTTTCACTTAATATAATTTGGAGATCCTAGCATATGTCTATACACGAAAAGCTCCCTCACTCTTTTCTAGGTCTGCATGGTATTTTTTAGACTGCACGTTGATTCATTTTTCCTATAACATTTAGGTTATTTTCAGTATTTTGGGGTTGTAAGCAATGATGTAATAAATAGCTGCACAGTTGTGTCATTTCAAATGTGATATTTGTACAGGATGATTTTTTAGAATTAGAGCCGCTAGATCGAAGTATATATTCACTTTACATTCTGGTTAGATATTGTCAAAAATACTCCCGAAAGTTTGGCCAATTTGCAATTCCACTAGTACAATGTAACTTTGTCAGCTGGGAGCTGGAAAAAGAGTTGTCTCCTTTATTATTTTTTTTTGAGTTATTGCCTTTAAATTTAGTTTAGTTTTATTTTCTCTTATAAGTCATCATAAGGAAGAGCCCTTTGCAGTTCCTTTTCTGGGAACTGGCTGTTGATACCCTTTACCCTCTTTTCTATTTCATGGCTGTTGTTGATCTTGATTTGTACGAGCTCATCAAAGAATAGATGCCTGGTTTTTTTTTTTTTTTTTTGAGGTTTATCATTAGTCTGCTGACTTTGTTCATGGTGGTGTTCAGCATGCCAAAAAAAATTTTTTTTAATCTTTTAAGTTTTTATGTAGTCAGATTTATAAATCTTTTTTGTTTATAGTTCCTTAGATGTTGTGTGATAGTCACTCATTTATTTATTCAACAAATATTTATTGAGATTGTACCATGGGTCACAAAGTTCTAGATACAACAGTGAACAACACAGACCAAGAGCTGCACTAATGGAGCTTATATCATTATGGAATGTTTAGATTCCAAACATTGGATTTTTGGATTTTTCAAAAGCCAAATCTATTGCACTCAAATTGTTTTTGTTTTACTTAACACATCACAAACATCTTCCCGTTGCAATTATAGAGATTTATCTACTTTTTTTCATGGTTCTAGTATTCTTTTTTCAGCACATAACATAAATGTTGTAGTGTGCCTGGGTGCCTCAGTTGGTTAAGCGGCCAACTCTTGGTTTTGGCTCAGGTCATGTCCTCAGAGCCCTGGGATACAGCCCTGGGTAGGCTCTGTGTTGGGCATGGAGCTCATGCTCAGCTAGGAGTCTGCTTGTAGATTCACTTTCTCAGTCTTCTTTTGCCCCTCCTCTCTCTCTCTCTCCTCTCTCTCTCTCTCTCTCTTTCTCTCTTAGATAGATGATAGATAGATACATCTTTTTTTAAAAAATTACTTTATTAAAAAAATAATAACAATAAAAAATAAATGTTGCAGCCAGTTCCTTGCTGAGCCCATACTCATAATCAAGGATCAGCCAACTCTTTAGGGTCAAATCATATATATTTTAGTTTTCATAAACCATATTGTTGTAACACAAAAGCAGCCATCAATAATACCTTGAAAAAATAAGCACAGCTGTATTCCAGCAAAACTTTATTTATGGACACTAAAATTTTAATTTCACAAAATTTTCACATCACATACAATATTTTATTTACTTCTATTTTTTCCCATTTAAAAATATAAAAACAAAACAAAACAAAACCCACAGAAACTCAGCCTTATAAAACAGACATGAAAACAGAAAGTGGGCTGGATTTGGCATGTGGGCCTTAGTTTACTGACCTCTGCTCTAAACCATTCTAGTGCATTTCTTCCCAAAGATCCTCTGAGCTATGAATTTCAATGGCCTCTTATAGAATCAGATTATGAAACAACGGAGAATTCCACTGCCAAAGCCAACAGTGGTAATAATAATAGTCACGGTAATAACAATAATAATAAATCACATCTTCAATTGCAGTAAAGAAAGGGCCGGCCCCAGTCTCTGTCCTGCAGCACTGGGCATGACAGTGTATCCTGCTCTTAGCACAGTGGAGCTCTGGTTGAATGACTAGAGTGCCAGGTTTACACAAGAATCATGCAATATGTTCCCTGAGCCCTGGCGCCACTGGGCATCCCAGATGCCTTTCACTCATCAATCTATCCACCAATCCTGTTTTGTTTTTCCACATTGCACTCAGGGCACCTGACATTACATTATATATTTATATATTCACATGTTTCTTGCTGTCTTCCCCACCAGAATGAGGGCAGGAACATTGTCTGCCCTATTCATTGTTTATTCCCAGACCCTAGAACCAGGCTTGGCATATGGTGGGTATTCAATACACATTTGTCGGGATCCCTGGGTGGCGCAGCGGTTTAGCGCCTGCCTTTGGCCCAGGGCGCGATCCTGGAGACCCAGGATCGAATCCCACGTCAGGCTCCCGGTGCATGGAGCCTGCTTCTCCCTCTGCCTGTGTCTCTGCCTCTCTCTCTCTCTCTCTGTGTGACTATCATAAATAAATAAAAATTAAAAAAAAATACACATTTGTCAACTGGATGAGTCACCTATCTCCATAAATCCCCCACTTGGCATCAGGTAGGTGGGGTCTGAACTCTCATAAATCGGAAAGTCTTACTATGCAAATGGAAATTTCTGCTTCAGAGAGAATCAGTGAGGACCAGGTTACTATTAGCCAAAGTCTCTGTACAGCTGTATAGGTTGAGTAGAAGAGGTAAATGGGGGTGGGGGTGAGGGGCAGCTCACAGTTTCTTCATTGTCCTACACTTCTCCCACAACTCAAAGGATAAATAAGGTCCATTTCAATGACCGAACACCTAAGCACCAATGATTAATGAGTGTATGCTCATTCATACACCAATGAGTGTATGCTTTTGACTCTTAAGCTGGAAGAAGCAGTTTCTCTGCTTGGGTACCCAGAGCAAAAGTTTTTTACTTTGACCCAAAGTCAAAAATAAAGCACTTGCCTACTTCTTGTTCTCAGGCACCAGTTTGGCCATTTCTGGACCAGTTCATCATTATTGAAACGTTTCTGCGCTAATGAGGAATGAGAATATGAAATTTTCATGGTGGGAAATAACTTCTGGTTTTTGCATGTAATTTATGGAAGATGGACTTTTTTTCCAAAAATATTTCTATATAATATTTATAATTTAAGTAGAACCCAACTAAAATTTAAGAAGAAAATTAAACCTCCTAGAGGAAGCACTACAGAAAACCCTGCGTAAACTTTATCTATATCAGGTTGAATGCTCCAGATGGTGGGTATTGAAGCTGTTACAGTTTTCTCTATAGTCATCTGCAAAATAGTTGTCTAGTTTAATTAGTTCTTAAGGTCATGCACAAAATAAAACAGTCCCCATCCCCGAATATGTTGTGATTGCCAGGTGTGTAAGATAGCAGTTAGGTCACTAACTGGGGGTAAATATGGGTTCAGGGCACATACAAGAGGAATGTTTGGCAAGGTCTTTTCCTACAGAGTGATTCTAATCAAGTAGAGATTGTAGGAATCTGGGAAAAGAGGCTTTTTGGTCTTACAGTCACACTGGCACACTGAGCATTATTTACACTCATTGTGAAATTGGTGAGGGGTAGGCTAGCTTATTAATCACTAAAGTAATATCCAGCTCTAAAACTTTTTCTAAATTTAAATACCACCTTAGCACATTCAGACTTTTCAGTGCCTATTTTGTGATGTCAAGAAAAAGCCCCACGTTGTAAAACAATAAACTTCTTTTCTACTATAAGTATTGAAAAGCTCATTAAGTATACTTAGAGCACCCACGGTGCACACAGCTAGGTACAGCAGATATAGAGAGTAAGACAAATAAGGAGTTTGTAGTGTAGTACATTGACCATTTCTTATGTCTTTGTCTTCTATATGCATTCTGTATCTGGTGGAGTAAAAAAACAGGTAAGAACAGATCCCGTGGGAGCTATATGGGACATATAAAATAACCCGGGCTTTGTTGAAAAGCATTCTTATTTCCTATGCAATTGGCATGTGGTAATTATATTTGCTTTCTAATTCCTAATGAGCACTTCTTAAGTAATTGGCACCCTGTTCATGCTCCCCAGTACTAAGAATTACACTGGATCACCTCCACGGAAGTGGTGTATGTGTAATTTGATGAACTGGAAGGGTAAGGCATCCACTGTAATTGAAATCAATTTCCCTCTTGCATTTAATATTGTCACCCTAAGAAGGGGAAAAGAAGTCATGCATAATTATGATCAAAAGGGAGTTGCTCAGGCATTTCAAGGGCTCCTTCATACAATGACCCAGAGACGAACTGGGTAAAGTCATGCTATTCCCATGGTGTGGAGCCCAGAAGCCTGCAATGGAGAACCAACTGCTGAGGTCAGTCCGCTTAAACTCGGCAAACCTAATCAAACGCCAACCATACAACATGCACTTTGCGAGGTACGAATTTTCAAAAGAAGGGGAAAAATGCAGCCTCAGAAGCTCTTAGTGATTCTTCAAAGAGTTTACTATTTACTTGGGAAGGTAGGACACAAGAATGAATGGAGACCATGGTCTATGATATAAGCAATTTCAATTCCTTGATACTTATGGGAGAGCAAAAATATATCTTGTAGAAGAACTTTGCTATTATTGCTTATTAGGAAGCAAGCAGAGGTGGTGAATAGGAAGAACAGTGAAGGCATGGAAATAATCATCTTGATTGACATGTTCCCAAATCCTTAAATTCTTTCAAACACAGTCCAAAGCACAGTCACAATTGTACTTCTGGGCTTTCAGAATTAAGGAGTGCTAATACATTTGTTTGAAAAAAAAAAATCATCTTCAAAAGAAGCAAGAGAACCCAATTCAAGATGGCAGGCTAAGTATCTCTATTACCTCCCCCAAACCCTACTGAGATAATAAAAAAGATATCCTTAAAAAAATTGATTTATAGCAATTACAATAACAAGATAAGTGTTATTAACCAACAAGAAATCTCATCTAGTTTCTGGACACCAAACGCAGAAGCATTGCACAGGAGAAGTGAAAACTACTAAGGCCCAGATGTCAATGTCATAAACCTGGACAGTAATGGTGTCACTGAGACAAGATTGGAGTGCAGGGAGAGGGAAGATGCTAGAGCATCTCCGAACAGCAGGCCAAGGTTCGGAGGTCCTGACAGAATTGTATGGACTTTATATAAGGTTATCAGTGCAACCACTAAAACAAACATAAAGACAGAAAGAAAATCAGGAATCAAGGTGGAGGTGGAGTAATAGTAGAACAATCTTCTCCTTTCATATCAAGTTGATAGATACAACCTAATGTTAAGAAATCAAGATGTAATTTGGGATTGTTGGTATAACCACCCAAAGTAGTAAAACTAGGCATGATTACCACTATTTACGTCTGAGATATAGAATGCCCAAGAGGAGCAATGAACAAAGACAATTTTACTTTCCACTTTATACTTTCTGCATTGTTTGATTTTTTTAAAACGAGGTATTGAACATTTTTATAATGAATAAGTAAGAAGAGGAATGCTGGAACAAATAAACATTCTGGACTTACAAACAAGAATGGGATCATTTATATATTAGGTGGGGGCAAGAAACAAGACCAGAACAATGCCTAAAATATAAGCCTGTCGTGTTTTTCAAAATATTTTTGTTGGTGGATTAAGTATATGTTTATAAATGCAAAGAAAAGATTTTAACAGTGATTCCCTCTGGAGGAGTGGAATGGGATTGATGAGGAAGGACAAAAGAAGACTCATTTTTTTCTTCTTTCTGTACTTCTGAATTATTTGAAATGGCCACCAGCAACCTCTATAACTTTTGAAACCTAAGAAAATACAATTCATGAAAACCAATAAATTAAAGAAATCAAGATAATGGAAAGAATACATTATAATCCTAATCCCAAATGTTCCACACACCTATGTATCCATTCATCCAGTTAACAAACATATACTGAATTCCTACTGTGGGCTGCACAGTGTATCAATCATAGGTGAAAGGGCAATAAGCGGGATCCCTGGGTGGCGCAGCGGTTTGGCGCCTGCCTTTGGCCCAGGGCACGATCCTGGAGACCCGGGATCGAATCCCACATCAGGCTCCCGGTGCATGGAGCCTGCTTCTCCCTCTGCCTATGTCTCTGCTTCTCTCTCTCTCTCTCTCTCTCTCTCTCTCTCTGTGACTATCATAAATAAATAAAAAATTAAAAAAAAAAAAGAAAGGGCAATAAGCCATCATCTCTGCCTTCAAGGAATTCACAGGCAAACGCTCGATGGTCAATAAACACACAATTATACTACATGGTGCTAAGTGCTCTGATAGATGGAGGCATGGAGTGTGGGAGAAGGGTATAAAAGAGACTCCTAGTCCTACTCCTAATGAGGTTTGTGGGGGCAGCGTTGGCAGGGCTTCCAGAAAGAGTGGTGTCCAAGTAAAGGACAGCTACCTGAGAATCCAGACCCATACACAGTGTATGCTCCTGCAGGTATTCATAGGTGTTTTAAGTATTTGTAGGAAGTAAAAGCAAGCAAGCCACTCTAAAAACACAGCGACTCGGATTGTGGCTGTAGCTGACCCCAGAGCCTCAATCCTTGGCTCTGTTCCAGGAGCTCCAATCATCAAAAGATAGGTGTGCTTAATGAGGCTTCGGTGGCCAGGGCTGGGGAGTAGAGGAAGACAAGGCTCTCCCACTCCCCAGACCCAAGCTCCCTGAGAAATCTGGGAGGCACAGCAAGGTGTGACGGGCATAGCCTGCAAGCCGTCCAAGTATGTGAATAATGGTTGAGCGTCTTCCCTTTGAAGATCCTAAAGCACTTGTGCAAATAAAGACTCTCCTTTAACAAGAGGGTGAGCCCGAGGCTAGGAAAGCCGTTTCCCCAAGTCACACCGACTGGGACGTGCAGAAACAAAGCAGACACCGGCTTCTGGCTCTGCCCCTCTGCTGCCATGGGATGGGCTCGGGCCCTCCTCCACCAGGGAGAGGAAAGTTACCAAGGGTTCTGTTGGGGGGTGGGGGGTCCCCGGAGTCGGGTGGCGGGGAGCTTGGTTCCCAGGAGCGTGCTCGCAGGCCTGCGGTTCCGAGGGAGGCGGGCTCTGGCCCCGCGCTGGGCCCTGCAAGTCCGCGCGCGCCTCCCGGGTGCCCAGCCGGGCCCTGCAGTACTTTCGGCTGGTTTCTCCGGCCTTTAAAGCCACCATGGAAGTCACTGGGCCCGGCACTCAAACTTCTGACATAAATCTGACCCTGTCGCTGAGATTTCCGTGTTGGGTCCAGCTTCTTTTCTGCAACAGGACAAGATAAAAGTGATAAGACAAGGGCAGAGGAAATTGTGGGTTTATGTCTCCAGGTGGGCTAATTTCCAAATTACACTAGAGAAAATTGCCTAGGATAATTTCACAGGTTTCCTCCGCGGTTCATGGAGCAGGGTGGTTGCACCTGCAAAATTTAATTACACTTGTATTTTTTTATTTATTTATTTTTCCACAGCAAAGATATCATTATAATTGGGGGTTGCTTGCCTTAGCCAAACTTGTTTCTTGCAGGGCCCAGGAGAAACAGTTTTATCCTGGGAATGAATAAATGATGACGCGAGGCTATCTGACATAATTACTCTGCAGATTTCAGGTTACTTCATTTTATCTACAGTGAAATCACGGGAAGAATAACCTACATGAAGAGTTTTGATCTTCACTATGACTGACTCACGTTTGTCTCCGTGAGTTGTGAGATGATGACATAGTTTAAGGTGAAACACGGTACCGTAAAATCCGTCTCTCTGGAGGGATTGAAGATAGGGTGTTTTGAATACTTTGATATTGATAGTTACTATAAATATCTTGCATGGACAAATTCAATTCATCTCCTCAGATATTTGAGTGCCTCCTGTGCTCAAGACCATGTAAGAGGTGCTGTGAGAAATGTAAAAAGCAAAGAAGGCCTGCCCTCCTCAAAGCTCTTGCTTTCTCGACAATTATGAATTTTGTAATGAAAAGAGCACAGTAAAAGTACATACTCACTTGGACCCATTGTGAATGGGAGCTAATCTTCCCTTAATGATTGCAAGCAGTTCAGGACACTGCACTCACCTGAAAGGCAGTGGTGAAGCGTCCCAGGGTAATACCATGAAGCATTAGTTTTTAAAACCAGTATTTGACATCAGCTAATTTATTTGTCAGCTTTCCTAAAAGTAGAGAGGATGGGACGCCTGGTGGCTCAGTGGTTGAGCCTCTGCCTTTGGCTCAGGGCGTGATCCCTGGGTCTTGGGATCAAGTCTCACATCAGGCTCCCAGCGGGGAGCCTGCTACTCCCTCTGCCTATGTCTCTGCCTCCCTCTCTCTGTCTCTCATGAATAAATAAGATATTTTTTTAAAAATAAAAAAAATAAAAGTAGAGAGGAAAACATGTTGAAGATTCTCAGTTATTTGGTCTTCAGCTAACTGGGAAACACTGTTGAGAGCCATGGTATTATTTATTAATTATGATGGGCAAAAGACTATCAAACTATGAGCTCCAAAAAAGGAGAAAATCCTAGTGAAATGACAAACTCGATATGGCATCACTGAGAGAGTGGCTGGATCTGGGGTATCAAGTGTGGGCAGCCTCCATCACTAGATCTCAAGAAGGAGACTTTTGGTTGTTAGAAGTGGTACCAGTGGGCTACCACTGGTATTTGGCGGGCAGGGGCCAGGGATGGGGGATGTCCCGCGGTGCTAGGAACAGTCTCAAACAGCAAAGTCCTGCTCTGTGTTCTTCATGACGTTCTCATACAACCCAATATGTAGATGAAAAACTTGCTTATGTTTATCTAAGAATCCAACTTGCTTTACTTATAAATACAGTCCTTTGCACAATTTTAAACACACTAAATTTTCCCAAAATACACCTAACCATAGTCATTAAGAGAAAAGAGTGCCTTGTTTTGTGCAGAACTTTCCAAGAGTCATTTGCCATTTGGTGAATGCCCTCCTCAGCAGGACTGCTCTGGAAACACACATATCAGATCACATCTGTATCGCTCACATTCATGGTGATTCCTCAGATAGCCAGGTTCTAACCGATTCTTTATGCCTTCTAGCAGATTTATGCCCAGACATTAATGATTTGTTGTTTACATTATTTGAAAATAAATTACTTTCCCTGTATTTCCCTTATCACAAGTAAGCCGATATAATGATTTTTACAATTACACATAATATTTACCATCTTAACCGTATTTAAGTGTACAGTCCAGTATTGAGTATACTCACATTGTTGTGCACCATCATCCATCCATAGAAATCTTTTCATCTTGCACAGCTGAAACTCTGTCCCCGTTAAACAATAACTCCTCATCCCTGTTCCCCCAGCATTTGGCAGCCACTTTTCTTCTTTCTGTTTCTCTGTGACTGTTTTGGTACTCACAGAGTAATGATTCTTGAGAGTCTATGTGCAGATAGGCTATACTAGCTATAAATTGCATTACAGGACAGCAAGGAGGAATTTCCTAGTTGTTAGGAAAAAGAGGATTGAGTCTAACAGGGTTAGAACTACTGGTATCTACAAGTCAGCTAACAGTACATTTGCATGGTCTGTATCTTAGAAAATCAGCCTTTAATATAGTAACATATTTAAGATAAGATAAACTCACTCCAAACCTAAGCTCTTTTGAGGACAGCCTTAATGTTGACGTGAATTTCTCCAGTATTATTTCGACTCCTACACAGGTTTGACTCTATCTGAGGAACACGACAACCATCTTGAAATTGAATTTACTCTACTTAACAAAAATGGAAGCTCCTCGCCTAGACTGAGGTACGCTTGATTTACTGTCTCAGGGTTCACCACCATGCTTGGCAATTCCTGAATAAATAATTGCTGCTTGGTTGATGGAAAGACATTTTAAGGAGAAGAAAACTGGAGTGCTTGGCAGCCCTACCCCAAGTGGTTCATCAGTATCATTCCATGTCTCACTTTGCAGTTCCTGCTTCTGGAAGCAACCAAGCACCTCACCTGGTGTCATGACCCCACATACTGATCAGTTTTAATAGGAGCACTGTACTGTCACAATTACCCTGAGTTGACATCCATTAGTCCCTCTCATAACTCTGGCCCCAATAAAATGCCATCCAAAACCAATAAAAAAACTTGCTATAATCTGACTCATGAAGTCGTTTATACCATGCCTGTGATTTCACTTGCCTTGAATTACCTGAGGTAATTTTTTCACACCAAGAGGAATCTCATTTGTCATTCTTTAGTGGTACCATCTAAGAATAAAAATCCTACCAATAGCATGAGGTTTCAGTATTTTTAAATGGATACACAATTAAATACCATCTACTATTTCGTACTCAGAGTAAACTCACTCAGTGAGTTAATTCGTTCTTGGCTACTATACCAAACACTTCATGCCCCTGTTCAAAGAGGCATTATGGAACATTATGTATGGAGGTACATTTTAGCAAAGCTTACATTTGCTACTCTGTGATTATTTTTAAGGAATGTCTCTTTGAAATGGGTCACGCTATGACTGCCAGTTAATAATGCACAATCACCATACATGATTCCAGAATACCTATATAAAACATTAACTGTTTATCCTTGAAGTAATTGTGCCAATATAGATGTTTTAAAAGATATGCAATATGGAGTATTCTTGATTATTTCTCCTCTTTTTAAGGCTATGGAAGTTTTCCCAAAGTTTGAAGAATTGGAACTCTGTCACTCATGTAATTACTAATCCATTCATTCATTTGTTCAATGTGTATTATAGTCACTGGTTGTGTATATGCAAGGGACCACACTGGTTCCTGTTAACGCAAAGATGAATGAGACTCAGTCCCTGCCCTCTAACTAGTGAAAGAGTTGTAGATTTTTTTTTTTCATATTCAGTGATTACTTAGAAATTTACTCTTGAGCCCTTATATTCTGTAAAAGAAAGCTGAGGAATTTTAGAAGTGATGCATATTTACCAGTAGAAATGTTTTATGATGGGTAGCAATGGAAGTAAAGAATTTTGAAATTTCCTCCGCAAAAATATCCTTAGAACCATGGACATAGGGTGCCTGGGTGTCTCAGTGGTTGAGTGTTTGCCTTTGGTTCAGGTCGTGATCCCAGGGTCCTGGAATCAAGTCCTGCATTGGGCTCCCCACAGGGAGTCTGCTTCTCTCGCTGCCTATGTCTCTGTGTCTCTCATGAATAAACAAAATCTTTTAAAAATAAAGTACTCAAGTGAAAGTCCAGTGCCTTGATGAGGATGTCCTTGTTGGATTCCTTCCAATTAATTGTCCATTCTAGAAACTGTCCTTTGCAAGGCTTGTCAGATTTTACCCTTCCTCATCTCTGGGTTCTTCTAAGCATCTTTTTCCTCCAAATTTCTCTATACATTCTTGCAGAGTTAATATTCTCTGCACACAGCTATTTCAGGTCACTCCCCAGCTTGAGACCTATCACACCCTACATAAACACTTCCGGAAGGATAACACAAAGGCTCTCTGCCTCCGTGGAACAACAAGCCCTCCCTTGTTGTTCCAAAGTGTATTTAGCTTGCTTCACCTGGAACTTAGTTGCTTTACTACCTAGTATATGAGTACAGCCTGAGGACAGCCTGATTGGTATTGTTGGACAATGGTTTTACCAATATAAGTCTTTTCTCAAGATTGTAGTCAAGGATCTTTGGTTGCAGAGAAGTTAAGCTCTTGCTGCACACAGATTGCCTATTCTTACTCACAGGCCCCTGGCTGTCCCATAACTTTGGCTCGCACTTGACTTTGGTTGACCTTGGTGCCAAATCTATACCATCTTTTAGTTAATTCACTGCTGATATCTAATTAATTCTGTTTCTCAGACAATATATTAATCTTCATTATCCGAGAATGAATAACTTTATGAGCTGTGTATCTCTCTGCCTAAAACTAAGTTCCAATCGGTGATTTCAGGTCTGAGCTAGGAGAAGGTTAAGATCAAGTTAGAGAAGGTATTTCATAACTAGAGGTGCATTGGGAATTATCTGTTCTCTGTGAATAATCTGTGCCCCTACTTCCCCCTCAACAATTAATGTAACAGTTTGGTTGTCATTGCCATGAGAATCAAGGCAAGGTGCCTCCCCCCTTTCCCTGATTTGAGTCCCAAATGCCTTGCAAGAAAAATCTGACAGCCTGAATAGAAGAGTGTTGTCGGGGGCGGGAGAAAGGCGAGAGAGGTAGGAAGTGTTTCTTTTCCATGACATTTGAGCTGTGAGTTGTCAGGAAAGGAGAGATCTGAGTGGGTTTTTATCAGTTACAGAGTGAAGCTCTCTGCTCAAAACGCCAAGCTCATTTCTCAGAGCCTCCCTTGGGGTTCTACAATTTTTAGGTGGTAGCCAAGCATAGTGAAAAAATACAGGATTTGGGGACCTAAATACTGGGTTCAGGTCTGGACCTTGCATCTTAATACCTGGGTGAAATAATTTGGGAGCAAACTGTTTAAAGGCTCACTGTCTCAATGTTCTTATCTGTCATCTGGGGAATAATAATAGCCCTTCTTTGTCGTGAAGTTTAGATGAGATGATACAGACAAATGTGCTTCTTCATAAACTTTAATTCACCATCCAAAGGTCAGGCACATACTATTAAAGATGCCTCAACTCAGGCCTTGATAAAATGCTCCTTGTGCAATGCAGATAGGATTAATAAGCTAATTGACTTTTTAAAATATTAAATAGCCCTCCCCCACCAACAGCTTGGTGGTTCAGTCTCTAAGTGTCTGCCTTAGGTCAGGTCTTGATCCTGGGGTCCTGGGATGGGGCTCAAAAGAAAAAGGAGAGAAGATGGGAGAGAGGAGGAAAAGAAGGACGAACACTTATTTTCCCAAAGAAGATACATTTGGAATGCAACTTTAGGCTTTTCAACAGTACCAACATGAAGGTCAGCGCAGCACAGGAAGTTATCAGGGCTGTGTACACAGCTTCCAGGATTCCACTTCCATTCTATAGAGTTCAGTCTCAAAGTGTTTCAATGGCAGCAAATTAGTTACAAATTAACAGGCAGCAAACAGTGTTGGCCTTGATTAAGCTCTCAATGGATCATTCTAATTACTCTATTTTTTTTTTTACTTCTATTATTCTATGGTGTAACGGTTTTAGATGCAATGATTATATAAATAACTGCCTTTGCACCTTTCCTACCTCCTTGTTTTTGTTTCGTGTTGAAGAAAAGAGATCATTAAAAATGCATGAGCTGGTCCATTTATACTTACCTCCTCCACTCGTTCCCCCTTGATAATTCCACTTACATTACTTTTGCTGTATTTGGGGTTTCATTTAACATCATCTTATGGGATCTGTTAATCATGTCTTATTAAACAGAGAGGAAACAGAAAATGAATTTTCAAGTGGCCAGAGAAGAAAATAATATAAAATTTTGTAACTTAAAATTCTACAAATGTTTAAGAAAGTAAGGCTTTGATCGTCTTGACTTTGATTTCATAAACAATGTTTTTCTGAAAATATATCATTTCATTGTTGGTTTTCTTCTGATGGGATCACATACAGAGACAACTGCTTTTTTGACATGGATAAGCGGGAATCACATCTTCAAAGTGGGTATCCTATTCCAATTTGCTGGGGTGGGTGTTTTATTATTTTTTTTTTATTTTAAAAAATCTTTTTAGATTTTATTTATTTATTCATGAGAGACACAGAGAGAAGCAGAGGGAGAAGCAGGCTCCCTGTGGGGAGCGCAGTGCGGTACTCCATCCCAGGACCACTCAGACGCCCCTACGGTGGGTGTTTTAAAAGGAGAAGTACTAGACCTGTGTGTCTAGAACAATAGCAGTTTCCTTCTCATTCTCACATCAGCCCTAAGATGGGTCTTCCTCTAGAGCTCTAACAATTACTCTATTGTCTTACTCTTGAGAAAGCATGTTGGGGTTGCAAATAAATTCCAGGATGGTTTTCACATAATTTGTATGTAAATAATTTTCCAATATCAACATTTTAGAGTTAATGACATATTTCTTAAAACATTGACAAATGCCTCAAGATTTCTTATCCTAACATAGAGATTAGCAAAAACCATCCAGTGCCCTGTCCTGGGAGATGTACCAAAGCTAGAGATATTGATGTTGTATGGATGTGTCTTCTGAAAAAAGTAATTTGTGAAATAACAGGTAACTAGTATCACAGGAAGCCTGATGAGTATTTGAACTCCACTGGGAGAAAGAGGGATGCAGGGGACGCTTGGGGTCATTTCCCTTCTTCCCTAGCTCCCAGAGAGCTTCCTGTGGCAGGGAAAGAAAGCTTTTCCTCTTCTCTTGTCTCAGGAAGCAGCCTTTTGTGGCACCAACCTCAAAGCTGAGGCCCAGACCAACTCGAGGACATAGGGGCCTAGATTCCTGGGTGGAAAGGAACAGATGGCTTCATCACTACTCTCCCCTCTCCCCTTCAAGATCTGGCCTCCAAAACAGAGCTTGGGGATTATTGTCTAAAGTTCTCCAAGCCACCAGGGGAAATGCCAGTTGTGTGGGCTGTGACTTTGGGATGAGACCACAGAGCCTGCAGAGTCAAGCTGAACCGTCAAGTGCCAGCCTCGTGAATTCAGCACACAGGCTGCTCCAGCAGAATGTTCATGCAGACGGTCCCTGCACAAGCTCTCTCCCCAAACTGCAAATTCAGTCTTCCCAAACAGATTCATCAAGTTGGAAATCTCTATATATACCCACCCTCACCCTCTGTAGGCAGGAGCAATTTCAGAGCTGTCTTCTCAGTGAATTGTTAACCAACTCAGAGCCTGGCAGTGCACCGGGAGTGGCAAGCTTTTGTTGGTTTGTTTTAGGGACAGCCAGAAGGAGCTTGGTGGAACTGGTCTGGTGCCTCTGTAGTGCAGGTGTGGACCTGGTGGGGTAGGAAATGCAGCCAGGGAAAACACAGACTCGGCTGTCCTTGTGGAATCTGCCCTCCTGCTTACCCTACTCAGGCCACAGATTCAGTGCTAGGATCCTGGGACAGACCATAAAACCTTGAAAACTGGATTTTCAGGAAGAAAAATGATTAAAATTGCCAAAAGCCTGCCTTGACTTTATTGAAGAAGAAATAGTATTTAATTATAGCTATTTGATCACATTTCAAAACAGCAAGGCATTAGATTCAATTCAGTTCAACCAATGATTCTTGGTCCCTGCTATATGCTTGGCTTTGTGTTAGGCATGGGTATAGAATGAAGGGACAGAAAGACTATATCCCAGAGGCTTCAGACTCTACTAAGATATAGCTACCTTCAGTTAGAAATCTAAGGAATGCCTATGAAAGAAACACAGTTTTCCTAAATAAAACTTAGGATATCACAAATTCAGAGAAAAAAGTATTCAGTAATAAAATATTCTGTGGGGTGCCTGGGTGGCTCAATGGTTGAGCATCTGCCTTTGGCTCAGGGCATGATCCCCGGGTCCTGTGGATCGAGTTCCACATCGGGCTCCCCACAGGGAGCCTGCTTTCCCCTCTGCCTCTCTCTCTCCCCGTGTCTCTCATGAATAAATAAAATCTTTTAAAAATCATAAAATAAAATACTCTTTGAATAGCAAATTCCCACAATAATAACAAAAACAGTGATGACATGTATACTTAGTACAGTTTTATTTTTGCCTTTCATCTAATGATCTCAAAGAGTTTAACAACCACTGCTGAGCTAATCCTTAGTACTAAACCTGACTCTTCCATCTCCTTTTGGGGAAAAAAAAATTGGCACTAACACTTCAACATCCCACAGGGAAGAAGTTCTGGAAGCGAAGTATGCTCACCCCCACATAAGCATCAAGCAGCAAATTAGAGACAGTTTAATTTATTCAAAAAAAGTGAGTTGAGACTCACAAGAACCAAACCAAGGCCCACAAAATGAAAGTCCCCGAATGAAGAAATGCAAGTCTCTTTCTTGCAGGTGGGCATGAAAACCTCTCTAATGCACCTTTGTGTATTCTTGTTGGGCTTTCCTTATCTCTCGGAGACCTAAGGTGCAGAGTACATTCTTGGGAAGGCTTGCTTCATTTTCAAAGAAAGAATGGCTTCCTCCTGCTTGAAAAACAGAAAGGAAGATAAAGATTCCATATCCACCACATAATATATAAAGACAACCTGATTCAACAATGATCTCCAAGCCCTTTGATGCCTCCTCTAAGAGCCATATTCAAATGAAGGGAAAGGTTATGAATGAAAGAATTCAATTGTTTGCAAAAATAAAGTGAGGCTCTGCCAGAGATGGAGATGATCTGGAACAGACCTGCTCCCTAATTACACAGAAATCTGATACTTAGCACTCTTGCCTGGCTGTCTTCATCTTCAAAGGACCTGACCGATTTTAATGAATTCTTTGCCTCCTTTCCTTTCATTGACTCCCAGAATAGCTACTCTTTAAAGAAAAGTTGGTCTGACTTTTTTTGAAGACTTGCTTCCCATTATCATATCATTCTAGGATATAGCCATAAGTATTTCTTTCCTTTTAATGATTTGTGATGTTTCCTTTGGCTTGTTTTGAGTAGGTACTGTATATTCTGCAACCTTGAAAAACTGTTCTTTAGGAACATACGCACATATGCAGGTACATCAAAGCCTCTCAGCGGAGATATTATTATAATGAAAAAATAGAGGAGTATGAGCATAAGACAAAGAGTAGGGATGGCTTCATGAAAGCCTCTAAGACAGGTGACCTGGGTCCTAACAGATAAGCAGGAATGAATCAGATGCATAAGAGGGAAAGGTACCTGACGCAGAGGGGAGCCACATAGACAAAGGCCCAGGAGATGAATGGTCACTGATGGTCTAGACCTAAGGCACAATGCAGTGAGCAAGAGCCCAGGCTGGGGTAAGGGTCAAGTTAATTGGAATGAGGCTGGAAAAGTGGCTTGCTCACGATTGCACGGCTAGGAAGTGGCACAGCCATGATTTAAAGTGGGCTGTCTGGCTCTGAGTCCATGCTCAGTCTAACTTACCACCACTGCCCCTCCTTATACAAAGAATAAGATGGATACAAGGATCTTGCTGACTAACGGATGGTACAGGCAAGTAAGTTTGTGGTTGTAACACATGCAACAGACATCTATGTGCCAGTAACTATACTGGGCAAAGTGAATACAAATAATAATGACAATGATAATGATAATGATAATAATAAGCTCCTGTCTTTTAATGGAGCCCAAGGAGTCTGGTTAAGGAGAGAACAGCAATTATAATACATGCAACTGCTAAAACACCAGTCTGCCCAGAATGGCAGGAAGCATAGGGAAGACTGGCCCAAAACAATCAGAGAAGGTGCCTCAGAAGACTTGAGTGGAGACTGAAAGGTTCACAATCCTGTGGTGGGTGCCATCCATATTGTACGGGATCGTGATGACTGCTAGCATTTATTAAGCACTTACAGTATGCCAGGTGCTATTCTAAACTTTTCCCCTACATTAACTCATTTAATTCTCATAGCAGCACCCCCCTCATGCTATCAACAAAGACACAAGCATAAAGAGGTGAAATTTTTTGCTCAAAATTGCACAACACCAATGTGGCAGAACCAGGATCTGAATCCAGGTTTCTGGCACTAGAGCCCCAGCACTCAACCACTGTGATATACTCTCTCATTATAGAGAAGGAGACCCATGAGTCTGCTGAAGTCGGGGAAGGCTTCCAAACAGAGGTAACATGTGGAATCATTCCAAAAAGTTCTCTGGGAGTTCAACCATTGAGCAAGGGGATGAAGAGAATGTTAGGCCAAGGGTGTATGGACCAAGGTATGCAGGATGAGAGACAAGCATTTTTAAGGAAGAGCAATTATTTTTTTGGCTAGATGGTAAGGTGGTTTTGGGGGGATGGTGGGCACCACTAAAAGACCTAGTCTACGTTTCTTGGTTTCAAGGAAGAGGAGCTTCCTCCTCTTCCTATACAAATAGGGCAAGTTAGAGGATCTGAAGGCATCCCGTGGACATCCAAAGACAAAAAACTAATCACAGCCAGGACACACGTGAAGGCTGTTCCGTCCTCCGTGGGTGGCAGTACCCCAGCCTCAGCTTCTACTCTGTTCTCTGAGTCACAGAACAGCAAAGGTGACCTGGATTAAGGTAATGCCATTGGGACTGGAGAGCACAAGCCGAATGGGACAGATGTGATCTGAACATGAGGGAGCAGTGAAGGTGACCCCTGGGCTCCTAAGTTGAGTGCACTGCAGAGACAGGAAATAAGGAAGGAGGAGCAGGTTTGGAGGGAATTATGGACTGAACTGCATGCCCCCCAGATTCATGTGTTGAAGGCCTAACTCCCAGGGTAGTAGCTGTATATGAAAATGGGGTCTTTAAGGAGGTAGTTCGGTTAAATGAGCTCAAAAGGGTGGGGACCTGATCCAATAGGACTGGTGTCCTTATAAGAAGAGAGAGAGACACACCAGAGATCTGCATCTGTCTCTCTCTACACAATCACAGAGAAAAAGCCACGTGAGGACACAGACAAGGCAGCTGTCTTCCTGTCCACAAGGCAGGAAGAGAGGTCTCACCAAACTCTGACAGCACCAGAACTATGAGAAAATAAATTTCTGTTGTTTAATCCATCCAGTTTGTGGTATTTTATTATGGTAGCCCAAGATGACCGATACAGAGGGAAAGATAATTAATCCACACTTGAATTAAGATAATACATGGATTTAAAATGAATTGTGAGGGGCATCTGGGTCGCTCAGTTGGTTAAGTGTCCAACTCTTGATCTTAGCTCAGATCTTGATCTCAGCATTGTGAGTTCAAGCCCAGCGTTGGGCTCCACACTGGACGTGGAGCCTACTTAAAAATAAATAAATAAACAAAATAAAGCAAATCATGAGAATTGGCAGGGCTTTGTGCTTCAGTGGAAATAGAGGGTGAGTGACGGTATGACAGAGGAGGAAGAAGAAGGGATGTTGTCCAGGTTTCAGTCTTGGACAGAGGGTGAATTCTGATGACTTTCACAAAGTCTGAGATTTGGGAGTTGGACCTGGACTGAGAGTAAAGGCATAGTTAGGATTTCCTGGTTATAAGCAAGGAGTGTTAACTGTAGGGATAGAGAGAGACTAAAATGGAAGTGGAACCTCACTGAAAACCAAGGTGAGGATTCTTGGAGGGTTGAGTCCCCTGAGCCCCACCACAGCACTCTCAGTAGGAACGAGCTCCTCAAGCAGGACTGGGCTGATTCAATGGCTCTGCTGCCTTTTTTTCTCACTCTTGTCATAATTCCTAGAGAGAGACTGTTTGGTTCAAGAGTTGCAGTCCAGGCTTCTAGTTAGCCTAGGGATTGGTTGTCCAAAGAACTATCCTTGATCTAATCAGTCAGGGCTGGTGGTCATATGATGGAACACTTGGCTTGTGTGTCCTTTGTGAAGGACAAATCTGTCCCTTCATCAATAGCATGAACAATGTAGGATCCCTTAGAAAGGTCCTGGGGCATTCCAGGCAGTGTAACTGAAACGTCTACCATGGAGGGTGGTAGGAAGACCACTATTGTGGTTTTAGGCATACTAGGCACATTTGTAAAATCTGCACATATGATTTTAGTTCTGTTATTTTTTTTCAACAAATACTTTACATTTTTTGCCAAAAATCTACTGATTACATATTTTGAATTATGTCATACTTTCACAGTAAACCAATGATACTATGGAAATATACTCAAATAGAAGGAGTGTTTTTCTTTTAGGCCCTGGAAATAGAATGAAAGGACCTGGTCTGGTAGATTGTTAAGGAAGTGTAGGTGCTCCACCGTGACCCTCATTAGCTATGTGATGTTGGGTGAGTTATTTAAGTCCTCGGGGTTTCTACTCATCTGGAAAATAGGAACAATCGTCACATATATTCCTGAGAACAACTCAAGAGTGCTCACACAAAAACCAGACCCGCAGGAAACATTCACCAAATGTTAAGAAAGAAATATGGCGTGTATATATTTTTCCAGAGTTCTATACTTTCTGAATCTTCTCCAATGAAGACTTACTGCTTTTATAATCTGAAAAAAATCATGGATCACAGCTTTGCCCTTTTTTTTTTTTTTAAGAGAATGAGCCAGAAAGAGAGAAAAGACAATAAAACAGATGCAATCATGGATCGAGGAGTCTGCTTTTATTTGAAGTAATGACAACTTGTGGCCCTAGGCATATCCTAATCAAAGTACAGACTGTAGGAAGAGTCCACATGAAGAATTATGAGCTCTATACTGGTATCAACTGTGTCCTGGCTCTGCAAATTTAGGTCCCAAAACAGAGTGATTAGTTCACAAGGTTTTCTGCTTTCCCACCCCTCTTTGAGGTTTTTCTGTTTGATAGGGTGCAAAGCCTGGATTTCCAGCATCAAATTAAAGAAATAGAACAAACCCCCATCCCAGGGCTTCTTTAAATATTCAGATAAACCCATGTGCCCCTATCACTTAAATTAAGCTTTCCTAAGAAAAAGTAAGTCAATTAGTTCAAAATGTGGGTTAGTGCTTCTGGGTATTTAAAAGGGGATTTTTTTTTTCTTTTTTAGTTCATTTAGAAACATAGCCACGGGGCAGGTATATACCCACTCCTCAGCACGTCCTGTGAATTGCCATGATATATCTAGATACTAATTTCTGATATCTAGAGCTCCGAAATCCAGTCCTTAAACTTTCTCAAACTTGTGAAGATACTGAAATGTGAACTTTAGATTTTATTTTGCTTCCCCTTTTTATTTTATAACCTTTATCTTCACCATCATTATCCATATTCATCCAAGGGTGCTTGACATTGCTATAGAACATTGAAAAGACATGATTTTACTCTAATTGAACTTCTTCCTTCCTTCACTGAACAAATCATTATTCTCTAAACTTTGTAAACAAAAGCAGTCTCTAAGATATTATGAAATGTTTTTCTAGAGCAAACTTTGTGACAGGTACTGCAAAACTCATTTGTCCAAGTGGTCTGGATGCAATAAACCAAACTTTACCAAAATACAGGGAAAATTAGGTATTTCTGAAGAAGGTAATTTCCGGAAGTAATTTCTAGGTCATAGAACATGAACATTTTTATGGCTTTTGAGTAATTGCCTAATTGCTTTCTTATAAAAGGCTATCTTAATATTAACAATTTAAAAGTATGAGAATAACATTTTCATACAATATTTCGGTATAAAATTGGTTTTTATTTTTTGTTGTTTGTTTTGCTTTGTGTTTACTGAATAGGCTACTTTTTAAAACTGTAGCAAGTAGTTTAAGGAATGTTTTATGTGCCAAAACAACTGTAAATAGCTCCTCCATTATTTATTATATATGTACTTGTGACATGACATTAACATATCTTTACTTCTTTTTCCACCTTAATTAGTATTTCAGTGGCAGAGAAATACATTTTATTAATAAGAGGACTAACAAACACTTCACCCACTTATCCTTTAAAGAGATGTGACTAGAAGAGAAAGAAACATATCATTGATTTTATGTTTAATTTTGATAGCCGTTACATTTGAAGTTTTTTAGTAACCAAGTGGTTTCATTTTCAAATTATTATAACAAAGAGCACACTTTGTAGTTCCACAAAAACCACAATTTACTTATGGAAAACTACATTCCCCTCATACATTACTTGTTTTAAAAACAGCCCAGGGACCAGTAGGTGATTATTAGGTAGAATAGTTACTGGGTGGCAATTAGAAACTTAAGAATTCTACTCCTGTCAATCACCATGTTAAGTTCACTCTGACCTGTTTTTTGACAAAGTACCGAAGATAAAAATAGGTAATACCCTCCTTGTCCCCAGGAGATTTATGCAGAACAGCCCAGGATTTCAATAGAAAATACCTCACGCTGGTCTGGTCCGGTTTGTGGACATTCCTTCAATCTCTAATATTCTTGATTGTCATTTTTTCTAAGACACAGATGGGTCCCTACTTCGAAGAGCCCAGGAAAATAATACTAGTGTTTTAGGTACCAAGTGACAAAGACGACAGTTTCCTAGGGCATCTCTGCTCTGCTCACAATCCAAGTTTAGGACTCCATTTAGTACAATCCTGGCTTTGCAAAATTTGATTCCCAAATCAAATGACACACAGAGGTATTTTAATGGTAGGTAAATGCTCCCTTAAAGACTTTTCTTCTTCAATTCTTTGGTTCCTAGAAGGCTGTATGTGGTCAGGTGGCTAAGGTGTGGACTATGAAGCCGAACTTTCCTGCCCTACCAAGGTCTGGGAGACCCTGGGAAAGTGGCTTAATCTTTGTGAGCCCTTCTGGCCCTGCTTTTCTTTTTAATAATCAAACCTGGCAAATAGAGCCTTAATAAATAAGAGCTAACAGCTGAATGTTTACTACTGTTCCAGACACTGTATTATGTGCCTTACTCATCATATTAACTCATTTAATTCTTGAAATAATCCTATGAGGTAGGGGCTATTAGCTATCATCCAGATAATAAAATAATGAGAGAACCAACACATTTTAAAAAGGCAACTAGATGGGGCACCTGGTTGGCACAGTGGGTAGAGCATGTGACACTTGGTCTTGGGATGACCTTGGTAGGGCAGGAAAGTTTGGCTTCATAGTCCACACCTTAGCCACCTGACCACATACAGTGGGGTTACATGTAGAGATTACTTCAACAGATAAGATCTTCAAGAAATAATTAAAAAATTAAAAAGGTGACTGGTACATGGTAACCCATGTAGTCTTGTTTCAAAGATAAAGTTTTAAGCAGTCTGCTACATTTCCTTTTGTTGAGGGCAGCTCTCTCCCACACACAAATATTTGTATGTGTACTGAGTATCTATCAGGCTCCAACCACTCTGCTAAAATATGCTAAGGAATTGTATTGAAAATGGACCAGAGATGCAGCAATAAATAAGACCTAGTTTTGCTCTTCTGGAGTTATTATTGTTTTCTTCCACTTTACAGAGTTAGAGTACATGGGTTCTATTTTTCATCTGAGTTCAGAACCTATTACTCAAGATGATCTTCACATGAATTCAACAGAATTTAACAGTGAAACTTTGAAACATAGATCAGAATAGCTTCAATTTGAATTACAATTTAACCTCCACAGTAGTTTACGAATCTTTTAGTAATCAAATCAAGAAAGCAGGACTTGAATGTGATAAACCCTATGCTTTTTCTGGTCTCTGCCCCCAAGAACCCACAAAATTTCTTGAATTTATCAATTTAAATCCTCCCCAAACCACCTAGTTTATTTTTTTTATAAATTTATTTTTTTATTGGTGTTCAATTTGCCAACATATAGAATAACACCCAGTGCTCATCCCATCAAGTGCCCCCCTCAGTGCCCAGTCACCCCCTCACCCCTCCCCACCTCCCCTTCCACCACCCCTAGTTAGGTTCCCAGAGTTAGGAGTCTCTCATGTTCTATCTCCCTTTCTGATATTTCCCACCTAGTTTATTATACTGATACCTCCATTCCTCCATCCTTCAATCTACTTCTGCCATAACTTCCTACAGTATGTTCTCCCAAAGAGGCAATTATGGCAGGGAAATAGTAAACCAAAGCAGTCTTTACGTGTATTTTATTTGCAAACAATAATGCCGCCTTGCAGTTGCTTTTTGTCCTGATTTTTCAGTGTAGAAATTCAGATCCATGATATTTTAAGTTTTTTACCAAGAAGTTTCTCGCTAAATATAAATCTAACTAATCTGTTCATTCATTCATTTAATGTAAATGACTGGAGTGCTCATCATGGCCCAGGCTCCAGCTTCAACTACAAAGGTATATCGGTGTAGCAGAAGAAAAAGGCAGATAAAAAGCAACTACATCAATGATATAACAGATGATGCTCAATAGATTGGAAGCAAAAAGGAAGAAGAGCTGAATGTGTGTCTATACGGTATAAAGTATAGACATAAAGTATGAACATGGAGTGGGAGTAGGTGGGCTGTAAAATGAGGGGTAAACATTTGGAGTTTTTCCTTCCAGAATAACCATGTCACTACTTTCAAGTCATCTAAGAAATAGAGCAGCACAGATATATAGACGGTACTTTTTAATGATTATGAAAGCGATTAGAAAATGTGGACCATATTGTTGAACATATAAACATCTCAGCACAGCTTTTATAGTAATGAGTTGTGACAGTTAAATAATTGTAATAAATGTTTCATGCAGCACCAGAATGACTTAATATAAAGAAGCTATGCATTCTGCACAAGAAATAAAGAAATCATCCTTACAAAGGAGCCATCAGTTATAAGTGGTGGGGGAGTTCAGTGGATTTTATGATGGGGCGGAATCAAAGTGGAGGGATCCCAGCTGGGCTGATAGAAGACTACCATTACTGCCTCTTTACGGAAACAAGAAGAAACCTTTTTGATCCTCTCAGTTTGGTATTGAGTTATGGTACCACAGGATGTTTTTAAGGAATCACTTACCAAACCTGGAGTTGAAGTCCTTTATGAACTCAATTGTAATTTTGTGTTACTGGGTTTTTAAAGTCAAGCAACTTGTTTGTGTTTGGTGGTGGTGGAAAGGGCTTTTCTGGGTGTTCTTCTCAATGAATACTGTAGGTTCTAACCTAAAGAGATCTTTTCCAGTATTTGATGAAGAATCATTGAATGGGCAAAGAATTTTGGTAGCTTCTCAGGAGCTGGTGCCACAAAGCAGGTTCATAGTTGCCAGAAAATCAGGCCAAGGCATACTTTCCAAGGTGCGTTTTTCCTATCTAATGTCTGCGAGGGTCCTGCCCGTTGTTTGCAAACTGTCCAGGCAGCATCTGAAACTGTTGTTTTGCTACATCCGTTAAAGATTTATCTGCACTTGGGGTTGTGGGTTTTTTTGTTTGTTTGGTTTGTTTTATTTTTTATTTTTTTGGTTCTGCTGTTGCCCATCACCCCCCCTCTCCCCTTTGGCTTTTGCCGGTAGGGACCTGCCCTGAGGGGTATTTTGTCCTGGGAGCACAAAACTATTTTCTTTTCTGGAAATAAGTTGACGTCAACTGGGAGCTGTTTTTGGTTGCTTTGTTTCCCGGAGCGTCCAACCCAGCACACCGCCTCCGGCAAATTGCAAGCAATTCAAAGCAGCTCGCCCAGCAGGGAGGGGAGCTAGAGGGAGGGGGGGTCGCCTGCCTAAGTGGGGAGACCTGGGGAACCGCTCTGCTCCGAGGCTCGAGAGCGTGGGCCGGGGTCCCCAGGCCGCTCCGGGAGCGCAGCCCCTCAGTGCACTGCGCTCGCGGTGAGGCCCACCGGAGAGCAGCCCCTGGTAGGTAACCTGCTGGGCGCCCACCTGAGTGTTCAGCGCTGCTGGAAGTCCCTGCCCGAGTGTTCGGGAAAACCTTGGGAGCATCCCGGGACAAGGGACCAGGCGTCCGGAAGTAGCCCCGTGCAACTGGTGTGTGCACGGGTTCTCCGGGGCAACTAAGTGCCTATTGCCCTGAGCTCCAGGAAACAAACGCCTTCCTACATATTTCTGGGGGCACTGTGCATTTGGGACAAAGCCCGCAGCACCTTGGGGATGATTCCCGAGGAGTGCAACCACCGAATGCCTCACCTCCCCGGACGGTTCTCGGCGGACAGTAGGGCAGATGAGAGCGTGTGCCGTGTGTGTGTGTGTGTGTGTGTGTGTGTGTGTGCGCGCGCCCCAGGAGCGGGTGGGGGGGCCGGAAGGCACCGACTTGCTCCGACTTGTTCACACCTGGCGCCGTTTCCCCAACTCTCTGCGGCGTCCAGGGCCGAGGAACCACGCGTAGGGCGAGCACTGATTGCTGGAGAAGACATCGTCAACTCCCACTTAGACGCCCACACGGCCCAGAGACGTAGTCTACCCTCCCCCCCCTTACCGTTTCTTTTTCTTTTTTTTTTAAATTACGAATTGACGGACGGGCTTCTATTGATGCGTAAAGTTATAGAACTGTCCTGAAAGCAAAACGGGGGGATCCGGGAGGCCGGGGGTGGGGGTGGGGGGACGGGCAACTGACAACACTTCTACAGCCGAAGTGCCTACAATTAGGACTCGGGGGCGAATCCGAGGACGCCCCGGAGGAGCTGGCGCGGCGGTCTCATTGCAGGGTCCACGCGCCCGGGGGTCGCGCTGCTGGGACTCGGCTCCGTCGGCTCCCCTGGCCCCTGGGACTCGCAGCTGGCGGGAGCGCCAGGGGACACTGAGGCTGCCCGAGGAGGATCAGATTAGGATGCAGTCCGAGCTCCGGAGGTGGCCGGGGCTGTGCCGCCAAAGAAAACAGCCGAGGTCTGGGGCGGCTCTGGGGGCGCTGCCCGTGGGCCGGGAGAGCGCGGGAGGCGGCGACGCGAGGACGTGCCCGGAGTCTGGGCGCGCCGGGGGCGGGCGCTCGGCTGGAAGTGGGACAGTGTCTCCTATGGGAAAGCGGGACCCGGCGAGCTCTTTGGCCGCCTTTCCAGTTTCGGAGGTACCCGCCCCCGTGCGCCGGAGGCAGCGCAGCCCGGAGGGCGAAAGAATGGCGGTTGGCAAACTTGGAACCAGAGCGCGCTCGGGATCCGAACTGCCGGAATTGCGGCGGGGGCGGGGGCGGGGGCGGGGGCGGGGGCGGCCGGGACCGAGTTCACTTTTTCCGCCCACCCGCCGACGGGCCTTAGGGACGGGCGCTGCTCTAGCTCCAGCCAGGTGGAGCGCCTCGCCAGAGGGAGTCGTGTCCGTGCGCTCCGGGGCAGGGAGGGCGGCGGCCCGCGCGGGTGGGGTGGGGAGGGGTCCCCGGGGCCCCCAGCGCCCCCAGCGCCCCCAGCGCCTCTCCCCGCGCCTGCCCTCCCACCCGCCCCTCCCAGTCTTTTCTCTCTCGCTCCTTCCCCAGGCTGGCGGGACCGGCGCGGACTTGCCCTAGACCTACGGGGAGCGCCCCAGGTCTTTAATGACAGCTTAAAAGAGGCTGTTGGAAAAGTCGAAAGGGATGAGGCTGACGTGGGGCGTGTTTCGCTCCTCCGCGAGAGTCGGAAAGGGAGCTGGGAGCCGTGCGGCTGGCCCCAGGCCCCCGCGCCTCGCCGCCAGCAAGTAGGTGGGGGAGCCGCCGCCGCCAGCCCCATCCCGCTCCCAAGCCTCGCCCGCTGCGCCCTGGCCGCGGGCGCAGAGAGGGTGCGGGGCCTCGCCGTGCCTCCTCCACCCTGCTCATTAACCTGCCGGCTCCGCTCCGCTCTGGGCGGCCCGAGACACGGGCTTGTCGGAGGAGCACCCGCGGCCGGCCCGGCACTGCCGCCTCCCCGAACCCCCGGCTCCGGGGGGCAATGCGGGGGCGGCGGAAGGGGCACTGCTCCTCGGGCATTACTTAGAGACGCGAGACCGCCCCGCCCTCCCGCCGGCCCTCCCTCTCTCCCGCCCGGGCCCGCGCGCCACTCCGCCAGAGGGTAAGTTGGGAGTGTTTCACCCCCACCGACAGCTCTCCCTCCCCTTTCTTCTTCTTCTTCTTCTTCTTTTCCTTCTTCTTCTTCTTTTTTTTTTTTTTACCTCCCCCCCACCCCTTCAAAGTTTTCTTAGGAGTGGGGAGAGGGGTGAGGGAGGAAGAGGGTCCAGCCAGCCCCCGTCCTCACCCTCTCCCTGTCTAACTCCCCCCCCCGCCTCCCTTCCCCTCCATCCCCTGCGCGCCGCTGCCCCTCCGGAGCTGCGCTCCGAACTGGCAATTGGAGCGCGGCTCCTTTAAGAGCCCGGCTTTGCCTCCCGGTAGCTGAAGGTCATTAAACACAAAAGCTCTCAGCGCTGCGGTCCAATATAGCGCATGCGCCCTGCCCGAGGACTGGCAGAGAGACGGCAATATGGCGAGAATGCCTGGCAGCGGGGACTGTAACACCAGCGCGGGCGGCAGCGCCGGCGCCGCCGCCGCCGCCGCCGAGAACAATGGGGAGCGGGGCGAGGGCGAGCGCGGTGCGGGGGGCCGCGGCCGCCGCCACGGCCGCCCGCACTACTGCAGCGCGGGCGAGGAGGAGGAGGAAGAGGAGGAGGACGACGAGATCCAGGAGGTGCAGATAACGGGGGACGAGGAGGAGGAGGACGGAGGTGGGGGGCTGGAGGAGGACGAGGAGGAGGAGGAGGAGGAGGAGGAGGAGATGGGGCTGGACTGGGACGAGCCCCTGGAGCCCGAGGACTCGGCCGGGGAGGAGCTGGAGCCCGAGCCGGTCCATATGATCAATATGGACCAGAGCGCCGCGCTCGAGCCCGAGGCGCCGCCGCGACTGCTGGCGCCCCGGGCCCGCGGCGGGCCGCCCGGGGACAGCGCCGAGCTGGACCCCGACGTGCTGCAGCGCCCCGAGCGGGCCCGGCTGAGCGAGAACACCCGGCTGGCCACCCGCTACGCCGTGCGCATCTTCCGGGAGTACCTGAGCGAGAAGGCGCAGAGCCCGGACTTCGAGACCATGGACAAGGGGGCGCTGTGCCGCGTGCTGCGCTCCTTCTACGCCGAGGCCCGCTCCAAGAGCGGCCAGCTCTACAGCAAGTCGTCGCTCATCAGCATCCGCAGCTCCCTCAACCGCTACCTCAACGAGCCCCCGTACTGCCGCACGCTCGACCTCACCAAGGACCCCGAGCTGCGCAGCGCCAACCTGACGCTGGCCGCGGTCATCCGCAAGCTCGAGGAGCAGGGCGCCGGGCCCGTGGTGCAGAAGCAAGCCATCACGCGAGCCGACCTGCGCAAGCTCTACACCTCCAGCGTCTTCAGCACCAACACGCCCTTCGGGCTTCTCAACAAGGTCTGGTTCGAGACGTGCATGTACTTCTGCACGCGCGGCCGCGAGAACCAGCGCGAGCTGGAGGAGGACTCCTTTGGGCTGGCCATGGACGAGGACGGCCGCAAGTTCGTCTACTTTAAGTCCCTCGGGCCTTACCACAAGTCGCGCTCGTCGTCGTGGAGCAAGAAGCGTGCCGAGAGCAGCGACGAGGAGAACTTGCCCCGCATGTACGAGACGGGCACCGAGTTCTGCCCCTACGCCAGCTTCGTCAAGTACCTGTCCAAGCGGAACCCCCTCTGCAAGGCGTTCTTCCAGCGGCCCCGGGACCACTGCAGCGAGGGCGATGTGACCTGGTACGAGAACAAAGCCATCGGCAAGAACTTGCTGGGCACCAGGATGCAGATGCTCTCCAAGGCGGCCAAGCTCTCCAAGACCTACACCAACCACTGCATCGGCGCCGTCTCCATCGCCACGCTCAACAGCATCGCGGGCATCGGCACCAAACTGGGCTCGCCCGCCCCGCAGGGCTGCTACGCCGAGGCCCTGAACGGGGCGGCTCGCCACCACTCCCACCACCACCCCCCCACCCATCCCTCCCACCACCACCGCCCCCAGCCGCCCTCGCTGGGGAACACCTATATCCTCCCCAAAGACAGCCAGGTCGGGCCCGACGTGAAATCCGAGGCTGCGCCCAAGCGCGCACTCTACGAGTCCGTGTTCGGGTCGGGGGATATCTGCGGCCCCTCTTCCCCCAAAAGACTTTGTATCCGCCCCTCGGAGCCTGTGGATGCGGTGGTGGTGGTTTCCGTGAAACACGACCCCCTGCCTCTTCTTCCAGAAGCCAATGGGCACAGAAGCACCAATTCTCCCACAGTAGTTTCACCTGCTATTGTTTCCCCCACCCAGGTAACCAAACCAAACTCTATGCATGAAATGTTTTCTCTGGTACCATTTCGGGGGACTAACTCGTGTGCTGATGCAGCTCTGGGGTGGGGGCGGGGAGTTGCTTTGAAAAGTACTAAATATACCGAATCTGATTTGATCTCACCCTTAGAAGCTTAACTTTCGGTGCTTTTCAGGAGAGTTTACATCTAACCTTAAAAGCTGTGAGAAGGCACGCTCCCTAAATCCCTGCAGCGCAGTAAGGCTAAAACTTCAAAGTTCGCAGAACAAAAGGGATGGCGGCAGCCGGGACTCTCCATTGAACGCTTGAGTTTGCTAAGGCAGGGAGCAGGAATACCGTGCATTTAAAGGAAGCAGTTACTTAAAATTTATCTGCATAAAGTAACCATTACAATATTCTCTTGCACATTCACCCTAACTTATGGAAGATTTAAGACAAAAACAATTCGGTACTGAAAAAGAAAACACCCTAAGCCCGCTTCCTGTAAGTGGGTGGTGGAGAGTGGAGTGGAGAGAGATGGGCAGTCCAATGCCAGTTTAGACTGTAACAGGTAGCTGAACGTAAAGTGATGCCCCGGGTGCAGTCCCCGTAAACCGAAGTCATCTCTTGTTAAGAGATGGAAGGGGTCTCTGCACTACCAGCCAGGCTCTGTGCCCTGTGGTGCCCAGCACTGTGGCCACCAAACATTGCTGCCTTTCCCCAGCCCCGTGAGGCTCACCATCTAGGGGACAGATAAGACTTAAGAACACAGATATTTAGTTAAGAGAAAACAGCACAGCACGGCAGTGTGGCGCTCTTAACCCAGAGTTAGAGAGCTGTATGTAGCCCAGAAGCTGAGCCACCGTGGGCAAATGAGTTCACCTCTCTGGGCTTCAGAGTCCTCATCAGGGATTAGGGAACTGTTTTAATATTAAAATGATTTAAATTTGAGCAGTACCAAATTTTAGGTTGAGATCGAGGGCTTCCTTGGATGCTTCTTGTCTTGTTGAGAGGGATATATTCAGTTATTAAAATTGTGTTAATCTTTTGGATACTCTTCTCTAGGAGCCAGAAAGCCGAGGTCTTTGGGGATTCTGCTCTGTTCTGCAGGCAGTAGTACCCACGGAGGTTTTACAACTCTGACCTCCCTGCCATCCAGCAGAAGTAGGAATTGTGACTATAAGTCTGGAAGGTGTAGTGCAGGCCTTTCAAGAAACAGATGTCAGGTACCTCTGTGCTTTTTCCAAAGTGGAAATTCCAGTTCTGGACAAACTGACCCTTTCAAAGGTTTACCAGCTAATCAGCAAGCCTCAAGGCCAGCAGAGAAAGGGGCTGTGAACAGTAATATAAACACCAAAGTTCTCTAAAATACACAAGACCTGCAGGCTATGTGTCTTTATGTGCTTCTAGTGTGTGGCGGGGGTACATTTCCGACAGATCAGGAGGTGGTTTTATGGAGTTGTAAGGCTACAGAGGAGAATTCTTCTTTGGGAGAAGTTGGGTTTGCTTTTTCCTTGAAAGCAAAAGTAAATATTCACCTTCTTGTAAAGTAAGACCCTTAAAATAATCCTGGTTTAGAGTCACACATGATGAATTAAGAGTTAAAAGCCTGAGAAAGTTTACTAAAGTATATATCTGCTTGGAATAATAATGAAACAGTTTGTCTATTGGCATCTGTCTGCCGGTTTCTTGACATCAGTGTTCTACAGAATCAAGAGTCAAGATTCACAAAAGGTGGAGGCGGGAGTTGTTTAGTGGGTTTTGTTTTGGCCTAAGGAATGTAGTTGCTCTGTCACAGTCTTGTTTCAACCGAGTGAGATAAATGAGTTCTGTAAACCTGACTACTGATTCTTTTCCGAGTTACAGTCAGATAAATATAGTTTCAAGTTAAATATAGATTTGAGTGTCCATATGTTGGCTATATTGTTATTATGCAAACATTATTTTAGCTAAAACACTACAAAAAGTTGTTCTTTTTGCCCATAGTCAAGTCAGCTTTTCATCTATGTTAAAGTAAGTTTTTTCCATCAGCATTAAGAGGTTTTAAGGAAACTCTTTAGTAACTTCTGTAGAACTCACTTTATGAAGTCTGAGCATTCTAAGAATGAAACGAATGTTTGGTTTATGTAGAAAGCCGATATTAAACTTTTTCCTCTTGTATTTATTAACATCACTGGAACTTTTGAGGTCCATGGCATTTCCTTGGGATTGTTGACTGGCTGGGGTTACTGGCCTGAGGCACGGCTTCAAGCCATCAACTGCTCTTGCTGGTCATTAATCTTCAGGAAGTGCTGTGTGTACCTTGAGCTTCGGTCATTGTTACTTAATTATAAACATAGACTGTCTAACCTTAATATTGGCCAGGTTTATCAAGTGGCATTGCATGGAAATCACTGTTGATCGTATTATCCTAGACTACTTGATAACACGCACCCTGATACTCTGGTTCTCTTTTAACGTGGCAGGTTTCTCAAAGAATGAAGAGCCTGTTACTTTAAGTGCATTTACTCTTTTTACTTCTGGAGCGTGTTACTAAGTGTGTCATTTGTGGGACTGGTTGAAAAATGAATGCATTCAAGGATTAACGATTATAGAATTTGTGATTTTTACTCATGTGAAGTTCCTGGCTTTTGTGGAGTTGAGGAGGGAGAGTTATGGTTGTGATGGTTGCTTTAAGAAGTTCACTCTTTAATTCTCTGGAATGGCTGTTAAAAGCAAAGGGCAATTCTTGTCTCCCCTCCTCCTGCATAGCTGGTGTGACCTAAGATGATCCAGTTACTGGTGGAGCTTCCTAGCAATCTTGGAGATCACATGGTACATTTTAAAAGGTTTTAGCATAGCCCATCCTACATTTTCAGAGCTGTCCTCCTTGCATGAAAATACAGCATTTCTCCTGCCTCAGAGAATAATACCTCAGCTTAGATGGAGAACAAGATTTCTAACTTTAGTCTTTATCACTTACACAAAAAGAATGTAATAAGAGTCTAGATCCTAAATATCATAGTTTTGTTGCTAAAGCTTTATAGACTGTGCCTCTCTCCAGCACCAAACAAAAAATGTGAAAGTCAGCTCCCTAAAATATACTTAGACACAGTCGTAAGCTTGTGACAAAGGTGTCTTCAGTTGCTCTTATTTGACTTTTACCCAGATTATTTCCAGAAATACTTGTAAGGAATTCTGCACATAGGAAATAAGCAGTGGGAAGAATCTGGAGTTGGTGGTACACAACTACTGTGTCTGTTTCATTGGCTTCTCTAGGGACCAGAGTCATCCTTAGAGTTTCCCAGCTGAAAGTTGAAGCAGCCTCTCTGTGGGGCACACACAGTAGAGCCTTGCCTTTGAGAAGTCAGATATTGATAGCACCGGGAGGGAAAACGGTGATTGGTCGGTGATTGTTCAGGTGCTTACTGTGGTAAGGGAGAGCGTATATTCAATCTGTCTACCAATGGGGGGGGGGGGGACACATGTATTTTATAATCGCCAAAGTCTTGTTTTTAATTTGGGAGGGCTACTTACTCTCTTTCTTAAAGAGGGAATCAAACTTCAGTAAACATGAAGGGAGTCGTGGGTTTAACAGCCAAAGCTGTTGTAACAAGACTTTTTTGTAATGGTTATCTGGAGCTATTCGGATTAGCTGCCTTGTATAAAACTGGTATTTTTCGTGCTCTCGAATGTTGGCTTATGGCTATCTTCCTTTTTCTACTGCAGGAATATTTGCCCTCCCGTTCAAATTGGTGGAGAAACTAAATGTCAGTAACCTAAGTATGTAACTTTTTTCATTCATTCAGGAAACAGTTATTGAGCACCTACTATTTTGGCTTTTGTACCAGGAATCTTTATAAATTAATCCATTTTCCACTTGGCAGGTAGTTGCATTGGCAGGATTTGGGCCTCATTAACTATTAAAACCAGATCAAAATAAAGAAAGTTAAAAGGTGATGCCCTTAGTGTTTAGCAGCAGTCCTTTTGGGAAAGAAATCTGTATTTTTAACTCTTATATATTATTACCGCAGTCATTATGCAAGTAAATTCTTTTAAATTGCTATGAACCCACGTGTGTATTAGCTCACTATTAAATCTGCTCCAGGAAACGGGAAAAGAAGTATGTTGCTGAACGAGAAAGGGGCTCCCGTTCATTTGAAACTTAAATCTGTGTTGTCACCCTGATTTTAAAATCTGGCTCCCCAAAACAAATGTTACCTAAAAGGCCATCCTCTTCTTGCAAATAAGAGCTCCTTCTTCAGATAGGACTGCTCATTGCACGTGGGAATGCTGAGGCTGTTTCTGCCTTGGCCTAGGCCCATTTCAGTTATTTAATAAAAAGTTCAGTTTCAAGATGACCTTTTGGTGTCTTAGCTGCCATTTGAAAAGCAAAATTGATATAGGAGTTGTGGTATGGTGGCCCATGTTGACAATCTTGGGAACAAACCTATAAGCTGGTAATCTGTGGGTCTTTCATTTGACAATACTCTATTTTTGGGACCCATTTTTACTTCTCTTGATTGATCCTTCACTGCATTATACCAGTTAGTCAGGATGCCTTTTTAAAGACTTCTCTGGACAATTTAAAAAGAGAAGGTAGAGGAAATTAGTTGGTCCAAGAAGGGATATCGATTGTCCTTGATAAAGCAAAATTAAAGAAAACGTACCTTTCAGATTTGAAACATTGCATGGGCAAACTTTTTTATTTAACACTAGTGGTGGTGTAAGGCCACTGAATTCAACCATTGTTGATTGAGCCCCTGTTGACCTGCTAAGTGTTGTCTAAAGGAGTAGGATCTGGCCCTTGCCCTTAGTCCTCAGTGGGGCTTTGCAGAGGATGGGCAAGTTAGTGTGGGCTTCAGACTAGAGTGACTGTGTGATACGCACACATCACAGTGGAAACAGATGAACTTTTAATGTTTCAGGTTCTGTACGATTTTAGGCTCGTTGGGTTTTCAGATTTGTAAAAGTTTCTCTTGGCCTGCTATTCTTCAAGAGAGGATGGGCTCTGAATGGTCTTTATAACTGGGAATGAGTTTCTACGTAGTCTAGAAATAAATGAGTGTTTAAGCCAGTTGAGATAGCTCACCACAGCAAGGGCTATATTTCCAGATGCCTGCGGCTTGAAACCAGACAGCCGACCACAGTAGATCCACTGTACTACAGGAGACCAAACCTAATGAGACGTGTTGTAGGTTTTTGGTAATTCTCTACATCCTCTGTTCAACTTTCTTTACACTCAGACTTCTCTCAACTTCTACTTTTAACAACCTGACAGAGCCTGTTCTTTCTCTCTAAAAAAGATAACATTATATGTGACCGCAAATTTTTATTAGTCACTCATTTTTTTGTTTTTTTTTTATTGTTCACATCCTATCCTAAACTTGGTCCAAGTATGGGATGACCGAATTTTCAAAAACAGCAAAGTGGGAGATCTCTTATAAGACTGTGAACGTCCAGAGCGTCTGAGTGTTTCGTCAGAGGTTTTGTCACAGTGGTTTGCTGTGGGGCTGCTTCCTTCTGGAAACCCACTGCATTCTGAAACCTGTGATTCCTGTTTAGACCTGTGATTCCTGCAAATTGGCTCTCCAGGCAATGAGTTTGGTGTTTAATATGCAGGATGCAGGGAAAGTGTGCCCTTCATGTTGTGTCCAAGATTGCGAATCCGAGAAACCACCAAGGAGCCGACACCGATGCAAGCACACGAGGGTTTATTAGCAAGATCGAGCTTGGGTCCAAGTATACCCAACACAGCGGAGCAGGGACTTGGACCCCAAGGTGGGTTACAGCTGGGTTTTTATGGGCTGGTCTAGGGGATTTCCAGAAGGGGTGGAGGAATTTCTTAAGCTCTGTTTTCATTCCGATATGGGACTTCCTGCCACGGGCGTTAAGCTCTGTTCTCATTCTGATATGGGGCTTTCAAGGGCGTTAAGCTCTGTTCTCATTCTGATATGGGACTTTCTGTCAAGGGTGTTCTGTGGTTTTTCCTGTAACTGAACTAGGGTAAAGTTCAGCTCTTATGCACAGGGGCCTGAGATGGCTGTACTTGTGCTAACGCTGAACTTGAGGTGGAATGGCCTTAATTGTCTCGGCCTCCACACGTCATACTGGAGGAACGGTGTGAGGATGGTAAAGGGCTCCCTTGTTGATTGAGTCCGTGTATATAACCCTGGAAAGCTGAGGGACGTGGGGCAACCCTGAAGGAAAGAGGACCGGGAGCCCGCCAGAGTTGTTTAGCTCCCCATCAGCAGACCATGCCCCGCCTCCCACCCCTCCACCCCAGCCCGCCCCCCAGGTAGGTATTTGAAAATCACCTTTAACCTGCATACCTTTCCTGGGAGGGCCTAGCGTCAAATTCACACCTCCAGCCACTGCTTTCTCCTGATCACCTGGCAGTGAACCCAGGAAGATGGGTATTTTGATCCCAACTGGGAGGAAGGAAGGTAAAATGTACTACCTGAAAGGGCTGACAGATTTAAGAGAGCATCAGGTTGTAGGCTTCTAGGAAAAAAAAAAAAAAGGAGAGGAATTCAGAAAGGAATGCTGAAGGATGGCAGAGATGAATGGCACTTCCTTTGTGAGTAATATGGTCACCAAATTAGAATGTCAGGACTAGTTTGGAAGCTTTTAATCATCATTTTCTAGTTTATTTTTTTTTAATTTTATTTATTTATTTATGATAGTCACAGAGAGAGAGAGAGAGAGAGAGAGAGAGAGAGAGGCAGAGACGTAGGCAGAGGGAGAAGCAGGCTCCATGCACCGGGAACCCGACGTGGGATTCGATCCTGGGTCTCCAGGATCGCGCCCTGGGCCAAAGGCAGGAGCCAAACTGCTGCGCCACCCAGGGATCCCATCATTTTCTAGTTTAACACCACGTCTCCAGTGCAGGTTCACCCAGCTCAGTCAGGTGTCTCACCATTCAGCCCTTGCCCTTCCTCTCCCACCTAAGAAAAATGGAACTGTTACTTATAGCATCTGTCCCATGTGGGTGCTTTGCACCATATGCCATGGATCAAGCTAGTAGATGCACTATATGTATGTATGTATACACACACACACACACACATTTATTTGGTATTTCTGATTTCTCCATCCCCCTCCATTTAGACAGCCTGGTCATGGATAATACATTCATACAGATACAGATGCACACATATGTGTATACAAACTTGACACATGAAAAAAAAACCCATTTTGTTATTGTGGTCTGAGAAATAAGTATTGAAGGCAAATTTCTTGAGCTTGCAGGTGAGTTATGATACCTGAACTCATTATGTTTTTTGCCAGGTAGTTTGAAGGAATATAACCTAGAAATGAGAACTGTTTCAGCATTCCCAGCTCCCTAGCCTAGGTTCTAGGTAAGCAGTTGGACCCAGTCCAGGCAGGAGTGAATGAGAGGCCTGCTTTGGCTGTGAAGGTCTCATCCTTTGGGACCGCAGTCTGGGGAGACAAACAAGACCCCCTTCCTGCCGAGTCTTGATGTCAGCTGTCACAACCTCTAACTGATTCTGTAGTTATAAAGCGGTGTGTTGCCATTATAATGACCAAGACAGACACACCAGACAGACAGACAGAGGTTTGTGTTTTTTTGTTTTGTTTTATTTTGTTTTTACCATGGCCTACTGACCGGCAGCCTCTGCATCACTTGGGACCTTGTCAGAAATACAGACTCCCTCAACTCTGTATCCCTGAATCAGCTCTCGCCTTTTCACATAATTCCCAGGCAATTTCTGTGTGCAGACCACCTTGTTGAGCATTGGTTCGCATGGTGTCTCACCTGGTCCTCATCCAGTTCCTTGAGGAGTTATGGTTATCATTTCCATTTTTGAGGGAGGAGACAAAGGTTTAGCTGTACTTGACTAACCTGTTTAAGGTCTAACAACTGATAAGTAACTGTGCCAGGATTTGGATCCAGACCTGTTTGATTCTGGAGTCTCTGCTTGCTTGCTTGCTTGCTTGCTTATTTATTTATTTATTTATATTTTAGATTTTATTTATTTATTCATGAGAGACCCAAGGAGAGAGGCAGAGACACAGGCAGAGGGAGAAGCATGCTTCCTGTGGGGAGCCCGATGCGGAACTCGATCCCAGTGCCCCAGGATCATGCCCTGAAGCCAAAGGCAGACACTCAACCACTGAGCCACCCAGGTGCCCCAAATCTCTGCTTTTAAATCCATAATCTGTTGATTCCACAATTCTTACCAATAGAAAAATCCAACAAAGAGAAGGTGACATACCATCGGATTCTTATTACTACCTTGGGTGCTTTCCTAGAGCCACTTAAGAGAGAACTTTTTACAATCAAGCAAAAATCAATCAGTCATTAGCAGAGAATTCAAGAGTATTTCCAAGTGCATATGTACTTCTTTCTCACTGTGTGGGGGTCCCCCAGCCTTCTGTGGACCTGGAGACTACAGTAGCCTCTTGAGAAGCCCCGTCTTATAGCAGTTAAGAACAGATGCCAGTGCCAGACCCCCTGGACCATTTCAGGTCTTGCCCAGAGTTTCCCTGTATTTCCCTTTCCTCCTTGGTCAGGGGGAACGCGGTCACACCTACTTGCAGGGTCACCAGTGTAAAGGGAATTACTATTTGAGAAGTGCTGAAAGCCTTTCCATCATTTTGTTATCTTGGCACAGGATGTCGTACTTTTGGAAAACTGCTGATCTTGGTGTTAGAGTCCCAGTCTGAGACTTCAGTTTTCCCTGGTGAAAAGCTTGTGTGGGTGCTGTGCGGGGCCTCTGCTGTATCTTCTCATGGGGCATGCCTACACTCCTGCGGATAGCAGTTGCTCTGCTCTCCTAGGAGCCAGGAAGTCTCCAGGCAGCCTCTTGCACTGTGGCTCACCAGGGCCCTCCTGTCTCTCACTTACCTCAGAAAGCCTTTGGGGCGCTTGGTGGACCCAGTCGGAAGAAAGTGCGACTCTTGATCTTGGGTCATGAGTTTGAGCCCCACATGGGCTGTAGAGATTACTTAAATAAATAAAACTTAAAAAAAAAAAAAAAAAAGGAAAAAGAAAGCCCATCCCATCCCTGTGGATGCTTTACCCCAAAGCCTGTTATTCTGTCCTCTGCTTTTTAAGATTTGCATACACTGTAGCCCCGGGTAAGATTGATCACTACACTTTGTAGGTTCATTCTGCAGAGTGCTCCTATTTCTCTTTCCAAAGCCCTGGAAATTTTCAAGTGCTGAAGGAGTTAGGGAGAGTTCCCCGAAGGGCTTAATTGATGCCCAGACTCCATCAGATTTGCAAAAGTTAGCTTAGAATGAGATCAACAGCTTTTCACAAGAGATTGAATTTTATTTGGAATGGTTTAGGATTCCAGGAATGATCGAAACCCAGGAGTTTTGACAGCATTAGGAAGGTCGTTATAGTAATAACTCCCATTATTCTAGAAGTAGGGCTTATATTTGGCTAGATCCTATGTTGTGGTATTCACATTTCCTTAATGCATGAATGGACTATAATCTAAAACTTGACTTCTGCCCTGGAGATTATATAAATCAATAGACATTTCACTTAAAGTTGAGATGTAATAATACGTGTTTTGAACAGAGCAAAATCAGGGTAATTGGTGGTGTTTTGATGCAGTATTCCTGACCAATTAATGACCTCTTATGATGTGTTTTAAGTTTGACAAAGTGCTCTTATAAAATAGAAATGATTGATAAGATGATGCAGGGATTCATTACCCCTAATTTAGTTTGCCCTTCAATTATTCAGTATTCAGCCACCACAGTCCTTATAGGGATACTTTTGTGGGCTTTTAGAATTGTATTAATTCTGTTAGTTAATAAATATATCTGTTAATTTTAGTAAGCCAGCTCATCTGGAATGTTGGCTTCTGTTTTATGACATTCTTTCTGACAATTATATCTAAATAAATTTTAGATATCTTCTTCTGTCATGAACAAATATCTCATTGTTTTTTACTCCAGGAAGAAAAGACGTGCAGATGTTTATTTTGCATTGGATTGAGGTAGCAGTTTAAAATCATGTTGCTGTAGAAACACATGGAACCCAAATAAAAGTATAACAGAATATTAGAAAACTGATTGAGGTAGCTTTGTTTTCTTTTCCTTCCCAACTCAGTGTTCATTTACATGTTAGTTTTTTATAATAAATGATGGGATATTCTTTTTTTTTAATTTTTTATTTAAGTTCAATTTGCCAACATATAATGATGGGATATTCATAATGCTGGTGATTTCATGTTTTCTGGATCATCTCATAAGGGGAAAGAAGAGTGATGAGTTTCCAGGTATGTTTTTCTAATTGCTTTTTTTTTTGGACTTATGAAGAGGATCATGGGGTCATAGATTCCATCCTTGCATTTAACTACCATCTAAGTGATATGCTTTAGTACCTTTTGGAAGATGAGTGAAAAAAGTCAAGGTGAAGGAGAATACAGAAAAACTCTCAAAATAGCATTTATTTATAAAAAGCATTTATTGAGCACTTACTGTGTGCAAGGTGGGAATTTGGAGGTAAGGAATAACTTAAAAATAGTTAAGACACTAGAAAAACCAGAATGGCAATACCCAGGTAAAGTCAAAAGGAAGGACTAGTTGGGAGAGGAAGAAGGTCTTGCCTCATTTAATTACTATTCACAAGTAAACCTTGGAGAGTAAATGGTATGTATCACTGTCTAAGAAATGAGACTGAAGATGGCCTAATGAAACTGAAAGACTAAACACTGAAATCCTGAAAGTGTATAAGGAGAATGTGAAAACTTGGAAAAAATAAAATCTTGTCTTGTCAAAATTTAAGCCTTTTCTTTGCTATCACATTGAGAACATGGCTATTTTAGATGTCCCAGCACGAAGGAAGGTACCACATTTCACCACATATCAGCCCCTCTAAATGTTCACCCAGTTGTTAAACCATGTATTTTAAAGTTAAGTATTCGTGTAATAACCCAAAGAAATTCAGAACTGATACTTTTTCATAGTTTACATTTTAATTATCGCTTTTCCAGTCACTACGAATCCTGGCTCCTTTGGTGCCCAGCATTATTTCTTTCACATCTCAGGACTGTGGGACCATACTATGAACAATTGGTTATACTGAGGTACTTGTGAATAGTGCTTTAACCATTTGCAAAGGACTCTCTTGTATGGGACTCCATTGTAAGGAGGCTGCAAAGGGCGCTTTCTAGAGTCAGGGACTGGGTTAGGTAGATGGTGGGAAACAGATGAAGTCCTTGTCCTTAGAGGACTCACTCATAGTCTTGTGGCAAAGGCAGACAAGGAACATGGAGAATAAACCCTGATCATGAGGCATGTTCTGTGATAGTCTACCCACAAGCAAGCTGAAGGGGTTGGATAGGTCCTTAAACCCATTCTGCAGGTGAGAAAAACTGACCCTCAGAGAGGTTAGAGACTTTCTCAAGTTCACCTCGCTATGGAGGAGCAAAGATAAGGTTCTGATTCCAACCCCAGGTCCAGACCTCTTCTACACTGGTACTTTTTTGGGAATAATTTATAACTAAAGTTATAAAAGTGGTGCAGCAGGTACATAGCACTGAAGAAAAGTAAAAGGACACTGAACCACAAGTGTGCACATGGATGTGTCTTTTTTTTTTTTATCTTTTTAAAAAGATTTATTTGAGAGAGACAGCAGGAGCAAGGGTTGGGAGAGGTGGGGGCAGAGGGAAAATCAGACTCCTCACTGAGGAGGCAGCCTGTGGAGGGGCTTGATCCCAGGACCAGGCCCTCGAGATCATGACCCGACCTGAAGGCAGATGGTTAACCGACTGAGCCACCCAGGAGCCCCTGGATGTGTCTTTTAAAAACTAAAAGAATTTTTTTTTAAAGATTTTATTTATTTATTCATGAGACAGAGAGAGAGAGGCAGAGACACAGGCAGAGGGAGAAGGAGGCTCCACACAGGGAGCCCGATGCGGGACTCAATCCCGGGACTCCAGGACCACACCCTGAGCTGAAGGCAGGCAATGAACTGCTGAGCCACCCAGGATCCCAAAACTAAAAAAATGTTAATGTGATTTTTGTGCTTTTGGAGTTGCAGGAAAATAAAGGGAACATTCTGGATTAGGGTGAAATAGAATGGCCCAGTCTTCCAAATGTCAGCACGCAGTCAAGACGACAGTGGCTGAAAGCTGTAGTTGGGTTGATTTGGGGACCTCCTGTGGAGCCCTGTGTGTGATGGTTGAGGGCTGGTGGCTCCCTGTCAGGCCTGCTACTGGGGCAGGTTGTGGGCTCTGCTGGCCTCTCGCTATTCTCTGCAGAGGTTGAGGACTTGCACCCCGCCCCAAAGTCCTTCACTCTTTCCCATTTGCTCAGACCACTTAATTAAAAGAAAAAGTGAGCCCAGTTCTGATGCAGAGTTATGACTAGTAAAAAGAACAATAAAAATGACTATAAAGTGCCTGACAAATAGAAAATGTTTAATAATACTAAGGTGCTTTATGGGGCAAGGGTTTACCTCTTGGCACGGGATAACAGACCTTCCCACAGAGGCTTTTCCCTTGCCGCTGCTCTTGGCAGGCAGGTCTTGTCCAGCCGGAACAGGCGAGTGAGACAGATTCTGTCCGTCTGGGGTCACCTGACTTCATACTATAAGAAGATCTCAGGGAAGTATCAGCGACTGACATGTGGCCCATTTGTTGGTGACAACCAATAACAGGGATAAAGGACACTTTGGTGACCCAGGAGCAAAAAGGAAACCAAGGAAGAGATGCAGGAAAAAGAAAAGGGAAGGGGAGGTAAGTAGCAAAGCTACCTCCAGTCTTACAGGAAATTTGGAGCAAATCTTTAACACTCCGTATCAGTTCTAATCAGACTAACCAAAGGATAGACCAAGTTAGAGGTAGGAGAAGAATTACCCTGAATGGCCTTGGGCAAGTTACTTAGTTTCTCTTCTGTTAGAGGAAGATAATAGGAATACTGTGAGTAGTAAAAGCCCATAGTATGGGCTCAATAACAATTCTTTGTTAAAAATTATGTTGGTTAGAGGTTATTGACAGGCTAGAGGAAAAGTAGAGAGATGGTTATAATTTATAGTTGATCCTCAGTGTTCTCTTTTTTAAGACTTTTTTAAAAAGTAGGCTCCACGCCCAGTATGGAGTCCCATGTGGGACTTGAACTCACAACTCTAAGTTCGAGACCTGAGCTGAAATCAAGAGTCAGACATTTAACCGACTCAGCCACCCAAGCACCTCAAGAGTTTATTTTTTAAATAATCTCCACACCCATTGTGGGGCTCAAACTTAGGACCCTGAGATGAAGGGTCACGTGCTATACCAAGTGAGCCAGCCAGGTGCCCCCTCAGTATCCTCTTTTAAAGCTAAGACTGAAGATCTCCCCTCCAAAAAAATCACAAAATATTTATAAACACAGGTGAAAGAACGTAAGCATGCAAAAAAAAAAAAAAAAAAAACCCAATTAGAGAACCCACATCTATGCTAAGAATAAAATAATGATTACCAGATGGTGCATCATAAAACCTGTACAGTTCAGAGGGAGGTGGTTACTATAGTCTACCTACATATTCCTTTTTGAGCCAGTGTGTAATTCACTGAAGTATAAAAATAAACTCTCAAGCTTTTATTCTCTTATTTATATTATGAAGAGGAAAATTTAAACATACTTTATAGAAAATGTTTAAAGGATTAATTTTGGACTAACTTTTAAGTAGGTTTTAAGCAGCAAAGTTGAAATGACATAAATATGGCAGTATAAGTCCTCAGTGTTCAATAAAATTATCCATCTCATTAAAAAGCACACCATTTGTTTTTTCCTAATTATAAGGATGGAGTTTATAGAAACTGATCTCTTTCATAGTGTTCTTTTTTTTTTCTTTTATAGTTTTTCATGAGAACATACTGATACCAGTAAAGCATATTCTAAATTTGTTTGAATACACAAGTATCTTGATCCTATAGAATATAGAAATAGGATCTTTTAAACTTCTGTCTTAAAAATAATACATATGACCATAGGATAAATTGCAGCGCTGTTTTTTTTTTTTTTAATAGTTTAAAAAACATTCTCGTGGCCACTTTACAACCAGAAAAGATCTCATCCAGATGCAATAAAGAGTATGAAACTTTCTGGCAATGTATTACATAGAACAGTGACACTCTTTGTGTTAAAGTGCTAATTTGAGAGAGATTATGTCATTTTCTTAACTCTCTTTTCCTGCTTGACAAATAAAATACTCAACTGTCATAAATCATGAAATAATTCACATTTTACTCTTAATTTCATCTATACCAACTTGTTTAGGAATGAAGTCAGTAAACACTACGTCATGAAGTTATATACTAGATCGTTAGCATTGAGTGCATTGTTTGGTGTTAGGGCTATGCCTCTCATTCCTGAAGAATTCATCCCCATGGTCGATCAAATTGCTAACATATATGAACAACATGTTCCCGTAAATACTCAGTGCTCATTATTCCATCTAATCCCCACAACAGTCTTATAGGCCAAAGAGATTAATAGCCTGCCCCAGGAAGGACAGACAGTCCATAGTGAATTCAGGACTGGATTCTGGGTCTCTCACTCGTCCATTTATTCAATACATATTTATTGAGCACCTAGTGTGTGCTAGTCACTGACAACCCAGTGAAGAGCAAGACAGAGGTCTCATTTCTCGTGGACTTGGCATTCAAATGGGAGTGACTTTAAAACTAAAGAAACTATCTTTAGCAGACCGAAGTGACTGGGTGGCTACTCCTTCCTTCTGATCCCCCCCCCACCTCCATCAGTTGGCTCCCACCCATACAGAAGCAGACCACACATACTGGCTGCTTGTGTGAACCTGATCATGGATGAGGCATGAACCCAGGGCAGATGGAGCTGTGACTGGCCTCAATCATTCTTCCAGGTTAAGATGCTTGCTGTGGGATGAGCGAGAGCAGACTTGAAGTTTCCCTAACGAGATAATTAGGGACAGGACAGGACAGTAAGCTATAGCCCGGGTGTCAGCATGGTTCATTTCTTAAGAGCTCAGAGGGCATAACACCTCTGACCACCTCAATTTGTTAGGTAGGGTGAGGAAATGGAGGCCCAGAGAGATTGAGTAGCAGAATCTGACCTAGAGTCAGGAATTAGTCCTGATTTACAGGCTCAGAATCTCTTTCCTGGTCACAGAGCCTCCGTCTCCTCACTTGCTAGATTACTTGCAACCTTTCCGACATGATTGCTTCAGACTTAACTGAGTTAATACTTGTGTAGGGCATGGTTCTTCCGCGCCACCCAGTGCAGCATTAGCTGCTGAGGGGCTAAGGTCTTTCTTCTTTGGGGTACACACTCCCCTGGACTTCCTCTCCAAATAGGTCTGTCAGGAAATCTGTGTTTTTTCCCCATCCTGCAAAAGAAAGCAGCTTAGGTGTTATGGATGGAATCAAAAGAAAATATTAACACAGGTGGGCGCTTGTTTGTTAAAGCCTTAGTCCATATTTGTGATGCTAAGGAATCCTGGGATTAGCACCTGAGAATGAGAGATGAGCTGGCACAGCTGCTGGTTAAACTAAACTGTGTCCTAACCTCACTGGCTGTTAATCAGCTAACTCACCTAAACCAATTTACGAGAAGCCCTTCTCAATAAGCCAACTATTACAGGAACACCTGGTCAGGTGACCTTTAGACTTCCTTCCCCTTAATCCCTTCCTACTATCCTATCCTGGCAAGAATGTCTGCAAATCAAATTTTTACAAATCGCATGTTTATAAATTAGATCGCAGTTTAAATGCACTGAGGGAAATTTTCTTTTAGAGCCTTCATTACTCTTTGATGTGAATTCCAGTATCAGGTTGGTCTGTTTAAACATACCTTGGCATACTGATCGTGTCTGTTGCCATTTCTGTTTTGGGGATTTATGTGTTTTAAGTATGTGTATATATATATATATCTTTTTTTTACAATATACCTAACATGTTATACCTAACATGATGTATAAAGAAAGTCATGTATCTGACTTAACTGTATTTCAACCTGTGGTTGAAATTTTCTAATTGATTTCGGGTTATTTTATCTTTATTTGCCATATGCAGAGTAGCCCTTCAAATACTAATGGTTGAATACTTTTAAAAGTGAGAGTTAATATTTTCATAATTTTTATTTGTTTTACTCTTTCGATAACGTCCATTCCTGGGACATTGCCTTTTCACTCATTGCTGTATTATTTACCACACCTGGTATAGTGGATGGCACATTTTATGTGCTCAAAAACATTCGTAGAAATGAATGAAACTGTTTTATGTGAACATTTTAAGGTTAATTAATAATCTTTGCCTTCATAGCTTTGAGCAGAAAGGATTTAAATATTTCACCTTCATTTGAAGAAATGAAAATGAATTCTTTAGCTGTGCAGGTTAGAAACAACACATCCCTCCAATTACACATTAGAAAACAGACCTACTTTTCCTTAAACATTTCTTGCACATCTACCGTGTGCCTCCACCATGCTATGCTCTGAGCATCAGATGGTTAAGACAGTGACCCTGGAGATTAGGACAAGTTCTGTTTCATATGTTCCAAATTTAATTTGCTCTCTTCTATTGATTTCTTGGCACACCATGGGAATCCCTTATACCCAAATGACTCACCAACTGGTGGTAGGAGCAGGGCTGTCCTCACAGATGTGTGGGTCTGATCAGCAAGGTTGTGCACTCTGGGGACGAGGGAGGGACTAAGATGGACTTTGCCGAGGTCACCAGACCTAGACGTCAGCCTCTTCCTCTGTGTTTTAAGTAGGGACCAGTGTTCCTCTCTCTCCTACAGGCCTACTCAGACTCTCAGACTGTCTTGTCTTTCCTTTTATCCTTTCCCCATCTCCCTCATTTCCCCTGTTTCTCCCAGGCTCAAGCTCCAACCCCCCATAACAGCTAAGAGAAACGCTTTTACGAAGGCACACATTTGATTTCACAGAATCATGCAATCTATTGTATTTGCTCACATTATAGAGTTGAGAGTGTAAAATGTAGAATTTCTCAGGGAACTCCAACTTTACGGGGGCAGTGTTTTAGTTTGGGTTTAGGGAGAAGAAATCTGTTCACTTTTGATCTGTGTTTTGCTGTCTGGGCTAGCTACCTTGGGTTTTGTGGTTATTTAGTGTTTTTTTTTTTTTTTTTTTTTTTTTTGCTTTCATAGTGTTAATTCTATTAATATTAAGACATGTCATACATATATCGTGTTAGGAAATATGGACTGTTGCCGCTAACCCCATTTTACTTTTATGAGATTTGCTCATGGATTCCAGATGCCTTTTTTGATTGTCCACAGCTACAGAAAATAAAATCAGTCCTCTCAAGGTTCTTTAATATCATTGGGGAATTTGTGTCTGTTCTGGTTTTAGGCACAACCTCCTTGGGTTATAGTTTCTTTTAAATTTAAAGAATGGTCTGAGAGGATCAAGTACAGTTAATAAAAAGATATAAACCCACCTGTCTGTTTTTCCTTTTCCTTAGTACTTTTTTTCCCCACTGGTCTGTTAACTCTTGGTTGTTCTTTAGCCTTTACTCTTTATTTTCACTTCAAGGGGGTTCAGAGAGAATAGAGAAGGGAAGAAGGATTTTGATCTGAGAGACATGGTAGACAGAGATGGAAATGCATGTGCAAAGGCCGTGAGGCAGGAAAGAGCATGGAACATTCCAGAATATCCCGGGACTGAACGAAATGTGGGCTTTGAGTATAGAGAGGATGGCGAGGTGGTGAGAGAGAAAGCTAGAGCATTCTCAACAAGGCCCTTATGTCTAGGTCATGTTAAAGGTTTCAGACCTTTTCTATGGCCTGGGCAGTTAGTTATTGGATATGTTTTAAGCAAAGGAGGACACAGTCCAACTTACTTTTTTTTTTTTTTTAAACAAGTTCTCTCCAATTAAGATGTGGACCATGGATTGCAGAGAAAGTAGAACAAAGGTGGACCAAGGTGTTGATGTCTAAGAGCTATGAGATGGTGTCGAGACTGGTGTGGGTGAGGCAGGAGGAGTTCAGGTAATAGACGAGGCAAACGGTGGTTCTGTGCTGCTGCTGTGTGTCAGAAGAGGGCCCACTTGCTGCCAAAGGAGCCCTGGGGAATAGAAGGGGGAATTCTGCTTTGGAGATACTGAATCTGAGAGGCTCCTGGGATAACCAAGTGGGAATGTTGGATAAGGAGGTAGATAACAGGTCTGGCAAAAGTCTGGGCTGGAGGGCAAAACTCGGAAGTTCATTGGCTTATAGATAATAATTGAAGCCACCTAGGGTGGATTGTGTTGTGTGGAAAGAAATTGTAGTGAGAGAAGGCAGCCCCAAGACACTCAGATGTTCCCAGGCAGAGCAGAGAAGGGGTTGCTGGCACGGAGCCCCAAGGAACTTGTAGGGCATAGTGGATCAGGAGCTGGTGGAGTGGTCGATTTTGTTAATGCAGCTGAGATTTCAAATAAGATGGCACCTGGGAGTCCGGCTCTGGCTTCTCTACAGGGAGCCCATTAGTGGTCTTAGCAGAGTAGTTTTGTGGGTGGCAAGCAGAAGACATGCTTGAGTGATCTGAGGGCACAGTGAGAAGCCAAGAGAGAGAACCAGCCACCTCTTCTCTGCTTGACTGCAGGAGAGTTGGGACTGGAGTTGAAGGGACAGATTTGGTATTTTTTTAAAAGATTTTATTTATTTATTCATGAGAGACCCAGACTGAGAGAGAGAGAGGCAGAGGGAGAAGCAGGCTCCATGCAAGGGGAGCCCGATGTGGGACTCGATCCAGGGTCTCCAGGATCAGGCCCTGGGCTGGAGGCAGCGCTAAACAGCTGAGCTACCCGGGCTGCCCAATTTTGTATGTTTTTTAAGATGGAAGAGACCCAAACATGTTTACATGTTGATGGAAAGGAGTCCGTAGGGAGCAAGAGGGCCTGCAGGGTGGCAAGATCCAGAGGATGGGTGGCATGGCTGGCTTTGGGTTGTTTTGTTAATTCTTTTATGTACTTTTCTAAAATCCCCGATGAAAGAGACTGACCCAGGTTAGACTACTACGACACAGTAGCCTACCTCCCTCACTAGCACTCAGAGACCCCTCCTCTGCCAGCCCCCCAGCGTGCTCCCTGAAGAGTCTGAACTCCTTGTCAGTGAGGGGATGCATCTCCCCACTTAAAGGACAGCCCTCATTCACCTAGCAGAATATGAACATCTTTTATCTTTTGTATTTGAGTGGAGTAATTGACAAAGCAGAAGATCCAGTTCAAGATAGAGCCCTACTTTATTGAAAGAAATGCTAAGATAAAATAGAAACACTGTATGAAAATGTTTCTCAGACCAGGGAGGCAACTTATGCGTTGCCTTGTATACACCCAACTGACTGGGTCTTGAGTTTTGGGGAATTCATTAGCATTCACCTTAATGGATTTTAAGTATCCTGCAGGTATGCAGAGACAATTTTTAGACTCCAGTCTGAATTGGGCCTGAATAAAGTAGATGCTCAAAGAAAAGGGCTTTAATTTTCTGGCTTTTTCTGGGAGAAAAAAAAATAGTTCTTTGCAGCAAGTATAATTTTTTCAACTTATTTTTTTCTTAATAAACTTTATTTTCTAGAGCAGTTTTGGGTTCCCAACAAAATTAAGCAGAAAATCCAGAAAGTACCCATATACAGCCTGGCCCTAAGTAGCATACCCCGACAGCCAACCTCCCCGTACCCCAATGATACGTTGTTACAATTGATGACGCCCACAATGATACCTCCTTGGCACCCAAACTCCCTTATTTTACATTTGTGTTTATTCTTGGGGTTCCACATTCTACAGGGACATGCTTCCACCCTGTTGTATCACACAGAGTACTTTCACTGCCCTAAAAACCCTCTGTGCTTCACCTGTTCGTCTCCCCCTCCCCTCTATTTCTTCCTTTCTGGTTTTTGTTGTTGTTGTTGTTGTTTTAGATTTTGTTTATTTATTCATGAAAGACAGAAAGAGAGAGAGAGAGAGAGGGAGAGGCAGAGACATAAGGAGAGAAGCAGGCTCTCCGTGAGGAGCCTGATGTGGGACTTGATCCCAGGACTCCGGGGAAGGCAGATGCCCAACCACTGAGCCACCCAGGTGCCCCCCTCCCCTCGATTTCTGTACTTGTTTGCTTGCAGTAATCCTCTTCCATAGTAAACATAAAAATTTGTTTTTCACCTTCCTCCTTTCTGAAGATCTCGATAGAACCCTGATAATAACAACTTTGATTTGATTTAAGCACTTTTGTATACAACAGAAAAATTCAGCCACTGACCTGCAATTACAACTTTAAAGCAATAAGAAGTCTAATTCCAGCTTTTTTCCTCTCTCCGTCAGTATTCCTTCCTCCCCACCCCCCATTTAAACTCTCTGTAGTTAACATTTCAACAGAAGCTTTTTTTTTTCTTTTCTTCTTTGGCAGAGGGCTGGAGGGGAAGCAGACCCGCCCTTGACCCTTGCCTCCCAAATCCCTGCGGGGCAGTCAGCTGAGCCTGTGTTCTTTGTATTTGTATTTGGCCCCCTCCTGGGTGTTGCAGAGTAGATTTCTGTTCCTAAAGAGCCGAGAAGGGAAAGCTGTGGCTCTTAAAGGTACTAACAACAGTGTTCTCAGCAGGGACTTTAAAAGAAAGACGGAGAAAGGTAGTTTGGGGATTAAGGGGTTAAATCATTAGCATTCTAGACTTTGCTGTTTACTCACAGCTACTCCCTACCGAAAATACGAAAATAGGTTGCTTTAAAGCCAGGGAAACTGGCCATTGTAAACTCTCCTGTTTGAAAGTGGTTGGGAAAGATCCCTTAAAGGTGTGGGGTAGGTCGGATTGAAAAGACCAATTCTTCTGGGAAGGGCCACCTTCCACATCAGCTTTACCCACACCTAGTGTTCCCCATTACCAAGCCTTTATCCAGCGTCTCCTCCTTTTCGGAGTCCTTCTGGATGCCTTGGCGGAGACAGGAGTAAAGCAGGCACCCCTTTCTGGACTTCACCGTGCACCTTTTTTCTCATTTCACCAGTATTCGTATTTACCTAGTATTTATCTATTGACTGTTTTTACCCTCATCCCAAATGAAAGTAGGCATGAAATCACAGGTTTGAGGTACTGGCTATATTTTCTAATACTTACTAAAAAACACTTGTAAGTATTTAGAAACGACAAAGTAGTCGTCCGGGTACCACCTGAAATAACCCTGCATCTCCACAGTGATGTGTGTCCCACTGTTCAGAACACGGATGTAGACCACAGCCTCACAGAGCTGGAAGGATGCCCCAGATTTCCTGAAGTTCATGAATTGAAGTCCAGGGAGGTTTGTGGGTGCATTTGAGACAACATCTCCTTCCTTCCCAGGTACCGGCAAATGTCAAGGCAGGGATGCCTCCTTGCTGGTCTCTTCTCACAATTTTGTGCATTTTCAGATTTTTTTTTCCCCACTCAGGGTTAATTGCTGGTAAAGACTGGTCTCCTGCCCCACAGGATTGTGTAAACTGAAGGCTGAGCCCTGAGGGTAGGGGCTTAGAGATATCTAAATAATTTGCCTATCTCTCCCTTAAACACCCACCCCAGGTGCTGTGTATGCCCTGGAAAAGGTGCTGTCCCGCAAACTGACAAGGGCCCAGGCCTTCTGGAGTTTACATTCCAGGAAGAATGAATGACAGGGACAAAAGGGAAATAGGTAATAACAAGGAAATATTGTATAGTAGTAAGTGTTCTACAGAGAATGGAAACACAGGGACATGACAGGTGGTTTGGGGGAGTGGGGCTGCTTAGATGTGGCCTTCTGGAAAGAAGTCTCAAGGCATGAAGGGGCCCACCCTGGGAAGAGCAATCCAGGCAGAGGGAACAGCTCCTGCAAAAGTTTTGGAAAATCTTTGGGAAATACCAAGCCAGTTCAGTGGAACTCTGGGGTTCAGAGAAGGGAATGAGGTAGACCAGTTGGTCGGACCTCACGGAGGGCAGTGGGGAGTTGGGACACTAGCTCATACCAGGGAATCATATCCCAGAATTCAGCTCCAGACACAAAGCAGATCACAGGACATACCAGACCTAGTGTGTTAGAGTTTGTCTGAAGCCTGAAGCAGGTTGCCTTAATCTCTTAACTACATTTTAACAGTACTGGCAGCCCTGCCTCACAGAGGGGCATGTGTACCACACCTAGCATAGTCCTGGTGTGCTGAAGCACCCAGTGCAGGTATCTTCCTCTTAACCCCTTAGGCCTTCTGAGACACCCTTACTGGTAGAAAAAGAGTTTCATTACCAAAAATAAGCCAAGATTTTTTTTTTAAAGATTTTTATTATTTATTTATTTATTTATTTTATTTAAGAGAGAAAGCGCCCCTACATTTGCACAGGGAGGAACAGCGAGAGAGGCAGGAGCAAGACTCCACGCCAATATGGGGCTGGATCTCAAAACCCTGAGATCATGACCTGAGCTGAAATCAGGAGTCGGACAGTTAACTGCCTGAACCAGCCAGGTGCCACCAGAAATAAGCCAAGATTTTTCAGGTTGGTGTTTGGATAATTCTGCCCTTTGCTGGACTCATCAAAGGAAAGTGCTGGAGATTGTTGGCTGGTATTGGCTGGGTTTTCTGGGAGAGACTTTAGGGGCATGAACCCTTGATATTTAGCATTCTTTCTAGAGGACCTTTTTGAGTGCAGTTTACCAGGCAGTGTAATCAAGGCATTGTGTCAGAGGAGGAATAAAAGTTGTGGCTGTAACAAAGAGCCCTGGAAGGGCATATGTGGTTTTGTGCCTTTAGATTTTTCTTTTCTGTTGAGCGACGACAGAGAGCTCAAGTTCACATGCAGGAGCTGGGAGGAGGGGAAGAGGGAGAGGGAGAGAGAGAGAGAATGAGAATGAATCCTAAGAAGCAGAATCCATGTCCACCAGGGAGCCCATTGCAGGCCGTGATCCATGACCCAAGCCAAAATTGAGAATTGGATGCCCAACTGGAGCTACCCAGGTGCCCCAGATTTTTCTGATTTGAAAATATTTTCTAATTTAACACATGCATGTTAAAAAAAATTTGAATATACCATTAAAAGGAACCTTGCCTCTACTTTTGACTCCCTAGAGACAACCACTGTTACATTTTCTGATGAATGCTTATGGATTCAAACATTCAGTATACATATTCAGATACTTTGCATGCATTCCTTATGATTTTTGGAAGGCAGAATGTTCTTAAATCCTTGAGTATATGGTAGCTGCCCCAAGGTTTGGTAAGAATAGGACAGCATAGAAGATGGGATGTCACGAGGATATCGATCTCTGAGCACGAGTGAATTTGGGGACTTGCAAATAGTATAGATCCTTGCTAAGGGAAAATTAAAAATCATATGTACTATTAAATGAAGCCAATTCTGTCTGTAGAGAGAATGTTTTGGAAATAAAATGGGACCTTGAGTATTCTCATTGTATATACTCTAGGGGAATCCTTTGGAATCTTTTCTTCTCTCACTGAAGCCTGAAAGTGATTGGGTTGCTTGTGGGTGTCTTCATCTTGGCATCCCTGGTAAGCAGATGAGGCCAGGAGTGAGGGTGGTCATCTGTGGTCCTGGGAACTGTCCCCAGTCAGCAGGCAGGCCCCCCTGATGGAAAGCAGACAGTCTGTGCAGGGGAGGCGGCCAGCATCCTACTCTAGTTGTCAGAGTGAGCACTTCAGCTCCAGGTGGGTTCCTGGATGCACCTCCTGAATGGGCAGGGGCTGGATGCCCAAGCTTGTGGTCTCAAGGCATTTGCATTAGAAGCCCTGGGTCACAGCTGAGAAGCTCCTTAGTTGACACCTCACTACCCCACCCCAGAGCCACTCCTGGACTGAATCCTTTTGGTTCAGGGTGTTCCTGAACTGCAGGTTGCAATCTGTTCTCTGCTTGAAGCCACTAGTACTGGCAGGGTTTTCTGGTGAGTGTGTCCAGACTCTGGGACCCGGGAGTGGTTCTGAATGGCGACAGCCAGCGTTTGATCACCTAAACTTTAATCCTTGCAACATGAGTTTTCCAAAATGCTAGAAGCTTTTCTTAAATGAGCAGAGAGTAGTCAACAGATTAAAGGAAGCTCCCCACCACTATTTTTCCAAACTCAAAAACTGTGCTAAACAGTAAGATTTTTCACAGAACTACACAAAACTTGCCTTAGGTTTATGATTTTTTTCCATTTTAATGTCCTTTCATGGATATTGCCTAATTTAACCCTTGCAGCAACCCTTTGAGATAGTGAAACTTTGATTACTATCCATATTCTAGAATGAAACTGTTGAGTCTTGTAATAGGCAAATAAATCCATGGCTAGTTTAAACAGAGAGTAAATCATTGTACACCATTGACTTTCCCCAAAGTGAGGGGAAACACAAGTCCTGCAATAATAGGTGTCTAAAAACATAGAGGTGGGGCACCTAGGTGGTTCAGTTGGTTAAGCATCCAGCTCTTGATTTTGGCTCAGGTCATGAGCTCAGAATCATGAGATTGAGCTAACCCTGCTTCAGACTCTGTGCTAGGTGTGGAGCCTGCTTAAGATGCTCTTTCCCTCTCCCTCCGCCCCTCCCCCCCTCTGAAAAAAATAAAAACATTGGGTCACCTGGGTGGCTCAGTCAGTTAAGCATCCAACTCTTGATTTCGGCTCAGGTCATGATCTCAGGGTCCTAGGATCAAGCCTCAAGTCCGGTTCTGTGTTCAGGGGAGAGTCGGCTTGAGATTTCTCTCTCTCTCTCTCCCTCTGCCCCTCACTCTGCTCTTATGCTCTGTCTCTCTCTCTCTCTAAAATAAATAAACCTTTAAGAAAATAAAAAATAAAATAAAAACATAGGGTTCCCAGTCAGGTAAATTTAGGGTACAGTCCCATCAAGTTGGAAGCCCAAATAAAGAAATCTGTTTACCTTGATGTTTCATATATTTATTTGATCATTAACTTGCCATCTTCCCCCACCTGATAATATCTCTCACTACTGCTTCTCACAATATTTTAGGAAACACAAGGCTGTGATATTACTATGAAAAAAGTAGGGAATCCCTGGGTGGCTCAGCGGTTTAGCACCTACCTTCAGCCCAGGGCATGATCCTGGAGTCCCGGGATCGAGTCCCACATCAGGCTCCCTGCATGAGCCTGCTTCTCCCTCTGCCTGTGTCTCTGCCTCTCTCTCTCTCTCTGTCTCTCATGAATAAATAATAAAATAAAATCTTTAAAAAAAAGAAAAAGAAAAAAGTACAATTTTTGAGGAGCTTTTAAAAAAATACATACCCGTAAATTTACTTGTATTCTTTAAAATAATTTTAGCTCTAATACAGAAACTGTAAAAGTTATACACATGGCTTTCAGCCACTAATGCTGTTTTCAGATTCATGGAGCAGCATACATGGCACTGCAGGAAATGCCTGAAATCTACTTTAGGTCTTGGCCACTTACAGGCATTGTGACTTGGTCTGATTAGTTAACCTCTATAAACCTCAGTTTCTCTCTCTTTGAAAATGATGTTATATTAATTCTTTACGATCGTGGCAGGGATTAAATGAGTTGGCTCACAAAGCACTTGGCACAGTATCTGGCACACGGTAAGTGTTTAGAAAATACATTTATTGTTACTTCATGAGTTCCACAGAGTTCAGCAAAGTTTGATGGACTCTGTCTTGGGGATAGATGTCCTCAAGAATTGATTAATGGGAAACTTGAAAAAATTATAGTTGGCTAAACTGTCCAGTCCTAATGTAACTGAAGGAAAAAAGATGAACTCTTTTGTATTAGTTTCCTAGGGCTACCGATAAGAAAGTACCACAGACTAAGTGGCTTTAAAGACAGAAATTTATTGTTTCACAGTCCCAGAGGCCAGAAATCCAAGATCAGGGTGTCAGCTGATTTGGCTCCTTCTGAGAGCTGTGAGAGAGTATCTGTTCGCCTGTCCTTGCTCCCAGTGGTTTGCTGGCCATCTCTGGCAGTCCTTGGCTTGTAGAAGCATCACCCTGATCTCTGCCTTCATGGTCACATAACATTCTTCCCATGTGCAGGTTTCTCCTTTTTGTAAGAATACAAGTCCTATATGACACAATCCAGTCATATTGGATTAAGGTGCACCCTACTCCATTATAACCTCATCTTAACAAATTATATCTGCAATGATCCTCTCCAAATAAGGTCACATTCTGAGGTACCAGAGGTTAGGACTTCAACAAAAGAATATTTGAGGAACACAGTTCAGCCCACAATAGTGATTTAGTAAGTCCCAATGAGAGCATGCAAGAAAAGAGACTTGGTTAAACATCCAGTTGTAGAATTTTGTGCTTGCTTTTTTACCTTGGAACTACCCTTTTCCTCAATCACTTTTATTGAGATAATTTACATACAACAAAGTGAATCAATTTTAAGTGTACAATTCAGTGAGTTTTAACAAGTGTATATACCTATGTATCCACCCCCTCAGTCAGGATACAAGTTATCTCCCGGGTGCCTGTGGAAACTAAGATCAACTGATTCTCAGTTTCTGCTCAGTTCTCCCTTTTGGGGGAAACAATCACAGTCCGGGGTTATGAGATCAAGTGCCCCGCATTGGGCTCCACACTCAGCAGGGAGTCCGCTTGAGTTTCTCTTACCTTCTCTCTCTGTTTCTCCCTCCCCTCCCCTACACCCCCAACCCCACCCCAGCCACGTGCACTCTAAATAAATAAATAAATAAATAAATAAATAAATAAATAATCTGCTTCCTACCACTGTAGACTAGTTATAAGTACCTTTGCTAACATTTCATAGAAATGAAAGTATATAGTATATGTAATCTGTGCTAGTTTTTTTTTTTTTTTTTTTTTTTTTTTTTTTTTGCCTGTGTCTGCTTTAAAGTGAATCATTAATCCACAGTCATCTAGCAGAGAAGTTTTTAATGTAATAAATCTGGCCCTTAAAATTTTGTAGCTAGGGTGCCTAGGTGGCTCAGTCAGTAAAGCGTCTGCCTTCAGCTCAGGTCATGATTCCAGAGTCCTGGGATTGAGTCCCATATCAGACTCCCTGCTCAGAGGAAAGTCTGCTTCTCCTCTCCCTCTGCTCCCAACCCCCTCCACTCATGCTTGCCACTCATGCTTGTCTTTGGCTTTCTCTCTTTCAAATAAATATAATCTTGGGATCCCTGGGTGGCACAGCAGTTAGGCGCCTGCCTTTGGCCCAGGGCGCGATCCTGGAGACCCAGGATCAAGTCCCACGTCGGGCTCCTGGTGCATGGAGCCTGCTTCTCCCTCTGCCTGTGTCTCTGCCTCTCTCTCTCTCTCTCTCTCTCTCTCTGTGACTATCATAAATAAATAAAACTTAAAAAAATAAAAAATAAATATAATCTTAAAAGAAATGCTGTAGCTAGATGGAGCACAATCATGATAGACTTAAAAAAAAACCCACATTTATTTCCTTACTATGCCCATCATGGCCCTATATTAGATACCTCATATCCTCATTAAATCCTGAGATTAGTCTTATGGGGTAAGCACTCTTCGCCATTTAATAAAAGGAAGTTTTTTCACTTGTTTTTTTAAAATTGTTGATTACTGCCACCTGAAGAATGGGTTTAGTTGAGGGAAGGTGAACTTTTGCCACGATCAGAGCTTCAGAGCATGGTGTAATGGTAATTTTAGTGAAATATTGCAGGTCATTGGAAAGATTAAAAGAGTGCATTTCAAGAGTTGAATGTGACTGGGGTCCAGCATGCCAGAAGGACCCACAAAACGTTACCTATCATTGCTGTTGTTAGTGGACTCAGAGGCTGGAGCCCCTGGGTGATAATCCAGGCCTGAGCTCGTCACTCTTCAGGGTCCTGGATCATTCACCCTCCTCTAGGGAGCAGCCAGCCTGACCCCTTCCTTCACCCCTTCCCCAGCACACTGCCACTAAAGTGTAAGCTTTCCTCTGAAAAGAGAAGGGTCTCACATGAACAAATGTGGGTACTCTCCTGAAGGAGTTCAGCCTCCACATTTTATGGCAGAGAAGGTTTAGCAATGTGGGGCCGCTGGCTTGGGCAGGAGTACTCAAATCCAGCTCCCCATGCTTCCAGCTTTTGGGAAATGAAAACAGGAGAGATGCCAGCCCAACACTGAGATGTTTTAAAGTCATGCCAGTTCAAAGTGGGACTGTTCTTACGCATGTCAATATCTCTAGTGCCAGCCAGGCTGGAGTACATGTTTCTAGGCATAAATTGAAAGTTAATTATCCTAGTTTTTTGTGAGGGACATACTGAACATTTTAGAGCTAAGGTAGGGAATTAGCTGACAGCGTCTTTCCAGCAGCTCCTTTAGTTTTTGGTTGTTTGGGTTCTAATTTGTCATATTTTTCTCCTCTCTTATCCTTCATATTACTTTTGGAATACATGTGAATTAGGGTCAGTTAGTGTCTGTGTTGACATCCACCCCAAACTAAATCTCCAAATTATCTTCATATAAATCTTGAAGAGGTAGTAATTTTAGCCTAACTGGCAATTAAAAAGCAAGAATTATACTTAATAACCTCCACGGGGGTACCTGAGGTCTTCTGTTTGGGAATCTTAACAAATGCTCTTCATCATCAATAATTGAGGTGGGAAATCATCTGACTTCCATTTAGTTTTACACGGTGATGCAGGACTCCCAGCGTCTCTCAGGAGATGGCAGGGGGGTGACTAGCTGGGTGCACACATGCACCAACGCTGTGCTTTCCAGGCACTTCTCAGCTCTGGGCCCTGACCAAGCCTCTGAGTCTCACTTTCTCACCTTGAGTCTCAGTCTCCCTTTTGGAGGAAACAATCACAATCCAGTTCTTTTCCAGCCCTGAGCTCATTTGCTCTTCATTATCAAAATATCAATATGCAAATTCTGTTTTAGAGCTGCTGACTCAAATATGATCCTGTGTTATGGGATTAACATTAATTTAGTTAAATGTATTGTCAGATTTGACATGGAGGACATATTCATGCTAATTAGAACAGGTATAGTGAATGGGCTCCTGCTAGAGCTGTCTCATTAAGACTGAATTGAATTGATTTTGATGCTTTCTTACAGATTTATAAATTAAGAGTAACAAATGACAGCAACTGGCTCCAAATATATAGACTTTTACCTACAACCATTATAGTCCCTCTCCACAATTATTTTTTACATTTCGTGTATGCAAACTTCTTGCTATCTCCTACTGCCTTCTTTATTATCATCCAACTAAATTATATTAGTGCAACTGAATATAGCTTAATATAGCTTTGGAGAGAGAAATGGTAATCACTGCTTAATTTGTTTAACATTTTAATTTCTGTATACCAACTATATGAAACAAGATATCAAATCCATTACTAGCAGATAAAATAATTCCAGTGATGGGATTTATTTTGAGTCTTAGTGTATATAAATGGTTGAGTGAATACTAATATCCAAATCGTCTTCTCCAACTAGTAATAGGTGAGGAAGCTAAGTGCAGTTATTGTTGACTTTAGTTGATCTACCTTTTCGTTTGGGGTTTCCATTAGAAAGTCAGCACATTTTCAAATGTCAAGATTTAGAATTCTTATGGGGATCTCTGGGTGTGGCTCAGCGGTTTAGCACCTGCCTTTGGCCCAGGGTGTGATCCTGGAGTCCTGGGATGGAGTTCCACATTGGGCTCCCTGCATGGAGCCTGCTTCTCCCTCTGCCTGTGTCTCTGCCTTTCTCTCTCTGTGTGTGTCTCTCATGAATAAATAAATAAAATCTTAAAAAAAAAAGATTTAGAATTTTTGGGCATTTGGGTGGCTCAGTGGTTGAGCATCTGCCTTCGGCTCAGGTGGTGATCCTGGAGTCCTGGGATCAAGTTCCACATTGGGCTCCCCACAGGGAGCCTGCTTCTCCTTCTACCTATTGCCTCTGCCTCTCTCTCTCTCTCTCTGTCTCATAAATAAATAAATAAACAAATAAATAAATAAATAAATAAATAAATAAAATCTTAAAGAAAAAGATTTAGAATTCTTACTTGTTTCCACAAGAAACACCTTTCCAAGAAATACTGGACTGACCTAGAAACAGGGAGTTGGTCTGTTAATATCACTCACATACCAGGGTCTCATCTGGCTTATTTGTCATACTTCAGAGCTACAGAAAGGAGATGTGTGTTCTGGGTCTCCAAGGGCACTTCCATTCCCACGGGGGATTCTTTACACAGTGGCTCTCCAAGGCCAGTGTCAGAGTCAGGAGTTCCTGGAGATAGGGGAAAGGCAGTACTGATGAGATTCGCTATTGTTGTCAGGCAAATTTTCGTTCACCAACTGTCTTCATCAAGATAGACGTTGTGCTTTAAGAGATTTGAGAAGTAATAGGACAAAAAGGAATTACTGCTTATTCTTGGTGGTTAATAATATTGAACGCGGCTTGATACATAATATGTGTATCAGATAATGTGTATTATCTTTGCTGAGTTTCTGTTTCTGAATAGTTGTGCAGCACTGCATACTGTGTCGTGTAAAGTAAGCTGGGTTTTCACAGCAAGTTCAGAACCGGTAGAAAGTAGAGAACAAATAAGATGGTTAGATGAGCAGCTTATGCGCAGACCTGTATTTTTTAAGTATCCCTTAAAAATGATCATTAAATCCTTTAAAAAGAACAATTGCCATTTGTAAAAATCTTTAAAGCCATCATTAAAAATAATAGCTTACATATTTGGGGGTGTTATATTTTAGGAACTAGGTAAGTGCTTTTCATAACTTGCACTTTTCATGTGAGTTACAGATTTTTCACAATAATGATGAAAGATGTTGTTAATACCTTCTTAAAGATGGAGAAACCAAGGCACAGAGGATTAAATCACCCAGCAAGCATGTGGTGGAATGAGGACTGAAGCCCAGCACTCCAGCCTGCAGCCCATGACTCCAACTCCGTGCTGCCTCTGTATACCATTGTTAAAGTGCTACCAGTGGTTTTCCATATACAATTTATAAGGAGTAGCTTGTCAGTTCATAAGATTATACCATAAAATAGTTTACTTCCCTTAAAAGCAGTAGGACTTCTATTACAGAATAAATGTCCACCTCAGTTATTTTTTTTTAAGATTTTGTTTACTTATTTGAGAGAAAGAGAGAGAGAGAGAGATAGTGATAGAGATAGTGAAAGAGAGAGCATGAGCGGGGGGGAGAGGGAGAAGCAGGCTCTATCCCAGAACCCCGGGATCATGACCTGAGCCCAAGGCAGACCAGATCCTTAACCCACCGAGCCACCCAGGCGTCCCTCCACCCAAATTATTCTTAACAGCTCTGTAGTCTCTGTGTTGAAATGACGCGTGGCTCTATTGCTGTGCTCCCACCTGAAGCATTCTACCCATTGAGCACCAGGTTCATTTTTTATTTCTCCTTCTGTTCCTTTTCTCTGTTTGAAAGTGGTTTCCAATACTTTAAAGGGTTATTGGAGAGAAGAGAAAGAAGTCTGTGAGAAGGAAGGTGAAAGATGGGGGTGGCTATGGTATTACCCACCTTTTACATTCTCTTCGTGGAATTCAGGATTCAGTTCTGCAGCAGATGTTTATTTGGCACCTACTAAGTGCTGTGCTCTGGGCTCGAGACTGGCATAGAGTGAACAGAACCCACACTTGTGCCCGGGAGCCCACAGCCTGCTGGATTCCCAGGGGTGATTGTGAGCACGTTTCATTTAGGGAAATGCCTCACCCCGGATGGGACTTACTGGGGTTTGACTCCGTGGTCAGGGTCAGCCCCACCCCACCTGTCCCGTTGTGTCCCTCGGAGCTGCAGGAATCCAGAGCCAGCCAACCCCACAGAACTGGTCTGCCACCTTCTTAGTCATTTTGTAAACCTTGGCAAAGACTGCCAACCCCGGAGTTTCCCCGGCAAGCCCAGAGCTGCCCAGTTCCCCACAGTGCTGGTGATTTTAGTGTGCGGTGTGACAGCATCGGGCTTCTGCACTGGGAAGTATTATGCGTTGATTTCCACAAAATCCCTATCACCTCATTAGCTTAATGTGGCCTTAATTAAAATTTGTGCCTATTAGCACCGTGAGATTCTGGGTTTTGTTTATTTTTTATGTGATGGATGGGATGGGTAGGTGACACATTAGAAAGTGTGTGAGGACCACTGCCCCAAAGGAAAAATCACTGAGGTTGTTTACCAGAAGATCAGAGCCCTCAATTATAGATTTGCTTTATCATCATCGGTACTGTTTATTCATTTTCTACTGTGTGCAAAAATAAAGTATTTCATTAAGTACCGTGGGGAGTTGATAGGAAAGATAACTGGGTAGTGCTTACCCCCAATTTCATTCTGATTGTATCTGTAGGCTTTCTGTGGACGCCTGTGATCCTCCACACCACAGGCTAGAACCATTTATCTGTGAGCCCATATATCAGTAAACTTTTTCCCCGGGTGAAGGATTTACATGGTTCTCCAGAAATTAGGCTTCAACCCCACATCCTTTACAAGGAAGCAATACATAGAGGGATGCTTCAGATGTGTTCTAATTTTTTTTTTTTAATTTATGATAGTCACAGAGAGAGAGGCAGAGACATAGGCAGAGGGAGAAGCAGGCTCCATGCACCAGGAGCCCGACGTGGGATTCGATCCTGGGTCTCCAGGATCACGCCCTGGGCCAAAGGCAGGCGCCAAACCACTGAGCCACCCAGGGATCCCTTCAGATGTGTTCTAGAGAAGGCCACAGTGGGGCCCCTGGGTGGCTCAGTCGGTTAATAAGCATCTGCCTTCTGCTCAGGTCATGATCCCAGGGTCCTGGGATCAAGCTCTGTGTTGGGCTCCCTGCACAGTGGGGAGTCTGCTTCTCCCTCTCCCTCTATCTGCCCCTCTCCCTGCTTGTGCTCACTTTCTCTCTCTCTCTCAAATAAATAAATAAAATCTTTTTTTTAAATTTTAAAATAAGAGAGAAGACCACAACAAATTGCAGGGCCTCGAGAACACTTTAAACCCTCTTCCCAAACCTCCCTCACAGCTACCCACATAGAGGGATCAAGGAAGATCCTACTAGGGAATAAACAGGACGATCCACAGGATGGCATCAGAAACTGACCTCCTGAGTAGGTTGGTAGACGTGTGGTTGGAAAATGAGGTTCCACTCTCCGCTAGCACACAGGCTTTTCTTCTTGCTCACTCTTCTTGTCTTTCCTGTACTTGCCATCATTTTCTCTTCCCATCTCCCTCCCATATGACTGTCCCTTTCTCACTTTCTGCCCCTTCTCCGGTTCTTACATCTTCTCGTGGCTTCTTGGCCCATCCTCTGTCCCTGTCCTGCTTCTCTGTCACTGACTGCTTTTCTTTCTAGACAAAACTGCATTTACCTCCATGGCTGTCGTGGCATTACGTACTGTGTCTTGTGGTTAAATAATCATCTCATAAAATTCAGCTGGGGCTTTTAGGAATACCAGAGGCAGTCTGCTGCCCGGTTCCCTTCCCGCTAGCGGAAATGCTCCGGCGCAGTGCCGTCTGCTGCCACAGGCAGATGAAAGGGCTGTTTTCAGAGTCTGATCCAAGTCCTAGTGGGTCAGACGCTACCAGATTGCCCCAGACGGAGACAGCACAGATGAGATGGGGGAATGCAGGCTAGATCTTAGAATATTTTGCTTCTAACTTTAAATCAGCTACTCTTTTTTTTTTTTTTTTTAACCTTGGTCAATTAATCTAAATATTCCTGCAAATATTTGCAGAAGACAGTATTGGCTTTACCCTCCTCCCTCTCTGGACCCTTTGGAAGGCTGTGGGTTATGACTGTTCATGAGGCCTTGGGTGTTCTAGGATCTAGTAGGTAACTACTTCGTGTGCATAGGGAAGGATGTAAATTCCAGGTATAATTTTTGTTTTCTCTGCTGCATTTCCATTTTTGTACCAAACTTTTCTTGCCAATCAGGTTGATCTTTAAAAAGTTGGGTGTTTTTTTTTTTTTTTTTTTTTTTTACTCTTGTTGGTATTTATTTTAAGATACTTCTCCAAGAACACAGATGTCTCCTTTACAGTGTGAAAATTGTAAAGAATAGCTCATTGCAGTGAAGTAGCGAGGAGGATGACTGTTTGGCTGCTGTCTTTACTGCTCATTCGCCTTCTTGCTAATCTGTGTTTTCAATGCTATCTTCTCTCCCATCTGCTCCTAAGCAGGAAGTTTCATCAGCCGACATCCCCTCAAAAATATCCTGAGACTCGAGTGTACTGTGCTCTTACCAGGCCTGGTGGTTCAGTTATGGATGCTGTCAGGACTCTTGGCCTCACGCAGTTGGCTGCTAACTGACACAGCATCAGCCGCCTCACAAGAGCAGAGCTGGGTAGCCCACTGAGTCACCCCGGTTCCCACTAGCAGCTCAAACAGAATGATGTAACTAAGCATCAGTAGGACCCAAACATCCATAAGAGGATCAGTCTACATCTTCTCCTGATAAAGAACCTACCTGGCACCAGATTTCACCCAGGAGAAGCATTTTCGGCAAACTGCTAGACCTCTGGCAAGCCAATCGATGCGACATACCACCAGTTGGTTCTAGTGTGTAAACACTGAGACTGCTTCTCTCTATCACCCCCAATTTTTTTTATCACCCAATACGTCTTTTTGAAAAGTTGACACTGATACTGCCTATATGAGAGTGCTACTTTATTAAAAAGCATCCATTTTGTATCACTAACACAATGTTTTCCTGTTCTGTAAGGAGATCTCAAGCTGCTTTCAGACAACTCTCGTATTTTAGAACAATGCAACATATAAATAAGTAAACAATACTCCCATTAAATGGTGCCAAGTAAAGAATCTCTGAAGTAAGCATTCTGTTCATTAAGCACCATATTTTATTATTTCCTCCTGTCAGTGAAGGCAAATAGAAAACTGTAGTGATTAAAATTTAATCTTCCAGGGGCACCTGGGTGGTTCCATTGGTTAAGCGTCTGCCTTTGGCTCAGGTCTTAATCTCAGGGTCATGGGATTAAACCCTGAGTCAGGCTCCCTGCTCAGTGGGGAGTCTGCTGTCCTCCACTGCCTCTTCTTCCCCTACTCGTGTTCTCTCTCTCTCCCTCTCAAATAAATAAAATCTTTTAAAAAATTAAATAATAATAATAAAATTAAATTTAATCTTCCTAGTAGGCTAGAGAAAGTGCTGTGACTGTTCAGAAACTTCTCTGGGCTGGCTTCTTTCTTTTTTTCTTTTGCATTCATGCTTTTGGAATGCCTTTCATTTCATGACCAGTTCTCCTTGATTTCAAAGAAGATTTGAATTCCAATTCTGACCTAAAGTGCTATCTACCTTAAGATATTTGAATCTCTGTGACTGATACATTTTTTAAATCACAGAATAGTAAAAAATGAGGACTGAAAACAGCATTATGGACCATCTAGTCCAACAGCATATATTCTCAGTGGGAAGACTGAAGTGATACGGTGTGGCTTACCAACGTCCTGGAACTCATCAGTGACATGGCCCGGGCTGCAGCTTGAGCCTATCTCTCCTTTGTCCCCTCCTCTGAAGAACATTGAGTTTAGAAACCTCAGTTAATGTCAGCACTGTCAGAAGTACTGCAGGAATTCCCTCTTTTTAAAAATAATTGGGTCAGGGTACCTGGGGATCTCCTTCAGTGAAGTGTCTGCCTTTGGCTCGGTCATGATCCCAGGGTCCTGGGATCAAGTCTCACACTGGGCTCCCTGCTAAGTAGGGAGTCTGCTTTTCCCCCACCTCTCCTCCCTGCTTCTGCTCTCTCTCTTTCTCTCTCTCAAATAAATAAATAAAATCTGAAAAAAATTCTATAAAAAAATAATTGAGTCAAAAGTTAGTATGATCCTTGTAACATGAAATGGCTAAGTACATGTGTGTGTTATTTAACAACAGTGTACTCTAGGTTCATAAAAGGAAGAGGAATGCATTCCTTGTTGGACCAAAGTATTGCTTGCCCTTGAAAGGATATGCTTAAAAGTGTCGATAAGTAGTTCTCAGAGCATTTACTTTTATTTTTTAAAGATTTATCCATTTATTTGAGAGAGAGGGAGTAAGGGGAGGGGCAGAGGGAGAGAATCTCAAGCAGACTCCCCACTGAGCACAGAACCCTACACGGGGCTTGATCTCTCAACCCACAAGATCACAACCTAAGCCAAATCCCAGAGTCAGATGATTCACTGACTGAGCCATCAGGTACTGCTCTTCCAGTTCTCAGAGCATTTAAAGCATGATTTGATTTAAAAACTTTTTATTCGCATGGAGATCTCTTTTCTTCAGGAACTCCCTGTGCATATGGCTAATTCTCCAAAATGTCAACTCCCTGAAAAATTCAATTCCACCTTGCCCCAGCCCAGCCCATTTCAAGTAGAATAGCCAGCCAACATTTTCTAAATGAATGAACAAGTGAGCAAATGAACCTTTTGAAACATCTGTTATGTAAGTTAGAGTAGGCTAGTATATTTTGAAAGCTGTATATTTTAATTTTTAATTTTTTTAGTGCACAAAGGGCAAGCAAATAGCCATCTAAGAATCTTAAGAGGAGGTTCCCAGGGATGCAATTAAAGTTAGAAGGAACACATTTAGCTTTTGACACTGCTATACAAGGAATTTTTATGACCACATCCAAGAAGTCAATAAGTCAAGTTTATTGTCTTTTTAGAGGCAGATGTGTCCTGTAGTTAAGATCTAGGACCAGCAGTTAGAGGAGTAAATAAAATGCCAGTTCTCTATGGTGGGGAGATACAGTCTGTGGGGGGTGGGGCGAGGAGTCCACATCCTGGGCCAGCTGGCTCCTGCCTTCTGCATGACCACTGACCATCCTGCTAACCCTCTAGCCAGTTGTGATCATTTTAAGACAGACCAAGTGGAAGAATGTGGATGGAGCAAGGTAAATCTGTCCCTTCTCTTGCGAAAGCCAAAGTATGGATAGCCTAGTAATGGAGAGTGGTAACCTTCCACTCCTGGTACACAGTGGCTAGTGTATAAAATATCACCATAAATTCATTACTAGATAATTATAGGCTAAGCCACTTGACCCCACAGCAACTTCCTTCTTTGTGAAATGGTGATAATACTTAACATTGTGCAGAGGTTTCTGATTTCAAACTAAAAGGCCTTCTATGAGGGTTAGATACAGTTTCACTGCCAACCTCTGCTGTTTGCAGTCTCCTTCCAAGAGAGTGCATGCAGAACACCAACTTCTGAAAACTTGGGAGGTGTGCCTGGACAGCTTTTATCATCTTACTTTTGCTGTGTTTTAGGTCTGGGAATGGGGGTGACTTGGGAGAGGGTACAAATGACCAGATAGTTTTCAGGAGTGTGGAAACCATACACTCCTGCCCTGATCTTTCAGGATCCAACTAAATAGACTTCTGTGTCAGCTAAATATGAGTTTACCATAACCTGAGGCATCCATTTAATTTTCTGTTCTGCACATTTCCTCCCTGGCAAGAAAATAAAGGGAAAGGAAGCATTATTCCAAACTTCAGTCCCATTTCTGTATTTCTTCATTCAGTCATTTGTTCAAAAATATAAAAAAAAATAAAAATCCTGATTAGGAAGGAAAATATAGCAACATGCCAAGAATATGTACTAATTGATTTAATTGGACAATACATACTTTTCCTTTTTAAAAATACTGTTTTTTAAAAATGTCAAAAGTAATAAATGTTCAATGCCACAAAGCACAAGAGAATAAAAACAAAAACAAAATTTGCCCATCATATCATCACCCAGTCCTAAACCTTACTAATATCTTGATGTGTTTAATTCCAGAGGTTTTCATTACACATATCTTTGAATTAATAGCCTTTCCCTATAGAACTTTTACAGAACGTGTGCTTTTCACTTTAATGTTTTAATTTAAAAAACAAAAATTAGTAACACCCATAGTTGAGTTGTAGTGTGTCTTTAAAATACTCTGATATTGGGATCCCTGGGTAGCTCAGCAGTTTAGCGCCTGCCTTCAGCCTAGGGCATAATCCTGGAGTCCCAGGATCGAATCCCACATCAGCCTCCCTGCATGGAGCCTGCTTCTCCCTCTGCCTGTGTCTCTGCCGCCCACCCCCCCCACCGCCCCTCTCTGTCTCTCATGAATAAATAAATAAAATCTTCAAAATAAATTTTTAAATAAAAAATAAAATACTCTGATATTTTAAATATATTTAAAATATCTAAGAGATATAATTTAAAAGGTAATGCAACTATTTTTACACAGCAAAATTCTATCAAAATGGTGGGTTTTTGTCAAGTTCACTTTCCTTTTGTGGAGGGAAAGCAGAGAAATTTTGGCAAATAGTTGTACTTTTTCATGGTCCCAGTTTGGTAATCTAATAAAAGAGCTTCTCAGATATATGTTTCATTTGAAAAAGAAAAAAACAAAGAGGCATGTTGAGGGCATGCACTGGGTATCTGGCAGAGATTGTGCATTGAAATAGATAAACATTAGTAGCCCCTCCTCTTGGCCGGCAGCAAGAAGAGTAACATTTTGCTATTTCAGATTAGGAAGCAATTGCAGATTAATTTAACACAGTTGCTAGTCGTTTTGAAACAACTTGGAAGCCTATTTTTGCTGTCTGGGGTTTTTATAATCTGATTTTGATCTGAAAAGGAAAATCACTACACTTCAAGTGCCACTTCATTTTATGAACATACCATAATGATTTCATTCTCTACTTCCTTTCATACACTTGTCCAAAGCACATAACTAGCATTGTGTTATGCTCTGTCCTATTTTCTTTTTTACTTATCTGTACCCCACCATGGAATCCTTTTATCAGTGCAAAATGCTGTCTTTTTTCCCCTGTGGATCTTACCTCCTCAACTATTTTTAAAGTTCTCTGTACTTCTCAGTAGGTCCGTAGGAGGCTCCTCTGTACCTCTGGTTTACTGCTCTGTGAAATTTCATTTTCCATGTGCAGAAAGAAAGAAACGACCTTCATCCTTCTCCGTGCCAGCACTGTATTGTATGCCTTCACAAACACATCTCCCCCGCTGCTGGCTTTCTCTCTGTGTAGGGTGAGAAGATTCAGCCTGGTCTTAGAGATGATAGGAGTAACTGGAGTCTGATAGGTTTGGAAACTTCTCCAAGATCACACAAAGGGTGAGGCTGAGCTCAAAGCAGGTCCACATTCCAAAACCAGGGTTTTTTCTCCTGCACACATAGTGTGTTCTGTGTAGGTAACTTTTCCTACTATATCAAGGTTTGAAAGTAGTCTTACCTGAAGGACATGTTTTTCTTTCCTGTTTTTGGGCAGAAATCTTTCTTCAGTATATTATGTGCTTTCCAATCTAAGCTAGTCTGGAGTTTGTTTTGGAAATGATGTAATTCTAGATTATTTTTATAAGTAGATACTGTCCTATGCACTAGAAAACCGTGATCACACCTATTATAAATGCATAGATTAAGAATAAGTATGTTCTGTGGGTTTGAAGGGGGCTCCTATGATACAGTGAATGGAGGATTTGATGTCAAATTTGGATGATCAGAAGGGTTTGGGGCCTAATTCTTAGATGTCTTCAGAGACTGACAGAAACAGTCCTCTAAATGTAAATACAATACCTATTGATTTTATTTTTTAAAAATATTATTTTAAAATATTTTTTAAAATATTTTATTTATTTGAGAGAGAAAGAGCTTGAGCAGTGGGAGGGGCAGAGAGAGAGGGAGAGTCAGACTCCTCATGGAGCAGGGAGGCTGCTGTGAGGTTCCATCGCATGACCTGAGATCATGACCTGAGCCGAAAGCAGACACTTAACTGACTGAGCCACCCAGGCACCCTTCAATATTCATTGCTTTTAAATCACTGCTGGGCTTTTATTTATTTATTTATTTATTTATTTATTTATTTATTTATTTATTTTATTAGAGAGAGAGATTGAGAGAGAGAGAAGCAGAGACACAGACAGAGGGAGAAGCAGGCTCCATGCAGGGAGCCCGATGTGGGACTCGATTCCGGGTCTCCGGGATCACACCTTGGGCTGAAGGTGGCGCTAAACAGCTAAGCCACCGGGGCTGCCCTTATTTTATTTAAACTCCTGTGGAATTGTAAGATTTTTTTCTCTCTCTCTCTCTTCGGGGTCATTCTGCTATTTAGTTAAAGTCAGTAGAGACCACAGAACTTGACACATGGTAGGAGCCCAATTAAGTATTACCTGAATAAATGAAGAAATAATGAGATCTCTCCAAAATACATTGACATTACGGTTGGGAGTCTTGTCAGATGGCTGTGGTCAGTAAAGCAATGTTTTTCTACAGGAGCCATTATTGTGAGTCCATTGAGATTGTGTCAGGTCTCAATTAACACTCCCAAGGTAACTGTAGATTTCCATCCTAGGAACTAGCAGGGTCCATGCTGAAGATACTGTGATCACAGTTTGCATACCCTAAGCAGTTGACCAACCAACTATCAGAAAATAGAATTAATGGGAACGCTCCAGTCTCTGGGCATTCCATATAGTATGGATGCTACTTGAGTCTGTGTGTGTGTGTGTGTGTGTGTGTGTGTGAGAGAGAGAGAGAGAGAGAGAGAGAGAGAGAGAAATATATATATATTTTAAACCCAGGTTGAAATTTGTAGAAGTTATGATTTGTATTAAATTCCCTCGCTGCTGTATTGAATGTTATAAATTACAATATCAAATAATACAGATAAGTATTTTTCTATTGACATGCTTTTCTGGAAATATCCCCAAGAAACCCGTTTCTTTTCCCAGTGAAAGAGATAATATAGTCCCACTTGATAGTGAAACGTGACATAAGACAGGGGCATACGTTTTTAACAAATAAAGTCATTAAGACTTCCAGTTTAAACTTGAGCTCATTTGTCCCCGGCACTGCCCCTGGGGCTTCTGTTGGAACAGCACTCAGCTAGGTTAGATTTAGAAGGCAAAGTTTTCATTAGCTTCTTTTGAAAGATGCCTAAAGTCAAATCCCTTGAAGGACTCTCCTACCAAAAAATCACTGCTGCTTTGCTGGGTAGGTGAGGTGGATGATTGAGCTAAGGAAGCCTCAGACTTAGAGCAGCTGGGAAATGGAAATTTTAAAGGTAAACTGATCCACATGCCTGGAAAATCCACACAAGATAGAAATGAGGGAAAGAGGAATTGGAATAAAATTTCAGATGGCTCTTTCATGTCAGAGTAGTAGAGTCAGCTTTGATGCATCCTATGGGAGGAAATAATAAACATCTTTTTAGCTTTTAAAAGAAGCATTTATTTCGCAGAAATTTGGATGGGTATTTGAGCAGTAAGGTGTTTTGGTTGACATGTTTTGCAAGATTATTTTCGGTTGACTTTCTTTTTAAGTAGAACTTTAAGTGAATAAATCTTCAGCGTCCACATGTGTACAATCGTGAAACCACCCAGATCAAGATTTAGAACTTGTCAGGAACACCTGGGGGGCTCAGTGGCTGAGGGTCTGCCTTTGGCTCAGTTCGTGATCCTGGCGTCCTGGGATCGGGTCTTACATTGCGCTCCCTGCAGGGAGCCTGGTTCTCTCTCTGCCTATGTCTCTGCCTCTCTCCTTGTGTCTCTCATGAGAAAATAAATAAATATAATAAAATCTTAAAGAAAAAAAAGATTTAGAACTTGTCTAGCAGTCCAGAAGGCTCGCTCTTACCCCTTCCAGTCAGTAAACACCCCCCCACCCCCGACAGGTGGCCAGCATGCTGAGCTCTGTCTTCACGGACTCATTTCGTGGTCTGTAACTTCATGTGAGTGGAATCACATGGGATGTGCTCTTGTGTCTGGCGCCTTTTCTCACTGTTCTCTCTGTGAGAGCCCTAAATGTTGCGTTTTCCTCACCACATGGCTATTAATTTCATTTATTTTTGTAAAATCAGTTAAAAGGGAGATATAGTGCTGTGAGGTCATAAGCAGTTTATATTCACTTCTGAAGTAACTCTGCTTCTCCATTTAAGCCTGGCTGGGGGCACCTGCCTGGCTGGGTGGGTAGGGCATGCCCCTGGATCTTGGGGTTGTAAGTTTGAACCCCATGCTGGATGTAGAGATTACTTAAAAATAAAGTCTTTTAAAAATACTTTATAAAATCAGTCAATAAATACATACAATAAACATAGCTGGTAAGCTCAAGTCTCTCATGATTTGGGCATCCATATATAAAGAAAAATTCAAGCAGGGTTTACTATGGTGTTCAGTGGGACAGCCACTAGCCACATGTGGCTATGTTCATTACAATTTAAATTAATTAAAATACATTAAATGAGTTGAAATGTAAAAATCAGTTCTTCAGTTCCACTAACCACACTTCAAATGCTCAAATCATCACGTGTTGCTAGTGGCCACCTTCCTGAATGGAGCAGATCTGGAATGTTCCCATTGTTAGAAAGCCCTGTTGGACAGCGCTGCTTAGAAAGCTGGCTGTTGGCCGCCTTCCCCTACCCTTTCTCCCTTTCCAGACATAAGGATGTGGTAGTGGGTTTTATTTTTCTCGTTTTCATTAACATTTAATTCTGTGGTTCTCAGACCATCATCTTACAAGTTTCTGTGTCTTACCTTATCCCACCAGACCTTGGGGAAAAAAATAAGTGGGAGAGTTCTCACAACATGCTACACTTTTAATTTCTAGAAAGTACTGTGTGTTCTCCGACCTTGGGGCCATGGCAATACTGTTTGACACCCTCCTTCCAGCATCCAACTCTGTGTCAATTTCTCTTCTATCAGATCTCAGCCTAGGCTGGCTCCAGGGCACCTTCCCCATCCCTCCTCCCGGCACCCAGCCTGGGTTACGTGTCCCCTCAACTCAGCTGTCCTAGTGACTGGGCCTTCCCCTGCCTCGTAGCAGCTGCTTGTTTCTTGGCTTCTGTCTCCCACCAAACAGCAAGCCCGGTGAGGTCAGGGGCCATTGTGTCATGTTCTCTGTTGTGTATTGATGTCTGGTGCAGCACCTGGCTCTTAGGAGGGCTTAGTAAATACTGTGGAAGAAAAGAGGGAACAATGGGCTGCAGAAGGAAGGGCCGGAACCAAGTAGCTTCGTGTCACGGTCTCTGTCTCCCAGGTAGAGGGGTCTGTTTCCCAGAGGAGTTTATTAGAGGCGACTTTGGGTCTGGGCACCTTACTGAATACACATCAGCACCCTGAGCTGCTTCTTCGGGGGTGATGATGGCACAACCAAGACATTTGCACCCTTCCCAGTAAAAGTGTTTGGTTTGCCTTTCCTGGGAAATAATACTAAAAGACATCCACACTGAGATGATGCTGGGTGAGCAATCAAAGGGAAAGGCAGATGGGGAAGTGGAGCTGCAAAATGGTCATAATATGGTAGAAAATGCTGCATCTGTCAGCAGGCAGCTGTTGTTGGCATCACAGGCCACGTCTCACCAAGCCAGATGACCTCACAGGGAGGCAGCCATGTAAAGAAAGGAAGGATAGGTACCAGAAGCCCCAGCTCAGACTAGCTTTAAAAATAAAGAACTTTATTTTCCCGAGTAACAGGAAATTGAGAGAGGCTCGGAGTTGGTTGATTCAGAGTGTTGGCAATGTCACTGAGAACCTAGGTCTTTCCAACTCAACTGGCCATCCTGGGTGTTGGCTTCCTCCAACGCCCTGGTAGGAGTGTTGGTACCAACTCTGGTACCCATGAGGCTGGTAGGAAAAGGCTGCTGCAGGTATAGACACCCCATCTAGAAACTCAGCATCGAGGGCAAGAAGCAAAAGTCATTGGCGAGGAAGGGGGTGGCCAGAGTGGGTGAGATGAAGCATCTGGAGTAGACACAGTAGGTACTGAGTATCCTTTATAAGCGCCAAGACCTTCCAGCCCCAAGTATCCTCCCCATATCCCAGCCTACGGATTTTAAAAGTTCTCTCGATCTGCCTCTGACATAAAAATGCCTTAGGAGTGATCCAGCTAACAGGACACACACAGACCAGGGAAGGCTCTCAGAATAGAGAAGAGCAAAGGGGAGAAAGTCAGGCAGCTCCCCAAAGACCAGTTCCAATACTTGGCAGTCCTGACAGAGCGGGGCCCAAGCTGGGCCATCGTGAAACTCCCTCCTGGCCCTTAAGGATTAATCCCCCCCCACCCCCCACCCCCTGCCGCTGAAGGAACACTAGCTTAATTTTAAATGTAGCAATATCCATACATTTATGATTTACAATGTAAATGGTATATATTCTGGGAAGTCTGGAATCCTTCAGCCGATCAGTTATGCTTTAATTTTTTTCTGCTTCTATATAGACCTCGCAGTGTTGGAGCTGTGCTGAATGAGGTCACAGTCTAACTACAGTATTAACCCTGCAAATCTGTTCATTTTCGCCTGAGCACCCTCAGGCAGGATACAGAATGTGTCCAATTGAAAAACTATTACAGACACTGCAGTGCTGTGATGGGATGAATCGTACCAGGGAGGGGGGGGAGTATGTGTGGGGGAGGGAGGAGGGGAGTGTCTTTAGCCAGGTAGGAAGTATCTCTTAAAAGTAGAGGTTATGTGATTGCATTTTTAAAGGAAAAATGTTCTTTGTCATTAGAAGTTTAAAATGCTAACTTTCAATATTTTCAAACCTTAACTGTTTTCTCTTTTCTATCAACCGTGTCTTTGTTTTTTTTTTAGTTTTTTCCCCATCCAGTACACCTCTTCAGCGTCTCTTCACTGTGTACTACAAACATCCTTTTATGTTTTCTTAATATCCATTTTGCATTATTAAAAATACATAGGAAGGTACAAAGAATAATACAACGAACACCCAGGAACCGACCACCCAATTTAAGAAATAAAACATGAACTCTTTTCTTATGACTGTGTCTGGGCCCTGTTTAATTCAGCATGGAGAAAAACACAACACAGATGGTCAGCATTTTGTGCAAAGGCCCCATCCCACCCCATTCATGGTAGATGCAGTTTCAGAAAGCATGTGCATTCACGGTCTTGCCTGGACATGTGGTTAATGCTAAGTAGTCTTACAGTTGTGCCCCAGGTAACTCCTAAAGCTGTTTCAGATCATAAAATCTGTGATGTTTTGCAAATTTATATTTTATCATGCTGGGTTTTATGCACAAAAACTAGATGACTTCCCCTTTATAATCTCCATCAAAGGCATTTTTCAAAATCCCTTTATTATGCTTTATCATGGGCTTTGCCACACATTGTTTGCATGTTTGAAAACAATCTCTGGCTAAATTATAAATCTGAGAGTATTGTTGTGGCGTTCGTCTTGCAGAACTCAGACATAAATGCTATTTTAGCTTATTCCTCAATTGTAGACTCTAAATATTTGACCCCTTCATTGAGTGCCAGAGACCTGACTTGACTTGTCTGTGGTTTGGGCTCTTGTTTAAAAGCAATCGACCATGTTTAGAGAGTGTTTGAAATATTTATATTGTATCCATGGAAAGGATGTAATATTTTATTTCCTGAAGAGTACACTTCCTCCAGCATGTTCTCACTGCCACCGTGCAATGTCCTCCATCTGCTCTGTCACTCACACTGTACCTCTGCCTTTGGGACTGCTCCTTCGGCACCTGCCCCATGTCTACCTTGGGAGCTTGATCTCTTTGAGAAGTCTGACATAGAGAAGAGCAGCTTGCTTGTGGCTCACAAACACATACTTATCACTGAAGGGTACAGTCTTTTCAGTTTCCCCAGACCCATGGTCTCACAGAGAGAGAGGCAGAGGACAGACGGGCAGAGTGTGCATTGATTTTTTTTGTTTGTTTGTTTTAAAACTCTTGGCTGATGAACTTATGGTGCCTATTTACAAGGTTGCTTTGAGAATCGGTGCTGATGGCCAGGCTAGTCCTACCCTCTTTTTCCTGATTTAAAAAACAGAAATCGAGGAAAACATGTTGCAGAACACAAGGGCCAAAAGGTCTGTATATATCCCAACTGCATAGCACTTAAGTTTCCTAAAAGAAGGATAAGGCACGCGTATTTTATTTAGACGTGGGCTGTTTTAAGTGTTGATTGTCTTTTCATTTGGAATGAGTAGTAGCTCTCCACATGCCATTTACCAGTTGTTAAATGTGAGAATTCATTAGTAAAATAAGCCGTCATAGAGCTCAGGATGATTGGAAATGAACATTAGTTCAGCTCCTTGATTCTGAGCATGGGAAGTTTTCCTTTTCTTTGTTACAGATTTTGTTTTTCTAACATCCATTACAACAAGAACGAGAGCCTGCTCATTTGGGGAGATTTTATTGCCGAATGATTATCAGCACTAGTCGCTGGCTCATTCTTTATGATGCATGTGTTTCCTTTCTCCACTGAAAAACGAAAACGTGTCTAAACTTGCTTATCTCTCTGTAGGACAGTCGACCCAATATGTCAAGACCTCTGATCACTAGATCTCCTGCATCTCCACTGAACAACCAAGGCATTCCTACTCCAGCACAGCTCACAAAATCCAATGCGCCCGTCCACATTGATGTGGGTGGTCACATGTACACCAGCAGCCTGGCCACCCTCACCAAATACCCCGAATCCAGGTAATCTGAAAAAAAGGAAAAGTCATGCTCGGAAGTGCATGTATTTGATGCTCTAACTGTTTTTCCTTTGACCAGCATAGCAGCATGGCCTCACTGGGGCCCAGGGTTAGAACATGAGTGCGCCGTGCGGGCCACCCGGCCACCGGTACTGCCCTTGGATGTGGCTGTAAATCTCACCCTGGTCAGGGCCTGACCCACAGCTTAGTCAGGTGCATGTAGACATGTCACACGGGAATGGAATTTATGATATTTCGCCCTGCTAAGATCTGCACGTTTCTTGTCGTAGTACAAAAAGAAGGATGCTTTCTATCTGCCATGAGCTTTTCTTCCATCTTCTTCTAAAACATACTTTCTTATCAGTTCCTAGAATTTTCTAGGAGATCATTTGGCCCGCCAACTTGTGAACTAGAAGGAAAAAAAAATACGAGAGACTCCTATCAGTGAGTGGGGCAGTATATTTAGAACAGTATGCAAAAGTCCAGGAAGCCAAGATTGACTTGCTTTAAAAAAAAAAAAAAAAAAAAGAAGAAGAAGAGCAGTGGGATCTCTGAGCACTCAAGGCAGATAAGTAAATATAGAAAGTGTTTGAAGAGGCAGAGTGGTTTACAAATCGGCAGTACACGCTTGATGCTCATGAGACAGCCCCTCCCGTGTCCCCACCCACCCTCTTCTAAAGGAGTTCCAGGGAAACAGTTTGCTTTGTTATCACCTCTGGGACACCCCTCCTGGCTCTGCCTCCATTTGGGGGCTATGCCCAGATCCTCTAAGGGAACCGATCTTCGGCAGCTCTGCTGGTGGGTGGAGAAGGAGGAGGCAGGAGCTCATGTGGGCTAAACTCAGGTTAAGGGAGTTTCTCTGCTTGGTTTTGGTCACATGAAATGGAAACACACCACTTGGGCTTCAGGAGAGCACTAATTGCATCTTTGAGAACTTCTCATAAAATGACAGATACCAGGTAGCTTATAGCCTGCACAGGTAGCACCAACGCAGACATCGCTGGCATCTGGTAACTGCATGAAGACCAGTTTCTTTGGTTTTGTTTCTTTATTCTCGCTCTACTACCTGATACTTTATGACAGAACATGAAGGTTGAGAAGAGGAAAGATGAAAATATTTTCTCTCGATTTCCAGATTCATTTTCTGCCATTGAAGTGAAATGATTTCTTAAAGCACAGATGACTATTAATTCAATTCTCAAAGAAACTGTATATTATTAAATGGAATTATTTAATCAGTCAGTTATTAATATTACTGAGTCCCCGCTTTCCCTCAGCGCATTGTAAGAGGTGCTCCAAAATCATGCCACGTGATGGCTATATTTCCCAAGAATATCATGATATAAGTAAGTAATGTTTCTTTAAAAAAATACTTCCATTCCTTCTGAGCTAATACCAACAAAAGAAAATCACCGTGCCTCTTCAGATGAGTCCTGAATTCTAGGGGGCAAGCTACAAAACGGAGGAGTCAGAAAGCCAATCCTTAGCAATAGCAGAATTCACGAATCTGATCTGATGGCCTTTTGCTTCAGTCGGATTCTTAAACTCTGATCCAGGAGGGAAGTTAATAATTACCCCATTCACATATGATGTATTTATTTCAACTCCTCTCTCAAATAATTTGCCACTTTAAAGACCTCAAACAGTGTTCCGCTGGGAGAGTCTGCCTCTGGCCACCTGTGCATGGGTTTTTCTAAGAGTCTGCATTCGCATTCTCATTCACCACACCCTGAGACATGCAGCGCATTCCGTGATCTCAGTACTCTGGATATCTGCACTGTCTCTATGACAGCCACTAGCCTTGTGCAGTCACTGAGCACTTGAAATGTGGCCGGTCCAAATCAAAATGCCCTCTAAGTGTAAACATACACTGGATTGTAAAGAATTAGTATAAAAAAAATCTCAGTAGTTTTTTATTATTGATTTCGTGCTGGAATGAGAATATTCTGAGTTGAATAAAATGTGTCATTAAAATTAATTTCATCTGTTGCCTTTTACTCTTTTAATGTGTCTCCCAGGAAATCCCAAATTACATTTTTATTTCTATTGGACAGTGCTGAACTATACACAGGTTTTTAAACTTCTAATCAAACCTACTTCTCCCCCAACCTGATACTTCCATGCATCAAAACTTGAATTTTTCTTTCACCAACTTACTTAGAAAAGATGAAATTACTCATCTTCCTTTCCCGATCCTTCCCTACACTTCTTGTCACCACTGGGCCAAGGTATCATGGGGAAAACATCACATATAAGTTATGGTTCATTAGTGCCACATTTGAATGCTGACTCTTTCATTCAGTAGTTGTTTGGCCATGGACAGGTCCCATTTCTAAGCGCCTGTCTTCTCTCTTGTAAAATAGACACAGATCTGTCTAACCTCGCAAGGCTATTGAGAGGATTAAATGTGATTACGAAAAGCACGCCATGGCCCTACGCCCAACACATAGTATTGCCTTTATGCTTAATCTTCTGCCAAACCTAGCAATTGTTTCTTTTCAAACTGGCTTCCAAATATCAAATATATCCCATTCCTTCATTTTCTAGACCATGGAAACAGGCACACTTTAGATTCTTGTCTGAATTAATGCAGGCTCCAGGGAATCCTCGCCTGTTCTGTTGATCTTGGTGCCCCTACCTGTCCCAGAGCTGCTGAGCTGTTCCAAGATCATCTTTATTGTTAGGGAGATATTTTTAAACATATATGTTGAGACTCTGAAACAAGCCTTACAAAGTGACTTCTCTTTCTTTTGCTTACACCTAAAGCAGATGACAGTGCTTTAGATGTTGAATAGACCACTCTGCTCCCTCTTGGATTGTGTGTGTGTGTGTGTGTGTGTGTGTGTGTGTGTGTTATAAATCACTCATTGTTCATTTCAAGGCAACGATCAGTTTAATGGGATCTTTACATAAATTTTCATAGTCAAAGATACGGAGAAGAAAGAGTTTTGCGCTTTTCTTATGCATGTCAGGTGCTCCTTCCAACTTCTGAGAATATCTCTTGCATATCATCAACCCTTTGGGGATAAATCCTAGGAGATTAGTTTGTCCATGACTATGTAATTACAAATAGCTCCAACTCTTCCCACCCCATGGGACCATTCCCTGACCTCTTCCCCTTCAGCACACCCTAATTTCTCTCCCACTTGTCTTTCTCTTGGTGTAGCCCAAAGGGGAAGAAGGCTTTTTCCTTGGTTTTGTTTTCTAGGACTTCAAGGGGAGACTTGTAGTGTAAAAAATCCTAATTTGTTTGTAGTAAGTGATTGTAAAAGATGTCATGTCTTTCTACAACTTCAAAGGTCCTGCAGAGAGCCTTTATTCCATTTTGAAATACTTTAGGTAGCTTTTTATTCTGTCTCTATTTATCACCTTCTTGGCTAAAGACTACCTTTAGAACCCCAGAAAATGGTACAATGGACCACACAGCTAAACATTAGAAGCACCTGGGAAGCATTAAAAGGCCAGGCGCAGTCCTGCCCCAGACCAATAAAATAGGAATCTTTTCAATTTGCCTAAGAGATCCTGATTTTCACCATCTGGCTTTGAAACAACACCAAGATGTATAGTTCCTCCAAGTAAATATAAGCTTCTTCCTCAATGAATATTTCATGCTATATCATCATGGCCATTCCACCAAAAGAAAATACCTTTTGATCTTTATTTCTTTAATTACCAAGGTTACCAGCCTTCCCTGTTTGTGGGTACCCCCTGTGCTTTTTTTTGGATGGGGGAGACTTGTAAGCCCTGAGTAGGGATTCAGTAAGCAAGCTGACTTTTAATTTTACAGCACGGTTCATCACTCACATTGTTATTCACATCCGTCGTCAGGTGGTTTCTAGCTAAAGGGACGGAAGGTTTCAAATTAACTGCCGTAGTGCATACATCAGTGATGTGCTCTGTCTTACTAATGTTTTGTGTAAGATGCAAAACAGCTCTGTGGAAGTGTTTATGAGACCGAGGCTGATCCACACCACCTCAGGGATCAAGGAGGTAGATCCCTTGCAGAGGAGCTGACAAGTCTCTGATTCCAGTTGCTATTCGGAATTGTAATCACCAAGAAAAACGCCCAGTTCAGATCTGCAACAACTTTACATCAAATGAGTAAAACAAAACAAAACAGAAGTTAAAAAAATATAGTACCATCAGGAAGATTCTTAATGGATTTATGAAGAAAATAGAATATATTTTACTTGACAGTTTGCTAACTTGATACTTGTTACTTGCTAGTATCTAGAACATGGGAGGTGGCCCTCACTTATTCTCTTGCCCCGGGCCCTGCATGTTTTAAGAATGCACCTGATTATATCTGATTTAAAAAATCTAAGGTACCCATTGTTAACATCATTGATAACAACAAAATCTAGGTATCTAAATCATTTGTCCTAAGTAATTAAGATTGGTACCAAATGACATGGCCTCTTTAAAATCTCCCGCTGTTGCCGCTGAAATATCTTTGTAGCCACATGTGTGTGTGATATTAAAGAAGCACCCTGTGCAGGGGTCTGGGAGGCTCAGTAGGTTAAGTGTCCGACTCGATTTCCGCTCAGGCCTTGATCTCAGTGTTGTGAGTTCAAGCCCCGAGTTGGGCTCCACACTGCGCATAGAGTCTACTCAAAACGAAACAGAACAAAACAAAAATATTCTGTGCTTTGAAAGAATACACGAGTCTGAGTCCACAGGTCCATTTTTTGTCCTTTATTATGAACAAAACCAGTATTAACAGCAGTTTTATTGATGGTTATTCAGATGTAGACTTTTTAAACCCGGAAAGTGGGCTGTGACTGCTAATGAGAGAAACCTCTCGGGTGGTAATAAGACAGGGGTCTTAACTAAAAGAGCCGGTCAGCCAGTGACCCAGAGGTGAAAGACGAGATCTCATGTTACAATCCCCTGAGCCATCCGATCTGACTGCTTGACAGAGCTTTTGTGTATTTTAAACCCGGTACATGAGTTAACTCCCACATAAGTAGATTATGCTAAATTGGTCTCTCCTAAATAGCAGCAGAGTTACTAAGCACACTGGCATATGTGGGTAATTGCAAAACTCAAGAGACGGCCTTTCAGCCTTACAGTCAACACCCATGGCCACCCAAGGGGTGTGTGTATTTGGAGCTTTAGGATGGAGATGCCAAACATGTGTGCCTTGCCAGCAGAGATCAGCTTCTGGCGTGCTTCACTCTTGCTGTGTTAGCCATGAAAGCATGGTTCACGTGGAGCTGCCCCAAAAGAGCAGTTGGATGAGCGCTCCAGAAAGAGACTGATGTGCACACTCTCTCAGGACAACTGAATTGCAGCGTTTGGATTTCCATGTAATTGTGGTAGGCCAGCCGAGGAGGTTTTCTGTAATCCTGCATTAGGGCTGAGGATTCTGTGCTGTGACTCTGTGACATCATGGTTCCAGTTTCATACGCCAGGCCCTAGACATGGGTCCCATCCTGTCATCACGTGGGCCTGCATTTCAGGATCCCAACAAATATGCCAAAAAAAAAAAAAATGCATCCTCCTTGGAGCACAGTTCACTGAGCTTTCTTGCAGAATTACTGTAGGATACCCAAAAGGGGGCTTTTTAATATAACCTGTTCTTTAGATCAACATGGTTTATAATGCAGTGCCCATCAGGGTGCCTAGGTGGTGCATCCGTTAAGTGTCCGACTCTTGGTTTCAGTTCAGGTTGTGAGCTCTTGAGGTTGAGCCCCCATCGGGCTCCACACTCAGTATGGAGTCTGCTTAAGACTGTCTCTCCCTCTCCCTTTGTCCCTCCCCCTGCGCTCTATCTCACTCTTCCTCCCTCTCAAATAAATAAATCTTATAATGCAGTATCTATCTCACATTAAAAAAAAAAATCACAGAACAGATTACCGGGGAAGTAGAAGTCATACTGAGATATAAACTCTCAGCACAAATGGAAAGAAAGAGCATATCCCTGCTGCTTTGAAAACGCCTATGGAAATGCATAAAAGGAGGACAGTCTAACCTAATGGTGAACAGTTTTGATTGCTCAGATGAGTTGATCTTTTAAAAAAGAAAATTAGTTTAGAGGGGGATTGAAACGGAGGTAAAGCAACCTGGCAAATGAAAAATGGAAAGTTTCTCCAGGGTAATAGGGGCAATTTTCCTTTTCTCTGTCTCTTCTTGTCATCTTACATTATTGCTTTTCCAAAATTGCTCCTCAGTTATATAGGCAAAGAGTAAATGAAACCAGCTTCAAAAGAAGACTTTTTTTTTTTTTTTTTTTTTTTTTTTTGAATGATGAAACTGGATTTTCTCTTCAGTACTGAAAAGCCAGGAACTTAACGCTACACTACTGGCGGATTCAGCAAACTTCCTTTGCCACTTGGGAACAAAACAGACCTAGATTTTAAAGTGATATAACTCATAAAGTCTTGTCTTAGAGCAGACTTCAAAGAAACGTGGAGCCTTGCTACGGTGCCTGTATTTATTCCTGTCCTGTTCTTTCATCTACTGGATGATTTCTAACATGCTCCCCAGTGGCCAGGGCGTATACAGGTCAACAGAAGTCCTTGCTCCCCTGTGGTTTACATGGGGAAGCGGGGAGGACAGTCAATAAATGGCATTTGAGTTAGTACCAGGTGAGGTAGGAAGTAAGAAGAATAACACACAGAATAAATACGCCCACTTTGGGATATAGCGTGCCCCCTGTATTAGGCCAAAAGATCATTATATTCCTACATATTTGCTCATCTAAATTTTCACGACAAAATCTAGTTTATTTGTTAGTTTCAATTTATTTTTTTATTTTTTTAATATTATTTATTTATTTATTCATGGGAGACACAGAGAGAGAGAGAGAGAGGCAGAGGGAAAAGCAGGCTCCACGCAGGGAGCCCAATGTGGGACTCGATCCCGGGTCTCCAGGACCACGTCCCGGGCCAAAGGCAGGCACCAAACTGCTGAGCCATCCAGGGATCCCCCTAGTTTAAATTTAGAAGCAGATTTTTGTCATTTAGACAAATCACCCCAATCTAGGCTCAGTTGCCTCTTTTGAGTTCTGTTACTCATCTCCTGCTCCCTGACAGTGTTCCCTGGCACATACAGATAGATGTTCACCCCTCAGCTCAGCAGGAGGGGGATACAGAGTGAAGTCTTCTCTCGGGGCTAGATCACTTCACTGCTGTACTGACCCTCATACTATTCCTGAGACATTTTCTTTCATTTTGCATTCATTGGTCGCAGAAGTTATACTCGGGTTTGACCAAAGTAGTGAATGAATGGATGAATGAATGAATGAGTGAATGAGGGCAGAAACCCCCTTGGTGGCAAATAACAAAGCTGTTTTTTTCCCCTAGCCACTCCTGGCTTAGGCTGGGAAGAAGGTGAAGGCCACCCTACCGCCCCGGGCCTGTGGCGGCCGCAGTGCCATCGACGGCAGAGCGGATTCGGCAAACTTCCTTTGCTGGGTATCTAGCATGAGGCCGCTCAGGATTGGACCCTGGGTCTCGTTCTCGATCTTTCTGACCTTCTAACTCGCCAGGAACTCAACCTCATTTGGGATAGAAACACTGGCCCTAGAGAGCTCTTTCTCAGTCTCCCATATTCTTCCTACGTGGTACGGTGACCACCGCCGAGTGGATGTTCAGAAGTTTGCTTGATACATGAATGAATTATTGGGTGAAGTAATGGTGTATGGGGGCCAGGTCCTCAAAACAGTGAAGGACAAGTAACTGAGTAAAGGTGTTCAAAATAGTTTAGTTTACAGGCCAGGCTGGACTCCTTGTCTGTGTTTCTCATCTAACATGCCACAGTGATCTTAGAGGTAGGGACTGGTATTTAGCCCAGCTTATAGATAAAAGCACTGCAACTCTGAGGGGTCAAGTGACTGAGTAGGATTCCCACTCTCATTCCAACTCCAGGCCCTTTGTGGTTTCCTCTTTTAGAGCTGTGCTTCTCAACCTTCGGGGCATGTTAGAATCAAACCAACAAACCAACCTGGCCCTACCTGCAAAGATTCAAGTTTCATCGGTCTGGAGCAGGGCATGGGACAGTCTAATGTTTCCCATGGCCAGCCATGTAATCCTTCTTACCACTTTCTGGAATGTTTTCTCACAGTGGTTGTGAGCCAAGAGAGCAGATCGTCAATGGTAACTTCAAGCCATTTTATTCTTAAGGTGGCCTTCACTCAGTTCTTTAGGCTCTGGGGTGATGTAAGGACTTAATGGTAGGCCTAGTCCAATCAGAGCCTCAAGGATGTACATGCTTTTTTTCTTCAAAGACAAAGCCCAGAAAGGGATTTTTCTATATTCTATTTACCCTAAGGGAAAGAGTAAGGAGAAGGAAATAAATCAACCCAGTCAACAACCCCCAGTGAATCAGATGAACAGAATGGTGACACCTGTCTTCTAAATGTTTTTCTCCAACTGATACCTCCTCCCTAAGCCCCCCAGACCAGAGTTAAAAATGCAGGTTCCTGGGCCCTCCCCACCATTCAAGTGACCTGTGTGTCAGGATCCGAGGGAGTCTGCAGTTTTCATCAGCATCAGGCGATCCACTTGCAGCTCAAAGTTTGGGCACCAGGTCTTCAGAGGCGGGTGTGGAACAGAAACATGCCAACATCCCCACCGGGGTCAGTGGGGGGCAGAGAAGGGATGGCAGTGGTGTGGCAGGAGACAAGTCCTTAAAGGGAGACTTTTCCTATTGATTCTGGCTTGAGTCTCGTCACTTGGGACAATGATATGGACAGTGCTCCTTTTGATATGTCGTAATGAATAGTGTCATTGAGCAATGCCAAGATCATTTTTGCTCTGTGTTTTTTATTGTATTTTCATGTTTCCCCTCATCATACAACAAAGTACTTTATAATGCTCTATGCTCTATTTACTCGTTTGAAAAGTTAATTAGTAGGTAGTTCATAGAAGATTCTGGTAATCTTTCACAAGGTTAATATGTGAATAATAGACTCCACTTTATAAACTGTGTCTTAAGAACAATTCCATTAAAAGGGCTGAGAATTGGCAATGTTATTTCACACAACCCAGCTCATGAATCTCTTAGGACTTTGGATCCTCAAACCGTGTAGTTTCTTCAAAACAAAACAGAGTGTAGTTCCTGTCAGTCGCATAACCGATTTTGGTGGAGTGCTTCATTTGAGACTTACTTTATGGCAAATGAGGACCAACATTGAAACATTTTAGGTGAACTTCCAGAAGATGAACTGTATTTTGGTCACGTAGAGAGCTCTGTGGGCAGGAGTACTACACCCTACAGCGTTATTCTTGTGTCTACCATATAGCTCTTCACAGCATCTTCCCAGGCTGCCATGATCCACTTCATAGAGATGTGAAATCTCTCTGTATCAGAAAGGAGGCACCCCTGTGTCTATGCTGTGTGTATTCGTGGCTGAAATAAAACAATGCAAGTTATTCTCAAGTTAGGAGAGTCTTCTGTATTAAGCCAGTGCAGAAAATAAACTTTTCCCCCCCTTAGATTCCAAACAAAAGCGTTTATTATTCAAAACCAAAACACCTGATGTTGTAATTTGCATTTGAATTTTGAGAACTCTAAAAATAATAGTAAGCCTCAGAGAGTCACATTGAAGGATTCCTTGTGGGCCCACTGAGCACACGCATGCTCTTTGCTGAAAGCCAAGGTACGTTAATAGAGGAGTCTGGTCCACTAATCTGCCAGACTGTTTGTTCTATTATCACTATAGAAGTAACTCATTAAAATGCCATTTCTTTTTGGTAAAAATGCAGGATTTATAGCTTCAACTAGGTGGATTATCAATGTTCTGCCTCTGAAAGATTACCCTCAGGATGCCTGGAGATAGAAAGTAGCAACAATTGAGGGCACCTGGGTGGCTCAGTGGGTTAAGCATCTGACTTCAACTCAGGTCTCCATCCCGGGGTCTTGAGATTGAGCCCCAAATTTGGCTCCATGCTCAGCGGGGAGGCTGCTTCTCTCTCTCTCCCTCTGTCCTTCCTCAAGCTCATGCTTACTCACTGTCTCTCTCAAAAAAAAAAAAAAAAAAAAAAAGTACCCACAATTGGTCCTTAAAGCAACAAGCTGACGTGGGGGCATAATGTTATGCCTCCATTCCAATGGAGGGCTTCTGAGTGTGCTCACGGTGGCCCTAGTGAAAGAAGGAAGAAAGTGTGAGACATAGTGCTGTGGGGGTGTCTAGAAATAAATTGTACTGTTACAACTGTATGCATGTTGTGCATTAATATTCCAAAGGCAGATAACCAGAAGCTTCAATCTGGTGGCAATCCCTTTTGCAAAAGAAAATGTTAAAGAAAAAGAAACTCCAAGTCTCAATCCCCCAATTATATCAGCTTTTTGCTAGACCATCTGAATCTAATCAAGATACAGTGTCAGTGGAAATGACACTGTCACTGGATAATGGCTTCCTGCTGCTACATAAGTGCCATGTGTCCGTTTGCTTAGTAATGACATTGCTGCTTATCTTTTTTGGTGGTAATGATTATTTTTACTTCTGCGCAGTGTTTCTTACTGTGTTCCCATATTCAGAAGAGAAATTACAACTGTGCATAACAGCTAACCACCACTTTCAAACAGCAGTGAACCTTGCCAGGCCAAGGGCTTCATCACTGGAAGGTGGATCTGAGCGCGCCCAAACTTGCTTTCGTGATCTGAGCTGAATGTGTTCCAGAACTCCTGCCCGGCTTCATTAGACTTGTCAAGGCCCCTGCCATCCCTCCAAAAATTGATTTTTTTTTTTTTAAGAAACAGTTTAGAAGGCCCTGAGGGCTGAAAGCTTACCTAAAAAATGAAAACTCTTCTAGTCTCAAAGCAGTGCAAACAGTCAATAGCAAAGCAGAAAAGAAGGATCTTTTAAGTGTATCCCACTGATCCATAATCTTAGGGGCCCTATGGAAAGCCCTTCATCAGCACATCACCATTTTGATGATACATTGCAGAAGGAACAAGATGGCATGAAGGGTGGAAATCAGAGAAAATTGTCGCACTCATTAAAGTGGACTGGAATAAAGACTGTAACAACCCAGCAAACCCAGGGAACAATGTTAAATATGGATGAAGCTCTGGTCTTTACCTTGCCTGGATGTCTGTGCCAGTTAGAAACACCAAACAGTGACAATATAATTTGTATTTCCAAGTATGCATGCTGTTGGGCTTGAAGAACCCATTTGTAATCCTTTATGTAGATTTTTTTGAAGATTTTATTTATTTATTTATTCATGAGAGAATACAGAGAGAGAGGCAGAGACATGGACAGAGGGAGAAGCAGGCTCGATCGAAGAGGGATACAGGACTCGATCCCAGGACCCCGGGATCAATACCTGAGCCAAAGGCAGACGCTCAACCACTGATCCACCCAGATGCCCCCCTTTTTTTTTAATTAATTAATTAATTTTTTTTAAATTTTTATTTATTTATGATAGTCACAGAGAGAGAGAGAGAGAGAGAGGCTGAGACATAGGCAGAGGGAGAAGCAGGCTCCATGCACCGGGAGCCTGATGTGGGATTCGATCCCGGGTCTCCAGGATCGCGCCCTGGGCCAAAGGCAGGCGCCAAACCGCTGCGCCACCCAGGGATCCCCAGATGCCCCTTTTATGTAGATTTTCAAAATTAGCAAAAGTATTTATTTGTCAAGGGAGCTCTGGCTTCAGTACACTTCTCCCACAGGACTTTCAAATGGAGCAACAAGTATGGGAAACGATGGCTTGTGATGACAGCTAAACATTGTCACCTGCTGTTTAATAATCATCTGAAAAGGGAAAGAAAAAATAAGAAATTCTTGTTATTAGCCGAGAATATTCATTTTTTAAAATGTTTTGCAGGTTAGGGCTCCGTTCTGAATTTTGTTGGAAGGGCCGGGGAGAAATAGAGAGCTAACACCCACTGCTTGGGTGTCTATGGACCAGCATGGGGACTCTGGGTAAATTCTTGAACTATGATAAACCCCAGCAGGGCGGAGATGGTTACACAAGACACACACCTACCACCACACATTGTTGACTATGGTGTAGCCAAAGGCAGGATGCTGTCAGCAACGTGTTCCTTGTTTCCCAACCACACACACCCGAGAATGTTGTCTTTGAATCATAAGCTGATAGAAACTTAGTATTTTTCAGATGTCATTTTCACTTGGTGATTATTTAAATCATCTTATGACATAAATTCAAAATCTTAATCTTCTCAGAATAAAAAGCCTACCAGGCATGTTGTCCATCATGATTTGAGGAAGCAAATCCTGGACTTTTTTAAAAAGGCAGTCTGAACATTTTTTACATATACTTTATAATGTTTATGTACTTTTGAAGCTGTGTAAATGTGACTCTTGTCCTATTTGCAGCCTTCTTTCCATCTATAGAGGCCTAACTCACAGTCTTGAGGCTAACCCTCCTCCCTTTTGGATTTGTTCCTCAAAGCCTCATTTTTGAGTGTACTTTCAAGCTTCCTTGTCACTGTGAAGTCATGCAGGGACAGAAGAACTCAGTCATCTTCATTCATCCAACCATACTATACTCATGAGCAGTTGAACCATTCTTTGGTGCTATACTAAGACCTTTGGACCATGTCAGTACTGGCTGAGTGAATGTGTGTGTGTGTGTGTGTGTGTGTGTGTGTGTGTAGGAGCAAGGATGGGGTACAGAAGACTTAGGGTAGATTCACTTTCTTTCCTTCTTTTTTTTTTTTTTTTTCACTTGCTTTCTTCCATATATCTTCTCTTAGGCTTTCAAAAGATCATTCACCTCATTTTTAGGTAAATGGTATTTTTCTCATTTTTAAAAAATATTTTATTTATTTATTCATGAGAGACACAGAGACAGAGAGGCAGAGACATAGACAGAGGGAGAAGCAGGCTTCCTACAGGGAGCCCGATGTAGGACGCAATCCCAGGACCCCAGGATCACAACCTGAACCGAAGGCAGATGCTCAACCACTGAGCCACCCGGGTCACCTCATTCTTTCTTTTTTTTATTAAGCACTATGTTAAGTCTCTGGTTTTTCACCTCTGAGTACTAAGCAAAATATTGAAGTACTTCACTGTAAACTGCTGTTCTGCTGGCCCCATGATAAGCAGGAAAAAAATTTAAATTGAAAATAGAAACAGCTGGCTTCACCATAGTCCTCTGTCTGAGTGGCATATAATTAATGTGATGTGTTTATTTGAAGTGACTACTGTGACATGTTGTCAGCCACCTCCCAGAGTCACAGTAAAACACCAGAGGAAATGGGGACAGGTTCCCTTCCACATCCTGGTCACTGATAATCTCAAAGTGGAGCAGAGCAAGTGGGGCCACCGGGAGAGCGCAGTCACAGGGGAGGGACCGAGCAGGGTCCGTTTATTAGAAGAGTGATACACAGAGTGATGTCCGAGAATGTGTCATCACACAGGAGAGCACTGGTTCAATTGTTAGGTCAGCTAATATTCAGGAATATTAGCCCAGGAATAAGAACAGTCACTCAAAAACAGATTAAAATCAATGGGAACACATATAAAAGAGTTTGCTCGTATAACAAGAAACTAGAAACAAGAAAATCAGAGTGGAACTGCAAGGTGAATGAAGGCCGGTGGAAGGTGCCAGAGTGGGAAGGGGCAGCAGAATGTTCTGGGACAGCCAGCCACAGAGGGTCAGGGGCAGCACGGAGCATGGGCTGCCCTTACTATGCAGGGAAAAGAGGCTGCAGCCCTCAGCGCCCCTCAGCAACCCACCTAATGGCTTTGGCCTCTGTTTCTCCATCTGTAAAATCAAAATACTACTTTATGAAGTTGTGAGGTTTAAATCAGATATTCCATGAAGTTTTTAGCAGCAGATCTAATAAACTCAAAAACTATTGGCTATTATAACATTTTTTTTCTCTGAATAGTAATTATTATTGTAAAATGGAAAACATTCTAGGGTTTTAAATCAAGAGAAAAAAAAGTGTGTCAAAAATACCTCCAAATATAGAATAGACTGTTGGGAGGAGGGCGGGGTGGCCTATGGGGGCAGGCTCGTGTGCACATGTGCATGCTTGCCTGCCCAAATAAAAAGCGAGAGAAAACCTAAACAGAAACTGTTTGAGCCGAAAATATCCAAGTGGCCTCTCAGGGGAGGTTATGATGATCTGATCCTGCACTGATCTTAGAAAAATAGCTCTAGAAATCATTTTTAAGCAGGCATTTGCTCGAGCCAGAGAACAGGACCAGGTGACTATAAAGGTTTTCTTCCAATTCCAGATGCACAGCAGGATTTCATATAGAGTCAGAGTCCTGTTTTGGCGTAGCACACCATTGCCGAAGGACGAAAATCTGTCAGCCTCCCCCGAGCCCGTGCCAGGTGGGCACAGTGCTCTGCCGAGGCACAGAGCGCCCAGCAGGCAGTGAGGGAGCGGCTCCGGGCCCGGGTCTGCAGTCCAGCTGCCCGAGTGTGAATTCTGGCCTCGGGGCTGAGAAGCTGGCCGCAGCGTCCCCATAAAACGGGGTGAGAGTACCCACCTAGTAGGCATGTTGTGAGCACTCACTACTGGGTCCTACACATAGTGAACTCTCAGGAAGCATAGTTCTTATTGGACCTCCATTTATTCTCCTAAGAATTCTTTGGGCTAGGTATTATCCCACTTCTCAGATGATGAAATCAAAACTTACAGATTTGGTTTGAAAGATGATAAAGCCAGGATTCAAACCTAGGTCTGTGAGTTTTAGGGCCAAGTGTGCTGGGGCCTCCTACACTCCTACATTCCTGAAAGCACCATGCCCAAACTTTTGTGAATAATGGTGCCCTTACCTGCTCCTCTAGGCTCCATACTTTGAGAGAGATGCTCTTCACGGGCTGTGCTCCCACCTCACCCATCATGTTCCTTCTTTTTTTTTTTTTATTTAAGATTTTATTTGTTTATTTATTCATGAGAGACACACACACACACACACAGAGAGAGAGAGAGAGAGGAGAGACACAGGCAGAGGGAGAAGCACAGGCTCCCATGCAGGGAGCCTGACGTGGGACTCGATCTCGGGTCTCCAGGATCACGTCCCGGGCTCAAGGCGGCGCTAAAACGCTGAGCCACCTGGGCTGCCCCCATCATGTTCCTTCTTGCCTGAAATCTCTTTCCAAGACCCTGTACCCATCTCCTTATACCTCTTGAGCCCTAGAACTCTGCACTGACATTGCCTCCTGCAGGAAGCCTTCCCTGACTGCCCTGGGCTGGCTGGGTCCTTCATTATCCTTCCTTGACTCCCAGTGGGTCTGCAGCAGGCTCATTTTAAAAGGCCTGGCCAAGCACCAGGAACATGGTAGGCACTCAATAAATGCAGAAATAAAAAGCCTACTTATGTAAATTTTGGTGGCTTAAAAAAATCACGTTAATTGTAATAATACATTTTTCCCTAGTTCACAGTCAATGTAACTCTTGGAATTAAAAAAAATAATAATTGTTCTAGTCAGAGTCCTGGGGGGCACCCCTGAGTGGCCCCGAGCTCCCCCTCGAGCCACACTCACGCCGAGTAGTACCATCCGTGATCAATTCTCGAAAATGCCAAGTTCCGGGGTTGTTTCGCTCTCATCGTTTTTCTTATATTTTAAACTTGCCTTTCCTTTCTCCCCTGCTTTCTTCAGTTCTATGTATCATTTAAGAAAATGATGCTGCCTCAGGGAACAGTACTGGAAACATTACTTCCCCATAAGTAGATACAATTTGTTTTGTTTATTCCTACCAAGAAGGTATTTTCTCCCTTCTCTTAAATTACTTCTGTCCATTTCTGTAACAAGCTCTGAATTAATTTGTATCAGTGTGCATGAAATATAGACAAAATTTCCCACGTGTGGGAACTATAAAGATTCCAGAATTGTCTTAACAGTTATAATACTTTAAGCATATTAAACAGTGTTTATGATAATTCAGACTTCCAGAACACTAAGTGGATTGGTGATTTCTTTCTTTTTAAACATTATAATAATACCCAGCATTCCCTTTTTTTAAGAAAAAAATATTTTTATTATGGACATTTAAAAATATATATATATATAAAAAAATATATATATATATATAAGAATAGAGAGAATACAATATAGAACTCCCAAGGGTCCAGTTTTCAGCCATCAACCTAGCATGTCTCTTCCCTCCCACCACCATTTCTCTCCTTTCCTATCTCAGCAGAAGGGGGAAGAGGCACCCCCTGGTTGCCCCTTTCTGTGGGTTCCCCTCCCTCTCTGCTGTCCTGACTCTGGTTTCAATGGCAGTGACAGCTGTCCACACACCTCTGGCACGGGCATGCACTTGCACGCTCACGATTATGTGGCCACAGACACACCCACCTTCACCCAGCCCTCTACCCTATTTGCTATCTTCCTCGAGTTTCAAATATTAGGATGAAAACTTGGCTGGGAAGGTAACTTGGAGCAGTAGACATAACTTACTAACATAACAGACTAACTTGGAATAGTAGACCTAAAAAAAGCATGAAGGTACAAGTGCTTCTGAATAGGAAATTACTCAGAGAAAAATACCCTTCAAATCCAATTTTTAAAAAAGTGATGTCCTGATTGGTGGGCTAATGGCAAGTTGTTTTTCTCTTCTGCTGCTTCTTCGTCCTCTACTCTACACTTTTCCAATTTTCAACAATGAGTAGGTATCACTTTTATAATTTAAAAATATCCCCCAAATGCTAAAAGGGGTAATTTGCCCGTTGCTTCTGAAGCTCTTACCCAGCAAAATAAATCTGGTCAAGAAACTAAATGAGATCTTTTCCTTGAGTCCAGACCGTATTTTCTGTGGCATGGAAGCCCAGCGGTGGAGAAAAAAGGCATTTCTTGGCCAAGGGAAGCTAAGTGGGTGACACGGCCCAACAGCCTCTGTCCTGCCCTTTTGTCACCAGCTTATCCCTTGGTCTGTCTTCGGCACTTGTTTCTCAGCCCTGAGCAGGGTCTTCTCCACCCTCCCAGAGCAAGACGATCCTGCACCCCTGCAGATGAAAGGCCCTCCCTTGCTGTATAATTACCGTGTGCGTTCTGGCTCTGGAGAACTGAGAGGATTAACTCGCTTGCCTCTGGGAAAGCGAAGGCCCGGTATCATCTTACACGCCACGGTGCCTGATGTGACCTGGTGTTCACCAGGCGGCTTGAAGAGGGTGTGTGGAGTCTTGGAAGCGTTGGAAACCTCTCCTTAGCTGCAAAGCGACAAATCCCCACAGGGTGTGTCAGGATTAAATGGAGGGACACGGCACATAGGGGAACATGAGACCTGCAAGGTAACTGGCATTGGAACCTCATGTGTAATTCCTCTCTCCAGAAATTTTCATTGTCCTCAGAATTTCCCATCTCATTTTATGCCCCCTTCACGTTGTACCAACAGTTTGGAAGTCACCTCTGAAGTCTTGGAGTATTTTGATTTGCTTCGGTTGAGTTTAGGGTACCTACCCTGCCCCTGAGCCTCAACTTTCTGTATCGCGGCTATTAAATAGTTTCTCTACAGAATTGATAATCACCAGATTTTCTAGCAAACTCTACTGAACTATAAAAATTGTGCACTCCCCCAGGAAAGCTGTCGAGGTGTTGTTTTCTTTGTTTGAAATTACACATTGCAAAGGTATTATAAATTACTGGTCAAGAACACAGGCTTTGAATCAGATCCAGGTTGTAACTTAAGCCAAGTGACAACCATTCTGGGCTTCGGATTCCTCACCTGTGAATTGGGAGTAATATGGCCACCTCATAGGATCATTGTAAAACCAAATGAGATAAAGCCCATAAAACAGCCAGCTCACTCTTTGGCATGGAACACAATTCAATAACTAGTAACCAGCATTAGAGCAGTTGTCCTCCACGGGCTTGAATGTGACCCCTGCCCATTACCCCAGGGACAGCATGGTGGTTTCAGAGCCAGCTCTGCGTCCACCCAGCTGTGCATCCTCAAGCATTGCATATTTGGGACTCCGTTTCTCCGTTTGTAAAATGGGATGTTGATCTAGGTCATCCCAGAGACCTTTCACTTTTAAAAATGTGGATGGCTGTTTAAGAAGAGGTGCTGCGACAGTTCAAAGGGACGGAATGACTAACTGAACACCTCTCACGTTCATGATGTTGACTTGTTCCTCTGTAGTCTGCTCATCCTCCTTTGCACTGCTTCTCAACTCAGCTGTTTGTCAGGCTTATTTGGGGAGATGCCTGAGCCCCAGCCCTGAGCAGTAATTACATCAGAATATCTGGCAGTACTTTTTAAAAGCTCCTCGGGTGATTTCAGTGTGCCACCAGGGTGAAGAACCTCTGGTGTATGCAAGTAACAGCCAAAAGCAAGGCAGAGAAGAAAGGACTTGAATAAGCCACAAACTGCATCTTTGAGGAGATGTGATTTCAGATCCGTGTTTCATTCAGTCTCACTTCTAAATTTGCTCTTCCGCCTAACAGCATCGGAGAGCATAGGCTGACTTCAGCCCCTATCAGCCTCGAAGCCCAATCCAGACTCCTTGACCTGGATGGTACAGCTTTTCACCATCTCACTCTGCTGCTCCAGCCTCCTTTTTCAGTTGTCCTGACTCTGCCCCCAGTGGGGAGTAATCACACGCCTCCTTTCTTCTAGCTTCAAGCCTCTCTATCTTCCCTACCCCTCTCCTTTCTTACCCGACCTTCCTGCCACCCCGGTACTTGGCCAACTTCTGTTTATCCTTCAGGTCTCCATGAACTTTCCCTTTCTTCCACGTGTCCCCAAAGTTGAGTGCACCTCCTGTGTACTTGCCTAACCCACTGCACACCCAGGAACACAGTGCACTTGCTCTGCATTCCCAGCTCCACAGACTGTTAAATTCCACAAAAGCAAGGATGTGTGGTTTATTCACCACTGCATTCCCTATATTTCGCATGGTCAAGCGCAGCGAATATAGGTAGAATAAATGAATAGCTGAATGACTGCACAATAAAGGGAAATTCTTAAGGACTCGAGTCACAGTAAGTCAAAGAAACCAGGTCCTATGAATGAATGAATGAATGAATGAGTGAATGCACAAGAAAAAATAAATTCTTAGTAACTGATTCACAGCAAATTATCAGGCCCTACCCCTATCCTCTCTTTCATTTAAGACCATTCTTTTGGGACGCCTGGGTGGCTCAGCAGGTTAAAGGTCTGGCTTCAGCTCAGGTCATGATCCCAGGGTCCTGGGGTGGAGCCCTGTGACCAGACCTGCATCAGACTCTCTGCTCAGCCTGGCGTCTGCTTCTCCCTTTCCCTATGCTGTTCCCCTGCTTGTGCACTCTCACTCTCTCTCAAATAAATAAACATCTTTAAAAAAAAATTTTTTTAGAGATCTTTATTTATTCATGAGAGACACAGAGAGAGAGAGAGGCAGAGACATAGGCAGAGGGACAAGCAGCCTCCCTGTGGGGAGCCCGAGGCAGGACTCAATCCCAGGACCCCGGGCATCATGACCTGAGCCAAAGGCAGACGCTCAACCACTGAGCCACCCAGGCATCCCAATAAATAAAATCTTAAAAAAAAAAAAAAAAAAAAAAAAAATTCTTTAATGCCAGGGAGAGGGGAGCCATGGTGGGGAACGACTTCCTTTCTACAAGAAGGAGCTTAGTTTCCTTGCAGACTTGATCCTGCATCATTTGTTCCATAAACAATAATCAACAGAATGTTAATATTAAAAAGCAAGAGCAAAACACTTCAGTATCTTTTAATGCGTATTTTTCGTGAGCCTTGATCATCTTACTAGTCAATGAAACAGTCACAGATAAAATGACAGGATGTTTGGGATTTCCTATAAAAATCCCGCTGCGGGAGAGAGAGGGAGCGGTGGAAGTAGAGGCGAAACAAGCTGGGCCAAGAGCTGAGGGCTTCTGGAGGCGGGTGGACACACTGGGGCGGCGGGGGCGGGGTGGGGGGTACTTCTTATATCATTTTCTTGGCTTTGGCGTTGAGTTTGAAATTGTCCAAAACAGAATGTTAAAAAAAAAAAATATCAGGGCAGCCCCGGGGGAGGGGGGAGGGGGCTCAGTGGTTTAGCGCCGCCTTCGGCCCAGGGCGTGACCCAGGAGACCCGGGGTCAAGTCCCGGTCAGGCTCCCTGCGCGGGGCCTGCTTCTCCCTCTGCCTGTGTCTATGCTTCTCTCTCTCTCTCTCTCTGTGTCTCTCATGAATAAATAAATAAAATCTTTAAAAAAAAAAAAAACGATCGTGGAAGGAAGTGTTTCTCCGCACGCCTCCTGGTTCAATGCGTGTCTAAAAAAACGCAGCGGCCCAAACGCCGAGGCGGCCACACAGGAGCGGGAGCCCCCGGGTCTTGGTCAGGTGGGAAGCAGGAATGTTCTCCAAGGTTGGTAAACTGTAATCAGCGCCACATAGTTTCCAGGCCGCAGAGCCTACAAATCACTGCGGCTTGATCTGTGAGTCCATTCATGTGTCCGCAAGAAATACGGCCTGTGTCGTCGGCCGCCCTGTCGGCGGGGCCAGACCATGCTCTCCCATCCGGGCCACGCTCCGCGCCCGCCCCGGCCGCCATTTTACGACCGTCGGCACCGCCCTGTCCTTCCGCTTGGTGCTCACAGCTCAGAACAGGCTTCCTTTTGAAGTCCGGAAAAAACCAACCAGCCGCGTGAGGCTGCCCCCTCCCGCTCCTAACGTTCGGTGTCTCCGAGACGGCGCTGCCTCCGGGTGGGGAGGCCTCGCACCTCAGACCGGAAGGGGCCCCGGCGCGGCCCACGGCTGGTGTCCGCTCCCGCTGGTCCGCCCGCCGCAGCCTCCCGGCCCGGCGTGAGCGGGCGGCGAAGGTTCCGGGGTCGCCGAAGGTTCCGGGCCAGGCCGCCCGCCGTCCCCGCGCAGCCAAACCAACCGGGGCCTCTCACCTCCCTCCCTCTCTCCTCACCTCCCGCCCTCCTCGGGCCTGAGTGATTCCCCCGGAGACCCAGCCTCCTCCAGGCAGCCCTCCGGCCTGCGCTGGGCCTCCCTTCAGACTCCGTTCCGGCCCTTTTGCTTTGCGCCTCCCGTTTGGGCCGCGTGCCCCGCGAAGGTGCTTCTCACAGGAAGGCGGCCCAGTATCCTGCACCTGCTGGAGGAGGGGTGGCTGGCGGGTTGGTGTTTTCCATCCGAAAAGCCTTTTATTTTTATGTGTTTTTAAGATTTTATGTGTTTATGTATTTGACAGAGCGAGAGAGCAGAAGAGGGAGAGGGAGAAGCAGGCTCTGCTGAGCAGGGAGCCAGGTGCGGGGCTCCATCCCAGGACCGGGAGATCATGACCTGAGCCCAAGGCAGACGCTGAACCAACCGAGCCACCCAGGTGTCCCCTAAAGGCCTTCTAAATGGAGCATCTCTCCTGACCTCACTAAGGTCTGTAAGAAGATACTCCAGGGACGCCCGGGTGGCTCAGTGGCTGAGCATCTGCGTTTGGCTCAGGTCGTGATCCCGGAGTCCGGGGATCCAGACCCACCTTGGGCTCCCCTCAGGGAGCCTGCTTCTCCTTCTGCCTATGTCTCTGCCTCTCTCTGTGTGTCTCTCATGAATAAATATATATATATATATATATATTTTTTTTTAAAGAAGAAGACACTTAAGCTCAGCTTTTGCATTTGGCCCCAGAATCCTATTCCTTATAGTGCCCCCAGTCTTCCGAGATACGCTTTCCTGGAAATCTGTGTTTGCTAGTTGGGGACGCCTTCTTTGGCTGTGCTCTTCTTGAGTGTGCCATGACCCCATTTGATTTTCTCATCAACCCCGAGAAGAAAGGGCAGTTTTATAAAAGAAACAGACATTTTGTCAGAGAAATGGAGACACAGAGAAGTCGATTGACCCTAGTGAAGGGCCGAGCCATACTCCCCACACCACTCAACCACTCCTTTACTCGTTGACTCCGTAGAGATTTACTAATCACTCATGCTGTGCCAGAGCACGCCCCAGTCTCGATTTTGAAAATGAGCATTTAAGAAAATAAGCATAGGATTTATTTAAGAATAAAATATTTACTTTTCATCTCTTGACTCAAGTGACTTGCAGTCACGGACACTAATAAATTACAGGCCACAAAAATAATCAATACACACGCTTGGATTTCATTGCAGAGAGCCCTTGCTAAACAAGTTAGAAAGAAAAACTCTAGACCAAAAGTTTTCCTTCAATAGTGGTCATTCTTTTCATTCCATTCTTTGTAGGGAGGCCCCTTTAAGATCAGACTGTGCACAGATCCCCCAGTGCTACTTAACTAGTTGGGCAAGTTACTCATCATTTTGAGCCTGTTTCTTCATCTTTAAAACGAAGATAATGGATCCTTTACATACATGAGGTGCTAAGCATAGTGCTTGCTATCTGGACAGCACTTAATAAACAGAACTCTCTTTTCTTCTCCTGTCAACCATAAATTTATCATGTTAACAATGAAGAGTAAAATGTCTTAGTAATGAGCAAACAAGTCTTGTTCTTTCCCAGCGTACACCAAACAGTCCTGGAAACACTAAATAAGTGACTAAGTGTATTTTAGTTTCACTGCCTCTTTCTGTAGCCTGTTTGATTGATATGTTAATGGAAATGAATGACAAGGTTGCATTCAGTGAAAGAGTGCTAGGATGGTTGGGAGCCCCACATCTTGGGTAAAATTGTGGAAGGAACAAATAGTGAATCACCCTCAATTCATGGAAAGTTGGACACAAACATCAGCTGAGAATAATATACTGAGTTTTAGAAATAGGACCTGACTGCAGTAAGTTGCTTTGTTTTTTGCACTTACTACCTTCGGGTGGGACATGAGTTTTCTAGTTATCTTTTAAAAATTTTTATAAAACAAATTCCCAAGCTTTTCTTTTTTGGGGGGGGAGGGGGGGCGGAGGAGGAGCTGCTTCTCTATTTGTTGGGTTTTTTTTGTTGGTTTTTTTTTTTTTTTTTGTATTTTAGGAGGGGTGAAATTATTGACTTACCATTACCTCTGTCACATTTCAACAGAAGATGAGAAAATTTATGATTTCAAAATTGCCTTCAATCAATAAAATGATGTTCCATATCAGAGATAGACTTTAGTAGGAGTCCCAAAGAAAGCCTTTCATAAAGAAATAGAGCCATTTGCCTGCCTACACTGTTAATAAAAAGTGCAGTGCACCTCTTGGTCAAGGAAGTGATTTCTAGTGTGTAAATTCTATTTTCTGATATAGGATATTTGTCATTAGTCAGCTGTCTACTCGTTTATGGTACAGATGTGACCACTTTCTATTAACTGAATAGATCCTAAAATATGTAGGTTCAACCATCCTTAAAAGGATAAATGATAACAAATGGATGCAGGATGCTTTAACTATAGTATACTGTTCAAATGTTAACTCTACAAATGGGAAAAACATATTGTGGATTCCTGTTTTTTAAAAAATTACCTGTAGCCACTCATGTTCCAGTACTAGGTCATATTTTTGGGGTGGTCAACATATTTATTTTTTAAAATGATGCCTGGCTGTTAGAAATGATTTTTGCTGAGAACTAAGAAACTAGACTGTATATTGTTAATGGAAAACATATTTTCCTAGACAAGTGATATTTTCAATGATTCTTTCTATAATTAAATGTAGATGTTAGCATATAGGCATTGCTTTATTTTTGGGAAGTTTGTGATTCATGGGTGGGGAAAGCTCAGAAAACAGATTTCTTAAAAATGAAATTGCTTTCTCTGTAGAATCTGTTTAAAAGACACTTTGGAGCAATAACATTTTTTAAAAAGTAGCAGAGAAGATGGTTTTAAGTAACACAGGGGAAAGACATGCTCTTCCATCACAGTGACAGCACTTAGCCATAATCACCATGTCAGGGACATTTTCTTTACAGGTAAGAGACAGTGAATAAAAGGATTTACTTGAGAAAGCCTGAGACTATTTTGAATTGTCTGGTCCTGAAATATTTATCAAGCAAGGACTAGTACTTCTCAGAGAACCATAACTACGTAACGGGTGATTTTTCCTAACTGCCATCTTTGAAACGGCTACCTTTGACAGTGACACAAAATGGTAGCTCCTAGTTTTAGCGGCCAAACAATTGATTCTAATTGTTTTCACTGTTCCCTCTTTTCTATCACAGAATCGGAAGACTTTTTGATGGTACAGAGCCCATTGTTTTGGACAGTCTCAAACAGCATTATTTCATTGACAGAGATGGACAGATGTTCAGATATATCTTGAATTTTCTACGAACATCAAAACTCCTCATTCCTGATGATTTCAAGGTGAGGGATTCACGTTAAATTACCAATAGCATAAAATGTGATTTGTTTTGATGTGCTCCCCCGTAAATATTTCAAGCTCTTACATTTTTAACATTTACCAACTCTAATGGCATCAGAGGTCTCTGACATGGTTATACTGTCTTCGTGAAATAGAGTATATGGTCATTAAAGTTTTATGTGACCAAAAGAGGACTGATTTTATTTAAAGACTGAATCATCATTTATTTTAACACACTGAAAATAAGTTGATTAAATTCAAAGCTTCTGCTAAGTCTTAGTAAGGTAGAAAATAAAAGGAAACCTCCTTAGCTTAATAGACTTATTCTCTCAGATGTTAAAGCATGCTTTATACTCAACAGTAAAATTTTAGATTGTTCTCTTTGAAGTGAGTAACAAGTGTTAGTCTCACACTGTGATCACAACTCTAGGCAGTGGAATCAGACAAGAAGAACAAACAGAAAGTGTTAATATTAGAAGGAAATATACAAAAATGTAATCTTTGCAGCTGTTAATATTCTCTAAATAGATTCTAAAGAATCAGCTAAGTACTGTTAGAACTAATGAAGAACTCATTAAGGCCTCTACATTCAGGATCAATATATATCAATCAATAGCTTTCCTACAAGTTAGCAAGAGCCAGTCATATGATATAATGGAAAGATATACCACTCACAACAACAACAAAATTTATAATACCTAGGAGCAAACCTAACAAGAAATGGGCAAAGTCTGATTTAAAAAACTGCACATTTTGGGACACCTGGGTGGCTCAGTGGTTGAGTGTCTGCCTTTGGCTCAGGGCCTGATCCCAGAGTCCTCTCTGTGTCTATGTCTCTGCCCTTCTCTCTGTCTCTCATAAATAAATTTTTTAAAAAAACTTAAAAAAATAAAAAACTGCAAATCTCTACATAAAGTATAAGAGAAGAGTTGTATAAATGAAGGGAAATTCTGTGTTATTGGATGGGAAGCCTCAATACTGTTAAGATGTCACCTGTCCCCAGATGATAATTCAGCACAAACCCATTTAAGTCATACATTTTTTTTTTAAATGAAATTTGATCCATATATAAAGGTTACATAGAAGGAACAAAGCTTGGGGCACCTGGGTGGCTTAGTGGTTGAGCGTCTACCTTTGGCTCAGGTAATGACCCTGGGGTCTTGGGATCTAGTACTACATTTGGGCTCCCTGCAGGGAGCCTGCTTCTCCTTCTGCCTATGTCTCTGCCTCTCTCTGTGTCTCTCATGAATAAATAAATAAAATCTTTAAAAAGAAGAAGAAACAAAGCTTAAGACTACCTAAATTTTTTTAAAAAGACTACCTAATAAATTATTATGGATGATAATAGTGGTGGTAATAGTAGGCTGTGGTGGATGCATCCTATAAGACATAAGAACTTACTATAGACCTAGAGTAATTCTTTTTTTTTTTTTTTTTTAAGATTTTGTTTATGTATCTGAGTGAGAGAGCACAAGCAGGGAGAGCAGTAGGCAGAGGGAGAGGGGAGAAGCAGGCACCCTGCTGAGCAAGGAGCCCAAAGAGGGGCTGGATCCCAGGACCCCTGGGATCATGGGCTGAGCCGAAGGTAGATGCTTAACCGATTTAGCCACCCAGGCACCTAAGCTAGAGTAATTCAAAAGTGTGATCCCATCTGAGCTGAAATTGACAAATAGATCAGTGGAGGAGCATAGGGTCTGGAGACAGATGTGTGTATAAGGAATCTGATATATTATAAGGGTGGTATTTCAATCAGTGGGAAAACAAAGGAACAATCAGTAACTGGCACTGAGATAGCTGGCACAGAGACATTTGGAAAAAATGTAAAGCCAAAGCCCTATCTCCTATCATAAGTTCATAGATATTCCAGAAATGAACATAAAAATTAAAACTATACAAAATATCAGAAAAAAAAATAAAGGAATTTCTGAAAGTATAATTTTGAGGCAGAGAGGGCCTACCTAAGGAAGACTGAATACCCAGACGTAGCCTTTAAAAGAAAAAAGTTGAATGAAAGACACCACATACAAATAAAAGACGAATGTTAGCCTACAGAAAATATTTGCAATAAAAGATTATTATCATTAATAGAGCTAATAAAATCTATAAGAAACATATAAACAACCCAATGGAAAACATTATGAGATAGAAACAAAAATCTCCCAAAGAAGAATATAGAAATTGCCAATAAACATTTGAAAAGATATTTAATCTCTGTAGAATCAAAGAAACAAAAATGGAGATACCCCTTTTTATCTATCAGACTGGCAAAAAGTAAGAAATTGGTAACATACAGTGTTGGGGATATACGTTGTGGTTGGGAATAAACATTTCTGGAGGGCAATTCAGCAGTTTTTAAATTTTCAATCGTACATACTCTTTGATGTAGCAATTCAGAGCCTCTTTATTTTCTAGAAATAGTTGCATAAATATGCAAAGATAAATGTACATGGGATGTTTATTGTGGTCATATTATTTGTAATAGCAAAACCTTGACACAACTAAAAAAAAAATGTTCAACAATGGCACATACTTACCAATAGCTCCATTAGCTAGCAGCTGGCGGGGTGGGTGGGGAATCACCATGATTTTATCATTCAGTGAAAATACTAAGTTGCAGAAGATGCATAGTCATTTTCATATTTATGTAAAAAATGTGTATGTGTGCATAAATACACAAAGATCTAGAAAATTAGATCCAAAATTAATAAGGATTCAGGGGGCCTGCGTTCATCCTCTCCTTCAGGATTTTGAGCAGTGGGGGCACTTGTCAAGTATATACACTTGGTGAGAAAATGGGAAAGAAAGAGGCAGACCTGCAGCTCACATTGGACACTTCCTGGCAGCCCTGGAACCAGCCTGTGGTGGCATGTGACCCCGTGGCTCCCCAGCTAGTGGCGATGACGAGGGGCCTCCCAGAGTGTGCCTCTGACGGTGCTGAGGGTCATTCAGGCTCTAAAGACACATGAAGCTGGTTTGTGCAACATAGGCTCCTTATGGAAGTAAGCTACTTTATCAGTGGTGAGCTCTTCCAACTCAGGAAGGAAAACATATTGGGAATCTGTTTCTCAGATGGCACCTTCCTGGAGGGTTTGCAAGGGTAATTTTCAATGTGTTAAATTTTTTTTCTGTGCCAACTTTCCAACCTCTTTCCTGCCTTCCCCTCACACCATTTCACTCCCTGGCAAGCATCTTATGCAGAGTCCAAAGGGAGGTCTCCTACCTGCAGCCCTCAATGTAAACCTGGGGACACACCTGTTCAGACATGGACAGAGAAGGCTGGCCAGTTTAGGCAACAGGCCTCACACCAGCTGCAGGCAGAGCAGAAGCTAGGAAGAAAGTCCAGACTGCTATTAGAAAGCAGGCACTAGTCCGTGTGGAGACAGGATGTGGGGCTGAGTTCTGCATTGGGCATAGGGAGTGAGAGAAAGGGGCAGGGGGCCTGCTGTAAATGGGCACAGACTTTAGCAGTGGCCCCAGCCGGTAATCAGCCCTGGCACCTGGGATGTCAGGTGTTCACCAGTCAGATCTGGACTTCTTCCCATGTCAGAGAGCGAGTAGAAAAAGAAGGGCTGAAAGTGTGATATGGCAACGGGTGGGGAGGCCAACATTTTCCTAATCGCTCACGTTTTCATAGAAGGAAGGCAGTGAAATTAGAAAGAGGGTGAAGGGAGGAAGTTTCACTTTTAGTTCTATTTTTAAGGGGATTGCATTTCCAAATGACTTCTCAGAATAGAATCTACGTGGAGAGTTCATTGGCTCCTCAAGCTGCCCAATCATGAGCTGGCCATGCCTACCTCCCCAACCCTACTACCACCATGGAACCTGCTCTCTGGCTTTGCGTCCCATCTGTGTAAGAAATGTCAGAATCCAGCTCTGGGCAGGAACCTGGAAGTCATTCTGCACTTTGTCCTCTTCTTCACCTGCCACACACTATCCATCAGCGAGCTAGTCCATAGTACCTTCCAGATACTTCTTGAATCAATTCACTCTTCTCATCCCACCTCCCTATCCAAGGCTCAGCTCTCTGGATGACTTGGAGCAGCTTCATAATTGATTTACCTCTCCCACCCTTTCCCCCTCTCATCCACTCTCCATGTCGAAACCAGGGACACACTTTCTCATTAGATTTTTTATTTTGAGATCATGGGAGATGCTCAGGCAGTTGCAAGAAATAATAGATCCTATGTTACCCAATTCCGCCCAGTAGTAACATCTTGCAAAATGATAGTACAACAGCACAACCAGGATATTGACCTTGATATAATCAAGGCACAGAACATTTCCATCATGGCAAGGATCCCTCCTGTTGCTCTTTAATAGATCTACCCTTCTGCCTTTTTCCCTCCTCCCATCTCCCAACCCATCCCTCACCAAGGAACACTTTTTGAAAAAAACTGACTTTTTTTTCAGTCATGACTTGCTTCTGCTTACAACTCTACAGAGGCTTCCCATTCATTGTTCACAGAGCAAAGCAGCACATCCTTGTCAGAGTCTATGAGGCCCAGAAGGCTCCACCCCCCCCTGCTCCCCACCACTGGACTCTCCTCTGCACATATGCCCTACAGGGCTTTTCTTACTTCCACAAGCACACCGTCTTCTTGCCCTCTTCAAAGAGACCGATCTATTTAATGCTCTTTTCTTGGCCTTTATTTGTCGTTAGGGCTCATTGTATTCATTGTTGAGCCATCCCTGCCTAGTCCAGCTTAGGTTTGCCTGTACCCTGAGATTCTCCCCATGGTCACACACAGTACATTTGTAATTATTTGTCTCCATTGTGTAGCACTGTATACCCAACTGTTGGTTACACGTGCTTTCGGCAGCAGGTGTTGGAATACACCTTAAATTAATGGAGATTAATCTGTAGTACCTTCCAGATACTTCTTGGAAGTACATAATCTCCTTAAATTAATGGAGATTTGTTTTTCTTTTCTCACATTAGAAATCAGAGGTCCATGAATAGCTGAAGAGGGAAGCCTGTTACTGACAGGGGTATGTGCCCAGTGGTGTCTTCAAGGACCAGAACTCTCTGTCTGTTTGCTTTTCCATCTTTAGTGTTGACGTTTTGGCCTCGCACTTGTCCCCTCAAGGTCATAAAGTGCTTGCCACAGCCCCAGGCATCACTTCCTCATTCAAGGCAGAAAAAAAATAGGTGAAAGCCTTTTTAACTCACAAGATATTGTCCTTGTCAGAAAATTCCCCAGTAGACTTTCCCTTTAGAGGGCATTGGCTAGAAAGGGATATTTTTCTTTTTTAGCCTCTATAGAAAAAATGAGCAAGGGATAGGGGCTGGGAATAGCTGTTGGGGAAGCTGGCCAGCAGTGACTGTGGCACTAGCTCAGCCCTGGCACATACTAAGCATGTGAATATTTATGGCATGAGTGAATGAATGCATGGATGGATACATAAATGAATGAAATAAGTCCCGCATTCAAACCAGATTCTGGTTCCTACCCCATACCCGGTCATATACTTGCTTACATTCAAACTGGAGATCTTATGTATATATCAGGACTCTCTACTTTGTAAGAGTCTCACAGGCAGGGACATTTTTATATTATTCTAAAGGACATTGTGTGCTGGGCACATAATAATTACTTAGTATTAATTACCTTAAATATGGCAGAAAAGGGTCAAAAGAGTCACAGGAAGCCAGAAGCTAAATGTAAGTAGGCAGGACACTAATTTATAGGATAAAAGGGCACATATAAAACGTGTGTATAATACCATCATCCTAAGAAACTTATGAGGGTAAAATATTAATTTGTAATCTCATGATTAAAAAAGATACAGATTCCTGGAAATACAAAACAACTGATGGGGAATTACAGTTAGTACATGATAACAGCCATTTGTTATGAGTTGCAGTATGTTCCAGAAATGGAGCTAGGTATTTCGAACATATTTAAATGTAGCAGGTGTTATTCTTTTTCTTCAAGAGCATCCAAGTTAGATGCTGAGAGATGGACTTCCTCACGGGAGTTAAGCTGTGGCTGATCCCGGAGGACAGTCCCCTGAGGCTTCACCCACTGGGCTAGGATGGGGATGGTTGCCTGAACCTTTCGAGCTCCCTGAGGATGCCAGAGCCCTGTAAGATGTGCTATCTATCAGTTCCTAGTGCAAAACATACCTGTTAATTGGCCAAGGATTTAGCTGTAGCCCACGCTTGGGGAAAAAGACAAAAAGCTTGTTAAATGAAACTCTCGTCTCTCAAGGCCCTGAGATGTTTCCCACAGAACCTCTGGGCGACAGGCTGTACATCCATGACAGAGTGTTCTGGAACCTAGAGGAGCAGCAGGAGGAGAGTGCAAGCCAAAGTGACCATTCAGCTCCCATGGCTGATGGTGGGATTGAAGCAGCTTGTGCCGACCACAAATATAGACGTGCACGCAGAGGAGCCCTCAGACTGCCCATCCCCGAACAACCCAAGTTGTGTTGTGTTCCTCATCCAAGTCGATTTCCTGACTTGGAAGAGGGGACATGGCATGAGGAGAGAATCTGCCTTAACTGGGTTTGCCAGGGAAAGAGTTCCTTGATTTCTGGCTTCCCTCTCCAGTTATTCAATGCAAGGTTGAGCCAATGTGTGCAACGTTGACGTCACAGTGTCCTACACCCCTTGAAATGCCATCTTGCAAATGTGCTGTCTGAGCTGGATACCCACTTAGCAACTTAGATAATTTCATATTTCACAACACCATTGAAGTGGCAGCTGCTTATGCCCTCCTCCCTCTGAAAGCCATCGGAATCTATTCTCTAATAAGTGATTGTAGAACTTCCCTGCGCTGTTATATTATGGAGATGACTGTCCTCCTTCCCTTCATTCTCCCCTCCTCCCAGTGACACTGACTTGTTCATCTTTGCTCTGTTTTCTGTGTTGTACAAGTGGTCACACACACACACACACACACACACACACACACAGTTGTGATTCCCAGTACACCAAGAGTCCAGAACTTTGGTTCCCTTTTTCATGGGGAACCACAAAAAAATTACATTTTTCTAGCCTTTTATTCTGAGCATCTTTGGTCAGTGTCCTCTGTTGCTAGCATCTTTTATAGTCTCTGATGACTACCCTTCCTAGATTTAGAAAAATTCACTAACACACAGCCCACAACTTATCTATCCCTGCCTTAAGTTTAAAAATGTATTAGTTATTTCTAATAACCTTTATGCACATTGTACAAAATTTGAATACATATACAGGCAAAAAAAGTTTAAACCCCATGTTCCCACCCCTCGGAGATTGCCAAGTGAAAAACCTTAGCACACGCATGGCCTTCTGGATCTTTTCCTATCCTTATTTCAGACAATAATCTCTACCTTCCTATTTCAATAAAATCTAATTTTCTCTAACACTGGAACCATATTCACATTTCCCAGGCTGACCCCAAAATGTCCTTTGCAGATGTCTTTTCCAGGATGGTATCTGCTATAAGAGAACATATTGAATCCAGTTATGTTCCTTCCTTTTATTACCTAGCATAGTCTGTCACTTTTCATATGGTGCCGACTTGCTGAAGAAACTGGGCCAGGTGCCCCGCAGAATGCCCCCCTTCTGGATTTGTCTGGCTGCCTTGTCCTGTGTAGTTTAGTTCACTACTCTAGCCTCTGATTGCCTGTAAACTGCAAGTCATGTCTGAAGGCCCGACAGGTTTAGATTAAACATTTTGGTGAGAATACATCTCTAGTGATATTGTGCACTTCATATTGCATCATGTTAGTAATCATATGTGCTCGAATGCTAGCACATTCGTTAATGATGCTAGGACTGACCATCAATCAGGGTGACTTCTGTGTCCCTTAGGTTGCAACAAGAATGACCCCGGTCAAGCTTAGAGTTTCTCATCTTGCACTATTAACCTTTTGATCCAAATAAATTATCTGTGGCAGGGCTATCCTGTGCATCATAGGATGTTGTGCAGTATCCCTGGCTTCCACGCACTGCAAGCCAGTAGCACCAACCCCCTCTCTCGTTTATGACAACCCAGAATGTCTCCAGACTTTGCTAAACGTCATCTAAGGTCAAAATCAGCCCTAGTTGAAAACCAGAAAGAGAGGAAGGAAGTTTTTATGGGAAGGATACTAGCTTATCTCATAGAATTAGCAGGAGCATTCTCTCAGAGGTGGAAATACCAGGGCAATTCTGAGGACCTCAGTCATGGGAATTTGGGGCTTTCAGGAGTGAGGCCCATGGCTCTGCTCCAACAATGCCCTGGGTTTCCTTCCCCTTCCTTGGTTGAACAGAGATCATCTAATTGGCTCAAGTGGCTCCCGTGCTTATGCTTTAGCCAATCAGCTGTGGCAAGCAGACATGGCTTATAGGCACTCACTCCAGAGAAGACAGAGTGGTGAGCCGGGTAGACCCCCAAGAAATCTCTTCTCTGGGACCCAGGAGAGTGGCCACTTAGGGTGGCTGCTCCAGTCATAGTCTCAGCTGCTGCCTCCTAGTATTTGCGTCTCTGGTGCAGAGATTATTACTCCCAGTACCCCTGCCCAGGGCCACTTCTCTCCCTCTCCCAAAGACACTCCCTTAGAGGCAAGGCTAGCTATAGCAACCAAAGAGGACTGGGAGGCAGGCGGAACAGCCAGCCAGCAGTCTGGGCACCATCTCAGATAACATCTCTAGCCCCTGCCCACGCCCCACTCTACACATCGGGCCCAACTCCTACAGTTAGTATTCAGGGGACTTGCCAAGGCAGGGTGTGGCTTCAGAATGCAGAGTGATCTGCTCCCCAACGCTGCCACAAATACCCCGTCATTATCACCTTACCTTTCTCTAGGAGATTTGGAGGCAATGGGGGATGGAGACCGTGGTCAGGTAGAGAAGGGACACCTTGCCGCTGCTTCTGGTTCCTTCACTAGCCATCAGGATAAATCTTGGCTGGATATCCTCCCCCCAGAAAAACAAGAATAGTCAGGAGAAGCAGGCAGTTGGTGCTGCTGGAGGGGAAGGAGGCCTCCTGGCCAGAAGTTTCACATGGTGGCAGAGGAAAAGGAGTAAGTGGGCCAGTCTTTCTGGGCTTTGAAGAAAAGAAAGGAGGTTAGGGGGTGGGAGGGATGAATGGCAAGAACAAAGAGGAGTTTAGGGCAGTGCAACTACCCTGTATGGTATGGTAACGGGTAGGTCCATGTCCGTTGTACATTTGCCCAAACCCAAAGAACGCACAAGGGCAAAAGTGAATTCCAGTATAAATCATGGGCTTTGGGTGATTGTGCAGGTTCAGCAGCTGTAACAAATGCACCACTATGGTGGGAGATGTTGATAATGAGGAGACTGTGCAGGGTATGGGAAATATCTGTACTCTCCCCTCTATTATTCATTTATTTATTTATAGATTTTATTTTGTTTATTTTTAAAGAGAAAGCAATTGGGTAGGGTGCAGGGGAAGAGCCCCACTGAGCATGGAACTCCAAGCAGAGCTCCATTTCATGACCCCGAGATCACAACCTGAGCGGAAACCAAGAGTCAGAAGCTTAACTGACTGAGCCACCCAGGAGTCCCTTTCCCCTCAATTTTAACTATGAACCTAAAACTGCTATAAAAATATCAAGTCCTCTTAAAGAAAAAAGTATGGCAGAGCCAGGGAAATTAAGAATTTTAGACACTCCAGACCTGAAATACTGGAAAAACTATGGTGACCCACCTCACACCAAAAAAAAAAAAAAAAAAAAAAAAAAAAAAGAAGAAGAAGAAGAAGAAGAAAGCAAAGAAACAAACAAAAAATCTGAAAAAATTTAAAATGAAAAGAAGTTAAATCCTGCAGAGATGGTTTTTCTTTTTTCAAGACTACTACCTGGAGTCTATTTTTGAAATATAAACTATAAAGTTCTTCATTTTCCTCGTTTTCTCAGTGCCCCTGCCTTGTGGGTCCCCTGATGTACATACCCTGCCTTCTGGAGAGCTAAGTACTGCTTGGGAACTCCTGGGATGACCTGGATGCATTCCCCAGAGAAAATCCCTCTTTGTCCCCATGGTACAAAGTCTAGCACGGCATCTGGCACATGAATGGATTTTAAAATGAACAAGTGACTGAGTTGCCTTTTAAATGCAAGGATGTGCCAACTACTGTGTAAAACTTCAAGGCCATTAGAAGTTAAATAAACCTCTGAACTATTCGGTGAAACCAGTAAATGTGTGTGGCAGGCTGAATAATGACCCCCAAGGGGGTCCACATTCTAATCCCCAGAATATATTACTTTATGTGGCAAAAGGGATTTTGCAGATGTGATTAAGAGTCTTGAAATGGGGAGATTATCCTGGATAATCCAGGTGGGCCAGTGGAATCACAAAGGTCCTTATAAGTGAAAGAGAGAAGGAGGAGGGTCAGGGTCAGAGTCAGAGAAGATGTGATCAAGGAAGTATTGTGATTGTTGGCCACAAGCCAAGGAATGCAGGCAGCCTCTGGATGCTGAGAAGGGCAAGGAAAGCCATTGTCCCCTACAGGCTTCTGAAGGAAGGCAGTCCCGCGGGGAGCTTGATGCTAGCTAGCCCTAAGACCCACCTCAGACTTCTGACCTCCAGAACTACAAGAGTGACTCTGTGTTGTTTTAAGGCAACCGAATATGTGGTAATTTCTTACAGCAGCGATTGGAAACCAATACACGGTCTATATCCCTTTTCTTCTTCTAGGGAGATGTTTTCTGATTTCCAGATATTTAATCAAGAAGTAAGCTTTTGAAACATGGTCAATTTGCATTTTGGAGTTTACCCATATTTTCCTTCTTGTTCCATGTACCTATCTCTGGGGTCTTAGCAAAGCTCAATGTATTTGTCTATAAAATGGGATCTTGATATTTCTATGCCTCAAAAAAACCACTGTAAATCTCCCCCAAAAATTATTTTAAAAATATGTATTCTAGGATTTTAAAATTATTTAAACATGATAATGGGTCTAAATAATCTGTTTTCCTTTATCTGGATATGATAAGCAAGCTAAGCAAGAAATATGAATGATGCTTTCTTAATTGGAGAAGATAAAACTGGCACAGAAGCTAGGGCAGAGGAATGACGGTGTCTAGTATATTCTGGAATTGCTTTGCCAAAAGCAAATGTGGATGCTTTGGGTTCATTTCCCTCAAAAGAAAATCTGGGGCCAGGGGCACCAGGATGGTTCAGTCGGTTGAGTGTCTGACTCTTGGTTTCGGCTCAGGTCATGATCTCAGGGTCCTGAGATCGAACCCTGTGTGAGGCTCCACACTCAGCTCAGAGTCTGCTTGAGAGATTTTCTCTCCCCTTCTCCCTCTGCCTCTGATCCCTTCCTCCCCCTACTCATGCTCTCTTACCCTCTCTCAAATAAGCAAATAAAATCAGAAAGAAAAAAGAAAGAAAGAAAAGAAAGAAAGAAAGAAAAAAAAAACATCTAGAGCCAAACCTTCTGCTGCTGCCCCATAAAGTTCTGCTGATTTCTGCCTCATACCTTGGGGATAAGAGACTGAGTTGTCTAGAGGTTGTAAAAGCCAAAGAAAGGAACAGTGGGTGTTGCCAGATAGGAACCAGAGTGTAAGGAAAGAAGATTTCAAAAGATTCAGAGAGTAGAAGGAGACAAGCACAAGGTCAGAGAGTTCTAAAGAGAAACTTGATAAACTCTAAAATATATGGGATTTAGGCAATAAAATTAACTGATGCTGATTGAGGAAAGGAAGGAGGACGAGGTTCCTAAGGAAGGCAGCCGGGGGCACTGGTTCTCTGACAAGCTAAGACTGGAAGCGTGTGTTAGGAAGTAGAGAAAGATGAATATAAAGGAACCTGCCAAGAAAACCAATGGCCAGTGTGAGCTTAACCATGCAGAAAATGGTAACACCAACAAGAAGGGCCTTTTTAATTCTTGAGCTGGCAGATGCTGGGAGGTAAGTCGGCCTCGAGGGGGCGATGGCCAAGTGGAGCCTGGGTGCTCGGCTACCCCCCAGCGTCTGCTGCCCCCACGCAGACAGCACTGTGCCCGGACACCAGGAGGAATGACATAGTAAAGGAAGAGATGGAGCCAGATGGTCAAGTAGAGATGGGCAAGAGGACCTGGTGGCCTGAGGTAGCTCAAAGCTAGGCCCCTGAGATACATCCCAGGGCATACGATGACCTTCAGGGGACCCCTTTAACCTACACATTAAAAACCACTGGCAGGATCCTGGAGCAATCACTGAGCAGGCCACAAGTCTGATAAGGGCCAGTGTTTCCCTATTTTTCCAAGAGCAGGGAGTGATGAACATGAGCAGCACCATACAGGGAGGCTCTCTGTCAGTCCATGGCCAGACCTCAGGGTGGATTACCCATGTGGCTTGTGAACTCAGAGGGAAAAAAAAAGTGTTGAGAATTTAGAGTCAGCATAGAGGATTTGTAGCTCTGTCCTGCCAGCCTTATTACCTTCAGGTTATGGTGGACAAACTGGTGGATCAGGACATTGCCCTGGATGTAGGCTCAGAATATCGGGCCCGGTAGTGACTTTTTTTCTTTTCTTTTCTTTTTTTTTTTTTTTAAGATTTTATTTATTTATTCATGAGAGACACAGAGAGAGAGAGAAGCAGAGGCATAGGCAGAGGGAGAAGCAGACTCCTCGCAGGGAGACAGACACTGGACTCAATCCCAGATCCCAGGATCATGCCCTGAGCCAAAGGCAGGTGCTCAACCATTGAGCCACCCAGGCGTCCCCTGGTAGTGACTTTAATGTGATTTATTCCTCTCATTTTATAGATAAGGAGACTGGAAAACAATTAAGGAGAATCTCTGGGTAGTAGGGAGACTTGGGTCCCTCCCACATGTCCAGCCTTCCCATTGGAGGCCCCTCCAAACACACGGTATTTCAACCAGACACCCAGCAAATGCTGCAACTGTGGACTGGTTGATCTCAGAATTATAGACTTTATAACTGTTCAAATAGCCAGAATCCAGAACCTTAATTTATTACCTGAGCCATCAGCCTGAACCAAGGCCTGCATGTAGCCCTGTCCTGTCATTACATTTAAGAAATGATTCACATGCAGAAACAGAACATCCGGTTCAAAATGACAAAAAAAAATGAGAGAGCAGAGCACTGGGAGAAAGAATCCACATTTTCTCAGTATATTGGAATGAATTCAGAACCCACAGTAGGCAATTTGAAGAAGGATAAATAGTGGAGATTTAAAATTGTTCACAAATGCTGTAAGAGGAGGACCTAGCTCGAGAGCAGCTCTTGGGAAAGGTGTAGAGACTCCACTGGAAGCAAAATGTAAACTGGCTGGGTAATAGGACAGACAAGAAAGTTAATACAGCCTTATGCTGGGAGGTACGCAGAATAACGGCCCCCCAAAGATGTCCACATCATGATTTCTGGAAGCCCAGGAATATGTCACCTTACATTGCAGAAAGGACTTTGCAGGTGTGATAAGTTAAGGGTCTTGCTATGGGGAGATCATTGTGAGTCATCCAGGTGGGTCCAGTGTACTCACAAGGGTCCGTCCAAGTGAAAGGAGGAGGCAGGAGGATGTGACTCCTCAGAGTCAGAGAAGATATGACCTTAGTGGAGGCGAGAGTGATATGGGACCACAGGCTGAGGAATGCAGGCTGCTTCTGCAAGCTGAAAAAAGGCAAGGGCATGGATACTCCTCTGGAGTTTCCAGAAGAAACACCACCTTAATGATCCATTTTAGGCTTCCAGCTTCCAAAACTGTAAGAGAATAAATGTGTGTGGTTTTAAGCCACGCAGTGTGTGGTAAGCGTTGCAGCAGCCATCGGAGATGAATGCAGGCTGCTTTAAGAGTGGTTAGAATGTCCGGCCAAGCGAAGGTTTTACAGCACACTCATTAGGTCACCTCTGAAATGTTAGGTTCACTTCCGGTTTGGGTTTTAGAAGTATGTTGACAAAGTCAAGCACGTAGCAGATGTTGAAGGACCTCTAAGTCATAACAAATGAGAAAGACCTGAAAAGATTGGGTATTTTCAGCCTGAATGGTAGTAAGACATAACCATTGTCTTCAAATGTAAGAAAGGTTCATGTGTCACAGAAAGTTCAGGATCACTGTAGCCTCAGATAGCAGAATCTGAATAAGTTGGAACTACAGGGAAAATCAGGTCACTCTAACCAAGAAGTGTACAGAAGTTTAACCAGAGCGTCCAACAAAGTCGATGCTGTGGCCTGTTAGTAGTAAGCTTCCCGCCACTGGAAGCATCTAATCAGAGGCTAACGGTCACTATTCAGCAGTGTTTGAAAGAATTCCTCCATAAAGGCCAAGGTTGGTCAATAAGACTGCTCTAGGCAGCCTCAGATTTGAAGACTGGATGACACATTTGCACTGGAGTCCGGATTCTTCCTTGTGCTAAAATTTTTCATTCTCAGAGGAAAATAAAAAGCAGTAGCAGAAGCTCTCACTTCTATTGCTTGTGTGACTGTCGGTGCTGTTTTTAAATCTCCTTGAGAGCTGTCATCTTGACAAGTAAGTACAGGACTGAGGTCGCTAACTCACAGCTGATGTACTTCAGAGACAGCTCGGTCCCCACACAGGGGTCCCAGGTACCCGGGAGGAACCCCCAGTCTCCCCACGCCTGCCCTGCAGCCGGCCAAGGGGGCCTCGGTTCTGTCTCTGTCCTGTCTTCAGAGTGGCCACTCCTCAGCTTCGTTCTCACCTCCTCAAAGCCAACCGTACGTCCTGCAGGTCGGGAGGTGAAGCAGGTGCCAGTCCGTGCTCCTCTCCAGCGGGGAACCCAGACTCCTGTAGGACTGGGGTTGCCGGGAGAAGGCAGGATGCAGAAGCGGTCCGGGCGCTGAGTGGCTGGGACAGCACCTTCACCTGGCCCGGATGTCTCGACACAGAAAGTGGAAGATGCAGCTGGGGGCCCACTGGCACTGTCTTACCCCACCTCTCCACATTTTTCTCTGGAGGCCCCAAATAATGCTGCTGCTGCTGCTGCTGCTGCCTTTGTTGCTTAATTTGCAAGAAAAAGAGCAAAGTGCCACCTAAAACCGGTTTTCCTGTGGTCATCCTCTCCACGTGCCACCCCATCCAGATGGCAGGGGCCTCCGTCCGGCAACACTCGGGCCCTGGGCTCCCGGTGTCGGCCCTGCTGCAGGCACCAGGCTCCAGGCATCACCTGCCAGCTCCAGCCCCGGGAAGGTTGGCAGACACGCCCGTGTCAGCTCATTAAAATGTTCTCAGTCAACAAGCTGGGACAAGTGTCCACTTGCCTCACACCCAGAGATGATTGTGGTCATAGCTACGTGTAGGCATAATATTGACCCGCTTGCTAATATCATTCCTACCTCGCTGCCTCCTCCTCCACCTCCTTAGTCCTCCCATTCAGTGACTTGTATGTGTGTTTTATTTGTTTTTCTTTAAAGATTTTGCATATTTATTTGAGAGATAGAGAGAGAGCACAAGCAGGGGGAGTGGAGGAGCAGGGGGAGAGGGAGAAGCAGGCTCACCACTGAGCAGTGAGCCCTACATGGGGCTTGATCCTGGGACCCTGGGATCATGACCTGAGCCAAAGGCAGCTGCTTAACTGACTGAGCCACCCAGGCGCCCCTTGTGTGTGTGTTTTAATACCTGCTTGCTAGATTTCTGCTTTAATTCAGTAGATTTTTTTTTAAGGCAAAAGAAAAAGAAACCATGCTCATAGAATGGGTGGCTGTGCTTTCAGAAAGGGATGGGTTTCGTTTCTGCACGTCTATCCTGCAGGGATCATGGGCTAGTTGGCCTCCCTCACTTTAGGATGGCAGCGCAGAGAGCAGCTGAGGGCTGTGCACCCACCGCCCCCAGACCAGCACAGATCGGCACCCACACTTCGGTAAAAGCAGCACTCGGCCTGCAGGTGCCCACCCGCCACCATCTCCAGCCCCGCTCCCACCTCCAGAGGCCCCCTGCCTCCCACAGGAGTCCTCAGCTTCCATGAAGGTGAAGGGGAGCGGGGGCCTCCTGTGAATAGGGCACCTGCGCCTCCCTCACAGCATCCCATGCCTGGCTCCACAGGGAGAATGTAAAGAGGATTCTCATCCCACAGATTTTAAATACCCAGGCACTCTTCTGCTGAAAGAGCAAAGTCATGGGTTCGGCCCTTCTCATCTCAGTTATCTCATCTGCACAATGGAAATAATAATGGTTCCAAGTTCAGGGGCGGTTGTGGGGGTTATAGGACTTGATTTATGGGGAGCATTTAGAATAGGGCCAACCTGGCCCTTAATACCCTTAAGCTCCTTTTATCATGGCTGAATGAATGCATGCACCAATGTGCTGTGCGTGAAACATTTACACACAAATTTGATTATTGAAGTAACAGAGGTGGGGGGAAAAATCACCCCCTTACCTGTGAGCATTTTCAGTGCTTCGTGTTTGTGTTTTGCACTGTGAAATACCTTTTGTTTCCCCCTCAGGACTACACTTTGTTATATGAAGAGGCAAAATATTTTCAGCTTCAGCCCATGTTGTTGGAGATGGAAAGATGGAAGCAGGACAGAGAAACTGGTCGCTTTTCAAGGCCCTGTGAGTGCCTAGTGGTGCGTGTCGCCCCAGACCTCGGAGAAAGGATCACGCTCAGCGGTGACAAATCCTTGATAGAAGAAGTGTTTCCAGAGATCGGCGACGTGATGTGTAACTCTGTCAACGCAGGCTGGAATCACGACTCAACGCACGTCATTAGGTTTCCACTGAATGGCTACTGTCACCTCAATTCGGTCCAGGTATAGCCTTGTCATACACTGTGTGGCGTCAAATGTCGCTCTTAATGCTGTTACTTAACCTTGCCTCCACATAGCGCCTTTCCTCCGGAGAGCTGGGAAACTCTCACGTGGCATCACCTCTGTTGGGTAGGTAACTGTGTGCACCTGCTACGCACTCATTCAATCCACAGGTGTCTGTTAAACATCTACTATGTGCCCAATGCTGGTATGAGCACTGGAGATCTAGAAGATGAAGAAAGAAACGATAGCTCTATTCTCACGGAATTTACCTTCTGAGGAAGGATGGGACGGGGGAGAGCGGCACAGGGGGGCGGTGGGTGAATGCAGCAAACAGTAATCAACAGAAATGTTGGTCAGGTAGCAAGAAGAGGATGGAGTCTCCCAGGCAGAGGGACCAGCAAGGTGTGACAACTCTGAGGTAGGAGTCTGCTTGGCATGTTGAGGAGTTATCAGGAGAGCCCATGTGGCTTGAAGAAAGTGAGTAAGGCGTAGTGCGTGCTGAGACACGAAGCCAGCAGGTGGCCAGGGACAGATCGTGGTTTGCCTCTTGGGCGGTGGTAAGCACGCTGGGATTTTTTGTTTCAGTTTCTTGTGGTTTTGAATTATTTGCTTGTGTGAGTAAAATGGAAAGCCATTTGCGGATTTCGAGCAAAAGTGTGGCATGATGTAACTCACATTCGAAAAATGAAGATTCTAGCAGTAAATGGAAAACGGCAAGCAACCAGTTAGCAACCTTTAAGAAGGGTCCGATCCTGAGTATCTTGAGTGTAGTAGAGCTAACAAGGTTTCTGACAATGGCTGCAGGTTCTAGGAGGCCAAGGGTGACTAAGATTGTTGACAGAGGAACTGGGTGAATGGAATTGCTATTTTCTGAGACAGAGAAATCTATGGGAGAAGGAGACTTAGGCATAGAATTCAGAAGTTTGGATGACACGTGAGGTGATGTGTCCCTTAGATGCTAGTGGGTATGCTCACCATCTTAACTAATGCATGGCAGCCCTGGGCCAAGTGTTGTACGTGCCTTGTCTTCTTAGAACAGGTAAGTACTGAGTCCTCTGTCTTGCTGAGGAGAAAGTAGAGGTATACCTGGGTCTTGGCTCCAGGTCTATGTGACTCAAAATGATTTGAAGTCAGTGGAATAAGGGCTTGGGGTTTCCCCCTATTCCTCTTCTTAATTGGGATGGGGCCATGATTTTGTTCAGAATAGACCCAATGAAACCTCTCCCACAGCTCAAAGACTAGAAGTGCCCACTCTACCATTCTGCCCCCTGAAGATTGTTCCACAACTATTTATAATTTTTAAAATTTATAAACAGATGTCTGAGAACAGAACGGCAGGAGACACTGGCAGAAGCAGTGTCGCAGGAGCGCAGGAGAGAGAGCCAGGTGCTCTTAGGCAGTGTGGCAGCCGTTATGTTGGATGGGGCCAGAGGTGCACCCCGCACCACCCTGTGTTCCTGAGCAGGGTCCCCGCTATTTATCACAGCCTCTAAAGCTCTGAAAGCCTTTCACGTCCCCCACACACAACCTGCCCCAGCTTCCCTCCAGATGGAGGGAGGGGCAGCACCCATCAGAGCCATGACAGCATTGCTTCCCTAGGGCCCCATCTCTCACACAGAAGCCCAGCCCCACCACTCAGGCCACTGAATAAATTCACATGCCTGACAAGTTTCCCAGTTATTCAAGTCTCATCAGATGTGGACATTTTCATCTGGATTAAGATCATCAGTGACACAGCCTGATGTGACCATGACACAGTCAATGACTCTAGCTTCCTGCTCCACCAACCAAGAAAATAGGCACTTGTCTTCTAGGCTTTTAGGATAAGATGCACAAGAACTGATACTCCCATCCACCCCCAGAAAGATTTTAATATTCTCAAGTGATCACTAATTTTAAGGAATTTTACTATTTACAAATTTATGTTTAAAAAGAAATGGCCAGGGGTGCCTGGGTGGCTCAGTCGGTTAAGCATCTGCCTTCAGTGTAGGTCATGATCCCGAGGTTCCTGGGATCCAGCCCTACATCAGGCTCCCTGCTCCTCGGACAGCCTGCTTCTTCCTCTCCCTCTGGCTGCCACTCCCCCTGCTTGGGCTCTCTCCCTCCCTCTGTCAAGTAAATAAATAAAATCTTTAAAAAAATAAAAATAAATGGCCAAGGAGTGTGGCTATTTGCGTGACATGGAAATAAGCTTTGACCGCATCAAGGTAACATTGAATAATATGGAATAATGATAACATAATGATAACATCTGGAATAATGATATTAGCTCTATCAGATGCCTGGGTAGGAAGCTTCGGGATTTCCCTACTTAACAATTTAGCAACCTAACAACACTGCAAGACAAACAGTACCAGAGTTAGGTGCTTCATTGTTCACAGCTTCTTCTACCTCGGTAATTCCTGTCCTTATCAAGGCAAAGAATCCTTTTCAGTGCAGTGGTTTAGCCAAGCAAACTGGAGTTTTTCTTGCTGGCGGGCTACATCCCTGCCTTTGCTGGGGAAATCGTAGAGTGGGCTCTTGGGTCCTCACCTTTTTATTGACTTGCCACCAAAGTACATCTTGATTTTGAGCTCAGGGATTGTTTCCTTCATCCTGTCCCTTTGCTGACTGGTGTGCGTATGTATTGTGAATATAGCTACAGACACAGAGTGCTGCAGGGTACAATGTTCATTTTGTTCTCATAAGGACTTTTTTTTTTTTTTTAATTTGCCAGCATTCAAAGTTTGAGTTTTTAGAAAGCATCCTGTATTGTTTTCCAATCTCTAGTTAGCTCTTTCGCAAAATAGCAAATTATATTCCACATAGAAGTAGGCGACCAAATAATAATAATTTTTTAAAGATTTTACTTATTTATTCATGAGAGACACACAGAGAGAGAGGCAAACATAGGTGGGGGAGAAGCAGGCTCCCTGTGGGGAGCCCGATGTGGGACTCGATCCTAGGACTCCAGGATCACGACCTGAGCCAAAGGCAGATGCTCAACCACTGAGCCACCCAGGCATCTCAAACTAATAATAATTTGAAGAGAAATAGTAAGAGCTCACTTTACAGTAAGTACATTTTGAAAGTTATTTAATACCATTTCACTTCATCCCCCTCAAGAAATTTTGAGCCAGACTTGTTTTTTTAAGTTATGATTGAGTTGTCTTGCCTTTAGAGTGGTATAGCAGTAATTTAATTTTACCCAGAAGCCTAGGGAACATTTGCAAGTCCAGTATCTGCTGGATTTCTAAGGAAATGGTGCTCTAGATAATTTTTCCCTATTTCTGCTTATCTAAGATTGAAGGAGTTGTTTCCGGGATTTAAGACTGTCAGACATGTAGGTGACTGACCCAAGTGTCTTTCTGGCGTCACGTATTTGATTTCAAAATTGAAGAGATTATGAGAAGTGATCATTAAGTGAGAAGTTTAGAATCTCTCTATTTTGGATGTGTTTTCCAACATATAACCACTGCATTTATTCTTGCCTCCCTGAATGCACACATTCATTAATGCACAGGCAATAAATCTATTTCAGATGCCATAAACTTGAAAACCTGTAGATAAACCTCTACTGTCTTCAGCAGCCCATTTGTTCTGCTATTGAAATGATATCCATCTTCCAAACCAAAATATATTAAGTTAGTACTGGCAGCTTTCAACAATGGGGAGTGAGTTGGGAATGAATCACTGGCTGAGTAAATTCAGATAAAATCACTGTCTGGCCATATCATTTATCATATCTCCTAGACGATATCTTAGTGATAAATGAGATTTGAAATGTGAATCCTCTCTTTTGGCAGAGAAGGTAGCGTTGCATGTTGCAAGAAACGTGGCATCTGAGGCCAAACGGACCTGAGTTGGAAACCCAGTTCTATCACTTACAGGCTGGGAGCCTCGGTTTTCCCATGTAGGAAATGGGCTGATCCCCCGCAATGCCGGGTGGTTGTAATCATTAAATGTATCAGTGCGTGCGAGGCAAGCATGGAAAGGCGCATCTGAGGTATTGGAAACGATGGTCCCTCCCTCCTGCCCTTCAGTCTTCGTAAAGGCTCTTCTTTTAAAAGTAGGAACTCGGGGCAGCCCCAGTGGCCCAGCGGTTTAGCGCTGCCTTCAGCCCAGGGCGAAGAGGCATGTCCGCCTCAGCTGGAGACCTGGGATCGAGTCCCACGTTGGGCTCCCTGCATGGAGCCTGCTTCTCCCTCTGCCTGTGTCTCTGGCTCTCTCTCTGTCTGTGTGTCTCTCATGAATAAATAAAATTTAAAAAATAAAAAAATAAAAGTAGGAACTCAAGAGATTTGGGGATCGAGCAAGAGTGACCAGGGCTGCACAAGACCTCAAACTTCAGGACACTTCTTTGGGTGTGTGTGTGTGTGTGGCCAGAGGACCTGTCTCCCCCTAACCCAATGCTTGTCTTGGCCCCGTGCAGGTCCTCGAGAGGTTGCAGCAGAGAGGATTTGAAATCGTGGGCTCCTGTGGAGGAGGAGTAGACTCGTCCCAGTTCAGCGAGTACGTCCTGCGGCGGGAGCTGAGGCGGACGCCCCGCGTGCCCTCCGTCATCCGGATAAAGCAAGAGCCTCTGGACTAAATGGACAGATTTCTTATGCAAAAAGAAAAAAAAAACGTACACAACAAATAACGCAAACAAAAAAGGGACATTTATGTGCAGTTGGGACAGCAAACCAAGTCCTGGACCTAAAATGAATAAAAAGACACATTTATATCCAATAGAGACCACACCTGTATTCATATGGGAACAATTGGAATAGTGATATCCTCAAGGTGTAAAAAAATATATAAATATATATATATGTCAAAAGGTAGGAAATGCAAAAAAAAGGAACAAAAAAATGTTTTAAAAAAGGTGGTAGCTACAGTTGGTGCTGTGATGGCCGTGAAGTGTCCTGGGCCTCCCGAGGCCCCTGACCAATAAACAAGCCATGAGCAGTGAGGACGCATCTCCTTACAGTTTCCATTGCCAACAGCCATCCATCGTTTCTTTTCCTTTGTCTTTCTTTTTCCTTTTTTTTTTTAAAAAACAAAAAAACAAAAAAAAAACACCTTGACTCGAGTTTATTTTGCGTATGGAGGTTTCATGTCCTCTCTTTAGGCGGGGACCGGCAGGACTTCAGAAAACTCTCATGAGCACACTGCATTCGAAAGACATTAGACATGAAATTTTAAATGTAGTTTGTACAGAAGTCACAATTTTTTGTCCGCCTCACAGATGTGAACATTACTTTGTTTTTAAACTGATCAGTTTTGCAAAGGGGCCAGAAATTATTACTTGTTAGAGTTGCTCCAGTTTGAGTCTGCTGCTTTCCTACAATTTTTCAAATTTTATAATGTATTAAATACAATAAACTCTGTTTAAAAAATAAGGCCTGTGTGAAACACACGTGTTGGGATGAGGCTGTATTAAAATGAGATTTTTTTTTTCTTTTTCTAAATGTTCTGTGTCGAACATCAGAAAGAGGCCTAAGAAGCTGAAGCCAGTTTTGAGGTCAAACCCGCTCAAGGATAAAGATGTTGTCATGTGTTCTACACAGTTCTGCTTCCACTCAGCGAGTGTGCTGACCTGTGCTTGGTTACTCTGCTCTGGTTAGCAAGATCATTTTCCTTCTTATGAACCTTTTGTTTTTGAATTTCAGTTATCTGTTGCTGCATGCCAAAACTTAGCAGCTTAGGACAGTTTATCCTCTCTCATGGTTCTGTGGTTCTCCTGAGTGGCCTGACCTTTGCTGGCCTGCCTCTGTGGCACAGGATGTCAGGGGGCGAGGTTGGGCTGTGATGTCCTACATGGCTTTCCCACGGGCTGCCACTGGATACCGGCTTAGGGCCTCTGGGTGTGGCTTGGCCCCGTCCCAGCACGGGAGCTGGGTTCTCAGAGGGAGCGTCCTCAGCACGAGTGTTCCAAGAGGGAGGAAGCGGAAGCCGCCATGCTCCGAAAGGCCAGGCCTGGAACTGCTCTGTGCCCTTCTGGGGTAGTCTGGTGATTCAGGAGATCCAGAGCCAGCCCAGACTCAAAGGGAAGGGAAATAAAATCCACTTCCTGCTGGGGAGAGTGACAAAGAATCTGTAGCCAGCTGGAATCTACCATCACACCTGCCCAAAAAGTCCAAAACATAGGGCATTGTGGCTTTGGAAGAAGTAGGGAAAATCTGAGAGCCAGAATGGTCGCTTTCTTATTAGCCCCAGTGGTACTGAAGTCTCAGTACCACTTTGGAATTAAGCCTCAGCTTTTCCACGGTGTTAGTGATTCCAGAGGCTCCTTTGTGAACCCCGCCATCACCTCTCTTCCCTACTTCCTCTTCCTCATTCCAGACGCTCACAATAAACCTCGCATGATGCTAAGATTGACAGGTAAACTATAATGTGTTTCTGCTGCAGAGACGTTCCTGTAGTGATAGGTGATTTCCATCCTGAACTTTCTTTCTTTTTTTAAATTAAAAAGTCTATGCCTGAGGACACTAGTAATGAAAATATCTCTGGCTTCTGAAACCAAAAGTAAGCTGTTAATGGGTCCTATCACCCCCTGAAACACAGAGACCCAAACCCTGAATGACTCTAATGAATACCAGCCAGTCATGTATTATAATACATATAATATATGTATTATATACAGCTCATCCCCGCTGTACTGAAAGGACAATGAAATTGCGCTCTGATTTTCCTAGTAATCCATTCTCATCAGGCCAAAGTTCCTAAAAGCTTGAGATAAAACAAGCACCCCACTTTGGAACTTTCTACTGGTGGTTGTGATCTGGTAACATTTACCCAGCACTCTCTGTGCAGTTAGCATCATCCCCACAAACGCTGCACAGAATTACATGCATTATTAGCATCCACTTTCTTCTTTTCTAAGTTTTTATGCCCACGTATACAACGACAAGCCAGTTGCACATTCTTTGTCCTAGACCTCTAACCCAACCCAATGCAGGAAACATATCATATGTAATTTTAATACTGGCAGGCCTTATAACATAGATTCCCAGATCTTCCGGAAAGATCTGGTCATTCAAAATATAATTGAGGGCGGCCCAGGTGGCTCAGCAGTTTAGCGCCGCCTTCGGCCCAGGGTGTGATCCTGGAGACCCGGGATCGAGTCCCACATCAGGCTCCCTGCACGGAGCCTGCTTCTCCCTCTGCCTATGTCTCTGCCTCTCTCATAAATAAATAAAATATTTAAAATATATATAGAGAGAGACAATTGTATTTTGCCCTTTTTTTATTATACAATATGTAGTACATATTCAAACTTCACTAGTCAGCCCAATAAGGATCTTTATGACTCTGCTTATTTTCCCTAAAGAGGATCTGATCAAGGCCCGTGTGCCATGTTTAGTAATGTGTTTGGATTTATCTGGTTGGTCTCTCATTGGTAGAGTCAGGTTAATTTTTTTTCTTTGCAAGAATACCATGTAGGTGATGTTTTGTCCTTATTATGTCACTCCACAAGGGTCCATTTGGCCCATAACGGTGGTGGTAATTTTTTTTTAATTTCTATTTCTTGTTTTTGTTTTTATTTCTGGCTTTTATAGATCTTATTTCACATGAGTTATAGTTTTTCTTTTGTGATGATGATTTGACCGCTTAAAGTGACATCCACCAAATTTCTCCAATGTAAAAGTAGCTTTCTCCCTTTGGGATTAATAAGTAATCGATAGGCTAAGATTGTGAGACTGTAAATACCTGTTCAACACATCTTTGCCCACCAGTATGAACATTCATTGGTACTCTTTCCCTGAATCAATCATTACCTTGGTGGTTATAAAAGCATACTTTTTTTTTAATTTTTATTTATTTATAATAGTCACAAAGAGAGAGAGAGAGGCAGAGACACAGGCAGAGGGAGAAGCAGGCTCCATGCACCGGGAGCCCGACGTGGGATTCGATCCCGAGTCTTCAGGATCACGCCCTGGGCCAAAGGCAGGTGCCAAACCGCTGCGCCACCCAGGGATCCCTAAAAGCATACTTTTAAAAGAAGCTACTGTTGCCTGAACCACTGGTATTTTAAATTTAAATTTTTTTTTTTTTGAGCAAAATACATTTCTTTAGTCAGGTACACAAACTATATTCTTTTACCTGTTCTTTTCTAAGAAGGCTTTTAAAAGAACAGAATGAAGACAGCCACTTCTAAAATGGCTTCTAAATATTAGGTGAATTTCTACATGGTAATAATAATAGCCATGCCCTTAATATTTGCTCTATGCCAGGCACTGTGCTAAGCACATTTTTCTGCATTTACCTCATTGAACCCGGATGCCCACACTAGAGCTTGCATTATCCCCATTTCTCACTAAAGAAATTAATACTCTCAGACATCAAGTAAATGATATGATAAAGGTTAATATTCAGTTAAGCTTTATAAGGAGAGCCCAAACGAACACATTGAGAAAAGATGAGTTTTCATGTTGTAGTAGGGTGAGGAAGAACGTAGATTATTTGTTAGCCTCATTTTCTCCTTAAAATGGAAATGTGTTCCTGTATTTAGATATTGTGAGCAACCCTTACAATATGTTGGGCACCCCATTTTGGTGATACTATGATGCCTGTGACATGGTTTCTGCCACAGGGTGCTAGAGGGTGGCAAAGACCTGCACTTCTAGAGGCAAAATTAGGGTATGTACTTAGCTCACTATGAGGCACTATATATACCGTATGTGTCAGTTTATATTTACAAACCAAGGACTGCCAGTGTGGCACTTGAAAGATGGGGAGGCTTTTGCAAGGAAGGGGTATATAGGAGGCCAGAGGCTCCAAGCTGGAGAAACATAAGGCAGGTTCAGAGAATGGTGTAGGAGGCAGCTGGGTTCGTTGGAGAAGAAAAATGGCTGGAAAAGGAAGATGGAATTGGGTGGGAGTTGGGGTTGATCTTGGGTGCCAGGCTGGGGGATGGACTGTGTTCAGAAGCTTTTAGGGAATCATGGAAACTGGGCCCTGTGGCTATTCAGCTGGGGGTCTATAGGCTTGACAGGCTGAAAGAGTCTGTTGGTGTGAGGAGCAGTGAAGGTGTTGTTTCTCCCCTTCATTCATCTATGACCTACTAACCAGGCTAAGAACTGACAATCCATGAATGTATGAGGAAAATAAGACATCACCCCGGGTGGAGGGGTATAAACTCAGCAGTCTCCAAGAGCCAGGTGAGTTGCATAAATTAGGAGACAGGCAGGAGCACGTGTGCCCCATTCAAAGGGGCAGCCCCTACTCAATGCCAGGAGGCTCTCCAACAGGAGAATGAGGGTCCTGTAAACTTAAATGTCTCATTTTTCCTAGAAAACATGGAAATCTAGGTTTTTATGTAATCTCTAGTTGTATGAATGTTAGAACTGATTCATTTTTTTAAAGATTTATTTATTTATTCATGATAGACAGAGAGAGAGAGGCAGAGACATAGGCAGAGGGAGAAGCAGGCTCCATGCAGGGATCCCGATGTGGGACTCGATCCCGGGACTCCAGGATCACACCCTGGGCCAAAGGCAGGCGCCAAACCGCCAAGCCACCCAGGGATCCCCTGATTCATTTTTTCAAGTGTACAAATCGAACAAGATATCTGCAGAGTTTGTAGTTCTGAGAATTATGAAATAATAAAACAAGTTTCAGACATTCTAGAAGAATTCCATTTGGGTAAAATCACATGTGATGGCACCAGAACTAAGTTGTTTGAGGACATAACTTATTAAAAAAAATATGAAGATTCAGGGCTAACTTATAGTCATAATATCATTTGATCATAAAGATTGAAATCCTAGAATATAAATGACAGTAGCAATAATAATCTTTCATTAAATGCTTACGATGTGCCAGGCACTGTACTAGGGCTTTGCAGATGCTCTTCCCTTTAATCCTCATAGAAACCCTATGAAATTGGCATTACTATCCCAATTTTGCAGATGAGAACACTGGTATGTCAAAAAAATTTTGCCAAAGTCCACTGGATACTTGGAACCATGTGTACACACACACATACACACACACACACACACACACACACACACACACACATACCCATATTTGATTAATGCCTTGGACTCAACTGTTTCTGGTTTTCTAACTCATGCAAAAAATATTTTGCTCTGTCCTTGGCAAGTTCAGTGTGCTTCATTATAAAGCCACTAGACAAAAATGTCACTGCAGTGATTTACTGGTTATAGATTAGGAATTACTAAACTTAGGACGTCCGGGTGGCTCAGGGGTTGAGCATCTGCCTTCAGCTCGGGGTGTAATCCCGCAGTCCTGGGATCGACTCCCACATCCAGCTCCCCACAGGGAGCCTGCTTCTCCCTCTGCCTGTGTCTCTGCCTCTCTCTGTGTGTCTCTCATGCATAAATAAATAAAATCTTCCAAAAAAAAAAAAAAGAAAAGGAATTACTAAACCCTGAGAAGACATAGCGTCTCTGACTTTGTAACCATCAAGCAGCTCTTCTCGGTCAGAGTTTACATTGGTTATATCGAGGTTCCCCAAACTTGCCCATTCATTTTTTTTAAGATTTTGTTTATTTGAGAGAGAGAGAGAGAGAGCATGAGCAGGAGGAGGGGCAGAAGGAGAGGGAGAAGCAGACTCCCCACTGAGCAGAGAGCCTGCCACGCTGGCCTCCATTCCAGACCCTGGGATCGTGACCTGAGCCCAAGGCAGACACTTAACCGACTGAGGTGCAGACGACCCAGACTTGCCCATTCCTAAGACATACAAAAGGCACTTGTTAAAGCTATAGGTTCCAGTGTACTACCACCCACTTCACCCCATGTCCCCAAAGATGTCCTGAATCTCAATCTCTTAAGAGCCTGAGAGTCTGTATTTTAACAGTTTAACTATAGTTGATGCCTTGACGGGGCACGTTTGGAAAATACTTGCTACTCTCACTGTGCTCCCTCCATCCAAGCTAAGAATAGTAGAGGAGAATCCTCCAGGGGCCCTTTTGTGAAGTGCTTTTTATTACTTCATTGATGTTTATTAAACAATAGTTGGCTTCTGTTCTTTTGAAAGCCAGATTGAATACTTCACATGGAGGTAGTGGGGGAGGGGACATACCTAACTGAAATTTAACCTGAGGGCCCTCATCCTTTCCTAATTAGTTAAGGGAACTGCCCAAGCCTGTGGAAATAGTCCACCAGCTACAGAATTCTTCACCCACCCCCCCCCCCTTAAAAAGCTATCAGAGGCTTGAATGAACAGAAAAGTTACAACATAGGAAGTCATTAGAGTAGCATCTACCACCTGTAACAATAGCTTCCTACAGGTGTGCAGGAATCTATTTTTTCCATATATTTTAATTAGTGTGAATTTCTTTTCAAATTTAAATGATGATCTTAGACCTTAATTTGAAAAGGTGTATAAATCTATAACACTAAGCATTTACCACAAAACTCCTTTGCACCTGCTGTGACTTATGTGACATTCAGAGAGCTCCAATCCCACTGTAGTTCCCAGGACTCTGAGTTCATCTTCTCTCCCTGTTCCCTCCCCACCCTCCAGTTTCTCTTTCTCCTTCACTCTCAGTGTGAAACCCAGCATTTCATCACTCCTCCCAGTCCTTCTATCAGATTGTGCTTGTCAGAATAAGGAACAGACAGTACAGGTATTAAATTATCCTGTTGACTAACAGGCCTGCAAAAAGCCAGAGAGACACTTGCTGTGCATTCCATTCAAACTCTGGAACTTGGCTCAAAAAGCCTGTTCTGGAAGCTAAAGATCAAATCCTTGTCAAAGACATATCACATTAGTTGGAAAAGAAGAAAGACCAGTAGGGACAGTTGATTAAATTCAGCGTGAGGAGGCCTTAAAGGATCATTTAAAGGTCTGCAACTTGAGTGATCTATTTGATGCAGCTGGCTTGTGTATTAGCGGTAATGGGCAACTGAATTGGCAAGAGGAAGTGGTGGGGGGTAGGACTGCTGGTGGCCCTGAATTCAGGATATGGATAGTTCATCCATTATTGCTCTTTGTTTGAAATGATATTGTATTATTTAAAATATTGTTGTCCTAAAGTCATTCTCAACTATGTGGTCTCTTACTACATATCAATACCAGAAAATGTGGAATTCTGTTAAGTAGATTGCATATTCATGAAAATAATTCAGTTACAGCTTTTACTTTAAACAGAGTAGATGCATTTCTACAATAGAACATTGACCTATATAATCTTTTCCCTACAGCCATTGTAATTTCGAAATCTGAGTTACTTCCCACTGCCCCAGAGGAACTACCTCCACACCCCCAAATCCTCTCAATAGCTTTCTGCCTCTGTGTTAATCACCCTCCACCCCTTACCTGCACCCCCACCCACTTCTTACAACTTTTCTTCCAAGAGAAGTTAGCCGAGTGATAGATCAGAACGATTTTTGCATAATCACCAAGAAACTTTGTGTTGTTATGAAAAATACACAAAGGCAATGACTTACCAAAAACCCAAAGCGCCAATGGAATAGCAGGATGGCATCTAGATGCTATTTCACAGGGCCCGTGAATGCTCCCCATGACCACGTGAGGCCACCAGATCACTCACTTCTCAAATTCTCACTTACCCCAAGGCATGAACATCTTTTTCTTATGTGTCACTGCTCTTCTGGGTCTGTGCTGTGTCTCCTGGTATGATCTCATCCACCGATGGCTTCCCCACCACCCATGTATGCTTCAGGGCCAGCCTCTCCCAGAGCCCCGGGCAGGGTAGCGAGCTCTGAGGACGCAGGGACAAATATGACTTGGTCCTGCCACCTGACTCTGAGTGAAGCAAGTAAGATGTAATCTTAAGTTTAAGCAATCTTACTTACTGAAATGATTTATTTCAATATATTCGGTCATAAGCAAGAACAGATGCAGAGTCTGCAAAATATTTCCACAAGACCATCCAGAACTGAACTTATTTTTTGACCCCTAACCCTATACTCTCTCTTTTTAAATTTCCTATCTCTGGGGATGCCCAAGTGGCTCGGCGATTGAGAGTCCCGGAGGCCCTGGATCGAGTCCCACGGTGGGCTCCCTGCAGGGAGCCTGCTTCTCCCTCTGCCTGTGTCTCTGCCTCTCTTGTCTGCATCTCTCACGAATAAATAAATAAAATCTTTTTTAAAAAATTAAAAATAAAAAAATTTCCTACCTCTGTTCAGGATGCCCCCTTCCATTCAAACCAGGAATCTACTTCCCACCACAGCCACTTTGGTTGGTCACCGAATTCAACATAAAGTATCTCCTAAATGTTTCTCAACCCAGTCTCTTCCTCTCCATCCCTACTGCCACTTCGCAATGTCGTATTAGCAACTCCTCCTATGTGGACTCTTTCCATAAGATCTTAATTAGTTTTTCTGCTGGGGATTGGAAGTGTCATCCTGCAATGCGCTCCCCCTATAGTGCAGCCTGCTCACTCACCTGTTAAAAGCCCCAGTGTGATTCCTCGCTGCTTTCAGAATCATCTCAGCTCCTTACTTAGTGTGGCATTCAAGGCCCTTCCTGATCTAATTCTGCCTACTTCTCAACCTCATTTGTGGCCATTCCCAGCTTCCTGCATAATCCTTTCAACTCCCCTACGTGTCATACTGTTTTAAATCTCCCTGCTTTGGAATACATTTTTCCTCTTATTTTCTTAATGACCTACCTGTCACTCATCATTTAAGACACCTTTACCAGGATGCCTGGTTAGCATCTGTCTTCAGCTCAGGGCATAATCCTAGGGTCTGGGATTGAGTCTCACATTGGGCTCCTTGCAGGGAGCCTGCTTCTCCCTCTGTCTATGCCTGTGTGAGTATGTGTGTGTGTGTGTGTGTGTGTGTGTGTGTGTGTGTGTGTGTGATGAATAAAATAAATAAAATCTTAAAAAAAAAAGACATCCTTTACCTATCACCACTTTTCCATATGTCCCTCAGCTGGATGACCCTTCTCTGTGGTCCTAAAGCACCCAATTTGTACTTTTATTATTGCACTTACCATATAATATTGAAAAATCTATTTAGGGGGCACTTGAGTGACTCAGTCCGTTAAGTGGCTGACTCTGGATTTCAGTTTATGTCATGATCTCTGGGTCCTGCGATTACGCCCCGCATTGGATTCCAATCAGGAATCAGTGATCAGCAGGGAGTCTGCTTGAGAATTCTCTCTCTTTCCCTCTGCCCTTCCCCCTGCTCTCACTCTCTCTCATTCTCTCTCTTTCTCTAAAATAAATAAATCTTAAGAAAAAGGAAAATCAATTTTCATGTCTACATCTAATGGCCAAACTTGAGATCTTCATTGGGGGAAATCTGACTTATTTGTATTTGTGTCACATCTAGTAGGTGCTAAAGAAATGCTTGCCAATGACAGATAAACAAATTAAGTCTATTATTCCTAGAATAAGGCAGAACACAGGTTTCATGTTACTAACTCCATCAGTTGGAGAGCTTGTTAATACTCATAAACACTAGATTAAATGAAAACGTATGTAAAGTAATTGACATACAATAGGGAATTGATTATTAGCAATATTGAATCCCTCAAGGACTATGAGCTATTAAATGTTTATTTGCCCAATTAAAAGTCACGGTGGACTTCCATGTTTGACCAATATGGAATGACAGATTTACTTTCCCACCTGAAACAACTGAAAAACTAGACAAAAATATATGAAACAATGGTTTTCAAGAGATTGGATATCAGCCAAGAGATGACAGAGATCCCTAAGGTTGCCCTGGCTGACAGCCTTGAGGAAGTTTCCAGACATGGTGCAGGGAAGGACAATCCAGGCAGAAGCCAGTGGCTTCCCTTAGTTGGAGAGATGGAGCTGGCAGTCTATGGAAGCAAAGGCAGCTAGGGTAGGATAATGGAGAGGAGAGAGCTGCATACACAAGGGGAGCAATGAACTGAAGAGGGCCTTTACCTGCGTACTGATCAGTGCATGTCTGAGGACGTTCCCCAAGGCTAGGCAAAGAACCATGTTGAAAGACAGAAAAACTATTGCCCAGACAGAGCCAGTAACAGTTCCTATTCCCACCAGCCAGAGTGGAAAACTTTATAATTAAGGGAGCATTGGCTAGAATACTGAGAATGCCTCAGTGGTAGGGAAATATTAGCCCTAGACTAAACATAGCTCTGATCTCACCTAACAAAGCTTAAAAGCAAATCCCAAAGGGGTCAAACTATTTCCAAGTAACTCAACCTCGTGCTAAAACAAAGTTCAAGAATATTTATAGAAATACAAATATATCCAGCACCCAACAAGGTAAAATCCACCATATCTGGCATCTAATATAAAATTACCAAGCATGCAAAGAAGCAGGAAAATAAAACCCACACTAAGAAGAAAAATAAATCAATCTAAACGAACCTAGAAATTATAAAGATGACAGAATTAGTTGACAGAGACATGAAAAGAATCATTAATCTTTTTTAAAAAGTTATTAATCTATATCCCATATGTTCAAGGAGTTAAAGACTGAACATATTATGTTGCAATGTGGAAAATTTAAAAAAAATAAAATTTCTGGAAATGAAAATTACAATGCCTGAAAAATATTCCTGATAGGATTCACAGCAGATTACATGTTAAAGAAGAAAAAATTAGTGAACTTGAAGATACAGCAATAGAAACTCTCTAAAAATGAAACATAGATTTTTTTTTTTTAAAGGCTGAAACAAAGTGAACAGAGCATCACTGAGCTGGGGGACAACTGCATGTAATTGACGTCTCTCTCAGGAGTGTGTGTGTAGTGAGATGTTGGAGAGAACAAAATATTTGAATAAATAAAGGATAAATATTTTCCAAACTTGGAGATGACTAGCAACCCACAGATCCAAGGAGCTCAATGAACTCTGAGCAAAAGAAATTTGAAGAAAAACACAGCAAGGCACATCATAATCAAAGTGCTTAAAGACAGTGATTAAAAAAAAAAAAACTCCAAAGCAGCCAAGGGGGGAGAGGGAAGATATGAACAGAGGAAGAAGAGGAACAAAGCGATATGCTGGAACCCTGGCTAGAAAATTTCTTGTCAGAAACAATACAAGCCAAAAGACACTGAAGCAACAACTTTAAAGTACTGAGAGACAAAAACCCTACTTATATTTCTATACCCAGTAAAAGTATCTTTCAAAACCAATGGCAAAACAAAGACTTTTCCAAACCTACAAAGGCTAAAAGATTTAATCACCTGCAGATCCCTCTGAAAAATGTTGAAGGAAGTCCTTCAGGTAGAAGGAAAATTATGCCAGATGGAAACCTAGGTCTATAGAAAGAATGAAGAGCCCTGGAAATGTTAACTACACCGGCAAACATCAAAGACTTTCTTCCTTATTATTCAAATATTTTTAAAGGATAATTAACTGGCTACAGCAAGCAATAACACTACATTGTTATAGCATAGCTAGAAGTGAAATGTGTGACAATGATAGCACAAGAAAGGGAGACCAAAGTATAAGGTTCTCATACTATACATCAAGTGATATGCTAACACTCGAAGGCAGACTGTGATGTTAAAATTATACTATAAACACTAACGCAGCCATTAAAATAATGCAGTTGAGTTACAGCTGATCAGCCAGCAGGGATAAAATGAAGTCATAAAAATCTTCATTTTATCCAAATGAAGGCAGAAAAAGAAGAAAAGCAAACAAAGTAGATGAAATAAGGAAAAAAAAAAAAAAGCACCCAACCAGAAGTAAACCAAACCATATCAATAATCACATTAAATGTAAATGGCCTAACACCTCAATTCAGAGACAAATGTTGTCAGATCAGATAAAAATGTAACACCGTGTAACATAGGCTGCCTATTTTTTTTATTTTTCAATAAAACCAGGTTAAAAGTAGAATGGAAAAAGATATACTATACCAATACCAATCCAGCTAATATCCAAATAGCTGGAGTTGCTATATTAATATTGGGCAAAGTCGATTTCAGGGCAAAGAATACTACCCATGATAAAAAGGTGATTTCATAATCATAAAGGGGTCAAGAAGACATATTCCCAGGCTTTCTTTTTTGCACCTAATAACCAAGCATTAGAATAAACACAGGAACTAAAAACTGATAGAATTGCAAGAAGATAGAGGCAAATGGCAATTATTGTCAGAGATTTCAACATAGCTCTCTCAAGAATTGAGAAAGTAGACAGAAAATCAGTAAGGATGTAGATCATTTGAACAACCTGAACAACATGAAACAGAAATGAGTTAGGTCTACACAAAGGATGTTCTCTAATCATAATGGAATTAAATTAGAAATCAACAACAAAAAGATCTCTAGAAAATCCCTAAATATTTGAACACTAAACATACATATCTAAATAACACAAGAACCTAAGAAGAAATCGAAAGGGCAATTAGAAAGTGTTTTGAACTGAATTAAAATGAAAACACAACATATCAAAATGTGTGGGATTCTGCTAAAACAGTACCCAGGGGGTAATTATAACACTAAACATCTACCTGAGAAAAGAAGGAAGGCTTCCAATCAATTACCCCAACTTCCACCTTAAGGAACTAAAAGAAAGAAGAGCAAATGAAATCCAAAGGAAGCAGAAGGATGAAAATAGTAAAGATCAGGATGGAAGTCAATAAAACAGAAACAGAAAAAACACAATAGAGAAAAACAATAAAACCAAAACTGGTTCTTTGAGAAAATCATTAACACTGTTGAAGGTAGCAAGACCGATCAGGGGGAAAAAGCAAGACACAAACAGTTAATATTAGGGATGAGCCAAAGAGTAAATCAATGAAGGAGCCCAGACTCTAAGTCAGATCTGGCCAACTATTGCACCCGGACCCCCATGGACATCTTGGGGTTCCAGGAGGCACACCAGATTGACAAATGGGTTGGGCCTGCCTTGTGTAAAATTTTCCTGGTTCCATAAACGTGTCTCTAACAAGCTTAACAACTTTCTAAATTACACATTTGCAACCCAAACACTTCCCAGCAACACTTTTATTTACATAAAAACATATCTGCATTTGTAATGAATTACTAGAAACATCACTTCTTTCACTTGGCAAATTCTCTGATTTTTCAACAGTAAATTAATTCTAAAAATAGATTCTTAAATTCTGCACCCCTTTCAAACTAAGCATATTTGCCAGAAAAGTAAAAGTAATTATGGCTGATATTTCGGAGATGCTTTATGTGTGGCGACATGCTGGAACGCTGGCTATATCAGAGTTTCAGGTGGGGCTGGCCTCTCTTCTTATAAACATCGGAAGTAACTATAGGGTTAACCAGAGCCATGGGATAGGGGTGGAGAAAAGAAACTTAAACAGTCTGATCTTTTTCTCTGCCTCTCCAGTCTGAATGCGGCTGATAAATGAGTTCATCTACCACACAAAACAGCCTTTGTTTTATTCTGTAGCTTACTGGCTTTACACTGCTAAGAAAAGACAAGAGGTAACACGGTTTGCCTCAACTTGCCTACTACTTACCACACACTGGAGGTTTTCATTTCTAGGCTCACAGGACAGTAGAAACAATTCTTGAAATGTGCCTCTATTTTGGGGTTTTAACTACTTTTGCCCCAAATTTCACTGGGAAATATTCAAACCTTCAGAAAAGTTGCAACAATAGTATGAATAACACCATATCCCCCTCACTTTGATTCATCAGTGAATCAGCACTTTGCCACATCGGCTCTCTCACCTCTCTCTGTGTTGTTTTTACTGAGCTGTTTGAAAGTAAAGTGCGACTATGCTGACAGTTCACCCCTAAGTACTTCAGCATGAAAGCTCCTAAGAACACACTCCTACACAACTCTCAAAAAATTTAACACTGATTCGATAATCTCACCCTCCCTCCTTCCCTCCTCCTTCTCTCTCTCTGTCTCTCTCTCTGTCTCTCTATCTCTCTCTCTCACATACACACACACACACACACACACACACAGTCAATATTCAAATTTGTCCAACTGTCCCAATAACTTTTTTAGAACGGTTTTGTTTTGTTTGCTGACTCTGGTATGAGTCAAGAATCACATGTTGCCTTTCGTTGTCATACTGCCCAGTGCTTTTTAACCCACACTAAATGTGTCTGGTTGCCACTCCCACCAGCTAGGAAGGCTCCGATAAATGCAAGCTTGACTCTTTGCAATTAATTCAGAAGTCATAGCCCTTGACGTAAGGCCCTGAGTACTAGACACCTGGTTCCCAGAGGCAGAAGCAGCTATTTCCTTAAGTCACCCTTGTGAATAAATGGCATCAGTCATTTGAAACTGGTGGAGGGCACAGTCAGGCACAGCCCTGCTGCAGCCCTCACGCCGAACACTGCCCTCTCAAGCCATGCTGGTGCTTGCCCGGTGGCTGGTGGTGGGGACAGAAGAACGTTGACCACTTGCAACCTTTCCTCTGCACAGTGACAAGCATCCTTCACGGGGCATCCTCACCATCGCGGGCACTCAGAGCTGGGGTCATAACGCAGCCCTTCACCCTCCTACGGAAGGGCTCCCCTCCACAGCATCCCTGCCGTGGTCTTCTGGCTTCCGTTTCAACACCTGGACCACAGGAAGCTCGAAGAGTCCATCATGCTGAAAGCCAGAACACCAGGGTTCCAGCCCTCGCCGTGGCACTAGTGAACCCGGGGCAGGTAGGTCACTCAGACGTTTATCTCTTTAGCCGTACAGTGTCTCCAACTATAATGAGAACACGGCATCGTCTGCCTCAACTCTGCCTGAAGGCCGTGTGCGGAACAAATAATGCAGGCCTTTCCTACCATTGTGGGGAGCTCACTGCCAGCAGATGCAACAGTCTTTGTTTCCCTTTGTCTCCCCGTTGGTCCACTGGCCCCCACTGTTGGGAGAAAGACCTGGCATCAGCCCTTAAAACTTTCTGCACCAGATGAAGCAGCCCCATTTCCTTCAACCAAAATACCCTTGATCTTGGCAGTATACCCAGCTTAGTGCAGCCCAAGAAACGGACACCACCCTGAGTTGCACCTCGATCAAATCCAGGTACCCCGTATCCCTTGAGTAACCTCATTTGTAACCACGTGAAGAACTTGCTGGCAGTCCTGGTGAAACTTCAGAGAATTGGTTTTTCCTTCATTCCTGCATCTTGGGTGCTTTGGGACTCTTGCATCTGTCCTCAGGAGGCTGTTTCACTCTCCCAGCTTCGAGTCATCTGAGTTCTGTGAGCACGGCCTGTTCTTCCCCCAAATCACGAATGTAATTGTCCTGCCAAAGCTCACCATCAGTATCACCTCTCCAGGATGACCCGGCTCTATCGATCAGTGTTCTGTGGGTCCAGGTGTTCTCAACAGCCATGACCTCATAGGACCGTGTTGTCACACAACACCGTTCATTCATTCATTTTTCTGCCCTCCCCACCACTGTGCACCAGCACTGCTCTATGCACCAGCCACTCAAAGCCGAAGAAGGTGAAGGTGGCGCCCTTGCTGCTTTTCATAAGATCATCGTGATTATTACATCTATGCTATTCTCTTTATCCATTCAGTAAGTCTATCAAAATGACGTCTTCTAAGAGGTTCCGAGGAGTCGGCTCCCTTGAAGACTATTTATAAACACTTGTTCCAGAATTTGGCAAGAAATCTGGGTAACAGCTTAGAAGTCCTCTTCTTGTCTAAGTACAGTTCCCTACCCGCCATTGCCCAGTCCCTGTGAACTGACCACTACATACAACCCCTCCACCACCACTGTAGGTAGAGCACCTCTGTTTACCCAGGACCACTGATCAGTCCAGAATCCTTTACCTGAGAATATATCACTGGATCCCAGAGACTCCGGTCTCAGGCTGGCTAGCTCTTCAAATGAGGGATCGTCAACCTGGACTCTGTGAACCACCAAGTTCACAGCCACGGGAAAATTCAGAGGCAAATGTACACTGGAATCAACAGTGACAGCATCTGATTCTCGGGTTCTGTTCGCTCCTGAGGCCTGATTGATCCCTGCCCTGGCTTCTGTCACAGCTCTGTGTCCTTACAGTAAGTTCTACTTTACTTAAGCTGTTTACATTGACTTATGTTTTTGCAATTTTATTTTTTTAAATATTTTTACGATTTTATTTTTAAGTAATCTCTACACCCAACATGGAACTCAAACTTGCAACCCCAAGATTAAGAGTCACATGCTTTACCAACTGAGCCAGCCAGGCGCCTTGTTGTTTGCAATTTTAAAATCACAATACAGAATACAGAAAAGATGCCATTACTAGTCTATTTTTGGATCCTTTCTGATGATAGGAACACATACTGACTTTCAGTTTTTAACCCCCTCTCTGCTCTCTCTAGGAAATCTATGAGTTCTTTTCTTATCTGGGATTATAGTTCATCAAGAGACTTAAATTCCTGCCAGCTCACACTCTGCACCATCTTGAAATCCAGTTCCTTCCTTATTGGGTTTGTTTTCCTCCTTGCAGTTTAGAGTCTATGCTCTGAGGTCAGGAAGCAGAAATAAAACAGCAGTGAAGCAGACCTGTCTTCTCTTGGCCCCAGTCAAGCCCAGCCTCTCCCTCCTTTCTGCCTTGAGTCGCGCTGTAGCTCGATGAATACTAGTGTAGGTTCAGATCCTGCTCACTGGCTGTGTGACCTTGGGAAAATCAGGCAACCCCTCTGTCTCACAGTCCCCACCTATGATGTAGGGGTAATGGTAGTGGCTCATGTTTAGGACTTTCGTGAGAATTTGAATCAATGGATTAACAGAGGACTGTAACAGGGCTCAATACGTATTCACCATTCTTTTTTTTCTCTTATTCTGACTAAAGCTAAAAGAGCCTTCTTTTGTGTGTACATTCAAAGTCCCTATGTATAAGCTTCATTTTTACTCCTGCCATTTTTAATGTATCTTATTTTTTCTTAGGATTTTCTTGTGACTGAGAAAATGAAACCAAGGCTGACTACTAACTTAAGTAGCCTAGCCTACCAATAGGAAAAATCCACTCCTGGAATGTCCCAGTGCACCAATGAGTGCTCAGCCCTATATTTGTCTCTGAAGGATGCTCTTCTTTTCCAGATGTCACCTTCACAGGCTTCAGACCCTGCCAGTGCCCCTTCCCTGGGCTGTGAGGCTTCCCGGTGCTGCAAAAGCCAGGCAAGAAGGCAGGGCCCCAAGGGTGCCAGGGTGGTTCAGTCAGCTAAGCTTCTGCTTTTGGCTTAAGCCATGATCCCAGGGTCCTGGAATGGGGAGAGCCCCATGCATCAGGCTCCCTATTCAGCAGAGAGTCTGCTTTTCCCTCTCCCTGTGCATCTCCCCCTGCTTGTGCTCTCTCTCTGTCTCTGTCTCTCTTTCTCTCTCAATCAAATAAATAAAGTCTTTAGAAAAAAAAAAGAAGGAAGAAGGGAGGTTCATCCATTTACTCATGGGCCAACCATTGAGTGGGGCTGGCCAGGCACAGAGTTAGCCACCAAGGATGGCTAGCTCCCCACAAAGAGGGAGCTCCCAGCAAGGAGAGGCAGGTAGTCTTGTAATAGGTGAGCAGAGTCAAGCGATGCCCTTTCAGGTATGTGCAAACAGTCCTGGAAACATGGAGGAAGGAAGAAGCAATTCATCTCATCCTAGGGAGCCAGAGAAGGCCTCACAGGGCTGGGGGCAGGAGGAGAATCTGGTAGGATAACTCCACCAGGAAGACAAAGGAAGGGAATGAGAAGCAGTGAGTGTTCCAGGTAGAGACAACAGCCCGGGCCAAAGCACAGAAGCTTGAACAAGCATGGTGCTGGCGTGCTGAGAATAGCAAGTTCCCTGTGGAGCAGGAAGAGGGGCAGGGAAGGAAACTCTTTATTGCAGAAATATAGGCCCCAAAACGAATTCAGAATCCCTGAGGTGGGGCCCCAGGAATCTACCTCTGAGTGACCCTGAGGCCAGCAGGCCCATTGTGGGAACCGGCCATAGCCAACAAGGGATCATTCTATTTTTAAGCAGAAGGGTGATATAACTAGACTTGTTTTTACGAATTTTTGTGGCAGAATGGAGAAGGAAGCAGAGCAGACAGGGACTGAAGAGATAAATCAGGAGATTATTCCAGCTGTCTTACAGAGCTATTATGATAAATGAAAGCAATTGGGAGGTAGGAGAGGGGGTGAATTCATGAGATATTTCCAAGGTAGAAACAACAGAGCTTGATGAGCTGTTGGATGTGGGTGGTGAAGGAGAGAAAAGAATCAAGAATGATTCTAAAATTTCTACCTCAGGCCCCCAGATGGTTGGAGAGCCCTTAAGAAAAAGAGGGAATGGGGGTCAGGACGGAGCTTGCATCTGCAGGGCACATAAAGAGGACTCTCAACAGAGTTTGGTTTTGAGCAGGCAAGGGTGGTGGCTGTGGGCGACCAGATGTCCAGAGATGGAGGCAATCAGAGTGGACTGTGTGGCAGGGCAGCTGAGTTGACACATGTGGCGTTGGAGTGATGACTGACAAGAAGTTGCCCTGAAGCCCAGGGAGCGAGTGGGGGAGGAAGAGTACACCTGGAAAGGCCACCAACTCTCAGATGGGGGTGGAGACCCAGAACAAACAGCCCAGGCAAAGGAGTGAAATGGGCTGGGAAACTGAGGCGGAGGGACGATTCAAAGACAGAATGAAAGTCTCCAATGCCTGAGAGATGTCAAACAGGGACAGGACCGAAACCTGTTTATCACGTATGGTGATTACAAGGCCATTGCTGACAAAGAGGAAGTGATTGTGAAGAGCTCGAGTCCAGAGCCAGACCACAGCAGGCTGAGAAGGGCATCAGAGACGAGGAAGTAAAGACAGTGATTGTAGATGGTCCTTTTAAGAACTTCTGGAGGAAAAGAGAGCCAGCTGGGATCCAGAAAGAAATGGCCGGCGGAAATACATAATTCCTCTTCCAAAAAACTTCTTACTTTATCTAAATGGCATGCCGTAATATAAATTATTTCATACAGTTATTGTTTTCTATGTCCTATAAACCAAGAATTATGCAAAATATTTTCTACTTCAGCAATTCCTAACAATGTATTTGCAAAGGGTACAGGCTCAGCAAGTTAGAGTGACAATATTTTTCCACTTTGAATATTTGAGAACCATATCTATGTCACGTCATCTAATATTCTTGTAGTAAAAAAAAAAATTAATACCAGGGTTACAAGTGAGCTTACATGATATTTGTAAGAAGGGATATAAATGACAAAAGTGAGGTTCAAAATCCATACTCCTCACATAGCGCTTGCATCACACATGTGTTGCCATGAGTGGGGGGACCCATTTATCCTCACAACAGTTCAATAATAATACAAATGATAACAAACATTTACATAGTGTTTACCATAGTTCAGGGAATATCCTAAGTGCTTCAATAGATGAACCTAACCATTATAACTTGGCTATATATTTATATTAATATAAGAAATATATTTTTCCTGGTTTTTTTACTGTTTTGGTAATAGAAATTGAAAGAAGAAATATTAATATCACATGCAGAGAACCCCAACCAAAGAAATCTGAAATATATAGTAAATGGTTTTTTTGATGTTTTGTTTGTTTGTTTGTTGGTTTTAGCCTTTTTTGTTCATTTTATATGCTGGTGCTAAACTTCCAAGTATTGTGATTTAAAAAAAAAAATGTTATTCTCTTCTTTATTTCTAGATTGAGGGAAGGATACTTTTTTGCTTTCTTACACGACTGTCTTTGAAAATCCAGTATGAAGTTCTTCAAATATAAAATTTTTACCCTTGCAAGGAAAAAATACCCTAAGCAATCTTATGAAAAAGATACTATTATTTTTTATATTTTATTTATTTATTCATGAGAGACACAGGAAAGAAGTTCACAGGAACTTGATCCCAGGACCCCAATATCACGACCTGAACCAAAGGCAGATGCTCAACCGCTGAGCCACCCAGGTGCTGCAAAAAAGATACTATTATTATCCCATTTTACAGATAAGGAAACTAGCTCAGAGTGTCTGAGTAATCCACTCCAGGTCACATAGCTAGGAAGTGGGGGGTGAATTTTTTTAAATGATTTATTACATCTAGAAATTAAGGAGGAGTGCTCGCTTGGGCAGCACATATACTAAAATTAGAAATTAAGGGGGAAATGGTCAAAAATAAAAGAAGTTAAAAACACAAAAAGACCAGAACCAGAAACAACCCAGATGTCCTCCAGCAAGAGAGAATCGGTAAACAAATTGTGGTTAATTCCAACAACAAAATACTAGTCCGTGATTAAAAGGAATGGCACCTGCAACAATATGAATGAACCTCAAGAAAGTTATGCGGAATGAAAGATCTGGGACCAAGGAACACGTGCTACATAGTTCCATTTATATGACACTCCAGAGCTGCACCATGACAGACGTGGTTACCTCTAGGGTAGAAGCAAGAGAGTGGGGGGCCAGCGGCTGGAAAGAGGCTCAAGGGAATTGGGGGGAGTATTGAAACGTTTTCTATGAGGGTGATTGTCCCAAATGTAGCCGGATCGAATACATTTTAGAAAACAGTAAAGGATAGGGCGCCCGGGTGGCTCAGCGGGTGAGCGTCTGCCTTCAGCCCAGAGTGTGATCCTGGAGGCTCGGGATCGAGTCCCGCATCGGGCTCCCTGCATGGAGCCTGCTTCTCCCTCTGCCCGTGTCTCTGCCTTTCTGTGTGTCTCTCATGAATAAACAAATAAAATCTTTTTAAAAGAAAACAGTAAAGGGTGCAGAGGTCATTAATGTCGCGAGCCTGAGGCACAGGCTGGTAACAACCAGTGAGGGCAGGCCCAGCTCCAGACAAGCCCCTGACGCCGGGGAAGGAGGGCAGCCCCGGGGCCTGAGCCAGGCCGGTGGCGGGAGTCAGCACCTGAAAGCTCCCGTGGCTTTTGGCTGCACGAGTGAGCACGTGGGCGGATTCTCTTCCCAGGGCAGAGGTTCTCGGGGTTGAGGACATTAGGGCTGGAAGAGAAAGCCCCCTCCCTTTATAGATGAGGACTCCGTGTTTGAGACTTCTTGGTGGTTACGCAGCTAATTAGCCACCGAGCTGGGATTAGCACGAGTTCTTTCACATCAACAGGGTAAGTCAATTGGGGCGGCGTGAGGCCTGCTCCACCTCCCTCAGCTAATGAGGGCTCTCACCCTGGCCGACACACAGTGAGGAGTGACTTCCAGTCAGCTTGTGGTTTCTGTCTTTTAATGGCATTCATTAATCACCTACCGTTGGCCAGGTGCTGTTAGGTGCTGAAAATTCAAAAATAAAAAGCCACAGCCTCTGTTCTCAGAGAACTAAAGGCGGGGTGAGGGGAGACCCACGTGAATAGACAACACACTTGTGTGAAGAGCATCATAGGATGGGGAATAAGGTTTATGGGTCAAGCAATTCTGCTCTGATGGGGAGTGACAGGGCAGGCTAGAGGTTAGGAAACTGGGGGAAAGACTTGAAGGACAAAATACGTGCATTATAAGCACAGAGAAGTCAAGACAGAAGAAGCTGCCCTCCCTCAGGCACGGACCCAAGATCCTAAAGGCATAAAGCCGGCAACCTTTAGCCAAGTGCGCCAGCCAAGTGGACCCATCCTATCAATCAACACCAAGCATCCATGAAGAGATTGACTTATATACACCCCTGAAAAGAAATGCGACCAAGCTCAACATGTGCTTATGCTACAAATAGAATTTCCATGATAGGACTGAGTTTTGGTGAGTGGAAACAGAATTTTTTTTTTTTAAGATTTACTTATTTATTTATTCATGAGAGACACACACAGAGAGAGAGACAGAGACATAGGCAGAGGGAGAAGTAGATTCTTTGCAAGGAGCCTGATGCGGGACTGGATCCCAGGACTCTGTGATCATGACCTGAGCCGAAGGCAGACACTCAACCACTGAGCCACCCAGGCATCCCGAAAACATCCCGATGGTTTTAAGCACATTTTAACCAACGTGATGATCATAAAACAGTCCCCTAAACCAGTTGCACAGGCAGTAGTCCTGGGCAGTGACCGGCTGGCTTTATCACACAGGGGCTCCTGAATCCAAGAAACACACACACTTGCTGATGCAGGCTACAGCTTCGCCGGTGATGGATAGCAAAACAAAGGGCAGCACTAATGAAAAATTAATGAAAATGGTTACTTCCATAAGAAAAATGATCTGTGCTCTCCCACCTTTGTATTGATTTTTGAACAGCCCTGTAATTGGAAATGTATAATTTTATCCTAAGGCAGAGGCAGGCAGAGGGGCAGAGCGTGGAATCCAGTCAGATGAGGCCACACAGCCAAGCTTTACCTTGGGAGGTATGGCCCCTGCCCGGTTCACTTCTCTCCACACCTGAAACCTGTTCCTCCCAGGCTCCCAAGCCTGAGTCACTCACAGGTTGCTGATAACGAGGCCACCCTAATGTGTGCATGTCCACCAGCCTTTTGGGATGACTCTTTCTTACAGCATTCAATTAAAAGAAATACAGCTTCAACCTACACGATGCAGGAAGTCTCACCTCTCCTCCAGTTCTTTAGGAATTCCAAGGGAAGGTATTTTCTCTTTCAACCAGTAGAGGCCACCTGTCATCAGACCTCACTCAATTCCAGTCTCACCTCCCCATCCCTGCCCGTCTCACCTGTTTGCTCTTCCACACCTGAACACCAGCTTGGATATAGCCCACCTCCTGGGCTCTCCAAAGATGCTAACCTAAAGTGGGGCTAGGTCGGCGATTAGCTAAGTTAATTAAAGCAGACTTTCCTGGGGTTGGAGGGTGGGAGCTTCAATCACCTTGCTCACCACTGAATCCCACATGCCGAACCACCACCTGAGTCATCATAGGAGCTTAAAAATAATTATTGACTTGGAGTAGTCAAATTCATAAAGGCAGAACATAGGATGGTGATTTCCAGGGCCTGGGAAATGGGAGTTATTGTTTAATGGAGACAGAGTTTCAGTTTGGGGAGATGAAAAAGTTCTAGAGGTGAATGGTGGTGTTGGCCATGCAACAAGGTAAATGTTCTTAATACCACTGAACTGTGCACTTAAAGATGGTAAGTCTTATGTTACGTATATTTTACCACAATAAAAAAATTGAATGAAGTAATGATATGGGGGGCCCCTGCAATTTAGAATGAAAAAAGATTACCTAAAACTAAATATCTAATCTCAAGTTTCCTAAATTTCCCAGCTCATGGGAAAATTTCCCAGCTCATGGGCTGGTCCAGAGTTCTCCAAACTGAGTGCTCTAAATCTATTCTTAACACAATCTAACTGGGGGAGAGGAAAAAATATTGGAATCTCTATGCATATATTTTATTTCATTCTTTAATTTTTTTTAAATTTGGGAATAGATTTAAATATGCATAATATGGAATAGTACTGACAGCCAAGTATGTAACTTATAAATAAATAGACTGACATCTAAGGAACATCATCAAAGACTTTGTACTCCCAGGTCAACACACTTTGGAGACTCTGTTAGAATTATTTTGTGTTCTCGGGTTCACCCTACTAAACTGTGAGTTCCACGATGGCGGGAGACTGTGTTTTGTTCACATGTGTATCCCACACCCCTGAACAGTGCCTGGCATGTCATAAAGTTTCATTGAATAGCTGTTGGGAGGATGGAGCCTGGCTGCTGTTACTGGCACTGCCCCAAATGCTACACGTGTCCTTCTCCTCCTCTTTTCTTGTCAATCTATCCTCCAGTTTTTTCATCTGTAAAATAAGGAACTCTGATCAGATGCTCCCAAAGTACTTAACCTTCTACAATGCCAAGTTCCCTACCCAAACACCAACTGCTACGTAGAAGTCATTCTAAGAGATGACACAATTCTGTTTCAGGGAGGGAGGTGCTTCATCCCTGCTGCCCCAGCTTCAGGGCAGCTTTGGGGACGTGGCCTAACTTTCATGTCAGCCACAGACAAACTGTCAGCCCCTCCTCGAGGACACCAAAAGCCACAGACCAGTTGGCGCCCTTCCACCATTCAAAGTAGGCATCATGAAAGGTGGCCCTTTGAGGGATAGAAAAACAAATTTACATCGAGTTTCCATTAAGGTCCTGTTCCCACAGCGTATGGGTCTAGTGGGAAGTCCACATTTTTGAAGACGTAGCCCAGTGCTGGCTTTGCAGCCAGACAGTCCTGGACATGACTTGTCCCTCCATGCATTTCTTAAGTCACTTTGAGCAAGTTGCTTAATCGTCCGGAGTCTCAAGTTCCTGTTCTAATGATCCAAGAAATTAACATACCTATCTTATGGGTCTGTTGAGAGAATAAAAAGATGAGTATAATGTAGAACCACAATAAAATATAATCATATTCACTGCTATTATGTCCAGTTTCCCCATATGTAAAGTAAGAGATTAAGTCAGAATTCCAGAATTTTTAACAGCTGCCAGAACTATGACGGCAAGAGGCTCTAGGTAGCTCAGTCTCCAAGACGCCTCTTTTTTCTAGCTCTATTTTTCTCAGATTTAAGGATTTTATTTCATTTGAACAAAGAAACCTGCAGATTTTAAAAAGTGCTTTAAAAATACTGGTTTAGAACATCAGATAATTTTTAATCTTATGACTCTAACTGAAAGATGGTGAGATGATTGACCCCCAGTCAGTGGGACAGGGGATCTTGCCTGACAGGAAAAGTGGGATGGCTTGGCCCAGAAGTCTAGACCCCAAATTTCCTGAATTCCCTTCACCAGCCTGTGTAAGGACTGGTTCTCTGTTAGAACAACCTCTAGGAAGGACCAGTTGCTCATTTCCTGGACAAGCAGTTAAATACCTCCTCCATGAAATATCTCACACTGCTACCTCTGCCCTCAACTGCTTATTTCCTAACTTCTCATATTTAATGAAGGGAGGAGAGGAGAAATAATTAGTTATTTGGAAATATTTCTGATAGGACGCCTGGGTAGCTCGGTTGATTAAGCATCTGAGTTTGGCTCAGGTCATGATCTCGGGGTCCTGGGATCGAGCCCCATGTTGGGCTCCCTGCTCAGCAGAGAGTCTGCTCTCTGCTTCTCAGCAAAGTCCCTCTCCCTCTGCCCCTCACCTCCCCACATGTGCTCTCTTGCTTTCTCTTTCGCAAATAAATAAATACAATCTTAAAAAAAGGGGGGGGGAATACTTCTGCGTACATTCAGACTGCCATCTCTCACATCTTTTCAATCCCATTTCAGCCATGGATATGGATTTAAAGCACAGCTATCCTGGAGGTGGTCTTCAAGTGCAACAGATGACGGTGTATGCTCACACTGTCCTCCATGATCGTTGCTAATCTGAGCTCAGAATCTGGTGGAAATAGCCTAGTCTGTAAGTGTAGAGCAGATCCAGCTCCTTCATTTATTGGTTTAAAAAACTTGGGCAAGGGGCACCTGAGTGGCTCAGTTGATTAAGCATCTGCCTTCCACTCAGGTCATGATCCTGGAGTCCCAGCATCGAGCCCCACATCAGGCTCCCAGTTCAGCAGGGAGCCTGCTTCTCCCTCTGACCCTCCCCCCTCTCATGCTCTCTCTCTCTCTCTCTCTCTCTCTCTCTCTCTCTCACTGTCTCTCAAATAAATAAAATCTTTACAAACAAAACAAAAAACTGTGGGCAAATAACTTGCATTCTGAAGCCTTGATTCCACATCTGCAAAATGAAGGACGAATGAACTAATGCTCTCCTTCCTCACCTCACAGGATTTTTCAAGATTCCATGGAAGAATGAAGGCAAGAACCATATAGAACCAGACAGAAGGGAGGCCCCAAGGTTACCAGAGATCATCTAAGCCTACCCCTTGCTGCAAAGGTCCAGCTTGGCAGGGAGGGGCCATGTTCCTCACGGATTTCAGGGCATGAAGTGACCTGGAGAAAGTGAGACCACAGGGTCTGCAGGTTACTACATGATCCGTCCACACATCTGATCCCAGCAGTTCACTTTCACGGCTTGCCCAATGCCTGGCAGGTTAGAATGAAAGTATCCTGGCTGAGATTCCATCCAGATACCACTGGTTCTTCTGTGATTAATCAGATAATGGTTCTTACTCCCACAGCCTCTTGAAGGCAGAGCTGGCCTTTGGCTCAGTGGGGCTCAAGGCAAGAATGGGTGGAGCCCCTCCTCCTCCTGCCACTCCCACCCGGCCCCTGTGGAGAGTGGGAATGAGGTATCCGCAGACTTAGCCCCTTGTTTTGGAGACATCTAGGATGAGGAAAGCCAGAGAAAGGCAAGAGAAGAAGGACGATGATGCAGACCAGGGTATATGTGTGGTTAAATCAACTTGGTAAGTAAATGATTTAGGAGGTGAAAGAAGGCAAATGCAAGTTCACTGCAAAGTACATTTGGAGGCTAATCCCATTGTCCTGAACTGGGACACAGGAAATCTGGCTCTGCTGCTTACTCTGGGTGGCCTTGGGCAAGTCACATCATATCTCAGGTTTCTATAGGTCTGTTATATTAATGGGGTTGGACTAGAGTCTCCATTCCATTCTCAAGTGGGTGCATTTAACCCCCATGCATTTTACTCAGTGGTGAAAAACTACAAGACACTCCTCTTCCCATGATGCCAGTTTTACTTGAAGACTGGGAGGGACAATTTTTTTTAACAGCTTCATAACATAAGATTCATATCCCATAAAATCCATCCATTTAAAGCATACAATTCAATGGCTTTTAGTATATTTACAGATTGTATAACAATCTCACAATCAATTTGAGATCTTTCCATTGCCCCCAAAACAAACCCTGTATACTTGAGCCATCATTCTCCTGGCTCTCTGCCCATACAGCCCTGGGCAACTGCTAATCTACTGTCTATCTCTATGGATTTGCCTATTCTGGGCATTTCATATAAATGGAATCATACAGTATGTGGTTTGGGGAGGATAATTTTTATATTAAAACAAACAGCTATGTTATGAAAAGCATGCAAGAAGTACATTAATTTTTAAATCACAAAAGATATTTCAAAGAAATTTCCCATGTGTCTGGTGGCTTCATGCTAAGTTCAAGCTCCTTCAGACATAGTGATTCATGCTGCTCTGGCCACTTTGTGAAAATCCTGGGGGACATTGCACTTCATGATCTCTTATCACCATTGCAGCTCCAACCTTGAGAAGATGCCAAGGCCCAACATGATAAACCTACAGAGACTTTCCAGGAGAAATTATTAGTGACCTTCTGTTACCACTTTTTCCCCTTCATCTCCACCACAGGTTTACATTCAGAATAACTGAAAAAAATCGCAAGATTATACCAATATCAGCTTCCTCTTTTTTAAGATTCATTTATTTATTTGAGAGAGAGAGAGAGAGAGAGAGAGTGTGTGTATGTGTGTGTGTGTACGCATGCGCATGTATGCAAGCACAGGGGGGAGAAGCAGAGAGAGAGGAAGAATCTTGAGCAGACTCCGTGCTGAGCATGGAGCCCATGAGAGGCTCCATCTCACGACCCTGAGATCACAACCTGAGCCAAAATCAAGAGTTGGACACTTAACCAACTGTGCCACCCAAAGGCCCTAATATTTCAACTTTCTTGCTAGAAGAATAATAGGTTGGGAGGTCTACCCTATCCACTCATACCATTCCTCCAGCTTTTGGGAAGAGTTTCTTGATCTGTTTTACTCATTGAAGCCTCTCCAGTGCCTAGCCAGTGACATGGAGTATCGCAGGGGCTCAATGGATATTCACTGAAAGAAAGAAAGTAAGGCTGAAGGAAGAAAAAAAAGGGATGGGAGGAGAAAAGGAAGAAAGGAGGGATAGAGGGAAGGAGGTAGGGAAGCAAGGAGAGAGGCAGCGTGGGCCTCAGCATGATCACATGTGGAAGTTCACTATTAGTGTGAAGGTTTGTTTGTCTTCCAGATTTTACACTGTGAAGGAAGTGACTCTACCCCTGCAGTTTCATCAAATAGGAAGAAAAAAACAGTAACGATGAGTAAAGAAAAGAAATGGAAGATGAGACAGAAGGGACTGAGGGTGTCCCACAGAGAAGAACTCTGCTAGCTGACTCAGGGGAAGGGTAGACAGGCAGATGCATCTGATGCACCTGATTCAGGATTGTATAATAGAAAAAATGTCTAAGTCCTCACCCAACCTGAATGACAAGTATCCCCAGGAGCCTACCTTACAAATGTGGGTAGAAAAGCAGCTCAGGGCAATTTCAACACAAAGAACCAACCACTTGCCAGAAACAGTGGCAAAGAAACATTCAAGCCTAGGACCCAAGGACCACCAAGGCCAGAGGCAAGGGGGCAGGAAACTTGCTCTGGATTCGGCCTGCCCTGGTTGCCTAGAGCCCTAAATCAATTTAGACATGAATTTAGACCGTTCTTATCTCCAAACTGATGCAAACAAGGGAACAGGAAAATAAAGCCCACTTTTCTCCTTTTGTAGCACTCAGCTTTTGCTAGCTTAAGCTGCATAACAAATGTCCCCTCAGTTTGAGTCTTACAACCACAACAATAAAAGGTTTATTTCTTGCTCATATTTTACATCTTCTATGGTCAAGCATAGCTTTTCTTTCTTTTCAGGACCAAGGATGAAGTACACATGTAGCTAGTCTCTGGGGCAAGCTGCACTGGTTGCAGAGAAGAAAAAGCAAGAGAACCAGTAGAGACATGCACTGGCTTGGAAGTGGTAGTTGCCATTTGACTTGCATTCATTGGCCAGTATAAGTCATGTGCTGAAGCCCAGTGTAAATGAGGTAGAGAAAAATAATCCTCTCACAAAACAAGCTGCAAACAATTCCAGAGTACAGCACTTTTCCAAACACTGTCAGAAAGACGAGGTTGTACTTCTTGAAAGCAAGAATTGTGACTTTTTTCCTGTGTCCCCACTGCCTAGCACAGTCTGGTTATCGTGGCGTGCTCAAGAATGAAAGGATGGTGCCCACATCTACAGGTGGAAAATAAGGACAGTGGCACTGACAAGATGAGAAGTCAGATGTCCCGATACCAGCCTTCTATCTTCCAACGACTACACCATGCCGAAATGCAGTCACCGAAAGGGCTGTGACCTTGCACATATCAGTAATTCTGCCTTTCAGAAACTCTTAGGGCCCCCAAATCAAGAACAAAACCAACTGCTGACTAAGGAATTTGAAGACGAAGAGGGGTGAGTGGGTTGGAGGGTTGGGGGAGGTATTAAACCAGGAAGCATGGAACTTTTAACTTAGGAAGGGCTTTTGCATATGTTGTCTCATTTGGCCTTCCCAGAAACCCAGTGAGAAAGCCAGGGCAGGGATTATTTAGGCTGTTTTGTTTTTGTTTTTGTTTCAGGCTATTTTTGATGAAGAAACAGCGCTTAGGTAGAATGGCGTGGTTTAGGACACAGGTTCTAGAATCACCTGGCCTGAGTTAAGCCATGGCTCTGTCTCTCTTGCTAGTTATGTGACCTTGGGAACTTTGCTTGACCTTGGCTGTGCTAATGAATATGGGCAACTGCACAGGGGTGCTGGGGCAGGCTGGATCTCACAGGAGGCAGGGTCGGCTGGTACCCAGGGGGTGAGTTCTCCCAGCACCGCAGGCCATGCTTGCACTCCAGTGGAAGAAAGCTCTCCCTTTCTACCGGGCATGAGGGGAGTTTTGGAGGGTAAGGGACAAGTCATGCTGGGATACAAGGAAGTCTGAACACAAACACGGGCTGTTCTAGGAGGTGCTAGGAATGCCAGTGCCCAGGATTTGGAGACAGTGGGCAAGATAAGACTGTGCACAGCCCTTCCCACCTCAGTCCCAGAGACCCTGGTGCCAGGCAACTTGAGGGTTATCCACGGAACAGCTCATCTTGTCTCTCCGCATCCTCTCTCCATCTCAGTTTCTTCATCTGTAAAATGGGTGCAATAGCACCTTCCCAACAGGATTGTGGCGAGGTTAAGATGGCAAGTGCCTGTAGTCTTTCACCCGGCATACTGTCAGTGCATGGAAAGGGCACTACCCTACCCACAGCTGGGAGGACTGGAGCTGGCACCTCCATCTAGATGGCCTACATGCTCCTCCAGGGCCCCTGCAGTGACACAAGGCTGTCCCCCTAAGCCCACGCACCTGTCAGTGCCATGCAGTCGACCTCAGAGGGTGCTTCGTGACTTGTCCTGTGAGCGCGTGTCCCAAGGCTCCTGCTGCCCTAGGGTAGCGGGGGTAATGGAGAACCGCTACTGTTCCTCACAGGCTTCTCACTCCTTCACAGACCCAGAAGTTAAAAGGGGTTTTCTAAAAAAAAAAAAAAAATAAGTGTACCAATTAGGCTTGCATAACAGGCATCCGCCTGGCCTCAGTGCTGAGTGGGCTCGGTGCCCGGGACAGGAAAGGAGGCCCAGCAGCCGCCCTCCCTCCCTAGGGCCCTGCGCACAGGCGCTGTTCTCTTCGGACTACGCTGGGTCCCTGGGGTGCTGCTGAGCACTTGTCACACCTACTCTTACCAAACTTGCAGAATTGTCTGGCTCACCTTCTTGCTGCTGATAGAACCCGAGGGCAGGCGTCGGGAGATGTCCAGTAACAGCGACAAATGCCAAACAGGCACAGCTGTGTTGTGCCTTTCGGGGGCCAAAGCACCTTTGCCCCTCTGGGCTCCTTACAAAATATTTTTTTAAAAATTAAATTTTATGACCGCACTGGCATGAAGACAAATACAATCCAGACTGGATTTATAGGTTTCACGTTAGATATTTATTATTACTATTATTACTATTATTATTACTATTATTTCTTCTGATTTTAAAAAAAATTAAGACATTGCCGTGGGGCCCAGGTTCTGTGTGCCCTATACCGAGGGGAGAAGTCGACCCTGAAACCTGGGCAACGGAAGAGCCTGCTGATGCCTTCAGTCGATGCCCGTCCTACTTAGACTGAGCCAACCACCCCTCACCACCCCTGGGCGGTGAGATGGGGGGTAGGTTCTGGTGTTAAGTTAGTTGAATAAAAGAACCCTCCATGTAAAAGACTGCATGTGCTAAAATAACTAGAGACAGGCTCCTTTTAACAAAAACAGAAACAGCACTTTTGGTATTATGAATAATACCAAAAGAAATGAAAGAAGAAGGTGGGTTTAAATAAAGTGTTTGAAATGTATTGGTAGCCGGGGTCTGGGGGGCTCAGTGGCTGAGAGTCTGCCATTGGCTCAGGTCGGGATCCCGGGGTCCTGGGATCGAGTCCTGCATCCGCCTTCCTGCGGGGAGCCTGCTTCTCCCTCTGCCTGTGTCTCTGCCCCTCTCTCTCTCTGTGTCTCTCAGGAATAAATAAAATCTTTAAAACAAAATGTAATGGTAGCCTGATTACATACACACACCCCTAGTTGGTGAGCCCCCCGGAAAGTGTCTCTTTACACTTGATTTTCAGCTAGGAAATGAGTACGGTTTGGAAAAGGGATATTTGGGGAGGGCGGAAGGACAAGCGCCCCGGTGGTGTCTCCGAAGAGCGCTGCTCCCCACGGATGGAAGCTTCCTTAGTCATTTGGGGCTGCGTACCAGGCCCTGGGCCGGACCTGCAGGGGCCTCCCGAGCCGAGCCGTGGGGTTCAGACGCGGGGCATGTCGGTGCAGCCCTGTGGGTGCGCGGCGAGGCTGCAGGGGCGCGGGCGGGTGGAGGCGGAGGAGGGCGGGCGCTCCCTGGAGCAAATCGGGCGCAGGCCGGGGTGCGGGGAGCCGGGGAGCCCCGGCGCCGGGGAGCAGCTGCTCAGGGGAGGGGAGGCCCTGAGCCCCGGCGCCTGGGAGAGCGGCGGGAGGGTGGACGGGCGGCCCCGCAGCGCTCCGACACCCCCCTGCATTCCGGGGGATGGGCAACCTGCGCGCCAGGACTGGCTGCTTATCAGGGCGCCCAGTGCAAAATGAAAACGCGGGGCCCCCGGTTCAGAGAGGGCTCGGGATCGCAAGCGGGTGGCAAGGGAGCATTAAACCAAGTGCAGGAAAAAAAAAAAAAAAAAAAAAAAAAACCAAGTGCAGGTCTGGGGGTCGGGGCGAGGGGGGGCTGTGCGACCGCCCGGGCCACACCCCTGGGAACCAGGCCCCGGGTGTGGTGTGGGGGAGGAATCCAGCCCCAGGAGATTCCCAGTCTCCGTCAGGAAAGGCTTTACACTTGTATTGTCTTGGTATTATTGCGATTTTACTTTTTCTTCAAATACAGGACTTAAAATGTATATTTTAAGATCTTAGGGGGGATCCCTGGGTGGTACAGTGGTTTAGCGCCTGCCTTTGGCCCAGGGCGCGATCCTGGAGATCCAGGATCGAGTCCCACGTCGGGCTCCCGGTGCATGGAGCCTGCTTCTCCCTATGCCTCTCTCTCTCTCTCTCTCTCTCTCTGTGACTATCATAAAAAAAAAAAAAAAAAAAAAAGATCTTAGGGGATATTGACAATGTGTTTTTAAATACTACATACCATTAAATATGTAAATTATTCTATTCACCAAAACTTCTTTCAGAAACAACTTTTGCCAGAATGGCTCTTCTTCAACGGGAAGGCTCCAGTGGAGGCCCAAGTAGATCACTGAGGGCCCCGCCCCCACAGCTGGCCGCACCTAAGTCCCTGCTAGGGTAGGGTCAGGAGCCAGCGCTGCCTTATTAACTGTGGTGACGACTGAGGTTTAACTTCTGGCCACAGCAGGATTTTGAAACTTTCCCTCTACATATTTTACAGATAAGCCCTCTAAATTCATCATGAAACTCCCTAAGAATTTCTCTCACTACATCGCTAGGAGAAGGCAGCTTTGGGGAGAAAGGGGGCCGTGTTTTCTAAAAGGGTAGGTGAGGACCCTCCCTCGGCAGCTCTGCCATCTCCCCTTCGCCCCTGAGGCCGGGGCTGGTCCAGCTCCCTGTGGCCCCACGGGACCTGCAGAATTCCATCAGGATACAAGGTCAGGCTCCACTGCCACGGGAAGGCCAAGACCATGATAGTCCCCCCTTCTCCACCCAGAGAACCCAGCAGAGAGAAGGCTCTGCTTGCTGCGGCACCACTAAGAAGTGAGCGCGGCCCCCTCCAGGTGAGCAGCATGTGAGAAGGCAACTTGCAACCCTTAATAGATGCAATTTCCTTCTTTCTTCTTTTTATTTATTTTTTAAGATTTCCTTTCCTTATTTGAGAGAGAGCATGTGCACATGAGTGGGGTGGAGGGGCCAAGGGAGAGGGAGAAGCAGACTCTCCGATGAGCAGGGAGCCCGGTGTGGGGCTTGATCCCAGATCATGACCTGAGCCAAAGGCAGATGCTTAACCCCATGAGCCACCCAGGCACCCCAATGGTAGATGTGATTTCTTAAGCTCTTATTTTTCTAGGGCTTAAATCCCTTCCTGGAATGTGACGAGGTGTCCACAGAAGACTCCAAACTGTATCCCGAAGCACAAACATGCAGTGGGTGGGAGCCTGGGCTTCCCACCTAGTTTCACGGAGGGTAACTTAGCCCCACAACACCTAACTTCCCTCATCTATAATAAAGGGATATAAGAATAGTCTGTTGCCATGAATTACAGTAATGCCAGAAGTATGGAATGGGAAGGTGGACGTGAAAATGAAACCATTTTTAACCCTGTGTCTGGCACACAATGAGAGTCTAATAAATGTTGTCTAAGTGTTACAATTTCTGCCCAGTTCCCTAAAACAAATATCCTCAATCTGGAGGGTTCTTAGCAGTCAGGTGGTTAGAGATATTCTGGGTGGAAAGCTGATTTTTCATAAAATTATTGTCTTTACTCAATCTCCCAGAACCCCTATGGGATGCCTGCCCAGTAGCACCAGTTTTCCCTTGTGAATCCACTGCCGTGGCTTTGGTCTCTAGTAATGGCGGAGAACGGGACTCCCGATAATTCCCCTGAATTTATCCACTATCCCCCACTACTCCTTGCTTGCTGCACACCAGCAAATGTCTTTAGTTGCAGCAAATGCAAGCTGCTCTCGAAAACACTGCTTCAAGTTTTCACATCCCTCAACCATACTTTATATGTTTAAACTAGCAACAGAGAGGCATCTGGGTGGCTCAGTGGTTGAGCGTCTGCCTTCGGCTCAGGCCGTGATCCTCGGGTCCTGGGATCAAGTTCCACAACAGGCTCCCTGCGGGAAGCCTGCTTCTCCCTCTGCCTTTCTCTCTGTGTTTCTCATGAATAAATAAAATCTTTTAATAAAATAAAATAAACTAGCAACAGAATACCTATTAGCACATAAAAGAGGATACCCCTCCCCCACTTTCTACTAGAGAGAGGAATGAATGGGGAAGGAAATTATTGAAAATTATTTAAATTATTATTTAAGGACCTCCTGATCCTGTGCAGGCAGGAAGGAGAGCCACTGACAAAAAAATAATGGAAAGTGTGGAAATCTCTGGAGGTATGAGAGTTTCTGTAACATTTTAAGCCTTGTTCTTACAGGGGGGCATGACTCGGGCCATGGGAACAACCCAAGACCTGTAACCCTGGCTCTGATGGCCATTAGCTAAGAAACAGTCTTAATTACCACTGTTGATGTTCACTGTGAATATCCAGAAGGAGAAAATAACATGCAGCATTTCCCAAACAATTCGTAACAAAATGCTTTTATTTGAGGAACTCCAAATGAGTAGTTACCTCAAGCCATTCATCTAGAGGCAGGAGGCAAAGAGAAAAGGCACAGCTCCTGGGCACAAGGGCAGGGCAAACAAGTCAAGGCCACGCTCTTGCCATATTGAAGAAGCAAGATGCACCACCCAAAGTAGCCAAGCAAAGGATGGATTGTCATGAACTGAGGTACATTCCTCTTACTTTTTCCTCTCTCTTCTTTTGTTCCTCCACCACAGCACCGTCAGAGAAGCTCCCATGTGGGAGGCTTCAGGCCCTCACATGGTGCCAGATGCCTGACCCCAGCCCACAACCAGAATTCAGGCAGAAATGAAGTTCTGCATCTTGTTTTGGTGTTTCTATGATCATACTTTTCATCATCAAATGGCACTTTCAAAGCAGTCATTCTCATTGTTTTAAAGGATGAAATTTATGGTTTGAAGTAATGGCCACCAACCTCATAAAATGGCCGCCAGCCTCATAAAATGAGCTTTAATATTACCACAATTGGCCAAATCCCCAAGACCCCTATGAAGAGTGAACTGCCCTAGGCAGAAAAGGATTGAATTTACTCAACATCATAAAAATACACAATGACCTTTCTCATTTTCCAGCAACAGTCACGCTGGGCGGGGCTTCTGTGGACACGACCTTCTCTCACCTCACCATGTCTACTTCCCAGCATCCACATGTGTTGGCCTTCTCACTAACCCCACTCAGCCTTGTCTTCCATCCCTGTCCTCAACCTCTGATATCAGCCTGGACCTGCTCTAACCCTATTAAAGCCAGTGTCTTCTCTTGGATTCTGAAGAACCAGATGAATCTAGAATTTGTTCCCAGATATTAGGAATATGGATTCATTGACAAATATAAACCAATTAAAAGCTTATATTCACCTTGACCTGTGAGATGTTTGAAAAATCTCTTTATAGACTATACTCTGCTTCGTAGACTATGGCCTTAGGAAAAGTACTTGATTGCTCTGAAACTGTGTATTTCTCTGTTAGAATTTTTTTAAATACGGAAATAAAACTTTTTTATATCATCTCACTCAATATTCACCAAAATCCTATGCAATGAGTGATATTACCCTCACAGAAATTGAGGAACTGACACTCCACAGTCAGTAAATAGTGGATTTGGGATTGCAGTCCTGAGTTTGTCTGATTCTAAAACCTCTACTACTTTTTTGGGGGCACCTGGGTAGCTCAGTCAGTGGAACATGTGACTCTTGATCTCACGGTTGTGAGCTCAAGCCCTCAATGGCTGTAGAGATTACTTAAAAATAAAATCTTAAAAAAAGAAAACAAAAGAAACCCATGCTACACTTTTTCTCTAAACTTCCATCATAACCTGGGGGGAGTTTTTGGAATACTAAGCAATGATGTACATGATGGCTGAGAAAGGGAAGAGGTTGACAGCAGAAACAGCAGCAGGGAGCCTGACACACCAACTCAGAGGATGAGGTCCTAAACCAGAGAAAAGGCAACTGGAAGGGAAAGAGATACTATGAAGACTGAACTAATCTAAGAGGAGGTGAGAAACAGAGGAATAAGAAAGTGGGAGGGACCAAACTAAATAGATTTTAGAGCCTAAATGATGCAAGAGGTGATAGAAGAGCAGAGTGCAAACAATTTAGGAAAGAGAGCCATTTTGAGCATAGGGACACTAAATGAAAATGTCTGGAGGACATTTAGATTTAAAAGAGATTAAGAACAGAGAATCAAGATATGACAAGCAGCCACATTAACAAAACCTGAAGTTATAAAGGCAGTGGGCTTCCCTCACACACAGAGGAAAGCTGTGACATGAGCCCGGGCTTGGATGGAGGAGTGGGCAGGAGAGAAGAGCAGTCAGAGGGCAGGGGGAGCAGACACTGCAGGACAACCTGGAGCAGAGAAGACTTTCCCAGCACGAGTGTTCAGACTCGTACAAAAAGCAGGGGAGAGGTAGTGGTAATAGAAGGAAAGCTCTCATTTTTAAGACTGTAATCTCAATAGAGTGGTGAGAGTGGAGGTCAGACTACAGATGGCTAAAGAAAGACTCAGGGCAAAGAGAGAAGACAGAAGTCATAGACCATATGTTTAAGATATTTAGAAGGGAAAAGATAAAAAAAAGGGAACAGCATGATTAAGTAAATATATTTTTCTTTTCCTTCGATGTCAAGTACTTGAGTGTGTCTGACCATAGAAGGGAAAGATCTAGTGAAGATGGAGATTGAGTATGGAAAAGAGATCACTGAAAAAGCTGATTTCTACAGAAGGCAAGGGATTCTGTTGTTAACTCAACAGCATTTATAGTGAGCCACTACATGTGAAACAGTGTGCTCAGCACAGTAAGAAATAGGAGGAGAAAACAAAAACCAGTGCCTTCTCTAAGTAGCTCACAACTTAGGAGGAGAATTGAGTTGCGCATAACAATATTGCATTGCAGTGTAAGCCCTGTGTTCATGTTAACAATAAAGTGCTATTGGAGTTAGAGAGGAATTTGGGGATTAAGGGGGAAGGGACATCTAAAAAAATATCACAGAAGAGTACTAAACTCAGCCTTGGAAGATTAGCAACCATATAATTGACAAAACATGCAGTGGAAGATGTGGAAAAAGGAGGAATTCCAGAGGCAAGGATAGAAGAGTTGGCCTTGAAAGGTAGGAACAGTTCTGCAAGTGGTAGTTAAGGGAAGAATACTTAGGAAGAATAAATAGGATAAAGAGGTATTGTACAACAGGGACAATAGAATACGAGAGAACTCATACCTGATGGTCTCACGGTACTAGGTAATACAGACAAGCAGAGGAGCCTCTGAAAGCAAAGAGTCAGGGTTCAAGGTCAAGAAGAAAATATGAATCTGAAAGAGATGAAGACAGAAACTGTAAAGCAGCCAGATGAGCTCACTCTATTAGTGTTTAAAACTTCCAAAATTGTGTCTAACAAAAATTAGCACTCTGGACTATTAGGGATTGGAATAGTAACTGTTGGGAAGACTTTTGTTTCTGGAACATGATGAAAAAGATACCCTGGCCTGTTCTCCTATGGAAAAAAAAAAAAATATATATATATATATATATATATATAATGTATATTTAAATTTTTATTTAATTGTTATAATTTTTTATAATGCATGTAGTAAAATTTTTTTAAATTATATACACTCATACATATATACCTATGTATACACACACACACACACACACACACACACAAAGCATTGCTGAGTTTGACCAGAAAAATAGCAAGAGATTGAAACTAAGTGAAAGTAAAAAACAACAACAACAACAAAAAAGCAAAAACAGAGATAAGTAGATTTCTAAAGCCAGCTTATACTTTGATGACATTGACTGGGACAATAAACTTGGATTTTCATTTTCACAGTCTTGTTGGGTGAAGGAAACAGGGCCCAATCGCAGTGAGGAGTCTAATAGAAGAGGCCTCTACATAAAGCTAGAACCCCAATGGGTTATATCTTTCATGTAAGAATAAGCTGGGAAATAGATCTGCCTATTCTCTTCTCTAAGGGGTGGAGGGGGGTGCAAAGACTTTGCCTCCTTGAACCTTGAACTGAGGAGGAAGGAAAAACTTCAAATTGATTATTTAGTTAAAAAATGTCTAGAACTAAGGGTGCCCCCAGATGCCTGGAAGAGGAAAATATAAATCTTCCTGAAAGAAACTCAACAACAAGCCTCAAATAATTTTCACAGATATAAGCTTACAGTGAAGCAATCATAAAGGAAATGACAAGGAATCAATGCATGAGTAAGTAAAAAGCAGGAGGAAAAAAACAGAAGAATTAGAATTATCAGATACAAAATATAAAATAAATGCTTAACATATTTTAAAAATAAAATAAGGAGTTTAAACTATGAGTAATGAGTAAGAGAACATACATGACCACATTTTTTAAAAGAACCAAATAAAACTTCATGAAATTAAATGATAAAGTGTGAAACTCCATAGTTCAGTTTAATAACAGATTAGAGATATAATCAAAGAGAGAATTGGTGAACTAGAAGATAGTTCTTTTTTTAAAGATATTATTTATTTATTTGAGAGAGAGAGAGTGGGGAGAGAATCTGAAGCAGACTCTGCCCCCAGCACAGAGCCTGATGTGGGGCTCAATCCAACCACCCTGAGATCATGACTTGAGTTGAAACCAAGAGTTGGACGCTCAACCAACTGAGCCAACTGAGCCAACTGTGCTCCTAGAAGAAATTGGATATAATATATCACAGAGAGTCAAAGAAATAGAAAATATGGAGGAATGTTTAAAAGATATGATCTAATATATATTTACAGAAAAACATACCCAACAACTAAAAATATATACTCTTTTCAGCAACAATAACCTGAGCCAAAAAAAAAAGTCTGAACAGATTTTAAGGTATTAGTATTAGACAGATTATATTAACTGACTACACTTCAGTTAAATAAGAAATCAATAACAAAAAACCCCCACAATTTCCCAATGATTGGAAATTTAAAAATATGCTTATAACCATAGGTTCAAAGAAGCTAAAACATATAACTTATAATAGAAATAATGGCCCTAGTATATAATGTAAGATAGAAAAAAATATAATAAGCCTGAAGAATGATAAAAGAAAGAAGAAATTAGTGAAATACAGGACAAAATTAAAATAGAATCAACACAGCCAAAAGTTACATCTTTGGCAACATTAATAAAATTGATAAATTTCTGGTGAGATTGATTAAAAAAAAGAGAAGATACAAATAAAAATATCTGAAATGAAAAGTGAGACATAATTATAGACGCTACTGACACGTAGCAATGTTCAATGATTTATCAGTTTTGTATAACACCCAGTGCTCATCACGTGCTCTCCTTAATGCTCATCCTCCTACCCACCTCTCCTCCTTCAACTCTCAGTTTGTTTCCTATAGTTAAGAGTCCCTCATGGTTTTTCTTCCTCTGATGACTTCCCATTTAGTTTTCCCTCCTTTCCCCTATGATCCTCTGTGCTGTTTTTTACTCTACATATGAGTGAAACCATATGAAAATTGTCTTTCTCTGATTGACTTATTTCACTCAGCATAATACCTTCCAGTTCCATCCACATCAATGTAAATGGTATTTGTCCTTTCTGATGGCTGAGTAATAGTCCATTGTCTCTCTCTCTCTCTCTCTCTCTCTCTATATATATATAGATATATAGATAGATAGATAGATAGATAGATTTGTGTGTATATATTTGTATATATATATAGACGCAAATATATGTACCACATCTTCATTATCTGTATCTTCATTTGTAGATGGACATCTGGGCTCTTTCCATACTTTGTCTTTTGTGGATATTGCTGCTATAAAGTTTGGGGTGCAGGTGCCCCTTTGGATCACTACATTTGCATCTTTGGGGTAATACCTAGTAGTGCAATTGGTGGGTCATAGGGTAAGTCTATTTTTAACTTTTTGAGGAACCTCCATACTGTTTCCCAGAGTGGCTGTATCAGCTTGCATTCCCACCAACAGTGTAAGAGGGTTCCCCTTTCTCTACATCCTCATCAATTGTTGTTTCCTGCTTTGTTAATTTTTGCCATTCTGATTGGTGTAAAGTGGTATCTCATTGTGGTTTTGATTTGTATTTCCCTGATGCCAAGTGATATGGAGCATTTTTTCCTGTGCCTGTTGGCCATTTGTATGTCTTCCTTGGAGAAACGTCAGTTTGTGTCTTCTGCCCATTTCTTGACTAGATCATTCGTTTTTCTGATGTTGAGTTTGATAAGTTCTTTTTTTTTTTTGAGTTTGATAAGTTCTTAATAGATCTTGGATACTAGCCCTTTATCTGATATGTCATTTGTAAGTATCTCCTCCCATTTTGTAGGTTGCCTTTTAGTTTTGTTGACTGTTTCCTTTGCTGTGCAGAAGCTTTTGATCTTGATGAAGTCCCAATAGTTCATTTTTGCTTTTGTTTCTCTTGCCTTTGGAGATGTCTCTAGCAAGTTGCTGTGGCTGAGGTAAAAAATGTTCTCCTCTAGGATTTTGATGGTTTCCTGTCTCAGATCTAGGTCTTTTATCCATTTTGAGTTTACAAAGATGTAAGAGCTTACTATAAAGCAATCTTTTGCCAATATGTTTGAAAATGTATAGATGAAATGTAGATAAATATAACTTTCCATTACTAACTGAAGAAAAAAATAGAAAATTCAAATAGTCCTTAGCATTAAATAAACTGAAACAATAGTTTAAAATCATTCTAAATGGAAATATGAGGCTCGGTGATTTTACCAGTAAGTTCTACCAACATTCAAGAAATAAAACTAGACTTAAATTCTTTGAAAATAGAGAAAAGTAGGTAAGACTCAATAACTTATTTTAATGAGGCTAGCACATCTTTGGTATCAAAACCAGATAAGGACAGAAAGGAAAGTTTTAATCTCACTTAGGAAATATAGATATAAAAATCATAAACTACCAGGTAACAGATGGCAGATGAAACCTGACTATACATTCAATGCCACTCCTCCCACTGAGAGGTAGAGTCTAATTTCTTTCCCCTTTGAATCTAGGTTGTCTAGGAAAGTGCTTCTTAGAATAGAATAGAATGTGGTAGAAGTGCCTCAGCATGACTTCCTAGGAGAATGAAAAGAAGCCTGTAGTTCCCTCCATAAACTCCAAAAGTACTCTAGGAACCCTGAGTTGCCAAGTAAGAAGTAAGACTACCCTGAGAATGCCAGCTGGGGAGGCAACAAGAAGGCGCTGCAGTAGATAATCCCAGGAGAATCCAGTTTTTCAGCTGTGTCTCTATCAAGATGCTAGACATTTGTATGAGGCAGTTTTGGACCTGGAAGACCAGCTTATCTGCCAACTTAAATCTACCAAATGACCTCAAGGAGTCCCTATGGAGCAGGAAAAGCTCTGAGCTGACTTCTCTCCAGATTCCTGAATTGCAAAATTACAGATAAATAAAATAAATGTTGTTTTAATCAAGTTGTGAGGGTAGTTTGTTATGCAATAAGAGATCAAGGGTGCCTGGGTGGTTAAGCATCTGACTCTTGGTTTTGACTCAAGTCATGATCTCAGGGTCATGAGACTGAACCCTAAGTCAGGCTTTGTGCTAAGTGTGGAGTCTGCTTGAGACTCTCTCTCCCTCTCCCTCCTTGCCTTCATGTGCATGTGGGCGTTTTCTCTTTCTCCCTCTCTCAAATAAATAAATACATAATTTAAAAAGAGAGATAACCAGAACACTAATGAACTTGAGTGTTTTTTTTAAATTAAGATTTAATTTATTTATTTGACACAGGGAGAGAGCACAACAGGGGGAGTAGCAGGCAGAGGGAGAGAAAGAAGAAGTCTCCTCACTGAGTAAGGAGCCCAATGTAGGGCTCTATCCTAGGATCCTGGGATCATGATGCAAGCTGAAAGCAACTGCTTAACCGACTGAGCCACCCAGATGCCCCTCAAGCATTGTTTAAAATCATTATGACCTAGTTGGTTATAACATTAGAAAATCAATTTATGCAATTTACTCCATTAACAGATTAATGGAGAAAAGTCATGCTATTCTCTCAATTAAAGCAGAAAAAAGTAGCTGTTAAAACACCACATCCATTCATGATTTAAAAACAAAACAAAACAGGAGTGCCTGAGTGGCTCAGTTGGTTGGTGTGACTTTGGCTCAGGTCATAAACTCCGAATTCTGGGATTGAGCCCCATGTTGGGCTCTCCACTCGGGGTGGGGGGGTGGGGGGGAATCTGTTTCTCCCTCTCCCTCTGCCTCTCTCCCTGCTTGTGCTGGCTCTTTCTCTCAAATAAATAAATAAAATATTTTAAAAATAAATAAATAGGGGTACCTGAGTGGCACAGTTGGTTAAGCATCTAACTCTTGGTTTTGGCTCAGGTCATGATCTCAGGGTCATGAGATTAAGTCTTGCATCAGGCTGTGGACTCAGCACAGAGTTTGCTTAGGTTTCTCTCTCCCTTTCCCTCTTCCCACTGCTCTCTCTCTCTCTAAAATAAATAAAGTAAAAATTTTAAAAATCAATGAATGAATAAATAAATAAAAACAACTCATAACAACCTAAGGATATAAAAGAATTTCCTCGCCTAGGCACCATTCCACAGACATCATCATTAATGGTGAAACATCATATGTATTCCCTTTAATATCAACTACAAGGTGAATGCATCCAATCTCACACTATTTCAACTCATTTTGAATTTGAGATTGAAGCCAACAGTGGAGGGGAAGAAAAAGAAAGAAGGAAAGAAGGAAATGAAGGAAAGAAAGGAAGAAAGCAAGCAAGCAAGCAAAGATTGCAAAGGAAAAAGTAGAGCTCTTATTTGCAAATGATACAATTGTTTTCAAAAACAACCCTAAAAAATCTACAGGAAAAAAAAAGAAAAAAAAGCTACAGACAGTAGTATTAGTATTGAAGAGATTTTAGTAAGGTGCTAGATATAAAATAAAAGCTCAGTTGCTTTTTCATCTGTCAAAAACAAATGCTGGAAAATTTGTTTTAAAAATACAGTTAAAGGCTGCCTGGGTGGCTCAGTGGTTGAGCCTTTGCCTTCAACTCAGGGCGTGATCCCAGAGTCCTGAGATCAAGTCCTGCATCAGACTCCCTACAAGGAACCTATTTCTCCCTCTGGCTATGTCTCTGCCTCTCTCTGTGTGTCTCTCATGAATAAATAAATAAAATCTTTTTTAAGAATACAATTAAAGTCGTGTTAAAAATTTTTAATCAGTAAAGATACCAATTTTCCCCAAATTCATCTACAGATTCCATTCAATTTCAGTCAAAATGCCAATAACGTTTTTGTGGCACTTAACAAGCTGATTCTAGGGGCAGCCCAGGTGGCTCAGCAGTTTAGCGCCGCCTTCAGTCTGGGGCCTGATCCTGGAGACCCAGGATCAAGTCCCATGTCGGGCTCCCTGCACAGAGCCTGCTTCTCCCTCTGCCTGTGTCTCTGCCTCTCTCTCTCTGCGTCTCTCACGAAGGAATAAATAGAATCTTTAAAAACAAAAAACAACAAGCTGATTCTAAAATTTATATGGATGTGCAAAGGGACCAAGAACAGCTTAGTAGCCAAGACACCCTTGAAAAAGACCAGTGGGGAGGCATGCAGAACTTGTATCAAAAAGTATAAATATTTAGTTAAGCCATAGTAAATAAAACAGTGCAGTACTGGAGCAGGCAAAGTGATCAATAAAAGTGAGAGCCTCAAATAAACCCATATATATACATATATATGAAATTGGCAGCATTGCCAATCAATGGGAAAGGACAAATTATTCAATAAATTGATAGAACAATGGTTTATCCATATGGAGGAAAAATGAAAACTGGACCATAAACTTACATCATTGGAAAAAAATCAATTTCAGGTGGGCTAAAGAGCTAAAATATAAAGATAAAACTATACAGCTTTCAGAAGATAAGATAGAAGACTATCTTGTATGTAGTAGAAAAGGATCTGATTCTGAACCAGACACAAATATACAATTTCTATTTAAAAAAGAATTTTTTTTTTAAAGAGACAGAGCATGCACAAGCAGGGTGGGGAGGGCAGAGGGAGAGAGAGGACATCAAGCCGACTCCCCAACTGAGTGCAGAGCTGGACTCAGGGCTTGATCTCACAACCCTGAAATCATGACCTGAGCTGAAATGAAGAGTTGGCCACTTAACTGAGTGAGCCACCCAGGTATCCCACAATTACACAATTTCTAAAGGGAAAGATTTAACAATTGAGCTGTAAAAATTAGTAAACATTAAAACATTATGTTTTATTAAAACACAGGATAGAATGAAATAATAAGCCGAAAATGGGAATATATATTTACAACATACATAATTGCTTAAAAGATTGGTATCCCAAATAAATAAAGAACATCTATATATGCATTAAGAAAAATAGGCAACATATTTGAAGATGTGTGGCACATGGCAAATTTGCATATTAGAAGATGCCCATCTTACTTAGCAACAAGAGAATTGAAATCAAAGCTACAGCGAGGGGTCACTTCCTGCCCACCTGATTGACAAACATTAAAAACAGTTATCAAGTGTTGGTAAGGAAACAAATAGTGCTCTTACCACATTCCAGGGCAGATTGGAAACTGACCTAGGCTCTTTAGAAAATTGAAGATACACATAGCCTGGACCTCAGTAGTTTCACTTAGAGAGAAAGTCCTGACTAAGGAGACATTTCTAGGATGTCTGTAGCATAGCAGAGAAGTCTGTAATAGTAAAAACCTGAAAACTAAGTAAATGTCCGTCAGAATCAATACCTCCATACAATGGGACTCAAAGCATGAGAGAAAGTGAATGAATCAGAGCCACAGTCACAATGATGCTTCTCAGGAGCCTGATGTCGGCCGAAAGAAGCAAGTTGTAGAAATTATCCCATCGTGTAAAGTCCAGAGATATACAAACTGACAGTATACGTGAAAATATACAGAAAAGCAAGGGAATGGTGAACAAGAAGGTCACACAGGAGACACCAAAGGTAAGAGCCATGATCTTTTACTTAAAGTAGGTGCTGGGTATATAGGTGTTTCCTGAATCATTAGTGTTTTGATTCTACTCCATCTTATTCAAAACAGTCAGTAAGGGTCATCCAGGATGGGTAATTGGTGTGGCCAGAGGTGCTCTACAGGACAGCAGTTCCTATCCAGCCCAAGCCTGGAGTCAGGCGGGCCTGGGGAAGAATACGTAGCAATATTCTTTGGTCACCCCTCAGGAATAAGAAAATGCCTTTCTTTTTTTTCTTTTTTTTTTCCCCCTTTGTAAAACAGGTTTCCCACTTGAGCTAGATGCAGGGAAATCTCTGACCCTGGTGGACTGAGAATTATGAATGTGTGAACATGTGTGTGCCAGGGGAGGGGTTGATGAAGAAAGAGGGGAAGGGAGAAAAGAGAACGGTGTGGTGGTACTATTTAGGGCCCCAAAGACAAGGAAGGCACGGAGGGGGAGAGGTTAATGGGAAAGCTCATCATAGCACCCAAAGAAAATGAAGATTAATGCTGAAAACAGCAATTAATACATACTGCATCTACTCTCAGGGCCTGATGAAACCAGTTTGATTCTTTTTGGCTAACAGCCGGTGGTGGGGAAACCAGGGCCTGATTTCCTAGTGCCCTTGAGGATGTGTCTGGTAAAGGGGCACCTGGGAAGGAGGAATAAAGAGCTATGTCAATTCCTGCCAACTTCGTATCCTTGCACGGTTCTAGCATCAGTTCAAAATGCCTCCGTCCTGTTTGGCCTGTCTTCCAGGGGAATACATTGGCCTCACCTAATACCAGGATTGCTCTGCCTTTCTTTTTTCCTGAAGCAAAACTTGGCACTGACCTCCAGCATGGCAGGAAGACAAGCCCATCCCTCCCAGGCCATTCATTCTTCGCCTCAGCTTGGGGCGGGAAGGCAGGTGATGCATGAAGCGCCGCTGGGAAGGGGCCCCGCGGAGCTGGTCTGGCTTCTCCGGGCTCAGGGTTTGAATCAAAGGACAGAGGGGGGAGCCTCCGTGGCTCCAGTTGGGCTGTCTTCAGATCTCCAGCTGTTGGGTCTTTTTGGTTTTTATTACATTAGCCTTAAAAAAAGTTTTTAATCAGCAAGAATCAGTGAAGCAGGCTTTATGGTGCAATAATTCTGCATGTTTTGTTATAAATATCCTCAGGCAAAGTGAAGGTTATTTCATACCACTATCAAAGTAACACGCCCGCTTCGGTTGCAACAAGGAATCTGTGAGGGCTAGCAAGCAGGAAGCATACCATCTGCATTTTAAGAGGCTTTTGTTTTAATAAAATGGGCACATATTTACCCATAAAAGAGATTGACCGGCTTGGCAAATTCAGGATCCAGGAGAAGTAAAGATACAGAGAGAAGCCACATTATTTGCTGAATTAAAAAAAAAAAAAAATTCACCCATCCACCCACTTCCCAATAACAGCACTCAGTTGTGGGTTTTGGCGATACTGATGTTTACAATAAACTCTCAGAGCTCAAAGGCTCCAGGTCCAGCACCAGAGGCCTCGGCTCTACAGAAGACGCCGAGGCCTGCTTTTTTTATTAAGAGTTAAGACTTTCCCTTCGACTCCCTTGAAAAAAACATCAGATGAAAGTTTGAAATTGTTAAACCCAAGATGAAAAGACACTCCCTTGGTTCTGTTTCATAGACTGCATTCGGTCCTGTTTATTCAGACCCCGGAGAAGTTTGGCAGAGGACACGAGTGAGTTTGCAGAGGGGCAGCGCAGAGGAAGCGAACCCCTGCGTTCTGTTCTTTCCTGCACAGACTTACTGAGTGGCCCCTTAAGACAGATTTCCAAACTCCATACTTCCTGCCAGGGGACGTTTCACAATTCTTTTCCATTTAACTTCCCTAAAACTGCAAGTCTTTTTTTTTTTTTTTTTAAGTTTTTACTTAAATTCAGCTAGTTAACATAGTGTTATATTAGTTTCAGGTCGACAAGATAGTGATTCAACATTTCTATATGTCACCCGGTGCTCGTCACAAGTACACTCCTTAATCCCCATCACCTATTTAATCCATTCCTGTAGCCACCTCTCTTCTGGTAACCAGCAGTTTGTTCTCCATGGTTAAGAGTTTGTTTCCTGGTTTGCCTATCTCTTGTTCCCTTTTGTTTGGTTTCTTAAATTCCACATATGCATGAAATCACATGGCATTTGTCCTCTGATCAGCTTATTTCCTTTAGCATTAATACTCTCTAGCTCTATCCATATCATTGTAAATGGCAAGATTTCATTCTTTTTTACGACTCAGTAATATTCCATTGTATAAATAAATACCACTCTTCTTTATCCATTCATCAATCCATGGACACTTGGGCTGTTAATCGTAATTTGGCTATTGTGGATAATGCTGCTGTAAACATCGGGGTGCATGTATCCTTTTCAATTAGTGTATTTGTATTATTTGGGTAAATACCCAGTAGCACAATTGCTGGATTGTAGGGTAGTTCTATTTCCAGCTTGTTGAGCAACCCCCTTACTGTTTTCCTGAGTGGCTGCACCAGCTTGCATTCCCACCAATAGTGTAGGTGGGTCCCCTTTCTCCGCATCCTCGCCAGCACCTGTTGTTTCTTGTGTTGTTGATTTTAGCCATTCTGACAGGTGTGAGGTGATATCTCACTGTGGTTTTAATTTGCATTGCCCTGATAATGAGTGATGATGAGTATCTTTTTATGTGTCTGTTGATCAACTATATGTCTTCTTTGGAAATGTCTATTTATGTCCTCTGCCCATGTTTAAATCGGATTATTCATTGTTGGGGTGTTGAGTTTTCTAAGTTCTTTGTATATTTTGGATGCTAACCCGTTATCAGATATGTCATTTGCAAATGCCTTCTTCCATTCTAGAGGTGGCCTTTTAATTTTGTGGATTGTTTCCTTCACTGTGCAGAAGCTTTTTATTTTGATGTAGTTCCAGTAGTTTATTTTATTATTATTATTATTTTTTAAAGTAGGCTCCATACCCAGCCTGGGGCTTGAACTCAGGACCCTGAGATCAAGTGTCACATGCTCTACTGGCTGAACCAGCCAGCCCCCTCTGCGTCCCCCTGCCACCATAGTTTAATTTTGCTTTTATTTCTTTTGCCTCAGGAAACATATCTAGAAAGAAATTGCAATGGCCAATGTCAAAGAAGTTAGTGCCTGTGTTCTCTAAGATTTTGACAGCTTCTTGTCTCACATTTAGGTCTTTCATCCATTTTGTATATGGTGTAAGGAAGTGTTCCAGTTTCATTCTTCTGCATGTGACTGTCCAGTTTTAACAACGCCATTTGTTGAAGAGACAGTTTGTTTCCCATTGGGTATTCTTTCCTGCTTCATCAAGAGTAATTGACCATATAATTGTGGGATCATTTCTGGATTTTCTATTGTTCCATTGACCTACATGTCTGTTTCTGTGCTAGTACCATACCGTTTTGATGACTACAACTTTGTAATATACCTTAAAATCCAGAATTGTGATGCCTCCCGCATTGCTTTTCTCTTTTGAGATTGCTTTGTCTATTTGGGGACTTTTATGTTTTCATACAACTTTTAGTGCTATTTGTTCTAGGTCTGTGGAAAATCCTGGTGGTATTTCCATAGGGATTGCATTAAATGTGAAGATTGATTTGGGTAGTATAGACATTTGAATAATATTTGTTCTTTTCATCCATAAGCATAGACCTGTTCTTCTATTTCTTTGTGTCATCTTCAATTTCTCTCATCAGTGCTTTATAGTTTTCAGAATACAGGTCTTTCACCTCTTTGGTTAGGTTTATTCCTGGGTATTTTACTGGTTTTGGTGTGATTATAAATTGATTGATTCCTAAATTTCTCTTTCTGATGTTTCATTATTGGTGTATAGAAATGCAACAGATTTCTGTACGTTGATTTTGTATCCTGTGACTTTACTGAGTTTATCAGTTCTAGCAGTTATTTGGTGGAGTCTTTTGGGTTGTCTACATATAGTATCATGTCATCTGCAAATAGTGAAAGTTTTACTTCTTCCTTCCAATTTGAATGAGTTTTATTTCTTTTTGTTGTCTGATAGCTGAGGCTGGGACTTCTAGTACAATGCTGAATAAAAGTGATGACAGTGGACATCCCTGTCTTGGTCCTGACTGTAGAGGAAAAGCTCTCAGTTTTTCCCCATTGAGGATGTTATCTGTGAGTTTTTCATATATAACCTTTATTTTGTTGAGACATGTTCCCTCTCAACCCATTTTGTTGAGAATTTTTATCATGAATGGATGTTAAACTTAGTCAAATTAAAGGTGCAATTTTTGAAGCAAAGGTTGTCCTGGGTTGGAAGGAAGTATCCACAGGGTGTCCCATTTAGTAGGGGGGTGTTGTTCTCTTACCATTTTGTTTGCTAAGCAACTCAGTTGCCCTGGCTTGGGCTGTGGGCATTTACATATTGAGTCATCCAGTGATCCCACAAGGCAGGCATCCCTCCCCCGGCACAGATGACTCACGGAGGCTGGCTGGAGAGGAGAGTAAGGTGCACAGGACAGGCTGCTCGGTCACTGAACACTTGGAAGGCAGAGCTGCCTGCTGCACCCACTTCACTCTTTCCTGCCATTATGCTTTCTGCTCACCTCCTTTGGGTTCTCTCTGCCATCCAGGTGGGCACCCACGAAATGACCCCAACCTAGAGGCAGACCCTGTGACAAGAGCCATACTATGGAGGCGGCACCTATAGGTCCTCAATATCAAAGTACCAATCTGGATTTTGAGTTGGAAGTTTTGGTACAGACTATAGAGCCACAATGACCCTCTGCCTTTGGCCATACCCTCTCCTTGAAGTCCTTCCTGGGGGTGTGTCCCAGGGGCACTGTTGGCCTCCTGTCCCACACAGAGGCACAGAACAAATGCCTTGATTGTTCTGACCTCCAGCCTCGTATTTCTGAGCTGTGTGGTGACAAGGCCTCTGACAATGTGGTTTGTGAGATGGAGGGTGGGGAGCCTCCACCCAAATCTTCTCAAGTAACATCCCCTAGCCCTGCTGTAACTGAGGGCTTCCCTTTCAGCCTGGGTGGTGACAGCCACATGGGCAGGGCTGCCCATCTAATCTCCTCTGTACTCATAAATCCATGCACAACCCCTTGGGGCTCACCATCTATGATGTTAGTATTTGGAAGGGCTTTCTTTTCTTGAACTCCTTCCCATAATGGACAGACTAGGTTACTAGTCAGGAAACTAGTTCCTCCAGCTAAAGGACTAGGAAGCCAGTCCTTTGGTTAATAGGCCTTTAGCTGGTGCCCGAGTAGAAGAGGTGGGGCTCCAGTTAGGGGTCGAAGGGTCTGGATGTAAAGTAGTTCTCTTTGATTGTTGGGTCTGCGGCTTCATTCCCAGGACAACAGGGTGGTGGGAAGTAGAATTACCAACCTTCTTTCTTCAAGCTTTCTGGCTGATGTGGAGATACTATGCAGTCCTGTGGAGGAGAAACGGATGGGATACCACCAGAGCCCACCTTGGAAGGAGAGGGGGCTATGACAGGAGATACAGCTGGTTTGATGCATGCTGAAAAGAATGGCTTTGATGAGCCTCCTGGACCCACAAACAAGTGCCTAGGAAGCTAGGGGAAGCCTTTTTATTATAGAACACATTTGAAGAGGCTTAGCCAGGTTCATGGTTTAAATGGCACAAGCAAACCTGCTGGCTCCGGCTCCTACAAAAGGAAGAGCCCAGGACCACGCCTGGGACTTGAAGGTGGCCTGTGCTGCCACCAACAGTCAGAACAACCATCAGGCCCTGCCTGGCCGGTTTGGCTCCTGCTGACTTCCAGAATTTCCATTCTAGAGGAGCTTAAAGAAGATGATAAAATCCCTAATTATGACTTCTGTAGGCCCTTCCTTCCCTAGGCTCAAGCTACCTGGCAGGCAGCTAAGAAGCTTCCCAGGTGCCAGTGCCTGGGAAGGGGACCCCTGCTGGCACCGAATCCCCGACGCCAGTCCCACCAGGGCCCACAAACACCCCCTCAGCCTTCGGACCTCTAACCTAATGTGGGCTTTACCCGAACAAGTTCACAGTAAATGGGGTACTTCTTCTTGTTACCACAATACAAGTGGGGCCTCAGTAGCCCAACCTCAACCTGGAGCTGTGTTCTTAGCCTTAACTCACCTCCACCAATCCCACCAAGGAGAAGACCCAGAAAGAGGCCTCAGGGTCCTGCAAAGCAGGGGCTCAGCAGGGTCCCCCTTTGAATGGTGGCTCAGGCAGCAGGGCAGTGACCCACCCACCGGCTGTTCTCAGTGATAGTGCCTGGCAGGCAGGTAGGGCCACCATGAGATGTCCTATCATGAGCCCTGCCACAGACGAAAGATCAAAGCCAATGAGTGGAGGTGGGCTGGTGTGTGTGAACTGTGGACAGAAGTGGAGATGATGTGAAAGCTGAGGACCTCTGGCACCTATATTCAAGTAGGTCTTACCTCTCGTGTGCCTTTGTGTGTCTGCATCAGCATATTGTAATTAAAGGGCTTTAAGAATCAAAGGAGCCTGGGATACATGCCCTATGCCATCACCAGTGGAATCTGACAAGATAGTCTGGTAAACTCCTGGACCCCTTGAACTTGGCTTATGAAAGTGGTCATTCTGTCCTTTGCACTTGACATGTTCTAGCCTTAGTAAACTAAGTATTCCCCAAATAAGACACGTCATGATGCCTTTGCCTTCTGCTTGGACAACCTTCTTTCTCAAAGCATAAAGGGTCCCAAGTCCCCATCTCCTCCTGTGTACCCCATAGAGCCTCATTCCCAGCACTCAGCACACACACCACACAGTTATTTGGTGACAGGTTTGTCTCCCCCATGTGGTTCATCTCAGTGTACCTGTCATGGTGTTTGGAGTACCACGGACATGTGATCAAATAAAACAAGGTTCTATCCTTAAACTATCTGATATTTATTCTTTTTCACAAAGAAAAAGACACTGAAAGAAAAGGCAGAAAATGAAGAAATTGGTTGATGCAAACAGCTGAAACCCTCCCACAGCACTCAGTTCATCCTTCACCCTTGGCACACTGTGTTCCAATCACTTGCTTCCTCTATGTCTCATCTGCTATGCAGGGAGCTCCTAGAGGCAGGGCACATGTGTTCTTCATCCTGGAACACCCCTTTATGAGATGCGCTGCTTGGTATACAGCAGGCACCAAATATAGATCTGTCAGATGCGTGGCAAAACCAATGAACACAAAATATCTAGAGACAAGACCAACACTACTGCACACTGAGGGAAGACGGCAGAGTGAACTGAAGTGTATCCAACTTACAAAGCAGAAACCTGTATATCGGAAAGGAAGAGCCAATGGTAAGTAAGACCTGTCACTGGTGAACAGGTATAAATATTTTGCCAGATGGCCCAGGGAAATGCCCAGATGTCAGGCAGTCAAGGCTACTCCCAACCCCAGTTCACAGCTGCAGGGGACACTCAACAGGCCTTTTGACTGTCCCCCTGGGCTCCAGTGTCTGCTTTACCATTGACCTTTTATGGGCATTATTTTTCTCATCTGTACTGTAAAATGATGTACTTGTTCTAAGCTCTCTAAAAATTTTTTTAAAGATTTTACTTATTTATTCATGAGAGACATACAGAGAGAGGCAGAGACATAGACAAAAGGAGAAGCAGGATCCTCATAGGGAGCCCGATGTGGGACTTGATCCCCGGACCCGGGATAATGCCCTGAGCCGAAGGCAGATGCTCAACCAGCCACCCAGGTGTCCCTCTCTAAAATTTTTTTGAGTATTCATGTGTATAACTCCACCACCTCAAAATTCTATAAGGCAGATATTCCGTAGGTAAATCTCAAATGAACCACCATTACAAAGCCTAATAAAAATATTTTAAAATATAAGATCGATTTATGAATCAAATGGGAAATCCATTGCAGTAAATCCCCAAGATTGTAATGGTACATTTTTTTTCCAGAATGATAATATCAATTTAACATACACAGCTCATTTCTGTAGTCATCCTAAAGTGCTGTCGTTACTATTATTGCTGTCAGTGTTACTACTACTACAATTATTACAATTGTACTACAATTACAGTGTTGCTACTACTTTTATCATTGTGGTGTCTTTTTAGATTAAAAACCTGTGGAGGCCCAAGGCATTCTGATGTGAGTCAAAATGGGAATTTGAAATGTATAAGATGTGAGAGAATTTTCTCAGAAATGGGACAGGCTTTACTGTCCCGAGGAAGGCCAGATAGAGCAAACTGCCAAGCGTTGTCCCCTCTCACTGGAAGAATGGTGGTGTTTCTCTTTGGTGGAGAATCCTTGTAACGAATGTTTCTCCAACTCTCGGTTGCACTGACCCCTTCAAATACAGTTAATATTGATATTAATAATAGCTGAGTCGCCCATTATTTTAACTCTAGACCTGGTTCTTAAGTGTATCTGGCTCAGAAACTGACACAGCATTGCCAGATTGCATAAGAAAATACCTTTTTATGTTACCAGCCTCTTCCTAGAGAAATGTGCATAATTAAATACATTCAAGCATCATGGCTTCAGGCAAATCACCTCTTCTCTCTGGGCTTCCATGTCTCATTCTGAAATCTGACTATATGGCTAAGGTTCAGACAGCTTTAAAATTCCTAAGCCTGGATCTGATCTGACCCACAAGGGGTATGCAGTTTTAAGCAAACCTAATATACAGAAAGGACCAGATTTACTAAAAAACAAACAAACAAACAAACAAACAGTGAGATGGTTGGTTGTGTAGTGCTTCTTAAACATACTGTGGGCACACAAATCCCCTGGGCATCTTGTCAAAGTACAGATTCTGATTGAGCAGGTATGGGGGACAGGCCAAGGTTCTGCATCCAAGTTCCTTGTGATGCCCATGTTGCTGCTGGTTCACGGACCACACTTTGAGTGGCAAGGGTGTAGCACACCTGCAGTCTCCCTCTAAAGCACATGGCCAAGGGCACTTCCTTGCACGGGATCTGTGTTGCTTTCTACCTGTGACATTGCAATGCTGGCCACAGCTGTCTGTCAGCAGCTGACACTAGAGCAGCCATTAGGCTGGCCAGCCCCTATTAGGTAGTTTAGCACAAAATCACATCAAATAAGTATGAATATCCAAGAAGAGGAATATTTAATAGACCCAAGCACTTCCTCTCTCAGGTTTGAACGTGACAGAGAATTGTTCCCAGATGCAAAAATGTCCAAGAAGAAGGCACTATAAATAGAGAAAAAAAGCAGTAGTAGAAACATTAGTAGGAGAGGCAGGGGCACAGGGCTGGGGGACTGCCCCGTCAGAAGCATTGGAGTTGAGAGATAGGGATTCTGACATCGAGGGGACAAGATGGTAGAGCTTGCTAGAGTTTGTGCTGGCAAACAATTTTTTGGTTCTCCTAGCAGTTTGGCTCAGGGGTGCTGTATACTGACTTTTTCTGTAAGCTTTGATTAAATCTCATGAATGTAGACACCTTGAACATTCCTCTGTACTTTTTTTTTTTTTAGATTTTAAAGATTTTACTTATTTATTCATGTGAGACACACACAGAAAGGCAGAGACACAGGCAGAGGGAGAAGCAGGCTCCCTGTGGAGAGCCTGATGTGGGACTCAAACCCAGGACCTCGGGATCACGATCTGAGCTGAAGGCAGATGCTCAGCCACTGAGTCACCCAGATGCCTTGTGTACCTGGTGACCCTCGTGGTGTTTATTCCATTTAAAGCCATCCTTTACTTCACCCCGGACTTTACAGTAGCAAATACCCCTGAGGCATTTTAAATATATCAATATGCCTAAGTTTCTGGTACAGCTAGATACCACCTCAGTTTATCTGCTAGAGTTAGATGATCAATTCTGCCAAAAAGTAATGGCAGAAACAGGGAGGGAAGATGTACTAGTTAGCCTGGCTGCTGTAACAAAGTACCACAAAATGGGGGGCTGAGACAACAGAAATCTATTTTTTCATGATCCTGGAGCCCAGGAGTCTGAGATCAAGATGACAGCAGGGCTGAGTTCTTCTGAGGGCCCTCTCCTTAGCTTGTAGATGGCAATCTTCTTGCTGTGTCTTAATCTCCCCTTATAAGAGGAGACACTGAGTCACATTGGATTAGGGCCACTCTAAAGAACTTTTAATTTAACTACATCTTTAAAGACCCTATATTCAAATACAGCCCCATTCTGAAGTACTAGGGGTTAGAACGTCAATATATGAATTTGGGGGTGAGGGACACCTCCCAAAATAGATTTCTGTTGTTTCAGCCTCCTCTTTTGTGGATCTTCTAAATCATTATCATACTCTTCTTTGAGACGGCTGCTAGGCTGGCTAACCAGAGGCTGGATGGTGCTTATAATGACCAAGTTCTCCAGAGCTGCTCATGGAAACCTAATGAACTCTACAACGACACTATCAGTTGGATATAGTCACAGTTGGCCATGGCATGCCATCACTGCCAGTTAATAGGCTGATGTTGGAGGGCAGCAACATGCTTCACAGTTTTATAGCTGGCCCTGTCCTGGTCAACCCATTTATGGACAACTTGAATGAATGCAGAAGGCATGTTTAGGAAACATGTGGGTGACACAGGCTGAAAGGGATAATAATATAGTTGATTTATTAACTTGAACTCAAATGTCCTCAATATATTACAGAATCAAAATTTAAATGATTGTGACTGGCTAAAGCCAACATGCAAATATATATATATCACTGCAGAACATATGTGAGGTTTTCTCTAGGTTGATTAAAGGCAATCAATCAGCAGTGCTTCTCCGACTTCAAGGGGCACAGGAGTCATCTGGGGATCTTGCTAAAATGTAGGATCTGATTCAGTAGGTCAGGAGTGGGCCTTGAGATACTGTGTTTCTAATTCCTAGGTAAAGAGAAACTGCTGGCTCACTGGCTACTCTCTGAACCAGAGAGTGAAATAGCCCCGGGGTGAGTTGTTAAGCCACAAACTTCACACTTCCACAATCTGACTACACCAACAGCACTAGATGGACTTCTGTCCTAAATGGTAAATGGGCTCGCCACCCTCCTGACTCTCCAAGCCCTATCAGCTGTGTTGGCATTCAGCGTGGGAACACTTTAATGTTCTTTTAGTGTGATGGAATACTGCCAAGGAAACAATTAAAATACTGAGAAATCTAGATGACCATTGTAAGAATTGATGAACTGGGCCCCTTGAGTTGCAGAAGGGACATGAAATGTGGGGAAGGAAATGGAGTTATCCTCACAGAGTTAAAGTACTATCACATGAGGACAGAGATTAGCTCTGAAGCATTAACAAACAAACAAAACAACAAAACCAAAGCCGTAGCTGGCTCAGGGTAGGAATCAAGAGTGCAGGCTCTGGGGTTGGACAGACTTACGTTCAAATCCCGACTCAACTACTTTCTCTGAGACTGAGACTTCCACTAAATCGTTTCGTCTCGACACACCAGTTTCCTTATCCATAAAATACAAATACTAGTAGTAGCTGTCTATAGTGTTAATACAGCTCCATGAACTGCAATAACAGATACATTGTTAGTGGTTATTTCCACCTTGTATGTAGACCAAAATGGTGTTCTTGGTCAACAGGCAGTTTTGCTGCAAGCCACAATTCAGTGACCCAAGGCTCCCTGCATCTGGTGGCTCTGCCATCTTCATCACGAGCCTTCTGAAATCTCCGTGGAAAATGAAAGAACATCGAAGATCATGTATGGCAGGTTGTCCTGAGCCAGATCAGAAATATCGCACATTACTTCTCCCTATGTGCACGAGGAAACGGGTCCCTGCCGTGTGAGGGTGGGCTTAGATGGTGCAGGTGGCCCTAATCGGTGCTCAATAAATTGCTACTGTTACAGAACAAAAGTAGGCCCCAAATGCTAAATTATAAGAAGGCAGATTTCAAATTAAGCCAAGACAGAACATAGAAATAACAGGACAATTGATGTATGGATTGTATAAGATATTAAGGCCACTGCTACTGGCTCTACTCCAGTAGAGGACTTGGGTTTCAGGGATGCTGAAGGGAATTCCTTTATTAGATGGGATTAGATAACCTCTAGATAGCCTCAGAAATACCTAGAACTTTAGGCTGCAAAAAAGGGCTTGATTCTAAGTGGATTTATACTTAAACGTGGTAGACCAGACCACATAAACATCTTGTTCAACAGATACTCATCTTTGTAACCTAGACTGTGCCTTAGCAATCAATGTCATTCAGTAACCTTGAAACAGACTTAACCAGATAGAAGTTGCAACATTTCATTGTCTTGCTTGATTTGGTATCTCTCTCTCCCAATCCCCATGCCTGCCTCTGCATCTTTCAAAAAGATTGATTAAAACTTAACCTTGGAGGGGCACCTGGGTGGCTCAGCTGTTGAGCGTCTACCTTCGGCTCCAGGCATGATCCTGGGATCCTGGGATCAAGTCCCGCATTGGGCTTCCTTGCATGGATCCTGCTTCTCCCTCTCCCTGTGTCTCTGCCTCTCTCTCTGTGTCTCTCATGAATAAGTAAATAAAATCTTAAAACAAAAAAGCTTAATCTTGAAATCTGATATTTCAGTCTTCCCTTGAGATAACTGAAGACATTGTGCCGTGAAAACAAGTTTGAGAATCTGTTCAATGATTGTTCCTATTAATATTTTAGGTAAAGGATGCTGTTTTCTGACATTTACAGACAGCATTTGGTAGACTTTCCTGTGGGGTTCTCCCTAGAGTATATGCAGACTTCTAAGGGCCTTTCCTCCAAACCATTACCAACTGTTTGCTTGTTATTTAGTAAATCCATAAGAAATAAGAATAAATCTATAAGAAATAGAGGATGGTTTTTAAAGCTAGAGTAGGCAAAATATACATTATTTAAAAATTGGGATCTTTTTAATATTCTACCTCAGAAGAAATCTGATAAAAAACTAAACTGCCTGTAATGACCCAAGATTTAGAACTTGGTATTAACTCCCAGTTCCAGAAGCTAATGCCCAGTCTATAGTCAGTAAAGCTATTCTTGATGTTTTTCCAATTTCCAAATCTCTTCTTGGTGATGTGTCTCTCCCCAGGAATTCTGGATTTTGCTCCTTCCTCTCCTTCCCCAATAATATAGAAGGCAGATTCACTTGAATACACTACTATAAACACTAGGACAGCACAGTCTTAACCACGTCAAAGACACGTTTCTCAGAACAAAGCCACCAAAAGCCTTGCCTGCAGGGGAAGAGAAGCGGGGAGGATAGGCATCTTGACAGAACTCAAAATTCTAAGTCTCCACTGTAAAGAGATACATAAACCAACCTCTTCCATTTTAACAACCATTAAGTTTTTCACTATTATGGAAGTTAAAGGCAGAAAATAGAAGTATCAGAAATATTTAATCACATTTAGGATCCTCCCGCAGCAGGCTGAATAGTGTCATTCTCACTGCCTCACTGCCCCCCCCCATTCATGTCCACTTGGAACTTACAATGGACCCTATTTGGAAATGGGATCTTTGCAGATGCTGGTTAATAGCCAAGATGAGATCATACTGGAGTAGGCCCTAAATCCAATGACTAGGTGGTTTGGTTTTTTTTTTTTTTTTTTTTAAGATTTATTTATTCATGAGAGACACACATAGAGAGAGAGGCAGAGACACAGGCAGAGGGAGAAGCAGGCTCCATGCAGGGAGCTCGATATGGGACTTGATCCCGGGTCTCCAGGATCATATCCTGAGCTGAAGGCAGATGCTCAACCGCTGAGCCACCCAGGCATCCTGACTAGACACTAGGTGTCTTTATAAAAGGGAAAGGACACAGAAGATACAGAGGCCATGTGAGGATGGAAGCAGACACTGGCTTTCTGCTGCAGTCAAGGAACATCAAAGCCACAGGTAGCTGTAAAGGCAAGGAAAGTTCTCTCCTAGAGCCCATGGAGGGAACCTGGCCCTTCCAACACCTTGACTTTAGACTTCTGGACTCCAGAACTATAAGAAAATCTGTTTCTGTTGCTTGAAGCCACTCAGTTTGTGGAAATTTATTATGTCAGTCCTAAGAAATGTTTTTTTTTTTTTTTTTAATTTTTTTTATTTATTTATGATAGTCACAGAGAGAGAGAGAGAGAGAGAGAGAGGCAGAGACACAGGCAGAGGGAGAAGCAGGCTCCATGCACCGGGAGCCCGATGTGGGATTCGATCCCGGGTCTCCAGGATCGCGCCCTGGGCCAAAGGCAGGCGCCAAACCGCAGCGCCACCCAGGGATCCCCCTAAGAAATGTTTATAGCTCACTACAGCTCAATAGTGATGCTTGAATTGTTCTTTGATTGGGGTCTAGCCCAGTATTACCCACTTTTTGATACTGGCAAAAGGCACAGAAATAATACAATGTACCACTTACTCAGTTGTCTTTCTCTCCTCTGTGTTAGAGGTGACCACTGTCTACTTCTATAGGAATTAACATTGCTGAGAAGTACCCAGTGAGATATTCATATTGCCACCTGCTGGTTTAAAGGTTCTTTGAAGACCACTCTGTAATAATAACTTCATACTTCTATTCAGGGAAGTGGAGGCCTAAGAAGATTTCATGAGGAAGCCAACCTTCCCCTCATCTTCAGACCAAGCCATCACTAAAATTACAAACAGGAGTTATCAATCTAATAGACTAAACGTTATGGGTAGCATTTCTATACTAGCTTTCAATGTGCTAATGAGTAGCTTACATAGAATTATGGCAGTTCTTCCATGTTACCTCATCATGTAGAAGGCCAGTGCAAGCAATGATGAGATTAAAAGGGTACTTCATTTCACCCTTAAGGATAACAAATTAAAATAGTTTTAAACAAATCCAAATGCTGTATGAGGAAATGAGAAACATGGCCTCAATATTGTTTTGAAGGACTTCAAAAGCAATGTTTTATTCTCCTAGTTGTGTTTTCTTCTCATTTTCTCCCAGCATTTCCAGTGTTATGTAGGAAAGGACACAAAGCTGGATCAATAGTACAACCTAAAACATCTACAGATTTAGCATGGGAAAAAAAATAGCATAGTGTAGGAAAAAAAAGGAAGTGAGGTGCCTGGGTGGCTTGGTCAGTGGGTGGTTGGCTCTCATCATGATCTTGAGGTCCTGGGATTGAACCCCAAGTAGAACTCTGTGCTCAGTGGGAGTCTGCTTGGCAATTCTTTTCTTCTGCTCCTACCCCCACTCGTGCTGGCTCTCCTTGTCTCTCTAGAATAAATCATTTTTTAAAAAATAAGAAGAAAAGCACCAAAAATATTAATAGTGTTTTCATTTTCCTTATAGTCTTTTATTTTCCAGATGAGGAAACAAAGGCGTAGAGAAGTTAAATAATTGGCCCAAGGTCACACAACTGGTAAGAGGCAAGCCTGAGACTGGCACCAGGCAATGTTGCCTTAATACCACCTACAATAAGAAAACTTAGGTGTCAATCTGGCATTATTCCTTTAAAGGAGGAGAATTGCTATTAAAATTGTTCTCATTGTTAGAAGTCTTACAATGAGTTCCTAGGGAGTATTTTCTTCCCAGAAATACTCAATGTGCTAGGTCTCCATAAAGTCTGAACCTCTTACTGTTCACCTTCCTGTCAGTGTTCAAGTACATGGTGGTGAACTGTAGGCTGCTTGCCTGCATGACAGGCTCTTAATGTTTCCCAAAAGAAAAATATGGCAGAAGAAATTCTCCTGAGGACCAATTTTCAACTTGTGAAGCAACTTCAGTAAAAACGCAAATGCACTACAACTGAAATGCATATGAAAATACTCAAAAGTAGTTAAAAAGTCAGAGAAAAAGATACTGATGTAAATCATACCTACATAAAAAAAAAAAAGTCATTTCTGTTCAGGGAGGAATATCAAAGTGCCTGAAAAGCTAACAGTGCTAACAGTAAAATAAAAAAACTAGCTACTAGGTCATGTATAAACATATGACATATTATACTTTTATTTCATGCAGAATCACTGAGTCCTGTTGAGGTTAGACTTTTAAAAACATAAGCTGCTTCATTATACAACTAGGGATGGACATAAAGTCCACCTTAATCGGCCTGAGATCTTGGTTCCAAATTTTTCTAAATATGCACTAACATGACTTGTGTTCTTTACTGCAACCAAGACATAATTAGTATAAATGGCCTTAATTCTAAATAAAGCTTTGCCAAAATTCTAACGAAACAAACTTTAGCTCAAATGCAGGTTATAAGAAATGTAGGCCTAGGGGATCCCTGGGTGGCGCAGCGGTTTAGCGCCTGCCTTTGGCCCAGGGTGCGATCCTGGAGACCGGGGATCGAATCCCACGTTGGGCTCCCGGTGCATGGAGCCTGCTCCTCCCTCTGCCTGTGTCTCTGTCTCTGTCTCTCTCTCTCTGTGACTATCATAAATTAAAAAAAATAAATAAATAAATAAAAGAAAGAAAGAAAGCCTTTAAAAAAAAAAAAAGAAAAAAGAAATGTAGGCCTGAAAAGAATGTTAAATGTTGCTCTTTTTTTAGAAGAATCTTAAAGATACTCAAGAAGGAATAATTTAAAAGTTCAGTCACATTAAAAGTAAATGGATGAAATATGGGTGAATTTTATATATAAAATATATATTTATAAAATATAAATATATAAAAATATATATGCCCTTCAATAGGGCAGCCTGGGTGGCTCAGTGGTTTAGCACCGCCTTCAGCCCAGGGCGTGATTCTGGAGATCCAGGATCAAGTCCCACGTCGGGTTCCCTGCATGGGGCCTGCTTCTCCTTCTGCCTTTGTGTGTGTGTGTGTGTGTGTGTGTATCTCATGAATAAATATTTTAAAAAATAAAATATATTTCAATAAAGTTGCTAAGAAAAAAAAAAAGATAAGAGACTTTCCAGTACTTTACTCTTATTGTTCATCACCCAAGATAAATACTGAAAGGCAATACTTAAAGGGTTCAGATGTGGGAAGGTAAACTTATGCCGTTATATCTAAAGTGAATAGGCACTGGATAGCCCCAATGGATTACCATATACTTTATGATTCCAGATCTTCTGATTTCTCAAAAGAAGTGGAAATATAGATTTTTGTAAATTAAAACATGGGCAACACTGTATGAGTCACAGAGAATGCATTTATAGATCAAATCTACCCCAAGGCCACCATTTTGCAAACTGAGCGGAAGAATAGTTTGGATACACTGTATTTGTTCTTTTGTGTGTAAGATATATTTCATGACACAAAGCTTAAAAATATATATTAAAAATAAATCTTGAAAAAGAATACTTTAGTAAGAAAATCCTGGTGGGCCAAGAAAAGCTTTTGTAATAAATATACTTAGCTTTCTTTGTGAGTCAAATAGCATGCAAATTCACAACTATTTCAAAGAAAGTGATACAGTAACTTGGATTTGAAGTTAGGTTCTGGAATCCAAATGCTGATACTCCAATGTAAGTAAGTAACAATCAGAGCCAAGAAAGATCTGCTGCCCAACCCCAGCTGTGGGGGCCTACTACTAAAGATACTGGTTTTCAAAGTCAGGGACTGACCAAAGTTATTCTTATAATAAAATAATTATTTTAATGAAGTATTTGAAATAATTTTAAACATCTGATCAATAAGATTATACACAAATATGGGAATATGCTGCACTTTACAAAAAAATAAAGCTAAGCATTTAAATATACAAAAACAACTTTAGGTATAGATCTCTTCTGAAAGTATTCTTTTTAACATATACATAATTTATAGCATTTTACATAATAACTGCTGAAACAAAAAATGTGGCCAATTTAACATTTATTACCATAGAGAATATGGCCGTACAGTCCCGATGGGAAGAATAGGATGAGGAGTAACATACTGGAGGTGTGTTTATTTCCCCTGAATTCTTTTCTTAAAAAGCACAGCTTTCTTGTTTTTTTTTTTTTTTTTTTTTTTTTTTACAACCTTACCGGAGGATTTACTGGTTCTTTCTGTATGTGATTCTAAATACAGCTACTACTTTTCACCAGCTATGTGCCACAAAGGTAGAATTAAAAAAAACAAACAAACAAGTTTGCTTTACAAAACATCAGGTTCCTCCTCCGATGAATATATATATATTTCACATATATATATGACATGCTTCTCAAAATACATTTAGAGAAAAGATCTCCAACAATGAGATGCTGACCTTACCTTTTGAGTACTGAATCCAAAATGGAGTCCTATTGTTAAAAATTTCTAATCATCAATTAGGATTTTTGAAATGCAACAAGATGCTTAAAACTTGCAGTAACGAAAAAGATTTTACAAAACTATCCTTCTTGAGGTTTAAAACAATACACAAAAGAAAAAAAAATAACTTCTTCCTTTTGAAATACTGCAAATTTGAAAATGTTTGATACATTTTCCTTTTTGGTTGGACTGTGATTTTTGTCCTGTCAACAAAATGCGTACCAGCTGCATTGGCATTCCAATTCCACCACTGGAATGGAGGGAGCATGCACAGCACACTTCAAGCTCTGGGATTCCATTTTCACTCTCCCCTCCTCAGGGTGATGCAATGTCCCTTCATTCCTTCCAATACTTCCCACCTTTTCCAGTTTTCAGTGAGGTATATCAGCAGCTCCCGTTTTACAGTTTCCCTGACAAAGATGTCCCCTCACTCGGTTATCAGAAGCAGCATATGGCACACACTATCCCCATCTGTCTCAGTTTTGACAACATTGGGACGCAGCTGACCAGTCACCACAGACTGTACTCTGTGGCTTGTCACCTGCAACTACAGAAGGTGACTGTCACAATTAGCTAGGCGGCTTCTGATCCCAGCCCAGAAAACCTAAGACAGGTTTAGCAGAGGATGAAATACAGTTTGCTTGGTAAGCAGTGATTCTTCCTTTCCTTCCCTGCATCTTAATGCAGGCTGTATTAGGGAAAGTCACCTCACCTGTTAACAGTTTAGCAAATGAAACAGGTGGTATCAAACAGGGCCTTAACTTGCTGTAATTAAATGCACAGGTAGACAGAAACCTATGCCTGTATAAACTGTATTTCATTAACCAATTTCCAGAAGACAAAGTTGAATTCTAATCATTAAGAACCCCATGGGATGTATAAGTAAGATTTAATAAAAGTTTATAACTGTAAACAATGGTGTTCCCTATTAGTGATTATTTTCCAGAAACTGAAATTTCAGGAGAGTGCAACAATGCTCTTTATGTCTTCTTTGGCAGTAAACAGCAAGGATCTGGATGGAGAGTGCAGCGGTCACTTCAGAAGGGCAAGGTATAGAGCTCGAGAATACCTCATCTCTCTTTCCTGTTCCATACAGAATATCAAGTCCCTGAGACAAATTCTTGTGATTCTTGGACGAAGCAACTGTTTGGTGGCTGTCAGGCCGGACGTTCCAGAAGCAAGAAGATTGTCTTTTAAGCCCTAAACAGAATAAACGGAGAAAAAAGTTTAAAGTAAGCAATCTTTTATAAAGGGAAAAACGGTCTTCAGAATGGAAGAGCTCACTAGCCTCTGGCTACTGAGTAAGGTGCTAGAAAGAATACAAGATGCAGCAGGCTCAATCCTGTCCCCCAGCAACCCCATCTCCTGGGGGAGGCCAACTGCTGCCACACCTAGTTCATGACCTCATTCATTCTCCCTCTCTCTCACCTGGACCATAGCCACAGCCTCTTAACTGATTTCTCCACTCCCAGACTCTACTTCACAACATTCTTTGCTGTGGATTTTGAAGGCCAGACTTTCTTCTTTACAGGTCTTAGACAAAAGTTTTGGGACCTTTGGGAGTGATGGATGTGGTCATTTCAATTGTGGTGATGATTTCATAGGTGTATGTAAAAACCTATCAGACTGTATACTTTAAATGTGTGCAGCCTTTTGTATATCAATTATAAAAATAAAAGAAAAAGTCTTACATGGTTCATATCCCACCATTATGTGGTTCAAATATCTTTGATGGCTCGTTGCTATCCAGAGTAGCTACCTTGAGCACCCATTATATTGACACCTATGTGAATCACCTCCCACACACGATTGCTTTTCTTTCATTTAACATTGCAGCAAGTTACACAGGTGCTGTCTCCATTTATCAAATGAGAAAACTGAGCTTAGGTTAAGAAGCCTGTTCAAAGTCATACAGCAAAACTAAACTGGGACTCAATTTCGAATTTGATCTGAAGTGAGCACGCTTAGTTACTGTGCTATATTATCTACCGCATGAGGTACAACATCACATGGCTTCTCTACAGGCTCTCTTCCCACTCCTTTACAAAACATCTTAACACTGGCCAACAGGTAAAGATAAGCAAAAGGCTATTTAAGACCAATCTACTCATTTTTAAAGAGCCCATTTCAAATGGGTCTACTTACCTTACCCCCCAAAAGGAATTCTCACTGTAGCAATTACCTTACATTATACTATAGTAATATGTATAACCTACTACCACTACTACATACCCACTAGATAAGCTTTTAGAAGACAGACTATCAACCAGTGTGGCTCTATATATCATTCAAAAATGAACGAAACCCAGTATACCTATACTAAGACAGTTTTCTAAAAATACACATAGCATTTTTTTTTTTAAGATTCTATTTATTTATTCATGAGAAACACAAGAGAGAGTCAGAGACATAAGCAGAGGGAGAAGCAGGCTCCTCGCAGGGAGCCCAACGTGGGACTTGATCCCCGGGCCCTGGGATCATGCCCTGAGCCAAAGGCAGATGCTCAACCAGCCACCCAGACATCCCTACACATAGTATTAAAAAATATCAGAAGGATTGGAAAGTACAGAATTTTCAGACAAAAGATAATTTTGTAAAAGTGAAATACTTTATTCTCTCCTTTTTAAAAAACACTTTGTTGGGGATCCCTGGGTGGCGCAGTGGTTTAGCGCCTGCCTTTGGCCCAGGGCGTGATCCTGGAGACCCGAGATTGAATCCCACGTCGGGCTCCCGGTGCATGGAGCCTGCTTCTCCCTCTGCCTGTGTCTCTGCCTCTCTCTCTCTCTCTGTGTGACTATCATAAAAATAAATAAAAATTAAAAAGAAAAACAAAAACACTTTGTTTGCAAAAACATGATAGGGTTGGTAGCCCTCTTTTCACCCTCCAAAAGACGCATATAAGGAAAGATATTTACCTAACGTGGGAAGCAAATCTTGTGGTTCCATAACTATATTTATATAACCATCAAATTTTAATTATTCCCTCTACATTTCTGTTTTGTTTTGCTTTGTTTTGCTGAAGGAGAAAGAAATCCTTTCTAAGGTCTCCAATAACACCATGGTCCAAACAAGTCAACTTAATTCCATGCATGTTCACAGAATGACTGAGGGGCATGTTATCTGATGGTCAAATAAAATTTCCCTGAAAGATGCTTTGCAATTTGGAGGGAATATGATATCACAATCACATTTCTATACTCATTAGGTAAGCTTCAAAAGGGTCCATGAAACAAATTTTGGAAAATCCATATTTTTAGAAAGGACAAAAAGAGGGATACCTAGGTGGCTCAGTCAGTTAAGTGGCTGCCTTTGGCTCAGGTCATGATCTCAGGGTACTGAGATGGAACCTTGCATTAGGCTCTCTGCTCAGTGGGGAGTCTGCTTCAGCCTCTCCCTGCTTGTGCGCTCTCTGTCAAATAAAAAAAATCTTAAACAAACAAACAAAAAAGGACAAAAACAAAACATTACTCTCTGGCTGCACAGTTGCCTGGAGCCCACCTATGGTATAGAGCCAGTCTCTTACCACTTTTGCAAGGTTCTTAATAATGAATGCAGTTTGTACAAATACAAGTGTCAGCCTTTGTAAGTTCGACTAAGCATGGGAGATAAGCACTAGCACATTCCTCTTCCCTGTTAATGTTACCACATAGATGTAATCTTAACTACTGTAAATTATCACCAGCACAGTTTTTTCATGAGATTTTTGCAGAATGGACTGGCCAATTCAGCTTTGTGAAAACTGGATAAAAAATATACATTGGGAAGAGTGTTAATAAAACACATTATGGGCTGTGAGTAGCAATTTTTTTGTATATAGGAGTTATCTATGTAAAACTATAGTACATTTACTTTATTTTTAAACTATAGTACATTTATTTTTTTTAAAGGTTTTTATTTATTTATTCATAGAGACACAGAGAGGCAGAGACACAGGCAGAGGGAGAAGCAGGCACCATGCAGAGAGCCCGATGTGGGACTTGATCCAGGGTCTCCAGGATCACGCCCTGGGCTGCAGGTGGCGCTAAACCGCTGCGCCACCAGGGCTGCCCAAACTATAATACATTTAAATAGAGGCACATTTCTTAGCCAAAAAATAGATACAGTACACTAAAGCTGAATTGATAATTGTTTACAAATGTTTTGTACCAAGAGTTTGCCTAAAATCAGTCATTTGGTGTTTTATATGACTTTTGAAATTAAATGGCTAGCTGGATACAGTATGCTTTGGCAATTCCACTTCTATGCAAATACCCAGAACTGTATCATATGTTCACTGAAAAGACATGTATGAGAATGTTTAGCAAGATTATTCATAGTAGTCCAAAACGAGAAACAATCCAAATGCCCATTTAGAATAGATAAGTTGTGGAGTATTCATACAAGTGGAATACTATGCAGCAGTAACAAATTGATAACATGGATGAATATCACAAAAATGCTAAATGAAAGGATCCAAATGTAAAAACACATACAGTTTGATTCCATTTCTATAAAGTTCAGAGCTACAGAAGTCAGGACAAGGGTTCCCCTTGCGGGAGGAGTAGTGACCAGAAGTAGAGAAGAGTGTTATCTGGGGTTCTGGTGACGTTCTCTGTCTTGACTGGAGTATTGTCTACATGAGTGTGCTTGTGCTATGAAAATTCAGTGAGCTTTGATTTGTGTGCTTTTCTGCATCAGTGTTACATTTTAATTAAAAACAAAAAAAAACAAAAAAAAACAAGGTACTTCCAAAAACCCACAAAAACCTTTGTCTAGGTAGGAAATAAAAAAGGGAGCAAAGAGGGAAAAAGAGAAAAGGAAATAAGGCAAAAATGTTAAACCGAAAAAAAAATTAAAGAAACCGAATCATCTGGGTAAAAGAACAAAGGGGTCACAGTTCATGTTTGTCATGTGACAAGCCAAAAGGATTCAGGAGAAAGAGCCATATTACAGCTGCCAGCACGGGGTTGAAAAGAAGGTCATTCCAACAGGATGTAGCAGAGGGCCTGAGGCAATGTTATAAATGAAACAAACCCCAAGGGATATTCAGTAACCCAACAGAAATGTCTTTCATAATTCACAACTTTACAAAGGTGATAGCATCCTCTTCTCCCAAATAGCGACACACTTAAGAAAGTCAATCTTTCTTGAACATGGATACAAATATATAGCATTTTTATCCCTATGCTTATGGTTTGGGGATGCCTACTGTCTGACTTGTCAGTTTCACAATGACCTGGCCAGAATCAGCTACTGCTCAATTATCCATGGTCAAGAGTCGATGGATCATGCACATATAACTTAAAGCCATAAAAACTCAAACCTGCCTTTTCACCATCCGCTTTAATTTTCTCCCACCTCACCAAGTCCCTTTCCCAAAGTTGTTCAGGATTGATTTCTGGTTACATTACATTATCAATGCCAAAGAACACTAATGTGGTTAAGAGACCAGAATTTGTAAGGGGGGGGGGAGGGGGAAGACCCTGTGACAACATACTATTTCATTCTGAAATAGGGTTATTTCCCCCAATCATCTTTCTACATGAAGATATTCCTTAACTTGGATTCTTCACCTGGATGAAAAGAGGTAAAATGGAAGAGAAAGGTCAAAGAAGATGAAAGAAACAATTCAGTTACCAAGTGCAAAACAGATGTTCTTGAAATCACAATTAGACCTAAATGCTCACATACTCTACTACTGCTAGGTCAATTAAGTTAGCCTTCACTACTCTGTTCAGTTATATTACTGAACAAAGTTTCTTACTTTTATTTTGAGGAACTCTTCTCTAATAAGAAAAAAATGAATGCTGTAAGTTACCAATTTCAGAGAAATAACTCCATTTTAAGAATAACACTAATTAAAAATAACCAGTTATCCGAATTTTTATTCCCTTAAGTCAATGGAATGGTTGCTGTGAAATAAAACCTTTAAAAAGTTTATCTAAGGGCAGCCTGGGTGGCTCAGCGGTTTAGCACCGCCTTCAGCCCAGGGCCTGATCCTAGAGTCCCGGGATCAAGTCCCGCGTCGGGCTCCCTGCATGGAGCCTGCTTCTCCCTCTGCCTGAGTCTCTGCCTCTCTCTCTCTCTCTGTGTCTCTCATGAATAAATAAATAAAAATCTTTAAAAAAAAATAAAAAGTTTATCTACGTTTTTTCCCACATTTCCTTAAATTCTATTATTGCCATAGTAACTGAAAAGCAAAAATAACATCCTTATGAGCCCGGGGGCTTCATGAATCCTGCTGAAGTTTGCAGTAACTTTGTATGGGCTTCTTCTAAAAGCTGCCATCCACTGCAACACAGCTTCATGCTGGTTCGCACATTGATACAGTTTAAAAGTTACCTGGGTTACTGGGCATCTATTATGGGCAAGGAACTGTGTTAGGCAGCATATGATACGAAGATTGAACAGCAGTGAGTACTGGCTGTCTCCTCCATAAGCAACCTCAGACAAATTACTTAAGTTCTCTGTGACTCAGTTTCCTAATCTGGAAAATAGGGAAATAGGGACACTAATAGTAATTATCTCATAGGGTTGTCTTGAGATTTAAATGAGGACAATGCCTGGCATATAGTATACATTCTTAAATGCCAGCACTTCTTATAATAAAGTAATTCATTAGTCATTTGGAAGGTTTGAAGGTTTATAAACAGGAAACAGTATGATTCTAGTTCCAGATCTTTCCTAACATTCCCTAGTTAAAACTAATTATAATAAACTTCCTGCCCATATTTAATTCCTAGCTAACTTAAATAATTTCTCCTACCACATTTACTTTGTTCCTTCCAGTGAAATCTTTGAGTTTTAGTGGAGCTCTGAATGCCTAATGAAAAAAAAAAGACTAATGGGCATTTCAGACATGTGGTAGGTGGACAAAAAAATATATATCCCAGGAAGTTTTTCATAGGCTCCTCCAATCAAATACTGAAGGAGCTTGATGCTTTACAGACCCAACCAGGCTTATCAATACTGTTTCTAGAAGCTAATGTCAACTTCTTCCATTCTATTCCCTGGATCAGAAAACTAACAAAACACAAAGATGTCCCTGAATCCTAATAATTAACTAGAAACAAAAATTGGACATTTTAATAGAGGCAAAGATTCGTCACATTTCTCAGGCCCTGCACCTGATTTTATCTTAACCCCATGTATCATGGCAGCTCTTAATGTGATCACTCAAGTCTTACACTTCAGGGAAGAAACAAGGAATAGACATGGGAACAGGGGGTACAATGAAGACTGGTTCCAGAAAAAAAAAAAATCAAGTATCTTTGAAGTCCTGAAAGCAAGGATAAATAAAGGTATCCTGGCAGCATGGCCTTATGTAACAAGAGCAATAAAAATCTATATTAGAAAGACGTGAGCTTCCAGGCCTTTAGGGCAGCACAGAGCAAAAAATACTGAGCTTCAGGACTGAGTGCCCTCTGCTGGTCAACGAGAAGAACTTTTGAAGCAACAGAGCTCCCGCTTTTATCACCTTCATTTTATCCCTTTTAGGTCATTTCTGAATATTGACAACCCTACATGTTATATTCCGCCCTAGAATTTTGTTACTTCTACATATCTATTATTCAAAAGTATTTTGTAGAAATAGTATGTTTAAACAGACTGATATGACATGTAATCATGGGCATTTAGTTCTAATTCTAGTTGTGTAATTAGGAGAGATACAAAGAGAAGCCCGGTTCTTATGTGCTAATGACAATCCCCCTTCTTTATCTCCAAAGGAATGCTTTCTTAAAATTCAGACCCCATTGTTTAATTTCCTAATGAAGTCCCCAACTGAATGTATCCTAAATTCCTCATGTTTCAAACCATTATTCTTTTCTCCTCTTTTTTCTTATTTAAAGGAATGGTAATACCATTTACCACCAATGCCCAAGCCAGAAAATTGGGTGTCATCCTCAACTCTTTCTTCCTCTACATTCCATCTGTAACTTATCAGTTCTACCTCCTAACAGTTTCCAAATCATTTGCTGCCTTTTTTTTTTTTTTTTTTTTTTTTTAGATTTTATTTATTCATGAGAGAGAGAGAGAAGCAGAGATACAGGCAGAGGGAGAAGCAGGCTCCATGAAGGGAGCCCGATGTGGGACTCGATCCCGGGTCTCCAGGATCAGGCCCTGGGCTGAAGGCGGCGCTAAACCACTGAGCCACCTGGGCTGCCCCCATCTGTTTCTTTCTGTATTTTCACTGCCATTATCTCTTGCCTACATTACTTCAACAACCTTCTTAAGCAACTTCCCTAGTTCCAGTATTAATACTGCTCACACTGGAATGGGAATGATCTTTTTGAAATTATAAAGAACCAGATAACACTTGTTTTCCTGCACAAAATGCTCTAGTAGCTAAAAATCTATAGGACCCAGTCCAAGTATCCGAGCATGACATACAGTCAACCATGAGCATACCAAAAGCTCTACCCAGTCTCATCTTCATTTCCTTCTTTCTGTCCCAAACTACTAAGCATGCCATAGAGTATATTTTTCTTCTTTGCTCCAAGACAGGTAATTCTCTCCTTCTGAACTCATTTCCAATCTCTCTGTCCTATCCTTATATCACATCACCTTACTAAGTAACATCACCTTACTAAGTTCTTTAAAATTCAGTTCAGATACCTGTTTCCCCAGCACTAGAAACTCAAACTTAGCCCAGGTCTGGACCAGGTGCCAGTACTGTGTACTTCAGTAGTACTCTGAATTTCATTCTTCTGTCACATGCATTCAGCATAATGCAAGTACCACTTTAACTTTCTCACTTGCTAGAGGGGAAGGACTTTGGAGCTGTGAGTATTTTATACAGCGTTTGTCACTTACCTGGTATCCATTCAGTGTCACAGATGATCATGTGTCTATGTCACCCGATAACATCGCTTACGTGAATTAACAATGAAAATGAGCCATAGTATGGCTTTATAATCAAGACTCTGCTGTTATTCTTCGCTTTAAGCCAAATAAATCTGGGAGAAAATGTAAAGTCCTTTGATGGCCTGTTCTTAAGTATTACCTAGCCTCCTAATAACATATCTCACACACTCATCCCCACCAAGCTGCCACCAGATGAATTTGCTCAAAAGGCTATTTTTTGTCACTCCTTGCAAATAGAAAATGCTTCAGCTCACCAAATAATACAACAGACAAGAACAATACGTTACCAAATAATCAACTCTGAAATGTAATAACTTTCCTTTTAACACTGCAGTTATTTTCTTGAATCTTTAATTAAGACACTTACAAAGTCTCTGAAAATTCAAACTCAAATCTATTATTTTATGAAAACTTCAAAGGACTGTCCGTTAACTTTTTTTTTCTTTCACAATCAGCTTTGATTTTATCCTTGGAGGACTTTATGTTAAGAAAAGCTACAACAGTATCAGTAAAGGTTGTTGTGCCTCACAACAACTAAAGGTAAATTTACCACTATATTTAAGTATTAACAGTAGCTTTACTTAAAACTACGGTAATTCTAGAGTTGGTAAGTTGCATAGGACTAGTGGACAATGACATTACAAAGAAATATGAATTTATAGGAAAAATAAAATATTACAAATGGTAGAAATAAAATAACTATTTTTATTTTCATAAACTCTTTAAAAGATCATGACCAATAACGACAATATGCTAGAGTTTAAAACATATGTAAAAAAAATAAAAAATAAAACATATGTAGAAGTAGAAAAGGTGATAACAATGGTACAAAGGACGGGAGGGAATTGTGTAATGGAATTACACAGTTAAAAGATTTCACATCTTATGTGAAGTGGTATTAATTCAAAGTTAGGTGCAGTCAGTTAAGGATATCTACTATGCCTTTTAATGGATACATACAGTAACCATTAAAAAAATAAATAAAAGAGGAGGATAGTTAAAAGCTAACAGAGGATATAGAACATCACACTAAATACTACTATGCCTTTTAATGGATACATACAGTAACCATTAAAAAAATAAATAAAAGAGGAGGATAGTTAAAAGCTAACAGAGGATATAGAACATCACACTAAATACTACATAATTAATTCCAAAGATGACTGGAAAGGAGAAACAAAATGACAAAGGGGACAAACAAAATAAATGACAAGATGATAGACCCAAATTCAATCACAGTGAAATTACATTAAATGTAAATGGACTAAACACTCCAAATACATTTTCAGACTGGACACAAAATGAACTCAATTAAATGCTATTCATAGAAACCAATTTTAAATAAAGACACAGATGGGCTGGAAGTAAAAGGACAGAAAAAGATAAAAGATAAATGCAAATATGAAGGATAATAGTATTTGGTGTGGCTATAATAATATTAAACAATGTAAGACCTTAAGGCAAGGAATATTACCAGAAAGGAAAAAAAATTTCACAATGACACAAGAGGTAAATTCATCAGAAAGACAGAATGTGTTTATACCTAATAATAGGACCATTAAATAAAAGAAACAACGACTGACAAATAGAAACAGACAAATGTACAACCATAGTTTTTTAAAAAAAGAAAACAAACAAACGTCTCTTGGTAACCAAAGAAACAAGCAGCCAAAAAAAAAAAAAAAAGAAAAAAAAAAAAGAAATCGTTAGGATATAGAAGATTTATAGATATTTCATTCAACTTACTAAAGAACACTTATCATTTGCAAGCACACAGAGAATATTTCCTAAGATATATAATATATTAGGACAAGTCTCAATAAATTTCAAAGGATTGAAATCACAGAATGTATTCTTAACCATAATGAAAACACCAAATATTTGAAATTAAACAACACACTTCTAAACAGTCTGTATTTCAAAGAAGATACCAAAAAAGGAAATTAGGAAATATTTTTTAACTTAACAATAATAAAAACACAACATATCTAACATATCAGAACTTTTCTTCTTTAGCTTCACTCCCACAAACTACCAGAAATTTATAACACTAAATGTTTATATTAGAATAAAAATGTATACCCAACCTTCATCATTAAAAGACATTAAAAGACAACGATCAGATACAATGAATAATTTTGTCAATGTCTCAACAACCTAGATGAATGCAAAACCTCTTTGAGAAACACAACTTTCAAATACTAACACACACACAAAATGAAAAATCTAGTTTGAGTTTCCTGCACAATGAGAACTCCTGGCTCAGATGGCTTCCTTGGTAAATTCTATCAAACATTTAAGGAGGAAATAAGACCTATCCTAGACAAAGATAAAAAAAAAAAAAAAAAAAGGGAAGAAAGAACACTGGCATAACTCAAACAAAAACTAAGAAGGACACTATAACAAAATAAAATTATAGACCAGTATCATTCATGAACACAGATACAAAAATGCTAAACAGGGACACCTGGGTGGCTCAGTGGTTGAGCATCTGCCTTTGGCTCAGGGCGTGATCCTGGGCTCCCAGGATTGAGTCACACATCGGGCTCCCTCCATGGAGCCTGCTTCTCCCTCTGCCTGTGTCTCTGCCTGTGTTTTTGCCTCTCTCTTTCTGTGTCTCTCATGAATAAATAAATAACATATATATTTTTTAAATACTAAACAAAATGAATGAATAGCAAACAGAACCCAGGAATATGTATAATCAATTTTATACTGTGACCAACTGGGATCTATCCCTTAATTAAAAAGCTGGCTAAAATTTAAAAACAAATGCAAGTTACCAAATTAAGAGAATAAAGGAGAAAATGCATATGATAATCAGATAAATTCACGTAAGCTTTGGCAAAATTCCATACCCACCATTATAAATGTTCTTAGTCAATGAGGAAGAGAAGAATTTCCTCTATGAAAAACCTACACCCAAAGTCATACTTAAAGGTTAAATACTGAGTACGTTTTCCCTACACTCAAAAACAAGGCAAGGATGTCCACTCTTACCATTTCTATTCAAGACAGTACTGGGGATGTTAGCAAGAAAAAATAAATGAAAGAAAGAAGGACTCTATTTTGATTTGTAAACATAATTGTTCAGTGACTCTTTAGGAATTTACACCCAAAACTACCAGAACAACTAAATAAATTTAGCAGGTTAGAGGATACAAGACTTGCTATATGAGCAACAAACTGAAAAGCATAATTTAAAAAATACCATTTCAATAGCATCAAGAAAATAGTATCTATATGTAAATATAATAAAAGACATGAAAGACTTCTAAAGAGAAAGCTAAAACACTGCAGAGAGAAGTTAAAGATGATAGATATACAAAGCTCATATTGCCTCAATACTGTCAAGATGTCAGTTCTTTGCAAATTGATCTACAGATTCAATGCCATCCTAATACATATTTACATTTTTCTAATAATGACAAGATGATTCTGAAATTCATATGAAAATGCAAAGGACCCAGAATTGTCAAAAACACTATTGAAAAGGGACATAGTTGGAGGATTTCGACTATCAGATTTCAAAATTATTAGTAAGCACAGTAAGCAAGAGACTGTAGTATTGGCATAAGTATGGAAAAACAGATCAACAGAATAAAGTATGAATATGCACTTCTGCATATACAGTTAATTGATTTTAAATATTAAGTCATGATAAATGGAGTAAGTCTTTTCAATAAATGGGATGGAGTAACAAGATATTTATATATTAAAAAATTAGGCTCAACCCCTAACTTTCAGATCAGACATAAAAATTAAGATAAAATACTTAAATGTAAAATGTAAAGCTTCTAGCAAAGAAATCTTCAAAATTATGGTTACATATTTTTTTTTAGGATATAGAAAGCAGTAACTATAAGAGAAAATGGTAAGTTATACTTCAAAGTTAAAACGTTCTGTCCTTCCAGAATATACTATCATGAAAATAAAAGTACACTGCTAAAGGGAGTGTGAAATGGCACAACCATTTGAAAAACAGTTTAAAATTCGTTATAAAATTAATCATATATCTATGATTTTTTTATATTTATTATTTTTATTAATCAGTGGTAATGGATTCAGAATCATCTCCTACTGATTTTTAAACATTTGTCTTGTTATGAAAATGCCGTTAGCTTTTGAATTAATCACTTGCAAAGGTAGCTACAGCTGGATAAATTTCTCTTAACTCTTCCCCTCCAGATAGCATAAAAGAATACACCCAGCATCAAATAACACAAGTACGTACCACAAATGTGCCTTCTGCCTGAACTGTTTTTTATAATTTGTTCATAAATAAGTTTCCAAAATTGTGAATAGAGTTGCAAAGGCCTGTGATTGTAGCTTTCAATTGTATAGTTTACCATCAAGTTCCTAAGTGACCACCATATAACATAGCATATGATAAGAGTTTTCTGAGGATGGTTTCTAACAGTAAGTGACCTCTTCAACCATGCCACATCCATTTGTTCTGAGTACTGCCTTAGGAGAAATTACATCCTGTCCTTACTCTCCTGCTGATATCTTAGAGACCAAGAAGACAATGCTAAGGGATAAGGGGTTTTCCATTTCTCTTTGCCTTTCTTTCATTCAGAGACTATGACCGGCTGTATCTCAATAGGCTGAAATCTATGAACAGCAGATGAGGTGGTAAAAAAAAGTGCTAGGTAATTCCCCAGGGCTGATGGAGCCAGAATCACTTTGTGCTGAGCTTCCACTGTTCTCAAACTGGGAGATTTTCTTTCTGATCATCTTTCTCTCCTTGGGTCTGCAATTCTGAAACCAGATTTTCACCTTTCAGAAAGGCCCAGGTTGACTGCCAGTTCTGATTTTCTCCGAATGGTGAAAATGCAGTGGAATTCCTTCTCTAGCTCCAATCTTTGATCATCGGTGTAAACCACACAATACTTTCCTTTTGTCCTGGTTTTCCTGGTCACCTGCACGGTCTTTCGCATCCATGCATAGGGCTGTGGCGGCTTCTGTTGGGAGAACTGGCATCTGCAGCTTCGGCGTCTATGGGGAACAGCAACCCGCTGGCTGGGGCTGGCAGGCTTCCACTGGTGCTTCCCCCGCCCACAGGGCCCAAGTTGCTGTATTCCTGAGAGCCAAAAGCGGAAGGGTTCGAGATCATGTCGTTCATGGGCACTGTGCCCACTGTACCGGATGGCCCAGGGTACACATTCCAGTCTTCTCGAGAGGGGCTATAGGGTGAACCCCAGACCCCCAGCGATGGCCCATGAGGATCCACGCTGGGCATATGGGGATATCCCATGTAGTGTGCATAGGCAGGCACCGCTGTGAAGTTGGAGGCTGGCAGGGGACTCCCATTGCTACCAGTCTATCTTATGATTTAACAGTATTTATCCAAGAGAAATGAAAACATATGTCCACAAAATGACTTTAACAGGGATGTTCATAGCAGCTTTATTTATACTTGTCAAAAATTAGAAAGAGCCCAAGTGTCCAATAAATGAACAAATTATGGAGCGTTTATTACAATGGAATACTACTCAGCACTAAAAAGGAATGTACTGACATGCGCAATGTGAAAAATCTCAAAAACATATATGCAGAGTGAAAATTTAAAAACAAAAAAAGTATATTACCACATGATTCCCAATTACACAAAGTTCTAAAACAGGCATGACTAAGCTATGGTAATGGAAATTAGATCACAGTAACTGTGGAGTAAAGGTTGGAAGGAGGTGGTCATGACTAAAAAAGGCATGACAGAACTTTCTAGGATCACAGAAATGTTTTGTATTTTGATTTGGGATGGTGGTTATAATTAAAACCAGTATTTTTTTTTTTTTTTAAGATTTTATTTATTTGAGAGAGCACAAGCGAGCATAAGCAGGGGGGTGGGGCAAAGGGAAAGCAGAGAGGCCAACTCAGGGCTCAATTTCAGCATCCTGGAATCATGACCCGAGCCAAAAGCAGATTCTCAATCGACTTAGCCACCCAGGCACCCCAAAACCAGCATATCTTATTGTAAATAAATTACACCTTGATCTCAAAAACAAGTGTAAAGTTCATCTGAAGTTTTAAAAGTTATTCCCTCCTCAAGACTTCCCCCAAAGGAACATGGTTACTTCTCTCTCAGTTAAGTGGCCGACTCTTGATTTCGGCTCAGGTCATGATCTCGGGGTTGTGAGATCAAGCCCTGCAATGGGCTCTGCACTGGACATGAAGCCTGCTTGAGATTCTCATTCTCTTTCTTACTTTCCCCCATAGAAGTACTATTCAAATTGATCTATAAATCCAATGTAATCTGTATCAGAATTCCAGTTACCTTTTTTGCAGATATTGACAAAATGATCCTAAGATACAAATGTAAACTTAAATGACCCAGAATAGCCAAAACATCTTGAAAACAAGAAAGTCAGGTTGGAAAAAAATCACTTTCTGACTTCAAAACTTCCTGCAAAGCTATAGTAGTCAAGACACTGTGGTTTGTATAAGGATAGAAAAGAAAAAAAAAAAAAAAAAGGATAGAAAAGATATATACATCAATAGACTAGAAAGTCCAGATATAAACCCATACATTTATGATTAATTTATTTTCAACAAGGGTGTTAAGACCATTCAATGGGAAAGGATGGTCTTTACAAAATATTGTGCCAGGACAACTGGATATCTACACCAAAAGAATGAATTTGAACCCATCTCACATGACACATACAAAAATGAACTCTTGAAAGGATCAAAGATGTAAATGTATGAGCTAAAACTGTAACATTCTTAGATACAAATCCTGTAACACTGAATTAGGCAATGATTTCTTGGATAGGACACCTAAAGCAAAAGCAAGGAAAGAAAAAGATAGATTGACTGGACTTCATTTCTACAAAGTAAACATACAAATGACCAACAGGGAAATGAAGAGATATCCAACATTATTAGTCATCAGAGAATTACAAAACAAAATCATAATGAGATCTACTTCACACCCACTGGAATGACTATAAAAAAAACAACAACAAAATAAAACCAAAAAACAGGTAGTAACAACTGCTGACCATTATGTGGATAAATGGGAACCCTTATGCATTGCAAGTAGGAATGTAAAATGGTACAAGTGCTATGTTAGGCAGTTTGACAGTTTCTCAAAAGGTCAACATAGGGCACCTGGGTGGCTCAGTTGGTTAAGCCTGCCTTTGGCTCAGGTTATAATCCCAGGGTCCTGGGATTAAGCTCCGCATGGGGCTCTGTGCTCAGTAGTGAGTCTGCTTCTCCCCCTCTCTCTGTCCCTCTTCCCTGCCCCCCTCAGGCTCTCACTTTCTCTCTCTCAAATAAAATCTTAAAAAAAAAAAAAAAAAAATCAAACAGTTATCACATGACCCAGCAATTCCACTCCTAGGAATACATACAAAAGAAATAAAATTTGAGTATGAATGTTCAAACAGCATTGTTTATAATAGCCAAGTACAGAAACAATCAGCTGATAAATGGATAAACAAAATATGGTGTATCCATACAACTTATGGATAATGGAGTATTATTCAGCCATAAGCAGGAATGAAGTACTGATACATGCTACAACATGGATGGATCTTGAAAACATCATGTGAAGTCAAAGAGGCTAGACATAAAAGGCCACATACTATATAATTCCATTTACTGAACGTCCAGAATAGGCAAATTCTTACAACCAGAAAGCAGATTGGTGGTTGCAAAGGGCTGGGAGGGAGTGACTGCTAATGGTTATGGAGTTTCTTTTTGGAATGATGAAAATGTTTTGGGGTTAAATGGAGACAGCTGCATAGTCATGGGAATATACTAAAAACTACCGAACTGTATACTTTAAAATTTTATGGTATATGAATTATATCTGAAAGATTGGCACAATCTGGTAAGCCAAACAAACAAGTTCAAATAAACATTCTGAAAGCAACTTATACTTACTGTTTTTCAATACTCTATGGAATTCTTGGGAAAAATACATAAACAGGAATTCAACAATATACTCTAAATGTTATCAGAAAGTACTGTTATAATACCTAAGGCAGATGTATTGCTTTTCAAGAAAACCTGGGTTTTCACTGGTAACATTTATTGACAATTTGAGCATCTACTTTGGGAGAATTTCACAGAGAAATTAACTGTCATTTAAACTATGGAAAGATGCTTAGCAAAGGAATTACCAACCACTTTTCCCATAAACATTAGTTTGTTGTTAATTAGCAATCATCTATCACTTTGGAAAACCCTCTAAGGCCTGATATTTATTATAGGCAGCCCTACAATACACAGGCAATTCTTGCTTTGCACAGTCACTAAAGTTGGAACCAAATAGCTTCATACAAGGCTGAAACAGAAAGCTACTAGCACAGTAGGGAATAAGCATAACAGTATAACTGGTGATGTGAGACTACTACAAGAAATCTAAGGAGGGTAATACTAGTGTAAATTACAGAAGCAGTATGCATATAGGCACACTTTTAAAAACTGTTTCTTAGGAGCCTGACAATTTACAGGAATCATCTTACAGTTTGATAGGTTAAAAAAATAATCTCTCTTAGCATAAGCCAATTATTATGCTAACTATAATTAAAGTGCTTGGAAGGGAAAGAAAATACTTAGAAAGCCCCAAATATTACATTTAAAACATTATTTGCCCTGGGAGGAATGGTGACCAAAATACTTAATGATGCAGAGGAATTTAACAATATCTGAGGAAAAGACATGGGAATCTTAATCACTGAAACTCTTCACAGATAACTTGTAATTTTATATACATTATTCTAATTTCCAGTTTAACCACAAGTATCCATGGCTAACTGCTAAAAAAAAAGGCCCACCCTGCTAATAAGGTTCATCATTGGTATCCCGTATCACAAACTCCAAGTTCTTTCCTAATCACGCTCAGTTGTAAGGCAGACTAGGTCATAGTAGTGTGTATGTAGCCAGCATAGCTGCCATAAAGAAAACTGTAACTTTTTTAGATTATAAATTCCAAGCAAGCTGAGACCTAGTTCTATTCTCATCACTGTACCTAGAGCACAGTTGGGTGACTAAATAAATGAATAAGTGAATACAAATGCCATCTCTTCTGAATAGAGAATAGAAAGAAGATTAACCAAAGACTAATACATAACAAATGGCATTGAGGTTTTAAAATAACAGGGGCTCCTGGGTGTCTCAGGTGGTTAAGCATCTGCCTCCTGCTCAGGTTGTGATCCTGGAGTATCGGGATCAAGTTCCATGCTGGGTTCCCTGTGCAGCCTGTAGTCGGCTTCTCTCTCTCCCTGTGCCCCTCCCTTGCTCCTCTCTCTCTCTCAAACAAATAAAATCTTTAAAAAAAAAAAAAAAGGTTTTAAAATAACAATATCCAGTACTGATTGAGATACTAATAAACATACACTTTCATATATTGCTGGTTGGAAATATAAACTAGTTCAATTTTGGTGGACAGCAATTGGCAGTAAATACTTAAAAGGAACTTTAATAAACACTCATTTGACCTTGCAGCTCTATTTCTGGAAGAAAAAAAAACAAAACCCATGGTCAAAGATTTAATTATAAATAGGCTCATACAGTATTATATTAGAAATTAAAACATCTCCAATGAGAAATGGATAAATTATAGTATGCCAATGAAATTTGTAGAAAAACATTTAATGATATGGTTAAGAGGTATATATGATATCATTAAGTAAAAAAGTAAGCTACCAATATTTCTATACTGTGAATTTTGTAAAAATGTGATAGGATGTGGATAGCTTAATTTCCCTCTCTATATTTTCTATCTTGATGAAAACAAAAATTTTAAATATGAAAATTTACTTTATAGAGGCACTTTTTAATGAAATCACCAATCTGAGGAATCAAAAGGTTTAAGTGACAGGGACAATAAAGGGACCCTAGAGGCACTGACAGAAAAGAACCCACTGAATATAAAATAGAGAAAGCAGACAGAATAGATTCCAGGCACTAGGTAAAAGAGGTAGGCTTTGGAGCTTATGAGTAGAGAAAGGTTTGTGGAAGGGGGACAGTCTCCATTTCAGGTCAAATGAGGTAGATGTTCCCTTTAAAATCCAAATATCCAAATGTGCCCCTTTCTTTGTGATGAGAGAAGTCAACTAGATATAGCAGAGGTTTTTGTTTTTGTTACCTTGGAGGAGGTACCCCAACATAATCCAAACCATTGGACTCCTAGAAAGTTCACCGAGGTAAGAGGCACCTGAATTTTTGTGGGAATTTTCCTCATCCTCTGGCATATATGCACCTTACCAAAATGTCAATAGGAATTGTTACATCCAGCTCACCAGAGCAAATTGGCATGGTATCAATATGATGGATCAGCATAATGTCCTGTGGGAGAGGTTTTCCAGGTCCTTGCAGACTAGCTTATGACAGAAAGCTCCAGAGAGTTCTGAGATAAGTTAATGGAGATATATTACTGACCCCACCAGTTGAAAGCAAACAAATTCTGATGGGTTTTACTAATAAATATATAGGAAAAAAAGCATATGCCAGATAAATATTTGCATACCAACTGCTAGGGGTTGCATGGACTCGTTTCAGCAACAAAACCCTGCCTGGCACAAATGCAGTTGAAGCCACCACCTGATTAAGTTTATAATAACTCACCATCATTCTTCAAGACCCATTTGTCTTCTTCAATGCCAAATAGATGAGTTGAATAGGGATGTGATCGGAATTAACACTTCTGCATCTTTCAAATTCTTAATGGTAGTTCTGTAATCCCTCTAGGTAATAGTGTACTATCTTGGTAGGTAGATAAAACTCTAGTAGCTTTCAAATGACTTTCCCTCACTTCCATAAGTCAGTAAACTAAAGTGGGATCTCTGTTGAATTCTAATTATGCATTCCAAGAATATGGAAACAACCACATTGGGCTCATTGTTAGGTGGCCCTAAGCCAAAACTCCACTGACTGATAGAAAACAGTGGTGTTTGGGTATTCTAGAATTCATAACATACTGACCCAATATTCAGCAATCCCTCCAAAGCCTAATTATTTCTCATTCTCCAATGTCCATTACTTTAATAAATAGTCACAGGTCTTTGGGGGAAGCCTAGAAGACGATCAACAGCATAAATTTTGGCTGTACGCCAGGACCTGGCTTTCCCTTCATTTAAAGGTTCTTGGATCTGTGTGGCTTAAGTCTAGGGATGGGCTGAGGAGCTATAAACTCTTTATTAAGATCATCCAAGTCATACTTTTGTTCCCCAGGGTTTAGAGCTCTTCTGCTTATGGAAATCAATGAATAATTCACAAGGTTTCCCATCTATTTAGTTGTATGGAAACTATGACCAACTATCCCATGTCAAAAATCTCTGCAACTCAGACTTCTCTGATTACTGCTTTGGTTTCACTGACCATTACAATAACCACACCTTCTTCCTTTGTTTCCTGCAATTAAGTGCCAGTACTTGTCTCTCTCACCTGGGATTCCATTACTTCTGATGAATTCAAGGATCCTAATTTGATGGCAAATTGTCCTTTCATTAATGGCTTAAAAAAAAAAAAACAACAGGGATCCCTGGGTGGTGCAGCGGCTTGGCGCCTGCCTTTGGCCCAGGGCGCGATCCTGGAGACCCGGGATCGAATCCCACGTCGGGCTCCCGGTGCATGGAGCCTGCTTCTCCCTCTGCCTATGTCTCTGCCTCTCTCTCTCTCTGTGACTATCATAAATAAATAAAAATTAAAAAAAAAAAAACAAAAAAAAAAAACAGCCAACATAGATCTTGAAGGCTGTTGCGGCTCTCCTCATGAATGTATTTCTCAGAGTCCTGAGAAAAGGAGTATTCCCTAGACCAACCCAGGGGACGTGTGTGGTTGTTTTTGTTGTTGTTGTTGTTTTAAAGATTTTATTTATTCATGAGAGACACAGAGAGAGGCAGAGACACCGGCAGAGGGAGAAGCAGGCTCCATGCAGGGAGACTGATGTGGGACTCGATCCCAGGATTCCATGATCACACCCTGAGCCAAAGGCAGATGCTCAACCGCTGAGCTACCCAGGGATCCCGTTGTTGTTTTTATTTATTTATTTTTTAAGATTTATTTATTTATTTATGATAGACATAGAGAGAGAGAGAGAGAAAGAGGCAGAGACACAGGAGGAGGGAGAAGCAGGCTCCATGCCAGGAGCCCAATGCGGGACTCGATCCCGGGACTCCAGGATCACGCCCTGGGCCAAAGGCAGGCGCCAAACCGCTGAGCCACCCAGGGATCCCCTGTTTTTAAATGAAAAATCCATTCAGGGTGCCTGGGAGGCTCAGTACGTTAAGCATCTGCTTTCAACTCAGGTCATGATCCTGGGGTCTTAGGATGGAGCCCCAGGTTGGGCTCCCTGCTCAGCAGGCAGTCTGCTCCCCCCTTTCCCTCTGCTCCTCCCCCCTGCTTGTACTCTCTTTTTCTTTCTCAAATAAATAAACAAAATCTTTAAAAAAAGAAAAACCCACTCCAGCATTTTAATCCTTAAATATTTGGATAAGTTCCTCTACAGTATAAAAATAAAGTTCTAGCATCTATCTTCAACTTTACGTAGTTTAGGCCACTTTTTAGTTTAGTTTTCAATCAATGAAGCAAACTGTTAGAGCCATTCATAGCCCTCTGACCTAGTACCTTCAATCTGGAATATCTGCTTATGAGCCCTTATCAATACCGTCACTGATCCAATTTTATATGCCTTCTGCTCTATTCTTCCCACAGCATTCCCCAGGTAATAACAGGCAAAATTATTCACACTTCCTCATGGGTAACACCTAGTAGGTACATCCCTCATGCTCTGGGGCTGTTGGAAGTGGGGTTACAGAGGTATAAGAGCAATTAGAAATGGTGAGAGTAGGTCCTGAAGGAGATCAGCAGTCTCTGAATAAAAGGCTACAACCTTAGGGGAAGCCATTACAGATTCCTCAGGAGACTGACCGCCCTCAGACAGAGACATGACTGGTAAAGGTGGCTAGGCAGACCTAGGGAGTCCAAGGTACCCAGCTTCACGGGAATCTACCCATTATTTCCCACCCCAACTTTTAGTTTTCCATTCTTTCCCTATGTAACCTTAACACAAGAGACCAAAAACTAGAAATTCATTTTGTACTGTAACTCAGCCACCTGCAGGATTAGACTTTGGGTTTAGTTTTCAGAAATCTCTGCCCTTGGCTACAAGAGATAAGGGTTTCTTTTAGAGCAATCACAGAGGCTTTACTCCCTTATGTGGACTCTGAGCTCAGAATCTAAAGCCTTTCTTTCCCTAAATTCCCCAGTGTACTTTGAAGGGAACTATTATTCTTATTTTCATGTTAAAATGTTCTGTGGCAGTAAATACTTGGTCTCTGAAAGCCTTACCTTCTATGGGCACTTGATTATTACAGTCTACAGCTGATAAAATAACTATTTTGCTACAGTATGCCATGGATCACTAGTGTCTCCTTTGACACTTAAAATAGGGCCATTAAATACTTTTGGACCTAATTAGACTCAAGAACCCATTCTGGAAAACGTAGAACTAATTTAGGAACCCATCATTACATTACTGTTCCTTTACAACTACTTATGATACAGATGTATCAATCAGCATTTGAACAGAGAACACAAGAATGATACAGAATATGGGTTTTATAACAGAGATTTGGCCCTAAGTAATTATGAACCTGGTCAGTTTATGTTCAGCTGTTGACTCTGGTGGTAGGCCTGGCCCAAGGTTTGGAGAAGCCAAGAGAGAGGATATGGGGGAAGCTGAGGAGCCCTGTGGCTCTCCCATGCCAATAACATTTGTGAACTGCAAGAGTTTCCAGTGTCCACACCAACCTTCTGAAAATAAGTATGGCTGCAGTTTCACTTCCACCTTGCAAAATCAAAATAAATGCCTCACTGCTCACAGTAACCAGGAGCAATGCAAGAAAAGGAATTCTGGGACATGCACCTCCAGCTTAGTAAATTTGACATAATACAAATCCATCATACCATCTATGTCTTTTTTTCTTTTTTTAAATACTTGTTTGGATTGATCCTAAGTTTTAACTTCTAACCCTTCTATCATTTATTTCTGCTTTCATACTTTCAATTTCCAAGAGGTTTTTCATTTTTTCCAGTCCTTGTTAAAAACAGCTTTCTATTCTTGTTTCATGGTTGCAACACATTCTGCTGCTTTTTAAATTTTTTTCCAGTTTCCCACTGCTTTGTGCCTTTTCTTCCAGATTCTCCTCTTAATCTTTTATGTAAGAGGTTTCCTTACATGTGGTTATTCTCACTGATATGTTCATATTTAAAAGTTAATATTAATATTTAAAGCCTCTTTTCTTGGTTAGTTACTTTTTTCAGAAAGAATGCCTCTAGTCTGTAGGCAATTTCAACTCATATACTACTAAATACTCTTACTACTGTTTTCTCCTCTCTTCTTTATTCTTGTGTATTTATGTTTTCCACTCCTTTACTAACATTTACGGGAAATTTGGGAAGAGAGAAAGATAAACCCATAATGTGTAATTCAACATATTTCACAAGAAGTCCCTAAACATAGCTGACAAAGAGTCAACCTTTAAATCTCGGGAAAATTTAAAAGATTCAACTGTAATTTAGATTTATGTTTAAGTTATTTATGAAAAAGCAGCAGATTTGTTTATAGAAGTGTGAACTAAATAACATTTTAAAAAAAGATCTCAAAATATGAGCTGTTTCTTTATCTACAGTAATAACATACTCTAAATTCCAGTGAATTTATGTGACATTTATAGAAAATGTTAGATGACGATAAGTATTTTTAAATCTGTACTAAGTCAGTGACAAAAGATAACAATACACACTTCAGAAAGTTATGGTTTCCCTGGAGCCTGGTATAAAAGAAAAGAGATGAAGAATGGCACTACCTGTGCTCCTCAAGAACATAAAGATTAAGCCTGTGTACTTTCATGTCAATAACCTTAATTTTGATTTCAAATTTCCTAATTTGTTGCTAAGCAAAGTTTCATAAAAGTCCTTTCTCCTCTTATTTCAAGAGTTAAAAACATTACAGGGTAGGGCTCTATCCTGCTTCTTGACAGAAAGAGAATATACTATCTACTGGATAATTTTTTTATTCTGGTTAGCAAATGAACACTATTTTAAGTAATATATACCAGACACATCAATACTAGAAGCACCATGTAACTGATGTGGTACAATAACCACTTAATTAAAAAAAAAATCAGCATAGGGTAGCTGGGTGATGGACATTAAGGAGAGCACGCGATGTAACGAGCACTGGGTGTTACAGAAGACTGATGAATCACTGAACTCTATTTCTGAAACTAATAATATACTATACGTTAATTAATTGAATTTAAATTAAATTTAAAAAACAAAGAAATATCACCATTTCAAGCCAAGTGAATAATTAATATACTCAGGAGTCTTCATTTATGTTTATAAAAAAAGCACTGTAAGTAAAACTGCATGTAGATGTTCCAAAATTTTTACTTTCATAGCTCCAAAAGTGCTTTTATGTATAATGATGTGATTTTTTAATATATGTTATAAAGTCAAAATAAAACCTATCTTTATATTCAACAAAAATTGAGAAATATTGTTATGAATGTTGGATCATTGATAAGCTACATGAACTATCTAAAAATATTGCTAGGGGCAGCCCCAGTGGCGCAGCGATTTAGCGCCGCCTGCAGCCCAGGGCGTGATCCTGGAGACCCTGGATGGAGTCCCACATCAGGCTCTCTGTATGATGCCTGCTTCTCCCTCTGCCTGTGTCTCTGCCTCTCTCTCTCTCTGACTCTATGAATAAATACATAAAATAAAAATCTTAAAAAAATATTTAAAAAATATTGCTAATAGGAAAAAAGATCTTTTCTAATTCAAGGATCTAAAATTAATACAGGAAATAAAGTTATTAATGTTTTAATATTCCAAAGGACCCCAAACACATCACTTAAGCAATACACATAAACAATACAAACATGCAAACACTAAATCTTAAAGTGGGTCCTAATTTACTATGTAAGTATCTGTACAGTCTATTTTTTAAAAAAGATTTGATTTATTTTACAGAGAGAGAACACGGGTGTGTGCATGTGCACAAGCATGGGGAGAGGTAATAGGAGAGGGAAAAGTCTGCTCTCCACTAAGAAGGAAGCCCGATGTGGGGCTCAATCCTAGAACCTGAGCTAAGGTAGACACTTAACCAACTCAGACACCAAAGTGTCCCTATATAGCCTATCATTAATTTAAAAGCTAATTTCATACACACACACACACACGCGCGCGTGTGCACAGCACACCACATACATAAAACTTCAAACTATAGCAGTAAATTAAGGACAAATTCAAGTACTCCCAAGTAGTAAATTTTAACTATTTTCCTCTGTTTTTAATGTCACCAGGTTTATTTTTTAATGTCAACAAATATTTGATCCAAAGTGATATTTGGTACTTGTTGCTCTTTGCCAGGGTAACACAAGCAGATAGTAGCTGACGCTATTCAACTTGTTCAAGACTCCTGAGAATATCAAATCTATAAGAGGCCAGTTTAATATATAAATTGCACAAATAAATCTTTTTAAGGATAAGAGACAATTTTGATTTTACATAACGGAAAAAAGTACCAAAGGACAAAAGTCTAAAACTAATTTCTCCAAATTTATTATTACTTTTGATTTATTACCAACAAACTTTTCTGAACTTTTAGTGTAGACAAGAAACTGCATCTGAACTAAGGAGTTACTCTTCAAAGAACCAGACTCTACCTCACTCCCCTCTGGGATTATATGCTTATTCTAAGAAATTTAAATCTAACAGGTAAATCTAGCAGACAGAATGTAAAGCCTCGGTTTCCAAGGTAATAGAATATTAAAAATAAAAATGTATCATATGTCATTTTTGTGTTATTTGTGAGGGAGCAAAACAAATGAATAAAAAAAAAGGGTATTAAACAGTCCCGATTCATGCAATTTAAGTTATTGGAAGGGCAAATAAATGAGCAATAAACTTAAACATCAAAAGAACATAAAATAGGCTTCTCTCCAGTTTCACATTTTTAAAGAAAATTGCCTTTAAACACAAATTGCCTTAAAACACAAATAAAAATCAACAAAAAAGTAGTTTTAACTTATTTCAAAATAAGGATCATACTAAAATGTCAGCAGCTCGTTAAAATGGGTATTTTTAGTTTAGGTTAGTATTACTTAAAGTACTGGCTGTTATATAATATAGTAAAATCTGACAACTATCTAAGCTTAGAGTCCAAGAAATACAGGGGAAAGTATACATACCCAAATTCTCAAAACTAAAGAAACACCAAACATACTATTCAATATATTTTATATACAAGTCAGGACACACACATCTGTTTTTAAATTTAAAAATCAGTAATTTTGCATTTTAACTCCAGTAGATATAAACTGATTTTATATCTATTTGAATACCAAGAATACATTTCCCCCGATTCCTAATCTATGACCTTTCTCAGATAGAAACATAAAGGAAAAAAAAACCACCTAAAATTATTGAGCACCTGGGTAGCTCAGTTAAGTGTCCGGCTCTTGGTTTTGCCTCATGTCATGATCTCAGGGTCCTGGGACTGAGCCTGATATTGGGCTCCACGATTGGTGTGGAGTCTGCTTATTCCTCTCCGACTGGCCCTCCCCCTGCTTGCCCTCTCCCTCTGTCAGATGGATAAATAAAATCTTAAAAAAAAAAAAGAAAAAAAAGGACTTCACTACAGCTTACAGAAATATTGCAGAGTTTAAAATGCTGAATGGGTTGGCACTACATAATATTCTAACAAAAATACACTTGTTTGTGGACAGAGTTGATTTTCCATCTTCAGTTATTGACCAAAGTGGCAGACATAGAGTACAGACTTTCTGTTGGCACCAATGAGAAGATTCAGCTAAGTTCCTTCATTGCTGCTTTCCAGGTCACCAGGGACCTGATTGTCACAGAGGCCTAAATGCCAACACCATTTGCTACAATTTGCAGGCCCCACAGTGACTGGAGAACAGGGGACTGAGTTACAGGAAGAACAGCTGCCCAGGCAGGGGAATGAAGCCACAAATGGCCCAAGTTTTGGAAAACTCTGTTCCAGGCATGGGTGGGCAAGGGTTTCAAAAGTAACATGTTTGTAGCTGTTTGTAGCAGGTACAAAACAATTTTAATGTAAAAAAAAAAAAAAAAAAACCCAAACCAATAACTGTAGTTTGGTCCCAGTTAAGTAAAAACAAAATCAAACATGGATTTGTGAACACCCATGAGATACATGTCCATATTCATAACAAATTTCTGGAAGGCTATGTTAAAATCTTAATAATGGAGACATCTGCTTGAGCAAGAGATGGGGGGACTAGAAGTCTGTGGAGGAAGCATTTATTTTTCAAACGTTTTTATACTGTGGTTTTTGGGGGGATGCGAACACATCGCATTCACTACATTTATAATGAAAAACAACTGATTTTTTAAATCCTTCTATTGGGATGATTATCATTCATTCAGGAACTGTCAGTGTTCAGGGTCAATGCTAGAGAGGAATTTGTCTCAAAGCACATTTAAATTTTACACCGCAATTTTACAGATGAGACTTGACTCTTATTGCTGACCCTATCTCAGGGCTCTACCATACCTTTATCTCATCCTGATGATAGATCTGTAAATCTACCATTACATCAAATATTTGCTCTAGAGATGTAAGATCCTTCCTTGGTGCTAATCAAACAATTAATGATTTTTATTGAGTATATAAGTGCCTGATTCTGTGGAGGAATACCAATGGATAGAATTACAGTCTTGTTCAAAAAATTTAAAGTCTTACAAAGAAAAAATATGCGTCATATAAGGAACAGTGAATAATTTGCCATGCAAACACATTATGTACTGAGACAAGAAGTCAATGAGGAAATGAACAGTTGGGGTTCATGAAATAAATAAAGAGGGTAAATTTGAGCTTAAGAGATGAGTGATATTTAGATACACAGCAGGAAGACCCCTGGAAAGAATGTACAGAAATAAAATATTGAGATAATGAGACTTAGTATGACTAGAGATGGAGGACAGGAGGAGGTGTAAAATAGGTAATCAGCAGGAAGGAGTAGTTCAAGGTGATATATATCCTAAAAACCAAGGAAAATGAAGATTTTACAAAACAGGAAAAGGAGAATTTTAACAAGCATTTGGCAGCACAAGCATGGTAGAGAGGGTAAACTATATACCTTTGCATCCTTCTGACTTGCTATCTTGGCATGAAAAATAAAATAACAAACATGACTTTAATACCTCACTTCCAGACCCAGATTCTAGTGGTCTCTTCTTTCTTGGTCCAATGGCTGCAAGAGCTGTGAGGTTAGCATCTCTATGCTGTATCTGCGCAAGCTCCAACTGTTGTAACTAGAAGATGGGAAAAAAAAAAGTATGGTTACACACAGGCATGCTCAGAAGGGAGAAAAAATTGATCACTAATCCTACTTCTATGTTCTTCATCAAATAAGTTATAGTATAAAAGATTCCCCTAATAGCCAAGAGCATATCATTTCCTGATCTCTTTACTCCAACAAACTCTTTAGTCCTGAATCTATAAACAGAAGAGGCAGAATTTAAGTAAGGAAGAAGTATAGAATAGAAGAAAAACAAGAAAAGAAAGGCATCTAGAGCTTAATTTATTGTTAATCACAGGTGAGAAATGCCTAAAAAATATATTGCACAGTAAATTGGAGAGAAATTGGCCAAACTATAATCAATCTTTTCAGATTAAAAGAAAAATTACTTGAAAATAAAGACAGTTTTTGTGTTTCATAGGAAACAGTTCAATGCTGTATGATTTACAAACTACTTCCTTAAAAATTAATGCTCACAATCACATTGAAAAGTATATATTAATTACTATAATAGAATATGAAAAGTAAAATTATACATGTATTCATCTCTCCCTCTTTCTTTTACTAAGGAAGACATGCTTTAAGAGCTTAAGAAAACATCAGCATTTTTCACAGAGCTAGAAGGAACAAACCATACAAAGTTTGCATGGAACCACAAAGGACCCCCAATAGCCAAAGCAATCTTGAAAAAGAAAGCAAAATCAGAGGCATCACAATTCCAGATGTCAAGGTATATTACAAAGCTATAGTGATCAAGACATTATGTTACTGGCACAAAAACTGACATAGATCAATGGAATAGAACAGAAAACCCAGAAATGGACCCACAACTATATGGTCTTCAACAAAGCAGGAAAGAGTATCCAATGGAAAAAAGATGGTCTCTTCAACAAATGGTGTTGGGAAAATTGGACAGTGACATGCAGAAGAATGAACTGGGACCACTTTCTTACACCATACATAAAAATAAATTCAAAATGGATGAAAGACCTAAATGTGAGACAGGAAGCCATCAAAATCCCAGAGGAGAACACAGGCAGCAACAACCTTTTTGACTTTGGCTGTAGCAACTTCTTACTAGACATGTTTTGGAGGCAAGGGAAACAAAAGTAAATATGAACCATAGAGACTTCATCAAGATAAAAAGCTTCTACACAGCGAAGGAAACAATCAACAAAACTAAAAGGCAACTGATGGAATGGGAAAAGATATTTGCAATGACATATGTAATAAAAGTTTAGTATCCAAAATCTATAAAGAACTTATCAAACTCAACACCCAAAAAACAAGTAATTCAGTTAAAAAAGGACAGAAGATGTGAACAGACATTTTTCCAAGGAAGACAGAGAGATGGCTGATAGACACGAAAAGATGCTCAACATAACTCATCATCAGGGAAATACAAATCAAAACCATGATGCAATACTACCTCACACTTGTCAGAATGGCTAAAAACAGATTCAAAGGGGCATTATCAACAACAGCTAAACTATGGAAAGAATCTAAATGTCCATCAACTGCTGAATGAATAAAGAGGATATGGGGTGTGTGTATAGGTGTGTAACAAGAAATATTACTTAGCCATAAAAAAGAATGAAATCTTGCCATTTGCAATGACATGGATGGAGCTAGAATGTATTATGCTAAGTGAATTATGTTAGAGAAAGATGAATACCACATGATCTCACTCATGTGGAATTTAAGAAACAAAACAGATAAGAGGAAGAAAAAGAAGAGAGGGGGGAAGCAAACCATAAGAGACTCTTACCTAGAGAACAAACTGAGGGTTGATGAAGGGAAGATAGGTGGGGGAATGGGCTAAATGGGTGATGGGTGTTAAGGAGGGCCCTTGTTTTGATGAGCACTGAGTATTACACCAATTTTACCATATATGTTAACTTGAATTTAAATAAAAACTTGAAATTAAAAAAAAAAGAGAGGGTCAGCATTTGTTCTATTCAGGTTTTCAACTGAAAACAAAAAACTGAAAGTATTATTTTGCTGTACAGTTTTTTTCATAATTAACTCAGAATATCCAAGCCTATAAGGTATTATTTAGTATGTGTGTACTAAACTATATACTCATGAAAAATGCCCTATCAAAAGGCAGATAAATAAGACATTAAAACTAGAAAATAAATGCATGAAGGAGCATCATTTCATGAAGGCAGGTGAGTGTCAAATGGGTATTCATGAAAAAAAATAATAACCAAGTCAAAATAAAATATTACTTCATGGGTCCTTAAGCTTCTTCAGAAGAGGAAGAATGTTCAATTACCATCAAAATCTTATGACTGTGGAGGGAAAGGAAGAAAGAACCTGGCACTGGTTGCTAAACAAATATTCAAACAAGATCAGGCTCCAAGATAACCAACTGAAAATCTGTTGAGGAACTAGACACACACACACACACACACACACACACACACACACACACACACACAGAATATTCTTTTAAAGAGAGCACTGACCAAATTTTGAACATATTAAAGAAGAAGCAGGATGAAAATTGGACGAAATACAAAGTAAAAGATCATTCAGATTATTTTATAATATTAGAGGAAAGATAAAAAACAAAGCATAGGTAACTGAGTCTTTAGTAAAGAAGAAAACACAACTAAAAAAAAAAAAAGGAGAACAATTCTTCATTTGCTTCACAAATTACAGGGCAAAATTCCCTCTTCTAAATTGCAGGTTTACTTATATATAAATTGCTAGAAAGCTATCTTCAGGAGTCAGAAACTATCTTTTGTTGGTGCTGGCCTTTTAAATAAAATACATAGTGTTAGAATCTGATTCTGTCACAATCTAGAACTTCTAGATTACAAAATACAATTTTAGTTAACCTACCCTACAGCACAAATCAAACAGTGAGTTATATTTTAAAATCTTTCTCTGGAGAAAAATGGTGTCTCCTAGATAGTCACGACAAATAAAAAGTTTTTAAATTGCCTCTGTCATCAAATTTCCATACATATGTATGTAGTCAAACACTTTCTCCCACTCTGCAAATTATACTTTGGTTTTCTGAAATCTCACAATGTTTTAAAATTTTGCAAAACTCTAACAAAAATTGAAACTGACCATAGTTTTGGTCTGCCCTATGTACAACAAACTTTCTCAAAAACAATGTATCTTGGCCAGCACAATAGAGAAAAACTAGGCATTTTTAACCAGAACAGAGGAACATTCTGGGCATTAATGCAGATTTGGCATACACAAGTGGGGAAAGATGATATGTAAGCCGAGTTCAGTAAAAACAGCCAGGCACTGAGTTAGAGGCTTGCGGGTAGAAATAGGATTGAAAGTGACATGATCATCTAAACAGAAAACCTCAAGTCAGCTATAACAACAAAAATAAAAGTCCTCCTAGGAATAATAAATGAATTTATTAGCAAGGTTGCAAGATGCAAGGTGAACACAAAATAATCATTTCTAAATACCATTAAGGTACAACTGGAAACTTAGGTATAAAATCTAAAACATATGGGTATTTGTATTCGATAAGATCATAAAAAGCAGATGAGAGAAATAAAATATAGACAATGGAAAGACACACTGTGTTCCTGGACTGCAAGACTCAACATAGTAAACATCTTACTTTTCTAAAAAATTTTATAGATTTAACAAAATTCCAATAAAGTTTTTCTTGCAAATATGGATAAGTTAATTCTAAAATTTATATGGAGAGGCATCTGGCTGGCTCAGTTGGTTAAGCATCCAACTCTTCATCTCAGCTCAGGTCTTGATCTCAGGGTTCAAGCCCCACGTTGGGCTCCACACTGGGTGTGGAGCCTATTTAAAAAAATAAACAAAATAAAATAAATGAAAGTAAAATTTATATGAAACAGCAAAGGAACTAGGGGCGCCTGGGTGGCTCAGTGGTTGAGTGTCTGCCTTTGGCTGAGGGTGTGATCCTGGGGTCCTGGGATCAAGTCCTGCATCAGGCTTCCTGAGGGGAGCTTGCTTCTCCCTCTGCCTATGTCTCTGTCTCTTTCTGTATGTCTCTCATGAATAAATAAATAAAATCTTTAAGAAAACAAAGGAAAAGCAAAGGAACTGGAAAAGCTAAGTCAATTTGGAAAAAAAAAAAAGGGAAAAAATTGAAAGAATTACACCATGTGATTTAAAGAACTACTTATAGAGTGCTACAGTAATCAGAATAATGTGGTACTGAAAAAGGAAAAGACACATAGAATAATGAGGCAGAATGAAGAATTAAGAAACATACCCACATAAATATGGTTGATTTTTGACCATATTCTCAGTTGAGAAGGTATAAAGCATAATGTTTTCAAAAAAAGTTGGAGCAATTGGACATTACATGTGAAAAAGTAAATTTGACCTTTAATCTTACTCCTTATACTAGAATTAACTGAAGATGTAAACTACGAGCTTCTATCAAAAAGTGTAAAAGAAAACCTTTGTGACTTAGGGCCTAGCAAAGAGTTAAGACATGGCACCCAAAACAGGTCTGTTGAAAAAACAAACTGATAAATTAGACTTCATACAAATTAGAAACATTTGCACTATGAAAGACATAGTTAAGAGAACAAAAAAAAAAAAAAACCCCACACTGTTTCATTTCTCTCTCTTTAATCTCTGTATGTCTTCTTTTTCTTGCTTTATTGTACTGGCAATATAACACTGAGTAATGGTGATGAAATTAGACATCTTTGTCTTTTTTCCTAATCTTTGGAAGAAAGCATCTGGTCATTTCACCATTAATAATAATATTAGGGCAGCCCAGGTGGCTTGGCAGTTTGGCGCTGCCTTCAGCCCAGGGCGTGATCCTGGAGACCTGGGATCAAGTCCCACATCGGGCTCCCGGCCTGGAGCCTGCTTCTCCCTCTGCCCCTCTGTGTCTCTCATAAATAAATATTGAAAAAAGAATAATATTAATAGTAGGGCTTTATTAGCTGTCCTTTATCAGATTGAGGAAGTTCCTTCTATTCCTTGATTCTTGAGTTATTCTTATTAATACACAGTGAAATCTATCTAATGTTTTTCTGCATCAATTGATATGATCTTTCTTAGACTGTTAATAGGTTGATTATATTTACTGAGTTTTGAATATTAATCCAGTTTTGCATTTTTGGGTCAAGATATATTCTCTTTATATATTAATATAAAATATTAATTTGGTCCACTTGGTCATGATATATTATTTTTATACATTACTAGATTTGATTGCTAATATTTTTGTTGAACATGTTTATATCTATGTTCATGAAGGTTACTGAAATGTAGTTTTCTTACTTTGTATGTTTTTCTGGTTTGTTTTTAGGGTAATGCTGGTTTTATAAGATGAACTGGAAGAAATTGTGTAGACGTGGTGTTAATTATTCTGTAAATGTTCAGGAGAATTTACTAAGTAAAATCATCTGTAGTAGAGATTTCTTTATTAAAAAGTTTTAACTATAAATTCAATTTATTTAATAATTACAGAACTACTGTGGTTAGCTACTTTGCTTGGCTAAATTTTCATAGCTTGAGTTTTTCAAGAAACTGGTTATTTCATCAAAGTTGTCAAACTACTTGAATAGAGTTGTTCATTTGTATTCCCCCTCATTCTTTTGACACCTGTAGAGTCTATAGTGATTTTCCATTTCTTTCTCCTGATATTGTGATTTATATCATTTTTTTCTTTGTCAGTCTTACTAGAGATTTATCAATTTTGTGGACCAAAGAACCAGCTTTTGTTTTTTACTACTTATCTCTATTTTTTTCCTTCTGTTAGCTGAAGTCATTTATTTTTGCTTTTATTTATTATTTCTCTTCTTCTATTTGCTTTGGGTCTATATTGCTCTTCTTTGATCAGCTTAAGGTAAAAGCTTAGATTATTGATTTGAGATCTTTCTTTTTTAACATAAACATTTTTTTCTTTTACTTTAACCTATCTACATCATTACATTTGAAATGAGTTTCTTGTAGATAGTTTAGTTGTAGTCTTTAAATCCATTCTGATAGGGATCCCTGGGTGGCGCAGCGGTTTGGCGCCTGCCTTTGGCCCAGGGCTCAATCCTGGAGACCCGGGATCGAGTCCCACATCGGGCTCCCGGTGCATGGAGCCTGCTTCTCCCTCTGCCTGTGTCTCTGCCTCTCTCTCTCTCTCAGTGGGACTATCATAAATAAATAAAAATTAAAAAAAAAAGTTTAAAAAAATAAATCCATTCTGATAATCTCTATCTTTTAATTGGTACATTTAGACCATTTACACTTCATATGACTTAGCCAGGTTTCGACTTAGGTCCATCATTTTATTATTTGTTTTCTGTTTGTTCCCCGTTTTTCATGTTTCCCTTTTCTACCTCTTTTGGGTTATTCGAACATATTTAATGTTTTCAATTTATTATTTTTTGTACTGTATACAAAATAGATAGCTTTGTATTTAGATAGTTTAAAATTTTATTTTAGTGGTGGTTCTAGAGATTACAAAACTTACTTAAATTCTCAGTCTATTCAGAACAAATATTTTACCACTTCAAGTGGAATACAGAAAATTTATATCCTTTTACTCTCCAGGTATATGACACCCACATTGAAAATCCCTGACAATGTTATAATTTTTGCTTTCAATATTTTAAAAAGCTTAAAAGCAGAAAACTAGTCTATTATACATTTCTGTTGCTCTTTCTTCATTCCTGATGTTTGAAGGTTCCCTTTGGTATCATTTCATTTCATTCTGAAGAAGTTCAACTTCCTCTGCTGGCAACAGATTCTATACTTGTTGCTTCATCTGACGATGTCTTTATTTCACCTTAATTCCTGCAGGGTATTTTCACAGGATATAGCATTCTAGGTTGGTTGGCAGTTCTTTTCTTACTGTGCTTTAAAAATCTGTTGCCACTTTCTTTTTGGTCTCCATGGTTTCTGATAAGAAATCTACAATCATTTGAATTGCTGTTCCCTTATTGGAAAAGTATACATTTCTCTAGCTAGTTTCAGGAATTTTTTCTATGTTTTTAGTTTTCTAAGACTAGATGTGACTGGACCTTAGTTTCTCTCTGATTACCCTATTTGAGAGTTCACTGAGTTTCTAGGATCTTTAGGTTCCTGTCTTTTTCTAAATTTGGGGGTTTGTTAGCCATTTATTTTTTCAAACATATTTTTAGCATCTTACTCTTTCTGAGACTTCAACAACATTAATGACCTTTGGTTATTGTTCCACAGGTCTCTGAGGCTCTGTTTTTCTGCTTTTTGTTTTCGATCCATTTTCCCCTTTGTTGTTCAGATTAGATAAATTCTATTTGTCCATCTTCAAGTTCATTGACTCTTTCCTCTTTCATCTCTTTTCTGCTATCTAGCCGATCCAACTTGTGTTTTATTTCGATTACTATCATCTTCAGTTCTAAAATTTTCATTTTAGAACTTTATTCCTGGTTCTTCAAGCCAAGTAATTTTGAACAATACCTGAATATTTAAATATTATAAAGACTCTGGGTCTTCTTTAAATCCTTGAGAGTATGATATTTATTTCAGCATGTAAAATAGGCCAGTTAGATTTAGGCCACAAGTTGCAATATGTCTTCTGTGGGCTTAAGCTTCAACATCAGTTCAGTCTTCAAAGCCTTTGTTGTGCCCTTTGGATCTGTTCCAAATAGGTATCATTCAGTGAGTGTTCAGTCAGGGACCTCAGTATTCTGATAGTTCCATTCTTTTCTTTTTTTTTTTTTTTTAATAAAGATTTCATTTATTTGAGAAAGAGGAAGAGAGAGAGAGAGAGAGCATGAGCAGGAGGAAGGGCAGAGAGAAGCAGACTCTCTGCTGAGCAGGGAAGCCCAGTGTGGGGCTCGATTCTAGGACCCTAGGATCATGACCTGAGCCAGTGGCAGTCGCTTAACCAACTAGGCCACCCAGGGGCCTCTGTTAGTTCCATTCTTAAAGTTTTTATGTATATTGATTAGAATCAGATTCACATATGACAAATGTGTAGCTAAAGAGTAGGCCTAGAAATTTAAATAATAATATAGGGTTCCTATCCTGAGCTCTTCTTATTCCACAATATTCCCTGTAATTTCTGATTCCCTAGGCTCCTGTTTTTGTTCATGGACCAAAAAGCTGGGGCTTTAGTTACTCTGCTTTGCCATCCATTTCTGTGACTGTATGTCACAGACTGTATGTCTGTGATAGTAAGCAGCAAGAAGAATAGGGGTGGGGAGGTGAAAGAGGGATGCAACCACACTGCTGATTTAGTGATATTTTGAATTCTCATCTTCCCCAATTTGTCTACCATTTACTTTTTCAAAGCCTTCAAATAGCTTTTCTGTGCATTCTGTTTAGATTTTATATCTGTATTCAGTGGCAGACAGTGTGGAGTGTTTTTACTCCGTTAACCTTTAAAAAGCTGGTTTAATCAGAATTCTGACAACAGGTTTCTATTAAGTTATGTTCCTACTAGGCCTTGTTCCATAAAACTTATGCCTGCTTGCTCACTTACACTAGCAATACATACTTTGGTCCATACAGGCTTAGCAGGTTCTCTTTTAAGAGTACCCCCACTCCTTCCTTATGGCTAATGAAAAAGGTGGAAGCCTTCATTTCCCTTATCACACAGTCTTTCTGATATCAAGCAGAGGTCCCCTAAAATTCAAGTCAGTGCCCTAAAGAGCAACAGAGCAATGGCAGTTGAAGATTATTTTATTTCTGATGTTTACTACGTGTCTCTGTTCATTTTTAAGTATAACCATGGCAATATTCACTTTAATCAAGTCCAACACATGTTAATAAGTTTCCTTAAAGATCACATAAGCTCTAAGAGGTAAAGTTTAATAGAAGTACTTCTTGATGCTAAGTACATAATTTTGAAGGACAAAAACCAAGGATAAATAAAAATTAATAAAAACATGGCAATATTCACTTTAATCAAGTCTAACACATGTTAATAAGTTTCCTTAAAGATCACATAAGCTCTAAGAGGTAAAGTTTAATAGAAGTACTTCTTGATGCTAAGGACATAATTTTGAAGGACAAAAACCAAGGATAAATAAAAATTAATAAAACCAGAATCTAAAACCTTAGGCAGAATTAGAGGAGTAGAATGAAAAATGAATAAATCAAGAATTACATAGTCCCTCCTCAAATATAGGGACACATTAACAGGAAGGACTAAATTATTTAGATAATTGTGAGACTGACACCATGGGAAATCCAAAAATGTGTTTCTTTTTTGTGCTTAAGGAAGGCAAGGCATAAAAAATAAAATGCAAGTGCTGAAAGTACAAAATGCAACAGCAGAGTTGTCCTTTGTAACAAATGATCCAAAAACACAAAGCACTGTCATCTTCAGTCTGATTTTGCTACAAACTTTTGGAAAGTGATAATAAGGCAGAAAGCAAAGGAAGGAGTTGAGAGGTAAGTTAATGTCTCCCTCAAAGCTTATGTGTGCTGTCCAACAACACATACATTAGTAGCGATGAAAGTAGCTAATGCCACCAAATGGGAATATTTGAAAGAATCTAAAAAACAAGAGAAATAAAGTACACTACTGATTCTGAGTTTAGCAAAGAATTAAGAATAGTGTCTTGTTTAGATTTCATAATTAAGTGTACACAGAAATAACAATAAAACCCTACCATCAAATAACAGATTTTTTTTAATAGTAAAAATTTAAATAGAATTTTAGATATGCTTTGTAAAGATTGACCAAACTAAAATTCTCAGTAATGCTTATAATCACTTCTAATTTACTGCAAACTACTGGGAAAAACAAGTTTAAATCCTAAATTATACTACAAAAGAAGCAAATAGTACCATATTAAACACTATTAACAGTGAACCCTAACCCAAAGGAACCAACAAAACAAGTTACAAAAAGTTACCCTTACCTCACCTAAAATTCAGGAATACCACAATAGAAACACAGGATCCCTTTCAACCCCTCAAAGAAAATTATTAGTCAGGCATTTCACCAAGCTCAACAACACATGGTCTGAGTATTTTTTTCTCCTAACCACTAACACTAGTTCTTATGATGTCAAAGACACTGTCCAGAACACCTGAGATACTTGGAATCTGGAATGTAGAGTCCAAGGCCTTGCTAGTCAACCCTTCTAATTCATCCCTACCTTTCAGGAAAATAGCACATTCCACATAATCTCAATTAGACTTTCTTCCTTAAACATAATAATTTATGTATTGTTTAATACAAATATAATTTGCATTAGATTATAGAACTTCCCTCCCCTTATGTCTTCCCTTTACATTTTTTTTTTTTCTTTTCAATCTTCTTTCTGGTCTTCTTGAAAGAAAACACACACATAAAAAAACTAACATATCCATGGGTCAATCCCAAGTTTACTTATTTAAGAGCTTGATGGCTTCTATCTTAACTGTTTCTATAGCTAATGTTCTTAAACTTCTATTTTTTCCTTTTATAAAACCTGACCTTTTCCTAAATTATGACAGCTATGTAATGTAAGCAGAGCATGTACTATTACATTAATCTAAAATACAGTTGACTCTTGAACAACATGGGTTTGAACTGCATGGGTCTACTTATATGTGATTTTTTCCCATACAGTGTAGTGTAGTACTGGAAATGTATTTTTTCTTCCTTATGATTTTCTTAATAACATTTTCTTTTCTCTAGCTTACTTTAGTGTAAAAATATAGTATATAACATACAGAATATATAACTATATTTTAATCAACCAGTAAGGCTTCTCATCAACAGAGGATTATTAGTAAATACATTTGAGGAGAGTCAAAAGTTATAAATGGGGGGGCACCTGGGTAGCTCAGTCAGTTAAGTGTCTGACTTTGGCTCAGGTCATGATCTCCGGGTCCTGGGATTGAGTCCCATGTTGGGCCTCTGCTCAGTGTGGACTCTGCTTGTCCTTCTCCCCCTCCCCCTGCTCATGTGCTCTCTCTCTCTCAAATAAATTCTTTAAAAAATGTTGTATGTGGATTACCGATTGCATAGGAGGATCATGCATTGTTCAAGGATCGACTGTAGAAGGAAATGGGAGTAAGTTCAAAGAAGTAAATTAACTTCTCCAAAGTGAGATGCAGACAAAGGCTAGTTGAATCTAGAATTAAAGACTTCTGACTTGTTGTTCAATTTCATTTATAATACATACTTCTACCAAAAGGTAGAATGTCTCTCAAGCCATACAAATCCTATACTTCAAAATTAATGCATGCAATCTTCTGATGATGCTCTAAACAAAATATTACCTTTCCTATGTAAGGTATACCAATTAAGAGATACAACCAATGAATGTCTCTTGTAAAAATACCCACTAAGAAAATGAGTATACCTTTCCTGACTCCGAGAGAACTCATTGAATGGTAATTAGACTATGCCAGCTCAAGATGCCAACTCTTAGATTCTCAAACCACAGTATTTTGTTTGACTTTCTATGACCATTTAGTCAAGGGGAAAATAACAGTGATGGATTTTCCTTCCCCTCCTAGACCAATGGTTCTAAGTATGATCTCCAGAGCAACAGCAGCAATAGCAAATCACCTGGAAATCTATTAGAAATGCAAATTCTCAGGCCTAACCCAGACCTATTGTATCATAAACTTGGGATGGGGCCCAGCAAACTGTGTTTTAACATATTTTCCAGATAATTCTCACATACACCAAAGTTTGAGAACCACTGTCCTGGACTATCAGTGTTTTGAAATATTTGCACCTTTTTCTCTATGTACATAAGCTTTTCACAACTTGTCATTTTAAGAATGCCTTCTCCACACTAAATTAATTGGACTGATAGAATATATTTTTAATGACAAGTTTCACTTTATCCTGTCCAGTGTTTCTTGAGTTTTGGCTCACGCAGAATAAGCATAAAACTTTAAATAGAAATTGCGATGATTTAATAATTAGCCTTAAGTATCACATTTCACTGACTCCATATCTGTAAAAATTTCATTTAAAAAATATCTTTTGTCTTTCTCATACTGAAATAACATTTTCTAATCAGTAACAAGTCTTGTGATTCACTATTTTATTTCTTGTACAATAATACCTTATGGAGAATTGCACTACTTGTAGTATTTATGTTCTATGTTTTCTATAAACAAAAATCCTAAGTACTTCAGGGTTCAAATTTTCTAATCTGCCACACAATTTAATCATTTAATACTTTTGCCCAGTTTCTACAGGTTGCAGTGGGAAGCTAATGTACTAGCAGGTACACGTCTTGCATTCCTTTTTCTTTCTCCTATTGTCTGATAACATATGTAAGTGGGAATGCTAGGAATTGTTAAAAGGAAGTAAATGAATTCTTTGTCTTACTCTGCACAGATGTGCTGAGTTCACATTTCCCAAAGGAGAAAGAAGATACTCAAAAGGAAATAAGGGTCACATTATATATAACAAACGTTTTAAGGAATCAGGATATATGAACTACAAGGTCAGTGGCTTGCCCCTCAGAATTCTGGATGATGTGGTAAGAAAAGAAAACGTCGAAGGCTAGATGGTAATCTAGGACAAGCGGTACATATTTCGACAAGTCTACAGCTGCGTTAAGCAAAGATGTACCTACTTGTTTGAAGTTAGAATTTGGCAATTAGTAATCTATTTTAAACCTTTCATAAATGGTAAAAATGGAGGAACATCAGTACTTTCATTTTGGAAAAGTAGGAAAATTTTTAAAAATCAGAATTTAAAAGTATCAATATTTAAAATATAAAGTTAACAATAGAATGCTTATAATATTATTGTTTTTATTTTTTTTTCAGGCAAAAACAGAAAAAAAAGGGGGGGGGGGAACTGCCCCAAAGTTGAAACTAAAATGTCTGAATTACAGAGATACCCAAAGACACTTTAGCCAGACAACAAGAAGGTTTTCAAATAGACAGATAACCTGTCAGGTCAATAAGAACAGTATGTAGCCGGAGCTACTTCAATGGACTGAGACTAGACTGGAGGCAAATCCCACAGGCAGCCTATTTTTTTAAGTGCCATAAAGAATGACAAAATCGCAAGAAGCCTACAGGAAGGATGAAAAGAAATTATTAACCACCTTTATAAACACCTGCCTAATTAAACACAGTTTGTCGTTATACCCAGAATGCAAAGAAGAAATGAATAGACACTAAAATGGTATTAGAAGAAAACGCACAAGAGAAATGATCAAGATTGAAACTCTTAATCCTTAAGAGTTGAAACCACCATGAATTATAAAAGTGTATATGATGGGGACTCAAGTTCAGATTTAATATTTATATGACAAACATCACTGCTAAAACATTTCCCAGGATCAATAAAGCCTACAACTTCTCTAAAGATTTCCTTGGAGTTCTGCACTCATAAAGTGCTGTTCTTTAATCTATTTCCTATGACCAGTTCAGGTAGGTAGTTACCTGGGAAAGGAAAGTAAACCAATTTCAAATAGAGCAACTGAAAGAAATCCATGCTAATTTTCACAATTGAACAAAGAAAACTGCCCAGAGAGCCAAATATCAAATAACAATAGAAACAAAAGCTTTACAGTTTATACCAGTGTGATAACAATTGGCATATCCCAAATGATAACCTTACAACTTACCATACAAGAGAACACTTCAACTCTATCAACTCTATATGAAGATAAGGTCAATGATTTTTGCAACCAAAATATGGTATCCCTGTGTGTTTGATTCTAAATTAGAGACCCTTGGAATATTAAAGTTATTAAAAGCTCTAGGGGACAGAGGAATGACAAAAATGACAATATTGTAGTTTCCTCAAACATTTGCAACTAAAAGAGTGTCTCTGTTCTTGGAATGAAGCCAGTGTATTTGATTTTTTTTTTTTTTAAACAAAGATTTAGGATAGTAAGCAAGTAGAAAACTTTCAAAATATATATATATATATTTTTTTTTTTTTTTTGAGAGAAATACAGTCCTTTAAATCTTGCTAGGAAAAAGAAATAATGGAGGTGCAAAAAGGGTAATAAACAAGTTTGCTACCACCGGCTCTCATTGAGAGGTCCTTTTTTTTTTTTTTACACATTTACACAAAAAATAAAAATAAATATAAAAAATAAAAATACTGTCCACCTATTCATTCCTCAGGAAATAATTAAGTACATTAAATGAAAAACCAACCAAATAAAATCATTCTATACAAACCTGAAGGAAAAATTAATCAATCCAGATGTTTATGAAAGAGGAATAGACAGGAAAATTTTTTTAAAGATAAAAGGGCAAGCTTTCTGATATATATTTTCCCAAAAGTAGGTAGAATTGGAAGAAAGTATGATAAGCATCTAATCAGTCCTTAATTTAAAAAAGGGGAATGCCTGTGCTTCAGAGCAACAATAGGTTGCCCATTCCCAAATAACCTATGAAGCCAGGCTTTCTTAAAGAGAGTAATTGGTAAGGTTCTCATACTAATTTTTTAGATAATATCTTTAGATAAATTTTCCACTGAAAAAGAAATGAGTATGAGAAGTGTTCTGTTGTTGAAATGAAATGTTTCTGGCTTCAATCCTTTCTAATGTTCTTCCTTTCCAGTTCTCCTGATCTCAATCCAGAAACCTCTGCATCCAGAGTTCATGCATTTTCCTTCTCTATTTTAGTGAAAACACACCACATCGATTGGAAGAATCTTACTAGATTTCCATTTGTTTTGCCTCAGCTCCTACATTAATCCAAACAATAAGGGCCTTTAAAACATTCATAAATAACCTGCTGCTGCTGGCACCTAGGAGCCGAGTGCTGCAATGTTAAGCAACAACAAATTTCATAGTTCAAGAGGCACAGTTAAGGAAAAAGGTTGCTCAGGAAATCACTCTTATTTAGCACAAAGATCCTTAAAAATTGCATGAAATCAGTCAAGTAACTATAGAAACCAATTTCTTCAGCTCCATATCACACGTCTCACACCTCAATTGTCTTTATTATCGTCTGCTGTCAGATCCTTAATCAGAAATGTGAACAGGCTTGATGATTTATTCAGCAGGGAAAAGAATCTGTAGGTCAAGTGAAAAATTTCACACACACACCCAAACACACACCACATCTTCAACCTTAGGTACTTTCATTTCCTTCTGTTCTCAGCAGCTCTGGGGGCAACTCCAGTGAGATCCAATATTAAGGCTCAATTAAAATAAGCTCCAATTAGTGGAGCTTTTTTCTCTGGGGCTAGAAAAGTCAGGAAATGGATATTGGGAAATGTAAAAAGTCAGCTACTGAGAGGAGGCTGCAGACATAAATGAACTTATTTGTTGATTTCTACAGTTGCTATGCAGAGGCCTCTGGGAGTAAAAGCTTAACCAGTCTAAGCTATAAACTAAAACCCCTGCAGCTAAACATGAACTGTGTGAAACAAGGGCTCCATTCCAGAACAGAAAACTGCTGGGCCCAGAAAATTAAAAGCCAGAGGCGTTTTCCATTTAAAACTAAATCCCAGTACCACCTCCCAGCCAAAGAATTATAAGCAGTATCAGATTTACAAAACGAACAATTACCCTGGAAAAATGTAGCCTATTGTACAGTCCCAGATGCTAAATCTCAGAAGTTTCTTTCTTTCTTTTTTTTTTTTAATCCCACATTATATTCCTCCAAGTACACTGCTGTAGTTTTACAAAGAGCCATTTCTAGACAGGCCTAAGCCTTGAAAATAAATTTTAAAAAGAGAGCACATAACTCATTGACCTCATTTGAAGGACTGCCCTTGCCTTCAGCAGTTCCTGTCTTTCCCCAAGGCTTCTGCAAATGGTATGCAACAGCAAAATAAACCCTGACCTAATTGCCAGGAGAGAGCTGCCAACCTTCCCTCCAACACAAAGACAAGCATGGTAACTTGAAAGTCCTACCTCTTTGGCTTTCTGCTTTAATCTCAGCTGTTCTGGATCTTCTTTATTGGAACGACTCTATCAAAGGAAAAGAAAATTTTAATAGAAATTACTAGCATCTAAACACCATAGTTGCCGTTAAATATTTAATAAATGACAATTTTCTCTTGTGATTGAAAACCTTAGCTCCGGGGGAAAATGCCTCAACCCAGTCTGGTGCACTCCCTCCTTTACGCCCCCTCCCTCTCATCATCTGGGCCGGCTGCTGCAGTTCTAGCCCCGAGGAAGCTTATACTGAAAATGATGCTAACAATGTCAGTCAGGTCCAGTTGAGGCATGACGTTGTTCTTGTTAGAACACTAAAAACTAAAAAATGGATGGTACAGATGAAGCGAAAGAAAAGAAGGATAATTGCTGGCTCAAATGAAGGAAAGCAATCAACACTGGCTCATCTTCAGGTGAAGCCATTTTGGAAAAACATGGCATTTCAAGGACTATTAAAATCAAGGATCTCACTGGGTGATGTATGAAATTGTTGAATCACTATATTGTATACTTGATATAACACTGTATGTTAACTGGAATTAAAATAAAAACAAAAATAGATAATATAATACCAGGAACCTGACTTTGAACCAAATCAATCTCCTTCAAAGTATGATTTTTTAAAAACTATATAGAAAATACTTCCCAACGTTTTCATTAGACTATCTTGTCATCTTTGGGTCCTCCATAGCACTCAATTGAATACTATGCACAAGTAAATGCCTAATAAATTTTTATTGAATATTGCTTTCCATATTGATTCAATTCAACATTCAAAAATAAATAATCTTACAGGACTGCTAGAAGGAGAGAGCTACCTTCTATATGCAATGCTATGATGAAGCAAAAGGTAAGGGACTTCATTTCTGAGACTATGAACTTCTGTCCACTGAGAAATATGCTCAGAAGTATTCTTTTTTCTCATTCTGTTTTCTAACTCCTTATAAAGCTGAATATTTGTTCTATGAAATGCAACATCAGCTAACTAAATATAGCTAGCAAAATAAAAGCTAAAATATTTTCTTATTTACTAAGTTATGTGATATGTTTTACTGATGTATCAGTACTTTTGTTAAAGGGAAGTACAAGAAAGAAGCCATTTAGATTTAAAAGTGCCTTGTAATTTTAAAAAAAGATTTTATTTATTTATTTGAGAGAGAGAATGAGCACAAGCCAGAAGGGGAGGGGCAGCAGGAGAGGGAGAAGCAGACTCCCTGCTCAATGAGGCTTGATTCCAGGACCCCAGGATCATGACCTGAGCCAAAGGCAGCCACCTAATGGACTTGAGCCACCCACACACCCCAAGAATGCCTTGTAATTTTAAACATATTAAGTGTTTACCTATATAAGGCTACCAAAAGCCAGTAACTTTTTTCTTCATTTTGTCTCCTATCTACTAAAACAACTTAACTTTAGCCCGAACTACAATAAACTCCTTTATTATTCTACTTATAATAATAGGACAATAGGGGTCACCCAGTCTGGGTGGCTTGGCGGTTGAGTGTCTGCCTTTGGCTCGGAGTGTGGTCCTGGAGTCCCAGGATCGAGTCCTGCATTGGGTTTTCTGCTTGGAGCCTACTTCTTCCTCTGCCTGTGTCTCCACCTCTGATTCTCTGTGTCTCTCATGAATAAATAAAATCTTAAAAAAAAAAAAAAGGATAATAAGTATGTACATATGTATTTATTTAAAAATGTGTATGTATGTTATATATTTGTAAGTGTATGATTTTTGCCTAGTATGAAATGGGCACATTTGAGTATCAAGTTTTTATCAGTCAACCAATATTTTATTAATTATTCATAAATAAATTCTACTCTGTGTGACTCTATTCTGAGCCTGGAAATATAGAAATGAAATAACAAGACAAAGCCTCTGCTTTTGAGTGACTTATATTTTAAGAAGAGAAAAAAATAAAACAAAAAATTTTATAAAAATGAAACACAGTTGTGATATGTAACACATTTATGATGGGGAAAAATAAATACAATTGCTCATAATGATAAGCACTATTAAGAAAATTGGATAATGTGATAGAAAGGAATGTATGTGGGGTACTTCTTTGCTAGGACAGGAGAGAAGACATCTGAGAGAAGTGACATTTGAGTAGAGATCTGAATGACAAGGAGGCAGCCACGCAAAATTCTGGGGGAAGAATAAGCAAAAGGCACAGTTATTGCAAAAGCATTAAAATGGGAACAAGCCTGGGAAAGCTGAGGAAAAAAGGAAGGCCTAAGTGGCTGGGCCATAGAGAAAAGTTGAAAGAGATAACGTTGGAGACCATGTAGGCCAAGATATGGAGTTGGGGTTTAATTCTAGTTATAATTTTAAAAAGCCACTAAAAGGCTTGGAGCACAGGAGTGACATGCCACTGCTACCACACTTTAGAACCATCACTCTGGCTGCTATGCAGTGGATGCAGCACTGTAGAGATCTGAGATCAGAAGCACAGGCTTCCAGAACAACTTAGGAGACTGCTCTACAACAACTGTGGTTTTAGAAAAAGGTGAGGGAAACTTGAACTAATGTCATAGCAGAGGAGATTAGTTTGAAATATATTTTGGAGGCAGAGCCAACTAGATTTATGGATTGGATGTAGGGTGTGAAGTAAAGAGAATAGATGATTTCCTAGGATTCTGGCCTAAGCAATTAGAAAGATGAGAATGCCAACTTTCTAAGGCAGTAAAAGGCCAAAGTAGATGTAGGACATGGGAACTCAACTTTAAGGTTGAGATGCCTAATTAGCAGTCTACAATGCCCTCTTGGCACCCCCAAAGAAGGTCAGTGTGACTGGAGCAGAGCAAGTAAAGAAGGGAGGGATATGAGAGGTATCTTTTAAAATCTGGTAAGAAATTTGGATTTTATTTTAAGTGTAAGAGAAAGTCACTAAAGGCTTTCAAGTAACAGATACGCATGATTTGTTATGAAAACATTATTTTGACAACAGTATGAAAAATAGATTGTAGAAGGAAAAGATCAGTTAGGAGACATTTTATTAAAAGTCCACTGAAAGATGATTTAGACCAGAGTGGTGACAACGGTGATGAACAGAAGATGATTAATACACTTGGGAAACACAACAGGAAGTGAACTGCATGTAGGGAGAGGAGAGGACTCCTAGGATTTCCCGGCTTGAACATCTGGGCAAATAATAGTGTCACTTACTAAGTTAGGAAAACCTATTGAGAGTAAAAGGTATTATGGGGGGAGGAAAATCAGAAATTCTTTTGGACACATTATATTTGAGATGCCTATTGGCCAACCATATGGAGACTTAGTAGGCAGTTAGCTATATCAAGTCCAGAGTTCCACAAGGTAGACTGAGTTGGAAATATAAATTTAAGACAGAAGCAGAGAAGAAGCCCTAGGACTGGGCCTGGATACTCTAATATTTAGAAGTCTGGTAAAGAAAGAAAAACCAATATGATCTCAGGGTTGTGAGATCAAGCCCTGAGTGAGCTCCTCCCTCAGCACATCTGCTTGTGAGTCTCTCTTTCTCTCCCCCTCTTCCCCTCCCCCTGCTTGTGTGCTACAAATAAATAAATAAATAAATTAAAAAAAAAAAAAAAGAAAGAAAAACCAAGAGAGAGTGAGAGTATAAAATATTATATCCAATAATAAGTAAACAAGTATTTAATAATTTATGATCTTGTTTGCAGCATAGTAATTGGAAATAAAATACCAATAAACCACTTCATTACACTGGCTGTGTGCTTGTTTACAAAATACTTGACGGGTCAAGGAAGAGCATCTTCCTATCCCAGCTGTTCTTCCCAGTGCAAGAGGGGTGAGTGTGAGGTCTGAGATTGTGGGCCATTGAGAAGCAGCAGAGTGATAAGGTTGTGGTGCACGACATCCTTGTGGGGGGTTGGAGCACATGAGGGTATAGATCAGTGGCCAAGAATGCCAGATGATGAAAGGCTAGAGAGACTGACCAAAGCATGGGCTGGTGGGCATTACTGCCAATTACCTGGGCATTGAAATGAGGGCAGGGGAAACAGTGGTAGCAAACAGAGGAGGCAGCCAGCATGGCTGTTTGGAGATTAGTTAGACTGAGCAAATAAGTAAATTGAAGACATAAGTAAATATATCAAGGATAATGAGAGTCAGGTTTCTGACTGTGGAAAAAGTATTTATAAACACAGATTTAGGCTAGACAAAGCCCTAAGATACTAGAGTCAGAGGTATCTATATAAACTTATGGTTTTAGAATATATACACTACATGTGTAATATACATACACCATAAATTTATCTCCCAGATCTGTCCACCATTTGAGAGGGTCTACATGTAGCAATGAGCACACTGTACATTCTATTCTTGGGTTTCCGGATAACATTCTCAACTAAAAAGATGCAGGATTCTTTGTAGAAATGGCTGATTCCAGGGCTGAGGAAAGACAAGCAAAAGCTGGGCCTGGAATAAATTGTGCCAAAAGTAAGAGTAAGTTCAGTGAATGATGGCAACATGAGTAATAGACAGATGTGCCAGCTGGAAGAGTCTCCCACTCAGGAGGAATTTGAGTATCAAAATAAATAATGATAGTAATGGATTATAATCTATTGAATCAAATAGAAATCCAAGGCCATTTTATTATGAATGAATAAAAGAGAAAGAAAAGCTCTTCCACATAGAATGCTAGTAAATCTAAAAGATGATGAAAATTAAAAAATCACCTTTTATATTTATAAGTAGTGCCCATCATAGAGGTAGCTGATTCAGGTAGATATCATCTATGGGCACTAAAGTTGATAGGTGCGGGTTTGGTGAGGAGGGAGATATTGGTATAATCTTGAAATACCTTCCTATGAAAAGCTGATTATAAAAGGGAAAATGGCAAATTTGAAATGGAGAGAATTGGCAGGCACCCACATGACTGGGTGATCAAGGTTGTCTTACAACAGGATTAGCTGAGAAGAATGTATCTATTCCTGCTAAGAATTCATAGCCTAAGTCATGAGGAACTATCAGATGAACCCAGGAATTATCAGTCACCCTACAGATGGTGAGGCCTGTACTCTTAAAATCTGTCAAAGACATCAAAGAGAAAGTCATAAAATCTGACTAAAGGAGCCTGAAGAGATGACAACTGAATGAAACACATATTGTTGAATGGGAAAATGGACCATGAAGGAAAAGGAGACTGGGAGGAGACAGTTGGTAAAATCTGAATGGGGTTTGTGGATTACATGGCAGTGTTATACTGGGTTATACAGCAGAATGTCCTATTTTCACAAATATATGCTAGAACGTTTAGAAGTTATGGACCTCAGGGCTGAAGCTTACTTTCTTTTTTTTTTTTTTTTTTATAAGTGTTTTTTTTTTTTTTTTTTTTTTTTATTTATGATAGGCATGCAGTGAGAGAGAGAGAGGCAGAGACACAGGCAGAGGGAGAAGCAGGCTCCATGCACCGGGAGCCCGACGCGGGACTCGATCCCGGGTCTCCAGGATCGCGCCCTGGGCCAAAGGCAAGCGCCAAACCGCTGCGCCACCCAGGGATCCCTGAAGCTTACTTTCAAAAGGTTCAGAGAAAGGCTAATTAGAGATGATAGTTGTACAACTTGTAAATATACAAAAAAAAACCTTGGAATAGAAAGAAAGGGGTAGCCCGGGCGGCTCAGTGGTTTAGCGCCACCTTCAGCCTGGGATTGAGTCCCACGTCGGGCTCCCTGCATGGAGCCTGCTTCTCCCTCTGCCTGTGTCTCTGCCTCTGTCTCTCTCTCTCTGTGTCTCTCATGAATAAATAAATTAAATCTGAAAGAAAGAAAGAAAGAAAGAAAGAAAGAAAGAAAGAAAGAAAGAAAGAAAGAAAGAAAGACACAGAGATGAAAGAGAATAATGATAAGGGGTGTGTGTGCATGTGTGTATAGAAAAGGTGGAGATGGAGAAAATGCAGTATGTGTTTAAAATGGGGGCATCTGAGAAAAGGAGATGAGGATCCTTCGTATAGTTCTGACAACTTTCCTGTAAGTATGAAGTACTTCAAATTAAATTAATTTTTAAAAAAGTGATTAGTATGTGAAATACTCTAAACGGGGAGGCTGCCAATAACACTACAAATTAAAACTAAAGTGTTTAAAACAAAAAAAATCAGTCTAGTGCCCAACCTTTAGGACTATGCGTACAGAGAAATGTGAAGCAACAGGAGGCAAATCACTGTAAAACTAGTTTTCCTTTCATCTAGCACTAACAGTCCAGGAAAATGTTCCAATAAAGGAGAAAAAATAAAAATATTATATATATTTATAAGATAAATACTTTTTTTTTTTTTTACCTGTTCTTTTATTCTCTAACCCATTTCTGCCCATTCTGGGAAGATTTTTGTTCCATATAATCCTATTAATCCTAATTTTACCCATAAATTTCCAAACTTTCCTCTCTCCAATTCAACTTGGCACCTATGAAATTATATCCTTAAAAAGACCTTGAACATTTTAAAAAACATTCTTACTTGGGGGGTGCCTGGGTGGCTCAGTCAGTTAAGTGTCCAGACTCTTGATTTCAGCTCAGATTATGATCTCAGGGTCTCGAGATCAAGCCCTGCCTGGGGCTCCATGCTGGGCAGGGAGACTGCTTGAAATTCTCTCTCTCTCTCTTCCTCTGCCCACCCCCCCTCAAATAAATAAATCTTTAAACAAACAATTTTTAGTTGGGGGTAGTAAGTATGATCCTAGACACACAGGAACTGATAATGAGGAGACAAAAGATTATACCTCTTAAAATAATTACTGAAATTCACATCATTCTGGCTGTGAGAGATTTTATTAATAATTTCATTTAAAGAAGTCCTTCAGAGAAATCTAAAAGCCTAATAAAAACAGGACAGTTGGCCAATAATAAAGCCAATTCTAACCTCCTTGCCAGGTCATGGTCAATCATAAATCACATAGGCTCTTACCTTGGCTACCCTAAGTAACATTTCTCTTTCTTCTAAATCCTTTCTCTGTTTTTCCAATTGATCTAGCTTTTCGAGAAACTTGAGTTGTGATCTGGTATCACTAGACAGGATGTAATTTTCACTTGCCTGGAAAAAAAGAAAAAAAGAAAGTGTTACAATGATCCTAGGATTAAATACATTCTACATTAGGTATTATAAATCAGCTAACAACAATACCCATGTACATAGAGGGCTAAATTTTCAGAAGGTTATTGGTATTTCTGATGACACAAACAAAAAAGAACCTTAGTCATCCTTAAAAGTTGAGAGGTGATTAAGCATTTAAATTTCAGAGCTTTCCTAGTAGGCCTCATTCAGAGGGGAAAAAAGAGAAGCCAAGTAGATCCTAACAATAGCAAATAGAAAGCAAGAAAGTGTACCATGTATCTATAGTCTAAATCTTTTCAGTTAAATTATTGTCCATCTCTGCAGACCTTAGTATGATTAATTAAATCTTAGGTCCGTGAAAGACAAAACCAAAACCCCAAAACTAATCACTTCACTAAAAAACTGACCAAAGATCAAAGTTATCAACCTTGTTTCCATTATTGTGTTGGTCTAACCTTGACAAGTGAGTACATCTTTAATCAAAACGCAATATAAGATAAAATAGCAAACATTTGAAATCCTAAGCCTTGTTTTGAGGATTCCTTTAAGCTATGAACTTGAGTAGAAATTATAGTCAAAGAAATTAAGTGTATATACAACTTAAAAATGAAAGCCATAATGAAGTATTTTTGTCTTAAGTCGCTTCATAAAATGATAAAATTTAGTGTCATTTATTCTGATATTCTAGAGTGTAAGACAGTGCTTTCCGATCTAAATATTTTGTAATTTTCTTCATCTGATATGACTACCTATCTTTACTCTCTAATACACATAAGATGAGGGGTTAGTGGTGGGCAATCTTCCCAATCAGCATTTAAGACATCCTGCCATCTAGTCATCTAAGTAATTCAGACATTCAAGCTATGGGATGGAGACTAGGGGAGACTGTATAATAGGAAAACTGAAATGTTTTTAAACATTTAGTCCAATAGTCAGTGCCTGGCTTAGAAACCATAGGTACAGCACCAATCCCATCTTTGTTTTATCCCATGCTTATGGCTGATTCAATTAACTGGGACCAAGAGATTTCATATGCCCGAGATTCCTTCTAAATTAAATTTTTATTGTTGGTATTTAACTAGATCAAAAGAGTATTACGTAGTATAACGAACAAGGATGTATTAGTGCTACTTATTTTAGTTCATGTTTAATACAAAATGAATTCTCAGATGCTTTTAAAGTTAAATAATATGATAGAATATGGAATACATTATAGACCAACCATGAGGCATAAACATAATAACCAGTGGTTTCTTAAATACTTCATCTCTACCATTTTTGTGCTCAGATACTCTGGAGATAGTTTACTGACAGAATTTAATTTTAAAAGGACAACAAATACTAAATTAAAAAGGGGCACAGACTTTCTAAAATTTAACCCAATCTCATCCCTGTGCTAAAATCGCTTCTTCTCCCAACTTGGGATACAAATGTATCTGGCTTAATGCATCTTTCCTTTATTTTTACAGACATTAAACAAATGAGTGCCTCCCCTATTCCTATTGATTCTCCAACCTTATTTAAACAGTAACTCCAATCTTAAAACATTGTTTCCTCTCTACCAAGCTGGCCTAACTGAAGTCTTTATGCACCACTAAATAGAGTGGTTTAACAATGAAAATGTAAGGAGTCAGACCAAATGATAACAAAGCAAATCAAGCAAATCCCATCTAAAGAAAGCATTACAGCCCCTTTCAACTAGAAAACACTGACGGGACACCTGGGTTGCTCAGTCAGTTGAGCACCTGTCTCTTGATTTTGGCTCAGGTCATGATCTCAGGGTCCTGGGATTGAGCCCCGAGAGAGGTTCCACACTCAGCGGGGAGTCTGCTTGAGGATTCTCTCTCTCTTTATCCCTTTCACCTGCCAGCTTGCATGCATGTGTGTGTAAGTACATGCTCTCTCTCTAAAATAAAGCAATCTTAAAAAGAAAAAAGAAACACTGAAGCTTCTCTATAGCTACTGGTGTACAGAAGAAGACTGTAATATACCTTCAGTGGGAAAACACCTGGCACTAGATCAAAAGCTTTGTATCACACGTGTCACTTTCTACTTCTTTACTTAAATCTCAGTTTATGGACTATGATTAATTAGATAATTATATATAAACATGTGAAAGATTACCAAAAGTAAATGGATGTCAAATGGAAAGAGATGATGGAATTTTGCTTTTAATAAAAGTAAGCTCGCTTTTGTGAAATTCATGGGGTAAAATTTCCCACACTGTACAGACAAAAATAAATCCTATCAGGGATGAACTGAAATATAAGGACAGGGCTAAATTTGTGACACAATGATTATTATAATATCAAAGCCTACAAAATAAGTATAATTTTGAACTATATCCAAATATAACTAAATGATTATTTATTTGTTTAAAGAAGGATAATAATGTAGCTACAAATTCAGACAGTGGTATTAACTGTATTAAGGAATGAGTGGGGAAAGGCAGACTGGGGAAAATCAATCAAGATAGGCAGTGTACAGACAAAAAAGTTAAGGAAGTGTTAGCTTTTAAGTTAAGTTACTGAGGTTCCAGGTGGGGTAGATACTATGTATCATTTTGCCTAGGGCAACTAAATCCTTAGAACATATGCTATTGATATACAACAGAAGAATTCCATCTGAGATTTGGATGACACTCATAATAGTAAACCCTACTTGGAAAAATTCTCTTTCATACTAAATTGTACAGTTACATTTTACATAGAAACTGCCCATTGTAAATAAAAGTTCACTCATTTATCTTTGAAAATACATGGCAATTGAGGTAGAAATAGGGGAGAATTCAGGTTTGAAAAATTTTAAAGACTTTTAAAAAGTTACAGTAAAAAGTTAAAAAAAAAATTTCCCCACATCCCAATACTGAAGGCAAACTGATTTTGAGTCAAACTAGATTATTACAAATTTAGGATGTTAATTGTGATCCCCAAAGTAACCACCAATAAAATATCTAAAAAAGTATACACAAAAGGAAATGAGAAGGGGACCCAAATAGTACGTAACAACAATAAAAATGAAACCAAAAAGGCAGTAATAACAGAAGTGGGGGGAGGGGGGGAGAAAAGCTACAAAGCATATAGAAAAATGGTGAAATAGCACTTTCCCCTTATCAATAATCACTTTACATGTAAATGGATTAAACTGCCCACTCAAAAGGTAGAGACTAACAGAATGCATAAAAGACTTGATCAACTACAAGTCTACAAGAGATTCACTTTGGATGAAAAGTCATGAATAAACTGGAAGTGAAGGATAGAAAAAAAATTTCATGCAAATAATCAAGGAAAATAGAAATGGCTACATTAATATCAGGTAAAATAAACTTTAAGTCAAATTGTTAAAAGAGATAGAGATACACAAGGGCGCCTGGGTAGCTTAGTTGGTTAAGTGTCCAACTCTTGATTACCACTCCAGTCATGATCTCAGGGTCATGTAATGGAGCCCTGTGGTGGGCTCTGTGCTAAGCGGAAAGTCTGCTTGAGATTGTTTCCTTCTCCTTCCCTCTGCTTTTCCTCTGACACTGGCATACACTCTCTATCTCTTAAAGAAATAAATCTTTAAAAGAGATAGAGAGATAAGCAAGGGCATGATATATTGACAAGAGTCAATTCACCAGGAAGATATACATACCAGACAATAGCACCCCCAAACATATGAAGTGAACATTGAGAGAACTAAAAAGAGAAATAGTTCTACAACAACAGTTCAAATGTCTTCAATATCTCTTCTAGACAGATCAAGAAGGAAATAGAGGACCTAACATTATAACCCAACTAGATCTACCAGACTTTTATGAACTTTTATTCCAGTTAACAATAGCAGAATACACATTCTGCTTAAGTGTACGTTGAACATTCTCTGAAAGGCAGCTATGCTCACCACTATACCACCAACGCCGGCTGAACATTCTCTGAGATCATACATTAGGCCACAAAACAAGCCTATATACATTTAAATTGATCAAATCACAAAAGAATCTACTCTGCCCATATGGAATGAAGCTAGAAATCAACAATAAAAGAGAAATTGGAAATTTCACAAATATGTGGAAACTAAACAACATACTTTCAAACAACCAAAGGATCAAAGAAATCTCAAAGGAAATTAGAAAATACTTAGAAATAAATGAAAAGAAAAACACATGTACCAAAACTTACAGAATGCAGTGAAAGCAGTGCTCAGAGGGAAATTTATAGCAGTAAATGCTTACATTAAAAAAGGAAGATCTCAAATCAGTAACCTACTTTTATACTTTAAGGAACTGAAGTAAAAAATGAAAGTGGGATCATTACTGCTGATCTTACAGAAATAAAAAGATTTTTGAAGAAAACACTATAAACAACTGTATGCTAACAAAACAGGACCTAGAAGAAATGGACTCTTTCTGAAAACACACAAAAAGAACTATTGATACTGTTTCTCCCCCATAGCTTTTTCTCCTGATGATCACTCATTTAAGTTGGTCCTGCATATTCTTATGAAGATTTATACAAGCGAAGACCTATAAGCAACTATCAATAGTTCTTCCAAAGTTCAAAATAAAGCAGAAAGGAGAGAAAATAGAATGATTCCTCCAGGGAACTTATGAGTGATACAGTAGCTGCTATTTCCCTGAGTTCCTTTTAACCTATGGCTAGGACATCGTGACAATGACCACTCTCACAAACTCAAAACCTTATAAGGTTATCCACATACCACACTGCACAATATTTGATCTAGCTATCAACATTTCTTGGTATAGGGGGAAAAGGTTATCTTTTTCTTTTTCATCACCTAATAAATTCGCTCTCCACTAAAACCATAATACAGATAAATCAAGTGCTTTCATCTTAATGATGGCAAGTGATTTGGTTCATACTACTAGAGACAAGACAGGCTATCCTTGCATTTAATTTGTTTAAAAAGCAGCCAATAATGATAGTGAGCAGCCCGACCATTAGCACTCAATACAATTATTTAATTTATTAAAAAGGACAACAATGCTAGCAGAGTACAGAGCACTGAAGAGAACAAAGCTATCCAACATTCTATTCTAATATATTCTCCTTCCCAATCAAAAGCTATAGAAGTCTCAGGCAGAACAGATGCGTATTTCAATCTACGCTGACACAGAACCTTTGGGTACAATTTTAAACTCTATGTTAATTTTGTCATGTAAGCATATCTAAATCAGGCAAATTAGGAGTGAAACTCTTGTCTACCAATATGGACTATGTCTCAACCATTTTCTTTAAACATATACTTCAAATATGCATCCATACCAAAAAACTACCTTTAACATGACAAAGAAGAAAGAGTTTGTACTTCTTTAACGATTTCCTTTACCTTGTAAGTTGTCATTCGATGCTGAGCAATTGTAGTCAGTTTTTCTAGAAGGCCTCGTAATCGCTCCTGTGTTGCATGGGAGATCAAGTTCACAGCATCAGAGTTAAGTTCTGTAATGTCATGCTTTTTACCTGTAGAAGCAGAGAAAATCCATTACGTGTTTTAGTAGTGGCTGATAATTGAAATAATTAGCACAGCAGGTATTCTGTTCCCCCTGGAAGTCATACCCATTATGAATAAAGGTTTGGAGATTATGATTTTCCTGGTAAAGTCACAACTTCAAAGATCTTAGACATTACATTAATAAAACCTAGCCTGAAGCCTCAGAAAATATAGACATTGTTTCACTTAGCCTCTAGAATCATTCTCCTTGCAAGGTCATTTATAGGACAAAGTTAATAAGAACACAAATCAAGTCTAGTGTTCAGGGAGGAAAATGGTAACTGCAGAAATTAGTGCCGTATTCTGTTAATTTTAGTAATTAAAAAAAAATAGAAAATTACATTTTGCCCTGTTTGACACTGTTAACAATTTATGACATTTATTTCAATGAATTGAGACTGTGGGTCTGCTACTGCCTTGTCTACAAGACATGCCTACACTCCTTTTGTCCATTACCAATCATGCTTATTTTGCACTAACTCATGTTCTGATAAATTGACCTGGTAATTAATTTACAAGTTGAAATGGGGTCAAAGCTTCATCATTTCACTCATTCATTTTAATAAATTCTATTTCACTGTATCTCCCTTCATAGATAAACCAAACTTCTACTCTTCTTTCAGTTAACTAGGAAGAAAGACTCAGGAAAACAACTTGGGCCACATACCCAAAGGCAGAGCTCATTTATAAAGCAACCTTATCAGTATTTAAATAGTAATTCCTCAGCTCAGTAAAACCACCTGTATCAACAGAGACCTAAATCTAAAGATATAATGAATTGTGTCATCTAATTTAAATGAGATTTTTAATAGTACTATTGTACTTATTTTAAACAAACATATCAATTTGCTTTTGCACTCTCATCTGAAACATACTCATATACTCATCAAAATGGAATCAGTATAGCAAAAATAAGCTTTAATTATAAGCCCACAAATCTTAAATACATTCTTTGACATTATTCCATAATGAATGATAAACTTCAAAGTGTAGGCTATAGGATGTGAGGGCTATCTGGCTGTGACACCTGTCACTGCACTGATCAGCAGGGTGGATTCAGTCGATCTGGCTGCCAACATGAAGTCCCCTTCCTCTCCCACTCTTCCTCGTGCATCCCTCCCAAAGCTGCAAACTCCCTTGAAAAGAGAGACCTGTCTGGATAGAGGAAGGCCACTATAAGTCAAGTCAACTGATGAATAAAATCTAGTTGGCGCTTTTGAGCTTGTTATGTGATTTTATAAAACGTCTGTGTAATTTAATTTAGGTAATTAGCAAAAAAGGAAGAACACTGGCATATTTATTCTCCAATATTATTCAAAGATTTTTACAAGTTATTTATTTATTTATTCATGAGAGAATTTATTTGTTTACTTATTCATTCATTCATTCATTCATTCATTCATTCATTCATTCGAGACAGAGAGAGAGAGAGAGGCAGAGACACAACACAGGCAGAGGGAGAAGCAGACTCCATGCAGGGAGCCCGATGCGGGACTCGATCCTGGGACTCCAGGATCATCCCCTGAGCCAATGTCAGGCACTAAACTGCTGAGCCACCCAGGGATCCCCACCAATATTATTCAAATAGAAAAATTTTTGCCCCAGATTTCTTCGGGTTAATTTATAGTTTCTGTTATTAAGGAATAGTCCTGGTTCTGAGCTGTTCTGTAAAGATGAAATTTTACTATAAATGGAAAACATTCTTAGAAATACTTAACTCTATTCACTCTATAGTTTGTTTTTTAAAAAGCACAGGTAATTCAGAGGAAGTTTTGCAATTTTCCATTATATTAAATGATAAATTTGTGCTTAATTATTAAGGACTGAAAACACCAAGTAGTTACACCCAGAATCCTCCTTGAAAGCAGAGGTTGGCAAACTAAATTTGGTCTCTTTTTATGTATAAAGTTTGATAGGAATACAGTCTTGCCTATTCGTTTATGTATTCTCTATGGCTGCCTTTGCAGTATAATGGAGTTGAGCAGTAATGACACAAACCACATGATCCACAAAGTGGTAAATCTTTACTATCTGGCCCTTTGTAGAAAAAAGTTGCCCATCCCTGTCCTAAATGATCAGACTGTTCTTTTAGTGCTAAAAACTTTCCTATCATAGAAACAAAGTTTAAGTCAAGCTAGAAATAAAATTTGTCAGGGGGTTGGGAACTGATAAAAAGTTAAGTATCTACTTCTACTCTACCAAAACTCTAGATAATTATATGGTTACATTGAGTCAATACCAGGAGTTTTTCAAACCATCACAGGAAAGTATCATGCTTGTACCAAAATTAAGGAATTGGCTCCTGTATAGTACACAATACATATGCAAAGAAGAAACTGAAAGAGAATAAGAGAGAGATGGAGGAAAGAAGGCAAAGGAGTGAAGAGGGAAGGGCTGGGAGAAAAGTCAAACAAAATGCAAACAAACAGCAAATATTTTATCATCAGCTCCTCTGAATTCCTATTCTTTTGGACTGCTTGTAAATTTTAGTTTTTCATAAAAAAAAGAGAAAGATAACAGAGGGACTCCTGGGTGGCTCTGTCCGTTGACTGTCCAACAACCGATTTTGGGTCAGGTCATGATCTCAAGCCCCATTGTTGGTCTCAGTACAGTCGGCTTGAGATTCTCTCTCTGACCCTCTCCACACACTCTCACTTGCATGTGCTCTCAAATAAATAAATCTTAAAAAGAACGGTAACAGATACCCAAGTTACATCAGAAATGGAAAAAAAGGGAACCCTGGGTGGCGCAGCAGTTTAGCGCCTGCCTTTGGCCCAGGGCGCGATCCTGGAGACCTGGGATCGAATCCCACGTCGGGCTCCTGGTGCATGGAGCCTGCTTCTCCCTCTGCCTGTGTCTCTGCCTCTCTCTCTCTCTGTGACTATTATAAATAAATAAAAAATTAAAAAAAAAAAAAGAAAAGGAAAAAAAAAAGGATGCCTGGGTGGCTCAGCGGTTGGGCGTCTGCCTTCGGCTCAGGGCATGATCCCTGGATCCGGGATCAAGTCCCGCATGGGGCTCCCTGCGAGAAACCTGCTTCTCCCTCTGCCTGTGCCTCCGCCTCTCTCTCTCTCTCTTTGGGCTCCTGAGAGAAGCCTGCTTCTCCCTCTGCCTGTGCCTCTGTCTCTCTCTCTGTGTCTCTCATGAATAAATAAATAAATCTTAAAGGAAAAAAATGATAATCTGTATAGTACATAGTAGGAGCTCAAACATTTTATTATTTTGTGAAACAGATTTCAAATATGTAATAGTAATATACTTTGTAGTCCTTAAAAATACTATGGGTGTAAATCAGAAATCAGAAACCTTCACATTTTTGAGATAGGGCTTCAATATAAAATATAAAGATCCTTACTAAAGTATACTCAAAGGTCACAAGTATTGACCTCCCAAATTTGATATGAGTGATGAAGAAGGTACTCCAAGAAGTCCCAGGGTTAGGACCATGAAATTAGATCATTTACATGCAATAATCTTTCTTCAAACTGTCTTGTTTTTCAGTCAATCGGGGAAGAATGTAGTCTTTCATGTTACTGCAAGTTTGGTATTAAATAACAACAAAAAAGCTGTATGGTTCCAGAACAAAACTGGAGTATACTCTCCCATTTCCTTCTACATACTGCAGCTACTGAGTAACTACTTGGGGACCTAGGGAGAAATCCGATATTTTAATTTAGTTCTTTTAAGGTAAGGATGAGTTTGAATTTCAGAGTTGAGAGAAGGTAAAAAGGGACTATTTCTATATTTCATAGTACTTGGCAGTTTCTAGAATTCATAAACATGAATTTTTAACGTATACAAATATGTGTAGTCCAACCAAGAAAGGAACAGGACAGAAAAAAATAGTATATCATATATACATTGCATGAAAAATATATACATCTTTCTCCCACTAAGAAATATAAGTAAAATATTAACTTCTATTATCTAAACCAGAAACCATAAGTTATGATTTGTTATGTTAATAGTTTTTAAAATGAAATACTTCTTTCTGTAATACCCATGAAATCCCAATTATTTCCAGAGCCTTATTTAAGCCCCAGAGTTTCAGGAAAACCAACTCAGGCTGCCTCTTTTGATAACACTTTCCCTGGAACAGACCGTCCTCTTAGGTCAATAATCTTAAGTCTGCACTTACCAATGTCTAAAATTCTCTTTTGCAGAGCTCCAATGAAAAGAAATGGTTCATCTTTACATGATTGTACAAGTGTGCCAACCAATTCAGAATTTGTTGCTAAGATGCAGGCATTTTCTTCACTGAGGTTGACTCCTGCCATGGAAGTCACATCATTGATGTCATCTTCATCTCTAAGCAAAAGAAAAGATAACTTTTTGGTGTAGTGGTGGCTGACATGTATATGAATGATTTAAGAGAACAAGGAATTATAGATCTCCTCTTATAACTAAAGATATCATTTTACTCAATTCATCCAAGCAAGAGAACTGAAGAATAGTTATCCTCCCCTGAAAGTCTTTAAAAATTAATTGGTGTGTCTAACCATCAGCATACATTTAATATCAAGAGATGAATCAGAAGCAACTTTGTCTTCTAGTGCCCATCTCTCCATCTTTCAGTTTAGTAAATGGATACACCAACAGGGACTTGTAGGTTAAACTAAGTTATCGACAAATGCCCTGCAATGAGAGACAAGAAATGAAAACAGTCTTCTTTGTTTTCATCCAAGATGATCAAAAGCCCATCAGATTTCCCTAGTACACTCTACTGTTCCACTGAGGAGCAGAAATTCACTGATCCTGAAAGGTCCTTACCCACACAAAGATCCTTGAGAAGAAGCTTTCCTGACTAGCTATTCTGAAACCAAATGGTTAAAACTAGTTTTGATTTTCTGCTGCAGACTTTTGGTGTGTTCCATTGTACCAATTAAATTCATTAAACCACATCCTCAAGCAAATGGCTGCAAAGGGTCTACATCTAAAATTACACAGGACACAAACATACACACTAACATGACATATATATAAAACACAAAATATGTTTCAGCTCTTTGCAGTGTACCAGCAAAATTAAATAGTTGTTTTTATCCGACAGGATTGCTATATGGCTACAGTGCAAAGAAGAGTATATATGTTTAAGGGTAGAAAAGAAAGAGAGAAAAGAAATATGAAAACTCCCTCACAGAATCCTTACCACCATATGTAATAATAACCATGTTACCGATCATAACTCACCTACCAATGCATAACATAATTTACACAAACATGATTATATGAAAAAAATGTTGCTTCTCTTTATTGCATGGGCCAAATGGTATATCATGTGGTCTCATGTCAATGGATTTAAATTATGAAACTCCCTGTGGTAATGCATTTGTGCATGAGAAAGGGAAATAAATTATAATTGTCAAGCACACAAGAAATGAAGGCCTCTGTTGTTCCATTTTAAAAAGTAACACATTAGGGGTGAGGGGGAAAGAGCCCATGCTCAAACATATATAAGAGATTAAAACAAACAAACAGCAACCCCCCCCAAACCACAAAATAAAAAACAAAAACCTAAGTAAAAGAAAGGAGGAGCTAGACACAGCAGTTGAAAGTAAAGAGATAGAACAATGATCTTATGATCTGAACAGCAGATTTAAAAGCCTAACATTTAAAGGTCTTTACAAAGGGAAAAAGAAAAAAAAATTAAATTTAGTTATTTCAAACCAAATAAAACATGCAATATAAACAAAGTATATCAAAATGGTTGGACTCCACCTTATCAAATGTCACAGAGGTATTGTCAGAAGTATGGATGCTTAAAATGGTTCTAAGAATCATTTTACCACCTACATAAAGTATTTCCAGAAACATCTAAACATGTAAACATCTGAAGTGTAAGAATGGTAAAAACCATAAACCCAAAGATGGACCAAGATCCAAGTAAAAAATAAAAGGTCTGATTAAAAAAATATTTTAAAAAACATGTCTCAAGGGTGCCTGGTGGGCTGAGTTGGTAGAGCATGTGACTCTTGATCTTGGGGTTGAGTTGGAGTCCTATGTTGGGGGCAGAGATTAGTTTAACCCCCCCCCCCCAAAATCCACCAAATATCACAAGAGAATGAAAAGACAAGCCACAGACTAGGAGGAAATATCTGCAAAAGACATCAGATAAAGGACTGTTATCCACAATATATGAAGAATTCTTAAATCCAACAATAAGAAAACAAACCAACCAATTAAAAAATGGGCCAAAGACCTAATAGATGCCTCATCAAAGAAGATGTACAGATGGCAAATAAGCATATGAAAAGATGTCCCACATCCTTGTCATCAGAGAAATACGAATTAAAATGAGAAACCACTATACATACACCTATTAGAAAGGCCAAAATCCCAAACACTGACAACATCAAATGCTGATGAGGATGTGGAGCAAGAGGAACTCTTGTTCACTGCTGGTAGTAATGCAAAAACGGTACAGCTACTTTGGAAGACAATTTGGCAGTTTATTAGAGAACTAAACATACTTGTACTGTACAGTCCAGCAATCACATTCATTGGTATTTACTCAAAAGACCTGGAAATTAATGTCCACACAAAAACTTGCACACAGATGTTTAGAGCAGCTTCAGAGATAATTGACAAAACTGACAAAACGTGGAAACAATCAAGATGTCTGTTAGTAGCTGAGCGTATAAATCAACGGTGGTACATCCAAACAATGAAGTACTATTGAGTGCTAAGAAGAACTGAGATGTCCACACCATGAAAAGACACAGAGGGGAACTTAAATGCAAATTATTAAATGAAAGAAGTAATCTGAAAATGTTACATACTGTATGATTCCAACTACATGGCATTCAGGAAAAGGCACACTATGGAGACAGTACAAAGACCAATGGTGGGCAGCCCGGGTGGCTCAGCAGTTTAGCGCCGCCTTCGGCCCAGGGCCTGATCCTGGAGACCCAGAATCGAGTCCCACGTCGGGCTCCCTGTGTGGAGCCTGCTTCTCCCTCCGCCTGACTCTGCCTCTCTCTCTCTGTCTCTCTGAATAAATTAAAAAAAAAAAAAATCTTAAAAAAAAAAAAAGAGACCAATGGTTGCCAGGAATTGGCAGGGAAGGAGGGATGAATAGGCAGAACAGAGAGAATTTTTAGGGCAATGTAACTTCTCAGTAGGATACTATGCTGTTGGATACACATCATTATACGTTTGGTTTTTTTAAAAAATATTTATTTGAGAGAGAGAGAGAGAGAGAGAGAAAAGAAGAAGAAGAAGAAGAAGAAGAAGAAGAAGAAGAAGAAGAAGAAGAAGAAGAAGAGGAAGAAGAAGAAGAAGAAGAAGGGGGAGGGGCATCGGGAGAGGGAGAGGGGAAGCAGAGTCTCTGCTGAGTATGGAGCCTGATACAGGACTAGATCTCACAATCCTGAGGTCATGACCTGAGCCAAAACCAACAGGTGGATGCTTAACCAACTGAGCTACCCAGACGCCCTTCATTATACATTTGTTAAAACCCATAGAATGTACTACACCAGTAGCAAACCGTAAGCCACAGGCTTAATGACTTGTCAATGCAGGTCTGTCAACCGTAACAAATGGATCACTCTGGTGGGGGATGTTGATAATGAGAGAGGCTATGCATGTGTGCATTTAGGAGGGACTCTCTGTATCTTCCAATCAATTTTGCTATAAACTTAACCTGCTTTGCAAACAAAACTTATCCAAAAAAAAAAGAAAAAAGTCACCTATATATCAATGCAGAGCCAGTTTATTCCAAAACAGAAACCTAACCAGTTATTTACTTAATGTCCTTAGGATTCAAATTTTTCCTTTAAAAAATGGGTAACTCAGATTAGGTGCTTTCTAAGGTCCTTCTCAGTTACTTAAAAGAATGAGGCAGCTCTCTTTGATCTGATATAGAACAATTGCCAAGGTGTACTATGAAGTAGGGAAAAAAATGAGGTAGAAAAGAGACTGTCCTTTGGGGAGAAAAAAAGATACACACACATGCATGTATGCATATGGGCATAACATATCTCTGGAAAGATACATGAAAAATTCTCCTCCGGAGAGGGAAATAGGGAAGTGGGATACCATAGTGTATTCTTTTTTACCTTTTGAATGTTGTACTATATACATGGATTACCCGATCAAAATTATTAATGATATTTTAAAAATAGTAAATAAATATTCAGGAAAAGATAACTGGAAGTAAAAAATATGAAGTTTAGACATATAACCCCAATATTCCCTTAAAAAGAAAATCAGAATTGTTTAAGATATGCAAAAAATAGCTTTACACACATAGTTACAATCTCAGTGTGTCAGGTACATAGGCCTTATAAACTGCAACTTGGTTCCATAGGAGGGTTCCTGCATAACCCCTGTTGAGATCTCCCACACAGGCTGGAGAGACCAGTATCCAGCATACTTACTACCAGCACTTAGCATAGTACTAAAATTGAACAGAATTCATCAATGAGATAGTCCCATGTTTTTAAGACTCTTCTTGTAGCCCTTCTCTGAAATAAGGAAGGAACTAACTAACTGCCCAATAAGATTTGTTCTTTCCTTCCTTCCCTCCTCCTATTTGGCCCTAAGCTGAACACAGCTCCCTCTAGTACAGCTGTCAGTTGCTATGGTTACAAAGGGCAGCAGGAATAGACGAAGACCCCTACTGAGGGAAGAGGAAAAGGTGACACAATATATAGCACCCAAGCCACTTAAAACTTCCTCTAAGAAAGGAGGCAGACTGAAGAAAAGTCAACACAGTGCGATAGCAGCAATATCAATAAGGCTAAGATAGGTCAAGACAGTATTAAAGGCTTTGATGTTGAAGCATAGTTGTGATTCTAGGTTGGCTTTATTTCTAAAGGAGAAGAAAATGAGAGCCCCCAAACTACATCTTCAAGTCTTCTGGTCTAACGCAGTGTCTTTTGAGGAAGATACTGTGTAAAATAATCTGTTTTATTTTTAAAAGATAAAAAGGAAATTTAATAATGCCTTATAGATAAAGCTTTCCAATTCAAGATTCTGTGAGGTGTAATAAGTTACTGTGTAAAAATTTAAAAAGCATTACCCAATTATCATTAATGTCTTGCATTCTGGCTTCTAAAACTGATTTTAGCTTTTGATAAAGCTGTCCACTGCTTATGTCTGACTTCTTAAATCTCTTCCACCCTCTTAAGGTCTGAACAGTCCCAGACCGGTTCTTCTAAAGTACAGGGAATCATATTTTTTTCCTATTCCAAACCTCTTTTGTTTCCAGGAACTTAATCTGATGTTCAAGGTTTTCCAGGTAATGGCCTTAACTTAGCACTCTTCTCTCCCATTACTCACTATCACACAGCTCCTACTGATTCTGGCCTTTGCTCAGGCCATTCCCCCTTTCCAGTTCTCATCTTCAAACTCTGGCTCTAATGTCTTTCCGTAACTTGAGCTATAGCCCAGTTCTGTTTCAAATGCCTAATTTAGAAATACTGGTTTAATTTGTTTTTACATTTTTCTTTTCATGCTTTTTTTTCCCCTTTGTTTTTATACTTTTAAAGCATTTGTCCAATTGCTACAAATTTTCAACTTCTGAGAGCATGTTGTATCTATTATGGTAGGTTTTACTCTGTCTTCCATTAAAGTTTCTCTTAAACTCCAACTAGACTTATTTTATTGATTATATTCAATAAATATATTAAATTAGTAAAGATATCATCTTCATCTCTATTATTCCTAGCACAGTAGTATATAAATGGTAAATAATTGAGGAATTTCCATGTGTTCAGAACACATGCTATTATCTGTTGCAAAGTACTTAGAAGAACAGAGGGTAAAAATGATGAATCAAACTGCCTATGGTGCATTCCTGACCACCAATTATTATCTATGAAAATAAAGCAAAATAATCTTTCTAGACCTGCATTGTCAGTAAAACAGAGGCAATAGCAGTCCTTATATTTTGGACAGAATATTCAAGGAAGTAATTCATATGGAAAAGGAATTAGTTTAATATAGAAAGAGTTCTACAAATAACTAAGAAAAAACCCCATGATCCAATGGAAGAATGGACAAAGTGCATGAATTTTCACTTAAAATTTTAAAATGACTCAAAAATAAGATGTTCTGGGCAGCCCCCATGGCGCAGCGGTTTAGCGCTGTCTGCAGCCTGGGGTATGATCCTGGAGACCTGGGATCGAGTCCCCGTTGGGCTCCCTGCAATGGAGCCTGCTTCCCCCTCTGCCTGTGTCTCTGCCTCTCTCTCTCTCTCTCTGTGTCTCTATGAATAAATAAATAAATAAAAATCTTTAAAAAAAATAAGACTGTTCTTAAAAAAATGTTCTGGTCTATTCATAAGAGAAATATAAAATAGAATTTTCACCTGTTAGACTGGCAAAAACTTTTTAATGTTCACCAGAACATGTGAAAATATGCTATTATAATAAGCTTTGCTGCTCAATGTAATTTGTAAATCTAACCTCCATGGAGTCATTTGATATTATCTGATAATTTAAAATGAATAAGCTCTTCATAGATATTATGTGAAATGATACCCAATGTGGCTTTGTTCTCCTAGTACAAAACCCTGGAAATATCCTAACTATCCACCATTATGTAATTTTGTTAAAAATCTCAAATCACAATGATTATACAGTAACAGAGAACAATCTCAAAGACTACTATTAAGTTGTAAAAAACAAAATGTAAAACATTATGTATTGTATGCTACCATCTGTGTTGAGAAGATTATATCTAGAAAGATACACAAGAAACTGCTAACAACGCGTGGCCCTACAATAAGATCCTGCGTAGCAGAGGGAAAAAGACGCAAAGGAGAACTTTGATTTTCCGCTGCATATCTTTTCTTCCTTTCAGTATTGTACAAAATGTAGTACTACCTGGTTTAATAAATAATTTGTTTAGAAAGCATAAAAAATTTATTTTAAGAAGATTAAATTCTTCCTTTAGATTACTAATCCCTGGTAAGACAACTTTGACTTCAATACTCTACGGTAAACCCTCAGTTATAATCACATAAACTCACACAACACCCTGTTTATTCCTCCTTCCATGCCTTTGTGAAGTTATTTTTCTCATAGGAAATTCCCTTTGTCTTTCCTCTTTTGGCTCAAATGGAGCATAACATACTGCAGGATTTCCCTAACTTTAGTGATTTTAAGAACTGCCTGGGAGTATATTTAAAATACAAGTCTTGCATTCAAATACACACCTGCATAGTACCTGTGATACGCATTCAGTGGGACTAGGCTGGAGACCACAAACCTGGAATCTTTGCTTAAACATACTTAGGCGACTGGGACAAACACTCTGTGGACCACACTTTAAAAATACTGAGTCATGAAAATTAAGAGCACCAATTCTACAGCACGAGACCAAGGTTTTAGTCCCTACTCTGTCAATTATTATTTTTTTATTTTTTATTTATTTTTTTTAAAGATTTTATTTATTTACTCATAGAGACAGAGAGAGAGAGAGGCAGAGACAAAGGCAGAGGGAGAAGCAGGCTCCATGCAGAGAGCCTGACGTGGGACTCGATCCAGGGTCTCCAGGATCATGCCCTGGGCTGCAGGCGGCACTAAACCGCTGCACCACCGGGGCTACCCAATTATTATTTTTTTAAATAAGAATTTGGTACATTTTAAAAAAAGGTTTTATTTACTTTTTCATGACACACACACAAACACACAGAGGCAGAGACATAGGCAGAGGGAGAAGCAGGCTCCCCAAAAGGAGCCTGATGCGGAACTTGATCACAGACCCTGGGATCACACCCTGAGCCAAAGGCAGACGCTCAACCACTGAGCCATCCAGGTGTCCCTGCTCTGTCAATTATTAAAAGGATGATCTTGAACGAATTTCTTTACATCTCTACTCATCTCTACATCTCTATTCTTTATTGATGGAGGTAAAAACTGTACCTGTTACATGATTTTGAATGAAAACTGTATTAGAAACCAGGACTTTATTAGAAATAAAAATGAGTATTTAGGGGCACCTGATTGGCTCAGTCAGTGGAGCATGTGACTCTTGATCTTGGGGTCATGAGTTCAAGCCCCATGTTGGGTATAGAAATTACTTAAAAACAAAATTTTTTTAATACAATGGAATATTACCCAGCCATCAAAAAAATGAAATCTTACCATTTGCAATGATGTGGATGGAACTGAAGGTATTATGCTAAGTGAAATAGTCAATCAGAGAAAAACAATTATCATATGATTTCACTCATATATGGAATTTAATAAACAAAACAGACGATCATAGGGGAAGTGAGGGAAAAATAAAATAAGATGAAATCAGAGAAGGAGACAAACCATATGAGATTCTTAACTATAAGGAACAAATTGAGGGTTGCTGGGGTGGAATGTGGAGCTGCGAGGGACAGTACCTTTGCCCAACTCTCAGAAGTAAGTAAGCTTTGAAGCCAACTTTCAACTAGCCTCTGTCCTATAAGAATTACAAAGTAGCTCAACTCTATGTGAGGAGTTTCTATGGAAAGTGCTGTATTGAACAATCAGAAACAAGCTACATGCCTGACAGAAGTTGTGAGAGGCAAGTGAAAGTTGCAGTCCCTGAAGTCTTGTGTCTTCAAGTTCAATACAGCGATTCCCTAGGAACATCCTCATATAGAAAGGAGCAGGGTTCTAACTGCCATAAATGAGAGGCTAGTTGAAAGCTGGCTTCAAGGGTGGGGGTGCGAGGAGGGAGATGAGGTAATTGGGTGATAGGCATTAAGGAGGGCTGGTGATATAATGAATACTGGGTGTTATATGCAACTGATGAATCACTGAACTCTACCTCTGAAAGTAAGAATACACTATATGTTAATTAATTAACTTAAATAAAATAAAATTTTAAATAAAATATTTTTTAAAATGAATATTAAAGATAATAAAACCCTTACATATTATTAACATAAACATTTTAATGAAAACCAACAATAACAAAATTTAAAAATAATTACTCAAAAAGGTGGCATTGTTTACTATTTTCTAATCTCTTTAATATCCATTGATTCTCTTCACTTGGAATGGATCTGATGCATGATTTTGTAACATCACATATTAGTGATTTGAAAAGTATTGGTACATTGAGTTATAGAGATCTTCCAAATTTAGACTCATTACACATAATCCTAAATCACAAGTTAGTAACTGCACCAATCTAATCAGAAAATCTAAGTATTAGGAAGATATTATGCTCATGGCAGTGGATACAAGTTTTCCAAATTTTTAATTTTTGCTTGAAAAGCTCAAACTTTATCACTGGCAAAAAATGCTGTCAGTTGTTTTCCCTGAAGTGACAAGGCTCACTTTTTTCATTTTCACAAAAATGTCAAATTCCCAAGTCTAAATAATCACAGTTTGTTTTCCGGTTGTTCTTTGTTCTTCCAAGTAAAAATGGTACTCCATGAAAAAAGTGGTTTAGCTCACAACTGAAACACAGGTGGAGTACCTGGGTGGCTCAGTTGGTTAAGTGTCCAACTCTTGATTTTGGCTTAGGTCATGATTTTTGCAGGGGCGGGGACTTCATAGGATAGAGCACCCCCTATCTGCAGCACCCCACGGGAAGTCTGCTTCTCTCCCTCTTCCTCTGCCCCTCCCCACTATGTGCTCACTCTCTTTCCAAAAATAAATAAATAAATAAATAAAATCTTAAAAAAAAAAAAAAAGGAAACATAAGCACAAACACTTGTCCTTAAGACAATCATGAGACTTTGGCATGCAGAAGAGCTTTATGCAAGTTTCCCATTTTGTCACACAGAATATTAAAAATGTGTGTACTTCAGAGTAGAGACTTAGTGAAAATAATAATGTTTGCTGCCTCATTAAAACCATTAAAAAAAAAAAACTAGCTTCTTTTCTTTTCATTTACTCTGAGTGTCTGAGGGTAAAGAATAAATGGCTACTAGTATAGTTTGGTGCCTCTGCCTTGACTAATGCTAAAGTGCCAGCAGTTTTGCCACTGTGGCTTTTGAACCATCATTCAAATAATATACCAAATCAGGCAAATGACAACATCAACATCATCATTATTAAAATAGTTTTAATCTTACAAACTCCCTGAAAAAGTCTCCATTTCAAAACTATCTTTTATAGATCACATTTTGGAACCTGCTGTCCCATACTTACAATCTCTAGCCTATAATGAAATCAGAAATACGATGAGGATTTTAAAAAATACAGATTTCTGCCAAGGTTCAGTATCCAGAGAGTTCATTCTGGATAAGCCCCCAACTGAACAATTTCAATGAATTTCCTAGGTAGTTTTCAATTTGTTGATTTGTACTATACTAGTAATTATTTACTTATAAATTGTTTTAAAAACATCTACAACCCCCTTCCTATATTTATATATCTTCTTTTTTAATTTTTAATTTTTTAAATTTAAGTTCAATTTGCCAACATCTAATACCCATCCCATCAAGTGCCCATCACCCACTTACCACATCCCTCACCTACCTCTCTATTTATATATTTTCAATTAAATTATTAATACTATTAAGAATGTTTTATTATAAATGATACCCTACTCTTATCACTGTCTTTTGGCTCTGATCTTTTTGGAAGATGCCCATGACGTAAATGAGATATGCCCTATCTCCTGCCCATGTAACTTCAACCTTTGCTTCATGGTGTATCTACCTCTAATATCTACTATCTTTTCTTTCCACTTCTTCTGCATCTAAGTATAAACATAATTTTTTCCTAAACAGCATTTTACTATGACAAAATCTAGCTAGAACTTTGAAAGACTTCACGATCATCTCCCAAGTGTTCATTTATATAGTTTCCCTGTGAACAATTTTAAGAACTTAATTTCTATCAAGATCTAGCTTAAGGCAACTCCTCCAAGAAGAATGTTTTGTTGAATTTTAATCCTAGATTTAGAGCTAATAGGCATAGCTCACACTGATGCTTCTTCTCTCTCTCCTTTATCTTTCCAAGATAAGAGGGTTTTTTGCTTTTTGTTTTGTTTTGTTTATGTCACTAGACACTGTTTTCTGTGTAAGTCAGTCCCTGCTCTGGAAAGATTAACCATATATATTATGTCATATATTATATAACAATATATTATTGATATATCTGTACACATAAGGATAAGCAGACTAATAAACACATGATGAAACCATTACATATGCAGCAAGGTGAACACATGTTTAATCAACACTATAGAATCTGATTCCTCCAATATGAAATAAAGGACATTAAAGCTAATGTAGTAATATCATCTATGGCAATAGCATGTAATCTTGTCCTACATTATTTTTGAACAGTGTGTTTTAAATAAAACTTATAATCAATCGGAGAAGGACAAACATTATATGTTCTCATTCATTTGGGGAATATAAATAATAGTGAAAGGGAATAGAAGGGAAGGGAGAAGAAATGGGTAGGAAATATCAGAAAGGAAGACAGAACATAAAGACTCCTAACTCTGGGAAACGAACTAGGGGTGGTGGAAGGGGAGGAGGGCGGGGGGGTGGGAGTGAATGGGTGACGGGCACTGAGGGGGGCACTTGACGGGATGACCACTGGGTGTTATTCTGTATGTTGGTAAATTGAACACCAATAAAAAATAAATTTATTATAAAAAAATAAATAAATAAAACTTTTTAAAAAATCACACTAAACTCTAGCTGTTAAAATACTGTAACTAGCAGAAGTAATATATATGCATTACTCATCCATACTTCATTATTTCTCTGTAAAAATAAAAGCTCTTTAAAAATTTTTAAAGCATTATCATCTTAAAAAAACAATAATAATTCCTTATTATCATTAAATAGCCAGTGAGTTTAAATGATGTTAACTATACAAACATGCAAAGGTACTGTAATATTTGTTACTTCTGATCCTGAAATATGAAGAATAAAACATGAATCTCTGGCACCCTCTGGTGTTTAAATACTATATAGCTTCCCTTATTCATCCCAGGTGTACTGACAAGCAGAATAGAAAATATAATTCTCTCAGTGGAAAAAGTCATGAACAAAAAAATTTTTTTCAGTTAAACAAGTAGTTTTGAAAAAATTGGTAGATTTTAAGCCTCATCCAGTTAAGTCAAGACAAGATCTAATGGCATATACTATTACCTCCTCTTATTTAACAAGAGTCAACATTAAGAGCCTATTTTAAGCTTCACTTTAACAACTGAAGTGACACTGATATTTAGTATCCAAGAAAACCCAAACTTAAGCTAAAAAAGCCATCGCATCAAAAAAGATATGCATAAACCACATACGGCCAAAATTACTATAAAGGATTATACAAAATGAAAAACGTATCTTACTGCAAAAATAAAAGGACTCTTAAAAAATAGCTATGATTATAGACCCTTCTTTTCTCTTTATAAAAATTCATTATTTCAGCAAATATTTGAATACTTATTATGAACTAGGCCTTGTTCTAAACAATAGGTATAGGACGATAAACGAAAGTTATTGTAAACTCTCAGAGATTTAAAAAGGAGTGGGAAACCAAAGGAACGGTAAACAAAAAAACAGGATACTTTCAGATGAGTGCCTCAAGACAGCAGGTGTAACTGAAAAGCTACTTTACAGTGGTTGCCTCTACGCAGAGACTCCCTAATTAGAGAGATCACCTTTAAACTAAAATAAAAAGGACCAAGCCAAATGAAGACTGGAGGACAGAATGTCCAGAGAATATCATTATCTAAAAACTGTACAGTAAGAACATGACTATGTGTCTGAAGAACAAAAGGAAAGTGAACAACAAGCCTCGGTCCCTTACCCTATGGAATGTTATACTTGCAATGATCTGCTTACTTCTAGTTTTCCTGAATGTGAGAGAATCTTCCATTTGTGTATGCCACTGTTTTTTTTTTTTTAAGTATTTCTATTATCTACGACCTTACTGAATTCTAATAGTTTGTTGAACCTAACATAGGTTCAAGATGATTTATACCATTAAAAAGTCAATTCTCTCCTAAATCAACCTATTCATATAACCTCAATACAAAATTTTCATAGAACTGCCCTGCTCATTCTAAAATTCATGTTTAATAGAAAAATAACAAAGGTAAAGTGGAAACACCTCTGATAAAAAAGGAATAAAAAGATAGGATTTACTCCACCAGATAAAAAATAAATAATGAAGGTATAATAATTGAAAATATAAAAATATTAACAAAGAAATAAAAACACAGCACTAAAATGAAACTCTACAAATGAATCCTTGTATAAATAATAATTTACTACAAGATAAAGGTGACATCTCAAACGAGAAAAAGTAAGGATAATGGATTCTTTAGAAACTACCATTGAGACAAGCATCCCAACTGGGAAAAAGCTAATGTCATCCCAACTGGGAAAAAGCTAATGTCTGCTACAGACATTTACAAAAATAAAGTATTATTGAAGATGTAAAGATATATGTAAATATGTGATGTGTGTATATAGATATCTTCAAAGAAAATATGGAAGCACATCATTATGGACTCTGAATGAGAAAGGATTTTTTAGACTACAGTGAAATTCAAAAGCAATAGGCATGAGAGTGATAAATCTAATACTGTGATTTTAAGTCTTCTAAAACAAAAAGATGCTAAAAACAAAGTTACCACTTCAAAATTAGGAGAATATTTATAACATACAACAAAATATAATATACAACAAAGAATTACTCTCCAAAAAATATATATGTGTAGAAAGCAATAAGCACTCAACAGATAAATGAGCAAAAGTAATATGCTAGAAATTTCCCAGAGAAAATACTAATGGTGACATTTTTGCTTCAGGCACTAAGTGGACTAGATTTACTGTGGAGAAATTACATGGCATTCTAACTAGACCAGGATAAGACATTTTCATTCCAGTGTTGGGTGCACAGAAGTTGTCAAAAAAACTGTCAGTAAAAATAAGCTATAACCACACTCTAAAGGTAGAACTGCCTGAGGGGCAGATGCCTGTGGCTGGCACTAGTTCCTGGACCTCTGTTAAAGTGGAGGAATTGCATCTGAGACTACTGGGTTAAGTCAGGTTCCCTAGAACAAGTACTAAATGGTCACAAGTCAACAATCACCCTGGTTCCCATGAGAAAGTCACAAATTCTCTCTGGAATAAAGCAAACTCAATTTAGGTCCTTAGGTCTAATCAGATTTACCCATCCAATGAGGTTTTAAGTTCAGAAATTATATATATATATATTTTTTTGTTTTGTTTTGTTTTTGTTTTTTGTTTTTTGCTTTTTTAAATTTATTTTTTTTTTTTTAAATTTTTATTTATTTATGATAGTCACAGAGAGAGAGAGAGGCAGAGACATAGGCAGAGGGAGAAGCAGGCTCCATGCACCAGGAGCCCGACGTGGGATTCGATCTCGGGTCTCCAGGATCACGCCCTGGGCCAAAGGCAGGTGCCAAACCGCTGCGCCACCCAGGGATCCCGCTTTTTGAGAAAGAGAGCACATGCACACAAAGCAGGGGAGCAGCGGAGAAGAGAGAGAAAGAGAGAATGCTAAGCAGGCTCCACACACAACATGGACTCTGAGATCATGACCTGAGTGAAAATCAAGAGTCAGATGCTCAGTTGATTGAGTCACCCATATGCCCCTACATTTTTCACTTCTAAATGTCCTTTTTCAAATGATTGTATTCATTTTTTAATAGAAAATTGTTCCCTGCTCCTTCTGTGATTCCACATTTTATTTCTAACCATTTTTATATTGAATATAAAATATTCAATATAAAATTGATCACCCAATGTTTGAAGTCACCGGGGTTTCAAATGTGCTGCTGTTTTGTTGTAGTTTAACTCTCAGGGTGACTTTTCCTTATATGTTTTACTTTTCAAAGTGAACATATACACGGATACCAGAAAACCATGGAATGACATTTTTAAAGTGCTGAAAGCAAAAGAAAAAAAAAAGTCAACCCATAATTCTATCACTCCTGATACATTGTCTATGTAAATAACCTAAAGTAATCTAAAAATTATCAGAAGGCAATTGACATAGGATTTAAAAAAAGCAAAGTGCATTTCTATATAGTAGAAACAACAAAGGCAATTATCAAAAATATTTATAACAGCAATAAAAAGGTACCTAGGAATAAACCCAACAGATAAATATAGCAAATTGTGTACAACCTATATAGATAAAATTATATTACTTTATTAAAAGATATTAAAGAAGGCATGCATAAATGAAGATATAAATCATATTTATAGATAAAAGACCCAAAATTATAAAGAAATCAGCTTAAGGGCAATGGACTCAATGTAATGCTAATTCAAATTTCAATAGTCATTTTTGGTGGGATTTAAACTAGTACTTAAATTTATATGGAACAACAAAATCCCACAAATAGCCAAGAAAATCAAGAAGAGTGGAAAGGCAGGGTATGAAAGTGAAGTGAGGAGAAGTAGGTAAAGGAGATGCCTTAACAGATTTAAAAATACTCTGAAGCTATAGTAAATTTAGAAGCATGCTTCTGGAAATAAACAAATTAACCAATAAGTTAATATAGGGATGAAAAGATAAACAAAAAACTAGCCTAGAAAAGACCCTAGATATGATGTAGGAGACGCTACAGATGACTGAGGGAAAGGCAGAGTCTTCACTAATGCTGCTGGAACAAATGATTATACATGTGGGAAAGATGAATTAGGATCCCTACCCTACATTGTAAGAAAAAACAAAACCAAAATTAAACCCTGTTGGACCATGATTTAAATATAAAAAGTAAAATTTCAAAGCTTTTAGAACACTATAAAGGAGATTATCTTTTAATACCAAGAAAGATATCATAAGCAATTTACATAAGACATTGCTAAATACAACTACTTTATTTTTAAAAAACACAACAAGAACTTCTGTTCATCAAAATATACCAGTGTACTGAAAACACTAATTCCAATAAATACTGGCAATACACAAAAGTATAAAGAATTACATTACAACTTCTGCTTAGTTATAGACTATCACTTATAACAGACAATTGTTCTGATTAAGAAAAACTAACAAAGCCAGAACATTTTTTTAAAGTTTGTTTGAAAGCAGAGCAGTCTGAGAAAACCAGGTATTATGGAGCCACAGTCCTAAGAAAAGAGAACCTCACCAATGGAAACCTAATTTTCTCCATGTTGGCATGTGCAAATTCTGGATGTGAACAAGACACTACGAAGCCATGGAGAAGGCAGCTACTAAGTAGGAAAGCCAAGAGAGTAGGCAATCTCATGATGATGGAGAGACAGAGTTACAGCTCAAGGCTTCTGAGGCTGCCAATGTTCAGGGTGTGGGCCATGATCCTATAAAAGAACTGCAGCACAAAGAGGCAGATTGGACATTGTGAGATGATTTTTCATTCAAGGCATTGAACATTGAAATTCTACAAAAGAAAAGTCAAGGAAGCCAAGCAAAAAGCTTATGAAGAGCACTCTGAGAAGGATTCTGGGAGACAGTAGAAGAGCATCAGCAATCTGTCTGGTTAACAATTTTGGAACTTCTGAATCTTTTAAAGGTTTCCAACTTCCAGGGGAAGGCTTAAAAGATAAAGCAGGTTTTTGGTCAATTTCAGCTGTTAGTTTTGGCAAGTGCTACCCATCCCCCAGGCTCCAGCCCTGAGGCAGACAGCTATGCACATGCATTAGAGCAGTCTGCCCCAGCTTGTGGCAAGGAGGATGTATGTGTTTGTGTGTGCGTGAGCATGCAGGGAAATTGTCCTCCAAATATCAGGAATATGTACTCAGATCACTGATTTTTGCTTCTGATCTCAGAAGTACAGAGTAAGAGGTGGGTTGCCATAGTTGCTGCAACTCATCCCTCTGTTACAAGGCCCTTACCCTCTAGCCAAGGTGCCTTCCAAGGCATTTAAAGAGGGTCAGTCCCATTTTTCCCCATCCCCTCATTTTCCTCTTTTGGGAGCCAGATATGAAAGATTAGGACATTCAAAGGCAACTGCATATATGGAGGAAATTAGAAAGTCACCAGACATGCCCAGGGAAAGTCTAAAGCTAAAAACAATCTAAGATCTAAAGTTTACACTTATCATTATTAGAGAGTAGTAAGAAAATTATATACAAAACAAACAAACAAATAACCTATATGAAATGGACAAACTCTTAGAAACACAAAACCTACCAAGACTTAATCACAAAGAAAATCTAAATAGATCAATAATTAACTGAGGAGACTGAATGAGTAACCAAAAAAATCTCCCAACAAATAACAGCTCTGGACCTGATGGTTTCGCTGTGAATTATACCAAACATTTAGAGCAGAGCTAATATCAAATCTTTTAAAACTTTTCCAAAAAACTAAAGAGGAGAAGATACCTCCTAACTCATTCTATGAGGCCAGCATTACCATAATACCAAAACCAGGCAAAAATACTGTAAGTAAACTACAGATCAGGGGGCCTTTCTGATTCGGTTGGTACAGCATATGACTCTTGATCTTGCGGCTGAGTTCAAGCTCTACATTGGGCATGGAGCTTACCTTAAAAAAAAAAAAAAAAAAAAAAAAAAGAGCGGCACCTGGTCAAGTATCCAACTCTTGGTTTCAGCTCGGGTCATGATCTTAGGGTCTTGAGATAAAGCCCTGCATTGGGCTCTGCACTCAGTATGGACACTGCTTAAAACTGTCTCTTCCTCTCCCTCTGCCCCTCACCCACCCATGCTGTCTCTATCAGATAAATATTTTTAAAAATACTAAAATATTTTTTAAAAAGAAAGAAAACTATAGACCAATATTCCTTATGAGCAATGATGCAAAATTTCTCAACAAAGTACTAATAAATTGAATTTGACAGCATATTAAAAGATCATACACCAAGACTAAGTGGGATTTATTCCTGGAGTACAAAGATGGTTCAACATACAAAACTGATCAATTTAATACAGATTAACAAAAAGAAGGAAAAAAAGCCACTGATCATCTTGAGTGATGTTGAGAAATAATTTCACAAAATTCAACACCTTTTCAAGATAAAAACATTCAAAGCACCAGGATGGAACTATCAATATAATAAAACAATATATGAAAAACCCACAGTGAACACCATATTTAATGATGGAAGAACGAAAACTTTTCCTCTAAGATCAAGATAAAGATGCTCACTTTGGCCTCTTCTATTCAACATGGTACTAGAAGTTCTAGCCAGAGAAGTTATGCAAGAAAAAGAAATTAGGGATCCCTGGGTGGCGCAGCGGTTTAGCGCCTGCCTTTGGCCCAGGGCACGATCCTGGAGACCCGGGATCGAATCCCACGTTGGGCTCCCGGTGCGTGGAGCCTGCTTCTCCCTCTGCCTGTGTCTCTGCCTCTCTCTCTCTCTCTGTGACTATCATAAATAAATAAAAATTAAAAAAAAAAGAAAAAGAAATTAAAGAGTCCATATTGGAAAGGAAGAAGTAAAATTATCCCTATTCATAGATATGATCCCATGTGTTAGAAACCCCTAAAAGTGAGAATTAATATATGCATTAACAAAGTAGCAGGATACAAAGCCAACATACAAAGAAATCAGCTACACTTTTATACATTAACATACATATATGTACTCGCATTTACATATATATACCCTGAGCCCAAGGCATATATGGACAATCTGTGAAGGAAATAAGAAATTACATTTACAATAGCATAAACGAGAAAAAAATACTTAGTAATAAACTTAAACTTAACCCAGAAGCCAAAAGACTTGCACAATGAAAATTACAAAATGTTGTTGAAAGAATTTAAAGAAGATATAAATGAATAGAAACACACCCCATATTCATGGATTGGAAGGCTTAATATTACTAAGATGTCAATGTTACTCAGAGCAATCTATAGATGTAATCTCTATCAAAAACCCAGTGACCTTTTTTTGCAGAAACAGAAAAGACCAATGTAAATTTTACATGGAATCTCAAGGAAACCTGAATAGCCAAACAATCTTAAAAAGGAACAATGATGTAATACCTACTTCCTGATACCAAAATTTACTACAATGCTACAGTAATCAACAATATGGTGTGGTACTAACATAAAGACAGACATACAGCCAAATGAAACAGAACAAAAAAGACATAAATAAGCCCTAATATATATGGTCAAATGTTTTTTGACATGAGTGCCAAGACCTTTCAGTGGGGAGAGACAGTATTTTCAGCAATACTACTCTGCTAAAAAAAACTGGATATCCACATTCAAATGGATGACTTTGGACCTTTACCTAACTCCTTATACAAAAAATTAACTGAAAAAGGATCAATAGCCAAAAATGATAAAAAAAATATAGGGCCTAAAACTATAAAACTCTTAGAAGAAAACAGGACAAAAGCTTACAAAACTGGATTTGGCAATAATTTCTTGGATATGACGCCAAAGGCATACACAACAAAAAAATATTAAACAAACTGGATCTCATAAAAATTTTTCAATTTTGTGCTTCAGAAGACATTAACTTCAGAGTAAAAAGGCAATCCACAGAGGAAAATATTTGCAAATCATACATCCAATAAAGGAGAAATATACAGAATATAAAACTCAATAACAAAAAAATTGATTAAAAAATGGGCAAAGTACTTGAATAGAAAATTATAAAGATATTCAAATAGCCAATAAGCACATGAAAAGATGCTCAACATCACTAATCATCAGGGAAATGCAAATCAAAACCACAAAGAAATACCACTTTATATCCATTAGGAAGACCATTATCAAAGAAAACAAAACAAAACCAGATAATAACAAGTGTTGACAAGAATGTGGAGAAATGTGTACTCTTGTGCACTGCTCATGGGCATATGAAATGGTATTCTACCATTTTCCATTCTGGAAAACAAAGCATGGCAGATCCTCAAAACATTAAAAATAGCATATTATCCCATAACTCCACTTCTGGATATATAACCAAAAGAACTGAAAACATACTGAAGATATTTCTATGCCCATGTTCACAGCAACATTATTCACAATAGCTAAAATGTGGAAGACACTCAAGTGCCCATTGACAATGAGTGGATATACAACAGAATATAATTCAGTCTCAAAAAGGAAGGAAATTCTGACTTATGCCATAACATAGATGAACTCAGAGGACATTATTCTAAGTGAAATAAGCCAGTAACAAAAAGACAAATACTGTGTTATTCCATTTATGTGAGACTGCTGTAATCAAGATCACAAAGACATAAGAGTACAATGTTGGTTGCCAGGAGCTAGGGGATAAGGGAAGAATGAAGATTAATTGTTTAGTAGGTATAGAATTTCATTTTATAAAATGAAATGAGTTCTGGAGATAGATGGTAATGATGGTTGCATAACAACATGAATGCAATTAATACCACTTAAAAATGGTTAAGATAGGGGACACATGGGTGAGTCAGTGATTGAGCATCTGCCTTGGGCTCAGGGCATGATCCCAGAGTCCCAGGATCAAGTCCTGCATTGGGGCTCCCTGTGGGGAGCCTGCTTCTCCCCCTGCCTGTGTTTCTTCTCCCCTCTCTGTCTCTCTCATGAATAAATAGATAAAATCTTAAATTAAAAAAAAAAAGATTAAGACGGTAAATTTTATGATATGTGTATTCTCCAACAATTTTTTTAATTGAGAGGAAAAAAGAATTAAAACAGTTTACAACAACAAAAGCACGGTGAGTTTTAAGCACTCGGAAAATAAAAATTGGGGTTCAGAATACAGCAAAGGAAAGCACCCTCTTAGTTGAAACTCCTGCAGGATTACATCCCGAAGCCTGGAGAACCAAAGGGACACAGAATCTTGGAAAGATTACCACCTAACTTTGAACCAGCTCAATTACTGACTAGATTGAGGCAATCTGCTTCTCTATTGCCAACCAGAAAACTGGGTAAATTCTCTTTCTGGAGGTAACTAATCCAAAACTCCTATAAATATTTTTTATACATATCTGACATTGACTCAAAAAAAAAATTTACTAAGTGTACAACAAGAAACAACAGGACAAAAAAGCCAGGGAAAAGAAACAGACTTATAGTTAACATGGATATTCAGAATATTAGGCATGGACTTTAAAATAACTATGATTAGGGCAGCCCCGGTGGCACAGCAGTTTAGCATCGCCTGGAGACCCGGGATCGAGTCCCACGTCGGGCTCCCTGCATGGAGCCTGCTTCTCTCTCTGCCTGTGTCTCTGCCTCTCTCTCTCTCTCTGAATAAATAAATAAATAATCTTAAAAAAAATAACTATGATTAATTGTTTAAGAACACAGAAGTAAAGATATTTCCATCAGCTCAGTCAGTTAAGCATCTACTCTTGAAGCTGTATTTTGGCTCAGGTCATGATCTTAGGGTTGTGAGATAGAGCCCTGCCTTACCTCAACTCTGTGCTAGGTGTGGAGCCTGCTTAATATTATCTCTCTCTACCCCTCAACTTCCTCAAAAAAAGATACTTCCACATGATAACAATAATCTATTAAAAAAGAAATGGAGGTTATGGTTTCTGGTAATGGCAGAGTAACTTGATTAATATTTACAAAATCAACATACAACTTTTAAAAACAACCATTTGAAAAAGACAAATCTGGGGCACCTGGGTGGCTCAGCTGGTTAAGCGTCTGCCTTCAGCTCAGGTCATGATCCTGGGTTCTGGAATCAAGCCCAGCATGGAGCTCTCTGCTCATTGGTGAGTCTGCCTCTCCCTCTCCCATTTGTCCACCATCCCATATGTGGTCTGTCTCTCTCTCTCTGTCTCTCTCTCTCTCATCAATCAATCAATCAATCAATCAATCAATCAATCTTAAAAACAACAACAAAAATGAGACAAATCTAGGGGCACCTGGATGGCTCAGTCAGTTAAGCATCTGACTCTTGGTTTCTGCTCATTGTAAACACTCAGGATTAAGCCCTGAGTTGGGCTCCCTACTCAGGGGGAAGCCTGCTTGAGATTCTTTCCCTCTGTCCCTTCCTTCAAGCTCACTCTCCTTCTCCCTCTCTCTCTCTCTCTCTCAAATAAATAAATCTTTTTTAAAAATAAAAAAGACAAATCTCAACTATAATGACAGGAAGCTGGTCAATGGCTAGGTGGGGTGTAATAAGGAGACTGGCTGGGAAGGAGCATCAGGAAGCTTTTGGGGTGTTGAAAATAGTCTATGTATCCTGATTGACACAGACTAAACACAGTGCATTGGAAGACGATGACTGCCTAGATGTCCATCCTCTAACATTTCCTCCCAAAACAATACAGAACAAGGAAAACCACAACCTCAGCACAACTCAAAGACAAAGAATACCCAAACTTCAAAATAAGTATAAATTAAAAAAAAAAAAAATCCCAGAGAAGGCTCTTTTGTCTTTCAGCAATCAGTTCCCCATCTATTCACTCCCTGCCTTCCCCCCCAACTTGCCCCCACCTCATGTGATTCAAGGCCTATGGCAAAAGAGACTAAGAAATACTGCTGTAAAGAGGCCAGAGAACTGGTGGCAGTGCTAGGCATTAAGGATGAAATATTTTATGAGTAGGAAGACTAAGTACATCCCAAATCAGAAAATACTAAAGATATGTCCTAGTAGATCACAGAATGAGCTACATTCAATTAAACCTGGCACACTTAAATGTGGGGGGTAGGAAGCAAAAATGGGGAGAGGATTATACAGTGCTGCAGATAAGAGAATCAAAGGGGTTTTTCATAGGCCAATAGATGCAACCAAAATCCTATTAAGACATGTTGCAGAAAGGTCTAAAAACAATCAAGGGAATGTAAAGGAGATAAAGAAATAAAGAAAAGAGGCAAAATAATGGAAAGTAAGGGAAGTAGAAAGAATAAAATTCATACTATCGCATTCCCTGAATAGTAAAACTAAAACAATGGACTAGAACGAGTATTTCAAACTATAACCCAAGAAAACCTCAGACATTTCAAGAGACCAGCATCTACATATTAAAAGGGCCAACTGGGAATCTAGGAAAAGTGGAAGTCAGAATGGTCAATGTTTCACAGCATATCCTAATATAAAAGTACTAGATTTCAAAGATAAAGAAATAAATTCTCAAGGTGTTCAGATGAAAAGATCAAATAAATAGAAACAATATAAATATCAAGGCAATAGTGGAGAAATATTTTTAAAATTGGAATACAAAATGTTAATTTCACATCCAGCCAGCTGTCCTTCAAGTATAGAGGACACTGAAATAGTTTGTTTATTTTTTTAAGGATTTTATTTATTTAAGAGAGGAGAGAGAGTGTGAGAACATTAGCGAGAAAAAGAGAGAGGAGGGGCGTAAAAGCAGTGGGGAGGAGTAGAGGGAGAAGCAGACTCCTCACTGAGTAGGGAGCCCGATGCAGGACCCCAGGATCATGACCTGAGACAAAAGCAAACACTTACCCAACTGAGCCTCCCAGGCACCCTGAAACAGTTTTTAATATGTAAGGATTTAGGGAATTTAGACATATAAGAATTTAGGGGTAGAGGGAGAAGCAAACTCCTCACTGAGCTGGGAGCCTGATGAAGGACCCTGGGATCATGACTGAGCCCAAGGCAGACGTTTAACCAACTGAGCTCCCAGGTGCCCCAAAACAGTTTTCAACATATAAGAATTTAGGGAATTCTACACTAAATGAGACTCCCTTGAGTAGATGAACTTCATCCAACCAAGAGATAACTAAGAAAAGTTTAGAGAAAGGACCAAAGATGATCATTTTAATATAAAAGTAGGCCCTACAACTAAAATGCAGGTGGAGATGAGGAATAAAGACTAATGCACAAATGTTTTTATATTATGACAAAGAATGCAACTAAAACTGGAGAAGGTTGAGGAAGAAGAAAGTAGAATACCCACATTCTTATATAGGTAATAGGCAGAGATTAAAGAATATTAATACAAGAAGGACAAACCTAATACTGCAATACTTCTAGAACAAAGCATAGAAGATAATCTTTGTTTTTTTAGAAGATAATCTTTGTAAGCTAGAATTGCACAAATATTTCTTAGATAAAACATGAAAACCATAATTTACAAGGAAAATCAATGAACTGAACTTCTGCAAAATGAAATGTTTGCTCTGCGAAAGACACTGGTGAGAGGATGATAGAACACATCACAATGGAAATATTTCCAAATCACTTACATGGCAAAGACTTAGATTTTGGATACATAAAGAATACTAAGAACTCAAACCATAAGAAAACAAATAACTCAGTAAGAAAAACTGGACAAAGAATTTGAACACATGTTTCATCAAAAGTATATGGATACCAAATAAATACAAGAACATAGGCTCAACATCTTTAGTCATTAGGGAAATGCAAATTAAAACCACAATAATAATGACAATATATTTTACTATTCTAATGAATAGTAAAAATCAAAATAACTGACATTACCAAGAGCTGACAAAGTTGAAGAGCAAATGAACTCTTATTACTGGTAGAAATGCGAAATGGTTCCTTTGGTAAACAGTTTGGGAACTTCTTAAATAGTTAACCACACACTTACCTAGTAACCCAGCAATCATATTCCTAGATATTTACTACACAGAAATGAAAACCTATGTTCACATAAAAATCTGTATATAAATATTTATACCAGCTTTACATACTATTGTCAAAAACCAGAAATGACCCAATGTTCATCAACAGGAAAAAGAAAGAAGAGATTTACATTTATACAAAGAATACTTCTCACCAATACAAAAAAATAATCCAATATTCAAAATGATACGGATGAATCTCAAAAATATGCAGTGAAAAAACATGCAAAAAAGGTTAATGTGATTTTTCATTTATGTGAAGTTCAAGAATGGACAAAAATGATCTATGGTGATGGACATAATAGCAACTCCTGGAGGCAGGTGTTAGAAGTAGTTAATTTGAAAGGAATAGGAAGGGGAAGGATATATGTTCAGCATCTTGATTACATGCAAGGATGTATGCTTATCAGAATTCATTGAACTATACACTTAGGATTTATACACTTATTTATAAATTATACTCAATAAAGTACTGTCAGCTTTTTAAAAAGGCATCAATATATTTATAAGTATTATTCTGCCATCTTTTTAAAAAGTACTACTTCCTTACACCAGACCAAATTTTAACTATTTTCCTTACCTGAAGGATGTTCCATTCTCTTTTATTTTATTTTTCTGAATAGGAGATGCTTGGAGTGATAGAATTTTATTTCCTGGCAGGGTAATTTGCTTTAGAATGGAAGCTATACAAACAAAAGAAGAAAGAAAAATGAATTAAAAAAAAAATCCATGCCATATTAGGAAAATGTAGAATAGCTTTTAATATACACAGAATAATCAGAAAAAAATTTCAAGCTGTTCTAGACCTCTGTTAAAATGTTAAAATGACAATAAACTTATTCCCTACATAAGAAATCATCTTATAAAATCAAGACCTCTCCATTTTTTTATATAGTCTTCAAATGGTCTACAGAATTACCAGCATTATAAAAATATGTAGAAAAAGTGACAGGTGATAAATGTTAATATATCATTTATATTTGTATATATTTTTTGAAGATTTATTTATTCAAGAGAGAGGGAGAGAAAGTACTAGTAGAAGGAAGGACAGAGGGAGAAGCAGGCTCACTACTGAGCAGGGAAGCCTGATGCAGGGCTAGATCCCAGGACCCTGGGATCATGACCTAAGCCAAAGGCAGACACAATTGACTAAGCCACCCAGACACCCCTATATTTGTAGATTTAAAAAATACATGAAATCTCTAAATTTTATGTGTAAGAATAAATTCCAAACTTAGGAAAAGAAATACATTTTAAAAAGAAATAAAGTTATAGCAATTTTTATTTTTGTAAGTAGCAATTTTTTATAGCAATTTTATAGCAATTTTTATAAGTTTATAGCAATAAGTTTATAGCAATTTTATAGCAATTTTTATAAGTTAAAAAGTGCTTTTTATTTACTCATTGGTTCTTTTATCTAATTATAAAAATGCCATGAGTAGCTGCCTCTTTATTCTAAAACAACACATATCCCTAAAAAGTAGCTATGTATGTATAAAAAATGTACTAAACAGTTATTTTTCAGTGTTCCATCCTAGGTCCTATTTAAAAGACTTAACCTAACAATAGAGAATACACAACCCCATCATGTTCCAAACCCGCTGTGATGGGGCAGGGATGGGCCAGGGTCTACCTGGAGGAAACTGACTGGTAGGTATTGCAGTGCTCACTGGCATCTTCTTCTGTCCAGATTTCTGAATGGTCAATGCTGAGGAATGGGAAAGTGTGGTCACTTGTTTTGCAACACCTCCTGAAGGCTGCTGGACTACCTGAAACAATGAGAACTATTAATACACTCATTCAACTAAACTTGCTTTAGGAGAAAGAACAAGCTTTCAGCTATAACAGTAGAACAAATGACTGTGCTCACCTAACTTTAAATATACCTTTATGTTAGCATAACAAGAAGATCTACTTAAAATTTATATATGTATAAATTATCTTGTTCAAAAGTGAAAAGCATGACTGTTTCATACAATATATTTTATTTTTAGAGTAGCATTCAAATTTGCATCATATACTGCCCAATTTAAATCTCCTTTTGGATCCTATTTTCATTTTTTAACTTATGGAAAATCTCAAACATATACAAAAGTGGAAGGAAGAATAAAACGAAACCACCTATTCCATTATTACCCAGCTTCAACAATGATTAATCCTTTATCAATCCTGTTTTATCCATATTCCTACCCATTCATTTTCTCATCATCACCCTCAATTATTTGTTTTTTAATCCCAGGTGTATCTTTTATCCCTAACTATTTTAAAATGTATCTCTAAAAAATAAAGACTTTTAATGGACCCCTTTTTACAAGTCTCTGGAAAATAACAATACTAGGGCATTCTCTAAGAGAACAGTTCAAGAAATCCAGAGGGCAAGGCTTGGGGATAAAGGAGGAGAAACTGAACTAATAGTAGGGCCTTATTTTTAGCTACAAAGGAAAAAAAGTCAAAATTGCAGAGCTGCATTTTTTTTACTTCAAAAAAGAAAATAGTCACCGTGTACATTTGAATCAGCTACCGATAGTGAACTACTTAAAAGTCCTTAAACTCAGATATGACTAGTATAAACAAGTCAGGAGACAGACTTCTGAACAGAATTTTGGGGATATTTATTCTATTCTCTAATTTTTTATAAATAAGATAGAAAATTTAGTGTCTATTACTAAACAAAAGTAACTCACAAGAAACTCAAGGTGTCCCAGTAAAGAATCCCATAGGAACTAATGCCCACAGAGAAGAAATACAAGTTAGGATAATTCAACTGCCATCAATCTATAGGAAGAAACTCCTGAAAGAGAGAAAGAACTCTTGAAAACATTGATGTATTTCAAGAAGTTGAGATTATAAATTGAGTTGTAAAGTACGAGGGACCAGTTTTATATTCTACAAAGTAAGATTTTGTTGGATGAACAGATAAAAGAAGATATGGTATATATACAATGGAATAGTACTCAGCTACAAAAAGAATGAAGTCTTGCCATTTGCAACAACAGAATGGATTTAGAGGGTATTATATGCTAAGTGAAACAAGTCACAAACTTCCAAGTATAAAATAAGACATGTGAATACAATATAGAGTATAGAGAATACAGTTAATAATATTTTAATAACTGTATGATGACAGAGGATAGCTAGGTTTAGTGTGGCAATCACTTCCTAATGTATTTAAATGTACATTACTATATTGTATGTTGAAACTAATATTGTAAATCAACTATACTTTAAAAATTGTTTATATATATGCATAGGGAAAGGTCTGTAAATTAAAAAATAATCTGTAAACAGTGATTATTTCCTAGGACTCGACTACAGAGTAATTTTGCTTTCTACTTTGTGTTATTTCTTTGTTATATATTTTATATATACTTTATAGATATCTAAGTTATTTGTTTTATGATTAGCATAAGCTATACTTTTAACTATAAAAATAAAACTGAATTTTCAAATAACTAAAAATGAGATTAGAAAAAAATTTAAAATTCTACAAATTAATAGACATTCAGAGTCACATTTATGCATTCAGACTGAAACTCAACAGAAACATTCCCAACAATTCTGGCTTATCTCTCTATTCATATTTTCTACCTTAATATATTTTATTAAGTATTCTTTTATAGTATTTTAATTGTGAAAAACAGTAATAAAATATTAGAAAGGTGTTTGTGAGATAGTCTTCATAGGTACTCATATAACAGCCCAAAGGCCTGCCCTGAGGTGGACACGGGCTCTACGTACCCTGGCTGTGTGTACTCTCAGCTATAAGGAGTGGACGTGGGGCCAGACAAGGGTGGGCCCCAATGGACCTCGGCACCAGTGTGTACAGCCCTGGCAAGAACAAGCTGGGGGAAAGCAAGCCTCAGTGCCCACGTGTAGAATCCTGGGTATGTCTGGCCTTGAATAGCCCAACGGGAGTCAAGATCATGCATTTGGAGGAAGACTAACATGCGAGCTAAAAATATATAGGGGCACCCTATAAAGATATATAGTGGTGGAGCAAGCACTCCTGATCTTGGAGTTGTGAGTTTGAGATCCACCTTGGTATAGTAATTACTTAAATAAAACTTTGAAAAAAATACATATATAGAACTGTAACTTTAAAAGTTATATTTATATATATTACAAATAGAAATTTTAAATATATAAATATATATGATACATGATATTTATATATAGCACAAAGTTCTGAGCTGGGATTTAACAATCCTGGATCCCCATCACTCCTCATCTTAATGACTGTAACACTTGGGGCAGCATATGTGCTGCATATTCCTGCACATTTGCTGAAGAAAATAAAATACAATGAGTGAGAAAGTCTAAATGCATTCATTGCTGTTCTCCCAAAGAAAGTACCACTTGAAACCACAGTATTACCTTATGGAGATTGAAATTATCGTAGAGAGATGGAAATTCACCCAAAGAGGCATTTACTCCTACTTGGCAAGCAAAAGAAAAAGCTATTATATTTTTATAAACTTAAGTCTTTTATTTAGTTTCCTTCCAAATTTCCACTAACAGGAAAATCAATAAATACCTTGGCCTTTTCTATTGACATGTCAAATTCTGACATTTTATTTGAATGTTAACATAAAATAATGTTCTAGTAGTTTATAGGAATACAGGTCTAGTGCTACACGATATTAATTAATGTAAAAAAAAAAAAAGCCTAAGTATGATTTTTACATTATGCCCTGGGACATTATCTGACAAGGAATTATTCTTAAATTTCATAAGGAAAGGAAACAAAGAAACACAAATATGGATTAAACAAGTAGATGAGGGCAGCCCTAGTGGCCCAGTGGTTTAGCCCCGCCGTTGGCCCAGGGTGTGATCCTGGGGACCCCGGATCGGGTCCCACGTCAGGCTCCCTGAATGGAGCCTGCTTCTCCCTCTGGCCTCTCTCTCTCTCTCTCTCTCTCTCTCTGTCTCTCATGAATAAATAAATAAAATCTTAAAAAAAAAAAAAAAAACAAGTAGATGAGAACATCCCTTATGCTTTTTCTCCCCAAGATTTTATTTATTTGAGAGAGAGAGCATGGGCGAGCAGAGGGAGGGGCAGAGGGAAAGAATCTCAAGCACACTCCCCACTAAGCATGGAGCTTGACTCAGTGCTCTATCTCATGACCCTGAGATTATGACCTGAGCCGAAAGCAAGAGTCGGGCACTCAACCAACTGACTTGCCCACGTGCCTGCATCCCTTACATGTTGCTTTCCCTGTATTTCAACCCTCACCTACTCCCCTGCTCGTAAATATAAAGCAATCAAATGCTTATCTCTAAGTAACTCAAGTAGTACACACACACACACACACAGTGATTGGAATCAAGGGTATTATCTCCTCTAATTTCTATAAAAGATTCAATATGTAATTACTCACATGCACTCAGTAAGGTTGAGTTCTAGAAAATAGGAGACCCGAACTAAACAAAAGCTGCAGCTGAAAAGTCAGGAAATACATGTTAGTTGCCAACTATTTCTCAGGAACAGCCAATATGTGATTCCTTATCTTCTGGGACAATAATGGCATACATCACTAAATGACATCAATTCTATATACCCTCATCTAGTCCCAGATCTGTTTTATTTTTTTTTTAAGATTTTATTTATTTGAGAGAGAAAGAAGAAGAAAGAGAGCGCGTGCATGAGCACATGAACAGGGGGAGAGGCAGAAGGAGTGGGGAAGGGAGAAGCAGATTCTCCATGGAGCAGGAAGCCCAATGCAGGGTTGAATCCCAGGCCCCTGGGATCATGTCCTGAGCCAAAGGCAGACACTTAATGAACTGAGCCACCCAGGGGCCCCTCAGCCTCAGAATCTTAATATAGAGCTCCAGTAACATCCTACAAAGAAAGGACTTAACCTATCTGCCATGCCCAATCTAAATTAAAACTCAACCTTAGTAAACACTTCAGAATATCCTGTTTCTTTTCAAAGGGACTTCTAAATACTTTCAAAAATGTATACAGATGAATTTTTAATTATACTAGCTTTTTTTATTGTCAGCAAATGCTGCTTCAAATTAAGAATCTATAAATTTCTGTTAAAAATTTTATATGTGCGGGATAGGATGCTTAGGTGGTTCAGCGGTTGAGCGTCTGCCTTTGGCTCTGGTCATGATCCCGGAGTCCCAAGATTGAGTCCCGGGATCAAGTCCCACATCAGGCTCCCTGCATGGAGCCTGCTTCTCCCTCTGCTTCTCTCTCTCTTTGCCTCTTTCATGAATAAATAAAATCTTAAAAAGAAATTTAAATGTGCTTATTGTATGATTTGATTTATATGAAATTCTAGAACAAGCCAAATTTGTGGGAAAAAATTATCAGAAGAGCTGTTGCTTCTAGGGGTGTAGGGGTAGGGACTGAGAAGGAACACAAGGATACCTCAAGATGATGGTTAACATTTTCTACCTTCATAAGGGGTTTGAGTTACACAGAGGTATGCACTACCTGTCAAAACTTATCCAATGGTACAATTAAAGTTTGTGCGTGTCATTGCATATAGATTTTAGCTAAAAAGAAAAAAACATTGAACTGTAAATATGGAAACATTGAACCATAATTAGTAATATGCATGGTTAACTATTTAGGAAGAAATCTTTGAAATCCATCAAGAAGTTAAGATGATTGAAGGCTGGATAAATACATGATAAATCAAGTATAGTAATTGTAATCAGAATCTAGGTGCTTGGTATACATGTGTTCACTATAAACTTCAACATTGTTATGTTTCAACATTTCCATAATAAAACATTTTCTTGCATAAACCAAAAATAAGATGACATATATAAATACTCTCTAAATAGTTTATTGTCCATTAATTCTAATGTATTTTTACCAAATTAAAAGAAAAAAAATTTAAGTAAATTTAAATGTAAACTTGAGTTAACCAATCTATATATTGACTATTATTATATAAACTCTGATTAAATATAGCATGTGAAGAATTTTCTGTGCAACCTTAATGGTAAATAAAGGGCAGGCCTTACTTGAATTCAACCTCTTTCTTCACCAAACCCTTCCTTAGTCCTCCTACTTAAGTGAGATGATAATCAACAACTGAATTCTACCTTTCCTTTCACTCTTAACAGAATGAAAAAAAAAAGAAAGAAAAAAAAAGACACTGCTTAAATCTGGATCCTTAGGTCAGTCCAATAAAGTAATTAGTGATCTTTTTTTTCCCCCACTCAATTTTTTCTTCAAGTTCTCTAATAAAAATACTGGCCACCAAGTTTTATAAACTAAAATTTATACATTGAAAATACTTCTCTTTGGGGTAGCTGGGTGGCTCAATGGTTAAGCATCTGCCTTTGGCTCAGATCGTGATCCCAGAGCCCTGGGATCAAGTCCCACATCGGGCTCCCTGCAGGGAGCCTGCTTCTCCCTCTGCCTGTGTCTCTGCCTCTCTGTGTGTGTCTCCCATGAATGAATAAAATAAAATCTTAAAAAAAAAGAAAAAAGAAAATATTTCTCCTTGTCCAGTATAAACTGAAGTCAGATTCAGCCAGCAGGGTTATGTCACATAAAGTATTTCTTATAAAAATGTATTTGTTGAAAATTCTTTAATGGTTCCTCTAAAATAATTAGGTACAAGAAAATATGATGCAACAATAACACATTTTTTCTAATATTCTGGGTCAATTTATTTTAGATTAGCTTACTTCAATATAATGAAATGGAAAATTACTACATTTAATAATACTGTTTTTGTCTTATATTCACAAAACAGTAATATTTGGAGAATGACTGCTGAACATACTTGGCCACTTATTTATCAAATGTCTATAATTCTGTTAAGGAAGGAATGCAAGTAAAAGTCATTTAGGAAAGTACATATTTGAAATAAGGAAAATATCTAAGATAATACTAAAACTTCCTGCCCTATCTCCAAATAGAAATCATTTTTAAAGGTATTTGAATGATAAATAAATACAAGATTACTACTAAGAGTAACAACATTTAGTTTACTTTCTAAAATTACCATTTTTTCCTAAAAATACAGACTAGGAATCTTTTTTTTAAGATTTTATTTATTTATTCATAGAGACACAGAGAGAGAGAGAGAGAGAGGGGCAGAGAGAGAAGCAGGCTCCATGCAGGGAGCCCGACATGGGACTCAATCCCAGGTCTCCAGGACCTAACCCCGGGCTGCAGGCAGCACCAAACCACTGTGCCACCGGGGATGTCCCAGACTAGGAATCTTGAATTGACTTTCTCACTCATGAATTTTATTTCTACATGTGAATTTGAGAGGCTTATTTTTAATTTTTATGTGGTAAAGTTAGTTATTAAAATATATCAAATGTAATTCTAAAAATGATCAAATTAAAACTTAATTTTTCTCTATTAAATTAGTTTTTGCTAGTTGATTTAAATTTAAGTTAAATGATAATCTTTAGTTTAAATTAAATTTAGCTTTTGCTCAGTTATAAAGAGTTTTTTCACAAATATCCTAAGAAAAACCTTTAAGCATCAAAATTTCTGAAAGCTTCTACTTACTATAACCACCCATCATCAGTAGACTATAATTCATCCACTTTCTTTCATTAACTTTTAAAGAAAAGTAAAAATGTTAAGCTTAACATTTAGTTGAACTGTGTAGTATCATATAACACCTACCCTGCCAGAACTGAGAGATAACCAATAACATTAACCATTTTTAGAACTGGATTCTCAGATGAAATCACAAGAACTACTAGGTCCATATCTCAACAATTCAAGCACTGAGGGCCAAAATATACAAAGCAATGAACTACTGGCACAAAATGAAAAACATATCCAAAAAGCTGTGAACAATTCTAGTTAATTTATTTGATGAGACCTTTAGCATATCTCCAGAGGATAACATACAATAATCAATGAGATAGAAAAGATAACATAGTAACAAATCTAAGCCAAAAAAAAAAAGGGGGGGGGAGAGGAGGGAAGCCTCATTAATCTGAAATAAAAATGTATAATTTCCTAAAATAATAATTCTATAAAATCTAAACCCCACAATGAGAGATTAAGAGAATTCTAAAAACAGATAAAGATTTAAGAGGTTTTAAAATTCATGATGAATTACTAAAGGAAATACATAAATTTTAATTTTTTTTTTTTTTTTTTTTTTTTTTTTTTTTTAGAGAGAGCGCGCAGGTGCATGTGAGCGAGGTGGGAGGGATGGGGAATGGGAGAGAAAGAATCTCAAGCAGGCTCCATGCCCAGCACAGAGCCCAACCCAAGGGTTGGGGGGACTCAATCACACAATCCTGATCATGACCTGAGTTGTAATCAAGAATAGGTAGGATGTTTAACAATTTAGCCACCCAGGCACCCCAGAAATAAATTTAAACCTAATATTGAACAATCACACTTGTACTCTTTAAGCTCATTTTTGGAGACTATATCCTGAGTTGTGCAAACCACAGATTTGATCCAATTTGGCAATTCTCATAAATTATTATTTGCCATATCTCTTATAAAGTGCACTGAATACTTTATGTTTCTAGTACCCTGAGTATTTTTCCTCCTCACTTGTCTGGGATTAAATTGGACTATGGTTTATAATGGGCTCAAGGATGGTATTTTTTAATTACTTGAGTAATATTAATTTAAACTTTAGTAATATTAATTTTCTAAATTAGTTGATTTGAAAGAATGTCCTACTTCAAGCCTCTCTGTGGCATTACCACACAATACAGAATGGCTTATTTTGTGCCCCAGGTAAAAATGTGTTATAAAACAGATTACAATGCATCTTCAGTGTCTAGCTGCTCTGGTGTTTGACATTTTAAATAGGAAGGTATGAATATTGACATCAAATTTGTTGAGTAAAATTAAAACAAAGGCCAAACAAGAAAACATAATTCACAAGGAATATTAAATTATTACACACTGTTAAAATGAAAGTAGGAAGTAAAAAAAAAATAAATCCCTAAAATTTACCATTAGATTTTTTTCTTTCTTTAAAAATATATTAAGTAATCTCTATACACAATGTGGGGTTCAAACTCACAATCCGGAGATCAAGAGTCCCATGCTCCACAGAGTCAGCCCAGCCAGGCTCCCCACCTCAAAAATCAGTTACATTTTTTCTTAATTGAAATTGTTTCTAATGTATAACAAGTCAAACATACAGAATATAAACACTGTCAAGATATTATTACCACACAGTTTTCCTGTTTCAGAATACTCTAGAAACTTAAAAGTTCCTGCCATGAGTACCACATCCTAATGGGAAAGACAGATACTGGGTTTTAATCTGAGATCCAATACTTGTTGTGTGCCAGTGGATGAGTGAGTCACTTAATGTTTCCGGATTCTTAGTTTTCTCCCTGCCTTTTCTTCATCATAAAATTATTTAAAAACCCACAGTTAATATATAACATGCTTTTAAAACTCTACATAGCTATAAAGTGTTATTTCACTTCCAGAACTAATAGAGATGTTTAATAAAGATTAGCACTGATTCAAGAATCACATATGACCCATAAAAAAGATTTCAATTCTGTTCAGTGCTACCAAAAAGAGGCTTTTCCTTGAGGCAATTACCCTGTTTCGGTGGTTCCCAAAGCTGGCTGCTCAGACTGATGTTTAAGAATCACTGCTACTAAAAAGGTTTCATCTCTGAGATTAAATTCAGACAACCCAAGAGAAACTGCAAGGCAGGCAACATTTCTCTAATCGAAAATCAGACCCAGAGTAGGAAGGGATGAAAAATGATTAGCACCCAGGAAATGACATTACTTCCTACCCGAGAGTTTAACTACTGTCCAAACTGATCTTCCACCTTTCATCCTATGCCCATATGCTCAAACACATCATCCACAGACATTAACCTTTTCCCCTGATTAGACAATAAGGCTGGAAAATTTACTTAGATTTTATTATTCCCAGAAGTAGAATAAACTAGAACAATGAGATTCAACACAGCCTTTAACATAAAGATTTATAATAGAAAACAAGGGCAATTACCAAAAATTAAAAGAACAGCTAGCTCTGTTATAGTATAAGATAAGCGAGTTTACTAAGAAATGTGTTTTTTAATTAATTCACCATATACTATCTCTCACAGGTTAATAATACTCTCAGTCTGTTTTGAATAAACTAGAATGTTCTAAGCACTGTGAAAATAAAAGGAAAACCTCACTAAAATGAGTTAAGAGGCCAGAAGGGGAAACTCTCATAGCCTATAGCTAGTCATCAATTGCAGACCCCAACAGAAAGAGAGGAAGAAAGATTTTCACCTTGCCCAGCAACAGTCTAGCCAATAAGAGACTGTCATAACTCAGCCAATGAGAAGCTACTACACTTTGGTTTACTCCCATGGACTTTTGTTTATAACAAGCCCTTCCCAACTTTCCCCTTTCAGCTGTACAAGGCTATTCTCCTTTGTTCTCCAGATCTGCCTATGGTTTTGCCATATCTTGCTTGTCTTGAGTTCTAATTCTCCACTATTCCCAAATAAAACCCATTTTTGCTGATAAAATAACGGACAGTTTTATCTCTAAGGTCAACAACACTGATAAACAGCTAAAATTTCTTTTACCTAAGAACCTCCCAAGCTTAGAAAAAAACATAACTTCATATTCATCTATTCCCGTTTCTCTCTCCCCTTAGCACATTTTTCTTAAGAAATGTTACCATAACATTACCTCTGCAATAACCTTGCCAAAAAGATTTAGTCTAAATCTAATCTTGAGGAAATAAACAAAGGACATTCTGCAAAACAACTATCCTGGGTACTTAACTGTAACAACAGAATGAGCAACCACAAAAGGCTGGGGAGCTGTTCTGGATTAAAGGAGCCTAAAGAGAAATGACAGGTAAATGCAATATGCAGCTCTTTATCAGAAACAACATCAGAAAAAGGGACACTATTAGTTATAAAGGAAAGGACATTGTTGGGACAACTGGGAAAATTATACCATGTTAACTTTTCAAGTGTGATAAGTTTATGTGGCGGTTATGTTAAAAAAAAAAAAAAAAAAGCCCCTTTCCTTAAGAGATACATAGTACTTAGTTTAGAGGTACCATGTCATGAGATATGCAATTATTCTCAAATGGTTCAGGAAAAAGTTGTGTGTGCCTGTGTGTGTGAACAGAGAAGGAGAGACTAAGCAAATGTGAAAAAAATGTTAACTATTCAAACTTAGTTAAGGACACTCAGGGACTCACTTTACTAGTCTTGTTAGTTTTTCGAATGTTTGAAATTTTCAAAGAAGAAACCGATGAAGAAACAAAATGTTACTCACTAGTTGTTTGACTTTGACTGTCTGGGGAACACCAGCTGGCTGTGAAAGGATAGGACCCGGCTGTGCAAGTTTGATTTGGACTGGGGCAATGACCGCCTTGTCAGATGTGGTCCCAGGAGAAGTAACAACAGGTTTCACAGATGGAAGACAGAGAGCTGTTCCTGAGGTTTCTCCAAATGTTACTGATGGAAGGGCCAGTGTGACTGCTGCCCCAGAGACAACTGGCTTTTCAGGTTGAAGTGAGACTGCTGTAACTGTGTTCTGTATAGATGTCACAAGTGGTTTTGGAGTCTGAAGCAAAACAGTTCCAGTTGTTGTTCCTCCTGGTACAGCAGCTGGACCCACAGAATGAAGTGTCACAACTCCAGTTTTTGCTCCCCCTGGACCAGCAAGTGGATTCAGAGTTGGCACTGACACAGTACTGGGTGTTGTTGCTCCAGAAACAATGACGGGTTTTTCAGACTGGATTGAACAAACTGTTGTTGTCACCACGGGAGATGTTGTTGCCGTTGTGGTACAGGTAGCAATGACTACCTCATTAGAGGTCTGCTGAACACACTGCTGAATAAAGCTCTGGGAGTTGGGCATGAGTTGTCGTAAGGCAATCACACTTTTCTAGAAACAGGAGAGAAAAGAACCTGATAACTAAACAAATCAGCTGCTAGTAAAATAGAACTACTCTGTATCTCACAGCTTTACAACATAAATCAAAAGTATATCAGATACTTCAGTTGAGGAAATCTGGAATCACTTGGTAGTTATATCCTCCCAATATCCAGGATATAATCAATTTAATGCCCAAAAGTGCTTTATTTTTCAATATGAAACTATCTCTCCATATTAAACTTATTTTATATCCTCAACATCAATTTGGTAAAATAAAACACTGTGTCATACTTGTTTGTATTTACTTATGCTCCATAACTGATCACTAATAATTTTTGTATCAATAAGTTTATATGACAATAGAATCTAAACAAAAAAAGTTTTTGTTAAACAACTTTCAAACTTTGGATAGAAAGTCTTTTTTTTATTTTTATTTTTATTTATTTATGATAGTCACAGAGAGAGAGAGAGAGAGAGAGAGGCAGAGACACAGGCAGAGGGAGAAGCAGGCTCCATGCACCGGGAGCCCGACGTGGGATTCGATCCCGGGTCTCCAGGATCGTGCCCTGGGCCAAAGGCAGGCGCCAAACCGCTGCGCCACCCAGGGATCCCAGAAAGTCTTTAAATAAAAATAAAATGAATACAAAACAAAATGCAGACAAACAAGGTCAATTTCCTTAATTGAGCTAGAATATTTTCTGATGGGATTTTAAGTTGGTCTCTCTCCTTGTATCTTTCTAAAATAGTAAAAGCAGTTCAAGTTAAAAAGTAGAAATCTTGCCTTTCATCCCTGAGGGTTTTGTTTCTTTTTATTTTTGAGTAAGGAGAAAAACTGGAAAAGGAGGTAGATAGTAGGTTATCTTCTGGTAAATTCAAAGGCTGTTTGGAAGCTTTCCCTGCTTTGACACAATTAAGTCAGTTATTTAAGAAGCAAAAGAGAACCACTGTTTTTCCTTTCCTTTTACTTACTCCTTTACTTTTTTTATTAAAAGGATTGAGAAGTTCTTCTCTGAAGGTTTTTTTTTAAAAAAGAGTTTATTTGAGAAAGAGAAAGGTGGGAGGGGCAAGGGGAGAGGGAGAAGCAGATTCTCCCCATGAGCAGGGAGCCCACTGCTTAATCATAGAACCCTGGAGATAATGACCTGAGCTGAAGGCAGACACCTAACTGAGCCACCCAGGCACCCTCCTCTCTGAAGGTTTTCAAATATGTATATAAATGGTAACAAAGGAAAGTAAGAAGCAGAGAGTCTCTCATGATCTTTATCCAAACTTTAAAAATGGTAGAAAACAAACTGTTTTGGAGATATATGAATAAATGAAGTGATTTGATTAAATTTAGCTAGAAACCTAATATGAAGGGGTCCTGAGAAAAATACAATTGGAACAAATGTTAAAATAATTAGACTCAAAGAAACAATTACAAAAATGTATGTCTAAATTATCGCTTGGTCAGCCAGAATTAAGCTCAAATGCTTAAATGCCCAAAAGCTGTCAAAGATGAAGGGGAAAAAATTCTCAAACAAATTACAAGGCTTAATAGGTCCTTAGAAAATATATACAAAGTACAAAAAAATTCGTGGTGTAATATTTGGTAACTTAGAGGTGGTGTTACATAGTAAACAGAGTCAGATAGGATAAATTCTGGACCTGTGAGTTTGATTAAAAAAAAAATTAGTAGATTTAAACAGTCTTTTATCTCTAAAAATGGAAAATACTATATCTAGCATCTAGTATTCTCAAAAGACTCATAAGAAAAATAAGTAAATTAAAATACAAATTAAAAGTAAAGTATCTAGCAAAGCACAGGATGCATAATAAGAACTTGATTTTTTCCCTTCTCCCTCACAGTATCTTCAGTGAGTATGAAATATAGATAAATTCAAGAGTTGTCAATGCCATGTAGACAACTTATAGCTCACAAAACTTTTGCACTGAAAGGGACCCAAGAAGAACTGCCTCTAACTTCTTAATCAAGAGGGCCAACCAAAAACAAGGCACTAGTCATTTGATATTAGGTATTATGCTGAACCTTCAACCTTCCTTTCACCAGACCAAGTCTCTTCTAGGTAAAACATTCTCAGTTTCTTCAACCACATTTTATATCACCTGATTGGCACCCTTCTAATCAATGTGCTCACCCTCCTAGTGACAGTTTCCACTATTTTAATATCCCTCTGAAAATATGGTGCTCATTTCCCTTCCCATTCTTCTTTTATGAGGCAGCCAAAAGGAGTCTTCCACTGTGGCACCTCTTTCATCTCCCCTAGACAATTAAACCAAATAGTTCTTTTTTTTTTTTTTTTTTTTAAGATTTATTTATGAGAGAGAGAGAGAGAGAGCGAGAGCGCGCACACATACACGTGTACATGAGTGGGAAAGGGAGGGGGCGGGAGAGAGAATCCTGAGTAGACTCCATCCACACTGAGTCTGACTTGGGCCCAATCTTCTAAAAACTGAGATCATGACCTGGGCTGAAAGCAAGAGTCAGACATTCAACCGAATGTGCCACCCAGGTGCCCCTAAACCAATTATTTATAAGGCAATTCCTCATTCCATTATTTCAAAATTTATGGGATGACTCTGTGTTCAATATAATTCCAGTTCTTTAATGACTTAAATTTTCAATTTGATTCCTCTTCAGTTTCTGAGTATCCAAAAAACATATCTGATAGTCTCATTATCAAAGTTACTGCTCTATGTCAAAATCCTATTTAATTCAACAAATCTTAGAAAAGAATATGCCTATTAACAGTATAAATCAATTTTTAAAAATAAGAGCTTTCCCACTAAATTTGGCATTATTTGATTTATTATTTTTAGGAGAGTATGAGTCATTAGGTCAAAGCAAAAGGTCCTATCTTAAAGGAAAAGTCAAGACCCTTGAAGATGTAAGCTTTACCAATATAATCATTAAGTTATGTTCATGAATGATGTTACTTCTGTTTTCCCAAAGTGTTCCAATCCAAAGAATGTGGATTATGAATGTTCTTAATCTTAACAGATTACAACATTGAGAGCTTTCTCCTACACTGTTAGAATCTTTACATGGCTATCATATTGAAATATTCAGATTTCTAATTATTTTTAAAAATTATTTTAAGGTAATTTAACCTAAATAATTTCTTCAAAGTAACATATAACTTTACCTTAAGAAAAGGAACTAGGTGAGGCTGAGGTGAAGACTTGAGTTCAACATACAGTTGCCTAGTAAATTCTTCTGCTTCAATTTTTGCATCCTAAGGAACAGGAGAAAGAAAAATATTTTTAGGTTTACAAATATTTTAAAAGAGAAAAGGTGTACATTTCATAATTGATTTAAGGAGGTAAAAGGCCTACTTGTACTGTGAAAACTGTAAGATGTTAATGAAAAAAACTGAAGAGAACACAACTAAATGTGAGACCTAAAACCAAAAACTCCTAAAAGAAAACATAGGTGGTAACCTCTAGGCATCAGCCTTAGCAATATTTTCCTGGATATATGTTCTCAGGCAAAGGGAACAAAATAAAAAACAAACTACTGAGATTACATCAAATTAAAAAGCGTCTGCAGAGTAAAGGAAACCATCAACAAAACAAAAAGGCAACTTACTGAATAGGGAGAAGATATCTGCAAATGTATATCTGATAAGGGGTTAATATCAAAAATATATAAAGAATTCATACAATCCCATTACCAAAAATAATCTGATTAAAAATATTAAAAAAAGACTGAGGACCTGAATAGACATTTCTCCAAAGACGACTTAAGATGGCCAACAAACACATGAAAAGCTGCTCAACATCACCAGTCATCAGGGAAATGCAAATCAAACCCACATCAGTCAATGGACTGAGCCACCCAGGCACTCCTACCTCACACCAGTCAAAATGGCTAATATCAAAAAGACAAGAAATAAGTGTTGGCAAGGATGTGGAGAAAAGGAAACCCTTGTGCACTTTTGGCAGGAATGTAAATTGGTGCAATCACTATAGCAAAGAGTATGAAGGTTTCTCAAAAATTAAAAAATTGAAGTAACACAATGGCTATGTGTTATTATATTAGTAACACAATAGCTATGTGTTATTATATTATATTGTTATATTTCCAATGAAACATTAGCCATAAAATAGAATGAGATCTTGCCATTTGCAATATGGATGGACTTAGAGAGTATTATGCTCAGAGAAATAAGTCAGAGAAAGACAAATACTGTAAGATTTCATATATGTAGAATTTAAAAAATACAAACAAAAACAGATACGACACGAGAACAAACCGATGAGGAATGAGGGGATGGACGAAATGGGTGAAGGGTCAAATAAGAGAAAACTTCCAGCTATAAGATAAAATCAGAGGGATGAAAATAAAGCATAGGAAATATAGCCAGTAAGACTGTAATAACATTTTATGGTGATAGATGGTAACCATACTTTGCGGTATTTTGTAAGATATATAATTGCCGGATCACTATGTTCTACACCTGAAAGTAACAAAATATTGTATGTCAACTTCAATCAAAAATTAAAAATATTGGGGGATCCCTGGGTGCCTCAGCGGTTTGGTGCCTGCCTTCGGCCCAGGGCGTGTTCCTGGAGTCCTGGGATTGAGTCCCACATCGGGCTCCCTGCATGGAAGGCTGCTTCTCCCTCTGCTTGTGTCTCTACCCTTCTCTCTCTCTCTCTCTCTGTCTCTGTGTGTCTCTCATGAATGAATAAAATCTTTAAAAAAAATTAAAAATATAAGTTTTTAAAAATGCTTGAATGTTAAATACTGGTTTATACAACTTATAGTTTTAAATGCCTAAAATAGTTTTCCCAGGTGGAAAAAGAACCATTTCAAATGCGCTCTACTTCTAACAAATTACAGGTAGGAAAAAAGAAAAACAACCCAGTAGTAAAGAAGGTATTTTAATATTTGTAAATTATACTTGTTTTCCTTACGATATTTGAAATATACACATTTTCTGCTGGGAAAAAGTGACCATTTTTATACAAAAAAATACCCGAAATTCTCATTAGATAATCAGAGAAGTCTGTAGATTTTAGTAGTTCAAAAAAATCCAAATTTGAATTTGTCTATTATACCCTCAGCATATTTCTTAAGCATATAATATGGAATATTTACTAATTTCCCCCTTCATCTGCTTTACTGTATCTAAGCAATTTACCTGAAAGAGGATATAAAAAATGAATGATGTATAATTTGATCCTAAAAACCACAGCATCTTGGAACTTGGAACTCAAAGATCATCACATTTATTACTCTTCTCATCTTATAGAAAAGAAAACTTAAGAAAGTTAACTTACTTCCACAGGTTCCGCTGGGATTTATAGAACTTAATTTCATGATTTGCTGATAGCCTGGCTTTCTGTATTTGTAGTTCTACTAACAATTTTTTATTTGACCAAATAGTAAACCTTCTCTCCATGGCTCTTTTATTTAAAAAAAAAAAAAAAAAAAAAAAAGTTTTTTTCGGGGCACTTAGGTGGCTCAGTTGGTTAAGCATCTGCCTGTGGCTCAGGCCATGATCTCAGGGTCCTGGGATCCAGCCCTGAATTGGGTTCCTTGATCAGCAGGAAGCCTGCTTCTCCCTCTCCCTCTGCTTCTCCCCCTACTTACGCACTTCCTCTCTCTGTAAAATAAATAAATAAAATGAAATAAAAAGATAAAATAATAAAATAACTGAAGATTTATTTATTTGTTTTAGAGAGAAACAGAACACACGTGGGGGGGGCACGGGGGGGGAGAGAGGGAGAGAGAGAGAGAGAGAGAGAGAGAATCCTCAAGCAGACTTTCTATTGAGTGTGGAGCCTGATACAAGGCTCGATCCTAGGACCCTGAGATCATGGTCTGAGCCAAAATCAAGAGTCAGACCATCAACTGAGCCACCCAGGCACCATTCTACAAGGCCCTTTTTAAGCCAAAGTAACAAAAAGTAATATATAATAGATTTACTTGTTTCACATTTGCTATCTATCATTACAAATTAAGAAACAAAAGCTTATCAAAAAAACCCATCTAAAACAAATCTCATTTAGGGCAGCCCAGGTGGCTCAGCAGTTTAGCGCCGCCTTCAGCCCAGGGCCTGATCCTGGAGACCCGGAATCAAGTCCCATGGTCAGGTTCCCTGCATAGAGCCTGCTTCTCCCTCTGCCTGTGTCTCTGCCTCTCTCTCTCTGTGTCTCTAATGAATAAATGAATAAAATCTTTAAAAAAATAAAATAAACCTCATTTATAGGTAAGTATCATTTAAAACATGTTCTACAAATTCTTACAGAATTTAAGCTTCCATAAATACTAACTTACCAAAAGTTGTTCCACCAGTTTCTTCACATTCTGCCCCATTTCTGGGGACTGTGATCCACTACAAGCTAGTTTTATTAACATTGCAAGGAAGTTCTTACACTTCTTCACATTTTCTAGCATTGCCTAAATAGAGAAATATAAACAAACAGAAATGTTAGCTGGAAAGCAGAATTCAAGAAAATTTGTAAAGAGCTGTATTCATATAAGGTAGAAGGTGGAGCTTACCGGAGAAAGACTTGTCTGAGTAGTTGCTGAGTTCTCTGCTTTAAGACTGGGCTCATTAGATGGGGCAGCTGATGCTCCCAAACTTGAAGGCTTCAGGGTAGTTATAGAATTCAAGGGCTTTACAGAAGTAACTGTGACAACACTGGTTGGCACAGCTACAGACTGAAATTAAAAGTAGTGCACATTTAGATATGTATTACTATGATATGTATCACAACGGGTGCCTCTTTTCACACTTACCAGACTACAAATGGATCTTGACATCTTTTCTTTCTCTACTAGTCTAAGGCAATGGAACACTGTTGTAAGAGCTCCAAACTTCAGTAGATCTGGGTTTCATTCTCATCTACCTTCCTACTTTTCACTGACACCTAAAGAGTGTTTACCTCAAGCAAGTTACTTACCTTGCTAATCCTTTGATTCCTGTCTGTAAAAAAAAATCTGTAAAAAAAAAAATCAAGGCTAGAAATGGTACCTCCCTACTTTCCTGGAGTTGTTTGCAAAAAAAACAGTACCAAGTACATGGTCCTCAAGACACAATATTGGGGCGCCAGAGTGGCTCAGTCAGTTAAGTATCTGCCTTTAGCTCAAGTCTTGATCTCAAGGACCTGGGACCAAGCCTCACATCAGGCTCCCTGCTCAGCGGGAGTCTGCTTCTCCCTCTCTCTCTGCCTCTATCCCCTGCTTATACTCTCTCTAAGATAAATACATAAAATCTTGGGAAAAAACCCAAAACACATTATTAATACTTCTCTAAGAATAATTTGAAATAGTAAGTCTTTATATGAACATATAGAATACCCGTTCCATATTTTCTTTTTTTAACTATAAAGCAGAGAGATCTACTGACCACCTTATATTCAGACAAGCTGCTTTTATGTAGACTATTAATAGAGTAAGCACAATGAATATTACAAACTGTAGTATCTTATTTTCATGCTGAAAAGAATTTTGGTTTTTCTTCAACCTTCTATCGAAATGAGGTGTGATTATAGCACCACCTGCAGGATACAAAGTTTAATACAACAGGCAGTAATTTAGAAAACTATACTGAGATAAAGCAACAATCTTATTTTAAAACAAACACTGAAAGTTACAGAACATGAGTCAAGTTTGAGGAGGTAGGGGAAATAACAGTATTTACAACTGACCCAGAAAACTGAACACTGCATCATCATTTTAATTTAAATACTTATATTCTATAGGCATATAACAACCCAAAAAGGTCAGGTTGCAATCACCTTCAAGAAAATTTACTTTGGTAACAGTCACAATAAGTGAATTCAAATGTACACCAAAATTTCCAACTTTAGAAAGACTGGAGCATATATTAGATGAAGCATGCTTTAAGAGTAAAAGTGGGAAGAAAGAAGTTTAAAATCACTTGATTAATGAAGAATGAAGGATGAAATGTTAAGCAAAAAAAGTAAAATTAAAAATTGCCCCTTAGTAAAATATTATTAAATATAAGTACATCTCAAGGCAACAATGAAAATGAGTCTCTTTCCTATTCCTAGCCCCAGTCTTACTCTCCAAGGACAACTACAATGCAGTTTCTCTGAATCCTTTTGGAGACTGTCTAATAAACTTTTTCAGGTTAATCTACAGTAATTAAACACTCTTTCTTCAGTGAATCTATATTTATACTCTGCCATTAACTCCTTGTACTACTATATTAAAGAAAGTATAATCTAAAACTTTAGCTGATGGTTATGATTACCTTTCTGGACCCTCAGGGAACCTCAGAGTTCCTCTCCCTTATGAGGCAAAATAAGGCTCAATGAAACGTGAGCTGAGGAAAAGCATTCTATTTTTTTGTGAACAGAGGAAGCATTTATGGCATTTCTACTTTCCTTACCAATATTTTACTGTCTCTAGTACAAAATCTGCCCTAATATAGCTACTGGCTGTATCTTACCAGATATCTGCACCTTCCATGCCAATTCTTCCTCTTTAGAGACACAAGGAGGTACACAATCCCAGTTTTACTCTATATAATCCCACTTCAGTAATGGGTGGACCACCCTAAACTAATTCATAACTCCAGATATGGTAGCCCAGCCCATTCTATTTCCATGCTTTGTGAGACCACACCGGCACTGACTGTGAATGTCTGGGGGGCGTGACCTAGAAGCTGGCAGCCTAGTAAAGTATTAGAACATCCTGCAGAAGGCACAGGCAAAGTGCAAATGCAGAGGCAATAAATCCTCAATGAAGCTGGAATTCCATCCTCCAAGATTCAGTGTAAACTGTATCAAAAAAATTCTTTATGGTACTATGTCTCCAATAGGACAAATACATGAAAACCAAGGAACTGAGGAGTAGAGGGATGAAGGCAACCACTTATCATCATTCCTAAAGACACAATGGGGGACCCTGTGTTTCCCATTTCTGTCCAAAGGGGGCACCAGAGGACACAGCAAGAGTTCCCATAAACTAGACACTATGGCTGCCTCCTGGGCACTTCAGGTTTTCTTTGTCCAGGAACAGCAGTAAAGAATCATTCACATGGCAGGGGTAATTGATCTGGCATCTGGAATAGGTAGGGTTGCTAGCACACAATGGAGACTGAAAAGAATAAGTGTGGTGAATCCAGGTGATCCATTTTAGCGCGTGCTGGCATTTCTTTGCCCAACTGTTATGATCTATGGACAAATACAGCAACTCTTTCCTCAAAAAAGCATGGTGATTAGGACCTTAGAGCTCTCAGAGATGATGATCTGGTCACACTACCAATTAAGTTACCAAGACCAGCAGAGTTATTAATTAAGAAGAGAGGGAGGGCAGCCCGGCTGGATCAGCGGTTTAGCGCCTGGAGACCCAGGATCCAGTCCCAGGTCAGGCTTCCTGCGTGGAGCCTGCTTCTCCCTCTGCCCCTCTCTCTCTCTGTGTCTCTCATGAATAAATAAATAAAATCCTTAATTAAAAAAAAAAAAAAAAGGAAGAGAGGAAATCTAGAATGGATAGGATAGTGAAGGAGGGAGTTGATGAGTGTTAGTCACAGTAACAGGACTATAGTTCATCCTAGTAACTTCCGTTTTGTTTCCCCAAGGAAGAAACCCACCAGAATACCAAAAGATCTAGTCTCCAACAGTATAAGGAAGTAGATCCCAGAGACACAAGGAGTAAACAGTGATATACTGTTGCAAGGCAATCTGTGTTGTCCCTGCTGTTAGGAATGCTATTCCTATACAGCCTACAGTTGTCAGTTCTTTCAGGGTTTGTCTCAACTCAGAGAATTGCCTTGCCCAACAGCACAACTCTCCCTGTGGAATTGACATTGTGACTAATCATAGAGGAGAATTAAGGCCCAGATGACCAATGCTCGCACACAGTAGGACAACTCTGACAGGCCATAATTGCTCCCATGTTCTTCATCCATTGGGCCTGCATCTAGTTCAAAATCTTACTTTCCTTCCGTTCCACAGGTATCAACTAATAAATATCCCCTATACCAAAATTCTGTCGCAGCACCTGCTTCTAGACACTATGACACGTGACTATTAGATGCATTTGTATTAATTTAATACATTCATATAAAACTGATATTCTAAGAACATACATCATGTTTATCTTGTGCTTCCACACTTCCAACAGTTCCCACTTTGTTAAGTGTCACCAAATATCACTGAATTCCTTTCTCTAAGGACATGGTCATTGTGGCAACATATATATCTGGCAGTAAATAACTAAATAGGAAAGAAAGATGAGAGAAAAACCAGTGCATGCATGGACATAAGTCAGTCACAACTTACTTGTACTGAGGAAGGCTTTGGAACAGTGGGTACCACAGTAGTTCCTATTTGTGCCAATTTTTTAACAGGTGCCACTGCCACTTTCTTAATTAACTGTGAACTTGAATTCTGGGTGGGTGGAGGGAGGAGAAAGGAGAGGTAAGAGTCATCAGCATTAGTAATTTTAAGTCACTCAGTACTATGGCAAATATTAAACGTTAAAACACTTCACCGTAGCAAACCTCTTTGCTATAACTGGTTTTATAACCTTATAGATTCTAAGCACCTTCTCCACTATGAACCTAAATGGTCAACTGGCCAACTGACACTTTATTTATCACTTTATATTTACCTATTCCTAAGGAGGTAACTGATTTCACAAATAAATATCACAGTCTTTTAGCATTAAAATCTTGAACTTTACTTTTTGGCACATAGAGAAAATAAATGGATTTTTATTTAACATCTAATTATAAACAAAAATCTGCTAACCTGTCATCTCAACTCCTACTATTCAGATAAAGGAAACTAGAAAGGAAAGGAGCAACTGTCATAGAAAGATACAACAACAGAGAAAATGGTGGAGAATATAGAACCAAATCGTAAGAGAGCACAAAATGAGGGCTGGTGTGGGGAGGTGGTGATGCATAGAACTGACATAGAATATTACCACAGGAAACTATGCAATCTTTCATAAGAATGAGCTTGACTCGTTAAGAAAACGTTAATTCACATTTAGCATTTTTTTATCAGAGAAAGACCATTAAAGAATTCTGTTTATTGTATTTATCCTTTTTCTGTAAAAAAAAAAATTTTTTTTTTTTTTTTTAATCTCTGGCACAAAAGATAAACTTTAGTTAGTTACCTGGAAAAATTATCAGGTGTGTAAAATAAACCATTTTCTAACATCACCAATTAATGAAATATTATGCATTTCTGAATTTCTTAAAAGTCATCCCAAGATATGTACAAAAATAAATACTATAAACTGTAGTGTCAATATTTTACCACAAATTAAAATTGAAACAGAATGATTATTTTCTTTCCATTTAGAAATGCAAATAGCACTTCAAACATTCCCTTGAGGACTATAAAATCTTTGAGTATGAAAACTGAATCTTTATTATTTTAGCAATTACCAAATGACAAGTCCAAACACTGTGATTAACATGTTTAAAGAAAGTGGCTTAATTTGAAAAGTTGAGCAGAATCATCTATTATTTTTAAATTTTTTTTTTTTAATTTTTATTTATTTATGATAGTCACAGAGAGAGAGAGGCAGAGACACAGGCAGAGGGAGAAGCAGGCTCCATGCACCGGGAGCCTGATGTGGGATTCGATCCTGGGTCTCCAGGATCGCGCCCTGGGCCAAAGGCAGGCGCCAAACCGCTGCGCCACCCAGGGATCCCATCTATTATTTTTACTGACAAATTCACACACATCTATATGAAGAAAATACATGGAAAATTAAGGAGGATAAAAGAAACTACGGTATATTACCGGCACTGTACAGATTTTGACTGTATGAGTATTTGTTGGTACAGCTGGCCTTGAAGTTACGTTGGTAGTGGTCTCTGCTCTTGTCACAGCTTGCTGGGGAGATACCAACATCAACTGGCCACTGTTACTTTTGATCAAAACTGTTCCTGGAGTTAAAAGAAAACAAAATATGACTTCTAAGCTAATAAATGAAACATAGGCATCATATATTTTGTGTTCTAAACATTTCTTTCAACACTGTAAAATGCTCTGAATAAGTACAGTATAATTATTATTATAAGTACTGAATTAGGGATGCCTGAGTGGCTCAGTGGTTGAGCATCTGCCTTTGGCTCAGGGCATGGTCCCAGAGTCCTGGGATTGAGTCCTGCATCAGGCTTTCTTCATGGAGCCTGCTTCTCCCTCTGCCTGTGTCTCTGCCTCTCTCTTGAGTGAATAAATAAATAAAATCTTTAAAAAAACAAGTACTGAATTATTCTATTATAGAATATTACATTATTCTTTTGTAAGCACTGAATTATTATAGGTACTGAATTTCCTTCAACACCATAAAATGCCCTGAATAAGTACAATATAATTACATGTATACTAATTGTTACATAATACAGAAAAATATCTTCACTCAAAGCTACTTAAAAAAAAGCCAAAATACTTTTCTTTCATGACATCAAGTTAAAAAACTGTAGTAAGTACGATGATATAGTAATGGCATCAGATTATACAAAGTGACCAATGGAATAAACTGGAAAATTCCAAAACAGACTCAGATATATCAAATTCTCCTACGAGGTACTACAGATTAGTGAGGAAAAGAGCAACTATTCAATAAATAAGGCTGGGCCAATTAGTTATCTATACAGAAAAGATTAAAAGTTTCATGCTACACACAAAACCCCAAAGGCTTTAAGAATACAAAGTTTAAAAATAAAACCTTTTAAATTCTTAAGTAATGTAAAAAAACTTTCTGAACTTGAAATAGGAAATAATTTGAAAAAAAAGGAAATAATTTGATACATTCTTGTATATTAAAGTGTCAGTTTGACACATTCTTATTTATTCATTTATTTATTTATTTATAAAGATTTTATTTATTTATTTGTGAGAGATAGAGAGAGAGAGAGAGAGAGAGAGAGGCAGAGAGACACAGGCAGAGGGAGAAGCAGGATCCATCCAGGGAGCCTGACGTGGGACTCGATCCCGGGTCTCCAGGATCACACCCTAGGCTGAAGGCAGATGCTAAACCACTGAGCCACCTGGGCTGCCCCAAATATATTTATAAAACAAGCCACTTTTCTTTAGCAAAAGACACCATCAGGTAAAAAAAACAAAATGTGAGAAAATTTTAGTTCATTTATGTTCCAAGGACAAATATCCAAAACACACAAAACCAACATAGATGCCAATGACAAGGAAAAGTAAATTAAGATCACAGTGAGATATCACCTTATCTACCTAGACAAAAATTAAGAAGTCCAATGACAATATTGTTAGATGTACAGCAAAAGGAACTCTAATATCTTGCTGATGGTAGAAATTCTCGTCTTTGTCATTAGGAGGCATAAACAAGAATATGGATTCATAGCTGCAGTTCCATTTCCATAATGGGAGCATGAAGACCTCAACAAACCTGCTCCTCAGCAAAGCAAGTATAACTGGTGAAAATTATTTTTAAAAACAACTATTCAGGGCAGCTCCAGTGGCCCAGGGGTTTAGTGCCGCCTTCAGCCCAGGGCGTGATCCTGGAGACCTGGGATCAAGTCCCACATCGGGCTCCCTGTGTAGAGCCTGCTTCTCCCTCTGCTTGTGTCTCTGCCTCTCTCTCTCTCTCTCTGTGTGTCTCTCATGAATAAATAAATAAAATATTTTTTAAAAATAAAAATAAATAAAAACAACTATTTAAAGTCTTTTGAAATTGCCTTAAGGCATACAGAAAATAGCTTCACCATTATTAAGGAGGATTTACTAAAACTCAGTAAGCACAGCAAGAATCGTGGCATCTGAACCACACTCACTCCCTTTTCCTTCTCAAATCAGGCAGTGTGACCCAACAAAGGGCCTTCTCTCTCCCACACTCCCTGTTGAGGGCTATGGTATCTCTTTAGAAGGAGCACATCAGCATTTCTGATCTCCCCCACACTGAGCTGCATACAGCAGAGGACAAATCTAAGAAAAGTGTGTCCATAAATTTCTAGGCATCTTCTTTTACTCATCTCCACTCATAAAAGGGAAAGGCTCTAAACCTCAGTGATGGCACACTAAAAGTATCTGGACCCCATTCTCCCTCACCCCAGTTCTTTGGTAGGATGGAGGTTTCATGCTGGAAGAAGCAAGCAGGTAAGATGAGAGGATAATAGCCCAGTACCCTATTACTAAAGCAAGGATATTGCCCATAAAGAAGCATTCCACAGTCCTGATCTCCACTCCAAATATCTTCCTATGGAAGCTGACTTTATTTCTACACAGTGTAGGGAAGCTCAAAGGTAAGAGAACTCTCAAATACAACAAAATAACTAAACGAAGAATGGTAGCTTCATGACAGATACAAGCTAGGCCACAGGCCTACCTCTAGTTTACCAGAAAGAGCCAGAAAAAGAAACAATTGAGAAAGACCCTGCTGATGTCAGAACAAACCTCAAACAATAACCTCAAAAATTATCCTTGTAAAGGAACCTAAATTTAATTGGGAGCAAGTCAGGGTCTATGGCATTGTTGAAAACGATAGGGTATTTGGCTGGCCAAGGTAGAGTCTAACACTTGGCTGTGATACCAACAGAGACACAGCTTAACAGAGAAATCAGAGAAAGAGAAAGTCAAAGAGAGCCCTGTTATCTCAGGGTGGCTGAGCTTATGCCAAAGGCTGTGCCCTCTGAGAAGCCACATCAAAGGCTTCCCACGTGTGGAAAAATAGACTTCACTAGAATAAACCAATCAGACAATTAAAATAAAGAAACAAGTAAATAACAGTAATACTCTCAAGGGAACAGGGGGCAGTACGCAGAGTTGCTGCAATATATTAGTATTTTAAAAAATTTAAATTTATCTGTTTATTTGGGGGGAGGGGGAAAGGAGGGATAGAGGAAGAGAGAGAAACAGACTCCTTATTCAGCAGGGAGTTTAATGCAGGGCTCGTTGCTAGGACCCTGAGATCATGAACCAAAGGCAGACATTTAAGCAATGAAGCCACCCAGGCACCAATATATTAGTTTTGAATAATAACTTACACAACATGTAAAGAAAAAGAAAAGTATGACACACGGGAAAAAAGGCAGGCAACAAAAACCACCTATGAGAAGGACTAGCTATCAGATCTAACAAAAACTTCAAAATATACATTATAAATTTGTTCAAAAGACTGAAAGAGATCATGCTTAAAGAAACAAAAAGAAGGTATAATGGTGTCATCAAATACAGACTATTGCTAGAAAGATAGATATAAAAAAGAAAACTTCTGTAGTTTAAAAATACAGTAAAAAAAATTCACTGGAGGCCTCAACAGTGAAACTGAATGAGAAGAAAGATCAGTGAACTTGAAGGTAGATCAACAGAGATTATTAAATCCAAAGAATGGAGAGAAAAAAGAATGAAGAAAAGTGAGCAGTCTCAGAGAAATGTAGATCACTGATAGGCACAGCAACATAGGCATAATGTGAGTACCAGAGGAGGAGGACAAGAGACACAGAAAGGGAGAGAGAGATAAACAGAAAACCATCCAAAGAAATAATGGCTGGCAACTCCCACATTTGATGAAGAATAATCTAGATGTCCAAATAGCTCAACAAACTCTAATACTTTCAAAAAAATCCACATTAAGACACTTCATAATAAAAATGCTCAACTATTGGGATGCCTGGGTGGCTTAGCGGTTGAACATCTGTCTGCCTTTGGCTCAAAGCATGATCCCACAGTCCCAGGATAGAGTCCCACTCGGGCTCTTCTCAGGGAACCTGTTCCTCCCTCTGCCTATGTCTCTGCCTCTGTGTCTCTCATGAATAAATCAATAAAATCTTAAAAAAAAAAAAAAAAAGGGTAGCCCGGGTGGCTCAGCGGTTTAGTGCTGCCTTTGGCCTGGGCCATGATCCTGGAGATCCCAGATTGAGTCCCACATCAGGTTCCCTGCATGGAGCCTGCTTCTCCCTCTGCCTGTGTCTCTTCCCCTCTCTCTCTCTGTTTCTCATGAATAAATAAAATCTTAAAAAAAAAAAAAAAGCTCCACTATTAAAACAAAATCTTGAGAATAGTAAGAGAAAAATGACTATTTACAAGAGAACCCAAATAGTATTAACAGTTGACCTCTCATCAGAAACAATGGAGGCCACAAGGCAGTGCAATGACATAATGACATATTCCGCTTGTTTAAAGGCCAAAAAAAGAAAGAAAGAAAAGAAAATTTAACCAACAATCAGATATTCATTAAAAGTATCTTTCAAAATTGAAGGCAAAATAAAGACACTCCCAGATAAAAACTGAGTGGATTGGTTGGCTAGTGGAAACACCATACAAGAAATACTAAATAAAGTTGTCTAGGCTCAGAACAAGTGATCCCAGGTAGTAACTCAAATTCACACAAGAATGAGAAAGAGCACTGGTAAAGGTAATTATGTAATTTGACAATATAAATTCATATTAATTCTGCTTTTTTCTCTTAACTTTTTAAAAAAATTATATAGAACTATATATATGTGTGTATATATATAATTACATTTTTGGACCTATAATATAAAAATGTAATATATTTGTGAATAACAGCAAAAAAGGAAGTGGGTGGGACTAAAGTTGTATCACACTAAGGAAATGCCTTTGGTTGAAAACTCCAACTCATAGGAACAAATGAAGAAACGCAGACAGTAACTAAGAAAGTAATAAAACAAATGTTAAATGCTGTAAGTATATACTTGTGCTCCTTTCTTCTGTTAGTTTCTTTAAAAAACATAAAGTTACACAAGGTAATAATTTTAACAAGGTATTGTTGGGTTTCTAACATATCTAGGTGCAATATGTAGAGCATAATAGCACAAAAATAAAAAAGTGAAAGGAAAATGAGCTAAATAGGAGAAATGTTTCTTTCTTTTTTTTTTTTTATGATAGTCACAGAGAGAGAGAGAGAGAGAGAGAGAGAGGCAGAGACATAGGCAGAGGGAGAAGCAGGCTCCATGCACCGGGAGCCCGATGTGGAATTCGATCCCGGGTCTCCAGGATTGCGCCCTGGGCCAAAGGCAGGTGCTAAACTGCTGTGCCACCCAGGGATCCCCAGGAGAAATGTTTCTGTATCACCCAACTAAGTTATTATGAATGTGAAATAAATTCTTATTAGAATTTATTAGAGATATATACACAATATATATTAGATATACATTGTAACCTCTAGAATCTCCAAATATATATTGAAAAATTATAAAGAGGGACGCCTGGGTGGCTCAGTGGTTGAGCAGAATCTGCCTTCATTTCGGCTCAGGGAGTGATCCTGGGGTTCTGGGATAGAGTCCTACATCAGGTTTCCTGCATGGAGCTTGCTTTTCCCTCTGCCTGTGCCTCTGCATCTCTCTCTGTGTCTTTCATGAATAAATAAAATCTTTAAAAAAATTATAAAGAGGGATCCCTGGGTGGCGCAGCGGTTTGGTGCCTGCCTTTGGCCCAGGGCATGATCCTGGAGACCCGGGATCGAATCCCACGTTGGGCTCCCGGTGCACGGAGCCTGCTTCTCCCTCTGCCTGTGTCTCTGCCTCTCTCCCTCTCTCTGTGTGTGACTATCATAAATAAATAAAAATTAAAAAAAAAAATTATAAAGAAAACAGTATCACACTAGAAAATATTCACTTAATGCAAAGGAAAGCAGGAAAAAAGGGAAGGAAATATATTGAAACAAAAATAAATAAATGGCAGACCTAAACCTAGCTTTATAAGTAATATTACATGTTAATTGATTCAATAATCCAATTAGAAGGCACAAGTGTAAACCAGACCAAAAAAAGGTAAGATCCAACTATATGCTGCCCACAGGAGACTTCCTTTAGACACAATTATAAAAAAACATAGAAAGTAAATGACATATACAACAACAACCATAGGAAAGCTAGTGTGGAGGTGCCTAGGTGGCTCAGTCGGCTGAGTGGTTGAGTGTCTGCCTCAGCTCAGGTCATCACACTCCCTACTCAGCGGGGAACCTTCCTCTCTCTCTTTCTCTCTCTCTCCCTCCCTCTGCTCCTCCCCCACTGCTTGTGTGTACACTCTCTTTCTCTCCCTCCCATAAATAAGTAAAATCTTTTAAAAAACAAAACAAGAAAGCTGGCATGGCCATTCTAATATCAGATAATATAGTCTAAAAGTGTTACTAGAGATATAGAGGGGGCATTTCATAATTGAAAATGGAATATTAACAATTATAAACATACATGCAATGAAAAATAGAGCCTAAAATATATGAAGTAAAAGTGGACATAAAGGAAGGGAAAAACAGAAATTCAACAATAGTTGAGACTTCAATACCCTACTTTCAACAAAGGATAGACAACTATATAGAAGATTAACAATGAAATCAAATACCTGAACAATACTATAAACCAACTAAACCTAAAACATACCTATAAGAATACACTGCCCAATAACAACAGCATTCTTCTTAAGCACACATAGAACAATCTCAGGACAGACTATATGCTAGGACATAAAACAAGCCCCAGTAAATTTTAAAAGATTGAAATCATACAGTGTATAGTCTCCAACTACAATAGAATGAAATTTGAAATCAGTAACAAAAAGAAATTGGGGGAACTCACAAATATTTAGAAATTAATTACTCCTAAGTAGTCATTTGTCAATGAAGAAATCACAAGGGAAATTGGAAAATACCTTAAAATGAGTGAAAATGAAGACATAATAAACCAAAATTTACGGAATGTAGATGAAGCAGTGCTTAAAGGGACATTTATAGTTACATATAACAGTATTTAAAAAGAGGGGTGCCTGGGGGACTCAGTCAGTTACGTGTCCCAACTCTTGATTTTGGTTTGGGTGATGATCTCAGGATCATGAGATTGAGCAAGCCCCATGTGAGATTCTCTCTCTCCCTCTGCCCCTCCCCCACCCCTATTCCTCCTTCCCTCTCTTAAAAATGAAGATTCAAGGGGTGACTGGGTGGCTGAGTTGGTTAAGCATCTTACTCTTGATCTTAGCTCAGTCTTGATCTCAAGGTTGTGAGTTTGAACCCCACTGCTGGGCTTCACACAAGCCATGGAGCCTACTTTAAAAAAAAAAAAAAGAAAGAAAAAGGAACATTCAAATCAGTAACTTAATAAGCTTCCATCTTAAGATACTGGGGGAATAAAGTAAAATAACTAAGGCAAGCAGATGAAGAGAAATTAATAAGATTCGAGCAGAGGTAAAAAGAGAGTATAAAAACAATTGAGAAAAATAATTCCTAAAAACAAAAAACTACTGTAACTGACTCAAGTAAATGGGTAACCTGGGCATGCCTGGGTAGTTCAGGCCGTTAAGGGTCTGCCTTTGGCTCAGGTCACCATCCCAGGGTCCTGGGATGGAGCCCCTGGCATTAGGCTCCCTGCTGAGCGGAAAGCCTGCTTCTCCTCCTTCTCCCTCTGCCCCTCCCCACGGCTCATGCTTCTCTCTCTTGCTCTGCTCTCTCTCTCAAATAAATAAAATCTTAAAAAAAAAAAGACAACCTAAAGAGGCCTCTAACAAATGAATTTAATTAGGAATCAAAAAAAGTATCCACAAGATTAAGCCCAGGTCCAGGTGGCTTCACTGGTGAATCCTACCAAACATCAAAGGAAAAATTAATACTAATCATTCACACAAACTCTTCCAAAAAATGAAAGGAAACATGTCTCAATTCATTGTGTAAGCTCAGTATTACCCTGATACCAAAACCAGAAAAAGACATCACAAAAAAACTAGAGATCATTGTGCCTTATAGAGATGCAGAAAGTCCCAACCAAGTGCTAGCAAACCGAATACAGCAGCACAAAGGAAGTGTTATATCCTATCAAGTAATATTTACCTCTGTGTGGAAGGCTGGTCTAACATACAAACATTACCATAAAACAGCATATCAATATAGGCCAAAAACCTCAATATAGGCCAAAAACCTCATGATCATCTCAACAGATGCAGAAAAAGCATCTGACAAAATATAACATCCCTTTTTTCATGATGAAAACACTCAACAAAATAGGAATGAAAGTAAACTTCCTCAACAAAAGACTTACACCTAACATCACATTTAATGGTGAAGGACTAAAGCCTTTCCCCTTAAGAGAGGAATAAAACAAAGATCTGTGATGAGGAATGAGACTAGAATGCCTGGAATCACTACTTCTATTCAACATTGTACCAAGAATTCTAACCAGAGAAATTAAGCAAGAAAATGAAATAAAAGGAATCCAAAGAAATAAGTAAAACTATTCACAGATAATGATCTTCTATGTAGAAATCCTAAGGTATCCATGAAAAACCTATTAAACAAGTTCAGCTAGGTAACAGGATACAGAATCAATGTATAAAAATCAACTGTATTTTTATACATTTGCAATGAATGGCTAAATCGAACAAAGAAAGCAATTCCATTTACAATAGCACCAAAAATAAAAATATACTGATAAATTTGACAAAATAAGTACAACACCAATACTCTAAAAACTATAAAATGCTGTTGAAAGAAATTAAAGATCTAAATAAACAGACACCCTGTATTTGTGGATGGAGACTTAATACCCACCTTTCAAGATCATTAACAGGATTATGAGACAATACTTTCAAACAGACTTTTGAATTTCAAAGTTATCAAATAGTAGTAATAACTGTTATTAATACCAAAAGGTCCATAATCCAAACTTTTCTTCCACTAAGTACTCAAACCATCAGTAGGAAGTAATATTGGAATAGTCGAAGACAATACTGAGAAAAAATAACAAGAGCTTATCTAAACTCGATGCTCTTCCAACTGAAGTGTTTATCCCAAAGGTTCAGTTCCAATGAGCAACAACCTAGTGAAAAGCACTTATAAACATATAAAGGAAACTGAACAGTAGTCTCTTTTCTGAAAATCAGCTACCAAATCTCTTTGAATCAAATCCTGATAAATTTGATTCATTTTCCAATCATAAAAGGATATCCAGCTTTGCCTACTTATTCTATAGACCTGTTGAAAGAAAGTAATCATACATTAGGTTACAGAGCACCTTTCCTCTAAAAATATTAAGATGTTAAAGTGTAAAGTGATCCATATCTGGTACATAGTTTAACACACTACTCTACTTGTATGCCCAGTGAACTGCTAAATCCCAAGCTGACTTTCCTATTTTGTCTTGGTTGAAAGATGATCTGGATAGTGTCTCTGATTTGTCTGACTTCCTAGCATTGGTAAATACTGACCCGGAAAGGATATCAGACCCACATAAATCTAAGAGCCAGAAAAACTTTAGAATTCACCTGTTATAATTTAGTATCTCTACATAATTCTCTGACTGGTGACCTTCTAGTCTCTACTGATTTAAGTCTCGGGTTAAGAAGGTGGAGATATACAAAGATCACCCCTTCACAAGTAGAGTAGAAAGACAAAGTTATTCCTTAATTTGAAACCAAAATAGGGACGCCTGGGTGGCTCAGTGGTTGAGCATCTGTCTTCGGCTCAGGGAGTGATCCTGGGGTCCAGGATCGAGTCCCACATCGGACTCCCAGCATGGAGCCTGCTTCTCTCCCTTTGCCTATGTCTCTGCCTCTTTGTCTTTCATCAATAAATAAATAAAATCTTTAAAAAAAAAAAAAAAGAAAGAAACCAAAATAGTCTGCCCATAATATGTACAGATAGGATGGTCCCTTGTGCAAGCACACAAAATAAGCCTACTTTCATTTCCACAGGGCAATCCTTTAAAAGCCTTAAAGGGAGCCAAACATACCAAAGTTGTTTTCTTACTCAGGCACCAAGACCCCAATTCCTTTAACTTTTTATGTCATTTTCACTTACTGAGCTTAAAGTCACTTAAATTTTTTTTTCTCATTCCAGTAATTCTTAGGTGAATAAAAGAAAAACTTAAAGTAAATCAGTAAGTTTTTATCACACATTCTACTACTGATTATGGCACATCTTCTCTATTCTCCATTTACACAGTGGGTTTGTCAAAATAACTAATTTATTTATAAATAAATAAAATGTTCAAAATGAATAAATAAAATTAAATTTTAAAGTAAGAACATACAAAATTGTAACTATATAATGGTAAGTGAAAAAGAAGGCTAAAGAAATTACATAATAGAATCCCAATTATGTAAAAAATAAATAAAGCATCCATACTTTTTTTTTCCCCAAGTAAACTAAAAGCCTTGGGGAGTGATATATTCCCCATATCTTGGAGTGGTGGCTATACCTTTGTCAAATTTTTCAAAACTTATTGTAAATAGTTTCCTTTTTAAAATAAATATATGGGCAGCCCTGGTGGCTCAGCGGTTTAGCACCGCCTTCAGCCCAGGGCGTGATTCCTGGAGACCGGGATAGAGTCCCACATCTGGCTCTGTGCATGGAGCCTGCTTCTCCCTCTGCCTGTGTCTCTGCTTCTCTCTCTCTCTGTGTCTCCCATGAATAAATAAATAAAATCTTAAAAATAAATAAATAAATAAAATTAAATATACATGGAAAAAATTGTAGTTCCATTAAGTTCATATAAAAAAGGAAACTAAAAGATACACTCAAAATATTTGGGGTAATTTTTCTGTATTTTCCAAATTTTGTATTGCAAACAAAAAAAAATGGGGGCACATAGTCATTGAGGTTATTTCAAACTCCATCCTTCTAAATTATAGTGAATTTGGTGGATGCCAATACATATTAGATAAATATCAACCAGAGTACCTACAGCCCAATGCTACACAAGTACCTTAAAAACTCAGGACATGCCTGCTATGCAACTCTGTTTTCCACCCAAATGCTGTTCCTTAGAGTTCTGACATGTAGACCTATATCCTTGGTTAATCCATGATACTTCTAGGAAGAAGGTATGATCCAATTTTAGACATAAGAAAAGTGACAGAGGGGATCCCTGGATGGCGCAACGGTTTAGCGCCTGCCTTTAGCCCAGGGCGCGATCCTGGAGACCCGGGATCGAATCCCACGTCGGGCTCCCGGTGCACGGAGCCTGCTTCTCCCTCTGCCTGTGTCTCTGCCTCTCTCTCATCTCTCTCTGTGTGACTATCATAAATAAATAAATAAAATTAAAAAAAAAAAGAAAAGTGACAGAGGATGAATTTTTAAACTTGCCTCAAATGATGAAGCTATTAAGTGATAGAGCTGGGATTCAATCCCAGGTCTGATTCTAAGACCAATGTTCTGCCCTTTACTGCTCAACTTCAGTGCTTTCCACAAAAGGCTAACCCACCAGGTCCCTTATTATCTATAAATTTGATTAGCACACCTAATCCTTACTCTGTGCCCTGAACTAAACCTTCCTAGCTACTGTATATTACATACTTACTTTACTTCACAAACTAACAAGAGTCCTCTTAGGCACCCTTATTTGGTAAGAAACAAATCTATATAACATTATCATCCATCTACATTTCTCTACATTTAAAGTCTATCTCCATTCAATTCTAGGAATTATCTTCTCTTACTATTAATTAAACTTAAGTCTGGAAAACTACTTATTAGATTCCATAGGTAGCTTTCATAAAAAGATTGACTGATTGGAGTAGTGAGCAAGAAAGAGCACACAAGTAGGGGGAGGGGCAAAGGGAAAGGGAGAAGCAAAATCCCCATTGAGCAGGGAACCCAACACATGGGGCTCCATCCCAGGACTCTGAAGTCAGGAGGCTTAACCAATTGAACCACTCAGGTGCCCCCATAGGTAGCTTTTAAAAATTAAGTATTAACGTTGTTGATTTTGCATTTAAATGATCTTTTGGGGATAAAATTTGGTAATCCTATGAAAAGAATGCCTTTTGAACCAATAATTCCACTACTAGCAATTTATCCTATAAAAAAATACATTTAAAGAACTGCACAAAAATACATGTTTATTATAGCATCATTTGTAATAAGACAAAGTAGTGGAAACAGTATCAATGTCTAGTGGTCAAAATATGATGCTACATTGATACAATGTACTACCAAGCAATTTAAAAAATGAGGAAGAGGGTGTCTGAGTGGCTCAGTGGTTAAGCATCTGCCCTTCAGCTCAGAGAGTGATCTTCCGGTACCAGGATCGAGTCCGACATTGGACTCTCTCTGCATGGAGACTGCCTTCTCCCTCTACCTCTGTCTCTGTCTCTCTGTGTCTCTCATGAATACATAAATAAAATCTTTTTTAAAATATGAGAAAGATTTGTAAGTATTAACATGAAAAGGATGACAAATTGTTAATAGTAATACTCTGGAGAAAGGGGTATATTACATTTCAGTAATGCTTTTAAAAAAAAAAAGATTTTATTTATGTATTCATGAGAGACACAGAGAGAGAGGCAGAGAGAGAGAAGCAGGCTCCATGCAGGAAACCCCACGCAGGACTCCATCCTGGGTCTCCAATATTATGCCCTGGGCTGAAGGCAGGCGCCAAACCGCTGAGCCACCCAGGCGTCCCTCAGTAATGCTTTTTGTTTAACATAAACATATGCCGCTTTTGTTGGCAGGAGTAAAGAAATTAAAAATAAAATGCACTGATATGTGTAATGGCCCTGGGGATTCCTTAGGGGCTGCAGCAGTATAGCCCCTCTTCTTCTCTCTCCACATAAACTAATGCGTATACTCCAATACCAGGTGCTTTCTCTGAGCAAGGAATTCATTAGGCCCTGGGTAATAAAGTCAGCGAGAGTCACTACCCTCGCGCAATATCCTTTTTTTTAAAGCCATGGTGGAAATGACAATCCCTAGCTTATCTAGGAACTGCTTCAAGAATTTGAGAAAGATCCAAATCCTATGTCATGCCTGAGTATGAAGGAGTTAACAAAAAAAGACCTGAACCCTTTTGCAAGTAACTTTCACAAACTTCTGTACAGTATGACTATCAAGCAGAATTTACCAGTTCATGATGTAGCAGAAGCAACCAAGTCCCTGATCATCATTCTCAAACAAGTGATAGAAGAGACACAGAATACCAAAAAACATAAAGAGCTGCAGTCTGGCCCCAAATCACACATGTTCATAAAAGAGAAGACCGAGAAGATCAAAGAGATTACCAAAAACATTCAACGGAATAATTTTCAGAGCTTTATTATATCTTCTTTCATTTCCTCACAATGCCTACCTTTTTTAATTCCAGTCTCTGCTCTCTAGAAAAACTTGTGGTGCATATTTATATTTTTAAAAAAATCACTTCTGTTTATTGAGGAAATTCCGAAGTAAACAGAAATCAAATACTTAAAATATTCATTATCTTAGGGGGAAAAAAAAAGCTGACTTCTGCATGATTTTAGCATCCTTGAGTAATCAATTACTAATCCTTAGGATCTAAAAGAAATGCTACAAGACTTACAATTTTCTTAAAAAGTTACTTAAATCTGTGCTTCCATTTCATTCCTCAACTATTGGTTATCTTATTGTGCATTAACCAGAGCACAAAGGTTAGTATGCCCCTCTCCCACCCATCAGTTGAAATTCCCAAAAGCTGCTCTTCAAAACACCTCCTCACCTTTTCTGTAACTTACAATTCCTAAAGGCAATTTATCTCCTCTCTCCTGGAATTTTCTCCATGGTCAATAGCCTAAAATGTTTTAGTGTAGTGCACACCTAGGCTGTGGTCCTGGTTTGTAGCTATATAGCTCTGGCAAGTTTCAGTTTTGGTTTCTTTGTGTACAAAAGGTTAAGCTCTAAAATTCTATGTTACCTTTTAGCCCTGATACTCAATAAGGCATATCTTAGACACATACACACACACACACACACACACACACACACCCAAGTGTCAAGAACAACATCATGTAAAGAGTAAGACTTGGATGCAAATTCCCTCTGACACCTATGAGGTGTCTGGCATTGGGCAAGTTATTTACCCTTAAAGACCTTTACCTTGTTTGCTATCTATTATGACCAACAAAAGAATATAAACAATAGATTTAAAAAAGTGTAAATAGCACAGTATGCCTTTGATTAGTGATTAGTTCCCACTTGCCAGCAAGTTTTCACTCTTGATAATTTTTCTATTCTAATACCTTTTCGTTTCTAAACAATATTCACCAACTAAACAGGAACTTAATTTTTAACAGATTTGGAGGTGATTTCATTCAAACACATTCATAACTACTTTATAAGTATATGCAGGATGACAACTTAGAACTGGCAGAAAATGTATCCAGTGGCATACACAGCATAGCCTTAAGTACATGCACCTCCTGTACCATACAAAACTGAAACAGAACTTCATAGTAAGTAGAGAACATAATCTTTCCACAATGTTCATGATCAAAGGGAACATTAGGGGAATCCCTGGGTGGCTCAGCGGTTTAGCTCCTGCCTTTGGCTGGGGAGGTGATCCTGGGGTCCCAGGATCGGGGCCGGGTAGGCTCCCGGGATGGAGCCTGCTTCTCCCTCCACCTGTGTCTCTGCCCCCCCCCCCCCCCCCCGCTCTCCTTCTATTATTAATAAATAAAATCCTAAAAAACAAAACAAAACAAAAAGGGAACATTAGCTACCAAATGATAGCTACCCTATCATTTTTGCTTAAAAAAAAAAAAAAACAAAACTAAAATCTTGACTCCAATGCTTCATATCTTTACCATCTTTGCAGGTCAGAGTTCCAATTACTGCCAAGCAAAGTAAATAGAAGACAATATAATTAAAAGTAGAGTTCACTCCAAAGAATGTGACTTGTGCCTTTTCCCCCCCCCCCCACTGAAATTGCAAGACACTTTCAGTTGAGTCAAGAAAGAAGGTAGCATATTCAAATATACAATATGCTGAATGATCACAAGGCAAAAATCTTTGCATAAATCATTGAAAAACAGCCCAGACGTGTAAACCCTCGGATAAAAAGTAGTCACAGACTCGTTGACTGTAGCATCACACACTGCCTCAAATACAGCAATCGTGTGCCCCTGATCTGTCAATTCTGGCATTGTTCTCTGGGAGAGGTATCCTTCTGGCTGAACATGACCATCATCACGCCTCTAAAGATTGTGCGGGGGATCCCTGGGTGGCGCAGCGGTTTGGCGCCTGCCTTTGGCCCAGGGCGCGATCCTGGAGACCCGGGATCGAATCCCACGTCGGGCTCCCGGTGCATGGAGCCTGCTTCTCCCTCTGCCTGTGTCTCTGCCTCATTCTCTCTCTCTCTCTGTGACTATCACAAATAAATAAATAAAAAACAAGTTATAAAAAAAAAAAAAAGATTGTGCGGGAAACGGCATTTTTCATTTCTGGTATGAGGAAACTAGTGAACTTATTCCAGCTTGCTTACATCTAAAATGCTCTGTGTCTTAATACACAAGAACTCCTTCAATAAACTTTTCTTTAAAAGAAAAAAAAAAAACTCTTAAAACAATAGGGCAAAAAAAAATTTTTTTTAATGAATAAAAAAAAAAAAAAAACCAATATGGCTATCTAACCGTCCGTATATTGAAATTGGTCTCCTCTCCACATAAAAATAGACTTTAGCTATATCCTCCCTTCGCCCACCGAGGAGCCAGTGCCTCAAAGGCCCTCCTCAATACACTGCTCCAGCGTTTACTAGGTCACTTGGGTGAAAAGATTCTTTAAATATGTAAAGAGCAATGCAATGAAGACTCAAAGAGGCTATATTATCTGTAAAGCCAAATCACTGCCCTGCAAAGTTGATTAGGAAAGGTTCTCTGAGCTGACTTTTTTTTTTTTTTTTTTTTCCCCAGAGCTAGCAGCAAGGAGGCAGAATCCGGAGGTGCGACGTTTCCCGTGTCGCCGCTGGCTGGCCCGATGGGGAAGCTGGAAGAGGGGACCGACATACCTGGAGGAAGCTGCAAGTTGGCAGGCAACTGGATTGTTGTGGTGTTGGGGGCTTTCACAGCGACTAGCTGAGGAGCAGGCAGCGGGGGGCCGCTGCTGAGTTTAGGGAGAGCACTGACAGGAGCCACTTTGGTCACTACGGTCCCCACGGGGGGCCGCGGGGGCTGCGACGCCGTGGACTCCACGCAGACACTGACAGGAGCCTTCGTCACGGCGCCCAAGGCCAGCGCGGCGCCCTCCACCCGGACCGGCAGAGTCCCGGCGGGGGCCATGCTCACGGGCCCGGAGGCGCTCACACCGGCCGGGGGAGCGGCGCCGGCCGGTTCCGTGAGGCCCGCGGGCATCCCCAGGTGGATCAGCGGCAGCCGCGGCGCTGCCGTTCCGGGAGCGGAGGCGCGGGGAGGCTTGACAGGCGGCAGCCGACTCCGGCGCAGTTCCGGCTCCACAGCATCGCTGGGGAGAGGCGCAGGGGCCGCGACACTGAAGTCAGGGACGGGCGCCGGCTGGGCACCGAGACCCGCGCGTCCCGGACCCCCTCCCGCCCGTGCGGCCCCGGCTGCGGCTTCCTCAGCGGCGCTCACACGTGCGCCGGCTCAGCCCGGCGCCTCAGCCTCGGGTCCTGCTGCAGCGGAGCCGGGCTGCGCGGCTCCCGGAAGGGCGTCACGTCGGCTCCCACCACGCAGCGAAACTCTGCGCCCCGGTTCCCCCGCCAGAAATTTCAAAACTGCAAAACCGGAGCGCCCCGAAGCCCCCCTACACGCACTCGGCGTGGCCCCACCGCGCGGCCACGCCAGCCATGTTTATATAGCCACGCGGAGACCTCGCGCACGCGCACAGGCCGCCGCCGCCGCCCCGGGCTTCCCCCGGAATCCGGCCCTGTGATTGGCCGCAGGCTGGAATCGCGCTCGTGACGTCACTAGGGACGGCTCCGGAGGGCGTTAGAATCGGGAGGAAGGGGGGTCAAGTTGCCAAAAATCTACCACGTGGGAGGGGCGGACTGCACTTGAGAACTGCGACATTCGCGTTCCTCTCCTTGGTATCCTCACCGGTATGTTCCTTTGAAAGCCAGGAATGTGATTTCCACACGCTTTTACTTTGAGGACAAGAATGGGGACTGGTTTCAGACAAACGGTCGCTCAGACTTAAATCACGCTTCCTCTGTTTCTCTGCGGGTTTTGCCCGAAAGCGTCGCAAAAGGAGCGTTACCATGGACATCGTGTGTGTGTGTGTGGGGGGGGGGGGGGAGGGGGAGGGATGCTTTCTTTCTTTTAAATGTTTAAGAATGGCGTATGATTGTGTAGTCTTGTAAAATATGCCTGTTTTCCTGTGACTTTGGAGTTGAACTGCCCCCAGGGGAAAATGGTTTTCTTCCTTTGGGCGGATTTGGAGGTCTCTGTCACCTCTAAACGTGTCTACATCGTTGACGCGTAGATCTCCTTGAAGACCTGGGACAGTGTCTTTTGATTCCCACGTCCTCAGATTCTGGCAGTTAGATAGATGTTAACTGCGGTACGAAATGTTGTTTGGAAAACAGTGAGACTGTTTTTGTTAAAGGAATCAGTAAGTCCAGTATATGGGAAAACTTGCTCCTTGGAGATGTAGTTAAGAGAAGGTGCCTTGATTTCAGGCTTTTGTCGGAAGATGATGTTTGTAGGAACCGTCAGTAATACCGAGGGAGATTTTGCAAGTAGGCAGGTACCGTGATGGTTAGGGCTTGTAGTTTTCTCCCTCCCTGTACACTCTGGTGGACCAGGGTCTCCTGACAGCCTTCACACGTCACTGCGTTTGCTCTCTCTCCCATCCCAACCAGTCCAAATCAAGAACCCATTTTTATGATCCAAGACATTAATAACCTTCCCTATTTCATGAAGACTTACCTGATCACGTAGCTTCTAGAAAACTCACTGGGGAGTTGGAGAGAGAATAACTACATTTATCGAGCCCCCCCCCCCCCCCTTGTTTGCTGGTCACTAAGAGGTACATTTTCTGAAGACGTTGTTGTTTGAACGACCACTTCATTGAACTGGCTTAAAAACTACAGTTAAAAGTGATTTTCCAAGAAACTGGGATTCAAAATAGTCTGTATGAAACCGAAGTATATCTCTTTCCATATCTCCACAAATGTCTTAATTCATCGTATATCCCACACTGCCCCTAGCAAAACGTCTTGTACATAATAGATCTTTAATAAATATTTGCTAAGTGAATTAAGTAGATCCATGCAACATAATCAGTGAAGCAATATGGCCTAGTGAATTCGAATCTCAGATCTGCTTTTAATTGGCTGAGCGAATTGCTTAGCCTTATTTTTTTTCTCCATAGAGTGTAATTCCTTTTTTTTTTTTTTTTTAAGATTTTATTATTTATTTATTCATGAGAGACAGAGAGGGGCAGAGACACAGGCAGAGGAAGAAGCAGGCTCCCTGTGGGGAGCCCAATGTGGGACTTGATCCCAGGACTCCAGGATCACGCCCTGAGCCAAAGGCAGAGGCTCAACCGCTGAGCCACCCAGGCGTCCCCATAGAGTGTAATTCAATAAACACTTGTAGAAGAGCAGTTTGCTCTGAGGACTCTCCCTTTTTTAAACTTTCATTAGACCCCACCCCCAACTCACATACTTTGTTTAGATATGTAATTAACCTCAATCAAGTTACAAAGAAGCTTGGCTGAGGAAGTAAAGTTTCTCTTTAAAGTGACCTTGAACATTTTGTTATATTGGTTTGCTCTGTTATTTGTGTCATTGATGGGAACTTTAATTTTCTAGTTGCAAAGAATATACTTCTTACCCAGCACAGGTAACTAGTGTCCTGAATTTGGAGTTTAGTAATAATTATGTTTGATACATTTCCTTTCTATAGAAATTTATACTAAAACAGGATTCATAGGAAACAAAGTGCATTTTATCCATTTACGCGAGAAAAGAAAAAATGCAAGGGAAGATTGTACCTTGACTTTATTATGTTTATCTGTTAAAATATTTGTGAAATTAAGGATGCTGAAAAATACTTATTCATTTTCCTTCTGTCTTACTCCATTCGGGTTGCTGTAACAAAATACCACAGACTGAGTGGCTTTTCAAAATTTGAATTATAATAGATATACAATATTAGTTTCAGGTGTATGACAGCGATTCGATATTTTTATACAGTATGAAATGATCACTTTGATAGGACTAGCTGTCACTGTAAAGTTATTATAATATTAATGACTATTCCCTGTGCTATATATTACATCCCCATGACTTAGGATTTATTTATTTTGTAACTGGGTGTTTACCTCTTAACCTCCTTTTCCTAGGGGTATTAGGTGATGGGTGGCTTATAAACAGCAGAAACTTATTGCTCACAGTTTTGGAAACTGAAAATCTGAGATCAGGGTGCTGGGATGGTCGGTTGAAGGCTCTCTTCCAGATCACAGACTTCTCCCCACGTCCTCACATGACAGAAAGAATAAAGAATCTCTCTGGAGCCTCTTTCATAAGGTACAAATCCCACCCTCAGGATTTAAGTACCTCCCAAGGCCCCACCTACTAATACCATCACATTTGGGAGTTGGGATTTCAACATGAATTTTGGGAGACACAAACATTCAGACCAGATAGGACCTTCTAAATGAAGGATTAGGTCATTAATTGTCAGATACTCTCTTCATCAGTTCAGGTAGTGAAATAAAACTGAACAAACGCAAAATTTATATTTTCAACATTTCACTATTTTACACACACACAGCACACAACTTTAATTTGGACAAAACCAAAGTCTAAGAGTACAATTATTGGGTGGACAATTGCAAATTACTCTTACTATCCTTTTGATTTTTCATATATCTAATGTCTACAGTCTCCTCAGAAAATGAATAAAAGTTTACTACTCTGTAGAATCTAAACAGAAAGCCTTCTTTATCTGTGAAATGAAGTCAGCTGAAAAATCTGCCTGAGAAGATTGAAGCCTCAGCTTCAAATTGAATCAGAAACAAATGGCCTCAACTTCTAAACCTTGAACCTGGTCCAGTATCTGGGCTTTTACATCAAAACGTTTAAATACTTTTCTGCAGTAGAGCACATTCCTACAACACCATTCTGCCATTCCTTTCCTCTTAAAGGAATGTAGTTTAAACTCTTAAGAAGTTTGACTTCTTTAATGACTTCCATTTTTTATGCCTTCACTAAAGGCTTAATGAAGTCTGAGGCACTTTTAATTCTTCTACAAAAAGTGGATACAATGGAAAGATCCTATCACAGGAGGTGTGTCACACTATGGAATACTAATCAGCCACTCAGATTTATACTTGTAGAGGTACAGTAATGGAAAAATGATCATGTATATTGTTAAATAGAAAAAGGAACTTATGCAACAGTATAGAAAGTATTATTCCATTTTTTTGCGAACTAAAAAAAGAAAACTGACCAAAAAGCAGGTAGATATATGCTCAAAAGAAAATCTAGATTATGCACCAAACTGTTAACAGAGGATCTGTTTGGAGACATTGTAAGTGATAATTTTATGTTTATATTTGTGTATTTTCTAATTTATTTACATACTCAAAAACTAACACAAGCTTTTCCTTAAAATATATAATCTTACCAACAACTGACATCTTTTAAGTATAGCTAAGTACTCCCTGGTCTCCTCCCCATAGCATTCAGGAAAGCATTGAATGTCATGAAGCTAGACTACTATATTAGTCTGCCTAAGCTATGCTAGGCAGAAGCTTATTACACACACTGCCTTCACCTAGGAAGATGAATATTTTCTAAAAGCGTGAGTACTCCCTTCCTTTCATTTCATATTAAGTGTAGAAAAAGCAATGACTGCTCAAGAAGCCATAAGCTCAGAAATAATCTTTTATTTTCTAGAAGATTCTGCAATCATAGAATTTTTTACTTGTCTATTTTAGCACTAATTTTCTTGAATTATATCTTCTTAGAAGATCTTCCTCCCCACGCCCATCCATCATTCAGTCATTCATTCACATAACCAGAGTTTATGCTTACTATGTGTGTGTGCCAGTAAAGAATGTATCAGTGAAAAAAAGAAAAGACAGAAATCCCTGTCCCTGTGAAGCATGCAGTCCAGTGGAAACAGACATGGAAATAAGTGAATTATACAAATGTAAATAAAAAATGAATAGATATATGGTATATTAGACGGTGATGAAGTCATGCAAAAGGAAATCAAACAAGGGCATAGGAAGTACTGTTGGGAAAGAAAGAAGAAAAGAAAGAAAAGAAAGGAAGGAAGGAAGGAAGGAAGGAGGGAAGGAAGGGAAAAGAAAGAGAAAAGAAAGAAAAGAAAGAGAAAAGAAAGAAAAGAAAGAAAGAAAGAAAAAGAAAGAAAAGAAAAGAAAGAAAGAAAGAAAGAAAAGAAAGAAAGAAAGAAAAAGAAAGAAAAGAAAAGAAAGAAAGAAAGAAAGAAAAGAAAGAAAGAAAGAAAAAGAAAGAAAAGAAAAGAAAGAAAGAAAGAAAGAAAGAAAGAAAGAGAAAGAAAGAAAGAAAGAAAGACAGCAAATTCACACTGGGCCTTGTGTAGGCCTGTGAAGGATTTTGCTTTTTACCATGAGACATGGAAAGGCATGGGGAGATTTTGAGCAGCAAAGTAGCATTATCTGACATATTTTTAAAACCTCACTCTGGCTGCTCTATGAATAGATCAGGAGAGCTAACTGGATAGGATAACTATGGATAATATACCAGGATAGTAATACAGAGATAATTGTGGAGAGACTACTTAAGGAAGCTACTGGAAAATCCAGGTGAGAGATGTTGGTGGCTTAGACTAAGGTGATATTGGGGTAAGTGGTAAAAAGTGGTCAAATTCTGGGACTATTTTGATGGTAGATCCAACAGGTTTTCCTGATGGCTTGAGTGTGAGGTATGAGAGGAGTTAAAGATGATGTGAAGGTTTCTGGCCAAGGCAAACTGGAAGTATAAGGGGCTGTAGATTGCAATAGGAATGACTGCAGTGGTAGTTGGGAAATCAAGTGCCCAGTCTGGTATATTTTATTTTATTTTGTTTTAGAGAGGGACAGAAGGAGGGGAAATGAAGGAGAGAGAGAGGGAGAGGGAGAGAGAGAGAGAGAGAGAATGAATTATGTGGGGTTCAATCTCGCAACCCTAAGATCATGACTTGAGCTGAAATCAAGAGTCGGAAACGTAACCGATTGAGCCACCCAGGCACCCCTGGGATATTTTCATTTGAAATGCTTATAATATCAGCATACAGATGGTATTTTTTAACACCATTGGGCTCAGTATGATCAAGGAGGAAGAGAATATAAAGAAGAGAAGAGGCCAGAGCCCTGGGTACTCTAATGTTAAGTTGGGTTGATGAAGAGGACCCAGCAGTAAGAGATGGAAAATGAATCTCCCTTGATAAGAGGACAATTAGGAGAGAAAGGAGTCCTGAAAGCCAAGAAGTGGCCAAGTTTCAGATGAAGAGAAGGATCAAATGTGTCAAATGCAGCTGATAGGTCAAGTAAAATGAGGACTGATGATTGCCCAATAGATACAGCAACACAAAATGAGGTCATTGGTAGCCTTGAAAAGAGACAAGTCTCTGTGGGATGTGGAGGTAAAAGCCTGATTGGAGTATTTTCAAGAAACAATGGAAAGAGGATTTGAAGACTCTGAAGTTTTGATGCAAAGTAGGGCAGGAAAATGGGGCAGTAGCCAGAGGGGATGAGGTTATGATGACATCATACTATATCTTCATGGCAATGATCCAGTAGGGAGGGAGATTACTGATAGTGGAGTGAAAAGGGGAGCCTTGCTTGCTGGAACCATGTCCTTGAAGGTAAAAAAGGGATGGAATCTAGTGCACAAGTGGAGAGCTTTTAGCTTTTGAGTGCAATAGAGCATTCATCTATGGCAACAGAAGCTAAGGCAGATTTCTTGGTCACAGACACTGGTAGGAAATTCTCTTCTAATCTTTCTCCCTTCTTCCAACCCAATCCATGTCCCTTATTGTTTCTAGAACAATCTTCCTAAAATGCAAATCTACTTATGTAGCTCCCATTTACAACTTTTTCATATCCTCCCATTATTTACATGACAAAATCTCAAATAGCTGGCGTGGCATACAAGATTCATTATGACCTGGCACCTGCTAAACTACCCAAGTGATCTCTGCTGTGTCCCTACTACTGGCACCATAGATAAACTACAGAAATTCCTTAAATGTCTCAAACTCTCTGTCAGCTTCATGCCTTTTCTTACATTGCTGCACTTCCCCTCAAAGACTTTCCCCATTTGAAACTCATGTTTTACCTTGCCAATTCTTATTTGGCCTTCCAAAAGCTATAACCTACACTGGATGAATTCATTGCCTCTCCTCTTTTTCCTATAATACTTATTATATTATGGCATTTAAGTTGTTTTACTTGCCTATCCTCTCTCACTAAACTGGATTTTCGTCATAGCCAAGGTGATGTTCATCTCAGAACCAGAAGGGAGAACCTAATATATAAGTAGATACTTGACAAAGAGAGTACTTTTCTGACTCCTATCCCACTCCCAACCTCTAGATTGGCACTTAGGGACAGGAATTTTATCTCATCTGTGTATCCTTGGTACCCATTGTACTGTGTGTAATACAGTTCTCCATACAGTAATAGGAAGTTCATATTTCAGCTTTCTCTTCTTAGTCTGTATTTTCCTTGGGTGATAGCATTCACTTCCATGGCTTAATTTCCATCTATATGTTTATGATTTTTGGATCTACCTATTTTTGACCCAGATTTCTCTTTTGGCCTCTAGTCTTTATGGACAGCTGCCTACTATCTCCACCTGGCTGTTTCACAGGCTCAAACTAACTTTATAATTCTACTTCCAAGCCTGCTTTTTCTTCTATAATCCCTATCTCAGTGAGACGGTCAGTATCCTTCCAGTTGACTGGGATGTAAAATTAGGAATTGACTTTGACTTTTCCCTCCTTTTCCTCTGTTTCAATGAGTCATTAGATCCTGGCAATCCTGGCATCGTATCTGTAATATCTCTGGAATCCGGGATCCCTGGGTGGCGCAGCGGTTTAGCGCCTGCCTTTGGCCCAGGGCGCGATCCTGGAGAGCTGGGATCGAATCCCACGTTGGGCTCCCGGTGCATGGAGCCTGCTTCTCCCTCTGCCTCTCTCTCTCTCTCTCTCTCTCTCTCTCTCTCTGTGTGTGTGACTATCATAAATAAATAAAAATTAAAAAAAAATAAATAAATGTAATATCTCTGGAATCCATCGACTCCTCTCTATTCCCATGGTCACTCTTAGTTCAAGCCCATGTACACTTAAGTTATGCTAACTGGGCTCTCTGTATAACTCCAGCCTTGCTCTTTGTTCTATTCCCTACTCTGCAACAAGAGAGATTTTTATTCAGAATGTTCCTTTAAGCATTAACATTATAATCATTATCATCATTCTTTGATTTAGGCTTATTTTTCTTTCTTACTGAAAGGAACCTAAAAAGAAAACAATGTCTATTTTTAACTATTTATAATTCTATCGTTTCAGCTGAATTTTTTGCATATTACTTTCTAATCCTTGCCCATCACATGCTTGCTACTATGTGAAGTATACATATGCTTTGCCCCTATAAGTTAGAATCAACTGTACCCAAATAATTTTCCATGCCTAAACTAAGCATTTAAACAGATCATGTGCATAATTTCCTACTTCTAAAATGTCTTTGTAATTATCATTTTATGCATATTTATTAAACAAGAACATATAATTGTTTGCATGTATAATTATGAATTATGATAAATGCTACAGAAAAAGAAGAAGGTACTTTGAAAGAGGATAATGGACAGGATCTAATTTAGCTAGGACATCAGGGAAGTGTTCCAGGAATTAAAAGAATGCCCGTGAGACTGGCACAGAGCTAACTAGAGGAAGAGTTGCCTGAATGAGATTGGTGACTCAGAAAGTGGTCATGTGATGTGCAAGTGAAAGAAATTGAAATATTTTAAGCAGAGGAGTAAAATGAATTTACTTACATTTTTAACTTTTTATTTGGAAATAATTTCAAACTTAGAGAAGAGTTGCAAGAAATAACTCCCATATCCCCTTCATCCAGATTTACTAATTTTAACATTTTGATTTCTTTTATCATTCTCTGTGTGTCTATGCATATACGTGTGTATATATATGTATATGCATAGACATATATATATATATATATATATACATACACACACACACACATACTCAATCCTCATTACTCAGAGAGTCCATTTTGCAAATTCACCTACTTCCTAAAACTTATAGGAATGGCGCTCCCCAAATCCATACTTATGGTACTTTTCAGACCTTTTGCAGGCATGTGCAGAGCAGCCAAAACTTTGAGTTTCCAAATGTGCATGTTCCCAGGTAAGGTCAAACAAGGTAGTGCTCTGCCTTCTTGTTTTAGCTCTCATACTGTAGCCAGTTGTCCTTTTTGTTGTCTACTTAGTGCCATGTTTTTCTTATTTTTGTGCTTTCTGTTGGTGATGTCACTGCTTAAAATAGACCCCAGGCAGAGTGTTGAAGCGCTGCCTAGTGTTCCTAAGCACAGAAAGGCTGTGACATGCCTTACAGAGAAAATACGTATGTTAGACAAGTGTCGTTCAGGCATGACTTAGAGTGCTAGTGGTAGTGAGGACAATGTTACTGAATTAACAACATGTTTTAAAATAAGGTGTCTTTAAATAGAAACACACATAAAACAAGGTTATGTAGTGATGAGTAAAAGAAAATGTTATGACTAAAGGTTTACAGGAACCTAACCCTGTACTTCCCCTAGGAGTGATGGTTGAATATTAGCTAATTTAGTGTTTTGTAACTTAATAGAACATAACTACTATAAACCATGAGAATTGACCCTACATATACTTTTTTCTCTGAACTACCTAAAAGTAAATTGTAGACCTGCCCTCTTCTTTCAAATACTTCATTGTATATTTCCTAAAAACAAAGACATGCACTTATATTACCAAACTACAATGAACAACTTTAGGAAATTTAATGTTGATACAATTATTTAGTTAACAGATCTTAAATCAACAGATCTTTTCAATTTTTCTAAGTATCTCAGTAATGTCTGTCCTTGATAGCTTTTTTTTTTCTAGTCTAGGATCCAATCCAGAATCACTTTTGCATATAGTTTTGTATCTCTTTAGTCTCCTTTAATCTAGAACAGTTCCTCTGCCTTTCTTTGTTTTTCATGATATTGCCAATTTTAAAGAATGTCCTCAACTCGAGCTTGTCTCTTGTTTCCTCCTGATAGTAGTCAGGTTAACATGTGGGCAGAAATACTACATGAGTGATGCTGTATTCTCTATATCACATTAGGAGGCACATGATATAAGTTTGTGTTATTATTTACCTTCAATTTGACCACTTGTTTATGTTGGCATATTTGGGCTTTCTCACTGTAAAGTTACTATCTTTCCTCTTTGTGACTAATAACTGTGTGAAATATACTCTGAGACTCTGAGAATACCTTGCTATTCATCAAACTTTGACCTTTAATTTTGGCATCCTTTACTGACTCTTGGCTGAATTAATTATTACTTTGATGGATACACAATGGTGGTGTTTTATTTTTTTTTTAAGATTTTATTCATGAGAGAGAGAGAGAGAGAGGCGCCCAGAGACACAGGGAGAAGCAGGCTCCATGCAGGGAGCCTGACGTGGGACTCAATCCCGGGTCTCCAGGATCAGACCCTGGGCTGAAGGCAGTGCTAAACCTCTGAGCCACCCAGGCTGCCCCAATGGTGATGTTTTAAAACTCATTTTCATTTCTTCTGTGTTATCATTTGACATTTTATTGGAAGGAGTATGGATTTCTGCACTCCTTTTTAGTCAGTGGGCTATGACCAGTTATTATCATGATTATCCCAGATTTAGATAGTAAGATCTCCTTTAAATTATCTCCTGTATCCTTTTGATGAATCTGTATCAATTTCTGAGTAATTTACATTCTTAAAAGATCATTCTAGTTATTATACAGGGAATGGACTTGGGGAGGGCACAAGAAGAAACAAACTGGTTAGATTACTCTTACAGTGGGCCATGTGAGAGATGAGGGTGGCTTGAAATTGCATGATGGTAGTGGATATAGAAATAAGGTGTTAGCAATAGATAAATTTGAAGGTAACAGTCTATGTATTCTTGTGGTGAATTGAATAAAGTAGCCAAGGGACTAAGAAATGTTATGTTGCTTTTTTTTTTTTTTAAGTAGGCTCCATGTGGGGCTTGAACTCTCAACCCTAAGATCAAGACCTGAGCTGAGATCAAGAGTCAGATACTTAACCAGCTGAGCCACCCAGGCACCTCAGGACTGAGAAATGTTAAGAAGGACTCTCACATTTCTATCTTGAGAAACTGGTTGGATGGTGATTTCATTTGCAGTGATGGGGAAGATTGGAGATAGAGCAGCTCTAATGGAAAAAATCGAGAGTTCAAGTTCGAGAAAGATCAAATGTAACTTGAATGTGAAACACAGGCTAGGTGTTAAATTACCTTTCTGTCTGCATTTCCTGACACAGTATATATAGATTGTACTTGAAGTAATGGGACTCGGTGTTATCACTGAGGGAGAGGAGGTACAGTAAAGAGAGAAGAACCTACTTCAAATCTCAGCAGTTAGTGCGAGCATGGAAAAAGAAGCCAATAAAAGGAAGCAGAGAAGAGGAAAGACTGGAGAGTTAGGGAAAACAACCCAAAACAGTTGAGTCAAGAAGCCAAAATAAAAGTGTTTCACTAGGTTAAATGCTGAGAGGTAGAAAGACTTCAGTCTCTCTTATGAAATGATACTTTATGAAGGCAGGGATCTTTTACTGTTGTTCGCTGCTCTAGCCCTGTAGCCTGGAACAGTGGTCAGCCCATAAAATGTGTTTCATAAATACTTGTGGACTGAGTTTGTAGATCATGTATTTTTGTCATACTATTGCATTGATTAGATATAATCTCCAGAAAAATAGGGAATAATTACAGTGATATGTTTCCTAGTCTTCTTAATATATTTTGTCTAGTGGTTTAGTTGTTTCATGTTTGCCTCTCTAAAGCAAAATTTGAGGTTTCTTCCAGGCTTAAAAACTTGCATGGCCTTCTCAGTATCACCGCCCTCCCCTCCTGCAATTCCTCAAGAATAAAATCCAAATGTAGAGTAGAAATCCTATTGTGATGCCCTGGTTGGCATCACTTTTGGCCATCTCCCTTTTCTCGAATCTGTCTTCTTATGATGCTGTGCTCCTCTTGCCAGGCAAAGTGGTGGGAGAACTTTTTCCCAAGAAAGTCTTTGACCCTCTCCCTAGCAAATACCCTCCAATGTGTTTTCTTCTCCTGTTGGTAGATCCTGCAGGTAGTTCCCTTACTTTCCTAACTCCCAGTAGACTCTAGATTCCTTTCAGAAGGGTCTGTGGGGGCACAGTCGGTGGAGCATGAGACTGTTGATCTTGGGGTTGTAAGTTTGAACCCCATATTGGGTGAAGAGATTACTTGAAAATAAAGTCTTTAAAAAAAGAAGGGTCTGTTTATTTTGCTGTTTAAACTGCAGTTTTAGGGGTATAGTACTATGAGGTTAAATGGTAGGAGGGTAGAAGGTCAAGGTCCCATGCAAAACTGAGCTGAAACCTCCCACCTCCCATCACCTCTATTTGTTTCCTGGTATTTCTTCCAGAGATTCTTCTCTGTCTTCTGGTTCACCAAATTTTGCCTTATGTTTTCCTCTTACTGTCAAATAATCCCAGTTAATTCATTTCATTTTATTTTAAAAGGATTTATTTATTAGAGAGAAAGGATGTGTACACATGGGGGGTGGGGGTAGAGGTGGAGGGAGAGGGAGAGAATCTCAAGCAGATTTCCTTTCCGAGTGTGGAGCCCAACAATATGGAGCCCAATGTGGAGCTCAGTCTCATGACACTGATAACATGACTTAAGCTGAAACCAAGAGTTGGACGCTGAACTGACTGAGCCACCCAGGAGCCCCTGCATTTCATTTTATTTACATTGTTAGCTGATAAGGTGTGAGCTCCTCTTCTCTTTATTTTTAAACAAATTTCTTTAGGAGAAAAAAAGAATATCAAATTTTTAAGACTTAAAAATTGTTGACCTTACTGTCTCCTACAGGTTTATACATTTTAGATCTGGGTTGAAATTCCGGTTTGCAATTTATACTTGATCTTAGCCAAAAGGCCGAGAAGTGATTGCAATTTGCATTAGTATATCAAAATCTCTGAGAAGACTTGCAGTGAAGCAGCAGTTTCAAACTGTTTCATCTTGGAAACTTTTACAGTATTAAAACTTATTGAGGACCTCCAAAATCTTTTGTTTATATGGGTTATATCAGTATTTACCATGTTAGAAATGAAAACTGAGAAAATTAAATTATTGATTTATGAGTCCATTTAAAAAAGCCTCATTATATGTTATATTAGACAGGGTCTAGTCAAGGGATAGATATCATACCGGTTATTTGAAGAGGAAAAATTTAATAGAATCATTAGCTAGTAGATTGTAAGTAACTGCTACAGTGGATAAAAGAGGACTCTAAGGCATCTAGGAGTAGCAGGTGCAAGAAAAGCATTTACTCCCTCCAGCTAGAGGGACAGTGAACATTGAAAGAACCAGTAGAGGGACTTCCCTATGGCTGAATTTCAGGGCTCCTTAAAGAGAGCATGGAACGCACAGCCTAACAGTGAAGCAGAAACTTGCCATAGGGAATGGGCCACCGCTGATCTATGAAGCCACTGACAGTAGGGAGAGCATAGCCTGAGGGTGTGACTGGAGTTCATATTGCACTGAGTAATAGTAATAATGGAGTATCAGAATCCTTAAGCCAAGCATCTACCTGTTGTTATGGGCCAAGCGTATGACTTTAGTGCCCTTTATTGACAAGTGTAGCTTGTCACCCCTAGCAAAGGAAAAATGTTTTCAGGGTCCAGTTCTATTATCATAAATGAGGGCAAAGAAGGGTGAATTTGTAGCTGAGAGATAAGAGACTAGCACACATATTAGTATAAATACTTTAAATGAAAAAAAAACTTAAAAAACAGTATATAACATTGTTTTGTATTTTCGCAAGTATCTTTAATGTCTGGCTTAATAGAAAACAGCTGGATTTTATGTCTACTTTGCATTTAGTTTCCTGCAATATATTATTTTGGTTCAAGAGTATGAAGAAAATCTGGCCTCATACAGATAGGGAGTTGCAAATGGAAGAATATTTTAATAGCCTTTTCACATTTTGGGGGACATTCTTCTTGAAGTTGCAACAAACTTAACAAGTAGCAGTTTTTAAAGTTTAGATGCAATGTGGAAATCAAAATCCTATCAATTAACTTTTCATACTTTCATATATTGGATTCCATTGGGTGCGTTGGACCTCTTTGAATGGATCTTTTACCTGTACGTGATTTTGCCATATTGTGCATGTCTTTGGAGAATATTGTTTCACTGACTTACTCAGATCTTCCAAATGTTCACATATTTCATTATACCCATAGTCATATTTCTCAATAACACCACCAATCTCATCAGCTTTATGAATAGGGAAACTGTCAATTTCATAGTAGTGTCTACAGGTCTTTCAGAATTCTAATTTTTACTTGACAATTGAACTTTGTCATTGGCATTAAATGCTGTCAGTTGTTTGTCATGAAGTGACAGGTTTATTATTTTCATTTTTGAGAAAATGGTTGCTAAATACCCAAGTCTGAAAAAAAAAAAAAAGTTTGTCAGTATGTTTAAGACAAAACACTGTTTGTAAAATAATTTCTTCCTCAAAAGAAATGGTCCATGAAAAAAAAGTGGGCAGTTCAAACAGTTGCACAAGTGCTTTTTCTCAAATCAGTCTTCTTCCTTTGGTAAATAGCAGAAGTACTTTATATGTAAAGATAATTCTTTATTACACAGAATATTTTAAAAGCATGCAATGTTTACTGCTTCATCAAGAACATTCTTAAGAGAAATCCCTTAAAAAAACAAAAGCAAGATGTAAGTGTATGGTACTAAATAATATAGTGACTAAGGGGATGCTTGGGTGGCTCAGTGGTTGAGCATCTGCCTTTGGCTCAGGTTGTGATCCAGGGTCCTGGGATTGAGTCCCACATCAGGCTCCCCGCAGAGACCCCTCTGCCTATGTCTCTGCCTCTGCGTGTGTCTCATGAATAAATAAATAAAATCTTAAAAAAAAAAAAAAAGAATACAATGACCAGGGGTACCTGAGTGGCTCAGTTGGTTAGGTGTCTTGCCTTTGGCTCTGGTCATGGTATCAAGGTCCTGGGATTGGGCTCTGATTAGGCTCTCTGCTCAGCAGGGAGCCTGCTTCTCCCTCTCCCTGCCCTCTGCTCATGCTTTCTCTAACTATCACTCTCTCTCAAATAAATAAATAATTTTTTTTTTTAAGAATACAATGACTAGGTACAGTTTGGTCTCACTGTCCTGATTTGTAAATGCTCCCACATGTTTACCTATCACTACTTTTGCACCATCAGCAGAAATGTCCGCACTGTGAAAAAAGCAATCATTTTAGTATTATATGAAAATAATTAAGACCCCCATGTACCTCATGAACTGGTTTCAGATACCCCGAAGCAGACAGAACAGATTTTTATAATCACTACGGTAAAGAAGACTGCTTAATTTGTTAAGCCAGCATTTCACAGATTTCCCCAACCAGGAACACTTTGATCACCTGACACCCATTAACATGGCACAGAGGAAGCTTACGTGAAATAAGTTTTGGGATACTATGCCGAGGCTCCTCTACCTAATATAACGTACCCTCCCATCAGAGCCAGTTTTTAAGGAGTGTAACAACTCTAACCAATAACCTGCTTAACTTTTCCATCAAAAAGAATGCCTTCTAATCCCTCTTCTTTTTCAGGGCTTGAATAATAGATTTTGCCTACTACTTCAATTAAGTTAAAACCTTTTTAGAGACTTTATTTAATGAACATTAAATTGAGGCCCCCAGGGATGCCTGGGTGGCTCAGGGGTTGAGCGTCTGCCTTTGGCTCAGGGCATGATCCCGGGGTCCTGGGATCGAGTCCTGAGTCGGGCTCTCTGTGAGGAGCCTGCTTCTCCCCCTGCCTATGTCTCTGCCTCTCTCTCTCTGTCTCTCATGAATAAATAAACAAAATCTTAAAAATAAATAAATAAATTGAGGCCTCCAAACTGTAAAGTTACATTTCTTAAGCCAGAGATGCTCACACTCTAGTAGAAGATACAAGTATGAAACTATTACTAGATAGTGTGAGACAGGTTGCAATAAAAAGGTAAGGAAATAGAAGTCAGATCTCTAATCAAGCCTTAGGAAAGGCTCCTTGGAGAAGACTGCCTGTGGTGAGTCATAAGAAATTTCTGGAGTCAGCTCAATCCATGAAAAGGAGGAAGACAAAAGTCTTTTCAGTGAGCAGAAGCTTGTGTGTGCTACTCAAGCCAGTCTTGACACTTATGGTAGTCACTGGCCTGAACACATTTACTCTGAAGAATTGAAATTGGGAAGCTTGGAAAAGAAAGGGAAGTTAACTATGAAAGTTAAAGCTACAAAAAAAATCACAATTGAAGCAGACGCTGGAGAGGTCTTAATACACATGTATTAAGCTAGAAGTTAAGCTAAGCAATGAGTTAAATAAAATGAGGCTGAGAGGAGAGGGAGAAGAACAGAACAGTTGTATGGAAAGGAACTGATCCACTTACTGCTTCAACATTAGAATTAAGACCCAAAAGTTCTTGATGCAGACATTTCTAATGCTGCCATTCTTAGGAGGTTAAGGGTTACTATTGTTCTGAGTTTAGTACTTCCTCACGAAAACCCTTCTTTTCTTCTTTCTGGAATGAATCTTTGATTCTTTTAACCAAAGATCTCAACTAAAATGGGCATGGGCAAATCATGACACAATCAGCAAAGTCCAGGTATCATGTATGAATAAAGAGCCCTTGAATTGTCCCACATTTCAGTGAGCCAGGCTAGCCTGAAATGCATGATCCTCACATGTTATATGCATTTCAAAGTCAGAATTGTAACTTACAAACACATCATTTAGAGAACTTTTCAAATTCTCTTTCCTGTTGTTTTATCCATTATCAATAAATATAACATTATGTTAAAATAATTTAAGAAATGTATCATCTTAGCCAGTTGTTTCATATATCATATGAATATCATAAATATTTTATATCTTTTAAGTAGGAAACATGGTAACAATTAGTATTTGACTTGGGATTTTTTTAAAGACTTATTTTAGAGAGAGTGCATGCATGGGGGGGAGGGGCAAAAGGAGAAGCAAACCGGTTCAACACTCGTAAAACAATCAATGTGATTCATCCTATCAGCAAGAGAAAAACCAAGAACCATATGATCCTCTCATCAGATGCAGAGAAAGCATTTGACAAAACACAGCATCCATTCCTGATCAAAACTCTTCAGAGTGTAGGGATAGAGGGAACATTCCTCAACATCTTAAAAGCCATCTACGAAAAGCCCACAGCAAATATCATTCTCAATGGGGAAGCACTGGGAGCCTTTCCCCTAAGATCAGGAACAAGACAAGGATGTCCACTCCCACCACTGCTATTCAACATAGTACTGGAAGTCCTAGCCTCAGCAATCAGACAACAAAAAGACATTAAAGGCATTCAAATTGGCAAAGAAGAAGTCAAACTCTCCCTCTTCGCCGATGACATGATACTCTACATAGAAAACCCAAAAGTCTCCACCCCAAGATTGCTAGAACTCATACAGCAATTCGGCAATGTGGCAGGATACAAAATCAATGCCCAGAAATCAGTGGCATTTCTATACACTAACAATGAGACTGAAGAAAGAGAAATTAAGGAGTCAATCCCATTTACAATTGCACCCAAAAGCATAAGATACCTAGGAATAAACCTAACCAAAGAGGTAAAGGATCTATACCCTAAAAACTATAGAACACTTCTAAAAGAAATTGAGGAAGACACAAAGAGATGGAAAAATATTCCATGCTCATGGATTGGCAGAATTAATATTGTGAAGATGTCAATGTTACCCAGGGCAATTTACATGTTTAATGCAATCCCTATCAAAATACCATGGACTTTCTTCAGAGAGTTAGAACAAAGTATTTTAAGATTTGTGTGAAATCAGAAAAGACCCCGAATAGCCAGGGGAATTTTAAAAAAGAAAACCATATCTGGGGGCATCACAATGCCAGATTTCAGGTTGTACTACAAAGCTGTGGTCATCAAGACAGTGTGGTACTGGCACAAAAACAGACACATAGATCAATGGAACAGAATAGAGAATCCAGAGGTGGACCCTGAACTTTATGGTCAACTAATATTTGATAAAGGAGGAAAGACTATCCATTGGAAGAAAGACAATCTCTTCAATAAATGGTGCTGGGAAAATTGGACAGCCACGTGCAGAAGAGTGAAACTAGACCATTTTCTTACACCATACACAAAGGTAAACTCAAAATGGATGAAAGATCTAAATGTGAGACAAGATTCCACCAAAATCCTAGAGGAGAACACAGGCAACACCCTTTTTGAACTCAGCCACAGTAACTTCTTGCAAGATACATCCACGAAGGCAAAAGAAAACAAAAGCAAAAATGAACTATTGGGACTTCATCAAGATAAGAAGCTTTTGCACAGCGAAGGATACAGTCAACAAAACTAAAAGACAACCTACAGAATGGGAGAAGATATTTGCAAATGACGTATCAGATAAAGGGCTAGTTTCCAAGATCTATAAAGAATTTCTTAAACTCAACACCAAAGAAACAATCCAATCATGAAATGGGCAAAAGACATGAAGAGAAATCTCACAGAGGAAGACATAGACATGGCCAACATGCACATGAGAAAATGCTCTGCATCACTTGCCATCAGGGAAATACAAATCAAAACCACAATGAGATACCACCTCACACCAGTGAGAATGGGGAAAATTAACAAGGCAGGAAACAACAAATGTTGGAGAGGATGCGGAGAAAAGGGAACCCTCTTACACTGTTGGTGGGAATGTGAACTGGTGCAGCCACTCTGGAAAACTGTGTGGAGGTTCCTCAAAGAGTTAAAAATAGACCTGCCCTACAACCCAGCAATTGCACTGTTGGGGATTTACCCCAAAGATTCAAATGCAGTGAAACGCCGAGACACCTGCACCCCGATGTTTATAGCAGCAATGTCCACAATAGCCAAACTGTGGAAGGAGCCTTGGTGTCCATCGAAAGATGAATGGATAAAGAAGATGTGGTTTATGTATACAATGAAATATTACTCAGCCAACAGAAACGACAACCACCATTTGCTTCAATGTGGATGGAACTGGAGGGTATTATGCTGAGCGAAGTAAGTCAATTGGAGAAGGACAAACATTGTACGTTCTCATTCATTTGGGGAATATAAATAATAGTGAAAGGGAATATAAGGGAAGGGAGAAGAAATGTGTGGGAAATATCAGAAAGGGAGACAGAACATAAAGACTCCTAACTCCGGGAAACGAACTAGGGGTGGTGGAAAGGGAGGAGGGTGGGGGGTGGGGGTGAATGGGTGACGGGCACTGAGGGGGGCACTTGTCGGGATGAGCACTGGGTGTTATTCTGTATGTTGGTAAATTGAACACCAATAAAAAATAAATTTATTATAAAAAAAAAAAGGAGAGGCAAATCCAAATGGACTATGCTGCTGAGCTCAGAGCCTGATGTAGGGCTCAATCCCAGAACCCTGAGATCATGAGCCGAAACCTAGAGTCGGTAGCTCAACTGACTGCATCATCCAGATACCTCATTTGACTTGAGATTTTTAAGTTTTAATCTAAATGAATGGCTCTGTACTATTTATTATTTATTAAGAACCTATGATATGGCCAGCACTGTTCTAGGCCCTGGCCATTTACCAATAATAAAACAGATGTGGAACTTAAAATTTTAATGGGGAGGGGCAGTCAGTAAACATGTACACATATTTTGGGTGTTGGGGAATGGGCATTCTATTTTATATATGGTGGTCAGGAAATGCCTCTCTGAAAAGGTGACACTTGAGCAACAAGTGAAGGTACAGAAGCAGGTCATGCCCATATAAAGTGGGGATAGAGTGATCCAGGCAGAGGACCCAGTTAGTGCCAAGGCCCTGAGTCAGAAGCCTCCTTAGGGCATATGAGGAACAACAGTGAGGTGAGTATGGCTGTAGCTGAAGGAGGGAGGACAGCAATGGGCCAAAGGACAAGAAATGAGGTGGAGAGGAGGGGTGGGGGGGAGTAAGGAGGAGATCATATAGGCTACATGTAGATTTTTCCTAAATATGTAGCTGATGAGACCTAACAAGTTCCTAGGTGATACCCATGCATCCTAGGCATTGCCTGGGAACATGACAGAAAAGACTGTTGGGTTCCACCCCAGACCTATTGAATCAGAGCCTGTGTGTGTATATATCATCTATGTAACACATGTATATAACATAAACAACACATGTTTATACATACATATGTCCAAGTATGAGGAACACTACAGTTCAGTTCAGTTTATGTAAGTTAACTCTCCTCCATAAGAAGTTAACAGTTCAGTTTATGTAAGTTAACTCTCCTCCATAAGAAGAAATAAGAAATCACAATTAGCACTTTTTTTTTTTAATTTTTATTTATTTATTTATGATAGTCACAGAGAGAGAGGCAGAGACACAGGCAGAGGGAGAAGCAGGCTCCATGCACCGGGAGCCCAACGTGGGACTCGATCCCGGGTCTCCAGGATCGCGCCCTGGGCCAAAGGCAGGCGCCAAACCACTGCGCCACCCAGGCATCCCCCACAATTAGCACTTTTTAAAAAACTTTAAGATAAGGATGAATTTTATTTCTGCCAAAAATACTGGGATTTTGAAAGGGATCACAATGACCTCTGTAGCTAGTTTTGGGTAGTATTGACATCTTAGCAACATTAGGTCTTCCATTCTGTGAACACAGGTGACTTTCCATTTGTGTCATCTTTAATTTTTTTCAGCAGTGTTTTGTAGTTCTTAGTGTATAAGCCTTTACCTCCTCGGTTAAATTTATTCCTAAGAATTTTATTCTTTTTGTTGCTATTCTACATGGAATTTCTTAATTTTCTTTTCTGGATTGTTTAGTTTTAGTATATAAAACTCAACTAAAGTTGTTGATTTTTTTATCCTACGACTTTGGTATTCTAAAGATTTCATAAGAAAAAAAAAGCTGTTATAATAAACAAATATGTGCAAACAGATAATTTTACTTCTTTCTTTCCAATTTGGATACCTTTTCTATCTTGTTTTTCTTGCCCAATTGCTTTGGCTAAGACTCCCAAAACTTAGTACTGTGTTAAATATAAGTGGTGAAAGTGGCATCCTTGTCTTTCTCTTGATCTTATGGGGAAAGCTTTCAGGCTTTTACCACTGATTTTGATGTTAGCTTTGGGTTTTTCAAAAATGCCCTTCATCATATTGAGGAAGTTTCCTTCTGTTTCCGGCATACTGAGTGTTTTTTTTTTTTTTTTATTGTTTTTCTGTTGGTTTTGTTTTTAATCGCAGTAGATGGGCCAAACTCTTTCTTTTGCCATTTGGTACTTTAATGTACACAGAAATCTTGGGAACATTTGAAAATGGCATGTTGGGGCTCTTGGCTAGCTTAGTTGGAAAAACATATGATTCTTGATCTCAGGGTCATGAGTTCAAGCCCTACATTGGGTATAGAGATTACATACATACATACATAAATCTTTTTTTTTTTTTTAAAGATTATTTGTGAGACAGAGAGAGAGCACGAGCAAGGGTAGGGAAGCCAGAGGGAGAGGGAAACATAGACTCCTCACTGAGCAGGGAGCCCGATGTGGGGCTCAATCCCAGGACCCTGGGATTATGACCCAAGCCGAGGGCAGACACCTAACCAACTGAGCCACCCAGGCGCCCCCATATATAAATCTTAAAAAGAAAATGGCATATTGAAGGTGGCAGAGCCAGAAAATAGGAGGAGTTTTGGTTCCTAGATTTTTGCTTGGAGAATTGCTATTGGCAATGGGATTTTTTTTAAAAAAGATTTTATTTTTAGTAATATCTACACCCAATGTGGGGCTCACATTTACAACCCCAAGATCAAGAATCTTAAAAAGAGGGTAATTTCCCAAACATATAGAAAGTTGTTACTTAAACAATGAGAAAAAAAAAAACAAACCCAAAATCCATTGGAAAAATTAGGCAATGGATATGAACAATCAATGGAAGTAAACTTCAGAAGCCTTTAAATGAACGTGAAGATGTTTGACATCATTCATAATAAGAATGCAAATAGAATATTGGAAATTTTTTTAAAAAGTAAAAATGCAAAAAGTATTACAATTTCACCTATTTATTGGCAAAAAAAAGTTTTAAGCACTGTTGTATCAGCTTAGGTCAATTAAAGGAGCAAAACCACTATGATTCAGAATTGGCACTTTTCTATATAAATTAGACCCCATGCAATTTTGGGGGTTGATAGAGAAGTCCATGCCAGGCTGTTGCCTGTGTGTTGGGCCTGAAAGCACTCTGATTTGCTCAGCCTGGTAGTCAGGAAAGAAAGTTGGATGTGAAGAAGGGAGGGTCAGAATTCACTGTAACTCACAAAGACAGTACCTACATGTATCTTTTACCACCTACACCCATGTGATGCTTGTGACCTGCAAGAAAAGCCGGTGTCCTTTGGCATGAAGCTGCATGCATGCCTTGCCCAGTTCCCAAAAAGTCTGAAGGAAAAGAAACTGCAGAATATGGAGGAACTGGAGTAGCTATATGGTCCTGTATGCCTTCCCACACTAACAAAGCAAGCCAGTAAACCAGTATTCTTTGTGAGAGGCTACACTGCCTGGTGTCGTAAACTGAGCTGCTTTCCTTCAGCCTTTCAGATTTTGTACAAATTTCTCTTGTGGCCAACTAAAACTCAGAACCATAAAAAAAAAGAGAATTCTGGGAAATAGTTCCAGGTCAGCTGAGTTGACACCATACAAATCCAGTACAACTACCACGGGAAGGTGTAGAAAAGGAGAGATTCTCACTCATTGTTAGGAGAAAGAGATGACAAAAGTTTATTCATTGCAGCATCTGCAGTATCAACACTATGAACAGTTTAACACTATGAATGTATTCATCAATAGAAGACTGGTTGGTTAATAATTTATTGTTATATCTATACATTGGAAAGAATGATCGTCACATGAGAAAATCCTCAAATATAAAGTGAAAAAAGCAATATGTAGAATATACAGCATGGTACTTTTAATATATTAAAAGATATATTTTTTTCTATATGTAAAATACGTCAGTAGGAGTATATTGAAAACATCATTGGAAACATACTGATGATATGGTTGCCTGCAAGAAGAACTTAGTTCCTGGGGGACAAAAATGAGATGGAATATTTGATGATACAATTAAAAAAGTTATATACTATGTGAATGTATTATTTATTAAGAGTAAAAATATTTTAAAAATCCTTTCAAAGAAATTACACGCATTTCTTTTTTAAAAAAATATTTTATTTATTTGAGAAAGAGAGAGAGAGCATGAGCAGGGGGAAGGGCAGAGGGAGAGGGAGAAGCAAGCTCCCTGCTGAGCAGAGAGCCTGATACAGGCCTTAATCCCAATCCCGGGAATCTGGGAATCATGACCTGAGCTGAATACAGATGCTCAACCGACTGAGCCACCCAGAAGCCCCCACGTGCATTTATTTCTTCATGTTGTTTCCGGTATATGCCTTTTGAAATTAAGATCTTAAAAAATTCTAGTCACCTGTTTTCTCTATGATCTATAAAACACAATGTACCTTTATAATTCTTTATTAAAAACAGTGAGAAACTTTGTAATTTTTAATCAGATTAGGCATTTTTATAACCCTTCAGTAACCACTGAAAATGTATGTGGAGTTATGATAAAATAATCACTGGTACCAGTTCTTATGCCTTGTTCTCCTGGCTCCCAACAGACTCATTCACTATCCTGAATTTTGCAACAACCATTCCCTTGCTGTTCTTCAGTTTTAGGCAAACATTGTATCTTTTATTTGTTTTCAAAGATCTTACTTATTTATTCATGAGAGAGAGAGAGAGAGAGAGAGAGAGGCAGAGACATAGGCAGAGGGAGAAGCAGGCTCCCCAGAGGGAGCCCGATATGGGACTCAATCCCCGAACCTAGGATCACACCCTGAGTGGAAGGTAGGCACTCAGCCACTGAGCCACTCAGGCATCCCAAACATTGTATCTTTTAAATACATATTTAGGGACACTGGGTGGCTCAGCGGTTAAGCATCTGCCTTTGGCTCAGGGCGTGATCCTGGGGTCGGGATCGAGTCCCACATCGGGCTCCCTGCATGAAGCCTGCTTCTCCCTCTGCGTATGTCTCTGCCTTTCTCTCTCTCTGTGTCTCTCATGAATAAATAAAACCTTTTTTAAAAAAACTATATTTAGCTTTGTAGGTCTTGAGGCTTTCTAGAAACATTACATTGTACTTTCTCACAAATGGCTTTAGTTTTTGCTCAATATGATGTTTTAAGATATATTCATATTGACCCATGTAGCTGTAGTGACTTCTTTTCCCTTCCTATATGGTATGCTACTATATGAATATATCGTAATTTATTCATTCATTCTGTTGATGAACATTAGGTTACTTCATATATGTATGTATATGTATGTTGTTATCACAAACTACATGATTATTTTTATGCACATATGCTAGAGTTTCTGTAGGTTGTATGCCTTGGAGTGGCATTGCTTGGCTAAAGGGGGCACTTGCCTCTTTGACATTACTAGATCTCATTAACTTGCTGCCCGGAGCAGCTGGCCTGGTCTAGAGTCCTAATAGCAGTAGGTAGGAGTTCTTGTGGCTCCAGATGCTCATCAACATTTTATACATATTTTTTTACATAGTCCTTTTTAATTTTTGCAGCCTAATAGCTGCAAAATAATATGTCAGCATAGTTTTGTTTTGTTTTTAATTTTTAGGGGCACCTGGGTGGCTCCGTTGGGTAAGTGTCTGCCTTCGGCTCAGATCATGATCCCAGGGTCCTGGGATTGAGCTTCACGTCAGGCTCCCTGCTCATCAGGGAGTCTGTTTCTCCCTTTTCTCCTTGCTTGTGTTCTCTCTTAATATCTCTCTCTCAAATAAATAAAATCTTTAAAAAACAATTATTTTTAGAGAGAGTGAGAGCATGCACATGTGCATGAAAGGGGGATCATGACCTGAGGTGAAGTCAAGAATCAGAGGCTTAACCAGCTGAGCCACCCAGGCAGGCATCCCTCACCGTATTTGTAGGGCTCATTTCCTGGATTAGTCTAGTAGAACATCACTTCGTAAGTTCTCCATGAAGAGAAAATCGTTCCACTTTCCTCTTCTGCAAACTGCCTGCTCACATGTTCCACTCATTTTTCTGATGCATTGCATTTTCATTCCTGTGAACCAGCAATTCTTTATAAATTCCAGACACCTAGCTTTCACCAGTTATTTGTATTACAAATGTCTTCTCTCATTTTTTTTAAAGATTTTATTTATTTATTATGAGAGAGAGAGGCAGAGACACAGGCAGAGGGAGAAGCAGACTCCACGCAGGGAGCCCAACATGGGACCTGAGCCCAGGACTCCAAGATCCCACCCCAGGCCAAAGGCACTAAACCGCTGAGCCACCGGGGCTGCCCTCTTTTCTCATTTTTGGCCTATCTTTTCACCTTCTTTATCTTTTGGTTTGGAGAGGTTTTCCATTTTCAGGTAGCTGAATTATCAATCTTTTCCTTAAGTGTTAGCACTTTTGTATTTTGTTTAGAAATTCTATCCTTATACCACCAAGGTCTTAAAGATACTTTCCTGTGTTGTCTTCTAAAAGTTTTATGTTTTATGTTTAGGTCTTTAATTCCTCTAGAATTGATTTTATTAGAATGAAGTAGATCCAGTTTTCTTTTCAAATGGGTAACCAGTTGTCCTGTTGCCATTTATTGAAGAATTCATACCTTACCCACTGATATGCAATACTAACTGCTATAAACCAAGTACCCCAGTATGGGTAGATGTGTTCCTAGGTGCTCTGTTGCCTGATTCTTAGTCTGCTTTTATTCCATATACCAATACGAACAGGGCAGCACCAGCATCTATCAAAATGCCTTCTCTGATTTTCAGATCCCTTTCTGATTTTGGCCTCTAGGGATTTCCCTTGTGAGCTCAGCTATGCATTTAAAAGGATGTTTCATCCAGCATTAGATTTCATCATGTATTTCTATGTCCGTAGTTGAGAGATTTCTCAGACTATCTAGTTAACCACAACCCAGTGATGTAAAATGAAGTTGCTTAGCTGATTCCTAAAACCAAATGCTTGTGATTATCTCACCTTAAGGATATGAGGCAAAAAAGAAAAAACAAAAAACACAAGGTGCTTGTGTATCAAGGAACTATCTCTCAATAAAAGAAATAAAGATGACATTTTTAAATAGCAAACATGTTGGAGTACGTTTTGGCTAAAGCTTCACATTAAACAAAAAATTGCATTAGGAAGATCAGCAAAACCTGGTCAAAATTATACTTAGGTATCCAAAGTAAAATAAAGCAAATGAGCCAAAAATAATCAGACCCTCATGCCTGTTACAGGAAGAATAAAGCCAATGAGATAGATATACAAGTTCTGTCATGAAACAGCTTTGGGGGGCGGGGGGATATGGGAAAATGTGTCCATTCTGATGGACAGCTGTGGTAGCAAAGCACTATAAGCATCAGCACTATGGACATCAATTATATGCGTCTCATGATAGTTATTAAGAGAATTAAATGAGGGCAGCGGGGGGGATCCCTGAGTGGCTCAGTGGTTTAGCGCCTGCCTTTGGCCCAGGGCATGATCCTGGAGTCCCGTGTCGGGCTCCCGGCATGGAGCCTGCTTCTCCCTCTGCCTGTGTCTCTGCCTCTCTCTCTCTCTCTCTCTCTCTCTGTGTCTATCATGAATAAATAAATAAATCTTTAAAAAACAAATAAATGAGGGCAGCCCCAGTGGCCCAGCAATTTAGCGCTGCCTTTGGCCCGGGGTGTGATCCTGGAGACCTGGGATCAAGTCCCACGTCAGGCTCCCTGCATGGAGCCTGCTTCTCCCTCTGCCTGTGTCTCTGCCTCTCTCTCTCTCTCTCTCTCTCTCTCCTCTCTGTGTGTGTGTCTGTCATGAATGAATAAATAAAATCTTTAAAAAAAAGAGACTTAAATGAGTTAATGTTTGTAAAGAACTCAAAAGTGTCTGGTATGTAGTATTATGTGAGTACTTCTTAAATAAAAATGGGTAGAATTACAACCATACCATTTGGATGGTGTGTTCCTATTACCCCCAGTTGGGAAGCATGGAATCCACAGAGCTGAGCAATGGTTCAGAGAAGAGTCATTAATATTTTATCTATTTATAGCCAAATCCATCCAGAGGTATAGAATGTCCTCAGACCGGAGGTAGATATTGGGAGATAGGGAGATATAACCACTTTTTTGCAGTTAGTACACAAAATAGGTCTCATTTTTTTTTTTAAAGATCTGGTATTGTGTGCTACATTTACTAGGCAAGATCTAAACAAATTAGCCTATAACCAACAGCAACATGCTTCATATCAAGTTCACAGATTATAAGGGAAACGCACTTTTCATTATTCATATAACTTGTCAGAATGGCCTCAACAATTTGGCATATGGTACAAGGACCATATCTTGTTCATTTCTGGTACCTGGCACAAAGGGAATGTTCAATCAGGCATGAGTGGTTGGGGAATGGAACTTCAAATTACTGTATCTTCTAAAGGTTTCCTAGGGCTATAATAGCATATTCCTTTCTTCCTGAAGCCCTTCCATTCTTATTTCACCAGGCTTGGAATCCTTTTAGGGGCCCTGCCTACAATACATTGATTATGAGATGTCTCTCCTTCACTATAATGTTCAACGGAAGCCAAAGAAATAGTAAATTGGCTTCTACACGATGTAAGAGAGATGATTTTTCTCTCCATTCCCAATTTCTGATATTTGCAAAAAAGTCTGCAAATTAACACAGCTCAATGAGCATGTTCTAAGTCTTAGCCATAGACAAGCTATGGAAACAGAGATGGGGGTATCCCTGGGTGGCTCAGCAGTTTAGCGCCTGCCTTTGGCCTGGGGCATGATCCTGGAGTCCTGGGATCAAGTCCCGCATCAGGCTCCTTGTGGAGCCTGCTTCTCCCTATGCCTGTGTCTCTGCCTCTCTCTTTCTCTTTCTCTCTCTCTCTCATGAATAAATAGATAAAATCTTAAAAAAAAAAAAAAAAGAAGCTTACAGTCTGGTGGGAAAGACACACATTAAAAAAAAAGAAGAAACAGAGATGAAAGAGAGGTAAATCCCAGCCCTGCCTCCTGAAGAACTTCTAGTTGAGTAATGAAAACAGAAACCCAGAACTTCAGAACATTCATCCCCCTTAAAAAAAAAAAAAAAAAAGAACATTCATCCCCCTTGTAATTATAATTATTTGTTTAATACTCACCTTTTCACTACACAGTAATGAGGACAAATCAGTCTCTTTACCACTATATCCCTAGCAGTGTCTGCCACTTAAAACACCCAGTATTTGTCAAATATTTATTGTCAAATATTGTATCAAGACTATCAAGGATTCACAATGGGCTCACTGAAGTATTAGCAGAGTATTTTAGACACCCTGCCTTTATATTGTATGTGGGGTATGCTGTGTGTTGAAAGAGAAACCTTCAGTAGGAGCTGATCATTGATTATCAAAGTTGTGGGGTTCTTTTTCCAAAGTGATAAAATTTTGGTTAGCAAGCCTTCTGCGTAGGAAGCACCTTTGCTACTGGAAAGTTAAAAGGGGCCAGGAAATGATAGGGGACGGTATTTGTTTTTGATTCTAAGTTTTATTTTATTTTTTTTTAATTCTATATAATTAATTAATTTGAGAGAGCAAGCGAGAGACCACATGAGCAGGGGGAGGGGAAAAGGCAAAGGGAGAGAGAGAAGCAGACTCCCTGCAGAGCAGGAAGCCTGATGAAGGCTCACCCAGGACCCTGAGATCAGGACCTGAGCCCAAGGCAGCTGCCTAACCAACTGAGCCACCTAGGCACCCCTGATTTTAAGTTTTAAAGAGGAAGGGTATAGTATGACTCAAAGTCAAGAACCATAGTATACCAAAACAAAACAAGAGGAAGGGTATAGGGAGCCACAAAATTTCATGGTTCTAATGAAACTAGAAATGCAGTCAGGGCATAAGTCAGAATGGAATACAGACTGTACCTCCTGCCCCAGAGAATGCCCTGCAGTCTTTCTGTCTGAGGAAGTGAAATGTACCAGCAGCAGGCCACAGGAATTTGGTACAAGATGAATACCAGCAGGGTGGCCTTGTTAAGGTGTTTGTGTCTCTTAAAATTCTGACTCTGCTCTTTACTTTCCCCTTGCTTCAGAGCACTACAACCACCAATGGCTTAGATCTTCTTGAGAGCTGTTTATCCAAACTGATTTTTTTCTTTACTAAATACCTTGAGCTTTTCATGCCCCTGTAAAAACTCAACCTCTCTCTTCCTTGTTTTCAAAAAGAACATTAAAAAAAGAGAAAAAAGACAGAGCTCTCAAATAGTAAGATATACAGGCTTTTGTTTTTATGCCTACTATCTTTTGTCTTCAAAAATATAACCTCATTACAGGCATTAAGCATATTTTTGTGGACCCTCAATGTGGACAGGGATCACTTTTTATATTTATTTTATTACTCCCAATAAGCCTAGCTCAGTGCCAAGCACATAGTAAGCACTCAGACAGCCATGGAACAGGTAACAAACCTAACACACTGTACACTCTTTAAGATAAGGAAGGGCAGCCCAGGTGGCTCAGCGGTTTAGCACTGCCTTCAGCCCAGGGCCTGATCCTGCAGACCCGGAATCGTGTCCCGCATCAGACTCCTGGTGGGGAGCCTGCTTCTCCCTCTGCCTGTGTCTCTGTCTCTCTCTGTGTCTCTCATGAATAAATAAATCTTTAAAAAAAAGATAAAATAAAAATTGAAATTAAGAATTACATGTGTTCATTTCTCTCGTTTTCCAATATATAGAGTACCCTATTTGGATGCCCTTAAAAGCTCTTAACTACACTTTATTTTTTTATTTTTCAAAGATTTTGTTTATTCATGAAAGACACAGAGAGAGGCAGAGACATAGGCGGAAGAAGAAGCAGGCTCCCTACAGGGAGCCTAATGCAGGACTGGATCCCAGGACCCCTGGATCATGACCTGAGCCAAAGGCAGATGCTCAACCACTGAGCTACCCAGGTGCCCCACCACACTTTAACTACCTATTTAGATTAGGTCTTTAAATTTGTTCAATGAAAAAATAACATACTGCAACTTACGAAATGACAAAAATAGTATGTTTCAAAAAGAAGGCTCTGACAAAATTTTGGTAATTCAATACAAGGGTATTTTTATCATTTATCTAGAAGTACAACTCAGTATTCAGTTTATTTTGCAATAGCTATCTCTTTACCTGATACTCAATACCCAAACATCAACAAATTAATTTTTATTAAAAATCTTTTTAACAAATTATTAATTTTTTAAAATTAAGGTTTTTTTCTTAAATTTGTACAGATGAAGAAAAGTAACACACTGGACAAGTTATTAAGTATAGTCTCAGGCTTACATGGAATTGTGACTGCCTTCAACAATTAATAAAATTTGTTTTCAAAGATCTTCATACTAAGATATGTTTGTCTATGTAGCCTACTGAAGACAGCCAGAAATGTGGCATTCTCAAGACAGCACATAACTACTAAATGTAATGCCACAAACCAACTTACTTTCTTTAAAACTTCACTAAGTAATTCCAAGGAGTACAATTAAACATTTTAGGTTCCTAATGTTCATCCTAAAAATTAGGTGGTCTTTTTGGACTTTTTCTTCTCTGCTTCTTCCTTTTCCTTTTCTATTTCTGTTACTTGTAATTCAATTTCTTTGGCACTAAACATCTGAAAAGAAAATATTTTAAAAAGCAAATTTCAATTATATCAGTAATTTCTAAATAGTTCCAATATGGAGGAACCAATTATATCTTATACATTTATATTTTCTATTTAAATTTTAATTTTATATCTTCAAAAATATGAATATATATATAAGCAAAATACTTATAACAAATATGTACAAAATCTGAATTCTGATATTTCCACGATCATTGTGCTAAGAAAGCAGGGCAAAGTGTTATATTGCATTACATATCCTATATATGCATATAACTCTGAAACATTTTAATGCAGGCTTATTCTATTTATGAGTAAGTAACTCATTATTTAACTCCCCCTCTCTACCCAATTATGTGATTCTGATAGGGTTTTGCCTATTTTATCAGCCATTAGAATAGCTACAGAGGTAGTAAAAAGATGATTTACACTGCTTTGTTTACAACTCCTTAAATATAAAGCAAAAATATTTATTTTATATAAATCAATTTTATTATATTTAAAATTAAAGATGGGAGCAACTTGCTCAAGGGTATACTATTAAACATCAATTTGCTGGAACTTAGGTCTAACTCTAAATTTAAACCCAAGTCTATCCAATTCCAAAGCATATACCCTATTTGCCACACAGCGTATCCTGAAATAGCATGTGGGTGGGCGGTCTAACTTTGCTGCCAGTGCACATACCATCCTACCACACATTAGTAAGAAATATATGCATGACTGGGTGTGTATATTCATGTGGGTATATATTATATGTGTATATGATGGAGCTGGAAAGGTGACCCTGGCCTTGGTGGTTTTGTGTCTTTGTGGTGTTGGCATATCTATCCTGAGACCCTTAACAGCAGGGGTGACAACACAGCCCAGTTCTCTCCACATGCTGTGCTCAGCACCACAATTATTTTTGTGGGGCCATGCAGGGGCAGAACCTACACTCCACTCCCCATTTTTCTAACTCCCCATATCCCCATCTACTAATTGACTAGTCAAAAGTGAGAATGTGGTGTTAAAACAATGTAACAACTCAAAAAACAAAAACCCTACTGCTCCATCCAACACTGATTTTAATATTATTTCCTCTTGAAATATTTCCTTCAAAACAAAGGTATATGTAAAATAATACTTTTTATTTTTTATTTATTTTTTTTAAGATTTTATTTATTTATTCATGAGAGACACAGAGAGAGAGAAAGGCAGAGACACAGGCAGAGGGAGAAGCAGGCTCCATGCAGGGAGTCCAATGTGGGACTCGATTCCGGGTCTCCAGGATCACACCCTGGGCTGAAGGCAGCACTAAACCGCTGAGCCACCCAGGCTACCCAAAATAATACTTTTTAAATAATATTTTATTTATTTATTTGCTAGAGAGAGGCGGAGAGAGCATAAGCAGGAGGGAAGAGCAAGGGGAGAGGGAGGAGCAGGCTCCCCGCTGAGCAGGGAGCCCTATGTGGGACTCAATCTTAGGACCCTGAGCTGAAGGCAGACGCTTAACCGACTGAGCCACCCAGATACCCCTAAAATAATATTTTTAGTATACTTTTCATATAGTTTCCCATGCTTTAAGTGCTTTTTACAAGCTCAGAGATTTGGCAAAATATACCATGTACAGTTCTACCTAAGGAACAACAGTGAACCACGTTTCAAATGATCTTTAGCCAATGAGTCCTCTATCACAGTACTCTGGACAATTTACTTTGTGATTCAGCAGTTTTAACCCATAATGCTACCAAAAAGTATACAAAAAATAATGCTAGTCTTGCTACAAAGAAATACAGAAAGGTTATTACACTAGGTATTAAAATTTAAGTCTTACAGAGGCTCAAGGCACTTTTAAGTGAAAAGAAGAGAACATAGATAAAAACTAGTAGCCAATCAAGGGATGGAGGCTTTTTGACATAATGAAGGATAATACTATGTAAGAAGCCTGGAGGCCCAACAATTATACAAATGATAGCTGAATGACACTGGCTGGAAGCATATCTTCATTTCAGAATATCTAAAAAGATAAGGATGGTAACGGCTCTCTACAGGAATACATTGTTTTAATTGTGCTTTGCGGATACTGGGGCGGAAGTATCTCTGGGTTTTTTTTTTTTTTTTTAAGTAAGTTTTATGCCCAACATAGGGCTTGAGCTCACTATCCTGAGATCAAGAGTTGCATGCTTTAGGGAATCCCTGGGTGGCTCAGCGGTTTAGTGCTTTGGCCTTAGCCTTCGGCCCAGGGCGTGATCCTGGAAACCTGGTATCAAGTCCCACATCGGGCTCCCTGCATGGAGCCTGCTTGTCCCTCTGCCTGTGCTTCTGCCTCTCTCTCTCTCTCTCATGAATAAATAAAATCTTAAAAAAAAAAAAAGAGTTGCATGCTCTACCAACCTGCGTTTTCTACAAATTGAAAATCTGTGGCAACCCTACATCAAGCAAGCTTATTTTGCACCCTTTTTCCAACAGCATTTGCTCACTTTGTATCTGTGTCACATTTTGGTAATTCTTGCAATATTTCAAATTTTTTCATTACTATTATATCTGTTGTGGTGATCTGTGATTGGTAATTATGACTCACTGACAGCTCAAATGCTAGCTAGCATTTTTTAGCATTGTATTTTTAAATTAAGATATGTATTTGTTTTTAGACTAATGCACACTTAAGAGACTACAGCATTGTGTAAATATAGCTTTTATATGCATTGGGAAACCAAAAAATTCATTTGACTTGCTTTATTGCAGTATCGGCTTAATAACAGTAGTTGGAACTGAATCCTCAGTATCTCTAAGGTAGGCTTGTATGTGGGGCTGGGAATACATCTCCAAAGACGATATATTATACCAATCCCATATATGACTACTCAGTAGGGGTTCTTACTTACAAGAATATATTCTAAATGGGGTAAGCCTAAATATAGATTTCAGCTCCTCTAAGTCTTCACAAAGGACCAAGGATAGGTAACTGCTTGCACAAGCACATACAAATTAGTGGATGTTAGCCTACAGAAACAAAACAGATGTCATCATAGTGTCAGTGGATGTTAATGGGCGTTTCAGGCTTTTAATGAAGATTCACAGGTGTCAACATTTTGACAAGATTCAACTGTTATCCAATTATTTTATGCTACAGATTTTTTTTTCTCTTTGGTTAATGACTTACTTTCAAAGGCTGGTTTCTTCTTATTATAGCAAGTTCAATGTTTTTTCCACCAGACTGGACAACCTAATGTAGAACAAGCACAATATTAAAATTACTTCACATTTTATTTTTAGTAAGGAAATAGATAAGAAAAAAAACACTTGTTTTTCTGAGTATGTTTTATTAGATCACTTACTTCTAGCAAAGCTCTTATTGCTAATTTGATAGCCTCATTGTCGTTTGCTATAGCATCTTCTGTGTAATTTTTTTCTAGAAATTCTCGGACTGTTTTAGCACTTCGGCCTATTGCATTTGCCTTGAAAAATACAAGGTAATTATTAATATCATTGCAATACAAATGAATTTATGGTCACTCAGTGAATTTCAGAGTTTACTGAGATATTTCTTACCAAATGAAAATTATAGTTTTTGAAAACTTAGGAAACATTTCAGCAGCTCATTTTGTTTCTATGTGAAGAACATAGTCATGATTGCATGACTCATCTTCAAACATACCAATACCTTTTCCTGGTTAATGCCTTCTACTACTTTAATGGCTCTCAAGTCCTTGATAACCAGGGAAGACTGAAAAAGTTGAAATTCAAAATATATACAGAAGAAAGGAGGTATGACTTTGCAATGTAGTAAAAAAGGAGGAAAGAAAAGAGGGAAAAAAAGGACATTGACCCAAAGAACAAAACTGTTTACATGAATAAGGACTGTGTTCTTAGAACTTGAAAAAAAATGGTCATCTAATTACTGATTCATTATCTTTGATTCTATAAGTGAGTAAAGATTCTTCTGTCCTATTCCTCATTTTTCTTTGTTCTTTAGAAATTTTCATCAGATGAAGGAAAGAGGCACATGTTTTTCCTGGCTGCATAGCCACAGGTAGTATAGACATGTTTTTTTAATTTAGTCTAAATATCTAGGCAAGTATTAGTGATAATAATGATGATGATAAAGTAATTCTTATTAATAGAGCACTTATGAGCCAGACACTATGCTAAGCATTTTACATGGATTATTTCTGTTAGCCAATGCTAAACAATTAAATTATTTCCTTTAGCCAGCACAAAAACAATAGTTACTATTACTAAGCCCAGTTCATGAATGAAGAAATGGGGCTTGAAAAGGTTAAAATACGCTATCTCAATTTCAATGCTATTAACATTTTAGCTGAATGATTTTTTGCTGTGGGGGGCTGTCCGGTACACTGTAGGATGTTTAGCAGCCTCTATCCATTAGATGCCAGTAGCATCCCCACCCCAGTTGTGACAGACAACTAAACATGTCTCTAGATATTGCCAAGTGTCTCTTAGAGGGTAGAAAACCACCCCTATTTGTGAACCAGTGGCCTGAATAATATTGCCTAAGATCACAGATGGGATAAATAGAAGAGCTGAGCTTTGAAACCAAGTAGTCTGAATTGACATTCCAAGCTCTGAAGTCTATAAACTATGCTGCCACATGCCCCTTTGCTATAATGACTGTAGAGAGAGGAAAGAACCAGCAGAAAGGCTCATGCTTTCACTGAAGGATCCCAGGACTGAATGAGCGAATGTCTCAGTTCTAACTAGCTATGGTTAGTATTATGATTATAGGAAAGAGATTTCAAAAGAGAGCATGAAGCATACCTTTTGTACTGCATGACAGTATATTGTTCTGGTTAGCAGAAGATTATTTTTACTTCACAGAATTTTTTATATTCCTTTATATTTCAAAGGATTAAAAAAAACACCTGTGAAATTTTAAAATAAATTTTGTGGCCTTGAAATTTCGCTAAGATCAAAGACTATAAGATAGGAGTTTATCCAGAAATCTGAGCCCTTAGAAGGTTACCTTATAAATTCCTGGTGACCTTCCTAATTCTTCTAAATGGTGGTGTAAAATTCTTTAATTCTTACTTACTTGGCTGGTTCCGTAAAATCTTATTCTTGCCATACTTATATCCCCACCCTTCTTCCAAGTCTATCACCCACCCTAGCCCACTTCAACAGACTGTTAGTTTTGTGATTTTTTTTTCTGCCTACCTATAGTGATTAATGATAATTTTCTATGGCAAAGATTATTAGCAGTCAACCCCCAAATCCATTCTTCCTTTGTGACAGAACTCTGGGCAGTGTGCTTGCTGAAAAGTGTCATTTCCTAGCGTCAGTTAATAGGAATATATAAGTAGAAATAAATGGGTGGAACTGTAGAAACTTTTGCTGCCTGGAATGCAGACAGGCTGGCTAGAGATCTGGTAGCCACAATGAGAGAGCATGGGCAAAGACTAAGATAATAAACAAATAAAATAAAATAAAATAAAAAAATAGAAGAGACAGAAAGCAGCAACCATCTATCTTCAAACTTATTACATGAGAAAAATAAATCTTTATGTGTTAACAATCATCATATCTCTGTGGTTAAGAGCCAAAACAATACCTCACAGATAAATCTTTGCATATCTTAAAGATATACAGAACAAAAATCGATGGGGCACTGGAATGGCTCAATCAGTTAAGTGTCTGCCTTTGGCTCAGGTCATGATCTCAGGGTCCTGGGATCACCCAGTGTAGGGCTCCTTGCTTAGTGGGGAGCCAACTTTTCCCTCTGCCACTCCCCCCACTCCTCTGCCACTCCCCCCACTTGTGCTCTTTCTCTCTATCAAATAAATAAAAATCTTTTTAAAAAGAATAAAAATTGATAAAGAAGATCATTTTGGCAGGAATACTTTACTTACTTTCGGAATTTCTTAGCTGATGAGTAATACAATAGTTCTTCTTTATGTGGTCTTATACAGAAAGTATGGAAGCCCGATGATTCTTGATCTTTCTTATCTCTTTTAAATCCACTCCAATCAGGCTCTCATCACTATGAGGTGTTCTTGTCGAGGTCACCCATGACCTGCTCATTGCCAGAGCCAATCATTTCACTTTTTACCTGATCCATCAATGGCTCTGGTCAGCTCATCAGCTCTTCTCAGAATACTGTTTTCAATTACAATCCAGGACACCACTCTCTAGGTTCTCCTTATTCACAGATGATGCTGGATCCTTCCCCACCTTCCACTAGTCCACTACCCCTGATCTATATCAGGTCTTGCCTGGATTATTATAGGGCACAGCCTTCTAACTTGTTTGCCTGTTTCTACACTGCTGCACAGTATTCTTAATACAGCAGCCACACAGATCCTTTATGCCATTTTTTTTTAATTTATTTTATTTTTTTTATTTATTTATGATAGGCACACAGTGAGAGAGAGAGAGAGGCAGAGACACAGGCAGAGGGAGAAGCAGGCCCCATGCACTGGGAGCCCGACGTGGGATTCGATCCCAGGTCTCCAGGATCGCGCCCCGGGCCAAAGGCAGGCGCCAAACCGCTGTGCCACCCAGGGATCCCCCACACAGATCCTTTAAAAATATGTCAGATCATGTTACTCTAATATGCCAAAACCTCAGGTAGCTTTCTACATCACTCTCTTTTAATATCCAAGTCCTATCCATGGCCTTTACACCCTACAAGATCTAGCTCCCTCCTATATCTGCTACTGATCCCTCATGACTATCAGTCTGATTCACCACAGCACAGTCATACGCTCTGCATAGAGCTTGGTATCTCATAGATATGGAACATATTGCTTCCTTGGAATTTTGCCCTGATTGGTTCCTCTGTTTGGAATACCACAGAAATAACTACCTGGGCTGCTCCTTCACTTTCTTTAGGTCTCTGTTCAAATATCACCTTTTCAAAGGTGCTTTCCCTGACTACCTTACCTACCAATCACACTCCATCCTCCCAATCTTGTTCTTTTTCCCCCACAGGACTTATATTATATATATGCCATCTGAACATATTTTTTGTCACCTCTATATCCCCAGAACCTAGAACAATATTTGATATTTAATTCAAATACTTATATACTGAATATTTGTTAAATTATATACTGATAATAGATTTTACTTTGTAACTTTTGACGGTAATTATCTTTGAGAATCCTACACTATAACATCCCTAAGTACAGCAATATCATCAACTCACATGCTTACTGCTCTGGTACTCAATTCCTTCTTCATTTCTGGCCCTTTAGGAGTTTCTGTCTTTTCTGTGAGTTCAGCTATGCATTAAAAACATGTTAATGATCATTCTAGCTTTCTACATGGTTATAGCAGGAGAGTTTTTGATTAGTTCAATTTAATGTAATACACCAAACTCCAGAACCTGTTACTCCACATTAAAAAAAAATACTTTCTGCAATATAAAAATATGTAAAGAAGAAAAAAATATTTAAAATAGGGTGTCCCCTCACCACTGATCTGGATACTGCCAAAACTACAGGACTGATTCTTTTCTGTCATGGAAGGGGCAGCTGTATGCCCTCACTGGAAGAGAAACTTAATCTGGATATGACTTTCCTTTCCCTATATCAAATGTCCCACCTTCTGTGAACTTGATGAATGCTTTCTTCACCATCATGGGATCCTACAAGACCCTGCTGGTGACCAAGGAGGAACTGAGAGCACTTATGCCCATGGGATTCACTGGTCTTATCATGTTCTCTAATCCTAAAGAAGCCAGCCTGATAAAAACAGGGAATAGCCAACTGAAGACTCAGTTATAGCATCAGCATCTTAGGGAGCCAGGTTTCTATTCTACAAGATCCTGTATGTGCCCTGAAATAGGAACCGTTAACTAATTTCTTTCATAGCCACAAATCTAGGAATCAAGGGATAGATGTCTCATTAAACCCCTAATGGCTGATTAATAAAATTTTTGCTTCTTGAATTGTATTAAAGGTCCTACTTCCCAAATAGGTGGAGTGGTGGGGAAGGGATAAGAGGCAGTGTTCTACTAGGGAATATAACAATTTCACTTAACTAGAAACTGAGACTGTTACTTGGCAATTTTGGACACCTCATGCCTTTGAACCAGTAGGCAAATAATGGGTTATCATAAAGATGGTATGATTTATTCTGATTATCAAGAGAAATAAAGTTACTGTTATATAATGGGACCAGGAATGAGATGTCTAAAACTCTCATAGTATTCTCATGTAAAGTGAAAAAAGCTAATGGAAGGCTCTATAATCCATTAAGACAGGATCATTAATGGACCATAATGTTAAAAAAAAAAAAGTTTGTGTTACATACCAGGTAAAGAACCCCAACAAACCAAAGTTCTGGTTGATATCAGAGGTTTCTGTTCTCATTTCTGCTACCGGTCATGTGGCCACAGTTTATATTTTTAATTTCCTATTTCTACTACCCATTTCACATGTCCTCTATGTGCACCTTATAAAACTACATCCTAGCACTGCAAAGTGTTGTCACCATATGGTACCATAACTGTGCCCTCAATGGCCCATTATATCACTTTATCAGGCTACTGGTATAGTAAATCAGAGTAAAAAACAAAATATAGAAATGAATGAAAAAGGGAAAAAACCCCACCTGATCTCACAGCTAAAGTGCTATATGTAGTCTCCCCAAAACAGAAATTCTACCACAAGATTTTATTCTACTTTTTAAGACTGGATAACAGAATTTATGTAACACGCATAGGGAAACATTTGGCCCCAGCAGAATGTAATGGAAGGAACAGAAGACCCTGAGTTCTAATGACAGTTTCTTATTAACTAATGATGTGAACCTAAAAAACAAACAAAAAACAACTTAACTCCTGAGTCTCACTTACCAAATATGTAAAATTAAAGTTTTCTAATGTTTTTTATTTTTTTTTAAAGCTGCATTTGATTTCAACCAAAATCTTACAAGAAAGTACAATATGTGAAATCAGTTAAATGATGACACATGGCCTTCAGACACCACAACAAAGCATAGTTTCAAACCTAGATGATAAACAAAATTCCCAACAATTAAAAAAATTCCATAATTTTCCTAACTAGTTGGCTTTAAAATAAAACAAAAATGCTTCTCTGAATGACCCGAAGGAGCAATCAAATTAAAATGGAAAATTATGTAAACTTGGAAGTTGTTATGATATTGAAACGAAGTGTAATGATGTAATGATTAATACAAACAGAAGATGGCAGACTTTAAAATATTTAGAGAAAGACTGAGGGTAGTAACTTGTTTTGTTCAAGGTATAGATTTGGGAGGCATAAGAAATCTAGTACATGTAAAAGATTTCTTTTTTTTTCTTTTTTTTTTTTTTAAAGCTTTATTTATTTATTTTTTTAATTTATGATAGTCACACAGAGAGAGAGAGAGAGAGAGGCAGAGACACAGGCAGAGGGAGAAGCAGGCTCCATGCCGGGAGCCTGACGTGGGATTCGATCCTGGGTCTCCAGGATCGCGCCCTGGTCCAAAGGCAGGCGCTCAACCGCTGCACCACCCAGGGATCCCTGTAAAAGATTTCTTAAATTGGCAGAAAAAAGTCTGGTATTTGCAGTAGGTAAATTCATAGTTTCTGATTATCAATTAGTTTGTCTAGTTAGCTTAAAAGAAGATGTGCAGCTAACAAAATAATCAGATCTTTGTGGCAAAAATATAATCTACTGTTTTACTGACCTGGTTAATTAGTTTATAAAACAGTATGAGTATGGTCAGTTCAGATCAATTCCTTTAGTTAATACAGGCATAAAGACCAAGGCAGTATTTCCCATTAATTTATTTGGTTTTTAATAACAGTAAAATAAACACTTAATGAAACTATTTAAAGCTTGGGTATTTAAACTTTTAATAAAGTAAACATTATTTAGATTGTATAATGTACTTCTATTTTTATATATGAAAATATATAAAAATTTATTTCTGGAAATTGCCACTAGGTTTTTTATTAGATTTGAATGTACCATTAAACAAAGTATTTGGGTACTGAAAGAAAAATAACTTATGCAGAAAACAAACTATATTCCAGGAATTATATGGAGACAATTGTAATATACTTCTACATAGATTCATAGTTTGGGTACTCTAACTCTCCTAGAGTAGAGAATGCATTAAATGTCTCACTATGGGGTTTATTTCTTTTATTATTTTTTTATTTTTTAACAATTTTGTTTATTTATTCATGAGAGACACAGAGAAAGAGGCAGAGACATAGGCAGAGAGAGAAGCAGGCTCCATGCAGGGAGCCCGATATGGGACTGGATTCTGGGACTCCAGGATCACGCCCTGCGCTGAAGGCAGGTGCTCAGCCGCTGAGCCACCCAGGTGTCCCTCACTATAGGGTTTAAATGCTCATTCAATTCTGTATTAAAAGCAGAAAGAGGGATGCTTTGATATGCATATGATACAGTACTTATTTGAAAGAATGAATAATGAATAGGAATTGGATATATCTCTAATTTGGCCATTTATATATATTTAGGTTTGTCACATCTTTTCAAAAGTAAGGAAAATACCCTGTGATTAATGAACCGAAGTGTTTCTCTATCCATCAAAAATCATCGTAGTTGCTGACTAGCTAAATGATTACATAAAGTTTGTACCACTATCAGTACTTTAATGCAATACAACTTTTTTCATGTACCTGAAAGCAATAAAACATTTACTGTAAATACATTTACTCAACTTCTAAAATATATTAACAAATTCATGACTTACCTTCCAAGCATGGTAAGTACCAGAGGGATCAGTCTGATACAATCTTGGGATACCATCATCATCAAAACCTACAATTAAGGCAGAAATGCCAAAAGGTCTTCGTCCATTGCTTTGTGTATATTTCTGAAAAATAAAATGTTTTTATAACTACTTCCAGTATGAGGCCATACAAAGAACAGCACTATTACTAATTAACTAAGAAATCTTAATAATAGGGGCACCTCAGTGGCTCAGTTGGTTGAGCCTTCAACTCAGGTCATGATCTCAAGGTCCTGGGATGGAGCCCCATGTTGCACTCCCTGCTCAGTGGGGAGTCTGCTTCTTCCTCTTCCTCGCCTCCCTCTGCCCCAGTTTGTGCTGTGTCTCCCCCAAATAAATAAATAATCTTAAAAAAATTTAATAGTAAATAAGGTACTCCTGGTGCAATGATTTTCTTTGTCAATTCTTGTTATAAGATCCTCTTCCTTTTTATGGACTAACTTCAATTTATGATGAAATTTTAGTGAAATTAATGTATACAGTGTATAAAATAAAAAGTTTGCTTATATATGGTCTTAAAAGTATTTTTTGTTGCTTTATATATTTTTTCATAACATAACTGGATTGTAATCTTGTTAACATAGCAGAAAACCATATGTCACACCATTTTGGTTCCTCCTAGTAAAGCTGATTTTAATGAGCTGTGCTTTGGAAACAAGTTCTGGGGGTTTACTCTGAGAGTCACTGTAATTGTTACTTTTATAATCAATATTCTTACTTGATACTATTATTATCAAGTATATTCTGTTCACTATATACCAGGTTATCTCTACATAAAACCCAACTAAGACATTCTTTCAGTTCCTGAACAAGGAAACCTTTGTCTGTCTGGAAGAAAAAGCATGTTTTTTCCTCCCAGACAGCAGGGCACTGGAAACCAATTGTATTTCTTTTTTACTTTAGTGCCGACAACTTCCTGGATAGTGCTCCAAAGAGTAGAATGCACACTAATTCTGAGACTGGTGCCCCTAGAAGTTGTGCAGAGGGCAGCCCTGACAGAAAGCTCAAGCTCATACCTTTTTTTCATTTTTGTATTTTATTATTATGTATTTTTATTAGCTACCTCAAATTTGGAATGCAAATAGTTGGGCTACAAAGGTAAATAAACTATTAAAGAACAGAGTTTATGACTTCATTCTTTTGTATTTCCTAATATTCCTAGTTTACACAGAGGTGTGAAGGGGATGGTTTGTAAAATACACCTCAGAAGAAAGAACCTTTTATTTGTTTAATCAATCATGTTTTTTTTTTCTTTAATGAAAATATAGTACTTGCATAGGGTTAATTTAAAAGTATAAAAGTATACATAAAGGATCTCCTTTGTCTCTGAGCCCCAGGCCCCTTCCCAGTAGCAAACACACTGTTACAGGTTTACAATGAATACTAAATGTTCTATGTGGAGGCTCTATAATACTAGAAGAAAAACTAAAAACCAAGGTTGGGAACCTTGTATACACAATGTCCTACATGTTGCTTTTTTGGTGGATACAGTGTGGACCTCAGCATCAGGCTTGAACTCATGACCCTGAGATCAAGACCTGAGGTGGGATCAAGAGTTGGATGCTAAGCCCACTGAGCCATGTAGGCACTCCAGTGGATACCTGTTTAACCACTGAGAAAATGAAAGCAAATAAAAAGAGCAGAGTAATATAAAAATGTTGGACTTCCTTGCAACATAAATTAAATTGAAAAAAAAATAAGGTAACTCTTTTTTTTTTTTATTATTTATTTATGATAGTCACACACAGAGAGAGAGAGAGAGAGAGAGAGAGAGGCAGAGACACAGGCAGAGGGAGAAGCAGGCTCCATGCACCGGGAGCCCGATGTGGGATTCGATCCCGGGTCTCCAGGATGGCGCCCTGGGCCAAAGGCAGGCGCTAAACCGCTGCACCACCCAGGGATCCCCTTTTTTTTTTTTTTTTTTATTATTTATTTATGATAGTCACACACAGAGAGAGAGAGAGAAAGAGGCAGAGACACAGGCAGAGGGAGAAGCAGGCTCCATGCACCGGGAGCCCGATGTGGTAACTCTTTATAAGTATGTAATTTAAAACTTTTAATATCTAGAATAGTTTATTAAAATAAATCTCTACATGGACTAATGTTAAAATCCATGCCAGAAATATTCTAAATGCTTTATGTGTATTAAATTATTTAATCCATAATGCAACTCAACAACATAGGTATAATTGTAATGTTTATTCTATAATAAGAAAATTAAGACAAAACAGGCTAACTAGTATGCTCACGGCACTAACTAGGAAGTAGGGAAGTAGCAGAGCTAGGATTCAAAACTCCCAAATTCTGGCTCCGAGAGGCACATTCTTTTTGTTTTTTTTTTTTTTACCCTAGAGGCACATTCTTAACCACAGCAGTGCCTGTCAAAAGGAAAGACAGTTTACACCAGAAGAAATGAAAATAGCAAACCAACATGTGGGAAGAAAATCAACCTCACTATTGATTATAAAATACAATTTAAAACAACAACTATAGTACTATGTTATACTTACTTGAAAAATAAAAATGAAAACCCAAGGCTGATGATCCTTCAGGGATACATTTATGGATTGCTGGTTGCACAATAAAAATTGGTTCAATCTTTTTAGCAAGCAATTTAGCTACATATAACTAGTCTTAAAACCAATTATAAATCTCTAATCTAGTAATCTCATACTAAAAATTAATTTAATGATATAATTCAAAGAAGAGAAAAGCTGTGACAAAGATAGAGTAATGCTATTAAAGTACAAAATGAGAGAATGAGAAAGGGAAAGACTGGAAACAATCTAAATAATTACCAGTGAGGAACTGGAAACAGTATTTTATATAGTTAGTAAGAATGGTAAGTATGCATAAGGACTATGCTGACATAAAGGACACATAAAATGATAGAGAACAAATCCTTATATGCGTCATGATTATACTTAATGTCAAAACATGTATCTACGTAAGGACTCAGAAGTCATATCCAGGGGCACCTGGGTGGTTCAGTTGGTTGAGTGTTGGACTCTTGATTTCAGCTCAGGTCATGATCTCAGGATTGTGAGACTGAGCCCCATGTTGGGCTATGCGCTGAGTGTGAAGCCTGCTTAAGATTCTCTTTCTTCCTCTCCTTCCTTCCCTCCCCATTGTATCTCTAAAATAATAAAAAAATAAATCTTAAAAAAAAAGTCATATCCAATGATCAATGGTGTTTAGGTTTGTAGGTGAAAGGACTATGTTTTTTTTTTTTTTTAGTAAACATTTAAAAAAGAGTTTTTATTACTGTATCTACAGAGGTGTAGAAATTTTAAATGAGATTTATTGCTTTTTTAAAATTTTAATATAATTCCTAGAATTGATGGTGATTGAGATTTCTAATGTTCAGATCAGTCCACTGGAATAAGAGTGTGAGTATGAAGTAAGTGTGAGAAGGAATAATGAGTTTAGTAGATTTAACAGATCAAATGACTGGAGTTATTGTAGCATTCCTATCATAGGAACCATAATGATGCAGAACCTGAGGAAATCTGTTGGAATATTGGCTTACCTGCTTTAAGGTTGCTATGAAGCGAGTTATATATTCTACAGTCACTGGGTCCTCAACTGTAAGCTTATGACTCTGGCACTCCACACGGGCTCTGTTTATTACTACTCTAGCATCAGCAGTCAGTCCTGTAAAAGTAAGTAATACAAAAACGAATAACTCTTTCCTGGTTAAAAGTGTTTTGTTTTGTTTTTAGCTACCATGAAATCTTTCTTGTAATATCCATTTTTTTCAGTATATGTCCATTATAAATAATTTATAAAATAATACCACTCATGTGATATTCAAACTTAATCTGATGCATTCATATTTACTTTTTAAAGAAAATAGTTTGATTTTTTGAAGATTTTTTATTTATTCATGAGAGACACACAGAGAAAGGCAGAGACATAGGCAGAGGGAGAAGCAGGCTCCATGCAGCGAGCCCGATGTGGGACTCGGTCCCGGGTCTCCATCATCACGCCCTGGGCCGAAGACAGGCGCTCAACCACTGAGCCACCCAGGCGTCCCTAAAGAAAATAGTTTTAAAGAATAATAGGTAAACACTAACGTTAAGTAAATTTTCCCAAAGATCAAAATGTTTTAAGCCCAGTAGCTGGGCTGGTTATTAGTTTTTATTAAACATTTTCTAAAAATCTATGTAATCATATCTTCTTAAAATTATTTTTTGGGAAGGTATCGATGGCAGACTGATCAAAGGCTGATAGTTTATCCTGGTTCCAAAATCAATATACTCATTATTCATTACCCAAATCATTAAGTAAGCTGGATTTCTCCTTGTGGAAACAATATTATTTCATTATCAAACACATATCCGTTGAATTCAAACTGCATTCAATATAACTGTGACATATGATTTCTCTTAGGTTTTTGTCTAAGATTAAGGGTTTGAAAATCAAGAATGTTACAACAGAAAAAGAAGACACTGTCTCCCTTTTGCCATACCAAAACATCATGTAATGAATTTGCAAAACCTCCATAAGGAAATAGAATGTTTCTATAAAAGTAACTGACCCAAAACTTAAGTGCAAGGGTTGCAAACATTTCTATTCAAGAGGTCTTTGGCATTTGACCTTTATGTGGCCATTTTCTTTCTCCATTCTCTCAATAGCACACTGCCAGGAAGATGCATTCACAAAATCCTGTGTAACAATCATTTCTGACATAATCATCAGTCTTTTGCAGTCACAAACTAGTGTTCCACTTCCACACCATTTCAAATTGTGTTTCTACAAACGTGGAAGAATTGTCAATCCCTGAGGATAATGGTAGTCAACAATGAAGAACCTGTCACAATGTGCCACTAAGAATCACTCTAACACTCATCGGTAGGGTGCATTTGAATCAGATAGTTACAGAAAAGGTGATTCTCTGCTCTCTGCAAACATTGTATGAGAGAAGCGCCTGGCTGTCTCAGTCAGTTGAGCATGTGACTTTTGATCTTGGGGTGGTGAGTTCAAGCTCCACCTTGGGTGTAGAATTTACTTAAAAAATATATTAAAAATTAATAAAGGGATTTCTCAATTGGGTTTTCATATACAGGTCACTGAGTGTTCTCCTTAAAGCATTTATTTTTTTAAAAAATGTTATATGAGGGGAGCCTGGCTGGCCTCGTTGGTAGAACATGTGGCTCTTGATCTTGGGGGTTGTGAGTTTGAGCCCCAAGAGGGTAAAGTCTACATTATAAAAATGGTTTAAAAATTTATTAATAAATGTTATAGGAAAGAAAAATGGGAAGAGATTAACTTTACCTATCCTATGGATTAAAAACTATACTCAATTGGAAAATGTGATCAGAAAGGATATTTCTAAGTTATTTCCTCTTTACTATGTAAATATGAACCAAAGCTACAGAAACATAAAAGTATGCTTAAACAGTAGTAACATAATTCAAGAAAAAAATTAGTGATAAGTTTGCCAAACCATATGAGTAATAGTTATGTGATTGTATTTGTTTATAATATAAGAAATAGCAATTACACTAATCTATACTAAATGGCTAGGAAAAAGAGAACTTCAATTTTTTTTTTTTAGGATTTTATTAATATATTCATGAGAGACACACAGAAAGAAGCAGGCAGAGGGAGGAGCAGGCTCCCTACAGGGAGCCCAATGTGGGACTCAATCCTAGGACCCTGAGATCACGACCAGAGCCAAAGACAGATGCTCAACCACTGAGCCACCCAGGTGCCCCAGAACAACTTCAATTTAAAGATAGCATTGAAAACTGCAATCTCATATTCTGTAGGTTATCTTTTAGTTTTGTTATTTCCTTCACTGTGTAAAAAGCTTTTTATTTTGATGAAGTCCGATTAATTAATGTTTGCTTTTATCTTCCTCGGCTCAGGAGAATATCAAGAAAGAAGTTACTGCCTCTGTTCTCCTCTAGGGTTTTTATGGTTTCAGGTCTCACATTTAGGTCTTTAATCCATTTTGAATTTATTTTTGTGTATGGTATAAGAAAGTGGCCCAGTTTCATTTTTCTGCATGTTGCTGTCCAGTTTGCCCAACACCATTTGTTGAAGAGACTTTTTTTTTGAGGCAGTCTCTTTCCCATTGGATATTCTTTCCTGCTTTGTTGAAGATAATTGACCATGTAGTTGTGGGTTCATTTCTGGGTATTCTCTTCTGTTCCATTGATCTATGTATCTGTTTTTGTGCCCATACCATACTGTTTTGTAATATTACTTGAAGTCTGGAATTGTGATGCCTGCATTTCTTTCTCAAGGTTTCTTTGGCTATACAAGGTCTTTTGTGGTTCCATTAAAGTTTTAAGATTGTTTGTTCTAGCTCTGTGAAAAACGCTGTTGGTATTTTGTTTGAAGGGATTGCATTAAATGTGTAGATTGCTTTGGGCAGTATAGACATTTTAACAATATTTGTTCATCCTACATAATGGGAGAAGATATTTGTAAATCGCATATCTGATAAAGGCTTGTATATAAAATATATAAAAAAATTATAAAATCAAACCCCTAACATGAATATTCCAATTAAAAATGGGCAGAATATTAGTTGACCATAAAGTTGAGGGTCCACTTTTGGATTCTCTATTCTGTTCCATTGATCTATGTGTCTGCTTTTGTGCCAGTACCATACTGTCTTGATTACCACAGCTTTGTAGTACATCCTGAAATCTGGCATTGTGATGCCCCCAGCTATGGTTTTCTTTTTTAATAATGCCCTGGCTATTCGGGGTCTTTTCTGATTCCACACAAATCTTAAGATAATTTGTTCCAACTCTCTGAAGAAAGTCCATGGTATTTTGATAGGGATTGCATTAAATGTGTAAATTGCCCTAGGTAGCATTGACATTTTCACAATATTAATTCGACAAAGGAGGAAAGACTATCCACTGGAAAAAAAAAACAAAACAAAACAGTCTCTTCAATAAATGGTGCTGGGAAAATTGGACAGCCACATGCAGAAGAATGAAACTAAACCATTCTCTTACACCATACACAAAGATAAACTCAAAATGGATGAAAGACCTAAATGTGAGACAAGATTCCACCAAAATCCTAGAGGAGAACACAGGCAACACCCTTTTTGAACTCGGCCACAGTAACTTCTTGCAAGATACATCCATGAAGGCAAGAGAAACAAAAGCAAAAATGGGGTGGTAGAAAGGGAGGTGGGTGAGGGGTGGGGGTGACTGGGTGACGGGCACTGAGGGGGGCATTTGATGGGATGAGCACTGGGTGTTATGCTATATGTTGGCAAATTGAACTCCAATAAAAATTTTTTAAAAATTAAAAATAAATAGTGATCCCTGGGTGGCACAGCGGTTTGGCGCCTGCCTTTGGCCCAGGGCGTGATCCTGGAGACCCAGGATCGAATCCCACATCGGGCTCCCGGTGCATGGAGCCTGCTTCTCCCTCTGCCTGTGTCTCTGCCTCTCTCTCTCTCTCTCTGTATCTGTCATAAATAAATAAAATATAAAAAAAATTAAAAATAAATAAAAATGGGCAGAAGATATGAATAGATTTTTATTTTTTATTTTTTTATTTTTTTATTTATTTATGATAGTCACAGAGAGAGAGAGAGAGAGAGAGAGAGAGGGGCAGAGACACAGGCAGAGGGAGAAGCAGGCTCCATGCACCGGGAGCCTGATGTGGGATTCGATCCCGGGTCTCCAGGATCGCGCCCTGGGCCAAAGGCAGGCGCCAAACCGCTACACCACCCAGGGATCCCTGAATAGATTTTTAAAGAAGACATGCAGATGGCCAACAGACACGTGAAAAGATGCTCCACATCACTCATCATTAGGGAGATACAAATCAAAACTACAATGAAATATCACATCTGTCAGAATGGCTAAAACTAACAACACAAGAAACAACAGGTGTCGGTGAGGATGTGGAGAAAGGGGAACCCTCTTACACTGCTGGTGGGAATGCAAACTGGTACACCCACTCTGGAAAACAGTATGGAGGTTCCTCAAAAAGTTAAAAATATGACTACCCTATGATCCAAGAATTGCACTACTAGGTATTTACCCAAAGGGATATATATGCACCCCAATGTTTATAGCAGCATTATCTATAGTAGCCAAATTACGGAAATAGTCCAAGTCCCATTGGCTGATAAATGGATAAAGATGTGGTACACACACACACACACACACACACACACACACACTGGAATATTATTCAGCCTTAAAAAGAACAAAATCTTGCCATTTGCAATGATATGGATGGAGCTAGAGAATATTATGCTAAGCAAAATAAGTCAGAGAAAGACTAATATATGATTTCAGTCATATCTGAAACCTAAGAAACAAAACAAATGAGCAAAGGGAAAAAAGAGAGACAATGGGTGAAACAGGTGATGGGGATTAAACAGTGCACTTGTGATGAGCACTGAGTGTTGTTAGAAGTGTTGAATCCCTATATTATATACCTGAAACTAATTACACTGTATGTTAACTGGAATTTATGTATTTAGTTAGTTAACTGGAATTTAAATAAAAACTTAAAAAGTTACAATTTCACTTCTCTTATAAATAAGCAATCTATAGAAGAAAAAAGTCCTCAGTCTAGTGCTTTTAAATTCATACCACAACTTTATCTTGAAGATACTTTCACAATGCAGAATTTCTACTTTTTAATTTTTACTTTCACAATGCAGAATTGTACATGGTACATGAAAGAACTATTTTTTCAAAATCTTTAATTTTTTTCCCTTAGGGCTGTTTTCTTTTCTTTTTTTTTTTTTTTAAGATTTTATTTATTTATTCGAGAGAGAGAGAGAGAGAGGCAGAGACACAGGCAGAGGGAGGAGCAGGCTCCGTGCAGGGAGCCTGACGTGGGACTTGATCCCTGGTCTCCAGGATCAGGCCCTGGGCTGAAGGCTAAACCGCTGAGCCACCCAGGCTGCCCCAGGGCTGTTTTCTAAACATTAAAGTACAATATAACAATATTGACAAAAGAATGTGATTTTTTTCAAGATGAAACTATGTTTTTTTTTTTCTGATATGTACTCATTGTAAAATATTCCAACAGAGGGAATAAAAGCTACCATATAACTCCACAAGTTATAAACAAAACAATATTATACATATGTTTTTTAAAAGATTTTGATTTATTCATGAGAGACAGAGAGAGAGAGAGGCAGAGACAGGCAGAGGGAGAAGCAGGCTCCTCACAGGGAGCCCAATGTGGGACTCAATCCTCGGACTCCAGGATCACGCCCCGAGTCAAAGGCAGACAGATGCTCAACTGCTGAGCCAGCCAGGCATCCCAACAAAATTATACATATTATTCACTAACCAGATTTTTAATGTGTATTGTGAATACTTTATGGTGTCAATATGTATAGATCCTATGACCTCCTTTTAAAAACATTTAAATTCAATTTAGTTATGATATAGTGTAATATTGGTTTCAGGAATTTAGTGATTCATCACTTACATATAACATCTAATGCTCATCCCAACAAATGCCCTCTTTAATACCCATCACCCATTTAGCCCATCCCCCTCACCCATCTCCCCTCCAGCAACCCTGTTTGTTCTCTTAACTATAGAGTCTCTTATAGTTTGCTTTCCCCTTGTGTTCTCCTCTAGGATTTTGATGGTTTCCCGTCTTAAACTTAGGTCTTTCATCTACTTTGAGTTTATTGTGTATGGTGTATATAAGTGGCCCACTTTCATTTTTCTGCATGTTGCTGTCCAGTTTTCCCAACACTATTTGTTAAAGAGTCTTTTTCCACACGATAGTCTTTCCTGCTTTGTTGAAGATTAGTTGACTATATAGTTGTGGGCCATGACCTACTTTTTAAACTGCTACTAAATAAGAATAACATGGTAGTAGTAGTAGTAATTGTAGTGGTAATAGTAATAATATATGCTCTAAATGTTCTTAATGTTTCTTATGTATTAACTCATTTAATTCTTGTAAAAAATCAATAAGATACACACTGTCATTAACCTCATGTTAAAGAAGACTAAACTGAGGCAAGGAGCAGTTAAGTATATCACAGGTGTATTGGGCAAGGGAGTCTGGCTTAGAAGCCAGCTGGTATGTATGGTTCCAGAGCCTATAGTTTTAAGCAACTGCTTGGATATGCCATCTAGTTCCCCAATAATAGACATTTAGGTATTTTCCAATTATGAAAATCAGTGTGGGGAAAAGTATTAATAAGTGCTTATTTTATTCTGCTAAAAAGTCATATTCATATAAAATTTAATTTATATTAAAGTCAGAAAAGTACGCATACCGGAAGTTAAAGCATTCCATATTATTTATACTAAGATGATTTCATTTTAAATTTTTTCTTTTATTATAGTAAAATATACAAAGCATGAAATTTATCATTTTAACAATTTCTTTTTAAGATTTTATTTATTTATTCATAAGAGAGACAGAGCGAGAGAGAGGCAGAGACGCAGGCAGAGGGAGAAGCAGGCTCCATGCAAGTAGCCCGATGTGGGACTCGATCCTGGGACTCCAGGATCATGCCCTGGGCCGAAGGCAGGCTCTAAACCACTGAGCCACCCAGGGACCCCCTCATTTTAACCATTTCTAAGTTTAAAAACAGTTCAGTGGAATTAAGAACTTTTACACTGTTGGAAAGTCATCACCATCCATTTCTAGGACTTTTTATTTTCCCCAACTAAAACTCTGAGTCCATGAAATAATCTCCCAGTCCCCCTCCAACACAGTCCCTGGCAACCAACATTCTACTTTCTATTGTCTATGAATTTGACTATGCAGTACTCATATAAAGTGGAACTATATGTAATTATACTATTATGACCGCTTATTTCACATACTATAATGTCTTCCAAGATTCATCCATGTTAAAGTATGTGTCAGAATTTCCTTCTTTTTTATGACTGAATTATATTCCATTGTATGTATACAGCACATTATGTTTACCCACTCATTCACTGATGGATACCTGGGTTGTTTCCATCTTTTACCTATTGTGACTAATACTCTTATAAATATGGGTCTACAAATATCTCTTTGAGTCCCTGCTTTCAGTTCTTTTAGATATATACCCAGAAGTGGAATGGTTGGATCACATGGTAATTCTGTTTAATTTTTTAAAAAAACACCATATTGTTTTCAGTAGTGACTATACCGTTTTACATTCTCACCTACTGTACACAAAGTTTGGAATTCTCCAGTCTTGTTAATCCTTATTTTGTTTGTTTTCTTGGTAATAGCCATCCTAATGGATGAGAAGTGGCGATTCATTGTGGTTTTGACTTGCATTTCTCTAATGATTAGTGACACTGAATATTTTTTCATGTGTTTATTGGCCATTTGTATACCTTCTTTGGATAAATATTTAAATTCTTTGCTCATTTTTGAATTGGGGTGTCTGCTTCTTTGTTATGTTCTAAGCATTCTTTATGTATTCTGGCTATTACTCCCTTCTCAGATACACAGTTTTAAAAATATTTTCTCCCATTCCACAGACTGCTGTTTTACTCTATTGACTTTGTCCTTTGATGCATTACAATTTTTGATTTTGAGGTTGTCCAGTTTACTATTTCTTTCTTTTTTGCCTGTGCTTTTGGTCTCAGATCCAAAAAATCATTACCAAATCCAATCTCATGAAACTTTTCTCCTACATATTCTTCTAAGTTTCAAAGTTTTAGGTTTTAATTTTAGTTAACTCATTTTGAGTTAACTTTTGTATGTGGTGTTAGGTAAGGTTCTACTTTATTCTTCTACACGGAGATATCTTGTTTCCCTAGCACCATTTGTTGAAAAAACTGTCTCTTCCCCCACTGAATGGTCTTGGCAACTTTGTCAAACAAAAACCATTTGGCCATATATTTGAGGATTATTTCTGGGCTCTTTATTATATTCTTTTGGTCTTTATGTTAGTACCACAGTATTTTGATTACTGTAGCTTTGTAGTAAGTTTTGTAGTAAGCTTTGTAGTAAGAAAGAAATCAGGAAGCATGAATTGTCCAAATTTGTTATTTTTCAACACTGTTTTGAGATTCCATATGAATTTTTTTCTATTTCTGCAAAAAAAAAAAAAAAAAAACACAAATCCATTGAGTTTTTTTTAAAGATTTTATTTATTTATTCATGAGAGACAGAGAGAGAGAGAGAGAGAGAGAGAGAGAGGCAGAGACACAGGCAGAGGGAGAAGCAGGCTCCATGCAGGGAGCCCAACGCGGGACTCGATCCCGGGTCTCCAGGATCACACACTGGGCTAAAGGTGGTGCTAAACCACTGAGCTACCTGGGCTGCCCCCATTGAAATTTTGATTGGGATAACTACATCATTGCTTTGGGTAGTACTGATATCTTAACAATATTAGCCTTCTAATCCACCACTAGGGGGTGTCTTTATATTTATTTATTTATTTTTATTTATTTTTATTTTTTATTTTTTTAAAGATTTATTCATTTGAGAGAGAGAGAGAAAGAGAGAGAGTGAGTATGCATGCAGGGAGGGGAGGGGCATAGGGTAGGGGGAGAGAGAGCACAGAGCCCAATTCGTGGCTCAATCTCATGACCCTGAAATGACCTGAGCTGAAACCAAGAGTCAGACACAGAACCAACTGCGCCACCAAGGTGCCCCTGTCTTTACAATTATTTGTGTCATCTTCAATTTCTTTCAGCAGTGTTTTATATTTTTTAGTATACAAGCCCTCTGTCTCCCTGGTTAAGTTTATTCCTAATTATTTTATTCTTTTTGATTCTATTGTAAATAAAATTATTTCTCTTAATTTCCTTTTCAGATTGTTCATTGTCAGTATATAGAAATGCAATTGATTTGTGTTGACACTGTTTCCTGAAACTTTGTTCAATTTAATTATTACCTCTTAACATTTTTTTTTGTGTGTGTGTGGAATCTTTAGGGTTTTCTATATACAAGATCTGCAAAGAGAGCTAATTTTATATTTTCCTTTCCAATTTGGATCCTTTTTTTCCGTGCCTAATTGCTCAGGCTAGGACTTTATTATGTTAAATGGAAATGGCAAAAGCAGTCATCCTTGACTTATTCCTGATCTTAGAGGAAGATCTTTCAGTTTTTTTAACTATGATGTTCTCTGTTGAGTTTTTCATAAATTGTCTTTATTATGTTGAGATCTTTTCCTTCTATTCCTAGGTTGTTGAGTTTTCATCATAAAAGGGTATTGAATTTTGTCAAATTCTTTTTCTGCATCAATTAGATGATCATGTAGTTTTCCCCTTCATTTTGTTAATGTGGTATATTACACTGATTGATTTTCATGTGTTGAACTATCTTTACATATCAGAAATAATCCAGTTTGGGACTGCAGGGACCCTGTCAGTACAGTGGGCAAGTATTTAAAAATGACACTAGCCTGAGCTGAAGTAACAGGACACTCCCATGGAGACTGTCTCTGACATCAGCTTGAGCTATATTTATTAGTTTCTGACACTAATATGTACCCTAGGGCTAGGTACCCTAGCCCAGCCAGGGGCCTACACAGAGATGGGGGCTCTAGGGCCTAACTGAGGTCCTGTGCTGAGCTGGCCTGGACTGTACTTGCTGTCCTGGGGGTATCAGGACAAAACCGGTACCAAAACCTATCTCCAGGAGTTTCTGCCCCTGCTCCTCAAGAACATCCAGGAAGGGCCAGGGAAGTTCCAGCTGCTGTGCTGCACCCTGAGCAAGGTGTTGGATCACCACTGCAGCCTGCTGGCACTCATGAAGTTCTTCCTAGACGTGACCTTCTGGAGCAGATAGCTTCGAAGCCAGCTCAGCCTTATACTCATTGCCTTGATGCTAGATCAGCAAGAGACATACTCCCTCTCTGGCCAAGAGAAAGCCCACTGTCTTTGCTCAGCTGGCTCCTGACCCTCATGAGGCCATCATCCCTCTTGTAGTACCTGGACTCTGAGACCTTGCAACCCTGCCAGGAGCAATAGCCAAAAGCCAGTGCCAAATTAGACCACAAGGTCTGCTACCTGTGCCACAGCTTTCTGACACTGGCCAGGGTGATGGCCAGTACATTACTCCAGACCAATGGGGAGAGATGCAGCTTGCTGTGCAAGCAGTTGCTCTGGCATATTAGCACCCATATCCAAGAGAGCCCCCGGCCACACACTGAACCAGATTCAAGGACTTGGCTGCTCAGACCTACATCTGCTGGCAGAAGCTGCTGGCTCACTGCCAGCCCCAAGTCCTGTAAAGGACTACAAAGACTAAGAGAAGCCCTGGAAAGACCAAGGTGGCAGGGCAGCGGTGGCCCTAGACTCTTGGCACTCGGGTGAAATGAACAGGGCTCAGGGAATATGAGGGAGTGAAGAACTGAGGCCAGAGGAGGACCATTGTGATAAAGCAAGAGCCTGCCTCAGCACTGCCCCTGAGCCCCACCAGGCAATGGATGTGGCCTCTCCCTGCCTGGCCCACTCCTCAGCTCTCTTCTGCCAGCTGTCTCCTCTGCTACAGAGCCTTTGTCTCCACACTCTTTTCCCTAAGGCCTCCTCACTTTCCTTCCTCTCTCTATCAGTAATGTGAGCTTTCTTTGTGCACACTGAAGTCTTATTTCAGAAAAAGAAAAAATAAAATGGGTGCATGGGCATTCACCCACGACAAGAAACATGCCTTGTTTGCAATAATACAGAGGCAAATAAGCACTTGAATATCTGCTCAACATTATTAGCCATGAGTCAAATGCAAATTAAACCCACAACGAGATAGTGCGACATACTTAGAAAAATGTCTGAAATTAAAAATAGTAACAACACCAAAGGCTGCTGAGGATGTAGAGAAAATGAATCATTTATACACTGCTAGTAAGAATGTAAAATAGTTCAGGCACTCTGGAAAACAATTTGCCAGCTTTTTATAAACTAAGCATGTATTACCATACGACCCAAGAACCGTACTCTTGAGCATTTATCGCAAAAAAGGGAAAACCTATGTTCATACAAAAACCTGTACATAAATGTTCTCACCAGCTTTATTTCTAATGAGCAAAAACTAGAAACAATCCAAATGTCCTTCAACCAGTGAGTTGTTAACAAAAGTGTGGTATATCCATGTCATGGAACACTTTTCAGCCATAAAAAACAAGTGACTAATGATCTTTGCAACAACTTGGATGGAAATGCAAGGGAATTATGCTGAACAAGAAAAGCCAAGATGGAAAGGTTATATATCACAGGGTTCTATTCATAGAACATTCTCAAAATGCCAAAATTGTAGAGATGGAACAGAGAATGGATTAGTGGCTGCCAGAGGAATAGCATGAGGTAGTCTTGTGTTGATGGAAGAGTTATGTATCTTGATTGTGGTGATGATAATATGAACTTACACATGTGATAAGTCTTAATAAAACTACACACACGCACACATGAATGAATGCATGTAAAACTTTAATTTGAATAAACTGTGGCTTGTAACAATGTCAATGTACTATTTTTTGAAGATGTTAGAATCGGGGGAAGCTCAGTAAAGGAGATTTCCCTGTGTTTTAATTTTTTTTTTAAAGATTTACTTATTTTAGAAAGAGTGAGAGAGCTCGCACACAAGTGGGAGGGGTAGGGAGAGGGAGAGAGAATCTCAAGCAGACTCTCCACAAGGCTCGATCCCACAACATGGAGATCACGACCCTAGCCAAAACCAAGAGTCAGATGCTCAACCTGCCATGCCACTCAGGCGCCCACCCCCCACCATGTTTTTTTAATGACTTCCTGAATACAATTATTTCTATGTAAAAGGTTTAAAAAGAAAACACAGCTACCTGAAGTTATAATCAAGGTACTATAATATATATCTTTAAACATTTATGTTTTATCAAAGCTAATTATCAGAAATCCATGTATATAGAGGTGTGATTTTCCAGAAATGATAGGGTATACTGTTTGTGTTAAATAAGAAATGGAGCATATCTCCATGTGTTACATAAATGTAGCAGGATGACTATAGGAGGAGCCTGTAGTATTACCCTATCATACTATGATCATGACCGTAGTTCCATAAGTACCTGCAAAAGCCATGCAAACATGGTCATCAAGGGCACAAATCTTTCTCACAGTTCTTTCATCTTGAAGCTTGGCAACAGATTTTTTTTCTACTCCAAGCACAACTATATCAGTACCTCGGATTCCAACCTGTCGAGTGATTAAAAAAAAAAAAACATAATTAGTTGTCAGTTTTAACATTAAAATGAATTTTATTCTAATACATATGTTGTAGGAAAAGCTTTTATCTAACCATTCAATAAAACTGAGAAAAGTAAACTTCCAAGAAAACAGCTGGATAGGTACATGATTACTAGAAGTCCATTCTCCAAACCCAAAGCAATTAAGACAAGTAGGTAGGAATTGGAAGAATATACCACAAATGCTGACACTAGATGAGTGTCCTAACTCAAAGAATACGCCTGAAGAAGTACTAACTATATACTAACTATATATAGAACAATTTTAACCAAAATGAAAGAAAATGCTGGGAATCCATATGGATTCCTTATAGAATGGGCAATACTAGTATTGGTAGTAGAGGTAGTATAGAAAACTAAGTAGATAAAATTCTGAAAGCTCTCCCATATATCTCAAAATTTGTAGGGATAATGCTCGGGGGCCATAAGCAGCCAAGAGAAAGACCAAATGCACTCATTTTAGTTCAATGATCAACAAAACCTATTTCAAACATGAATACAAGAGGAATCATTATTGTTCCTCCCTCTACTCCTTCCCTTGGGAGTGAAGTGGGAAAATGTTTTAAGAATAATGTGTAAGGATAATAGTTCTCAAATTGGGACTTCTGTAGAAACCTGCCCATATTCTCTGTAATAATTCTGTATTACAGTGGTAATCTAAATACTTTGATATAGGTATTTGTTATTTTTAAAAAAAGGTTTTATTTATTTGAAAGAGAGAATGTGTGTGTGTGCGTGTGTGTATGAGGTGGGAGTGGCATGACCTGAGCCAAAGGCAGACACTTAACCAAGTGAGCCACCCAGGGACCCCTTGATATAGGTATTTATGTTCATGATTGCTGTGTAGCTAAGTGTGATATTGGTACTCACTATGCAAATAGATGTGCTTTGAATTAGTATCACTTAAATAGAAATACAGAACAGGTTAAATACAGAACTAGACCTGGAATTACCTCTTTCAATTAAATAAAACTTAAGATAAATTATAAAGGCTTTTTCTCTTTCTGTTCCCTCACTTCATTCCAGTCTGTCAGTTTATCTAATAGGTCTTTCCCTAATCATCCTATCTAAAATCAATAGCTCTCCCTTAACACTCCCACCCTCATCTAAAAGACTCATGTTAAACTTTATAGCCTATATGGATTATGCTTTCTTATCAAGCCATGAGACATCATAACAATATAATATATTATGACTCAAGAAAATCTCAGTATTTTTTCCAAACTTGTAATAAATTGATCACTACATAGAATTTTTAGAATTCTCACTTAAACAGTTTTGACTTAATAAAGAAATTAAAACTTCCAATACAGACTATCTAGAAAATATATTATAATGAAAATCCTAATATCAAAGTCTTTTAGTGTGGGTAAAACTATTCTCAGAAGAAAATGCATAATCTCATTTTATAAAATCAAATTAAAAATTAATTATGAATTCATTTAAGAGGTTCAAAAAGGAATAAAAGTATTTAAGCTTACAGGGTGAAGTAAGGAAAAAGCAGAAATTAATGAGTATGGAGAAAACAATAAAACTGATAAGTAATACCAAGAAATAGTTTTTTTAAGATAATGAAGAGATGGCTCAGTTAATCTAACCAAGAGGGGCAAGTGTAAAAAATGTATACAAGTGTGAAAAATCAAGAATTTAAAAATTGTAAGTCTAAGCCAACCAATGTGAAAACCTGAGTGAAAAGGATGACAGACTAAATTCAAAATTGCCCATGCAGACTCAAGAAAATATAGAAAACCCCAGTCTCCCTAACAAACATGGAATAATTTCAAAAACAAGTGTCATGCCTGGAAGGTTCATGGATGAATTTTTCCTGATCTTCTGTTATGGGTAATTCTTATGTCATTTAAATTATTCCTCTTTTTTGGAAAGCTATGTAACAATGTTAAAATCTGGCAAATAAAACATTTTCTTTTTTCTAAAATATTTTATTTGTTTATTCATGAGAGACAGAGAGAGAGAGAGAGGCATAGACACAGAGGGAGAAGCAGGCTCCCTGTGGGGAGCCCCATGTGGGACTCCATCCCAGGAGTCCGGGACCACACCTGGAGTGAAAGGCAGACGCTCAACCGCTGAGCCACTCAGACATCCCTAAAACACTTTCTAGGTAAATAAAAGTACTAATGATTTTCACTTAGGAAGAAAATTGATGTCAAAAATTCTTTTAGCTGATGTCAAAAATTCTAAACAAGATATTTACAAATAGAATCTACCAATACAGGAAAACAGTAATATACCATAAACATTTACAGTTCTGTGAATTTTAGGAATGTCAATAAGAGTAAATCTTTTAATATAAATGTTATAACAGACAATGTGGAAGATCTGTTATTTTTGCCCCTCTGATAACAACAGCACTTCAACTGTTCTTGGAGAAATACTGAGTCTTTAACTGAGGCTGTAATGTAGCCCAGCCTCATCAAACAGTAAGTCCTTAAAGTTTTGCTGAAAGTGTTTGGAAGACAGGATAATTCTTTACCTATTGCTAGGAGCCTGGGTCCCAGGACTATTTAGGAGCCACCTCTTGGAAAGGTCACATCTGAGACTGAAAGTAATAAGAAGGAAGCAAGAGGTGGAGAAGGAGATAGAAGAAAGGAGGAGAAGAAAAACAGACACCTACCAGTTCTGGGGATATCATTTAAGACCCTACTAGCCATATAATTGAGCCTAAAAGGAAAGTTTACTCCTGCTCCCTTTGGGTAAGGGAGTAATACAGATGACCCTTGAACAATGTAGGGGTTAAGGATGCCAACCCTATCCCTTCATGCAGTTGGAAATCCACGTTATAACTTTTGACTCCCCCAAAACTTAATATTTAATAGCCTATCGTCACCTGGCAGCCTTACCACTAACATCAACAGTTGACTAACACATATTCTGCATGTTATATGTATCATATACTGTATTCTTACAATAAATTAAGGTAGAGAAAGAAAATATTAAAATCATAAGAAAAAAAGAAAATCATAAGGAAGAGATATACATTTATGGTACTATATTGTAAAAAATTTGAGAATAAGTGAATCCATGTAGTTCAAACTCATCCTCAGTTTTTGTTTAAATCAGTTTGAGTTGGCTTTCTGATGCCTGTAACTGAAATAGTCCTGACTAAAACAATTAAATAGCAGAAAGCAAATGATAAAAGCTATAAAAGCATTTGATAAAATTCAACACCCACACCTAGTTTAAAAACAACACTGAAAAGCAGGAAGACTATTTGTAAAGACTCTTTCATAACTTGTTAGAAGTATCACAAACTTGTGGTGGTATCTCTCCCATTCAAGTATATGTATGGGGGTGACAACTGGGTAGAAGCCAGTGGCACAGGTGATAAATTAATTCACTAGAAGCAGAACAAAGGAGATAGAGGTTTATTAAATATATTGCGAAGGGGATCCCTGGGCCGCACAGCGGTTTGGCGCCTGCCTTTGGCCCAGGGCACGATCCTGGAGACCCGGGATCGAATCCCACATCGGGCTCCCGGTGCATGGAGCCTGCTTCTCCCTCTGCCTGTGTCTCTGCCTCTCTCTCTTTCTCTCTCTGTGACTATCATAAATAAATAAAAATTTAAAAATATATATATATATATTTAAAAAAAATATATTGTGAAGGAGTAGCGAGCAGAACAGTAAAGGAGAGGCTGTCTGCCAGGAGGCAGTGGGTGGGGGCCATATTTGAGGGGGCAAGGTGAGGGTGCATCTGGGTGGCTTAGCTTAGTCTGTTAAGCATTCAACCCTTGACCTCAGCTCAGGGCTTGATCTCAGGGTTCAAACCCCATGCTGGGCTCCATACTGGATGTGGAACCTACCTATAAAGTAAATAAAATAAAATAAAATAAAATAAAATAATAAAATAAAATAAAATAAGGGGTGCCTGGGTGGCTCAGTCGGTAAGCATCCAACTCTTGATTTCAGCTCAGGTCATGACCTCAGGATCCTGGGTTCAAGCCCTGCATCAGGCTCCATGGTCTGCATAGTGTCTGCTTGAGATTCTCTCCCTCTGCCCTTCTCCCCGCTTGAGCGTACTCTCTCACTCAAACAAATAAAATATTTAAAAAATAAAATAAAAAATAAAAATAGGGGTGCTTGGGTGGCTCAGTTAAACATCTTCCTTTTGGTTTGGATTGTCCTCTTGGGGTCTGGGGCTCGATCCCCGTGTCAGGCTCCCTGCTAGACAAAGAGCCTGCTTCTCCCTCTCCCTGCTGCTCCCCCTGCTTATGCTATCAAATAAATAAAATCTTTAAAAATAAATTAATTAAAATAAATAAAATTAAGGGGGAAGGTGAGGAGGTAGAGGGACATATGGAATTTTCCCCTTTTTAAACTGTGCCTGGTTGTAAGTAGCCCATTGATTAGTTATGGCCTATGGATATTTTGAGGTGGGTTGCCTGATGGGCCTGTCTGTAGTCAGCCAGGAGCCTGGGGGTCACTGTGGGCCCTTTTGCTTTGATCAAGTTTCCGTTGCTCAAGCCTGTTGTTGGTCTTTACAAAACTGGCAGCCAGAATCATCTGAGAAAATGAGTCATCGTCCATTCTAATGTTCAAGTCAAAAACCCAGTTATCCTTTATAGCTCCTCCTCTCACACCATCCATTTCCAATCAATTACCTTGTTTTTGTCCATTTTACCTACAAAAGTTATCCAACTTCCCAACAACACTCTAGTATAAGCAACCATCATTTCTTGCCTGGACTATAAAGGACTGCATAGCCTAATAGATTTTTCACTTTGTACTTTTCTACTCTCTCCACCTCTCCATCCTCCCACCCTCATCCCATACTGCCACCTAGTCTTCACAAGACTCCCAGGGTGAACATTTAAAAACTTGAGTAGGGTCAAATTGCTCTCCAGTTGAATATCCTTCCACAGCACTCCACTGCACTTAGAAAATGTTTTTAAACTCTTTAGTCTTAAAAAAAAAAAACAAAAAAAAAAAAACTCTTTAGTCTTTCCTATAAAGCTGGGCATGATCTAGCTCCTGCCTATTTCTCCAATAGTATGTCATTGTTATTCTAATTCTAGCCACTTACCTTCTTATTTTATTTTATTTTTTTCATTACCTTCTTTCAAGACTTTTTCAAGCACAATTCTGTTTCCCTCCTCTGAATTTTCATACGTAATATTCCCTCTGCCTGGAATGCTTCTCTTCCTATTTCAAGTCTCAATTTCCATTTCACCTCAAGGAGTCCTCCTCTATCATTCTTTAAACAACAACCTGTTCTTTTCTTTCAGTCAACACATTCATAATTATTTGTCATTATACTTGTCTCTCCAAATAGTAATATCTCTGAAGGCAAGGAAATAGATGAATCTGGAAAGTGGGACACTCCATTGAATAATTAACCCTGTCTCTTCAAGAAGTCAAAGCCATGAAAAAAAGAGGAGATGCTGTTCAAGGATAAAACAGATAGATACCTAAGGGCTAAGCACAGTACATGGACTTTAGATTCAGACTCAAACAACACAATTACAAAGAGATATTTTATGAGCAGTGTGGGAAATAAGAAGGTAGACTAATTAGAAGTGATAATGGTCTTAAGAAACAACTTTATTGAGACGCCTGGCTGGCTTAGTGGTTGAGCATCTGCCTTTGGCTTAGGGTGTGATCCTGGAGTCCCTGGATCGAGTCCCACATTGGGCTTCCTGCATGGAGCCTGCTTTCCCCTCTGCCTATGTCTCTGCCCCTCTCTCTGTGTGTCTCTCATGAATAAATAAATAAAAATCTTTTTAAAAAAAAGAACTTTATTTTTCAGAGATGCATGCCAAAATACTTATTGATGAAATATCTTGTTATCTGGGATTTATTTTAAAACACTCCACTGAAGAATGAATTTCAACCTATACTTCACACTATATACAAAAGTTAACTCAAATAGATCACAGATTTAAATGTTAAATGCAAAACTATAAACTTCTGGGAAAAAATACAGGAGGAAAATTTTGGGATATAGGCAAAGGGTTCTTAAACTTGACACCAAAAAATATGAACCATAAGAGGAAAAATTGTTAATCTGGGTCTCATCAAAATTACAAACTTTGCTCTATCAAAGTCCATGTGAAGATGAAAACACCAGCTACAAAGAGGGAGAAAATATTTGCAAACCCATATCTGACGAAAGACTAGAATCTAGAATATATGAAGAACTGTCGAAACTCAATAGTGGAAAAACCAATCCGGTTAGAAAGTGGATAAAAGACACGAAAGATATTTCACTGAAGAAGACATACAGATGGCAAATGAGCACATGAAAATCTGTTTGACATCATTAGCCATTTAACAACTGATTTAAAACCAAGATGAGGTATCACTATACACTTATCAGAATGAATAAAATGAAAAATAGTAACACAAAATGTTGGTAGGGATGTAAAATGATACAGCTACTCTGGGAAACAATTTAGTAGTTACTTATAAAACCAAACGTGCAATTACCATATGATCCAGTAACTGCAGTTGATTTATACCAGAGAAATAAAAACTTATGTTTACACAAAAAACTTCTATAAATTTTTAGAGCATATCTATAAATAATAGCTCCAAACTGTAAATAACCCAAATGTTTTTGAACATTTGGTACATCCATACTGTTACACACTTTGGTACATCCATACTACGGAATACTACTTAGCAATAAAACGTTGATACATACAACAACTTAGATGAACCTCAAGGGAAAAAAAAGCAAATCCCAAAGGTTTCATACTGTATGATACCATTTACATAATATTTTGAAATGAAAAAAATTTAGAAATGGTGAACAAATGACTGCCTCTGGAATGAGGGCTATGAATAGGAGGGTGTGTGGGGCGGGGTAAGGAGGTGGGTATGGTTATTTTTTTGGGGGGTGTGGTTATTAAACAACAGCTTACGGAATCCTTGTGGAGTTGGGACTGTTTTATATTTTGACTGTGGAAACAAGAAAGTACACAGGCAATAAAAATCTGACAGAACTTAATGTATATACAAATTAGTACAAGTGATACTGGAGAAATCTGAATAAAATAGGTAAGCTTGTATCAATGTCAATAACCTGGTTGTAATATTCTGCTATAGTTCTGCAAATGCTACCATTAGCAGAAAATGGGAAAAGTACACAAGGAATCTCTATGTATTATTTCTTTTTTTTTTTTTAAGTTTCAATATTTAAGTAATCTCTACACCCAACATGAGGCTTGAACTCATGATCCTGTGATCAAGAGCTGCATGCTTTACCAACTGAGCCAGCTAGATGCCCCCAAATCTCTATGTTTATTATTTCTTACAACTGCATGTGAAATCTACAATTATCTCAATAAAAAATTCAATTAAAATTACTCCAATGGAAAGAGGGAAAAGTTGGGGAAAGATAAAACAGGTTGGTAAATGTTGATAATTGCTGGAGCTGGGTAATAGGTATACAGAGGTTCATTATGGTATTCCCTTTATATCTTTGTGTGTTCAAAATATACCATAATATAAAGTTAAAAATAAATAAAATAAACATAAAACAAACAAATCTTGAATTTCTCTATCGGCTTTTTCTCACCAACAATTTAAACACATGCTAAAGTCTCCCTTATCTTTTTTTTTTAAGATGTATTTATTTACTCATGATAGACAGACAGAGAGAGAGAGAGGCAGAGACATAGGCAAAGAAGAAGCAGGCTCCATGCCTGGGAACCCAACGCAGGACTTGATCCCAGGTCTCCAGGATCACACCCCAGGCCAAAGGCGGCGCTAAATCGCTGGGCCACCCAGGGATCCCCAAGTCTCCCTTATCTTAAACAAAGTCTTAAAGACCACTTCACTTCAATCTCACTCCTCTCTCAAACCCTTCAAGCCCAAATATTGTCATCATCCCTTAGCTGATGGCAACATGGTTTCTAGCCCCACTCCTCTCAGAATTTAGTCAAGGTCGACTACATGCAAGTTACTAAAGTCTCTTATGGTTGTGGGCTAAACTCTACATAGTACATTAGTAAAGAAGAATACTCAATAATACTCTTTTACTTGATCTTCAACATACATTTTGAGCAGGGGAGAGAAATGATGCAGTCAAAATTACTATCTCCAGCCCAGATCAATCTCCTGAGTTCCAAACACATATATTTAGATATACTCATGCCTCATAGTCTCTGTGGGTCAGGAATATGGACACAGTTTACCCTCTGGTTTAGGGTCTCTCACAAGCCTACAATCAAATTGCCCTCTAGGACTGCACTCATGTCACGGCTCATGAGGGACAATCCATTTCCAAGCTCGCTTGCGTGATTGTTAGATTCAGTTCCTCACAGATTGTTGGGACTAAGGATCTCAGTTTCTTACTGTGTCTTGAACAGAAGCTTCTCTCAATTCCTTGCTACATAGGATCCTCCATAGGGCAACTCAAAATGGCAGCTATGTTTCACAAGAACAAGCAAGCAAGAATGAAAGAGGATGAACAAGAGATAAGTCACCATCTTTTTGTAACTTAGCCTCTAAAGTGACATCCCGTCACTTTTGCCTATCCCATTCCCTAGAAGCAAGTCACTAGATTCAGCCCACACCCAAGGGGAGAGGATTACACAAGGGCATGAGCACCAGAAAGTGGGGATCACTGGAGGTCATTTTAGAGGTTACCTACTATAGTTCCCATAAGCATCTCAACCTCAACAAGTCCAAACCTCAATCCTTCAGTCAAACTTAGAGCTTCATATTCCCTAAGAAATAGTAGGGCCATGTACTAAGAGGCTAAATCCTCTTTCTTCAGTACCTCCTACTCTCCCTCCCCCATACCACATAAATAATAAGCAAATTGTATCAAATATACCACTAAAGTTTCTCTGGAATCTGCCTTATTCCCACTTCTGCTCCAATTATCTGTCAGCTGGATTGCTTCACAGACTCCTATATGGTTTCCCTGCTTTCAGTCTTGATATCATTCAATCCACTGACTACCCTGGAGTCTGAGAAATCTTTGAAAAATAAAAACATGAAAAAAAAATCTGAATGTGGTATTCCTCTACTTAAAAACTTGTACTAGTAAAGATCATTTCTCACTAAGCATACTGAGACAGCACAGAGCTGGACTTGGAATAAAAAGATCTAGGGACTATAGTATTTACTCTCTGTGTATTGGCCTTTTGCTCTCTTTATGTAGAGAAGCTTTCCCTGATACAGAAAAAAAAGATGGCCACTGGCAATCTTGGACACACATCCTAACAAGTTATCCCAGATTAAAAAAAAAAAAAAACTACCACTATCTCTAGTCTAAAAAGTCCTAAGGATGGACTTATATTGGCTAGATTTGAGTCGCGTGCTCATCACTGTGTCCAGGAGAACAGAAACTATAAATGATTCTACCTGGATCATGTGAGTACCTCTGTGCTTGGACAAATGTAGACTGTTACTAGAAGGACAGATCAGTAGTGATCTAGAGAATGACAACAGGTACATTAAAACTCTTCAAAGCCTCTTATTTCCTTAAAGTCATTCTATGATACAGCCCCTCTTTCTAGCTTTACTTTTTTCTATTTTCACATTGCTTCAGCAATCTGGAATGCCTTCCAATTCATAGAATATAGTTACTTTTTGTTATTTGGTCTTCTACATGCTATTTCCTTTGTCTAAAATACTCTTTCTTCTTTCCACTTTTCAACCTGGCTACCATTCATCTTTCAAGTGTCTATTTATATACTACTTCCTCAGGAGAACCTCCCTAACACCTAGAGTTCCTATACTCTCTCCCCCTCATAATACTCATGATGACTTTAGGCCTTGTTAGGACTATTTACTTAATCATCCAAAGTGCCTGCTAGATAGTAAGCTCCTTAAGGACAGGGAGTGAATCTATCTTATTCATTCTGAAACCCTAGGACCCAGCACCATGTTTGGCATACATAAGTGTATCAACAAAAATGTCCTGAAATAATAAACGAATGCACTAGAAGAATCACAGACAAAAGTGAAGGGAAAAGAGAAAATGAAGAGATAGTAAATAATAGCTTTTATTAAGTACCTGCTGTGAACCAAACACTGTGCAAGATGCTTAACACATATTATTAGCTCATTTAATTTTCACATCAGCCCTATGAAGCAGGTGCTACTTTGCTACCTATTTTACTATTAAACTGTAGCTGAGAGAAGCTAGTTGCCTTTTGCGTTATATACCTGGCTTCCACATTCATGGTACTGACAGCTACTTAACATAAAAGTATTTATTGAATTAACTGCATGATACAATGCAAAGAGCAGAGGCTTTGGAACTGGAAAAAAATTAAGTGTGAATATGGGCTCCATCACTTTCTAGCTGGTTACCTTCAGCAAGCTATCAAAGTTTCTGAATCAGTTTCCACACATATAAAAAGGGGATTAAATACTATCCTTAACATTACATAACGTACACAAAATACTTGGTACAAAGGAAACTCTACTTAAAGGCTTACTTTTTACCTTGCCCCTCCACTGTAGTGTATCATGTGGTAGAAATACAGGAAGAATTATGCTACCTAGATTCTGAAAGACCTTACTATCCAGTTGGTATGAGAAGACTATTAAATATACCTGAAATTAAAGAGAATACATGGCCAAATAGGAGATACTCTACAATGCTATGTGGTACATATTATAAATTCAGAAAAAGAATATGAGCCATGATGCCTGGAGGAGATCAGAGAAGGCTTCATCAAGGAGAAGAAATGTACAGAGATTGTCTAAGGATAAATAAGAGAGAGTGTGGCAAAAATGAAAGTGTTTTCTCTTCTACCCACAAATATATGTGAGTAAAACCATGAAGCTACCCCATTAATTAAAGAGGGTGGATAAGGATTATAGAACACTTTGATGGCCAGAATGTGAAGCTAAGATTTGAAAAAGCAGGAAACATGGAGCTAGTAATAGTTTGGGGTCAGGCAAAGGACAGGATGAGGAATGATAGTAAATCTTACCTTTTTCATGGGAATACTGCAAAGGATTCATTGGTTTTTGTTTTTTGTGTTTTTCTGAAGAAAGGTATTACCTCTCCAAAATGCTATTCAAACGTATTTTTCATTTACAGAAAAAGAAACTAAAGGAAAAAGAAAAGGCCCTTGCCTCACTTTGTGCTGTAAGATAATCACCAAGAATGAAGTAGAACCCAAGTCTCTAATTGTGGTTCCTATAACTTCTTTATTACTAAATAATATTTCTTTTTTTTTTTTTCATTCATCTACTGGCCAAAACTAGCCAACCTTGGGCTTATTTACAACTCATTATAACAACTGTTGTTTATAGACAGAATATTTTCTAACATATTTTAATAAAGAGGTGCCATTATAAACTTTACCCCACATAAAAGGTCATAGCACCCTCAAGGAAACACAATGAACAAAGATGCAAATTATAATTTCAGAATCCTGAGATAAAAACTTGTCTCATCCTTCCAATGTATCTTTAAAAATGCCCACTATAGGTATCTTTATATCCTTACCCTTTTACAGCTCATTACAAAGGAACTATCAATCAGTTCTATAGCATTCTTAAAACATTTTAAATGAGCCAACGTGGCTTCTTATTACACCCCAGTCTTCTCCCATTACTTCCTTTATTTTAGGCTCTAAAACTTGGGCATTATTTTCTAACCATATGCTTCATGCCTTGCTGGGGATTACACAACTTTTTGTTTTTATCAAAATGGTACCCTTTTGGTTTAAGCTACATCAGGCCTTTCTTAAATTTACAATTCTAAAAAAATTACTTATAAAACAGAAGCAAAACTAGAGGGCCCAATTAAATAGAAAAATACTTAAAAAATGGTAAGATTCTTGCTAGTGTTTTTTTAACCACTTTACATTTGATAGATTTATAATAAAAGTGAATTATTTCCTTCCATAACTAAATTGGTATGGAAAGTAAGGGAAAATAGAGATACTGCTAGACTCAGAAATGCACTGTGTATTCCCATACCTAGGGTCTCAATTTCCAAAATACATAACAAACATGCTCATGAAATTCGAGAGATTAAAAAAAAAATTGTTTCTTTCTGAACTCACAGGTTAGGACTTAGAAGATTTGGGGTAATAGTTCCTTGGTCACCAGGGTAGTTTTGTCCTTTTTAATTTTTACAAATCATTATGATTATTAAATGTAATTAAAATTTGGCAGGAGCATTACTGCTACCCTGAATATTTGAAAGTTTTTTCAGAAATGTGGATACGTAAATATGAAATAGGGAATCATCTTTCAAGAAATTCCAGCATTATTTGAACAAACAAAGAACAAAGTGGCAAAAGAATGGGGGAGATTCTTGGTGCTTAGAGCGTCTAAAAGGCTGCCAAATATTCGGGTAAAAGTCTCTTAGGACAATTACTTTTAGCAGGTGGAAACGTATGGCAACTGGCTTAGCGTTCTTGACCATTTCCTTGGCAAAGGATTCAATTTTACATGGATTTGTCCGTATTTCAGGGCAGGCATGGCATAAACTACTATTAAACAAGAGTGCCCATATGAAGGAACCGTCACTTTTCCATGCATCTACAGATTCCTGAGGAAGTGCATTCAGGAAGGCTTTTACTGGCTGGAAGAAGTTTTTTCTTCCCTTATTGTTAGCATAAATACCTCTTCTAAATCCAAGGCTTCAACTCACACCCTAGTTTTAGGTCTGTAGCTATCGTTCTTCAAAAGCAGCTGCACACCTATGAAATCTACCGAATTTTACTCCGCCGCTTCCAGCCCAAATTTCGGAAAGGGCGTCTCTCCCAATAAAAAGAAGGCCGCAATTTTCACAAGTGGGAGACTCGCCTTTTCTGACTCCCTACGCCGGGGCCTCGGGCTGGGGTAGCGGGGTAAGGAAGGCACGGCCGGGGGCCGTGAAGGAGTTGTTCGCTCACCGCCGTGGATCCTTTCTTCACTGCTTCCTGGGCATATTCCACTTGGAAAAGGTGTCCATCTGGGGAGAAGACCGTAATTGCCCGGTCATACCGCGATGCCATGGCACACGCCTAGGCCAATTCCTGCGGTGTCAACGACGCTGCCGCTGGAGAGACGTGCGCAAGAGCCACTGCGGCTGCCACGTGCCACCCGGAAGTGCTTGCCCAGGGCCTCGAGGTGCCTCCCGGAAGTGCTCGCGCAAGCCCCCGAGATGCCTTCTGGGAGTCCTGGCGCCCTCGGAGCGGCGCAGAGGTCCTGGTTCCCGCCTCGCTGGCTGTGCGCGGCTGTGCCCTGTGCCCTGGGAGGGCAGAGTCCCTCTGCTACCCTTACGCCTGGTGCACGCTTCCCAGCTCCCCCCCACGGTGTTGCCCCACGGTGCTGTCAGATCACTCCAGTTACAAAAATGACGGCCAAGACGAGGGCTTCGCGAAGAGAAAGTCAGCGATCAGGTATTTTGGTTTTCGCAAACCTGGCAGAGCACCGGTGGGAAGTTAAATTTCAGCCTCTTCAGTTTAGCTTCAAGTTGTAAATTTCATTTCTCGCTCTCACGTGTCTTAACAACGTTTAAGTCAAGGAGAGAAATTAAAATTTTCGAAGTAGTGGGTTTTGTTTTGTTTTGTTTTCATTTTCTGCCTGTGAATGCAGAGGATTTTTATTTTCTGCTAATGACAGGAATTAAGATGATACTATTTTATTTATTTATTTATTTATTTTTTGATACTATTTTAATCAAAGAAATTCTTTTAAAGTCCAAAAGTATGCTACTTAAAAAAAAAAAAAAGTATGCTACTTAAAAGATTTCTGCAAATGTAACGATAGTAGAAAGTCTTTAAACAGGTGCAACATTTCTGCCTGTGAAACAACTCTTGTCTCTTTGTCCTCATTTATAAAATGGGGATGTTTAAAACGCGGTGGCAAAGTGTTACGCTCAGGTTTACATGTGTTTGTAGGCATAAATAATTTAAAATGGTGTCTGGTGGGTAGTAAAAAGTAAGTTTAGCTATTATTATTGCTTTCCATGTAGTATTTAATATATATTGTTTTCCATTGGGGAGGATCTTACCCTTGGTGAAATGAACCTTAACTAAAACAAAGAAAAAAAGAATAATTACCTACAAAAGAGAAAAACTCAACACCTTTAATTCCTAATATTTAATTCAGAATTTTAGTTGACTACTAAAAGCAATTTGTATTTACCTGCCATCTAATTTCTTAATATTAGAAACTATTGAAAAACTTGGCTCTACTGAAAACAAAATAGTAATTCCTAACCAAAACAACTCGCTCTACCTTTTCAAGAGTTCATGAAATTTTACAATGAATGTTATGTTACACCAACATTTACAGGAAACTATTATGTAAGAAGTGTTTTAGCATTTTATTAAGTAATCATAATTTATTCTTTGAAATACTTACAAATGACGGGAGACTTCAGAAAAATGCAGAGAGGTCCCCTCTACCCTTCACCCGGTTTCCCTATATGGTAATATCATACATAACCTATGGTACAATAGCAAAACCAGGAAATGGCATTGGTAATAATCCACAGAGCCTATTCAGATTTTACCACTTATATATGCACTCATTTGTGTATGTGTGTATAGTTCTATGCAGTTTATAGCCACTGCCACAATCAAGATACGCAACTGTTCCATGACTATAAAGATTACTTGTGCTGTCCATTTAACAGTCATGCCCATTTCTCCCCTGCTCCCAACTCCTGGAAACCATTAATCTGTTCTTCATCTGTCTAATTTTGTCATTTAAAAAATTTTACACTGGTGGAATCATATGGTATGTAAATTTTTTGTGACTTTTAATTTTAAGATAATTATAGATTTACAGGAAGTTGTAATCAAATCATCGTAACAGTGTTCCCTTGTACCTTTAATTTAGTTTACCCAGTTTGTTACATTACACACAATATCAGAACTAGGAAATTGACATCAATAGGAAATATGTCCATAGCTTTCATTGGAAGACATTTGAAAGTGTTACAATGTATTATAGATGTATTTCAGCAATGAGATAGTATCGAAATCTTGACAAGGATTACTTTACACACTTAGGGTTCACATTGACACTACAACTTAACAGTGAGGCTTTGGGTAGGTATATTTCAGTTTCCTAAAACCTACTTTTCTGACCTGTAAAAGGGGGATAATAATACTGACTTCCCAAGATTGTTGTGAAGAGCAAGTGAAATAACATATTAATGTATGAAGGTATTACCTATCACAGATAAACACTTGAAAGATGTTAACTCTTGTTGTTAATCATTGAGCTAACTAAAATTAAGATTATTCTATAAGTGAGAAGTTAGGAAGAGTAAAAATGTAGCATGAACCCACTTATATATTTTTTAAATGTATGTACAAACATAATTCTAAATCTATAGAGAAAAGAGTGAGAGGGCATACATCAAGTTGACAAGAGTTTTTTTCTTTACAGGAATCCAGAGATTGGAAAGAGAATGAGGAGATATGGTAAGGAAGGAGAAGTTACTGTTTTAAACTTAGTATCTGTATTTTAAAAATTTTACAGCAAGCATAGTTTACCTTTATACTTAATAAAGACAGTGTAAACTAACAGTTTAATGCCTAGAGACTTCCTGCAATGACAATCATGATGGTTTCATCCAGATCTCCTATTGAGAACTACTAGAAATACTGGACAAAAAAATTTTTTAAATATATATTCTGACTCCAATAGCTAACAAAGAATGAAGAGTTGTGATGCCAAGATTCAGAAGAGGAGTAACCCTTGCAGGGGTAAGCCTAGCATTTTCTTCTTGAAGTATTTTCCTATTTGCAGTGGCTAGGTGAGTAGTGAAGCAGACTTTTGATAGACAGAAATTAGATTTCAAAGTCAGTCAAGGTATAGGGTCATGGTGAAGATGTTGTAGACTTTTTGTTTGGGACCCAAAGAACCACAACCCAGAACTAAGAGTGAACCCAAAGTAGACCTCTTCTTACAAGAACTACCACTAAGTTTTTCATCACCTTAGTTAAAGATTGGAATAAAGCAGTTGATGAAGAGAACAAAAGTAACAGAAATGTAGGTAAAATTAAATCTCCTAAAAAAAATTTACATCTCCTTGCAATTCACAGCCCACTGATGAATACCTGAGACATGTAGAGGGTGACATTCCTCAAGGAACTCATGGCTGCCTTAATGTTGATGTTTTATTAGAGACTAAAAGCAACATTATCTTAATAGCTAGCCCTCCAAGGTCCTGGAGACCTTGCTCTCAACAAGCACAAATTCCTTAGAGACTTCTGTTACCCATAACCCCCACCAACTAGAAAGTATACAATCAGTCACTCCTCACAATTCTGGTGTAGTTCTTTCTGCCCATGGATCCTTTCCCCATGCTATATAATAAAAGCACCTTTTGCACTGAAAATGCCTCAAGAATTCTTTTTTTGACCATTCACTTGGCAGCTCCATCACCAATGTTTCTCAAACTGTGGTCTGCAGATCTTTGAAATTACCCTGAAATCTTTCAAGGAATTCACAATATCAAAACTATAGTGATAATACTGAAATAGTATTTGTCCTTTCATTATACGAATATTTACATTTGCAGTGCAAAAGAAATGGGTAAAACTACTGGAACCTTAGTATGAATCAAGGCAGCAATACCAAACTATACTAGTATCCACTGTATTCTTTACCACTAAGCACTCATTTTTTAAAAATGCCAATTTCATTTAAGAATGTTATTGAATAAGCAGTAAATTATTAATTTTATCAAATCTTGACTCATGAGTACTTATATTTTTAGTTTTCCAGAATGGGAAGTATACTTAAGGTACTTCTGCTGCCTTCAAAGTAAGGTGGTTAGCTTGAGATAAAGCACTTTTGTAAATCTTTGAGTTGCTAGCTGTACCAGCCCCCTTTATCATGGAATATCATTTATACCTGAAAGAGTGACTGACATATGGTTATTCAGAGTTAGATATTTGGGCAGACACTGCTGAAAATAAACAATATTAGCCTATCACTCTAAGAAAAACAACAGATGGTATATTTCCAAAGATAAAATTCAAGTTTTGGGGCCACCTGCCTTTTGCTCAGGTCATGATCTCCAGATCCTGGGATTGAGCCCTGCATTGGGCTCCCTGCTCAGCAGGGAGGATGCTTCTCTCTCACCATCCCCATGCTTGCTTGCGTTCTCTCTCAAATAAATAAATAAATAAATAATCATTAAAAAAAGGTTTAAGCTTTTAAAGCAAAAATCAGAATTTTGAAAAATTTATATCCATCACCATGAACTTGACAATTTGTCCATAATTAACTACTTTACTGATGAGATTGGTGGTGTTAATAAAATGTGATTTTTTTTATATAGTGCTACATTTGGAAAATATGCATAACTCAGTGAACCAGGATCTTCCAGTGACCAAAGCATAAATCATACACAATCATGCAAAAATAAAAAAGACATTCAAATTCCTACACAGACTAGTAGATTTTAATGTAAAAAGAGTACTAAAATTTCATTGATGTGATTTTAGATGACACATTTCAACTAACTTTAAGAACTATCACATTTTGAATGTTGGTCTAGTAACAAAGAGTATCCAGTGATTGAAATCACTGAATAATTGATCTGAAGTGACTAAAAAGGCTATAAAAAATGTTGTTTTCCAATATATTTTGGTGACATTGTTTCCCCAATATATTTCAACCTAAATAACATTTTAAAACTGTTTGAATGTAGAAGCAGATCTAAGAATCCAGCTGTATTCTTTTAAGCTGGATATTAAAAAAGATTTACAATTTCATTATTCTCATTAATGGTTTTAAATTTTGGAAAATACAGGTTTTTCATTTTATTTTATTTATTTATTGAAAAGATTTATTTATTTTAGAGAGGGAGCACACAAGAGTGAGCACATGTGAGTGAGGGGGAGGGAAGGACGGAGAGGAGAGAAAGAATCTCAAGCCAACTCTCCACTGAGTGCAGAGCCTGGCTCAGGACTCGATCCTACAACCCTGAGATCATGGCCTGAGCCTAAACCAAGAGTTGGATGCTTAACTGACTGAGCCGCCCAGGCATCCTGAAAAAATATAGGCGTTTTAATAGAATATATGAAATGTGTAAATAGGTAATGAGTTTAACTTTTTAATGATAAATAAGTAAAATGTTTTAATTTTAATGTGGTAAATATTGATAGATATAGCCCACATAAATGAAAGCTCTTCAGCATCTTCAATAATTTTTAGGATGGTAAAAGTATTCCTAAGGCCAAAAAGTTGGGAAGCACTGGAACAAAGCATTACTAATACCCTAGAGGATTAATTGCCTGCCAAAAGCAAAAGTAAATCCTCTGTAGAGGAAGACAACATCATACAGAACCTCAAATTGTTGCAATTTCTCATATGTAGTATCCTGTGCTCTATCAAAAGTAAGCCTGCATACACAAAAAGATCATATGACCAAAGAACAAGAGAAACAACAGGCAATAGAAGCAGACTAATACAAGATCCAGATAATGGAGTTATCAAATACAGATTTTTAAAACATGTTAATTATATGCAGGGGATTTCTTTTTTTTAGATTTTATTTATTTGAGAGAGAGACAGATATAGCAAGAGAGAGAGAAAGCAAGAGAGAGCACAAGTGGGGAGGAGAGGGAGAAGCAGATTCCCCATTGAGCAGGAAGCCCCTGGGGCTCCGTCTCAGAATCCTGGGATCATAACCTGAGCTGAAGGCAGATGCTTAACCAACTGAGCCATTCAGGCCCCTATGCAAGGGATTAAAAACAAGATCAAGATTTTCAGCAGGGAGGGCAGCCCCGGTGGCTCAGCGGTTTAGCACCACCTGCAGCCCTGGTCGTGATCCTGGAGACCCGGGATCGAGTCCCACGTCGGGCTCCCTGCATGGAGCCTGATTCTCCCTCTGCCTGTGTCTCTGCCTCTCTCTCTCTCTCTCTCTCTCTCTCTCTCTGTCTCCCATGAATAAATAAATTAAAAAAAAAAAAGATTTTCAGCAGGGACCAGAGCTATTAATGAAGAGTGTTTTGGAAACTGTAGAAATGAATACTATATTAATTGAGATTAAGAGCTTAATAATCAGGCTTAAAATCAGACCTAGTTGAAAAGAGAAGTAGGGAATTAGAAGATAATAAAATTGTGTGTGTGTGTGTGTGTGTGTATTTAAAATCTCTATATCAAAGCAGAGAGAGATAAGAGGATAGAGAACACTGAAAAATAATCTAAAACATAGTGGGTATGGTGAAAAACCAAATGTAGGTGTAGCTGGAGTACCAGACTCCCAACTGGAGGTTAAAAAAAAAAAAAGACAGAAACAACATATAAAGATATTTTGTTTAGATATTTTCAAACTGGCAAATGAATCAAGCAACAGATTTAAGAAAAACTATTAACAGCAAGAAGGATAAATAAAAGAAATTCACACTTAGGAAAGCCACAATAAATCCAATGTAAACCAAAGACACTGAGAAAATCTTAAAGCACCTTTCATGAGGATGGTGCTGAAGGCAAAGGAAGTTCTTGCCTCTCCCAAAGCCAAGGCCAAAGCAAAGGCTTTGAAAGTCAAAAAAAGAGGTGCTAAAAGTTGTCCACAGTCAGAAAAAAAAAAAAAAAATAGATCTGCACCTCACCTACATTCCAACGACCCAAGATCCTGTGTCTCTGAAGGCAGCCCAAATATCCTCGAAAGAGTGTCCCCAGGGGATCCCGGGATCGAATCCCACGTCGGGCTCCTGGTGCATGGAGCCTGCTTCTCCCTCTGCCTATGTCTCTGCCTCTCTCTCTCTCTCTCTCTCTCTCTCTCTGTGACTATCATAAATAAATAAAAATTTAAAAAAAAAAGAGTGTCCCCAGGAGAAACCAGCTTGATCACTATGCCATCATCAAGTTCCCCCTGACTGCTGAGTCAGCCATGAAGAAAATAGAAGACAACAACACACTTGTGTTCATTGTGGATGTCCAGTCCAACAAGCACCAAATCAAACATGCTGTGAAAAAGCTCTATGACATTGATGTGGTCAATGTCAACACCTTGATCAGGCCTGATGGAGAGAAGAAAGCATATGTTCAACTGGCTCCTGACTATGAAACTTTGGATGTTGCCAACAAAATTGGGATCATCTAAACTGAGTCCAGCTGGCTACAAATCTAAATACAATTTTTTTAACCAAAAAAAAAAAAAAAAAAAAAAAAAAAGGAAAAAAAAAATCTTAAAGCTATTTAAGGAAAAAGAAAAAAGCTGTATTGTCAAAAAGAAGATAATAAGACTTTGAACTGATTTGTGTAGTAACATGGAATTCTACCTTAAAATGCTAAAAGAAAATACATGCAAAGCTGGCATGATGATCTATTTCTAGTGAAAATAACCTTTAAAATTGAAGGCAGGGGATCCCTGGGTGGCGCAGCGGTTTAGCGCCTGCCTTTGGCCCAGGGCGCGATCCTGGAGACCCAGGATCGAATCCCACGTCAGGCTCCCGGTGCATGGAGCCTGCTTCTCCCTCTGCCTGTGTCTCTGCCTCTCTCTCTCTCTCTCTCTCTCTGTGTGACTATCATAAATGAAAAAAAAATTTAAAAAAATTGAAGGCAAAATTAAGATATTTCCCACACAAAACCATAAAGAATTAGACACCAGCAAGCACTCACTGCAGGAAATACCAAAAACTGTTCTTCGGACAGAAGAAAAATTATCACAGATGGAAATTTGGAGATGGAGGAAGAAATAAAAAGGATCAAGGGGGGCAGCCCCGGTGGCTGAGCGGTTTAGCACCGCCTTCAGCCCAGGCTGTGGTCCTGGAGACCAGGGATCAAGTTCCACGTTAGGCTCCCAGCATGGAGTCTGCTTCTCCCTCTGCCTGTCTCTCTCTCTCTCTCTCTCTCTGTCTCTGTCTCTAATAAATAAATAAATAAATATTTAAAAAGAAGAAAGGATCAAGGGTAAACATATACTTAAGTTCAAATAAATATTAACAGTAAAATAATCCCTATGGATTTGTAAATATATATATATATATATATACAGTATTAAAATATTGAGAATATAACATAATTTGGGTAGGAAGACAAATGAATTTTTTAAAAACATTTATTTATTTATTTATGATAGACACACACATTGAGAGAGAGAGAGAGGCAGAGACACAGGAGGAGGGAGAAGCAGGCTCCATGCCGGGAGCCCGATGCAGAACTCCATCCCGGGACTCCAGGATCATGCCCTGGGCCAAAGGCAGGCGCTAAACTGCTGAGCCACCCAGGGATCCCCAAAACAAATGAAATTAAAGTGTTCTAACTTCCCTTCATTGTTTCAGAAAGTAGTCAAATTTCAAAATAAAAAGTAGTTAAATTTCGGGCAGCCCTGGTGGCTTAGAGGTTCAGCCCGGGGTGTGATCCTGGAGCCCCAGGATCGAGTCTCACATCGGGCTCCTGGTGCATGGAGCCTGCTTCTCCCTCTGCCTGTGTCTCTGCCTCTCTCTCTCTCTCTCTCTGTGTTTCTCATGAATAAATAAATAAAATCTTTTTTAAAAAGTAGTAAAATTTCTTATTTGTATTAGACTAATTGATCCAAAATGCATATTGTAATCTCTGAGGAAACCACTAAGAGAACCATATAAAAATATGTAACCATATATAATACTTTATTATAATGAAATAATAATAAATAACAAAAAGAACACCAAAAAGAAAGAAAAAGGGACATATAACAGGATGGAAAATAGAAAGCAAATAGTATTTTAGTAGGTTTCAAGATAACTACATTAATACTTATATTTTCTATAATGGAATATTTCAGTTATATACATATCCAGCTGGATAAAAAGAAATGCACCTATATGTGCTTATGTGCGAAAACATTAAAGGGTAAAAAAAAATTGAAAGTAAAAGGATGAAAAATATATGCAAACATTAAAAGGAGGTAGTATGTAGTATAACAAAATATAGTTCAAGTTAAGGTTCATAGCAAGAGATATTGAGGGATATTTTGTAATAAAGGATCTAATTTATTAGCACTACTTAATTCTAAATTTGTACCTAATGCCAACCATATATTCAGGATAAAGATTGATAGTACTAAAGAAGAAATAGAGAAACTGCAATTAAAGTCAGATTTTAACAGCTTTTTTTGTAATTGATAAAGCATATAAAAAATTAACAAATTTACAAGGAATAAAAGCATAGAGAATATATTCTCTGACCCCAGAGAATTAAGTCAGAAATAAGTAACAACAACATAATTAGAAAACACCCAAGTATTTGAATATTAAGAAATGTGTTTCTAAATAACATGAGTTAAGGAAGAATCTACAATGGAAATTAGAAAATGTTTTCAATGGAATCTTATTAATATGATTTAATATTACATATATAAAATATACATTAAAATATGCATGTTTAATATATATTATAAATAAATATAAATATTATAAGTAAATATATTAAAACATGTGTTGCAGCCAAAGCAGTGCCTAAGGGGGAAATTACAGCATTAATATACACATTAGAAAAGGAGAAAAACTAAGAATAATTACCTAAGTATCAAAGTCGTTATATTAAAAAACAGCTTATTAAACCCAAGGAAAGTAAAAGGAAGGAAATATAAAGATAAGAATAGAAATCAGTGGGGCAGCCCGGCGGCTCAGTGGTTTAGCGCCACCTTCAGCCCAGGGCGTGATTCTGGAGACCCAGGATGGAGTCCCAAATCGGGCTTCCTGCATGGAGCCTGCTTCTCCCTCTCTCTCTGTATCTCTCATAAATAAATAAATAAAATTAAAAAAAAATATTAAAGGAAGAGTAGAAATCAGTGAAATACGAAATATATAATAGGGAACACAAAGAAGGCTGAAAGAGTATTGAAAAGGCTAATAAGGGGCACCTGAGTGGCTCAGTGGTTGAGCATATGCCTTTGGGTCAGGGCATGATCCTGGGGTCCTGGGATCCAGTCCCTCATCGTGCTCCCCATGGGGAACCTGCTTCTCCCTCTGCCAATGTCTCTGACTCTCTCTTTGTGTCTCTCATTAATAAGTAAATAAAATCTTACAAAAATGAAAAGTATAATAAAATTGATAGTTGTCAGAAGTTACCAAGAAAAAAGAAGACAATATGAGGAATGAAAAGAGGACTTTATTAGAGGTCATAATGACATTAAAAAGTTATGAGTAACTTCATGCCAATAAGTTGGAAAATTCAGAATAAAAGGGCAAATTCTTAGAAAAACATAATAAAACTAATGCAAGAAATAAGAGAAATGTCTTGATGGTCCCAAATCTGTTAAAGAAATTAAATCCATAAATAAAACATTGCTACAAAGAAGACCTTTGGCCCAGGGGTATCACTGGTGAATCCTATGGAATATTTTAGAAGGAAATAACACCAATTTTACATAAAGTCATCACAGAAATAGAAAAAGAGGGACTACTTCCATACTTCTTTTTTTTAAATTTTTATTTATTTATGATAGTCACAGAGAGAGAGAGAGAGAGGCAGAGACACAGGCAGAGGGAGAAGCAGGTTCCATGCAGGGAGCCCGACGTGGGACTCGATCCCGGGTCTCCAGGATCACGCCCTGGGCCAAAGGCAGGCGCCAAACCGCTGCACCACCCAGGGATCCCCCATACTTCTTTTATGAAAGAGAATAACCTTTTTTTTTTTTTTTTTAATAAGCTGTATGCCCAACATGGGATTCAAACTCATGACTCTGAGATCAATGATCTTATGCTCTCCTGACAGCTAGCCAGGTGACCAGGATGCAGCATAATCTTAAGAGCAAAAACCTGAGGATACTATGAGAAAGGAAAATTATAGTCCATGTTCACTCATGAAAATGCATATAAAAATCCTAAGTAAAATATTAATAAATAAAAATAAGCAATATGCAAAAAAATTTATATTGCGTGTATATCACAACTAAATTAAGTTATTCTAGGAAGCTATCAATGTAATTCACCACATTAACAGAGTAAAACAGAAGTTATCAACCTATTGCCCAAAACCCAATTCTGGCCATGCTGCTGTGTCTATTTTTGTAAATAAAGTTTTACTGGAAAAACAGCTATGCCCATTCTTTTCTATTTTTGCTTTCTCGCTAAAATGACAGAGTTGTGTAATTGCAAGGGAACCCAGATGGCTTGCAAAACTTGAAATACTTACTCTCTGGTCCTTTATAGAAAAAGTTTGCTGACTTATATTTTTTTTTTATTTATTTATTTTTTTTATTTATTTATGATAGTCACAGAGAGAGAGAGAGAGAGGCAGAGACACAGGCAGAGGGAGAAGCAGGCTCCATGCACCGGGAGCCCGACGTGGGATTCGATCCCGGGTCTCCAGGATCGTGCCCCGGGCCAAAGGCAGGCGCCAAACCGCTGCGCCACCCAGGGATCCCAGTTTGCTGACTTATAAAATAGAGGGAAGAAAACTCTATCTCAATAAATGCAGAAAAGCATTTAATAAAATCCATTGTCTTGTACAATCTTATTGACTCATAATCTAAGGATTGGAAGGAATTTCCTTAATCTGCTAAGGGACTCTACAGGAAACCTCCAGAAAACATACTTGATGGTTAAATATTGGAACTTCTTTACATTTGAGATCAGCAATATACCTGAGAGTACCTGCTCTGTCATTTCTATTTATCTTTTCTTTTAAGCAGTATATAGCAAGAAAAAAAACTGAGTACTAGAAAGGAAAAAATGAAAATTGTATTATTTTTAGATAACCTAACTGTGTGCATAATAAAGAGTCCAAAATAAATTATAAAGATTTTATTTTATTTTTTTAATTTTTATTTATTTATAATAGTCACACAGAGAGAGAGAGAGAGAGAGAGAGAGAGGCAGAGACACAGGCAGAGGGAGAAGCAGGCTCCATGCACTGGGAGCCCGACGTGGGATTCGATCCCGGGTCTTCAGGATCACGCCCTGGGCCAAAGGCAGGTGCCAAACCGCTGCGCCACCCAGGGATCCCCAAAATAAATTATAGATAAATTGCTAGTATTAGTAAATGACTTTAGGAAGAAATCAATTGTATTTCTATAAAACAAAACCAGATAATTAGGAATTGAAATAAAAAAGATACCATGTATATAGTATATTTCCAGGAAATACATACAGACCTCTACAGAGAAAAACCTAACATATTATTGAAAGAACCTAAAGAACCTCTAAGTCAGGGGAGGTATATATCATATTCATTAGTTGGCAAACTCAAATTGATCTAGATATTCACTGCAATATTAACAAGAATGACAGCACTTTTTTCCTTAGAAAGTACTTTAATTAATATTTAAATTTTGTATAGTAGGATACATTTTTACCAATGTATATACACTTATGTAATTATGACCATGATAAAAATATAGAATATTTTCGTCATCCCCAAACATTCCTTTGTGCTCCTTTGTAGTTATCCTATCCCCCATCCTCATCCCTCATCAACTATTGACCTACTTTGTCACTATAAATTGATTTTGCCTTATTCAGATTTTTATGTAGATGAAACCAACAGTACTCATTTGTGTGACTTTTTCTATGCAACCTGATGTTTTTGAGATTCATTCATTTTGTTCCATATATTAATAGTTTATTACTTTTTATTCTTGAGTAGTATTCTATATAAATGTATAATAATTTATTGATTCACCTGTGTGGAATATTTGGGTTGTTTCTAATATAACACTACTTTTTCAAAGATTTTATTTACTTAGAATTCAAGTAATGGGGAGGGACGAGGTGGGGGTGGAAATGGAGAGAATCTCAAGCAGACTCTGTGCTGAGTGCAGAGCCCAACTTGGGGCTGGATCCCAGGACCCTGAGAGCATGACCTGAGCTGAAATCAAGAATTGGATGCTCAACTAACTGAGGTAACCCAGGCACCCCTAACTTAACACTATTTTTATCAAATGTGCTATGAATACTCATGTATGAGTCTTTGTGTGGGCAATACATATTAATTTCCTTTGGGTAAGGAATAAATACCCAAGGGCACAACTACTGGATCATATAATAGGTGCATGCTTAACTTTATAATAATTACTAGTTGTTTTTCAGAGTTGTATCATTTGTACTCCCACTAGCAATATATGAATGTTCCTAGTTGTTCCACATACTTTCCAAAATGTGATGATGTCACTCTTTTTAGATTCTGGCTGTTTTAGTGGGTATGTGGTGGTGGTTTCTCAGTGTGGCTTTAATTTGCATTTCCACGATGATTAATGATGGAGAGCAACTTATTGTGTTTATTGGCCACTTGTATATGATCATTCTAAAATGCCTCTAAGTCTTCTGTTCATTTTGTTAATAGGGTTGTTTGTCTTGAGTTGTAAGGGTTCTTTATATTTTCTAGAGACAAATTCTTTCTTTTAATGTTTCATAAATTCATATATTTTATCCCAGATGATAGCTTCCCTTTTCATTTTCTTATATCTTTCAAGAGCAGAATTTTTAATTTTAATAAAAATGTATCAAATTTTTCTTTCATGCTTCTTGCCTTTTGTGTCATATCTAAGAAATAAATGCTTCACACAGGGTCATAAAGATTTTCTATTTGTTTTTCTGTAGAAGTTTTGTAGTTTTGCTTTTAAAATTTAGGTCTACAATCTATTTCAATTTAACACTTGTGTATATGTGAGGAAAAGGTCAAAGATAATTTTTAAAAACATGGGTATCAAGCTGTTCCAAAACAATTCTTTCTCCATTGAAGTATCTTGGCCATCTGTATTAGTTTCCTAGGGCTGCAGTAATCATCACAAACATGGTGGTTTAAAATAATAGAAATTTATTCTCTCACAATTCTGGTGGCCAGAAGGCTGAAATCATGATGTTTGCAGGATTGTACCATAATATTATGCTATTATTTTTCTTTTAAAGAAAATATATAACAAATATGATTGCTAGGTTACTTTAATATAAGAACAGTAGTTTGTAACATACGGAATAGGTATTCCATAGAATATTGACCAGTATTTTAGTACACATTGCCCAATTCAACCATAAATAATACTAGATAGGAAAAAAAAATTGTATTAGTTTTCTATTGCTGTTCTAACAAATCATGACCAATTTAATGGTTTAAAACAACAAATTCATTATCATCAAGTTTTAGGGGTCAGATGTCTAAGATGAACCCCTCTGGGCTATAATTAAAGTGTTAGCCGGCTGTGTTCCTTTTGGAGGCTCTAGGGGAGAATCTGCTTGCTTTCTCCATCTTCCACAGGCGGCAGCAGTATCATGCCATAAGGTGGAAGAACTGAGAATTCTAAACCTATGCATTTGTCATAGTAAGTTACGATTGAATATAGCTTCACATAGAAACTTTTTTTTAAAAAAGCAATACTTTCTTATAACATTATACCCCCAAATATATTTGATTCAGCCCCTCCTTAATTCATTCAATGTTTGATACTGTAAAAAGAGATAGAAATGCCCCAGATAGACTTTGTTATAGTCTACTTTGAATGAAGTGTTCTGGAGTATTGAAAATATAGTCTTCTGGGGGAGAATTGGGAAAGGTGATTTGTTTTTGCCTAGAATAATGATTATAGATAGTTGCTGTTCTCCTTATAGTTTTGAAGTCTGTGGAAGCCACAACTCAAAATGACTCACTAAATGCCATGGAGACAGTGAGTAGAAATATTTTGAAAGATACTACCTGAGGGGTTTTGCTCTGAGCCCAATTATGAGCAGACAGGCTTGTCTATGCCTCCCCAGGTATTCAAGGAATTTATGGCAGCACAGGGGCTTCAAATGCAAATTCAATAGTATGGATACTCTATTAATTATAAAACAATAAGTTTATTAATTATAAAACAATAAGTATTAAAAATGCATATAAAAGTAATCTCAATTATCTATTCATGTATATTTTTTGTGGATTAAGATAATATTTAATAATAATATTAAGATAATATTTAATAAATATTTAATTAATTACATATTAATAAATCAATAAATTATAATAAATATATATTTATATATAAAATAAATATATTTTAAAAAATATTATTATTATTATTTTTATTAATATTATTATTATATTTATTATTATAATATAATATAATATTATATTTATTAATATTATTTTTATTATTTTTTATTTTATTTTATTTTATATTATTTATTTTATTATTTTTATTATTTTTATTATTTTTATTAATATTATTAAAATATTTTAAAAAATAAAAATAAAAATATATTATATATAAATATATAATATAAATAATTAATAAATTAATAAATTAAATTTAATTAATTAATACATATTTAATATTTAATGATTATAGTTTTACAAAATATTGAGCATATTCCTGGAGCATCTTATCCATTTGGTGAAATACATTTAAGGAATACAAACAAATTCATGTAATACAAATTAAAAAATGGAAACATTTGAAAAATCAAATGTGGACAATTTCCTTACTTTTCTTGCATGTGTCTATATTCATTAGTGTAAATAACAGAATTGTTCATGCAGATTATTTTACTAATTCTAAATCATCGTGTATGCTCTTCTATTAGGATTATTCTAAAAAACCTTTCACCTTGTTATATGACCTCAATTCCTTCTTCAGATGTCTCAGTCCAAGATTAAATAATGGGATTGATTTTTTTGGTTGGGGAAATAGTTGTCTGGGTAGCTCATTTTTAAGTTCCTACAGTCATTTCTGAGACTTGGGTCAACTTCCCATCTTCATTCCCTGTTATCTCCCAAACTAAATGCTGAGTACTCTTTAATCTTTTTCTCCTAAATCTGCTTCCACTCAGTCTATACTTTGGAATTCCTCTCTCCCCAAACCTAATGGTCAAATGAGACAGGAAGGAAGCTTGAGAGTAACATAGGGTCCCTTTAAGGTGTCTTCTTTTATGGAGATCATTTTTATTCCTGGCTGGATCTTTACTCCAGTGCCCCCTTATTGATGTCCTGTGAGGGACACAGAAAATAATTTTTATGGCACACATGCCATCACAGAAAAGGCTGTGGTTATTCATGCCTATTACCCTGGGTCCTAACCTGCTACTCTGAAGGGATAAACACCTTGGGCTGACCTGTTACCTGTTTTCAGTTGATTTCTTTTCCTGCTGTTGGGGAGCTGTGATTTAGACAAAGAAGGTACTTATCTTTGGGTAACTCCTGGAATAAGATTCTCCTTGGCCTTTTTTCTTTTTTTAACTGGAATATAGAAATTTCAGACAACTATTCCCATTGGTTCATGTTGTTAAGATTTAGGTGCTATCTTCCAAGTAGACACAACTGGAACAGTAGGATTATGTTTCATTTTTCCTACTGAAATATTGCTCTTGACAATTAAGGCATTTTTTTAATTCTTAAAGATTTATTTTTTTGAGGGAGGGAGGGAAGAAGGGAGAGAGAGGGCACAGGAGCTGAGGCAGAGGGAGAGGGAGAGGGAGAAGCAGACGGAGAGGGAGAAGCAGACTCCCCTGCTGAGCAAGGAGCCCGACTCTGGGCCCATCCCAGGACCTTGGAATCATCTAAGCCAAAGGCAGATGCTTAGCCAACTGAGCCACCCAGGTGCCCCTAAAGATTTTATTTTTAAGTAATCTCTACACTCAATGTGGGGCTCATACTCACAAACCTGAGATCCAGTTGCATGCTCCACCCACTGAACCAGCCAGGTACCCCTTGATGTTTGTGTAAATATCAAGACATGATGATGTACATAAATGTTCAAAGCATTATTCATAATAGCTGAAAAGTAGAAACAACCCAAATATTCATCCACTGATGATTGTTTTCTTCATTGATGATTTTTTAAATGCGGTATCCATATGGTGAAATACTATTCAGCCATAAATCATGCTCAGTGAAGACACAGCCGGGTGTTGGACATACTATATTAATGGTGGACAAGACTAAGTTTCTGTTCTAAATTCAATAGTTGTTTTTCCAGTTTGAAGTGATTACCTTAAATCCAAATATAACAGTCCCCTCCCCCCCCCAAGGTTTAGGGTAGTAAAAGACAAGAATTCTAAGAACTACAGTTAGTAGGAGTATAAATTCTCTTCCCTTTATTCTTAGGATGGCTTGAGTCTTTTTTATCCTTTAGAGGTCAGTTTAACAGAGAAGGCTTCTCACCCTAACTCATGTTGAGTGCCTGTCGTTCTCTGTTCCTCGTTACCATCTAGTCTTTCTTGGAAGTTTACATATTTACATACTTGTTTCTAATCTGTCAGCCTTGTCAGAATATAAGCTCCATGAGAGCAGGTTCCATGTCCACCGTATGACCGCTATATCCCAGGTGCCTAGCACACAAAACTACCAACGTTTGCTTAATGAAACTTAGGGCCTCTCGTGAAGAGCATATATTTGAAACAAAAACTTTAAAATATGCATTTTTTCTTAGTTTTTTCCCCCAGTTTTATATGTAAATGAAAGAGTTGTTTTTGAGCCTCATTACCGTTGGGCGACGGCTACGTCTTACATAAACGTTTCCTTTGTGTTCTATGGAAGTCCACATTTACAGAATAATTACACCCCCAACCCCCGCCCCTCCCCAGGGCCAGTACCTTACCCACATTTGACCCGTGTTCCTGCCCTAGTTTGAGAGCTTTGGGATTTTTTTTTTTTTCCCCTCGCACTGATTTGAACCCTGGCAGCTTGGGCCTAATTTACAAAGCAATCAAGTCTGTAACTGTAAAAGGAAAACCGTGAGGGTGCTCGGTCTCAAAACTTAGTCCCGAAGCTCCTCGCCCGACGAATTCGGCGCGCGTCTGTGCCAGGGCTCTGCCCCACGCGGCGGCCGGCCGTGGGCGGCCTCGGGGACCGCGCGCAGCCGGCCTGCTCCGCTGGGGCCACGGCCACGCCGACTTTCCGACTGTTGGGCGCGCCCGTGCGCCTGCGAGGCTGCGGACTCGGAGGTGCGCCTCCGGGGCGTAGCCGGGCGGTTTGAACCAGCGAATCCGCGGCCGCCTACACCTTCCACCTCTGCTCCCCTCGGCAGGCGCGGCGCCGGGCGGCTCGAGCTCGCAGGTCCTGACCCGCTGCCGGGACAGCCCGGGCCGGCCCCTTCTTCCCGGGGGCGGGGGCCGCTGAGGATGAAGTTGACAGAACTGAATCGGGTCTCGAGCCGAGCGCCGAAGCGCAGGCGGAGGGCGGCTCAGCGCGCAGGAGAGGCAGGCAAGTGGCACCGCGCGAAAGGGGCGGGCCGGCTCGGGCGCTCGCATTTCCTGTGACAGGGTCTGCCCCAGCCTCTCCTTCTCCCGCGGCGGCGGGACCATTTCCTGAATCGCTGAAGCGGAGGGAGGACTGGGGCGCGGCCCTACCACTAGCTCCGACGGCGCGGGGGGGACGGCCCAGCGAGGGGCGGAGGGCGGGAGGTCGGCCGAGAGCCGGGCAGCGCCGCGGGGGCTGCGGCGCCGGGTCCCGCGCCGGCCCCCGACTGCGACGCGCCCGAGGAAGAGCTGGGGGCCGGGCCGGCCGGCTGCGCGGTCGGCGCCGGAGCATCCCCCCTCCCCGCGTTCCCGAGGTGGTTCGGCCCGAGAGGCCGGCGTCTCTCCCCCAGTTTGCCGTTCCCCCGGAGCGCTCGGGACTTGCCCGTAGTGGTGACGGCGGCAACATGTCCGTGGCGTTCGCAGCCCCGAGGCAGCGAGGCAAGGGGGAGATCACCCCCGCCGCGATTCAGAAGGTGAAGCCTCGCGGGGTCGGGGATGCCAGGCCCATCCCGCCCTCGGGGGCGCCGCCGGGGGCCGGCCCGGGAGTCGGCCGGGCGGGGGGCGGAGGCGGGCCTGCTGGGAGGCGGTCGCGTGTGGGAACCCGAGCCGCGGGCTGTGCCCGAGTGGGCGGCGGAAGGCGGCGAACCAGCCCCCCCACGGAGCCCTTGGCGCCTCTGGGCTCTCTCCTGCGGGCACAAAAGCCCAAGTAGCCGCCGCCGGATTTCTCCGGGGATGGGGCGGCGTTCGGGCGGCGGGGCGCGTGCGCCCGGCGGCGCCGACGGCCGCGCGGGGAAGGGCGGTGTGTGGGAGCCGGCGCCCCCCGCGGCCCCGCGCGCCGCTCCGGAGTTACTTCGGCGTCGCCCCGCCCCGCGCGCCGCGGCCGCCGCCGCTGCCGCACACCCGACCTCGCGTCGCGGGAGGCCGAGGGGAAGTCGCAGCGTGGGTCGCCGCCCTCCGCCGCCCCCCGCCGCCCCCCGCCGCCCCCCGCCGCGCGCTCCCGCCGCCTTGGGGAGCTCCCGGGAGAACTCGGGGGGACGCCGCAGGCGCCTGAGGGGCGGGCGAAGGAGGCCCCTGTGGACTCGGGGGTCCCCTCCGACGTCCTCGTCCCTTCCGGCTTCACCCCCTAGCCGTGTGCATCTGCGGCAGGTCCGCTCTGAGCGCCTGCGCCGGGTGCTGAGCCTGCAGTGGTGACCGCGGTCTAGCCCCGGAGACCACCCGGCCGTCGTGACCTGGAACGCAGTGGTGCTCCCTGCACGGGGGAGGGGGGTGCTGCCTCGGTCGCTGCTCCGCTGCCTGCCAGCTAGGGACACAAACAAAGCTGCTTTATTGTCCGCTGTCCCTTGTTGCCGATGAGCAAGACAGTAATCTGAATTTTAGTCAACCAGACTTTGAAAAGTTACTTGGTAAATTCGGCAGTTTACCTTAGGTATCGCGGTTCTGTTGTATCCATTGGGATGAAGATGAAAACCGAAGAAAAGTCCACTTTTTCGTACCCCTCAGGCACCGTTGTATGCCGGCAGATTATGTTAACGGGCTTCTGTTGACTGTCACCTTCTTTCTCGCGTGGCATTTGACATTTGCCCAACTGTTGCTTTATTTATTTATTTATTTATTTATTTGAACAAACCGGCCTGTCAGTGCCTGGAAGTGGCGGTAGTTTCATAGAGTGCGTTGGGCTAAGTCTGCAGCCTGGCAAACAGCTCCAAGTACATGCACGAAAGACATGTTTTTGGAGGGATTCATTTTTTTTTTTTTTTTTTTTTAATTTTGGACCGTAGAAGAGTCCTAAGGCTGGTTGGTTGGTTTTCAAAGAGTTTTTCTTGCATACATGTTAAGATATTTACTACCAGTGATTACTCAGGAGATGCAGATCAATTAGTTTTCATTCTGAAATGAGAAGAGAAAACGGATTCTAAATTAAGTGCCTTACTTTACAATGTGAGAGATTGATGTTAGAAATGAGACATATTCTCCAGTGAAGTTTGTTAGGTTGAGTATTCAACTGAAGAGATTATGTTGTGAAATCATTAGATTGGACTAATGGATTTTAAAGACTTTTTTTTTTCTTTTTTGGCATCCGATGATTCTGTTTAGGAAATAACTGCACTTTTTGGAAGAGCATGTCAATATATATTTTTTTTTCTAGCAAGTGAATATTGTGATTCTTATGTGGGAAGAAAGTCACAAGATTCAGTGGATTTTTGTTTTTGATTAAAAGAGCTACATTAAGTTATTGAAGTAGAGTGATTATTGTATTATACTTTATGTTTATCGAGTCTTGGAAATGTAGGACAAGTTCAGGAGGAACATCTACTCCTGTCACTTGACCTTAAGATAAATCTGAGTCTTTAAAATCGTAAGTGATTTGCATAGGATTGTGAGGCTGGCACTAAAACTAACTGGTCTTTTCATTACTATGTCAGTACTTTCCTCAGTGCACCCTTACTTAGATGAATTATTTAATCCTTTAAGCCAATACTGCTTTGAATTGTTATAAGACAGTAGAATGATAAGTTGATATGCTTTTTGTTTTTAAACTCTTGGGACAACTTAATTTATAAGGTAAGCTTGTAAAGTCTGTAACGAATACATATTCATAGAAATTATCGTATTTGATTATTCCGTATTTGGTATATGAACCACAGAACCATACTGTATAACACTTGGAAACTAGCCAGCTATCTCCTCAAGCTTTATGGGCTTATATTTTCATGTATTCATTGTGGATAAGGACAAAATGTTTCTTTACTCCTGCAGAGCATAAGAATGACACAAAGTTAGCTTTGACCCTTACCTTTTAGTCTTAACAGGCTAAATCTTATATTACAAGTAGCAGAAGTAATAAAATGTTTGAATACAAAAGAAACTCGTTTAGGGCTTCAGGTAATAATTTAAGGGGAGAATAATTGGAATATAGTTCTTTGAAAATTACTGATTAAACATATCATTCCGGGGGTGTAGAATAAGACTTAAAAGAACTGAATAGATTCAGTTCCTTTATGAATAAACATTTCTAGAAATCTGAAGGATTTAAAAAAAAATTTATGTGATGCACTACGTTTATAATAAACTTTTTCTAATTTTATTTCAGATGTTGGATGAAAATAACCATCTTATTCAGTGTATAATGGACTATCAGAATAAAGGAAAGACCTCAGAGTGTTCTCAGTAAGAATGATATGAAAACATTTTTTGTATTCATTTTTTTGTGTTGGTTAATTTTTTACTTTTCTTTTTAATAACAGCTTTATTTAGATATGATTCACGTGTCGTACAATTCACTCATTTTAAGGTTACAATTTAAAGCTTTTGGTATAGAGTCGTGTCATCATCACTGCAGTCCGTTTTAGAACACTTTGATCATCTCCACCCTATGCCCATTAGCAGTAACTTTCCATTCCCACATCCTAATCCCTCACCCTCTGACGGCTGCTAATCTGCTTTCAGTCTGTGTAGACTGGTCTATTATGGTCATGTCATATAAATGGCTTCATACAATATGTGGTCGTCTTTGAGTTCTTTTCCTTAGGATAATATTTTCCAGGATTCATCAGTGTTGAAGCATGTATCAATACTTCCTTTCTGTTGCTGAATAATTTTTCATCGTATGGTTGTACCATGTTTTATTTATCCATCAGTAATAGACATTTGTGTTTTCATTTCTTGGCTATTATGAATACTTCTATGAACATTAATGTACACTTTTTTGTGTGACTTTTCCTGATTTTTACAAAAGAAAAATTTGTTCTTTGGGATGCAGTGGATTTTTTTCTTTTTCTTTTTTTTTGGTCTTTTAAATACTTACCCTGCATTGTAAAATAATGACTTCAAATTTGTGGGTAGTCTGATCTGTGGAAAAGTTAGCTCTTCACACATATAGGATATTTAGTGAACATCCGTATATGTAGTTGAGAAAGCAAAGCTTATATCTTTTTTTTTTTAATTATTTTTATTTATTTATTTATGATAGTCACAGAGAGAGAGAGAGAGAGGCAGAGACATAGGCAGAGGGCGAAGCAGGCTCCATGCACCGGGAGCCCGACGTGGGATTCGATCCCGGGTCTCCAGGATCGCGCCCTGGGCCAAAGGCAGGCGCCAAACCACTGCGCCACCCAGGGATCCCCGCAAAGCTTATATCTAATAAATAGAGAATGGTTATCATTCATAAGAACCAAACTTGTAATTTTAGTGATGTGTCAGAAGTAAATGGTATCTTTAATAGAATCCAACGTAGTGGAACAAGTTGAATGTTTTATCGAAAGTCCCTAGAATAGCGCTGTCGAGTAGAAATATATTGCAAGCCACATATGTAATTTTACATTTGCTGGTAGACACATTAAATAAGTAAAAGGAGACAGGAGAAACTAATTTTAATAATATATTTTACTTAAGCCATTATTTCCAAAAAGTATCACTTTAGTACATAATCAGTATAAATATATTAATGAGACTGTTTATATTCTTTTGTTTCATACCTAGTCTTTGGAATCTCTTGCGAATCTTGCTCTAATAACACATCATTTTGAACTAGCCACATCCTGTGCTACCAAGTGGCAACTTTACTGGACAGTACAGCTCTAAAATCTTTTATTCCCACCATTGTTTTGTAACATATCTGTCTTTACTAGAGATCTCACGGGTCTCTCAAGTAGATTATCCCAGCAGCCCAGAGTCTTGCCTCTGCATGTGCTTTCCTGCTGGGCTGAACTTTTGCTATCACTTGATTCCCCTTTATCTAATTTCGAGTCTCTCTTTGTTACTTGGTCGTTTTCCTTGTTGTTTTCATATCATTTTTGAAATGAAAAAGTCATGTAGGGTCATTATAAAAAGAAAATCATAACGTATAAAAGTTGGTAGAGAGAAAAGCAAGTCATGTTTTACCTTCCACTCATATGCTTCTCCCCTCTCCATAGGGGTAACCACTTTTAATTGTTCAGTACCTATCCTTCTAAACATTTTTTTTGTGCATTTGCACACAATGACATTCATATCATATGAATAAATCATATCATTTATTTATGTATTTATTTTTAACAGATTTTTTTTTAAGATCTTATTTATTTATTCATGGGAGACACACAGAGAGAGAGAGAGAGAGAGAGGCAGAGACACAGGCAGAGGGAGAAGCAGGCTCCCTGCAGGGAGCTCGATGTGGGACTCGATCCTGGGACTCCAGGATCATGCCCTGGGCTGAAGGCAGGCACTAAACCTCTGAGCCACTCAGGGATCCGGTATAACTATATAAATACATTTAGGTAAATGTTTTGTTTTTTAATAGGTTAGAATTTTATAAATGGGATGTCTGGGTCAAAGATCATGCAGATTGCCAAATTACCTCGCAAAAAGGTTATATTGGTTTTGTTTCTTCCAGTCAGATTTCAGAGCCTTGGTTTTCAGCATCCTCTGCCAGCATTGGAGATTAGTAGTCTTTCAAAAATTTTTGCATATCTGGTTGGTGAAAAGTGGTATCTTTTCTAAAACTTTTTATTTTGAAATAATTTCACTCTTGAGAAAAGTCTTAAAGAAAGTAGAAGGGATGCCAGCTGTTGAGCATCTGTCTTGGGCTCAGGGTGTGATCCCAGGATCTGGGATTGAGTCCCACATCGGGCTCCCTGCGAGGAGCCTGCTTCTCCCGCTGCCTTTGTCTCTGCCTCTCTCTCTATGTGTCTTTTATGAATAAATAAATCTTAAAAAAAAAGGATAAGAAATTCCTGTATGCCTTAATTTTCATTTTCTTCCCGATATCATTCATATCTTCTCCATATTGTTTCACAGAGACATTTGATAATAGGTTGCACATGACTTTATCTTACGTTCAATTACCTGTGTGTATTTCATAAAATCAGACATAACTTCTTAAATAATCAGTATAATTGTTAGAATTAAGAATAGAATTATCTTCAGACCTCTTTAAAATTTTGCTACTTGTCCCATTAATGTACTTTTTTCAGGTTTAGGGTCCTGTGCAGGATCAGATGTTGCATTTAATTGTCACATGCCTTGATTATACCTTTGATCTGAAACCATTCTTCAGTCTGTTATCTTTCACGTTGTTGATGTTGAAGAATACATAGCGTTTATTTTGTGGAATGTCCCTCATTTTGGCTTTGACTGGTATTTCTCCTTGATTAGATTATGTTATGCACTTTTGGCAGGAGCATCACAAATAAATGGTGTTGTGTCCTTCTTGGTGCATTCTCAAATAGCTGTATGATAGTGATTTGTCCTAGTATTTGTGAGAATCTTAATCAGTTACGGTGAGACCTGCCAGTTTATCAACTGTAAAGTTATTATTTTTCTCTTTTTAATTCATATGTATCTTCTTAGGCAAATACCTTGAGACATATACATAATGTTTCTCCTTGTCCTTTAAAAAAATATTTATTTTTTAATTTCAATTTTTATTATTTTTAAAAGATTTTATTTATTCATGAGAGACACACACAGAGAGAGAGAGAGAGAGAGAGAGAGAGGCAGATGGAGAAGCAGGCTCCACACAGGAAGCCTGACGTGGGACTCGATCCCAGGTCTCCAGGATCATGCCCTAGGCTGAAGGCGGCGCTAAACCGCTGAGCCACCCGGGCTGCCCCTCTTGTACTTTTTTTTTTAAGCATTTATTTAAGTATTCACCATCCAATGATCCTTGATTGAAACTCTTATTACTATGGTGGTTGCCAAATGGTGACTAAATCAGTCATTCCTTCTACATTTATTTGAAATCCTACTTTAAGGAAAACATTTCTCATTCTCTGCCCCCATTCACTCATTCATTTATTTATATCTGAATGGATTTATGGATTCTTACTATAATTCTTTAAGTTATAATGTTATCCTATTTTCTTTTTAAGTTGTCCCTAATGTTGGCCACTGGAGCCCCTCAAGCTGGCTTTTTGATTTGTATTCATTATTTTTTGAGCATTTTTAAAAAATTTTCTTGCACTACAAAATATTCTAGGCTTATCTTGTTCTTTTTCCTGTCCCATTTTGGAATTGCCTATTTCTCCAAGCCCTGGTTCTTTTTAGAGAATGATATTTAGAAACTTAGGTCTGAGTATTTTATTTTCTAGTCACTTGTACATTTTGCATCTTATATGACAATTTCCACTACTTTTATGTGTATTGTTTCTTCAGTGAGTCATGTCTGTTTATATTTCAAAATATTCTCTAAAAATTAATTAATTAGCTGATCTATTCCTTAGTTTAACTATGGATAATCATCAGTGGTAAGGAGATCACTGCCTCGAATTGGCCATGGGATGATAAAAGTCGACAGGCTCTGATTAGGATACTTATTTTCACCTGTGGCTTTTTCAACTGTCAGAGGATTTTGTGGCATAGGACTGGTTCAGTTTCTTAAAGGACCCAGTAGTGCATGGCTTGGATAGAAAGTGTTCAGATCTAGAATGAGCCTTTCCAACTTGAGTCAGAAGAAGTTTGTATTGCTTTATTCTTTATATTCTTAGCTTTTTTTGTGTATATATGATCATTTCTTCCTTCTGCATATTGGAATAGACCTCATTTTCTCACATATTTGGTGCAGATGGGGCTTACATTGATTTAGATATAGTCTTATATTTTGCTCTTCCTGACGGATTTAATTTCATTTTTAGAGTTCTTTAGATACTCTTTCTTTATCAAGTTGTTTGTGAGTAAAGAGAAAAAAATTCCTCCTCTCAACCTTAAATGTTTTCATTTCTTGCATTAGGAGAAAGCAAAGGAAAATGAAGAGGAACAGTAAACGACAGGCATCTAGGAACTGATAGTTCAATTTTAATTAAACAATTCCTTAAGATGTGATAACTTTGCTTGGAACAGTTATTTGATGTAAAATAACTATTTTTTATGAAAGTATTATATGAATTATAGAAAATTTAAAGACACAGGTAACATAAAAATTACATAACAAACACTGTATCTCACCATCTAAAGATTTTTCACTGGTAACATCTACATACATGTGCACACATTCCTTTTATGTTCAATAAAAGTAAATCACTTGTGGAGCTCTTATGCAAAAACCCTATTCCTTTTTAAATTCTGATAACATATGTGTGAGAATGTACTATTGCTCTGTTATAGTTTCTGGGTATTTTCTAAAATAACATATTTACTTAAATCAGACTTTATTTTTGTATTTCATTATAAGTACTTCAGGGTGTCCTAGAAGTGATTTTCATGGAAAAAAATTGTATTAATCATTATATAGAAGAATGTAGTTTTAAATATCTAGTTAGGAAGATGACTTTTATTCTTTAAATTTTATTTCTGTTGTCTTATAAATCTAATCTTCACAGCTTCTTGGTAAAGGTTTTTTGTTAAAAATGAGATCTGACTTTTTCAGATTCATTTTTTAATTATATGCATAAGTTTAACAGTGGATATTTTACCTTACTCCAGATAATTGATGTAGTGGTTCTTAGTGGAATCTTTGGGAAGTGGAACTGACCCTCATTTAATATGTTGATAATTATGGGTGTTTTGGAATATCTGCCACTATTTATTAGGAAGTTACCATCATCATACAATGTTAAATATGTTTATATTTACCCTTGTTATTTATACTCCGTTTTCTTAATACAGACTGTTTTAGAGCTAATAAACATACATTAAAAAAACTAAATTGCTTCAGTGATAAATGTAATAGTATATACAGAGTAAATTTTCAGAGGAAAATGTTTAATATTTATAGAAGAATCTACTTTTTATTATTTCAGTAGAGTCCACTAAAGCCAGATTCTTCTGGAATGTTTGCTTATTGCTTTGTAGGTGATGTATACACAAACTTGTAAAAGAATATGAGTATATACTACTTTTTCAATAACTTTCATCTTTGGGTCTTAAATGATCTTAGAAAAAGCTTATTTTGATGAATGCTGTAGAAATAATGCAGTTTACAAGAAAGAAAACCTACTGAAGTTAGATAAGATACCTTATATTAGGTAAAATATTCGGGGCTCTTGGTGCAATTGGAGTAATTTGAATGGGTTTTTGGATTATATATTACTGTATTGATCTTAATTTTTTGTACAGTGGTTGCATATGGGAATTTCCTTGTTTTTGGGAAATCAACACTGAAGTGTTAGAAGTAGTGGAGTAATATGTCTGTAATGACTCTCACAAGGTTTTTTAAAAAAAGCTGTTCTGAGTATGTGTATGTGTGCTTGCATGTGTGTACATATTGGTGTGTATGTTTACAAATGGAGTAAGACAAATGTGAAATGCCGGGGATCCCTGGGTGGCTCAGCAGTTTAGCGCAGCCTTCAGCCCAGGGCATGATCCTGGGTACCAGGGATCGAGTTCTGCATCGGACTTTCTGCGTGGAGCCTGCTTCTCCCTCTGCCTGTGTCTCTGCCTCTCTCTCTGGAATAAATAAATAAAATATTTTTTAAAAATGTGAAATGCCAAGGATTGGGGAGGGTGAGGGAAAGATACTTGGGAATTCTTTATACTGTTCTTAAAACTGTAAGTTCAAGATTATTTCAAAAATAAAAGTTAAAAAGATTTAGTTTGGGGAAATGTCCTAAAACTGAAGTACTCCATAAAAGATGCTGTATTTATAGATATTTAGAACTACAAGGGACTTTGGAGATCTATTTTTAACTCCCATTATTTTACAAAGGAGGCCTTAGGAGCATGGCAGATTAGATTTAACAGTATTTTAAGATGGACTTGTTAAGTACTAATCAGCATGACTAAAATTTTTTCTTAAAGGGTCATGAGGAAGCCATAGTCTCTTAGTAAGGTTTGTTATTTTTATTTGTGCAGGGTGGTCAGCAAATTTCATATCTGAATACTTTAAAGCCATATTCTCAGAAAAGACACTTAAAGGAGTAGACTTTGAAGTGAATTTTATGTTCTAATTAAAAATGGCTAAATAGTTTTAAAAAATGGCAAGATTTTGGAACCCTATACCTTAAATTCCATTCAGGATCTTCACAGAATAATGAAATGGTTCCAGCTAGTGGTGCCTGTTAGCGCTGTTTTAAGAATTTTGACAACATAATTAACCATTATGAATAATTCAGTACAATACAGTAACTCCTGGTCCTCTTTTGTCTGAGGATCACTGTAACAAACATTATATCATGTTTAATTGAGCAACATAGTGTAATACGTGAGGAGAAGCATTAAGATTCTAAACTTGTTTTTTAACAACAAAGTCATAAAAGGAAACAAACACTTTGGGAAGTATTGGTTATGTCTGTTACCTTGATTGGGGTGATGGTGTCACAGGTGTTTGCATATGTCCAAACTCATCAAATTGGACAAGTTAAATATGTGTCGTTCTTTTTTTATATTGGTTATACCTCAATAAATCTGTAAAAAATAAAAAATGAGCATAAACTTGTTAGGAAAATCAAGGGTCAGTGAGAAGTTGTTTTTCCTCTAATAAGAAAAAAGTAGTGAAACCAGTTCTAATAGAAAAAAATAATGCTGCAAAAGATTTCCTAGGATTCCTTATGTGATGTATAGATAATGATTTTATATGTGATCTGTATTATTATTTAAATATTTTATTTATTTATTCATGAAAGACACAGAGAGGGAGAAAGGCAGAGACATAGGCAGAGGGAGAAGCAGGCTACATGCAGAAAGCCCAATGTGGGACTCGGTCCTGGGACTCCGGGATCACGTCCTGAGCCAAAGGCAGACGCTCAACTACTGAGCCACCCAGGCATCCCTGAGATCTGTTTTAGAAGACTTTATTTAGCTGAATAAAATTCTTTTATCTTATTTTCATTATTTTAATTTGTGTATAATGTTCCTAGGTAAACAAAATTCTAAAACAGCCTAACAATTTAGTATAGGATTTGTAAGTTTTTATTTGGAGGGTTTACAAACATTAGTAACTGAATCACTACCAATTTGCAGAGTTAGCAAAACTAATTCATAAGATTACAATGAGCATGTTTAGCCACTTTGTTGCAGTAGTGAGAATTTGCTTTGTTTTATAAAGTTAATTCTTAATGGTATTAGTGTCCAGTTATTTTGTCTCATATTACATATATATGTCTCTCTCTCTCTATATATATATATATGTTATTTGTAAGTAAACATGTCTATTATCTTCTTTAATGCTGAGCCCTAACAGATGGGCAGCATAACTGTAGCAGGCATAAATTGTTGGTCACTGCTGCCAGAGAAAGAAAAAGTTTATGTGATTTCTGCCTCCTTCCTGACATTTTCTGTTAGGGTTTGAGGGTTTTGGCAATATGAAATTGGCGGGGGGAGGGGGGGGGGGAAGAGGAGTAGCATGTCCGTTTTGTTGAATTCCTTCATTCTGGGTCTCTTTTTGGAAAGCATATGTGCAGTGTATAGAGCTGGTACATATCTCAGTTATTCCATTTCCTGAGCTGCGCAAATATTGTACATGTTACTAACTTTTCAAAACCTCACTTGTCTCATCTGTAAAATGAAGAAAGTAAGAACTTTTACCTCAGTGTGGGTTTGAGAATTGACTGAAACATATGAGTATATATAAAACAACTATAACAATATCTAGCACATGGTAAACTCTTTATGTGTATTATTATCTTTGAATGTATTTATTATTTGGAATTATTTTGCAGAGGAACTAGGAAAAATTGAAGTGCTATTGATGTTCAGGTAACATAAATCTTTTATTAAACTTGGGAAATAACTAGAATGCTAATTTGTATTGAAGCAGATAGGAAGAAAATTATTTTTAAATATTGATATTTGTTTTGTTTTAATAGGTATCAGCAGATGTTGCATACGAACTTGGTCTACCTTGCTACAATAGCAGATTCTAATCAAAATATGCAGTCTCTTTTACCAGCAGTAAGTACCTTTAAAATAGTATAAAGTAGACAAAATCTTTTAGACTTATGTACAGGATAACACATTTTTGTTTAGTGATTTTTAAGTTTTGTTTAGTAAATTCTGCCCTTTGCGAACATAAGGGTATTCTATGTGATCTAAAAGCTTCATTGTTTTGCCTTCATATTGAATTTGAGTTAATTCACCTAGAATTGATTCCCTCCCTGAAGAAGTTATATCCATCCATCCATTTACCCACATACCCACCCACCTGCCTACCTACTTACTTAATTATTTTCATCTATAATTGCAGATATAATTTATGAGTAAGTCTATAGTATTTCAAAGCAAAACCCAGGCATCATATACTTTCCTTGGCAAGTACTTCAGTATGCATCTCTAGCAGAGAAGAAGCATTATTCCACCCAAAAGATTAACCAGAATTTCTTAATGTTTTATAATACCCAGGCTATCTTCGGTTTTCATTGATTATCTTAAGAGCACCCAAATGTTTTTTTTTTTTGTTTTTATTTTATTTTATTTTATTTTATTTTATTTTATTTTATTTTATTTTATTTATTCATGAGAGACACAGAGAGACAGAGAGACAGAGACAGAGAGACAGAGATAACAGGCAGAGGGGAAAGCAGGCTCCATGCAGGGAGCCTGATGTGGGACTCGATCCCAGGCCCCCAGGATCACACCCCGGGCTGAAGGCAGCACTAAACTGCTGGGCCACCAGGGCTGCCCACACCCAAATGTTTAAACGATTGTTTGCTGCAGAATCCAGACAAGATCCACATGTTGCATTGGTTGATACATGTCTTAAGTTTCTTTTAATCTATATCAGTTTATCTTTTTTATTCTCTGTTTATTTGTTGAAGAAACTGGGTCATATTTATAGAGTTTCTCACATTCTAGATTTGGCTAATTGTATCCTCATGGTCCTTTAATGTGTTCTTCCATTTCATCTCTTATTTCCTATAAACTGGTAATTAGGTAGAGAGGCTTGATTAGGGTTAGGTTTTGTGTTTTGTGTTAAGAATATTTCATTGAGGGGCACCTGGGTGGCTCAGTCAATTAAATGTCTGACTCTTGATCTCAGTTCAGATATTGATCTCATGGTCATGAATTTAAGCCTTGAGTTGAACTGCACTTGTCTATTGTATCACATCAGGAGGAACATTTTGGTTGTTCCATTTTTAGTAATGTTAAGATGGGATGGGACCTCTGGTTCCATTTTTAGTAATGTTAAGATGGGATAGAATGTCTGGCTGGCTCAGTCAGTAGAACATGTGACTCTTGATCCCAGGGACATGAGTTCAAGCTCCAGTTTGGGGCGTGAAGTCTATTTAAAAAAAAAAAAAAAAAAAAGATGGATCCATGGGTACAGTTGATACTGGCCTGATGAATCTATTACAAAGTTCCCCATCAACCTTTGACTTAATGGTTTTAGCAGTCATTAATGCTTGTTGATCAGATCTATTATTTCACATTGAGATCATGATGAATTTCTAATTTTACAGTTCCTCCTGCATTTATTAGCTGTACTTCTTTTAAAAAAGAAAAACTTCTTTCCTCAAGTATTTGGTTATTCTGAGATAGAGAGTCCCTATATGAGAATCATGATTAAAGATTGGTTTCTATCCTCTTAATCAGTTTTCAAAATAACAAGCTGGCCCCTAGCAATCTGACCAGTGATATTTTTTTTATTGTCATCTAAACATTCACGTTTTTATATTTTTAATGTGTGTAAGTCCATTGCATCATTCTTTTTGATACTTCAGGTTGTCTCCTCTTTGGTCAGTGAGAGGCTGTTCATTTGGCTGCTGTGTCCATCTGACATGATTCAAGTATTATTGTATAGCTTCTATTCTTTCAGGATTTGAGAGAGCTGTGACTATATTTTCTGCCCCGGAACTATTCTGCCTCAGCTATTTTTTCAAGCAGCGCTTTTTTCACTGTGAATTGATACCTAGAGACCCCAATTTGGATGTTTGGGGCATTCATTATTACTGGGTTTTCTTTGTTTTTTTGGTATTTTTGGTGAATAGAACTAGTAAACATGTTTTTTAGAAAAAGAAATAACATGTTGAATTAGTGATATTTCCCTTCAGGAATTAGCTTTGATTTTATATATTATTTCTTGTCTTATTCTAAGAATCTTGGTACCTTAATGGCATTATCATGTTAATTTATTTGCTTTATACATGTATAAAGTAATTTCAATTTAACAATACCAAGATTGCCACTAATAAGATGATGTTTGTCTTTAGGGTATATCCCACTGGGAATATATATATATAATCAATACATTTCTTTTTGAATCTGAAATAATTCATGTGATTATTACTATGAACTTGATTACTAGCTAGGTGGAATTTGTTTTTGTGAATGGTGTGAGAAGTGGGTTCAATTTCATTTGTTTACGTACGGGTAGATTTCTGTCCCAGCATTATTATCTATTGGAAAAACAAAACAATGACTTTTCTCTATTTTGTCAGGCCACCCATATGTGTGGTTCTCTGTCTGATCTCTATTCTGTCCCATTGGTCTGTTTTTATAAATTCCACTATCTTGTCACACTTGTCATAGTCTTCTAAATCTTGATGTATGTTAGAGAAGTTCTTTACTACTTAATGTTTTTCAAGAATATCTTGGCTATTAGTCCTTTGCATTTCCATATATGCTTAAAAACCAGCATGCCCAACACAATCCTGTTGTGATTTTCATTGAGATTCTTTGACTAAATTAATTTGGGGAGAATTTATATCTTCACAATATTGAGTCTGTCAAATCATGATCATTGCATATATTTTCATTTTTTTAATCCTGTAAATATCTTTCAATGAAGTTTTATGATTTTCCCTGCAGAGGATTTGCGCATCTCCCAATGGATTCACTGTTAGGCACTTCATATTTTTTGAGGCTATTTTAAGAGTCTTGATTTTTTAAGTTTTATTTTCTAACTGCATTTGCTATTTACATGGAAATGCGCAATTGATACTGAGTTTCACAGTCTTGTTCAACTCTTATTTCTAACAATTTTTCTGTAGATACCTTCTATTTTCTGTATTCACGAACATATTTGTGAATAATGAGTTTTGTTTCTTTCTTGCCAATCCTTACATCTTTTATTTCTTTCTCTTGCCTTACTTTTCTGGCTAGGACCTCCACTACATTCCTGAATAGAAGTGGTGATAGAGGACAACTTTATCTTGTTCCTGATCACAAAGGGAAAGCTTTCACTCTTTGACCATTAATAAGTATGATGTTTGCTGGAGTTTTTTGTAGATGCCTTTTATCAGATTAAGGAAGTTCCCTTCTGTTTCTGTTGTGCTAAGTAAGAGTTTATATCTTGAATGGATGTTAAATTTTATTAAATACTTTTATTGCATTTAATGAGATGATCATAATTTTTCTTTTAATCTGTTAATGTGGCGAATTACATTGATTTACTTTTTAATGTGCAATCAATCTTGCATTCTTGTAATTAACCTTTTTCATGGCCCACTTGGTCATGATCTTTGGTTTGGTTTGGTTTGGTTTGGTCATGGTCTTTAAAAAAATTGATGTATTCAGTTTGTTAAAATTTTGATCACAATTTTTATGTCTTTGTTCTTGAGTGTAATTGACCTTTAATTTTCCTTTTTTATAATGCATTTGTCGGGGTTTTATTTTGAGGTTATTTTGGTTTTATAAAATGAATTGGAGAATGTTCCTACTTTTTCTTATCTGGAATAATTTGTATGATAGAGCTATTGTTCTTAAATGATTGGTGTACTTCTCTAGAAAAGCCATGTGAGTCTGGAGTTTTCTTTGTGGGAAGGCTTTTGTTTACTAACTCAATTTCTTTATTGGTCTTTGGACAATTTAAAACATATATTTTGTGAGTTGCCTATTTTGGTAAATTGTGCTTTTTAGCATTTACTAAATTTTCAAATTTATTGCCGTATAGTTCATGAAATAATCTTGTCTTTCTAATGTCCTCAGCATCTATGGTGATATTTTCTTTTTTATTTTTTAACATAGTTTATTTGTGCCTTCTCTTTTAAAATGTTTTGATATTCTTGCCAGTTGTTTATCTTTTTTTTGTCTTTTCAAGGAATCAATTTTTGACTTTTATTTTTGCTGTGACAGCATTTCTCAAACTTCTTGTTCTCAGAACCCCATTATACTTAAAAATTACTGAGGACTCTGAAGAACTTTATATGGGTTATATATATATTGATATATTTGTAAATTTTCCTCAGTTTTTAAATTAAGACTGAGAAAGTTTTTAAAGTGTTTATCAGCTCATTTAGAATGAACAATAATGAACCCATTACATGTTAATGTAAATAATGTTCTTTAAAGGAAAAATAACTCTTTTAGAACAAGTTTAAGTAGGAAAGGAGTAGCATTGTTTAATAATTTAGCACATTTCATTTAAATGTCTGACTTAAAACAGGTATATTCTCTTATGTTTCTGAATTCAATCTGGTATAAAATGTCTTGGTTGAAATAGAAAAATATCCTTTTTCACTCAGATATGGAATTGGAAAAGGGAAAACTATTTTAATAGCGTTTTCATATTGTACAATAATCTTCTTTGATAGTACAGAGGATTTCAACAAGTGTTTCTAAAGGTTTTTTGCGATACGGAATCTGAAACAATATCAATAGATTTTTCTTATTCTGGTATATTAGAGTTCATTGGTCTGTCCTGCATTTTGGATGGATCTTCTATCATGTATAATTTTGTAACATGCTTTGGTCATTTGGAAAATAGAAGTGCATTGAGTTATGTACATCTAAATATTTACGTATTTCATTATATGATACCAAAAACCACATTTGTTTAAATCACCACCAGTCTCATCAGAAGTTAAGTATTGGGATGCTGTCAAACTCAAGATTGTAGATAGAAGTTTGCCAAATTCCCAATTCTTGCTTGAAAAGTCAAACTTAATCATTGGCAAGAAATGCTGTCAGTTATTTTCCAGGCTTAATGTGTTAATTTTTGAGCAAATGTCTGCCAGAAACCCAAGCCTGGGTAAGTCTAGTTTGTCTAGCAGTAGTTCTTTGAATTAAAAATGGAGTTCCATAAAAACTGTATGGATCAGCAAGCAACTCAGTCACAGAGTGCTTTTATCTTACTTTGATTTGCAACAGATACGTTTATTACTTTCTTATTTTGTCCCAGAATATTTAACTGACATAGAGAATTTAATAAATGAGTAATTTTTACTGTTTCATCAAGGACGTTCTTAAGTGAAGTGACTTTTTTTTTTAACTGCTAGTCTGGCAATCAATAAATAATACAGTGATTTACTGTAGAATTTGGTGCCTTCATTCATGCCAAAACTCTGGCAGTTAAACCCACTTTCTTACTTTTGCACCATTGTTTTAAATATCAACATGGCATAAAAGTATTGTTATGAAAATAGGTTGACATTTTGGACTCTGAAAGAGTCTTGAGAACTGAGAACCATGTTTTGTGAACTACTGCTCTTTTGTGTGTTTTTGAGTGTGATTAATTTCTGATCTTGTCTTTTTATTATTTCCTTTTACTTTTATTGTATTTTGCTGTTCTTTTTCTGAGTTTTGAGATGAATGCCTACTTTATCAGTTTTCATTCAATGCTAATATATACATTTAAAGGCATAAATTTCCCATTAGTCATAGTTCTATATTTATATTTGTTCAGTTCCAAATATTTTCTAATTTCCAGTGTTATTTCTTCTTTATACATGGGTTGACAAACATACTTTCTAGTTTTCAAACATATGGAAATTTTTTCATTTTCTTTTTATTAATGATTTCTAACATTATTGCATGTAGTTACATAACATTTTCTATGATTCAGTTCTCTGGAATTCTTTGAGGTTTGTTTTATGTTGAAGCATATGGTCAGTCTTTACAGATGTTCTATGTGTACTTAAAGAGAATGTGTATTTAGCCCCTGAATGCCTGTATATGTTTATTGGGTCAAGTGTGGTCATCTTGTTTGAATCTTCTATAGCTTTACTATTTTTAACTTTTCTGATGCTTTGTTATGTCAGTTACTGAGAGATGTATGTTTAAAATGTATAATTGTGGATTATATCTTATTCTTATAACTCTTCCAAGTTTTTTCTTAATATGACATTTTGTGACATTGTTAGTAAGTGCATATATACTTTAGAACATTTACAGCTTTCTGGTTCTTTGTAACATTTGTCATTATGAAGTATTCCCCTCTTTATGTCTAATAATTGCATTTTGTCTTAATGTCTACTTATCTGATATTAGAATAGCTCAGTTGGTTTTCTTTAGTGTTTGCATGGTATATTCACCTTTCTATTTCCTTGTATTACAGGTAATGTTTTATGAATGGCATGTAGGTTTTAAAAAAAATCCAGTCTAGCAATCTTTTAATTGGAACATTAAATCTATCCGTTTATATTGAATATAATCAATCACTCATGTATCTAAGTTTAAAGTTACCATCATACAGTGTACTTTGTCTTATCTATTCTATATTCCTTTTTTCTTTTAGATAAACAAAAGCCTTTTATTTTTGTTCCTTTTTTCTCTTCTAGTTTGGAAATTATGTACTTAAAGACTTAATATCTTTTCACTGGTTTGCTCTTAGTGTTATCATTGTTACCATTTCTCATGCTTTTCATTTCTCCCTTCATTTACAACCTCTTTTCTCAGATCATTTTCTTTTTCTTCCCTAAAGAACATATTTTAGTATTTTCTTTAGGACTGATTTGCTTGTGACAAATACCTTAGGTTTGTTTGTTGTTTGGTGATCTGAAAAATTATTTCACCATCGTTCTTATTGAATTTTGTTGCTGGGACAGATTGTTGTTTCCATCTTGTATCTCTTGGAAATTTAGTTATTGGTGTTACTATTCTGAAGGTAATCTATTTTTTGCTTTGTCTAGAGTTTTCTGAAATTTTGCTGTATGGGTGTGGATTTCTTTTATTTACTCTGCTTGTGTGTTGAGATTTCTGAAATCTGTGAATTTATGTCTTTTACCAGTTTTGGGAAATTATCAGCTGGCTTTATAGATTGGCTAATGTACCCATAGCAAATGTTACTCACTCCCCACCCCCTCCCAAGTTTGGGCCCACCTCTCTGGATTTTCCTTTTTCCTTCTGAACTCGGCCTGATCATTTGCTACTTCTCGGCCTGATCATTTGCTACTTCTTTGTGTACTCTTCCATATCTTTAAGCATATTTTAAAAATATTTGTTGAGCTTTTTTTGTTGTCTTCGTAGAGAGTTGTTTGAATGTGCTAATCACCTTAGGTGATTCTTTAAAGTACTAGAATTGTATTGTTTTGCTGTCCAAGGAATAAGTAACAGAATATTAGTTACTTTTATGGATTTTCAAATATAACTGTTTCTTTGGAGAGAGAACAGACACTTGCAGAATGACTACTATGCATTGAGTCCCTTCAGTATTTCATCCTCAGAAACCTTTAGGATATTAGTTCCATTCTGTAGTTGAGGAAACGGAGTCTCAGGTAGATTAATTAACATGCCTGGGGACCCATAGTTGGTAAATGGTAGCATGGGATTTGAACTCTGGCCTTACTGAAAGCAGTTTGTGCATTACGCAATCATGTCTCGTTGCTACTAGGAAAGGAAATAAAATCCTGATCGATTTGCTTTTTTTTTTTTTTTAAAGATGTATTTTTTTAAATTTTTATTTATTTATGATAGTCACAGAGAGAGAGAGAGAGAGAGAAGCAGAGACATAGGCAGAGGGAGAAGCAGGCTCCATGCACCGGGAGCCCGATGTGGGATTCGACCCCGGGTCTCCAGGATCGTGCCCTGGGCCAAAGGCAGGCGCTAAACTGCTGCGCCACCCAGGGATCCCCGATTTGCTCTTAAGTTGGAGTATATGGGTAGAACTTGGCTAGGTCTTCATAGAGTTTGAATTTTACAACCGGCAGTGTCTTGATTGATTTATTATGTTGTCACAGAAATGATTACCTTAATTATTTTCAGGTTTTTGTTTTTTGTTTTTTGTTTTTTTGGTCTCGCATTATTCTTGTATTTAGGTGTTAATTTTGAAAAAAATGTGATGTGACTGGGTCCACTTATAGTTTGGGGACTAAATTATAGGTTAAAGTAGTAGGTTAAGAATTTAGCTTATCATCACCATGGTGACCTATAATTAAGTGATTCTTAAACTTGTTTCCCTGTTCTAAAACATCTGAAGATAATGACAGTCTCAATATGTTCTCGTCAGTAACAACTAATTATGGCAGAGATTCAAGTCTCAGGGCATTGACAGTGGAAAGGGGGACGTTTCCCTTTAGGTAGTCTTATTAGAATCTTGTGAGTAGTTGGGATGTGGTAAAATGTCCTCTGCTGATTCTGTATTCCTCCTTCTTCCTTCTACCCAGCGAATTGAAATTCTTTGTGTAACTTATGATACTGTATAAACTGTAGATTTTTTCCAGGTTGTCTTGATTTGAAATACTGTCTCCATAAAATGTGGAAATGTCTTCCAGCCTTAAACATTACAGCCTCTCAAATATGTCTCGTGTTCTTTTTTTTTTTTTTTTTTTAAGATTTTATTTATTTATTCATGAGAGACTCAGAGAAAGGCAGAGACATAGGCAGAGGGAGAAGAGGGTCCATGCAGGGAGCCACCCAGGTGTCCCTATGTCTCATATTCTCTAGCCTTTATGTAGAGTACAAAAATATTTGGTCAGATCATGTATCTTACTAATTTCTCTTGCCCTTCTTCAGGAAGATAGTAATTATTGAGATGCCGGTGTGGTAAAGTTGAGCTATCATGGAAATTCATTTTGGTCCAAAAAGATGTCTTAGAACTTACTATTTCAGGGATCCCTGGGTGGCTCAGCAGTTCAGCACCTGCCTTTGCCCCAGGGTGTGATCCTGGAGTCCTGGGATCGAGTTCCGCTTCAGGCTCCCAGCATGGAGCCTGCTTCTTCCTCTGCCTGTGTCTCTCTGCCTGTCTCTCTGTGTCTCTCATGAATAAATAAAATCTTTTTTTTTTTAAATAAAATCTTTAAAAGAAAAAACAGCAAAAGGGAAAGAGACACATTTTGTTACCATCTACCATTATTTCACTCCTTTAATATGGAGTTACCATTTTACATCATATTTTACTAAATATAAAAACTGCCATTTGTATATTTTGAAATAAAATTTTTGCCTCCTAATATTGGTCAAAGTTTAAAACACATGGTCAAATTTTTATTAAAAAGATATGAGCGTTTTGAAGGTCAAATTGCTTGAGGAGTTAACAAAGGAGGAGAAGTTTTTGAAAAAATAGAAATAAATATACCCTCATAGTAGAGAGGATAAGAGGATAAGTCTCTCATAAGAGAGACTTGAGCCAGTAAAGAAAAGTGGGGCTAGAGAGAGGGAAAAATCAGTTAGAAGGATTAGAGATGAAATAGGAAGTAATGTAAATTTGGGAAAACTAGAGATAATGAATGCAACCAGTCTGCCAAAAGGGAGAGAGAATATGCTAGTAAATAAGTATAGTTTGAGAAATTTTGACTGTGAAAAAGAACTGTATGTTTTGGGGTAAAAAAAAAAAAAAAGGTTTTCCAGAATAGTTTTTCACTTCATTTAACTAGTGAGAATTGGAAGTATGCTCATAATTATATACAGATTCAACTTTTAGGTTTTTTTCATATCCCCCAAAAGAGAAATTATGTATTTATAGTACCATTTCATATATCTGGGACTAGGCTACATCTAGCAAGCTTCTCTTATTTGAAAGAAAGTCAAGAGTTCAAAAACCAGGAATAAATGGAAAAAGATCTATAAGGAGAAAAATAACTTATAAATCCAGTGCATTAACACTTAGGCATTTTACTTTTTTATTTGGGCCCTATGTATTCTTACTACAAAAGCATTATCCGTTCATATATTTATTTATTTATTCTTAACCTTATATATATTTTAGGAAGTTTGTTTCTTAAATTTTAAGCCCTTAGCCGGGAAACAACTAATCAGAAACGAGGGAGTGTAATCTATAGGCAGGCATACAATATAATCAGTGTAACTGAACAGCAAAGGCGGCATGGAAAAAGACCATCTAGTTATAAAAAGCTGACGTAATTGAAAACGTACCCTACTCTGGCTTCTTTAGTATATGCACCCGGAGCTCTCTTTATCTAGATAAACCTTGGAGGCATCACTTGAAGGTTGGTATTTACTTTCTGAAGTAGCATAAACCATTGACTATTTTCATATATGAACTAGGAATATTTTGCCAGTAGACATTATGATTATGTTGTATGTCAGTCTTTCCTTCTCAAATATACTTTGAATAAATTGGATTTTTAAGTTTTAGCCTAATATTAGTTATTGGTCACTTATTTTTGTTGTTCGGTAGTATTAGTGTATACAAAATGGTAGACACCAGTGATTTAGGAAAGAATTATGAGAGGACAGCTTAAATCAAGAAGTTTTTATTTATTTTTTTAAGATTGACTTATTTATTTGAGAGAGAGAGTGAGCATGCATGCACCTGAGTGGAAGGGGCAGAGGGAGAGGGAAAGAATCTCAAGCAGACTCCACTCAGTGTGGAGCTCAACTCGAGGCTTGATCTCACGATCCTGAGATCACGACCTGAGCCAAAATCAAAAGTTGGACACTCAACCAACTATACCACCCTGGCACCCCAAAGAAAAGTTATTTTTATTTGGGAAAAACTTGGGGAATAAAGAGTCTTTCTATTGTAGTTCATTTTAAAACCTACAGACTGGAAATATTTCACAGAATTAAAAATTGTAGAGCTGGAAAGAACATGGACAATCATAGTCTTGTGTTAATCTACCCTGGCTGCATATTTTAAAAGCTTCTCAGGTAAGTCTAATATGCATCTAGGAATTGAAGACCTTATATTTCCATGCTTTTTAAATGAAACATCCAGTGACATTCTGAAGATAAGCAAATTAAAGAAAATATTCCTATCCTGGTACTAGCAACTTCATTTGATGTCGTGTACCACAAACTATTTTTACAGTATGAGAAGGTAATCCTTATTCTGTAGTATTGTTATGAGGACTAAAATAAACAATTCACCTACGGAGTCTCAGGTAGGTTAATTAACATGGAGGGGGTACATAGAAAATACTGATGATAATGAAGATGAAGGTAGTACACAGTTGGAAGTATAAACAGAAAGAGAAGTCTGATTCAGGAGTGTTTGAAGTAAGACTAGCAGGATTCAATTCTGAATACATACGAAGGGTAAGGGAGAGAGTTGGGAGACTTGACAGTGACATCCCCTGAGGTTGAGTATATCAGCATGTCTCCTAATTTTAAAAGAAGGTTGGAGGCTGATAGGAATTGCTTATCTTGCTTTTCACTTAATTCATTGAGTATTTGAGTTTTTTAAAAATTCCTTAAAAAAGGTTTAAAAAATTCCCAATTTAACCAGATATACTTCTTGAATTTTAAGCCTATTAAAGATTATTTTTGTTTATTGTGTATTCTCTACAAAGGATAAAAGTCTGGACTATTAATACAAATTGATTTAGAGTAAGTACAGTAGTCTTACGTTTTATATTTCCTAAGTTGCATTTCTTTCTTTTTTTTTTTTTTTTTTTGGTGATGTGCACTTGATGTTCTCAGCAACCCTTGGATAGCATTTGATTAACCTCTCATTACACAAGCTTCAGTAAAAGTGATAATGTGTAGTCTTTAGATTCAGTACTGGCAAAACATCTGTTTTAAAGTAATTCATTGACTAAAATTTGGCGTTACAGAATTCACTGACAGGTATGATCTACCTGAAGTGAAAGAACGTGTGCTTAGAGATGTGGAACATCTTACAGATTAGCATACTATATTTCATTTATAAATTTTACCTTCACTTTCAGCATAGGTAGTACTTTGATATGGTCAGAACATCAAAAACTACAAAAGGTCATACAAAAGCCCACTCTGTCTCTATCTTAGATTTTTTTATGCAAATAAAAGCTGATATAAGTACATACTTTATCCTTTTCTGTCCACATACAACCTTGCCATCCACAGTTCTGTTTCTTATTTTTAAAAAATGAAAGTGTTTGCATTCTTATTTAGAAGTGTGGAAAGAATTTTTAAGATTTTATTTATTTATTGAGAGAGTGAGCAAGAGAGAGAGAGAAAGAGAGCATGAGCAGGGTGAGGGGCAGAGGGAGAAGCAGACTCCCTAATGAGTAGGGAGCCTGCTGGAGGGCTCTATTCCAGGATCCTGAGACTGAGCCACTCATGCTCCCATGGAAAGAACTTTCTTAAATATTGGCATCACTTTAAGAATTTTTAAGTTTTGAGTGTTTGATAAACACGATAATGTATATTTAGTCAGTGCGATGTTGACTTCTTTCTCCTTTGAAACATTAGTTTGACTTCTGTGATAGTTTTCTTTTTACCTTTCTAGCTACTCAGCTTATCTTTTTTTTTTTTTTTTTTAAAGATTTTATTTATTTATTCATGAGAGACATAGAGGCAGACATAGGCAGAGGGAGAAGCAGGCTTCCTGCTGGGACCCTGATGTGGACTCGATCCCGGGACTCTGGGAATCTCAAGCCAAAGGCAGACGCTCAACTATTGAGCCACCCAGGTGCCTCTTCAGCTTCTTACCTTTAACATGCCCATCAATTGTTGATATTCTATTCTTGAACATTTTTTTTATCATATACACTCTTTCTGGGAGATTTCATTCATACTTCTGGTTTCTTATATTCTTGACTTCAGGCTCCACTTATACATCACTGACTCCCAAATATCTGTCTTTATGCCTGAGTGAAACATGAATCCAGTTTCCAATAGATGTATCCATTTGGGTATTCCATAGGTCTCTCAGCGCAGTGTGGACAAGACACCATTTCCCTCAGCTCCCCCTATGCTGTTTCTTGCTGTTAAAGAAAAAGGCCCATAACCTTGAATTTTCTATTTACTATTTCAAGTGAATGGTATAAACATGGAGTTCTTTTAGTCAGAAATGTAATGGTCATTTATGATTTATTCACCTACTATAGCTACTTTCTGAGTCTTCCTCTTGTATGTAGTATGGTGCTGCACAATAAGAGGTGTCTAATTAAAACATTTTGGTGTTGGGATCCCTGGGTGGCGCAGCGGTTTGGCGCCTGCCTTTGGCCCAGGGCACGATCCTGGAGACCCGGGATCGAATCCCGCGTCGGGCTCCTGGTGCACGGAGCCTGCTTCTCCCTCTCCTTCTGCCTGTGTCTCTGCCTCTCTCTCTCTCTCTGTGTGACTGTCATAAATAAATAAAAAATTAAAAAAAAAAAAAACAAAAAAAAACATTTTGGTGTTAAAAACAGAAGCAAGATCATGAATGAAATGTCTTTTAAAGTCTGTTATTTGATATTTAGGATGAATTAAGGAAGCCATCAGTTATTTAAATAATTTTGAGGTGAGGAAGACTTCTGTGAGAACGAAAGCAAAGGAGGAAACTATAAAGAAGATGCTGCTTTTATCCTTTTAAAAAAAGTAAAATAAGACTTTTTGTATGCCAAAAAGTCCTGTAAATGAAATTAAAGACAGCAGATGGTAATAGTACAGTATAATACATGTTATTTTAGAAGTACTGGACATTTAAAATCTATTTTACATAGTAGAAGTGATTAATTCTGCTCTTAAGTATTAGGGAAAGTTTCACAAAAGAGGTAACCCTATAATTTGTAAAGAATTGATTTATGGGGAGCATTTTCCTGTACCATTGCTTATGTCATTTCAGAATCCTAGAAAAGAATCATGTTATAACTCTGCTAGACAGTATATATGAGATTCAGGCACTTATTCAGCCCACATATGTAAAGAGATTGGTTATATCTTACTGAGGATTTATAAATATTTGTGTATATATGTATATATATGTATGTATGTACAGTTTTTGGCAGACTATTATTAAATTAGCAAAAGTAGCTTCTGCCTGTACTAAGAAACCCAAAGATTCTCCCTTTGTCACAATTGAAAATAATGTAGCTCACTAGCTCACTTCTCTAAAGGAGAAGCGTTTCTGTTTGAGAAAAAAAAGAACCTAAATGTTGGGAATTAAGTAATTCACTCTTAATTTGCACAGAATAAGTGCAGAAAAGTTTTTCTATGGGACTGTTAATTTAAGCATTGTTTACATTAGCAAAACAAGAACAAATTGAGAACTAGTCTCAGTATTGAGGGTGGGTTAAAAATTTTTATAGCTTGTATCATTGAATTCTACACTCTTGAATTATATGTTGATAAAGAGTAATTCCTACAGTAGAACGAAAGAAATCACACAATAGTGTGACCCTACTTTTAAAAGCTAAACACACACACACACACACACACACACACACACACACGTTAACAATGCTTCCTGTTTGCGTTGTTAATGTTTTTGTAATGATTGCACATTACTTTGTAATTTAGCGAGATTGGTATAGATGTAAAAATATAATAAATTCAAGATTAAACAAATACATACATTCCTGTTTCTTAACTGATGGTATTATTACAAACCTAAGAAAGTCTTAGATTCTGTCTCCCAATGTTTTAGGAGGGGATTAGTTCTTTGGAAGTATATACCAGAGAATTCTCCTGGTCTGGGAAGAAGGCTAATACTTCATTCCCTAAGATTATATGGATATGGAGTGACTGCTTAGTAGTTAACATCATTAGGGCTAGGTAGGCTTAGTTTTTCATAGTGGAGATAGTATAACATTGCATTTGTTATGGTGAGAGTGTTTGCTATTTCAAAAATGAAGGTTGAGTTTCTGGGGAACCTATTACTAACTGAGGAGAATATTGTTGGTAAGTGAATCATTTGGGGGTATAACTCCTTAGGAAGTTTGGAGGATCATGTTGTGAAAATAAGTGGAAAATGTTGCTAGTTGCGAAAGTTCAACTGGTCAGGTTTTATAGCAGGACTAAATTCTGTATTAGCTTGGGGACAAGATGATATAATAACTGATGAGATTATTATTTTTAAGATTATTAAATTGAGGAAATCATTTGGTAAGATCAAAAACCTATATCAGTTCAAGGCTACTCATGATGGTATTCTGACATTTCTTACAGAATTAGTAAGGAATCAAGGAGATCTTTCTGAACTGTCTCAGATATGTATAGAACTAATTTTTGGTGAGATTGACATAGGACTAGGAAGTAAGACAAATGTAATGATAAGGCTTTTGGATCCATTCTTGGTTGACCAGTCGGACTCTTTTTATTTGTGTATGTACTGGTCATCTGTTAGCTTTTGGCAGTATTTATATATGTATGCATATATAAATATAAATATATACATATATATTCCTCCTGTTTGCATAATATTTTTAAATCTCCTATTTCTGTGTGTCATTTTAGTGCCTCCTTGTGGGAATGTATACTAATGACAGTTATATGAATGATAGTTGCACAGAGGAAGGATTATTAAACTAAAAATTATGTTTTACGGTGATATTTTTATATTTTAAAGAAACATTGAAGATAATTTTATAGTCAGAATTTTACACTAAATAATTTAAGTTCGAGAGTTCATTTATTTCCTAAATATTAAGCGCATACTGTGTCTCAACAATAGTTAGGTACTTTTAGAACATTAGTTAGCAAAACAGATGAATATTCCTGCTGTCTTGGGTTTTATGTTCTAGCAAGCAAGGCAGGTACAATAAATAATTAAATCATATAACTTATTAGAAGATGATAAGGGCTATTGAAAAGGAAAACATAGAGCAGGGAGAGATTTATTAGGAATGCTGGAGGTGGGGGGTGGTATTTGCAGTATGAAGTAGAGTGCTCAGGAAGACCTCATTGAGAAGGTGACATTTGACCAAAGACTTGAATGTTTTAGGCAGAGGAAACAAGCAGTGGAAAGGTCCTGAAGTGAAACTGTGCCTAGCTTGTTCAAGAAACAACATGAAGTTTGTGGCTAGAACAGAGTAATGTAAGGAAGTTGTGTGGACAAATCTATCTTGCAAGCTCTTGTAGTGACTTTAGTTTTTACCTTGAAATTGGAAGCTCTTGGAGGATTTTGAGCAGAAGAGTGAATTGACATATTTGAATAAGCTCATTCTGATCACTGTGTGGAAAATTGATGACAGAGGAGCATGAATAGAAGCCGGGAATCCGTTAGTAGGCTATTTCAGTGAACATCTTGAGAGATGTGATGGTGGCTTGTACCACCATGGTAGCAGAGGAGGAGGTGGAAGGAATTGTCAAATTGTAGGTATATTTTAAAGGTAGACTCCAAAGGATATGCTGAGAATTGAATGTGGGAAGCAGAGGATGAGAATAAGAGACATGTAAGGGATGACTCCATGGTTTTCAGAGAGCAACTGGAGTGATGAAATTGCCATCAACTGAAACTATTGGGTAAAGGGATTTGGGTGGGGGGGTAGTGGTGGAGATTTCAGAGATTTAGTGTTAAAGATTTCAAGTTTGAGATGTCTGATAGTTTTCTAAATGGAGATGTGGAGTATACAGAATAAGCAGTTTTGACAATAAGAAACATGAAAGTTATTACAAAAATATTGGTCCCTAATTGGATTTGAAACGCTGCTTATATTTTAAAATAATTTTTTCATTTAGTGAATATTTCTTGAATACCTCTATTTGATAGTAGGTGATTGAGAGCAATAAGTGATAAATAAATACAATCACGGACCCAGGTCTTACAGAATTTAACATATGCAATATAGATGTTAAATAATTACACAAACATTCTTTTCACAGACATTTTATTTTTTATTTATTTATTTTAAAGATCATTTATTTATTCATGAGAGACAAAGAGAGAGAGGCAGAGACACAGGCAGAGGGAGAAGCAGGCTCCATGCAGGGACTCAATCCCGGGTCTCCAGGATGAGGCCCTGGGCTGAAGGCAGGCACCAAACTGCTGAGCCACCCGGGCTGCCCTCACAGACATTTTAAATGACATTTGTAATAGATGCTATGAAGGAAAGGTATTTAGAACTCTAGGAGATAATAGGGCCTGATTATTCTGATAGGGAAGGTTTTCTTGAAGAAGTATCATTTGAGGTACAATTCACATAAAATAAGATTCACTCATTTTAGTTATACAGATTAATGAATTTTGACAAATCTGTGTAAGCACCACTACAGTTAAGATACAGAATAATCCTTTCATCACAAAAAAAATTGTGGTGCCTTTTTTGTCCATTTTTACATTGAGTTGTCTTTATTATTGATTTGTAGGAGTTTTTTTTTAAAATATATTCTAGATATAAATCTTTTGTTGGCTGTGTAATATTTTTTAAAGTTTTTATTTTAATTCCAGTACACATACAGTGAGTGCTAAATTAGGTTCAGGTAGAAAATATAGTGATTCCACAATTTCATACAATACCTGGTGCTCATTACAAGTGCACTCCTTGAATCCTCATCACCTATTTAACCCCATCCCCCCACCCACCTCCTCTCTGGTAACATCAGTGTATTCTCTATAAATAAATAAGAGTCTGTTTCTAGGTTTTTTTTTTCCCCCTTTGCTCATTTTCTTAAATTCCACATATGAGTGAAATCATAGTAATTATCTTTCTCTGACTGACTTATCTCCCTTAGCATTATACCCTCTAGCTCTGTGTCATTGCAAATGGCGAAATTTCATTCTTTTTTTATGGCTGAATAGTACTCTATTGTACACACATATGTACACGCACATGCACACACATGCCCCACATCTTTATCCATTCATCAATTGATGGACACTTGGGCTGCTTCCGTATCTTGGCTCTTGTAAATAATGGTACTGGAAGTAACAGGGTACATATATCCACTTCAATTAGTGTTTTTGTACTCTTTTCGTAAGTACTCAGTATAATGATTGCTGGATTGTAGAGCAGTTGCATTTTTAACCTTTTGAGCAACTTCCATACTGTTCCACAATGGCTGCATCAGTTTACAGAAATGTCTGTTCATGTCTTCTGCCCATTTTTAAATTGGATTATTTGTTTTTGGATGTTGTGTTTTATAAGTTCTTTGTGTATTTTGGACACTAACCCTTTATCAGATAAGTTATTTGCATATATCTTCTCCCATTCCATAGGTTGCCTTTTAGTTTTGTTGTTTTCTTCACTATGCTATCTTCTCTCATTTTGAAAATTCTATTTTTATTCTCTTTATGATCTTTTTATGAACAGAGTTTCTAATTGAAACAAAATCAATTTATTGATCTTGTTTTTCTTTCTGTATGTTGTTTGAGAAATAGTTTATCAAAGTCATGAAAATATGCTTATGTTTTCTTCTAAAAGTCTATATCCATGATCCATTGCAAGTTAAATTTGTGAATGATCTGAGCATAGGAGTCAGCATTCATTTTTGTTCATAGAATATTCAGTTAATATAGTACCGTTTATTGGAAATATGATTTTTATCCATTGAATATAAGTAAGGTGACTGTATGTGTGGATCTGTTTCTCACTTCTGTTCTGTTGGTCTTTTATCTATCCTTGCACCAACCACATATCTCAATTATTGTAGCAGTTAGTGGTGTTCTTTTTCAGGAGTGTCCTGGCTATTCTAATTCCTTTGCATTTCCATATAAATTTTAGAATCAGCTTGTGAATTTTCTTCAAAAAGCCTTATGGGATTTTGACAGAGATTGCATGGAATTTCTAGGTCAGCATGGGGTAAACGGCTATCTTTATGGGGTAAACGGCCATCTTTACTATATTGAGTCTTCCAATCAATAAAAATGGTGTATCCTGTAGAGAGAGAGAAAAAAAAAAAAGGTATATCCCTCCATTTAGTAAACTAATTTCTTTCAACAGTGTTGCAATATAGAGGTATTACGCATCTTTTTAGATTCATTCCTAGTTACTCACTTTTTTGATCCTATTATATATGCTTTTAAAAGTTCATTTTTGGGACGCCTGGGTGGCCCAGCAGTAGAGTGTCTGCTTTTGGCTCAGGACGTGATCCTGGAGCTCTGGGATCGAGTCCCACGTCGGGCTCCCCGTATGGAATCTGCTTCTCCTCTCTCTGCCTATGTCTCTGCTTCTCTCTGTGTCTCTCATGAATAAATAAATAAAAATCTTTAAAAAAAAATAAAAGTTCATTTTCTTTTTTTTTTTGGAAATATATAGAAATCCAGTTGATATTTACATATTGATCTTATATCTAGTTACCTTATTCAAATAATTTTTTACAGATTCTCTTGGTTTTCTGTGCATTCAATTATGTCATCTGTAAATAACAACAATTATGTGTCTTTTCCAAACTTTTTTTTGTGTGTGCTTTATCTCTGTTCTTAATGCTATCGATTTGTCTATGGGTTTATTTATTATGTTGAATAGATAATGGTGTTAGTGGATAGTCTTGTCTTATTCCTGAATTCAAGAAGAAAGAGTCTAATATTTTATCAGTAAGATATTAACTGCAAACTTTTCGTAAATTAGATTCATTAAATTAAGGATGCGCCTGAATTTTTAAAAATTTGTATTATGAGTAGGTGTTGAATTTTATCAAATAATTTTTCTTTATATACTGAGATGTGATATTTTATTTTATTTTATTTTATATTTTATTATTTATTATTTTATTTTATTTTATTTATTTTATTTTATTTTTTATTTTATTTTATTTTTATTTTATTTTATTTTATTTTATTTTATTATTTTTTTTTGTAATTTGGTGGATTACAGTGGTTGCTTTCCAAAAGTTAAACCAGCTCACATTCTTGGAATAAGCACTATGGGTAGAATAATGCATCATCTTTTGAATACAGTTTTGATTTATTGGCTAAAATTTTGTTTAGCATTTTGTGTCTATGCTCATTAGAAAGTTTGGCTTGTAGATTTTTTTCTAATAATGTCCTTTTTAAGTTTTGATATCAGAGTTTTGATGACCTCATAATAGAATTGAGAATTGTTGGGCTGCCTGGATGGCTCAGTTGGTTAAGCATCTGCCTTTGGCTCGGGTCATGATCTCAGGGTCCTGGGATCAAGCCCTGCGTTGGGCTCCCTGCTCAGTGGGGAGTCAGCTTCTCCTGTTCCTTCAACCCTTCACCATCTCCGCACTTTTTCTCTCTGTCAAGTAAATAAATACAGTCTTTAAAAAAAAATTGGAAAATTTTCTCCTTTTTTTGTGTTCTCTGGAAGATTGCATATAATTTGTTGAGTTTTGTTTTCATCCATGTTACTTCCTTCTCTGTACTACTTTGGGTTTGACTTGCTGTCTCTTTTAGCTGTTTGAAGCGGAAGCTTATATTATTATTTTTTTCCCTCCCTACTGTACCCCCCCAAATAAATAAATCTCCTCCCCCCAAAATCCAACCATTATTATGGATTATTCTATTTTTACTTTTGGGTACATCAACTTTGGCTTTAAAGACTTTGAAGTTGTGTTATGAGATGTCTACAAATGATTGTTACATAAATTTTTATGTTGGACTGATTTTATAATAAAATATTCCTCTAGTGTTTTTAGTAGTGGTTTTTGATTTAACTCAACTGTCTGATATAAATATAGTGACCTCACCATACTTTTATTAGTGATTAGTGTATAGTATCTTTTTCTCTTAACATATGTGTCCATAAAGTAGATTTTTTGTAAACAGAATAGAGGTGAGGGTTTTAGAAATCCATCCTAATAATATTTGTCACCTAATCAAAATGTTGTGTCCAGATACATTTAATGCAGAACATGATATAGTAGAATTTGAGAATATTAGTTTTCTATTGCTTTTCTCAAAACTAATCAAGCATTATTTTTTCCTCTCTACCGGTTTTTTAGCTGTGCATTTTTACATGTGTATGCATTTTTAAATAGTTGCCTTTGAGATTACAGTGTGCATCCTTGGTTAGGTTCCAGTCTAAATTTGTAGATGTAGCACTTGAGAAATGCAAGAGATATGTAAGTGTAGCTTCATTTATCCTTTTTGTATTTGTGCTTTGTGTTAGTGCTGTCTTAAGTTTTATACTTTTATGTCTGTTTAAACCACACAAGTCATTGTTATTATTATTATTTAAAGATATTTATTTATTCATGAGAGACACAGAGAGAGAGAGAGAGGCAGAGACCTAGGCAGAGGGAGAAATAGGCTCCTCGCAGGGACTCGATCCCCGAACCCGGGATCACACCCTGAACCAAAGGCAGATAGATGCTCAACTCCTGAGCCACCCAGGCATCCCTTTAATTATTTTAATTATTAATATTAATGTATATTCGTCTAAATAGTTACCTTTTCATTTCTATTAAATCTTCTAGTTCTGTGCTTCCATCTGAGATTGTTGTCTTTTAACTTGATGAATTCCCTTCGTTTGTAACAAGTTCTCTGAGCTTTTGTTTATCTGAAACTTACTAACTCATCTTCATATTGGAGGATATTTTTTCTTGTAGAACTCTAGATTGTTTGGTTTATTTTCTTGTTTTGACATTATTTTAAAGATATCATTTTATTGCCTTCCATTTCTAATGTTTCTGATAAAAAAAAAATGGTTGTTAGTCTTACTGTCCTTGCCCTGTGTCTTATTTTTTTTTGGCTACTTTTAAGATTTTCTGACTTTGACTTGGGTATGGTTTTCTTCATATTCTTCTGAGGTTTATAGAACCTGACATGTTTACTTGAGAGACTAATGTCTCGTGTTAGCTTTGGGAAATTTTTGACTAGTGTTTTTTCAAATATTGCCTATGTTTCATTTTCTCTACTTTTCTAACTCTAGTTAGATGTGTGTTAGACCTTTGTAGCATGTTGTACTTGTCTTTATGCTTTTTGGGGGACCTTTATTCTCTCCTTTATATCTCTTGGTGTATCATCTTTTGTGTACATTTCTTCCAGTTTTACCCGTCTTCTGTTTTACTGTTTGTAAATTAGTGAGTTCTTAATTTTATTGACTATATATTCCAGTTCTGGAATTTCCATTTTACTCTTTCAAGAATTCTAGGATTTTGCTAAAATTGTCCATCTATCCTATCCTTTTTTTTTTTTTTTTTTTGCTTTTGAATGTATCAGTTATTTTAAGGTTCCTCAGATAGTTCCAAACTATGAATAACCTATATGTCTTTTTCTATGTTCTCTTTGTTATTCATCCATTTTTTTTAAATTTGAGAAAAAATTCACATAACATGAAATTCACCATATTAACCTTTTAAAGTATACAATTCAGTGGTTTTTAGTAAAGTCACTGTGTTATGTGACCATCACCACTATTCCAAAACATTTCTGTCAACTCAAAAAGAGATCTCATAATTATTGACACTCAGTCCCAGTTTTTCGTCTACTCACCCCCTGGCAACATCTGATTAGTTTATATTCATTGTCTCTGGATTTATGTCTTCTGGATATTTCATATAAATGGAATTATATGATGTGTGGCCTTTTGAGTCTGATTTCTTTTTTTTAAAGTACTTTTTAAAAAAGATTTATTTATTTATTTATTTATTTATTTATTTATTTATTTATGATAGACATAGAGAGAGAGAGAGGCAGAGACACAGGAGGAGGGAGAAGCAGGCTCCATTCTGGGAGCCCGACGTGGGACTCAATCCCCGGACCCCAGGATCACGCCCTGGGCCAAAGGCAGGCACTAAACCGCTGAGCCACCCAGGGATCCTCGATTCTGATTTCTTTAACCTAGCGTAGTGTTTTCAAGATTCATCTGTGTTGTAGTATGTATCAGTACTTCATTTCATTTTGTGGCTGAATAATGTTCTGTTGTATGGATATTTTTACTTAGCCATCAGTTGATGGACATTTGAAATTTTTTACTATTTTTTGACTATGATGAATAATACTACTGTGAACATTTGTGTGCAAGTTTTGTGTGAACACATGTCTTCAGTTCTCTTGGGTCTGTACCAGAAGTGGAATTGCTCTGTCATATGGTAACTCTATGTTTAACTTTCTGAGGAACTGCCAAATTGTTTTCCACAGTGGCTGTACCCCTTACAATCCTGCCAGCATGTAGGAGAGTTTCATTTTCTCCACATTCTTGCCAATCTTTGTTACTTTCTGTAATTTTTTTCTTTTTTTAAATTATTATAGTCTTCCTAATGAGGGTTGGCCATTTCTTCTTTTTTAGAATGCCTTGTAATTCTTCATTGAACAATTGTAGGGGCTGTATTTGGTGTTATTTTCCTCCAGTGAGTTAAGTTTTCCTTTGGAAGGTGAAGTGCTAGATTACCTTGAGTACTGAGTGCCAACTATAAAATTTGTTAGGGCTGATAGATTTCCATTTCGACTTTAATTTAAGGAGGGCCTTTTTGAAGTCTCAACAGAGAGCTTGAGTTGCTTATGAAGGCCTTTCTAACTTCATAGAGGTTATACTCCAGTCTATACTGCTCTAGCACTGGGCAGAAGTTGAAATAGTCCACTCAGCTCTTTAGCCTCCTAACTGCTATTTATGCTAGTTTTTTTTTTCTTTTCTTTCTTTTTTTCTTTTTTTTTTTTTTTGAATTTTCATCCTTTTTATGATTCTTTCACTCTGGGACTTTATTCTTTAGTTTTTAGCTTTCTGATAGCCCAGAACTCTTCTTCTTAATCGATTTGGGCTGCCACCTCTGCTTGGACTCTATTTTCCTGTTACACAACAAAGTCAAGGAAAAAGCAAAGGTGCTTATGGAGCTGATCTTCTGTGCTTCCCTTCTTTCAAGAGTTGTAGCCTTTCCTTGTTTCTCTCTGTATATTGCTCTTCAGTGTCTTCAAACAGTTTTTACATTGTCTAGATTTTATTACTTTTATTAGCAGGAAGGTTAGTTTGATACAAGCTACTCTCATGATGGGAGCCATGAATACTGATGTTCATTAAATGCATCACAAGAAAATGAAAAAACTGGTATCTTTTGACAGTGAGAACGTAAATTTTCAGCAGAAAATTTGGACGAGAATATAAAAAGAGGGATTTTTATTTTCAAACGAGAGGGTCAAAGTCAGCTATGTTTGTAGCATAGTAAAAGATCATTTCCAAGTAAGATACATGACACTGAGTTGATATTTGGCAATTTAAAGAAAAAACAAAACTGAAGGAAGTCATTAAGAGTTTAAAGAATCCAAAGTGGGTGAAGAATTTAAAATGATAATTGAAGGTGTGCCTGAGTGCTCAGTTGGTTAGGTGTCTTGCCTTTGGCTCAGGTCATGGTCTCAGGGTCCTGAGATCGAGTGCCACATCGGGCTCTGCTTGGTCAGGAGCCTGCTTCTCCCTCTCCCTCTGCTGCTGCCCCTGCTTGTGCTCTTGCTCTCTCAAATAAATAAATAAGATCTTAAAAAAATAAAATGAGAATTGAAGTATTTAATAAAGAACAATTATTTTCTGAGTTTAGTAGTGAAGAAACCAAGACCATGAATTTTATTTATTTATTTATTTATTTATTTATTTATTTATTTATTTTTAAGATTTTATTATTAGAGAGAGGGTACAAGCTCATGAACATGAGTGGGAGGAGGAGCAAAGGGAGGGGTAGAAACAGACTCACTGCTGAGCCGAGAGCCTAATCCAGTACTTGATCTCAGGACTTTGGGATCAAGACCTGAGGTAAAGGCAGACACTTAACTGACTGAGCCACCCAGATGTGCTAAGACTGTGAATTTTAATTAATTAATTGGTTAATTTTAAAGATTTTATTTATTTGAAAGAGCGAGCACAAGAAGGAGGAGGGTCAGAGGGAGAAGCAGATTCTCTGCTGAGCAGGGAGCCTGATGTGGGGCTCAATTCCAGGATCCCGGGATCATGATGTGAGCTGAAGGCAGGCACTTAACCAACTGAGCCACCCAGGCGCCCCAAAAATATGAATTTTAAATGGGAACTATTAGAGTAGTTAGGTTATTTGTATCAATGTTAATGATTATTAAATGGTTGGAGATTTGAATATTTGCATGTGATGGCTATAAGACAGTGTTTATCTGTTAAGGGGGCCAGAGAGGACTGTGTTCACAAAATCTTGATAGTACAGAAGTGGTAAGTAACTAGCCATGTAAAAATGTGGGAGGAAGATAATGACTAAAATGATAAGAGTGGACGTTAGGTTTTTAGAATAAGGAGAAATAGAGAAGGCAGAAATAGATGTGTAAAGAATATAGCTCCTTCTCTTGTAGGCTTAAAAATGAGGATCGGAAAGAACTAACCATTTGCTTTCTTCACCAAAATATCCCTAAGAAGAGCCAGGTGTTGCAGACCACCTTCTATCTGTGTTTTTCCTTTCGCCCTTTTGTGAACTCTCAAGGTTAGTCAGTGATTTTCTTCACACTTTCATTAGGAAATTTGCCAAAGGCATCCTTTTGAGGCAGCTGTCTCTGTACCCTTGGAGGCCATCAGTAATGTTTCCCATCTATAGGAGTCGTCGGCACAAAAACGTTGGACTGAACTGAGTCTTCATGGTTTAAAACATTCCCTTGCCAAAATTGCTTTATTTCCTCTCGAACAGTAGTACATTGTATATCACATTTTGGAGCTTCTGATCCTTTTATAGTTTTTTGTTATTGCATCTTTTCAGATATAATATACATCATTAATAGTAAACATATTTAAATATAAATAATGAAAAGAGATCTAAGTTTTAAAAACATAATTTAAATAACAATAGACACATTAAAATATGTGTATAGACACGTTATATATAAATAAATGTGAATTTTTGTATAAAATGTTAAAAAAATTATTTTCACTATTGAGATTTTGTAAAATCAAATATACTTTAGTTGTGGTGTTCTTTTGGTCTGAGGTTGTCAGATGATTTCTTCATACTAAGATAAGTTTTGGGGGCGTATTAAATTTGATGTAAATAATTAGTCCATGATTAAAATGCATTAGAATAAGTTGAAATGCTTTTGTATTTTTGTTTCTATTCAGTTTAATAATACAGGCAACTGTTATATGCATCTTTAATATATTAGCCTAACTGTTTCTCTTGTTTTACTAAACTGTCTTCTTTCAGCCACCCACACAGAATATGCCTATGGGTCCTGGAGGGATGAATCAGAGCGGCCCTCCCCCACCTCCACGCTCTCACAACATGCCTTCAGATGGAATGGTAGGTGGGGGTCCTCCTGCACCACACATGCAGAACCAGATGAACGGCCAGATGCCTGGTAAGTTTTTCTCCTCTAAGACATTAACACCGGAGTTGCTTAGCAACTGAAACGACATGGGGGCTCAAGGGATACTAGATTGTTGATGACAAAACTGCTTTGAATGCCCCCGAGTACAAGCTCTCTTAGAGTTTGTTAGCTACAGAGCTACGTGACCTGTATTCAGTGTTTATCAGGCTGCCCTTGGGCTTTGATGTAGCTGACACACAGCATTCCTCTGATGAACAGAACTGGCTAAATTTAGTCTGTCTGAAACTATGCAATACAGCTGGCTTTAGAAGCTTTTTGGAAAAAAAGGCATTGTGCCATGACTTAAGAATTAAAATCTCTTTATAGATTATAGGGGTATGATAACATTTCCTTGGGTTTTGCATTTAAAAAATTTACTGGTCTCAGAAACAACATTGCTGGAAAAAACGGGGGGAAAAGAAAGAAAATCTGGTAAGTGCTAGTGTGTTTAGTATTTCCTCATTGATACTATTGAAGCTGAGAGTAGATTTTTATGAATACATATGTTTACAGTATATTATAAATATGCAAGTTGACATTAAAGCAGAGTTAAAAGAAGAAAAAAAATGTCAGATGTTTTATATAGTGAGATATTCCCTTTACTATTCATCCTCTTTTAAGTTTGGAGCCACCTAGAATAGTTTCCAGGCAAATGAATGCTTAATTAGTTACTTTTTGCTGGTTTGAACTTTTAAACTGAAAAGTATCTTTAAACTATTTTGTTTTTGTGATAGCTACAACCCATACCCATAAATTTTGGTTGTTTTTCTGCATTTAATTTGAGAATAGTTTTATTTTCTAAAGACAGCCCAGGTGGCTCAGCGGTTTAGTGCTGCTTTCAGCCCAGCGGTTTAGTGCTGCTTTCAGCCCAGTCAGATCCAGGATCGAGTCCCCACGTTGGGCTCCTGCAATGGAACCTGCTTCTCCCTCTGCCTGTGTCTCTGCCTTTCTCTCTCCCTCTCTGTGTCTCGAATGAATAAATAAATAAATAAAAATCTTAAAAAAAAAAATAGGACAGAGGCTATTTTCATTAACAAAAATAGAATATTATACAAATAGCAATAATGAAATAATTTTTTTATGAAAGTAAATTAAAATAAAGCAATTCATTTCTAAAATTAGTAATTAGCATCCTTAGGATATTCTTGTCATAGCTGATTGTGTTGGTTGATAGCATTGGTGTCTGGGGACAATGGGTACAGTAAATGATGTAAAGGAGAACACAGGGCAAAAGGAGCCAGGTAGCCTGGTTTATAGAAGATTGATGTGTGATTGATCATGTAGGAGGGTGGTGCCGTTTCGGTGGCAGCCTTCTATTTCTTGCTGAGGCCTATCACAATCTGTGGCCCCCACAACATGCACCCTGTGTGGGAGTAGGAATAAAGTCGTAACTACTTATTAGGTTGTAGTCAGGAAGACGCTTCTTGCTGAATTCACATTTACCTCATCAGGACCTCTTGTTTTTAGAACTGGAAGGGTGCTAATGCACATTAGCAAGTTAGGCGTTTTGTATTTTTTTATGGTAGTACTGTTAATTAGAATTTTAACGTAACTTCTTCATGTAACATTCAAGATTAAGGCCAAAGGAGCACTTGAGCAGCAATGTAATTATTGTTAACATGACATTTGGGTTTTTGTATAAGGCCATCTGGAATAGTTATATCCTTTATAAACTAGAGATTTTCAACTGGTTATGACCTACATTGTCTAGAATACTATAGAGCTTCCAAAACAACTTTCTTATAAAGAATTCTAGTTACATGTAGGAAAAATTGAAGTCCAGTTACTTATGTTTCCTTTATTTAATGAGCTCCTCATTAGAGCTTAGCCAGTGTTTTTATAAGCGCAAATTTGTATCTAGGCTTTTAATTTCCTATTTTAGTTTTGTTTTTCAATACTTTATAATCTAAGTTGTAGAGCTACTTCTGTGCTCCTTGATCTTGGTCAAATGGCCTTAGTTTCAGGTTCTTTTTTATAAACATTTAGCTGATTTAAAAAATAGTACTAAAAAATCTTCGGTACCAAAGTCAAAAGGTACCAAAGCCATCTCCTCCACATACTTTGTTCCAGAGAGTCGTTGGTGTCTAGTTATCCTTCAAGAGATATTCTCAGTATCCAGAACATATGCATAACACTTTTTCTTTTGTCTTATTCTTTTAAAAAATAATTGGTAGCATACATTTTGTAGTATTATATGTAGAATTTTTCCCTCTTGAAGATATATCTTAGAGACCATGAGTATATAGTGATGTATTTTGGAGACCATTCAGTACATGAAGAGCTGCCTCGTGCTTTTGGCTGTATTCATTCTTTTTTTGTTGATGCCCCTAACTTATTTGAACAATTCCCTTAGAAGGAAATACAGATTATCTCCAGTCTTCTGGTATTAAAAATTATGCTTCTGTGAATATGCCTTAAAATAAAGGTAAATAAGTAAATGAGTAAATAAACATGCATATGCAGTTTAGCGTTTATGCCTATGTGTGCACAAAGACCTGTATATTTATAGAACTGCGGTTGGCTGGGTTAAAAGTATAGGCCTTTTAAAATATGGTATTATTATGGCTAAATTGCTCTACTTAAAAATAGTCCTTATTTATATATTTATATACCTCAACAATGTATGAAATTACTTTTTGTCGTAGATCAAAACTTCAGGTCTTTGAAATCTGAAAGATGAAAAAAGAGTCTCATAGTTTTAATTGGCCTTTTTATTGTAAGTGAAGCTGAAGCAAGCAGTCCTCTCATGTTTATGTCCCTTTGGTAGTTTTTGTGTGAACTGATTATTTGTGTCATTTGCCATTTCTTTTATTGCTGGTGGTCTTTTACTTACTTTATACACTAAGCCATTAGTTCTATCTGTGATAGGTCTTGTTAATAATTTTTCCCCAGTTTTTCTTTTTATTATTTTGTTTAGTTTGGTCTGATTTGGTCATATTGAAATTTTTTATTTTTATGTAGTTTAGTTTATCAGTCTTTTATGGCTCTGGGTATTCTGGCATAGAATAGAAGGCCCTTTTGCTTCAAGATTATTTTGAAAGTTCTCCTTTTTAAAATCTCTTGTAAAGGTTTTTTTTTTCTTTTTTCTTTTGTAATGCTTAATTTTTTTTTTTTTAAATTTATGATAGTCACACAGAGAGAGAGAGAGAGAGAGGCAGAGACATAGGCAGAGGGAGAAGCAGGCTCCATGCACCGGGAGCCCGACGTGGGATTCGATCCCGGGTCTCCAGGATCACGTCCTGGGCCAAAGGCAGGCGCCAAACTGCTGCGCCACCCAGGGATCCCGTAATGCTGAATTTTTTTATTCATCTGGAACTATTGGTAGAAGGAATGTGGTAGGCCATTTTCCAGATGACTACTCACTGGTCACACTATTGAATTGTCTTTGTTTTGCCTACGGATGTTTAATTTTACCACTATTATATTTTACAAAATTAGAAATTTGGGTGTGTTTTTAGACTCTCCTCTGGGTCCATTGATCTGTTAATTCATTTATGTGCTAATACTACCTACTTTTAATTACTCCAGATTTTATATGTTTTTTTCATCATTGCTTTTCTCTTTTAGAATGTTGCTGGCTTATAAAAGCATCGGTTTCTTAATCTGTAAAATGGGAATAGCATCTACCTCACAATATTTGCTATCATTCATGTAAAGCATTTACTTTGTTTGCTATTGATTAAATACTCAAGTTATTGTTTGGTATTACTATTATGGTATGCAAAAAATTAAAAGCTTTTTAAAGTTTTTAATAGACCATTTGTTTAACTTTCTTATTTGATTCTGACCACTTTTCTTCAAAGGGCCTAACCATATGCCTATTCAGGGACCTGGACCCAATCAACTGAATATGACAAACAGTTCCATGAACATGCCTTCAAGTAGCCATGGATCCATGGGAGGTTACAACCATTCTGTGCCATCATCACAGAGCATGCCAGTACAGAATCAGATGACAATGAGTCAAGGGCAACCAATAGGAAGCTATGGCCCCAGACCAAATATGAACATGCAACCAAACCAAGGTAAATAAACTTGATGTCATTCTTTGTTTTAAAGGTTTTTAAAAATTATTATTAAAGATTTTATTTATTTGAGAGAGAACATGAGCAGGAGAAGGGGCAGAGGGACAAGCAGACTCCCCGCTAAGCACGGAGCCCCATGCATGGGGCTCCAACTGGGGCTTAATGCAGGACTTTATCCCAGGACCCTGAGATCATGACTAGTGCTGAAGTAAGACGCTTAACCAACTGACCCACCCAGGTGTCCCTGATGTCATTCATTTTATTTATTTATTTTTAAAGATTTTATTTATTTATTCATGAGAGACACAGAGAGAGAGAGAGAGAGAGAAAGGCAGAAGACATAGAGGGAGAAGCAGGCTCCATGCAGGGAGTCCTACGTGTGACTCGATCCCGGGACTCCAGGAGCAAACCCTGGGCCAAAGGCAGACGCTCAACCGCTGAGCCACCCAGGTGTCTCAAAATATTTATTTATATGAGAGAATGTGGTTGTGGGCGGGGGAGGGGCAAGCAGACTCCCCAGTCAGTAGGGAGCTGGACTTGGGGGTGGATCCCAGAACTCTGGGATCATGACTTGAGCCAAAGGCAAACACTTAACCAACTGAGCCCCCCAGGTGCCCCAGCCCATTATGTCATTCTTGACAGAATGCTATCCTTTGAAAATAAAACCTTTGTTTCAAGTTTGTAGCTGATTCATGAAGATACAGTTTGAAGTAACAACCATATCCATAAAAAAGGAACATTGAGTTTGAAACTAGTTTAAAATAATTTTTTTTTACACTTAGAAGTTAATTTGCCTAATTAAGCCTTTAAAGATTATTTTATCTTTACATCTTTTGGACGGTTTATTTGAGATTCTTGGATTTTGATTTTAAAAAATTTTATTTCAAGCTAATAAATGAATAACCACAAGCATTTGGTTTAGAGCTAGAAAGTTGAGAAAATAATTTTATCTTTACAAGTACAACACCATAAAAAACCTTTATTCTGTAGTTTATTTTACTTATTAAGGATATATTTATATGAATTTCCCTAAATTTTTATGAATGTTTTCTGATGTTGTATTTTAGCATTAAGAAGTAATTTTAACATAATTTGTTTATTAGAGTGTTGAGTGGAAATGCTGCTGTATTCTTCTATTATAAGTCTATTAAAGTTTACTACCATTCTCAGAGAATGAAATTATTATCATGTTTCTTTTTTTAAGTATTCTTGTAAATAATAACAAAAAACCAGTAAGTGGCGCTCTGTTCTACTAATTGCCCTTTAAAATATTTGGCATATTGCCAGCCTACAGCTATTTCAGTTACAAAATGTGAGGTTAATGCAATAAAATTTTCTAGATTTTGACTTTGAAAAACAAATCACCAAAGCACACCCAGATAAAGGAAGTTAAGGTTAACCTGTTGATAATTATTTATGGTGAAATAATATATTTTAATATTTAAAGATTAATACAGAATTTTTATAATTTTGATGAGATACACTGAAAACAAAGAGAGACAGTAGAATAAGTTGTCAGGGTAGCCTCACAAAACTGACGCTTTCTCCATTTTTTTTCCTCAAATTTGTTTAGTGCCCATGATGAAATTTCTTTTTTTTTTAAATTAGGCCAATTAAAGGTTCAAAATAACAGCAAGATCCATTCATTGCCAGGTCAGAAGGGAGTCCAAATGTTTCTCTATACAATTTGGTTAACAGGAGAGAGAGCAAGAAAATTGGTAGATTTCACAGTAACTACAGTAATGATGGCACCCTGCTTAGAAAATATAATTTAAAAAAGGGTAGAGTTTGCACAAGAATGGATGTTGCTGTAGAATGGGTTGATATGACATTATAAGATCTGAAGAACAAAAAAATAGTGCATGCAGCAATATGTATGTAGAAAGTAGTAACTTTTTGGAGAAAGTAATTGAGGTGTTTATAAGAATTATTTGTTCTAAACTTAGGAACCAACTATTCTTTTTTAAAATGTCGTATTTTGTATTTGTATTATTAATGTACAGTTTTTCTTTTTACTATAGTAGTCAGTGCTTTTTGCTTTGTGTAATCTGTGAATTTTTTTTTTAAGATTTTATTTATTTATTCATGAGAGACACAGAGAGAGAGGCAGAGATATAGAGGGAGAAACAGGCTCCCTGCAAGGAACCTGATGTGGAACTTGATCCTGGACTCTGGGATCACACCCTGAGCCGAAGGTAGATGCTCAACCACTGAGCCACCCAGGTGTCCCAATCTGTGAATTTCTTAATAGTCCTTTTCTCTATACTTTACTTTCTATGTAGAGATCTGATTTAAAGAAATAAAAGTTACTTTTCAAAAAAGAATAGGATGGAAATTAGTGAGGAACTTCTCAATATTTAAAAAATATCTTCAGGACAAATAACTTTGCAGTTAAATTTTGATATTTCACATACAAAGAACACTAAAAAATTACAATTGCACAAAAGAAAGATATTTGAGTTTATAGCAATATCTACTTTTTTTAATCCTAGAAGTTCCTTGTAAAGTTATTTTATCTATTGGATGAAAAAAAATTTGATTATGAGTTTTATTTAAAGTTTTAATATTCATTTCATATAAAACATTTTCTTTGGGGGGGGGCTGGGTGGCCCAGTTGGTTGAGCGTTTACGCATCTGACTGTCAGTTTTGGCTCAGGTCCAATTTCAGGGTCATGAGATCCAGGAGCCGCCTCCACCCCCCTCCCCCAATGCCCCCTTGGGCTCTGCACTCAGCTCAGAGTTCACTTGTGTTTCTCTCTGCCTTTCTCCCTTTTGTGCATTTTCTATCTCTCTCAAATAAATTTTTATTTATTTTTATTTTTTATTTTATTTATTTTTTATTTTTTAAAATAAATCTTTAAAAAATTTGTTTTCTTAGGTAGCTTTAAAAATAAGCTACATGTTTTGCATTTAAAGTTTTCTGTTCTGGGCACCCCTGGTGGCGCAGCGGTTTAGCGCCGCCTGCAGCCCGGGGTCTGATCCTGGAGACCCAGGATCGAGTCCCGTGTCAGGCTCCCTGCATGGAGCCCGCTTCTCCCTCTGCCTGTGTCTCTGCCTCTCAGTCTCTCTCTCTCTCTCTGAATAAATAAATTAAAAAAAAAAAAACTTATTTAAAAAATAAATAAATAAATAAATAAAGTTTTCTGTTCTTAGGCTCTCTGCTCAGCGGGGAGTCTGCTTGAGATTCTACCCCCACTCCCCAGACCCCCTCTCTAACATAAAATAAATAACTGTTGGTCATTTTCTCTATGTACTCTTAGAGGATCTACTCTATATTTTCTTAGAGAGTCTACTGCTTCCATGAAAGGTTTAGGAATTGTTTCTTATACTGTTGGCAAAATGTTGTAAATAGTTCATCCAACTTAAACTTTGTGTTCTTTTCACTACTTTTCAGATAAAAGTTCAGGGATTATCACTTTGAACTTTAAGACTTGTTCAAAGTGAATGACCATTTTCTTAAATAATTGGATCTGTTTGCTCCTATATATAGCATAAACTTCACTAGAATTCAAATACTTGAATTCATTCGGATTATCAAAAAAAAAAAAGAAAGAAATTTTATCTGTATTCATACTATTTTGTTCTAGTGCCTAGAACAATGCCTGAGAGGAGACAAAATCTGTTTCTTCAATGAATAGGAATTAAACCCAGTGTCATATAATAACCTGGAAAGACAGAGTTACTACCTTAAATATATTTCTTTAGTAAAGCAACAGATATATTCATTAGAGCTAAAAGTCATATTAGAATATCAGGGCTTTCTGAAAATGACCCAACAGTTACATTTGATAGAATCAATATATTTTCTATTCCTAGGCATTAATGATTATAGCTTTTCTCATTTAACATCATTTTACTAATTATATATTTGAATGTAAGGAGTTTTCACAAATTACTGTATTTATGTTAAAACATGTATTTCACAAGTTCCATGTATATAATTCTTCAGAGTTGGATCCAGATCTTGGCCCTGTAGATTATTTGTATATGACACCTTTGACTAAATTATTTAATAAGTAAAGTAAAATGATAAATATAAAAACCTTGATTCAGTAAATGTTTGCATAGTTTATATGAAATTGGCCAGAATAAAAAACTTTAATTTTTATATAACAAAAAAATTGAGATAAGTTTATCAGTTGTCTCTTTTAAGCATGTCAACTTCATTTCTGGTTTTAGTTTTGTCTGAATAGTGTTAAAGTCCTGGTACATTTAAGTAGTAAGTTTTGATTTACATATCAGGTAACGGTCTGATCTGGAGGCTTGATGTTGGAATAGTGGGAATTCTTTCTTTCAGTACCTTTTTAATGCAAATATAAAGGGTGAAGAGTATATATTATAGGCAGGAGTGTTATATTTATCATCTTATTATGCAGTAGATTTTTGCATGGTAAAAGCTGTAACAAGCAGATGTGCTTGAGAAAAGCCTGGCACTTACTTGTGCATGCATATTGTAGTAGTATATTTATTTCCTTGTGCCTCTTTGTTTTCAGTCTTTACAGATCTACCTCATTTTAAAAATAGCATTCATTATGTGGATCTAACATGATTTATTTAACAAAACCATACTCCCTTTTAACAAAACCATATCCCTCCAGGATCATGCCCTGAACCACAGGTAGGCGCTAAACTGCTGAGCCACCCAGGGATTCCCCTCTCATGCTACTTTTAGATGCTGTCAGTGATTGGTCACTATATCTATCATTTTATGGGCATATAGCAGAGTATGTAATTGTGTTGCTTCCTTGGCTCCCAGTTATCAACCTATGTGGTATTTTACAAAAGTTAAAAGTGTAGCAGGGAAATGAGAAGTAATACTGCTAAAAATGAAATCCAAATCCTTTGTAAATAGAGTTAGAGAAGAAATTGCTGACTGGGAATGTTGACACTGCTGCCATTTGAGAGACTCTAGATGTGTACTTGCAGGTACTTAGTGAAGGTGAACTCACTGACATAACATGAGAAAACAGGTTGTGATGAAAAGAACAAAGATGTCCCAGAGAGGGATGCCTGGGTGGCTCAGCAGTTTGGCACCCGCCTCGCGCTCAGGGTGTGATCCTGGATTCCTGGGATCGAGTCCCACATCGGGCTCCTGCAGGGAGCCTGCTTCTCCCTCTGCCTGTGTCTCTGCCTCTCTCTCTGTGTCGCTCGTGAATAAATAAATGAAATCTTAAAAAAAAAAAAAAATGTCCCAGAGAAAAACTTAAGGCCAGCAAAATACTTCATATTGAAATTTTTGGAGACATTTCATAACATTGAAAGTACAAAGGATAAAATGCTGGAAGCTGATCCATACTTAGAAAGGAAGATGACAGTTGGTCAAGCTATAGAAAAGTTACTAACTCCAAGAATTTAGCCAACTACAGAGTTTTGGGGAATGGTTCCTAAGACTGCCCTTATTTCTGGTATCAATCGCAAGTTCTGAGATTCCCAAAAGCACTTTCAGGGTCAGTAATTCATTGAATATAGCTCACAGAACTCACTGAAAATTGTTGATCCCACAGTTATGATTTATTATGGTGAAAGGATAGAGATTCATGTTAGCCAAGGGGAAAAGTGCATAGGGAAAAGTACAGAAGAGGCACCATATGTGGAGTTTCTCTGTCCATGGGAGTCAGGATACTCTCCTGGTCCCAGTGTGTAACAAACAATACGCATAGAATGTGGCCAACCAGGGGAGTTCCCCTGAGCCTCCATGCTCAGAGTTTATAGTGGCGCTCCACTGTGTAGATCTGATTGATTGTCCAAATTACTAATCTTAGTCTGTAATATGGAGTCCTTCTGGGCATGACCAGAAGCCCTCACTCGGGTTCAGGAGCTATAGGAATCCCCAATTTAATAAATACAGTAAATCTTCAATATGAAAAAATATTATAATACTATTTTTCTCCTTTCAAGTACAACATAGAAAGTTTACAAATGAAGAAATTATTTCAAATATTTTATTTCATGGAAATGTGTTTGACTTCTAGTCGATTTGAATGAGAATTGTGTGTATACTCCTCTCTCTGTAAAATTGGCAAATCTATGTAATATTGCTAATATTGCAGGTTTCTGCTACAGCTTTAGGTATATACAGTCATTATAGTTAGGATTAGATATTTTGTTTATAAATTGATCATTGCTGTATTGAATGAGCTTTTCAAGGTTGTAATTTTTTCCCCAATGATGACAGTTTTCAGATTATAAAAATAACATATTATGAAATATCTGGAAAATTTAGAATAAAGCATAAAATAAAAATCACCCTTTCTTACTTGTCTTACTCTACAAGTTTTAAGTTACTCTACAGACAAGCTACAGTCTACATAGGTATAGTAAGTAGGCTGTTCTTAGGCTCTTTGTAGCAGAAGTTTGAGTACTTGTAATTACATAATTATTTGTAATATCCATTTAATTATTTTCCCCTAAACTCTAAGTTCTGTGAAGTCAGGAACTGTGTCTTGTTCACTACTCTATCCTGTTTGTTGACTGATTAGCTACATTTCCTCATGCCATAACAAATTAGAAAACTAGTATTCTCTATGCTTTGTCATCCATCAACTGTCATTCTAGGAATGAACCGAAGAAAGAACTGTCACTGTCAGATAAAATAGATGATCATCAGTTTTACCAAAAACCTTTTGGGTGTAGAGAACTAAATCCAGATGAGTTTCTTCAATAGATTATAAACTAAGTTTCATTAAGATACTTTATTTTGAAAGATTAATTTATTTGAGAGACAGAGAAAGAGAGTGTAAGAGAGAGCACAGACAAGCAGGGGGAGGGGCACAGAGAGAGAGGGAGAATTCTCCTGTAGACTTCCTGCTTGGCATGGAGCCGGATGCAGGGCTTGATTCCACCACTGTGGAATCATGACCTGAGCCAAAATCGTGAGTTGGATGCTTAACTGACTGAACCACCCAGGCTCCCCACAATACGTTTTTAAAACCTTTTTATGTTGAAATAATTACAGGTTTACAAGAAGTTACAAAGGTAATACAGAGAGATGCTATGTGTCTCTTTCCCCCAGCCATCTGTAATCCCTCAAAACCACTGTTAACTCCTTCGTTTTTATAATTTTGTAATTTTCAGAATGTTATAAATAGAATTATACAGTAGGAGACCTTTTGAGATTGACTTGTTTTACTCCACATAATATTTGTTTCAAGTTGTTGCATGTATCAGTTGTTCCTTTGTATTGCAGAATTAGACTTCCAAGGTATGGATATACCACAGTTTGTTTAACCATTCACCAATTGGGGGACATTTTAGTTTCCAGTTTTTGGCCTTTTTAAGTAAAAGTGCTATGAACAATTGTGTACAGTTTCGTGTTTTTATTTGGATAAGTTTTCCTTTTTTTGTTTTCATTTTGTTTTGTTTTTTAAGTAAACTCTCTACCCGATGTGGGGCTCAAAGTCATGATAGCAAGATCAAGAGTAGAATGCTCCACTGAGCTAGCCTGATGCCTCCTTTTTTCTTTTTTTTTTAAGTTTTTTTTAAAGATTTACTTTGTTTTAGAGTGAGAGAGAATGTGTGTGAGTGAAGGGGTGAAAGGGAGAGGGAAAGAGAAGCTAACTCTGCACTGAGTGGGGAGCTTGACACAGGGATCCTGAAGCCACCCAGGTGCCCAACCATTTTTTTAAAATTTTTTTAATTTTCATTTTTTGGGGATAAATACCAGGAGTGCAGTTGATGGATCACATATTAAGTATATGTTAGTTTTTTTAGAAACTGCCAAATAGATTACTAAAGTATCTGTGCCATTTTACGTTTTCACCAGCAGTATATGAGAGATCTGCTTTCTCCAAATCCTTGTCAACATTTGATATTGTCATTTTGTTTAATCTTAGCTGTTCTAAAAATGTATAGTGATAAATCACTGTGGTGTTAATTTGCATTTCCCTAGTGGCTGCTGAACATCTTTTTGTGTGGTTATTTGCCATCTGTATATCCTCTTCAGTGAAATGTCTTTTCATGTCTTTTGCCCATTTTCTAGTTGGATTGTTTGGGTTTTTACTGTTGGGTTTTGAGAGTTCTATATATATTCTTCTAAGATTAATTTTTAATTTTTTCCCCAGTACTTAATATGTAATTTTCAAACATACATGAAACTTGAAGGATTGTACCTGTATAGTTGCCTCCTTCATTCTACAGTTAGTATTTTACTAAATTTGTTTATTATCTGTCTGTTAATCTAGTAATCTATAATCTGTTAATGCACTAATCAGTGCATCATATTTTTTAGAATGCATTCAAAGTAATTTGCAGATATTAGTATATTCAAACCATAAACACTTTAGTCTGCGTATCGTTAAGGCTTAACATTTAAAAATTTTATTTTTTAAAACATTTTTTTCTTTAGGTAACATTTACATACAATGACATGTGTAGGTCTTAAATGTATCATTTGATGAATTTTGATATATTTATAACACAAACCCCCTAGGATTCATTTTATAGCTAACATCTTTAAGTACTCTATGAGATGCAGTCCTATTCCAATTTAAACATTTTATATGAACCATAGTCCGGCTTCTTTTATATAAGTGGATGATTGATTATTCTTTCTCTTAGATCTTTATTTCATCGTGTGGTCCTGAGACTATGTGGATCAGAATCATCTGAGGAAATTGTTAAAAAAGATTTGTGTGCCCCATCCTATACCGGCTAAACCAGAATTTCTAGGAGTAATTTTAGAAATTAAATTTTAACAAATATGCTAAGTCCTGCTTATTTACAATCCTTTCTCTCAATAATTCTGGGCATGATAATCTCTTCATTGCCAGATGGTTTGTAAGTTTGCAGCTTTCCTGCTTAGTGACACGAACGTAATGTTCTAATGCAGTCCATCTCCATAGCTTTCTACTGAGGCTTTTGGAGTTCTTTCAGTTGACTATGATAGATATTTAGCAATGTCTTTGTTATGAATTAATTTTCTAATATAGTATAGTTTAAACTATGTAAGAGGTATAACTAAGAAATTACCCAGTCTTTTGTTTTTTGGGTTTATTAAGCAATAATACATCCCTTTTCAGAAAGTTAAATTCATAATATAATTCCTAGACTAGTTTGTAGAGATGCTTGTGATTTAAAATTACGCTCTTGAGGATCCAGGATTTCTTGACTCAACACTTGACATTTTGAGCTGCATAATTTGTTGTGAGGGCCTGCCCTGTGCGTTTTGAGATGTTTGGCAGTATATCTGTCCAGTACCCACTAGGTGGCAGTATCACCACCACTCATATCAATTGTGACCGCTAAAAATGTCTCCAGATTTGCTGAAATGTCTTCTGGGGGACAGAATCACCCAAGGTTGAAAATCACAGCTTTAAGAAACGGTTAATATAAGAAACTACATATACATATAAGAATGGTTTGTGTTACTAAACAAACAACAAAAGTTATTGGTACTAGTATGTTTTAATACTTTTTAATATTTTCATGAAAATGTATCTAAAAGTTTGTATTTCTAGATGAACTGTCCTTTTTAGTAACTGGAATCTATCGTGCTTCTGTTTTTTTCATTGGCTGCTAGGAAACTCAGCTAAGTTTGCATTGGTTACAGTGACTTTACTAGGTTTCTGGGATTTTCTTAGTTACGTGGCTGTTCTTTTATCCTTGATATTGTATCTAAATGCCTTATTATGAACTATTGAAAACTCTTGATGAGAACAGATGTACATTTTAGGTTATAAAAAGTCCTATTCATTTTAAATGGCTATTTAATAGATAATGGTAAGTTAGCAAATTGAGTTTGCTAGAATAGAGGAATTGTTTTTCTTGCAAATAAACTATTAGTAATACCTTCAAATGAGAGCTAAAAATGGTGTAGTTTGAGATTAAAAGGTTAAGGAACAGTAGTAAATAAAATGAGTAATAAATAGTGAAATATGAATTGGAAATTAGGCTTGGAGAGTATTACTTAGGCAGTTTCACAGTCTAATTCTTATAGATATAGGTGGGGTGAAGAAATTTTTCTTGCATTTTAGAATTTTTATAGTGTATTATATTAGTACATATTATAATATTCATATAATAGCATTATTATCACTATTATAGTGTGTATATATGTGTATATATAGTGTGTGCATATATATATAGGGTATGTATATATGTATATATACACACATATATATTACTTATAGTATATTGTAGGTAATGTTACATAGAACTGTTATCCTGGGAGATATTACATGGGAGAAGTATGATTTAACTTCAGAGAAGAGATACACATACTGGTTAAGAGCATGGTTGTAAAGTTGTCATCATTTACTAAGTGTGCGACACTAGGTAAGATTCTTAATGCATATAAACCTTAAATTTTATTACCTGTAAAGTTAAGTTGATGATAGTATTACCTGTTTTATAGGATTTGGGAGAATAAATAATAGAAAGCTCTTAGCTTAGTATTTGGTCTTTAGTAAGTTCTCATTAACTGTTAGCTGTCATTTTTAACCTTTATTTAAAATAATTCAGGGACACCTGGGTGGCTCAGGGGTTGAGTGTCTGCCTTCGGCTCAGGCATGATTCTGGAATCTGGATCAAGTCCCACATCCAGTTCCCTGCAGGGAGTCTGCTTCTCCCTCTGCCTGTGTCTCTGCCTCTCTCTTTCTCTCTCTCTCATGAATAAATAAATAAATCTCTTTAAAAAATTCATAGATTAGTGATATGATTTTTAGAGCTTTAGTGTACTGGTTTGTGTTTGAGAATGTGATTATATATGTGTGTATGTGTACAGAATTTTTAAAAAATTATGTAATCCTTAATTTTTCACTGATTAATTAAAACTTAATGTTCTCTTTTTAGTTGTGTCTCAAGATATTTTTGACCAGTAACTTAAGATACAACTAAGTATTAACCATCTCACTGGAGCAAAGAATTACAATAATATAAAACATGGTGATTTGGGAATATTTTACATAGTTTAAAATATAGGACATTGTTTCCATAGAATATCTGTTAGGTATAAAACTCAAAATGGAAGGAAATAATGTTGTGATGAACATTTGTTATATGTCTTCTTAAAACACTTTTATAAAACATATTGTAGATAATTAAGACATTAGGATCTTTATGTAATACCACACTTTGTAGTGTATCTTAGCATCAAAATGATTTATGTAAAAGATGATGAATAACTTTTAAGCCATACAGTAATGTATTATCTCCTTATTTGCAGAAAATGGTTATAATAGACTCATTTTGTAATCTTCCTCTGTAGTACAGATTTTTAGAACTTATTTTGGGGTAACCTTTTGAGATTCAGCTCTCATTTCCATTACTGTCTCAAGGGATAATAGACATTTGCCAGTGTAGCATATTTCATTGTTGTAAAGAAAATAATATTATTCTTAAACAATCAGAGTTGAAGTCATAATTTTTTTTAAATGGGTAAAGCTTCAAGGAAAAAGATGAAAAACATCATGTGTTAGTAATGCTGTCCTTCTCCATTCTCTATGGTTTTAGGCTTGATCCTGAATGATGTTGAAGATCCTCAGAGGGAGGGAAGTGACAGAGTATAAAAGAAGGGTAGTAATTGAGCTCTTTGGGATTGAAACTGCTGACAGTCCCAAAAGATAAAGCACAAGTGGCATGGTCTTTTCTGTCTAGGGCTTAAGCTAGAATTACTTTCCTTCTTTAGGGCAAAGCTTAGAATTTTTTTTGTTATTGTATCCTTTTGGATTTTCCCCAGCTATCACGTTTTTGCTTTCTTCCTCTTTTACTTTAAATTTTGGTTCCAGTGCATATTATATGCATTAGTTTTATAGTTAACCTTCTGTAAGACAAGAGATCTTTAATCAGTGTTGGAGAAGAGAATCAAGGCACAACCTTTATCTACTAAAAATGAATTATAGGAATGTCTAATCATTCTGCCTATTAAATTTTACATGCTAGTATTCAATACTTTATTATATGGAAAATATATTTTAGAAATTATAAACTCAAACTGGTTTTATTTATTTATTTAGAATGAGAGAGTGCAAGTGCACATGTGTGTGCACGAGTTGGGGTGGGAAGAGGGGAGAGAGAGAATTTTAAGTAGGCTCCATGCTCAGCACTGGTCCAACCAGGAGCTTGATCTCCCAAGTCCTAGAGTAACCTTTGAAAGCTTTATATTTAGGATAAAATTAGAAGCAAAAATGAATTTGAAATGAAGTAGAAGACCAAAAGAAGGCAAATAGAAAAAGAGCTCTGATAAAATAGACAGTACAGTTCTTCAAATTGGAAGAAAGTTAGATTCTTTCTGCTTGTGTTGTTGCTGCTCTTATAGGCCAGTAATATGTTTAAAGAGGTGGTCAAAGGGGCGCCTGGGTGGCTCAGTTGGTTAAGCGTCTGCCTTCAGCTCAAATCATGATCTCAGGGTCCTGAGATGGAGCCCTCATCCAGCTCCCTGCTAAGTGGGGAGTCTGCTTTTCCCTCTTCTTCTCCTGCCCCCTCCCCCCCTCATTCATGCTCGCTTGTGAACTCTTTCCTCCCCACCCAAATGAATAAATAAAATTTTAAAAAGAGGTGAGCATGTTTTATTTTTAATTATTTAAACAATGAACTTTTGGCTCATCTGTGTAATTTTGCCTGTAAAAGTTTTCTCGGCCTTCTAATCCTTTTTGTAGTTAAATTGTCCCGTAAGTCAGTAAATGAGAAATACATAGCTGTTTAAGCAGTAAACTAGAGGATAACTCATACTTACTTCTGAGACAGTAACGGTTATAATGGTAGAATGGTGAGTTCTCCATACCATAACTTGACCCCGTGAACCTCTGAGGAGTTCTTTACATTGTTAGATGGCAACACAGAACTTTATGGCCATTGTTGATTATTTCATGTGATACATTTTACTATTCCATTATGATTCTGTAGCCATGGTAGGCAACTTCAGCATTGCTTGCTTTGGAAACCATAGTTCTGATAGTTGAGTCTGTGGCTTATTAAGTTTTCTACCTAGGTATTTTTGATTGAGTGTGTGTTAGAACTTACTAAGAGGGCACTACAGTCCTTTGATTTCAGGAAGCTTTTTTCATTTATAAATCTTACTGTTGGAAAAGCGAAAGAAGACCCTTTTAAATTTTTGTCCTAAAATTAAAGTTTATGAAATTTAACTGATGTAAGTATATTTATAAATGTGTAGTTTCACTATCAACCATTATATAATGAAATGAGTGGGCATTGAAAAAGGGAGAGAAAAATGGGTGTTCAGAAATTAGATTTCTTTCCGTTGGTTTGACTGCTGATTTGCTGTGTGATTCTGTGAAGTGTACTTTGTTTTAGTGTATTTTCTTATATACCTTAAAGATTCTCTTTTTCCGAGAATTGTGTGGATAAATATTATATAGTATATAATAAAAAAATACATACATCCAAGATTTTCATATATTGTATTCACTTTGCATTTTGAAAAAGTCACTAGGACACTCCTCCAGTAGATTTTAAATCAACTACAATGGGTTAGTTGTTTTCCCTTGTTTGCAGATTATATTCGGCATGTAAACTTCAATTGAAAGATTTGTTTTTATTACTTGAAGTCAGTTTTTATTATAATATATATTTTGGAGATTGTATGATAAAAGGTTTTTACATTTCTCTTAAGTTGTTAAAATTATATACAGAAAAATTGTGTGCATAATGTTTTGTCTCTTTTCAGGTCCAATGATGCATCAGCAGCCTCCTTCACAACAATACAATATGCCACAGGGAGGTGGGCAGCATTATCAAGGCCAGCAGCCTCCCATGGGAATGATGGGTCAAGTTAACCAAGGCAATCATATGATGGGTCAGAGACAGATTCCTCCTTATAGACCACCTCAACAGGGTAAGATTACATGTGGGAAATTTCCTGCTTATTATAAATGACAGTAGTTGAAAGGCTTTATTTTAATAAACTCTTTATATAGGCAGAGTCAAGGCTTTTTGTTTCTTGACTTTTATGATGATTTTTACGTATTTTTTTCTAAAAGTTAGTGGATATAGTAGGTACATAGTGTATAGGAACTTCCTGTTACACAGCTTTCTTTTATCTATTTTTTTCTGGGAAAAAGGTTAATATCCTAAAATTTGATAACAAAAGCTCACTAATACATAGCAGAAGATAATATTTTAGTTTTGAGAAGTTACTGAATATAAGATGAGAAACAAACCCTATTTTGTTCCAAACTACTCTAATACCAGAAAGAAAATTTTCTACTAGTTTGAACCTCTTTTTAAGGAGTTAGTATTTGTTCTTTTAAGTTGATCTTGTTAGATACTGCATGTATGGTCATAACAGTTTTTGTGAAATGTGGTTGTATGATGTTGCTGTGTGTTTGTGTATCTGTGTGTGTAATTAAGAATAGTTAAAAAGTATCTCAAATGCCAGTGCATGGGAGGGGAGTCTACAGGTGAGAAGTAATTTCTCTTAATAACAGATTAGAGAACAAATTATTTACCTCTTGACTGGTTGTGGTTTTTCAGGCCCACCACAGCAGTACTCAGGCCAGGAAGACTATTATGGGGACCAATACAGTCATGGTGGACAAGGTCCTCCAGAAGGCATGAACCAGCAATATTACCCTGATGGTAATCTCTCCTAATGTTAATTTTCCTGTTGTCTATCTGTGCCCAATATTAATGTAGATAGCTGTTCAAGACATTTTAATGAGGATGAAGAAACTCACAATATGTTTCTTCTAAATTTAGAAACACTTTTTAAAGCATCAGTGGTCGCATTAGTTTATAATCCATTTCAAAGTATATTTGGTTTAGATAGTCTGTATTAGTACCATCAGGAATTATTCTGTCACTGGAATCCTTTCTTACATAAAAGAGGATCCTCTTAGTTTGGAATTGTTAATTTGAACCAAAGCAGTTGTTACTGATACACTTTTTTTAAATAAACGCTTTATTGAGATAATTCACATACTGTAAAGTTCACCCATTGGTTTACTTTTATGCATGGTATAAATACACAGAAGATCTAGTTCTTGAGTATTTTTCCAAGTTTCATCATTTTTAGTTAACATTGAGTACTTCTCAAAGAACTGTGGTTTGTGTATATTATCATTCGTATCTGAAAAATTTGGAGGTTAAATTATATGATATAGCTGTGTTTAAAGTTGAGAGAATAGGAAAAGCATTTGGAAATCAGATTTTAATTATTTAGTTTAATGAGTTTTGTGGGAAGGTGGTATATGAAAAAGTTGGTCATTAAAGATATATTGCACTTGGAAGTGATGCAAGCATAAATAGGCTTTCACTATACAGTTCTTCCAGTTTTTCTGTGTGTTTGAAAATTTCATGATACTTTGTTGAGGAAAAAATAATCCAAACATATAAAACTGTGATAAATTACAGGTGGCTATTCACATTACAGTATGATTTGTTTTGTTATGAAAGGATTTGTCAAAATCTTCATTTATCCAAGCTCCCTTGGTATATTTAAGGTAAACTACTTAACAGAGAAACTTGGAGAAACAAAAAATTAAAAGCTAAAGTGTTGGGACTATCCTCTCAAAGCTAATGTGAACTAGTAAGAAGATATAATTTGGTGAATTTAAAAAATATTTTAGCCTGCCATTTTTTGTTAATGTATAAAGGATAAAGGTATATCAGTATAAAGACAGTGGTTTTTTACTGCAGAGACTCTGCCTGTATAGGCAGAGCAAACACTCATCTGTAGAATTTTGTTTATCATAAATGTTTGTTATGATAGTGGTGATATGTATGGATGTTTCTTGTTAAGAAATGATATATTTTTTTAAATCTCAGGTTTTCTTGCCCTGAATTAATTCAGAATTTTGGAGTTTTTTTTCTTTTTTCTTTCATATATAGACATTAAGATTTTTTTTAACGAAAAAATTTAGTATGTTTATAGACTATGGATATTTTAAAGAAGTGAAATCTAGTTTGTCAAATTTTATGTATTAGGAACTCTGAAAGTAAATGATTGTTTTGTTTAATTTTTAAAATACATTTTACATAATTGAGTTGAATTTGACACTGTTTTGGTCTTGAGTATTTTTCTGAAATGTAAAATGTGTATTGTTATAAATACGACCTTTCTATTCAAAATAGATGTTATTTTTGTTAGACATCAAAACTTTAAGGTTATGTAAATTATTTATTACATGAGGGGATTTAAAAATCTATCATTTTTGTATAGGTGTGTATTAATATGTTTTTCTGATATGTATGTAGAATATCCCATGTATAACAATAATTTGCTTAAATAGCCTTGAATATTTTCTTACTATCATTCAGATATTTATGCCAATAAATATATAGATTAGGAGTTGGCAAACTTTTTTCACTAAAGAGCCAGAGAGTAAATATTTTAGTTCTTTGCAGGCCATATCAACTACTGAATCCTTTCTGTAGCATGAAAACAGGTAGAGAAAATGCGAATGGGCATACCTGTGTTCCAGTAAAACTTTATTTACAAAAGCAGGGCACTGGCCATATTTATGCTGCAGGCCATAGTTTGCCAACCCTTCATGTGGCTATTTATGAGGTGGTTTGGGAATGTTGAAATCCTAGAACACTGAATATAACATTGATTCATAACTGTATTGCTCTTCTTAATTAGGCATTCTTCTAAAATTTAGATTTTAGCTAACTGAAGCATTATTTCCTGCATTTTCTTGGTGTGTAACTTTAGTTAAAAGAAGTAGACTATTGATTTTCATTAAAGTCCAGTCATAAAATTTATTGAGCCTTAAAACTTAAGGTGTACCCTGGCACTAAACACAGTATTAATTTTTTGAAGGTGTGTTTATGGTACTCTAGAAATATTTTCTAAAGGCGTCTAGAATGGCAGCATTAAGCAATATTATTCTTGCATCTGAAAATGCTTTTATAAGATACATATACGTTATGCTAGTAAATAGAATGTGAAAAATTTGTTTCAGTTTCTTTCAGGGGAAAAAAACTTATGGAGCTTTTTTATACTTTGCATTGTTTTAGCATATGCTGTGGAATTGGCGACCAGCAGAACAGGTGTTTGACAAAATATGATAATTGCTTCCTTTGTTCATTCTAATTTAATTCAAGTTATTTACATGTGAAAGGCCTAAATGCTTTCTTTCTCTTTTTTGAAAAAAATTGAAGATGAAGTTTTTTTTCCCCCCCATGTTGAGGATTATCAGTTAAGACTAAGTGTAATGTTTCTAAAACTACTGTTTTTTGCTTTTAAAAAATTTGCACGTTATATCTCAATATGAAAACAATCACATTGGTAAATATTTGGCTAATGCATTTGAAATTATTTTTTATGTATTTCCATTTCTTTTTCTTTTTTTCAATTTTATCTGAAAGTTTAAATATATTTAGGGTTTTCACTCAGTGGCCATTAACGTTTCTTCCTGTCTCTTGTCGAATTGATGTAGGTCATAATGATTACGGTTATCAGCAACCGTCGTATCCTGAACAAGGCTACGATAGGCCTTATGAGGATTCCTCACAACATTACTACGAAGGAGGTATCTATATACCTTCACACACATACACATATATATCCCCTTCTACAGGAATGCAAATTTTGCATAAGACAACTTCTACCCATGCAAAGCTCTCGTAGAATACTAGTTGCTGGCTGTCTTGAAAGTTACAGGGAGCCCAGAACAACCAAAATAATTTCCTTACAAATATTTAAAATGTATAACCATGACTTGCCATTTCTAACAACAATAAAAAGACTAAAACATTTAAAAATAATTTTTTCCTCAGTGGAAATTTTCTATTTGAACATAAATCCATCAATCCAATTTTTTTTTCTTGTGTGTGTTTACATATGTATAATTTTACATATAAGTATAGTGCCTTTAGGAAACAGCTTGCTGATCTTGTGTAGCTAGTGTGTGCTCTTGTAGCTGTCTTTAATTTTGTCTTTTTTATTTTATTTAGCATAGTCATGATCTTATGACTGTGATGTTCCAGTAAATGTAATGCTCGTATGGCAGAGACGCTGAAAATGCTGCAGTTCAACCTTGCAAAATTGGCTTTAACTGCAGTTTGTTTGGCCGAAATCCTTCTGTTTGGTTTGAGTTTTTTCTTTGTTTTGTTAACTTTCAAAAAATCAATATGGCATTTCATTTTGTTCTTGTGTTGTTGGCTATGCATCTTAGAGTAAAAAAGTTAATTAAGCGAACTTCTCAGTTGTTTTTTTTTTCTCTTCTCCAATTATCCTGTAGGAAATTCACAATATGGCCAACAGCAAGATGCCTACCAAGGACCACCTCCCCAACAGGGATATCCACCCCAGCAGCAGCAGTACCCAGGGCAGCAGGGCTATCCAGGACAACAGCAGGGCTATGGTAATAGCTTTTTGCAGTTTATTTTTGTCACAAAAAATGTGATGATTGAAGCAAATATTGAAGCAAATATTTAATGTTTATTTTTCTAAGAATTCTTATTTTTGAAAATTCACAATTTTAGCTCAGTCTGTTACAGGTATATTTATTTTAAAGTGTTTTGCTCAGATAAACTAGTAATCCATTTAAAAAGAAACAAACTAGAGATGGTTCATTGACCAAAGGTAAGGTATGTAGTCATTTAAAATGAGTTCTTAAATGAATTCTTAAACCTCTTTGGTATTCATGACCACCCAGTAGCTTTGTATGTGCTTGGAAAACTGATGAATTGGTTGATTATTAACCGTATCTACATAATCCACTTAGCAAATTTATTTCTAATGACTGTTACTATGAAAAATAGCATTGATTTTTAGAGTACAAATGAGATTTATTTGGAATGCATAAAAAAATGTTTTTGTCATTCTTTGGTTAAATAGTAATATACACATACATAGAGATATATTTATATATTTACAGAGTTTGGGGAAATGTAGCCATATTTTCTTATTGTAGACTCACTATAAGATCTAGTGGCTGGATATCTTGCTTTAAATAACTTTATTAGATAGGGAGTGGGGAATGATAAAGACCTGATATCTCATTCTTAAATATTAAGCTACTGTCACTACTTTATATATAGGAAAATATGTTTCTAATGTTAGAGACATCTTCTCTTGCTAGCATGGTCTCTTTTTTACATCAGTAATGTCTTATTATTTTTAGTCATTACTTTAAGCTCTGTGATTAGTATGGGCGCCTCTAGCCACCCGTCATTGCAAATCTAAGAACCAGGATCAGCTCAAGTTCTCTTGTGCCTTCAATATATGCATTGAAATTTAGTCATGTATTGGGAGCCAGGCATTCTCCCCCAAACTGATAATTGTGGTTCCCTGATTTGAGATAGGACTTTAGAAATATTCAGTGGATTTCTTGTTTTTACAAGAGGACTTTCTTGCTCTTTTCAAATGGCAATTTTCATTTCATGACCATTGAATATCTGTATTTTGAATAAGTAGAGTATTTGGTTTTATTGTATTTACATGAAAATAAATGCAATGTGGTTTAATCAAGTAAATTCATTGATTTAAGACATTATTTTTGGGCAGCTCCTGTGGCGCAGCGGTTTAGCACCGCCTGCAGCCCAGGGCGTGATCCTGGAGACCCTGGATCGAGTCCCACGTCGGGCTCCCTGCGTGGAGCCTGCTTCTCCCTCTGCCTGTGTCTCTGCCTTTCTGTGTGTGTGTGTGTGTGTGTGTGTGTGTGTGTGTGTGTGTCTTTGAATGAATAAATAAAATCTTTAAAAAAAAAAAGACATTATTTTCAGTGGGAAGAGAGAGTAGATGAAATTGAATATTTTTTGGTTCAAGTAGTTATGCTATTTTGTTAGACATTGGGAATCCCAAAGAAGTTCCCATTTTACTTATTCATAGGCTTCATTTGTCTTACTTTCTTCTAGTAGAAATTTAGAGTTTAATAATGCCTGTATAGTAATTAAATAAATAATAGACTGATGGAATTTATTTACACTTGAAAGTTTATTCTCTTTTGACACTTTCCTCTGCCATCTGTTTTTTTTTTTTTTTTAATGGCAGATTTTGAATAGCTGTGATAGAAAAAATTTAAGTGTCAAAGCTTTTCAGCTTATGCTTTGTAAAGCATTCTTTACAATAGGCAGTAGTGGAATTTATGAAAGAGACATATTTGTTTGGCAAGCCAGATTAGTCCCTTGCCATCTCTGGAGTTGGAAATCATTCATTTTTATGGGTTAAGTATTAAAGGTGATTGGTACATAGAGTGTAACTTTTGAATCAGGTTTTTTCGCATGCAACCTGTGGCTTTTCAAGTCTTCTTTAGTTTTGGTTTGAAAATATTGTGATAGTAAGTTTATCAGTGCAGAGCATAAAGCCTTCTTTTGATAATTGCAAATACAAGTCTAGAATTTATATGGAAAATTATTCTTTGTGATCCTTTGGTGATTTCAAGTGTAAATCTAGAGTCCTACAGCTATAAATATCATTGGTTCCCAAACTTTATTCAGAAATTATTTCAACATATTTCTGCTTCTTGCTTTTTCTTTTACCTATTACTCATACTGGTTGGCTTTCTAGTAGAAGTATAGATAAATTTTCTTAATACCATGGAATTAACCTACTGTACAACTCCTGAGTCTCTTTTACTCATTAAAAAAAAAATTTTTTTTTGATGGCTAACACATAGCTCACTAGTTACACTGAATCAAAACACCTTGTACATGGTGGTATCCTTACAGTATTTTCACTCTTACAACCTTTGGAATTTATTTCAAAAAGTAATTGAGAAGATCAAGATACCAAACTATCCTTTTTTTTATATAAGAACATAATAACATCTAGTTCTAAACCGTTCTGAGAGTTCAAGTTCTGTTTTTATCTGGGCTTTTATTTGTGTTAATTATTTTGCAGGCCCTTCGCAGGGTGGTCCAGGTCCTCAGTATCCTAACTACCCACAAGGACAAGGTCAGCAATACGGGGGTTATAGACCAACACAGCCTGGACCACCACAGCCGCCACAGCAGAGGCCTTACGGATATGACCAGGTAAGTTATTTGGCCAGTGATTGCCCCATTGTTTGTTCACTCATTAGGTTGTTTTCACTTGAAGGCTCATTTTTCCCTCCTCCTGTTCATAGTATATGAAAGTTAACAAAAAAAAAAAATTACTTTTAAGTCTTTTTCATAAAATGCTAGCACAGTTAATGATAGTTACTATAACATGTAAAACATACCTTACCTCTAGGCACCAGCATTCATTCATATTCATCCATATTCTCTTTCTCTCTGGTCTTTACCCAGGCATACTTCCTGTAGGTATTACAAACATCATCTCTTTTTTAAAGCCCCTAATTTCTCCTATCTACCTCATGTTTATTGCTGACAACTGTGCATTGACCTGTGGAGATGGGGAGTCTGTGCTCTTCGTAGCTCTCCTCTCCTCTTCACTTCAGCAGATCCACTACACCACCTCCACATCACTGAGATCCTTTCTCTTCCAATTCGTAATTACCTCCTGTCTCTGATGCCTCCTTTTGTACACATATCCATTCTCTAAAAATAATAATCTTTATCTCCTGTTATCTTTCCTTATACTTTCTCATATATGTAGAGATGTATCTCATTCTAAGGTGACTATACTCTCTTAAACCTAGTATTTATTTAAGTTCCTTCTTTTTATCAGTAGACTTTTCAGACTTAATAATCTGTGCCACAGTCATTGTTTTGTGAATCTTGTTATTATAAATATTCTAAATTCTAATGAAAATTGTTATTAAGTCGGCAGTTTCTTTAGATTGATTTTGGGATTGTCTAATGACTTTCTAGTGAGGATAATCTGGTCTGCTCCCTACTCAAGCTACCCAAAACAGGTTGATTTTTTTTGTAAGTTATGTTTCCAGCATTAGTGTAGATTATCTGGTTTGAGGAAAGGAAGGAAGGAAGGGAGGGAGGGAGGGAGGGAGGGAGGGAGGGAGGGAGGGAGGGAGGGGAAGGGGAGGGAAAGGAAAGGAAAGGAAAGGAAAGGAAAGGAAAGGAAAGGAAAGGAAAGGAAAGGAAAGGAAAGGAGGAAGGAAAGAGAAAGAAAGAGAAAGAGAAGAAAGAAAGAAAGAAAGAAAGAAAGAAAGAAAGAAAGAAAGAAAGAAAGAAAGAAAGAAAGAAAAAAAGAAAAGGAAAAGAAAAGAAAAGAAAAGAAAAAGAAAGACTTATAAGCCATGTTAGAGGACTTGGACTTCATCCAGACATCATTTGGAGCCTATAAAGGGTTTTAAATGAAGTATGTAAAGTATTAGCTATGCCTGGCACTTGGTAAACTATGTGTTATTATGTACTATATATGATAGACATATGTTATGGTACCTCTTTTATTATAATTATTCCACCCCCTGAACTTCTTAGGAATTTGGGATGGTACTGTTTTAAAGACCTATGATGTTTGGATAGATGCCAGCCACATCTCCTTCCCCACTAGAAAAGGCTATGAGGAGGGGACCATCTTAGCTACTCTAGGGTTAGTAGTCTGCCCACAGTTATCATAGATTTCACCTTACCTGTATCCTCCAACCCAAAGGCTTGTTGGTCTTTTCATTTTAGGGAAAGTAGTTCACCTCTTCAAGGTAGTGAAGGGAATAGAATACTAATACTGATTCTTATATCCAATAATAATATAATTATAGTGTTGATTTAGGCAGATGACTCTTGTGGCAATATGCAGGATGAATTAAAAGAGGGGGTAATTGGGAGAGAAATCCATGCTGGAGGCTGTTGTTTCTCCATCATTTTTTTCTATCTTAGTAAACAGCATCTTGATTCTTTCAGTTCCTCAGTCTAAAAACCTGGAGTCCTTTTGGCTCCTCTCTTTTTTGCAAATCAATCGTCTTGTCAACCAGCAAGTCTCATCACTTCTTTCTTCAAAATATATCTATATCTAGCCATTTTTTTACAATTCCTGCTCTTACCCAAGTCAAAGTTATAACGGTCACTCACCTGGACTTACTGTAGTATCTTTCCTTCTGGTCTTCCTACTTTCATCCTAGCTCCACTATAGGATATGCTCCACATAGGACCCAGAATAATCTTTTAAAAACATTAATCAGATGTTTTTAAAGCCACTGCTCAAAGCACTGTGAGTCTTAAAAAAGACTTCAGTCTTAAGGTGAAGTCCAGACCTTATAATGACCTACAAAGCCCTCCATGACTCGTGCCACCCCTGCAGCTGTCCTACCACCTCATCTCTGCATTTATAGCTCCCTTCATTCAGTTTGCTTCAGTCAAATTGGCTTGCTTGCTGTTCCCATACACATCGAGCATATTTCTACCTCAGAACCTTTATATTTGCTGTACCCTTTACTGCCAAAACTCTTCCCCAATACTTTGGCTTCTTCACTTTCTTCAAATCTCTGATCTGTCACCGTGTCATATCAAGGAGTCCTTCACGGTCTACCTATCTAAAATAGTAACATCTGTGGGGTGCCTGGGTGGCTCAGTGGGTTGAGCATCTGACTTGATTTTGGCTCATGATCTCAAGGTTGTGAAATTGAGCCCTGTATTGGGGTCGTCGTCTTCTCCTCCTCCCTCCTGCCCTTCCCCCAGCTTGTACCCTCTCTCTAAAATCAATCAATCTTGAAAAATAGTAACGTCCTCCATTGCCTTGCTTTATAGTAGCTCCCCCTTACCCACAAAGGATACTTTCCAGTACCTTCAGTAGATGCCTAAAACCACAGGTAGTACTGAACTCAGTATATACTCTGTTTTTCCTATGCATATCTATGATAAAGTTTAACTTATAAATTAAAATATAAGTTTATAAAATTAATTTATAACTTTATAAGAGATTAACAGAATAATAAAAGAACAATTATACAATATACTACAATAAAAGTTACACGAATGTGGTCTTTCAATGTCTTACTGTACTGTACTCACTTTTCTTATGATGATGTGGGCTGACAAAATGCTTGCGTGATGAGGTGTGAAGTGAGGGGAATGACATAAGCATTGTGATGTAGTGTTAGGCTGCTAGTGACCTAGTGACCTTCTGAGGATGTGTTAGGAGGATCTTCTGCTACTGGACCACAGTTGACTATGGATTGAAACTGAAACTTTAGAATGTAAACCATGGATTGGGGAGGGGGCGGGGGGACTACTGTATTTCTTCATCCTTCTGTATTGAAACAACTTCATTTTTTAAAAAATATTTATTTGAGAGAGCACGCAGGGGGAGAGGGGAAAGGAGAGGGAAAAGTGGACTCCAAGTTGAGCAGGAAGCCTGATGCGAGACTTGATCCCAGGACCCCAGGATAATGAGCTGAAGGTAGATGCCCAACCGACAGAACCACCCAGGGGCCCACCCAATCAACTTTATTGAAGTATTATTGACATGCCATAAAATACACATATTAAAAGTGTACAGTTTGATATTTTTTGATGGGTCAGTCTTTTCAATTTTACCCTATTCTAAGGCATGTGTAGTGATAGCTCATTGTGCTTTTCATTTTCATGTCCCAAAGGACTAGTGATAATAACTTGTCATGTGCTTATTTTCATCTATGTATCTTTTCTGAAATGTCTGTTCAAATCTTTTATTTTAAAATTCAGTTATTTTCTTACTATTGAGTATTGAGAGGTCTTTCTATATTTTTACATACAAGTCCTTTATCAGGTATATAATGTGCAAATATTTTTCTTCACTCTGGATTTTCATTCTTTCAGTATTGTCTTTTGAAGAGAGGAACTTTAAAATTTTTATGTAGTCCAATTTGTCAAGTTTTTCTTTTATATATCATGCTTTTGATGTTATGTGTAGGAAATCTTTACCTAATCCAGAGTCACAAAGATTTTCTCTTAATGCTTTTCTTTTAGAAGCCTTATATTTTTAGACTTTATATTTAAGTCTATAACCCATTTTGAGTTAATTTTTGTAGGAAGCACAAATTGAAGTTTGCATTTTTGTTTTCAAATGGGTAACTAATTTTCTGAGCACCATTTGTTGAAAAGACTATCCTTTCTCTACTGAATTGTCATTGAATCTTTGCTGTAAATCATAAATATGTCTATTTATGGACTATCTATATATCAGTCTTTATGTCAGTACCATGTTGTCTTTATTACCATAGTTTTATAGTAAGTTTTGAAATTAGGTATTGTTAGTTTTCCAGCTTTGTTCTTTTTCAAAGTTGTTTTAGGTTTTTGGAATTTCCATATAGATTTTAAAATCAGCTTGTTAATTTCTACAAAAAGCCTACTGATATTTTGATGTCTTAAAATAAGATTAAGATTTAAGATTGTCTTAAATGTATAGATTTGGAGACAATTGTATCCTAACATGTCAGTGAATATTCCATCCAATGATCATGGCATATGTCCCTTTAAACTTTTTTTTCAATAGTGTTACATAGTTTTCAGCATACAGATCTTAGATTTTTGTCAGATTTATCTCTAGGTATTTTATATTTTTGATACTATTGTAAATTTTTTAAAATTTCAATTTATAGTAGTTAATTGCTGGTTATATAAAAGTATAATTTATCTTTATTAATATTTTATCAAAACTGTAACATTAACTCATTACTTTTATTAGTTTTTTTGGTAGATTCCTTCAGAATTTCCACATAGCAGTCATGTTGCCTATGGATAAAGACTATTTTTTCCTTTATAATCTGAATGCTCTTCCACTGTCCCCCTTAATCTATCCCTGCCTTAAAACCTCTGATATCATGTTGAATAGAAATAGTTGAACATCTTTTGTCTAAATCCTAATCTTAGGGGGCTAACAATGAGGCTTTCAGCCTTACATAAGGTGTGTAGGGTTTGTGTAGCTGTCCTTTATCAGGTAGAAATTATTGCCTGTATTCCTACTTCACTGAGAATTTTTATCAGGAATGAATGTTGAAATTTGCAAAGTGAATTTTCCTTATCTTTTGAAGGAATCATGGTTTTCCTTTTTTAATTTAGTATGTTAAATAATATTATTTGATATTCAAGGTTTTTTTGATATTCAAGTTTTAAATTAATCTTGGATAGTTAGGATATACTTCACTTGGTCATGATGTATTATTATCCTTTTAATATGTTGTTGGAATTGATCAGCTAAAATTTTAAGAATTTTTGCATCTATACATATGAGGGATATTGAACTCTAGTTTTCTTTTAATGTCTTTATCTGGTTTTGTTATCAAAATAGCATGAGTTTCAGGATCTGGGTGGCTCAGCAGTTGAGCATCTGCCTTTGGCTCAGGGCGTGATCCCAGAGTTCTGGGATCAAGTCCCACATCAGGCTCTCTGCATGGAGCCTGCTTCTCCCTCTTCCTATGTCTCTGCCTCTCTCTGTGTGTCCCTCATGAATAAATAAATAAAATCTTTAAAAAAAAAACAAAACAGCATGAGTTTCATAAAGTGAGTTGAAAGGACAACTCCCCTTTTCAGGTTTCTTGAATGATTTTTGTAAAATTGGTGTTATTCTTTCTGAAATGTTTGGTACAATTCACTGGTGAAGCCGTTTAGGCCTGGATTTTCTTTGCAGGATGGTTTTTAATTAAATTTTTTTTTTCTTTATTAGACATAAGAGTATTCAGGTTATACATTTCTTTTGAGGAGATATTTATACTTGTTAAGGAATTTGTCCATTTTATTTGTTCTGTCGAATGATTTCTTTTTTATCCTTTTGTATCTCTAGTATCAGTAAAGATATTTCTTTCATTTCTGTTACTGGTAATATGTATCCTCTCTCCTTTTTCTTTCCCCTAAATAATCTGGCTGCCAGTTTTTATGTACTTCATTGATCTTCTCAGAGAGCTAGCTTTTGGTTTTATAGATTCTCCTCCCTGCCCCCCCACCAGTTTGTTTTTATTGCCTTGATTTCTGCCCTCTATTTTTTTTTTTAGATTTTATTTATTTATTTATTTATTTATTTATTTATTTGAGAATAAGCAAGAGAGAGAGACCACAAAGAAGAAAAGGGAGGGGGAGAAGCAGACTTCCCATTGAGCAGAGAACCATTATGGGGCTTGATCCCATGACCTGAGCTAAAGACATCTTAACTGAGCCTCCCAGGCACCCCTCTGCCTTCTTCTTTATTATTTCTTGTCTCCTCCTTGTTTTGGGTTTTATTTGCTCTTTTTTTCCAATTTCCTAAGGTAATAGCTGAATTCCCATTGATTTAAGAACTGCCCGCCTGATATAGGTGTTCATTGCTGTAAATTTTCCCCTAAGTACTTCTTAAGCTATCACCCACAAATTTTTATATGTTGTGTTTTTCTTTTCAGTCAGTTGAGATATTTTCTGATTTTGCTTTTGATTTCTTCTTTGATCCAAGTGTTATTTAGAAGTGTATAATTTAGTTTTCAAGTATTTGGAGATTTTCCAGATATTTTTCTGTAATTGATTCTCATTTAATGCCATCATCATTATTCCATCAGCATTAATGTGACTTGAATTCTTCAACTTTTTTTGAGACTTAATTCATGGCCTATGGTCTGGTCTATGAGGTTGTTCTATAAATGTTAGATCAAATTGATTGGTAAGTCTATATCTTAGCCGATTTTCTTTCTACTTTATTTCTATTGAGAAAAACATATTAAATTGTTGGCTATAATTCTGTCTGTATCTTAATGCTAACTTTTAAGGTTTATACATTTTTAGAATTTTTATGTCTTGATTAATTTAGTCCTTTATTATGAAATAACTTTATCCATGATAATATTTGTTCTGAAATCTTTTTGATATTAATGTAGCCAACCAACTTTCTTTGGATTATTGATAGAATTATATATTTTTTTTATCCTTTTTTGAAAAGATTTTATTTTTAAGTAATCTCTGCATCGAACATGGGGCTCGAATTTGCAACCCCCATGCCATGTCCTACCTCATCCAGCCAGGCACCCATATCCTTTTATTTTTAACATATTTGTGTTTTTATATTTAAGTTCTGTTTCATGAAGGCAGCATTGTCAAGTCTTGCTTTTTTTTTTATCCAATCTGACAGTGATAACATTTTTTATGATTATTAGATTTGGCTGAATTTATCATCTTGGTTTTTTTTTTTTTTTTTTTTCTTATTTTGTTCTTCCCTTTTTCTTCTTTTTCTGTCCTTGGATTTTTTTTTCTTGCTTTAAAAAAGACTTTTTATTGATGTAATTCATGTACTATTTAATTAACTCATCATTTTGTAGTGTAGCATTCAATGGGATTTTTTTTTTTTTTTAGTTGTATATTCATTTCTCTCTAAACCCCAGCCCTAGGAAACAGTTTACTTTTGATCTGTATAGATTTTCTTATTCTGGATATTTGAGATAAATGGAGTCATACAATATGTGGTGTTTTGTGATTGGCTGTTTTCACTTATTGTAATATTTTCAAGGTTCACCCATCTTGTAGCATATTTTAGGTGCTGTTATACCACTTTATGTATAAAGCCTTTCAATAGTTTACTTTTATTTCTTTTTTCTCAACCTTTGTGTTATTGTTATAAATTTTACTTGTACATGTGTTATAAACTCTGTAGCATATGGAATTTATTTTGTTTTTAAAAAGCAATTATCCTTTAAAGATATATAAGAAAAAATCTTATATATTTATTTAAGTAGTTACTACTTCTGGTGCTCTTGATTCCTGTGATAGAGGCATAGTTCCATCTGGCATCATTTTCCTTTGCATGAAGGAAAAGATACTGTTTTAACATTTATTGTAATGCAGGTCTTCAGTTTATGTATGTTCAAGAAAGTGTTTATTTCTCTTCCATTATTGAGAAATATTTATTCTGGGTATAGAATTCTAGGTTTACAGGTTTTTTAAAAATTTTCTTTCAGCACTTTAAAAAATGTGGCTCCACTGTCTTCTTGCTTACATTATTTCCAAGGAGGCATCTGCTGTTGTTATTCTCTTTCTTTTCTGGTGGTTGGTATTTGTTTTTTGGGGGGCTGTTTTTAATTATTATTTTTTTAAAGATCTTATTTTTTTATGAGAGACACAGAGAGGCAGAGACACAGCAGAAGGAGAAGCAGGCTCCCTGGGGGGAGCCTCATGCAGGACTCAATCCCAGGACACCAGGATCATGACCTGAACCAAAGGCAGATGCTCAACTACGGAGCCACCCTAGTGCCCTTGGCTGTTTTTTAAAATTTTTCCCTTTATGAAATTATTTGACTTTTTTATGCTTTGGGTTCATATATCTTCTTGCAATTTGTAGCTTTATGGTTTTCATCAGATTTGGAAAAATTCTGACCAAGTATTTTTTTTTTTTCTTTTACCCTTATATCCCTTTCTGTCCTCTCCAATTACATCATTAGTTGACTTCAATTAAATGTCTTATTTGTCTGCTTAAACTTGCACCATAGTTCACTGATCCTCTAATTTTTTTGAATAGTTTCTATTGCTTTATCTTAAAGTTCACTAATGTTTTTTTGTTCATTTCATTCCCAGGTTTTCATCTCTTGAATTTCAATTTGAGTCTTTTTTTCTAGAATTTCATTTTGGGTCCTTTTTTATGTCTTCCATATTTCTACCTAAAGTTTTGAACATCTGAATTATAAGTATGATAATTGTTTTAATATTCTTTTCTGATAATTCTTAATATCTAGGTCAGTTTTTTGATCTACTGGGCTTTTTTCAAACCCTTTTATTATGGGTTATTTTTCTCATTCTTTGTATGCATGATAATGTTTGATTGTATACCAGAAGTTGTGAATATCACTTTTTACTTTGTTGGATGTTGGATACTACTACTACTACTACTGCTGCTACTACTACTACTACTACTACTACTACTACTACTACTACTTCTTCTTCTTCTTCTGTGGGGGGGATGCATAATATTCTTTTTTTTTTCATAATATTCTTAAAAATAGTTTTGAGCTTTGTTTTGGGATGCAGTTAAGTAATTTAGACATATGTTGACCTTATGAGAATTGTTTTCAGGGCTTTTTAGGCAGCACCAAAGCAGTGTGTAGTCCTTGGCTAAGTATTTCTGCTACTGAGATAAAACCTTTTCAAGTACTTGACCTAATGTCCTTGAATTGTGAAGTTTTCCACAATTTTCTGGCTGGTGGGAATAAGTACTATTTCTGTTTCTTTATGAGCACCGAATATTGTTTCCTCTAATTCTTTTGGTTGTTTTCTCCTTGGACGGGTATTTTCCTTGCATGGATTTGCATGTCAGTACTACACTGAATACTCAAGAGAGTTCTTCTTCAGATCTGGACAGTTCCCTCCCTCTGTGCATTTCTTTCCTCTCTGGTACTCTATCCTATGACCTAGAACTCCTGCTTTCTCTCCAGACTCTAAGCTTTATGTCTTTAACTCAGATTCAGCCTTCATTCCACTCCACACTGCAGTGTAAATTCAGGAATATATATAAGCAGAGAGCTCACCTCATTTGGTTCTAATTTCTCAGATTGCTGTTCTTTGTTACCTTGTGTCTTGAATGTGATTATGTCATATGTTTTGAGTGGTTTGGGGGTAAACCCATCTTAACTGGAAACATGTTTTAATTTTTTAAAAATAGACTTGTTTTAAGCAGTTTTAGGTTCACAACAAAATGGAACACAAAGTACAGAGTTTTCTTTTTTCTTTTTTTTTTTTAAAGATTTTATTTATTTATTCATGAGAGACAAAGAGAGAGCGGGGTGGGGGGGCAGAGACACAGGCAGAGGGAGAAGCAGGCTCCATGCAGGGAGCTCGACATGGGACTTGATCCTGGCTCTCCAGGATCACACCATGGGCTGAAGGCGGTGCTAAACCGCTGAGCCACACGGACTGCTCTACAGAGAATTTTCTATAAGTCCTTCCCCTACATATGTAAAACCTCTCCTGCTTTCAGCATCCCACACCAGAGTGATCCATTTGTTATAATCAGTGAACATACATTGAGAGATCATTATCACCCCTATTCCATAGGGTTCACTCTTGATGTTGTACCTTCTATGGGTTTTGACAAACTTATAATGACATGTATACCACCCCCCATTATAGTATCATATGGAATAGTTTCATTGCCCTAAAAATCTTCTGTGCTCCCCTTATTTATCTCTCTCTCTTCCCTAACCCTTGGCAACCAGCGATCTTTTTACTGTCTTCATAATTTTGCCTTTTCCAGAATGTCATATACTTGGAATCCTGTACTATGTATAGTCTTTTCATTTCACTGGCATTTCACTTAGTAACATGCATTTAAGGTCTTCTTGTGGCTTGATAGCATATTTCCCTTTAGTGCTGAATAATATTCCGTTGTCTGGATGTACTGCAGTGTGTTTATCCATTCATTTATTGAAAGACATCTTGGTTGCTTTCAAAATGTGGCGATTATGAATAAACTGCTATAAACTTCCATGTGCAGGTTTTTGTGTGGGCATAAATTTTCAACTCATTTGGATAAATACCAAGGAGCACGCTTGCTGGATTATATGGTAAGAGTCTGTTTAGTTCTGTGAGAAACTGCCAAACTGTCTTCCATAGAGGCTGGACTGTTTTGCATTCTCAGTAGCAATCTGTCATTCTACATCCTTACTGGCATTTGGAGGTGTTAGTATTTAGGATCTTGGCAATTCTAGAAGGTATGTAGTGGTATCTCATTGTTTTTATTTGCACTTTCCTAATGACATAATGTGGGCATCTTTTCATACATTTATTTGCCATCTTTAGTGAGGTGTCAGTTCAGATCTTGACCCATTTTTTTAATTGGGTTGTTTGTTTCTTATTGTTGAGTTTTAAGAGTTTTTTTTTTTTTTAATATATTTTGGATAATAGTCTTTATCAGATGTGTCTTTTGGAAATATTGTATTGTCTTCATGGCTTGCTTTCTCATGCCTTTGACATTGTCTTCTGCAGAGTAAAAATTTTACTTTTAATGAAGTCCATCTCATCAATTATTTCTTTCACGGATTATTCCTTTGGTGTTGTATCTAAAAAGTCATTACCAAACTCAGAGTCACCTAGGTTTTCTTCTAGGAGTTTTACTCTTGTGTTTTTGACATTTAGGTCTGTGATCCAGCTTGAGTTAATTCTTGTGAAGATTTGAAGACCTATGTCTTGATTCATTTTTTTGCATGTGGTTGTCTAGTTGTTCTAGCACCATTTATTGAAAAGACTCTTTGCTCCATTGTATTACCTTTGCTTATTTGTCAAAGATCAGTTTACTGTATTTATGTGGGTTTATTTCTGGGTTCTCTTTAATGTTCCATTGATTTATTTTTCTGTTCTTTCACCAGTACCACACTGTCTTGATTGCTGTAACTTTATAGTGAATTTTGAAGTCGGAACTATAGGTCCTCTGGCTTTGTTCTTCAATATTTTGTGGCTATTCTGAGTCTTCTACCTCTCTCTGTAAGCTTTAAATTCACTTGTCAATAACCACAAACACCTTATTGGGGTTTTGATTGGGATTGTGTTGAATCTTTAGATCAAGCAAGGAAGAATTGACATTATAACAAAATTTATTTTTCTATCCATGAACATGGAACACTTCTCCATTTATTTAGTTTTTAAAAATTTTTTTCTTCAGCTTTTTAGTTTATCTTGTGTTTATCTTATATATACGGTATTAGATTTATACCTAATTTTCATTTTTGAGGTACTAATGTAAATAGTATTGTTTTTAATGTCAAATTCCACTTGTTCATTGCTGGCATATAAATGATTGACTTTTGTATGTTAACCTTGTATCCTGTAACTTTGCTTATTAGTTTCAGATTTTGTTGTTGTTATTGTTGAATCTTTGGGGTTTTCTACCTAGATGATCATGTCATCTGCATACCTTTATTTATTTTTCTTATTGCATAAGCTAGAAATTCTGGTACAGTGTTGTAAGGGGCTGGTGAAAGGGGACATCCTTGCCTCGTTCCTCATTTTAGTGGGGGAAGTTTCATTAATTATGTTAGATGCCTAAATTTGTCAGTGTAGCGTGTATCTCCATGTGACAGATTATGTATTGTTTATTGTCAGATTCTCTTCCTCTAGAATGTTAGTCCTTTAAAGAGATCATCGTGTCTATTTATTATCACTGTTGAGCTTCCATTGCCTAGCAGAACTTATCAATTAGCAGTAAATATTGATAAATAAAGTATAAATAAGTGAATAATTAAGGTCTTTACTTCCTAAATTTGAATGGTGATCATAAGATAAGAATACAGAAAGAAATTCCCAAAAATTATTGTGACAATAATTTTAAGACTTTAATATGATTAGATGACTAGAAGAAAGAAATTTAAAGATGATTGGTATTGCTCAGGTTTCTAGCTTAGGGACTCTTCATTCAACACACTCTATTTAGACAATATCATTTGCTCACATGGTTTCAGTTTACCATGCTGTTGACCCCCAGATCTCTATTTAGTCTGACTCCTTTTCTTTTCTTTTTTTTTTTTTTTTTAAGATTTTATTTATTTATTCTTAGAGACCGAGAGAGAGAGAAAGAGAGAGAGAGAGAGAGGCAGAGGGAGAAGCAGGCTCCATGCAGGGAGCCTGATGCCGGGTCTCCAGGATCACACCCCAGGCTGCAGGCAGTGCCAAACCGCTGCGCCACCGGGGCTGCCCTGACTCTTGCTTTTCAAAATCAGATACCTACTGGACATCTCCACTGAGATATATCATAAATATATCAATTCAGCATAACCAAAACAAACTCAGAATTTTTCTACCCAAACTTACTCCTTCTTTCTGTATTCTCTATCAAAGAAGAGAAGTACTATCATCAAGCTAGAATGCCAAGTGCCACATTTGGTATCTAAGACTTTCTCCTTCTCTCCATCTAATACATGACAGAATTTTGTTAACCCTCCTTCCTAAATTCTTAAATCCATCCAATTCTCTGTAACCACTGCCTTATCTTAGTTAAGACCATCAACATCATGGCAGGTTGCTTCCATTCTGTTTTCTTGCTTTCTTTTCTCATTCATTCTTTATACCTTAGTCAGAGGAATTTTGTAGTTAAAAAAAGAAAAATTTGAAGAAGCAGATATAGAAAATCTGAAGTTTAGAGAGTTGGAGTGATTTGTCCAAGATGACAGAGCCAAGAAGTGGTGGAGCTGGGTGGCAAATTCTGAGTGACTATAGCCTGTAATGACTGACTAGAACTCACTTTCTCAAGCTATTTCCAGTAATGTCAATGAGTACTTGAGTTGTTTGTAGAGCATTCTCACATTTTTCATCTCTAATAACTTTTTGAGGTGGAGATTGTAATGACTTATACTTGTCAGATGAGAAAATTGAGAAGGGGAAGATAGGTAACTTTCTCAAGGATAAGCTGCTGTTAAGTGGTGGAGTCAATGCTAGAAATTGGTTTCTGACTCCCAAACTCATACCTTTAATCCTGGAATTCGCTAATGTTTGCAGATATATAGTATACTTTTTTGGGCTTGATTGTGATTTGATTTGGTCCCAGCACTGTGATCAAGTGTGGTTCAACTTACTCGAATTCTCAGTGCTTCAATTTCTTCATCTATCAAGTGGAGATAATATTTACTGTATAGGTTATAGATGGACGCAAAGCATTTATTAGTGTCTGACACTAATAAAGTGTTATTGAGATATAGTAAGAGTTTGCTATTATTAATACTAGCCAGACTTCTTAATTTCTGTTACTTCAGGCTCTTTGTTACCAAGTAATGAATAGCTTTCCGCATTACTGTATATTCCTTTTTTACTCTATTTCCCTAAGCATTATATACCTGTGTTTCCAACATGCCTTTGCTTTAGCTATTCCTTTATTTGAAGTGCCTCATTTTCTTTTCTCTGCTATTTAAAGTTTTCTTAAGGTTTCCACATTCTCTGAAATATTTTTCTAATTATTTTAGCTGTGTTAATCTTTTCATTCGTGAACTCTTAGAGAATTTCTGTAATTGTACTTGATTTATTTCTGAGTTTTACTTTCCCTGTTTTTCAAGTTTATTATGGTGATGAGCATGTAACATTTGCTCAGTAAATGTTTATAACTGCTTGATTATAGTATTCGGCACACATTATTCAAGAAGTTTTATGTGTCAGTATCAGGCACCCATCAGTACTTGGGCCATGAAGATAGGTAAGACCTAGTCCCTACCCTCATTACTCTCAAGTAGTTCATAATATAGTTGATAAATTATAGCTTATATTTATGTAGCACAGCAGTTCTTAACCTCTCTTCTGCTTTCACATCATTCATAATATGTGCAAGTCACTTTTATCATTAATATCTCATTAGACACATTCACTAGGGGAGCATTTCCCTCCGGCATTGAGGTTTCCTTACTTTTAATATTTAAAAAATTTTAAAAGCCCTTCCTCATGTCCTCTCTTATTTAAGTGTCCTAACAAACAGATGAGGTAGGAATTAATGTAGCTATAAATGGAAAGAAAATTGAGATCTGTAGACAGGGATGTTACATTCCTACCCTTAGTGAAGAAACTTAGTCTCAAAGAGCTTTTTTAGACTCAGATGGAAAGTTAACAATAGAGTTGGGACTTAGATTACCTAAATACTGAAGTTGAGATTAGCAATTGAATAAGAAGCACCTGGTGCTAAGTATTTATTGACTTATATTTCTTATTTTAAACTTTGTATTATAGGGATCTTTACACAATTACAAAAAAAGAGAGTATGATGGATCTCCATATACCTAGCAACCAATTTTAACAATTATCAGCATTTTGCTAATGCTATTTTATATATATATATACACACACACACACACACACACACACACACAAAGCTACATTTCTTGAGTATTTTAAAGCAAATTCTACATTTGATATTCTACCTATAAATATTTTCAAGATGAGCCCTGACTTTAAATTTTATTGAATATAGCTATGAAAAGTACATTAATATTTTTAAAATACCTTAATTCTCTTCATGGTGCATTATTCCATTAGAAATATAGTGGTGTTCAACAGATTTTTCAAATACATCTATATCTGTGGAAATATAAAGTTTTAGGTTGCTATTTCTTAAAGTATAGAAGTAATTCAATTCTAGAATACTTTATTGATATAAAATTATGTGACTTGGAGGGGGAAATTTAGCTAAAGGAGACAATTAGCTGATTATGTGTTTCCTATGAGTACTATTTTTAGAAAATAGGTGCTTTTAGGAGCATCTCTTTTAAACACATTTAAGAAATTTTTGTTAAAATATATGTATTTTCTAGTAGGTTTCTCTTTTCTTCTACCTTTCTTTTTCTTTTTTCAGATTCTTTTCTTTTTCTTTTTTATTCCTTCTCTTCTCCAAAATCTAACCCTAACAGCAGTATACTAGACATTATTTACCTCCCTTGTAGAATTCTGCTACTTCATTTATCACCTCTTTTTATCTGTACTCTTTGTCTCCTCTGTCCTGTCAGCCTACAGGCCTTCAAATCTACCTTATTAAAAGCCACAAAAACAAAACAAACTTCCCTTGATTTTATGTACCAGCTGCCTGTCTGAATGCTTTTACTGACACTTTGTTGGCCTCAGGGAAAAGCCGAGCTTCTTAGTATGGATAGAAGGTTCTTTTCCCTTTATCTCCTAGGTATCTTTCCATCCTTGCTACTTATTCCAAATACTATTGATGTTAATTCAGAATAGCAATTGTAATAAACTAAACAGTCACAAAATTGTTATATTAGCACTGTAATTAATACACAATACATATCATACCAGGATTTAGAACCAGAACTCATTCATTCTTGCTCAGTTCAGTTCAATAAAATTCACCAAACATTTAAATTTCTCCTGTGAAAATAAATAAATAAATAGGTAAGTAAGTAAGTAAGTTTCTACTGTGTGACAGGTGCTGTTTTAGATTTAAAGACTCTGAAATCCACTTGCAATTGAATGTGACATCAGAAGCAATTACAGAAATGCCATGTACCTAAATATATAACAGTTTCTGTTATCAATGAAGTCAACTTTTGTAGTATGACAATGTTAAGATTTATTTGTAATTTTCTCTGCCAAATGATTATGGTCAAACTATGCTCAAATCGTTATCTAATTGTATTTTTAAATTTATCTTTTAGGGACAGTATGGAAATTACCAGCAGTGAAGAAGTACTTACATTCCAATAGCCAGTATCTATTAGCAGCCATATTGTCACCTCAGCACTGTGGACACCTCTGTGTGAAGAGATCCTTCCATTCCATCTAGTTTTTGGAAAAACTTTGTGGATAAGTGGCTGTTTCATCAGTAAGCAGCCTTTGTGGCTTAGTTGTAAAGGCTTTAGTAGCTAAAAAATACTCTTGATTTCACATTTCTACTCTAGATGGCAACATTGGACAGAAAATACAATGACATAACCAATTTGCAATGATTTGGGAACTGTGTTTCAAATGGACTGTTACAGACTGAAAGGTGTGAACAGCTTTGTATGTTTATGAAGGTTAAGGGAATTTAATACTTTTCCACAGATTCTTTTGTAAGGGGAAGAGGGAAATGTACACTTTTTACAGCAGCAATATTTTGTATATTATGTTTATTTCATGTGGTGAATATGCAAGGCGGTACACTACGCATTGGACAGAATCAGAAATCCTCTGTTAATGTGGATTGGAGCTTGGTGGATGCTTGATTGTGTTGGTCTCAAAATGGTGTACTATAGAAGATAAAGGTGAGGGAGAAGACAAAGCACACCATATGTCCACTATTATGTTCTTTAGAGGAAATTCAGATCCCTTTTATCTATTAGATAATCAAGGGCACTGTGATAGTTTTGAGTAAAAAGACATTTTTTAAAAGCTTTCCAGTTTTGTGGATTAAAACCTTTTTATAAAGATCATTTATAATACAGTTTTAAAATGTGAGGCAATAAGAATGACTTCATGTGGGATCTGAAAAATCTTGGTAGCAGTTTCATATAAATGAAGTGGTAATTCTTCTAAAATAGCAATAACTGAAAATGGAAATGTTAATTTTACTTTAAGTAATCAGGGAACTTAGAAATATCAAAGCATTTTTTAAATGGTATCAAGAAGAGTCAACATTGATCCAGTAATTTTATTTTTTAACATTAGAAGGATAATTGGTTTATATAATAGAATAGTTCAGGAGACTTTACAAATCTTTATTTCAGCTTTCTTCACTGGAAATAATGCCATTTATAAAGGGACACTTTTAAGTTTTTCCCTTTTTATGTTGGTTAATATAACAAAGAAATGTTTAGGAAAATGCTTATTGATGAGGTTTATTCTGATCTGTATTAAAAGCATATAGAGGTTGCATTCTAGATCACTTTATTAGTGTGGCGTATTTAATCATATTCAAGACTGTCCGGTGCCTGATTATTTTAGCTAAATTCAGGGATATTGCATTGGGCAGGAAATCATGCATTGAGAAGTTTATAACCACAATTATTTAAGCATAATCTGAAAACATCTAGCCTAAAGGTAAGTTGTTATTTTCATCACAGTTGCCTATGCCCAGGGAATAAGATGTATTCTTTATAATTGAATTGTTTTTTCCCCACTTCTAACTGGAAACAAAGCAGAAGGGGTGCCATAAATTTGAATAAGCAAAATGTACTGTTTCAACATACTGTAATCAAAAGGAGGAATTTTAATATGTTTCTGTGTGTGTATGAGAGAGAGTATGTGTGTTTTAAGGTCTGAATAGAGTTTTTTTCAACTTGGTCAGTAGAAAATGGACATCAAATTTGAACAGATAAAGCATGGACAGCCTTATTGTGATTGAAAATGCTTATAGGTTCTGTGCCAATTTTCCACCACTGTGTACTTTGTTGCTATTTAAAACTGTATCAACTCTAACGGAAGAATAAATTATTTGTGATTTTAATTTTCTCATTTGTTTCTTTAAATTAGATCTCTTTGACTCTCTTGTTTTGTCTGGAGACTTTGCTGTGGGTTTTTTATATAAGTTAGTCTGGTGTAAGCAGACTATATTTGTATTCTAGGACTTTATCAAAATTCTCTTGCCATGCCCAAGTTAATTAGAATTAACTGTTCAGTAATCAGCATGTTGTGTGGGCTGTTTGTTATAGAATTCTTTTCTGAAAATGAAGTCCATGAGGCTATAATCAAGATGACTGAATTAGATAAATGAGTTGAGGAGACAAAATTGTACTGAACCCAACCTGGTGTAGATATGTTATCTCATTTGAAATAAGCTCAACTGACATTAAGAAATAATTTGTCTTGCCAACCCATCTTCTGTTGTCTTATTCTCCTTTTAATGGAAACTAAAATTGCAATTTTAATAAGCAGAATTTCCTCCAGGACTTTCTTTCTAGAGACTAGTGCATTTGCAAGGTTTAATTGTTTTATAACAGTCCTATTTCGTAAAAGTTTTTAATTGGTGGTGACAAAAATTACCTTACTCCTTTGATACCTAGTAGGAAGACTAGCTGTACCAGGAGCTTTTTTCCAAATCTGACATTCCCATATAGACTAAATTCCCCAAAACTGAAGTTCTTATTTTATCAAAATGTATTACAATGAATAAATATCATGCCATCATATAAAATTCCAGAAGCAAAACATTACTAAAAAAGAGTGTGGTGATTATTGATCAACATTTTTGAATACTTAACTGAACTAGTTCAGTTGTTTAAGAAATATGTTAGCATTATTCTATAGACTTGTGGTGGCACATTGCTTTTGGTATGTTTCTGTTTTTATTTTTTTTAGTGGAATATTCAAACAGATGCCCAAGTAGAGAGGATGTTCTAATCAGCCCCATGGTCCATTAACCTAACTTAGATAACTGGTTCACTTAGGAAGCCATGGCTAATCTTGTGTTGTCTATATACCAACCCACAAATGGAAGCAAACACTACATCCTTGAAATATTTCGTTAAGTACCTCTAAATAAGTACAGTTGACTACGTGGGTTTGAACTGCATGGGTCCACTTACATGCGGATATTTTTTCAATGAATACAGTGCCATGCTATAAATCTATTTTCTTCTTTATGATTTTCTTACTAACGTTTTCTTTTCTCTAGCTTACTTTATTGTAAGAATACAGAATATAATACATATACAAAATATAATCAGCTGTTTATGGTATTGGTAACAGTAGGCTATTAAGTTTTTGATGAGTAAAAAGTTACACGTAGATTTTTGACTATGTTAGGGACTTCGTGCCCCTAACTCCTTTGTTGTTCAAGGGTCAACTGTACTCTTTAAAAAACACTTTGGGGGCAGCCTGGGTGGCTCAGCGGTTTAGTGCCACCTGCAGCCCAGGGTGTGATCCTGGAGACCCTCCCTGCATGGAGCCTGCTTCTCCCTCTGCCTTGTGTCTCTGTCTCTCTCTCTTTCTCTGTCTCTCATGAATAAATAAAATCTTTAAAAAAAAAAAAAAAAAAAAAACTTTAGTACCAGCACTCTTCCTGCTCTTGAAATTTTGTAATTTCACTATTAGTGATTAGAAACCAAAATTTGTATGAATAAATTACCACTTTTTTTTCACTTAAAAAATCATTCTTGAATAATTAAGACCGTTGCAAAAATAGATTGCACAAAAAGTGAACATGCTCCATAATTTCATCTCTTAAAGGTAACAGTTGTTAAAAGGTTTGATGCATTTCTTTCAACTTGATTTTACACATATAAGCCAACATCTATTACTGTTTTTGTCTCTTTGAACAAAAATGGAATCAGATACGAGTCATACTATTTTGTAACTTCCTTTTTTTTTAATGTTAGAAATATCTTGAATACTCCCTATTTTGTGTTGTCCCTAATTTTTTACTATTAGGAAAATAAAACATTCGTAAGTGATCCTGCGAGGATTTGGGGGTTATTTTTGTGTGTGTGCTTGGTGAGATATTTCTATACAGTAAATTTTGAATGTTAGGTGTAAGGCTATGTATTAAAAGATGTCCCCCTAAAAAATAAATTCTCGCCAGCGCCAGATTATTAGCCTTGTTAATTTTTACAGTTGTAGTAGGCTTTAAAAAGTGCTCTTAGGATTTAATTTGAAATACATTTGTTGGGGATCCCTGGGTGGCACAGTGGTTTAGCGCCTGCCTTTGGACCAGGGCACGATCCTGGAGACCCGAGATCGAATCCCACGTTGGGCTCCTGGTGCATGGAGCCTGCTTTTCCCTCTGCCTGTGTCTCTGCCTCTCTCTCTCTCTCTCTCTCTCTCTCTTTCTCTCTCTCTCTGTGTGACTATCATAAATAAATAAAAATTTTAAAAAATAGATTTAAAAAAAAATACATTTGTTTGTAACTTTGAACATCTTTTCAAATGCTTAAAGGCACTTTATTCTTTGCTGCAAAATACCTCTTTTTTTTTTTTTTTTTTTTTTTTAAATTTTTATTTATTTATGATAGTCACACAGAGAGAGAGAGAGAGAAGCAGAGACACAGGCAGAGGGAGAAGCAGGCTCCATGCACTGGGAGCCCGACGTGGGATTCGATCCCGGGTCTCCAGGATCGCGCCCTGGGCCAAAGGCAGGCGCCAAACCGCTGCGCCACCCAGGGATCCCGCAAAATACCTCTTAATGTCCTTTGTTCATTTTTCTGTTGGGATGTTTTTTGTGTAAGAAAGAGAAAATAATATAAATACATATGCACAAATATTATATATAGTTCTCTGCAAATATTAATTCTATGTCTTCTGTATATTGCACATCTCTTCAGATGTGCAATATGTTAACTTAGGTTATGATGTCTTTTACTGTATTAAGGTTTTAAGATTTTACATATTCATAATCCTAGCTTCTTGCAACCTCCCTAACTTGCCAATTTATAAAAAAGTATTTTGCTTCCATTTTTCTAAAATTGATTGTACATGGACAGTTTAGAGCATTTACCTTTTTCCTATGTGGATAACTGGTTGTTTCAATGTTATTTATTGAATAAACCAACTAATTTGAGATGTCACCATATTCTGTTTATTTAAAACACAAATTATAATTAAGGCATGTTTAATTTAATGCCATTTCAGTGACTGGTTAGATTCACTTAAGTACAGTTTTGTTGGCATAAAGTTGTGGATTCTTTCCCCCTAAGCAAGCTGTTTTTTATTGGTGAAGAGTTAACTGCAAGGGTTTAAATAATGACTGGCTTCTTAACAGAGAATTACTAAAATGTGATTTTTACAGAATAAGTAGAACCTCTTGCTTGTTGGAAGTTTTCAAGTTCTTTAATTTTTCTTGTACCTTGGCAGTTAATTACCTCCATAGATGTCCCAAAGTATTTCAGTTTGATTATTATAAAAAAGTAAGAAATCAATATACATTTTTTTATTTTTAAAACTCCAAGTCTCAGAAATAGACACTGCAATATAATTTTCATTAATTCAGTAAAGACCTATAAATAGGGTAATCATATAATTTATTGCTTAATCTGGGAAACTTGATAATGAAAGGAGGATACTATACACAAGCATACATATATGTATGTATGTGCACATGGGCATAAATGTATGTGTGTGGATTTTATACTTGTACATATGTGGAATTGTACATATATAGATATATATACATAAATATCTTATTTTGTCTTTTTCCTGATAGAGGTCCATAGTTTAAGAAGTTCAATATGCAAGTGATACATTTGTTTTGGCTATAATCTTTAACTGTGGTAACATATTGAGAGATTTTTCATGAAACAGTACATTAAAAATATTTAATGTTAAAATAGATGAATAAAAAGTCCTAAATATTTTGAGACACTTTTGTCATTTTGGTCTGTATTAGGGAATACTGGTTATTCCCTAATATTCTGTTTCCTTTTAAAAAAAAATACCCAAGTTCTGGGTGGGCACATAACTGTGTACCTAATGCCTACATTTAACAGCATCCTGTGCAACTAGACATGGTCAGTGACTAAGTTCAGCCAGTGGGATGTGAGTTGGAGTGATGCATGCAGCTTCTAGATCACAGCCTTAAAAATGTACTCCATTTTCTTTTTTTCCATTTCCCAAGGGCTGGAACATGACATATCAGTGGGAAGATTTAACCTTACAGAAGAGAAAAATATCTTAGAGAATGGCAATGCATCTAGATAGAATCAAAATTCCCCCGAATGGCCTCCTGAAGCCCATTCTGTTGCCTATTGGTGTGGACTCCCAACATGAGAAAATTAACACTCCTGTCTTATTAAGCAGCAGAGCCTGTAGTTCAACATAGGATCATACAGTAGAAGGCCATTAACATTATGCTATATAGCATGTTCTGTTTGGAGTCCTAGTTTTTACGGATAACAGGCTAGTATATTATGTGTGTAGTATACTTCATAACGGTTCAGTGCCTAATCATTCTTGACTCATGAAGTAGGACAAACTGTATTTCCTCTAAGATCATCCTCTTCTATCACTTGAATGAACTGAATGCTATAATTTAGTAACAATAGATTTAATTTTAAAGTACTGGTAAAAATATACTTCATATTTATCATTTTGGCGTGTGTCTAGTAACATTTTAAAACCTCTTCAGTTTTTAACTTTTATTTTGGCTTCTGTTTTAATTTATTCTTAGCACTTTTTGTCTAATGCTTTCTTATGGTTTCTTTAGTCTTTTGACTTTCACTATATGAAGTGTGTACTTTGATTCTAACTTTCCTGCCAACTTTTCTTTTGGGGAGAAAAAAAAGATGTACTAAAAGCATTTGGTTTTTATACCTATTGTGGATCTTATTCAGCTTACGTCAAATATGAAGAATTTCTTTTTTTTTTTTTATTTTTTTTATTTTTTTAAAGATTTTATTTATTTATTTATTCATGATAATCACAGAGAGAGAGAGAGAGAGGCAGAGACACAGGCAGAGGGAGAAGCAGGCTCCATGCACCGGGAGCCCGACGTGGGATTCGATCCCGGGTCTCCAGGATCACGCCCTGGGCCAAAGGCAGGCGCCAAACCGCTGCGCCACCCAGGGATCCCAAATATGAAGAATTTCATATACTCTTTCATACAGATCATCAAATTTTTTACCTTTGAGGACTCTTAATATTAGTAGATCAAAATACTGTTTATAACTACCAAGGATTTTATCTTCTATCAATATGACTATAGCAGGGAATTATTTCTGTTAATGCTTAGTAAATTAAGAGCAAGGAAGTGTAGCTGTGGCTTTCTTTTCAATACTAATATCATTCTATCCATAGAAATCCTATTTTCTGTTCATTAATTTCAGTATTCCATTCTTTCCCAAGATCTCACTTCACAGCAAGCTTTCATACTTCAAGCTCAACATGTTAGTGCTCAGTCCTCATTCCCACATAAACACAACCATTTTGAAAACGTGAACTGATATTAATTACCCCCTTGGCACCAAAAAGTCAGGATTTCCTGATGCGGCACGCTAATGTAAAATGCATTAGTGCAAACGCTGGCTCCAAGGGGTAATACTCTCTAAATAAACACAGCAATGTTTTTCTTTATTCACGACTCTCAGGCTATTCTGAAAGTCATTCATCCTCCATACCCCCCAAAAGCATTTTGAGTTTTAATAAGTTATAACTGGATTTTCATAAGAAGGAATTGAATTCCAAGCTGCAAATCTGTGGTACTTAACTCTTTGATTTTTTGAAATAAAATCTACCTAAATGTTCCAATGATTAAATGGCATTGAACCATAATTTGCAGTAGTCTGTTGGAAGATAATAGTCCATGTTTACTGATTAGTGTCACTAAAAATGTGTCCTTTTGACCTAAAAAATGTCTTTGGAAATTTCAGTCACTTAAGGCCAGAAATGATATATTGGGGGGGGGGGTTGGTTTGGGGGTTTTTTTGGTGCTAGTGTGAGTGTGTATGTGAGTTTGAACATTTAGTGTCGACTTCAGGTCAAGTAGACATTATTTCATCCTTTGATGTTCCCTCTCCAAACATACTACTACTAATATTATTACTGCTACAACTACTACTACATAAAACAAATGAACCAAACCAGAGATGGCCAAGCCTCAAACAAAAGTTAAGATCTAACATGGAACAAAAATGTAAGTTGGTAAGGCTAAAACCATTGGGCCTTCTGGGTAGTGTTATTTGAGAAATCAGCCCCTATGAAGAAATAGAGATTAAAAAGTATTTCACGATCAGATTCTGGAGCCAGGTTTACTGCTTGACCTCAGAGGCTAGAATGTGACTTGCCTCTATTGCTCCCACTTATAAAAGGAAGCTTAATAACAGCTTGCTGCAGCTGATCACTAGGGCCTTGTTTTGAGGAATCTAAGCATAATGATACTGAAAATATATATACTTAGCTTCTTGATCTGAAGCTGAATTAAGATATTCTGAAGCTTGGTAATTAGGTCTAAAATATTCCTGAGAATCTTCGTAAGGAAGAAGTTCTTAAAGGTTTGACTCTGGACTTGGTATAGGAGCCTAAGAGAGGAAGTACAGAAAGGAGGAAGGGTGGGGAAGAAAGAAAAAAGGAAACAAGTAAAACCTCCTACTTTAAACAAGCCCATGAAACTGAAGTCCCAAAATTTGCCCACAAACCTCTTGGCAGAACATGTATTCCCACCGCATGAAGTTAATTTTATAGGAGAGTCTGACATTTTAAAATATGAGTGTTTAAGATGCTTGAGGAAATAAATCTATCCACATAGACCCTCAAACAGATATGAAATTATAAGACAAAAACTTGGGCAAAATTAAGCAGATACATTTAAAAACTACTGAGAAGTCTAAGCAAAAAATAGAGTCATTGGAATAAGCTCAATTGGCATAAACTGTAGAATGGACACAGTTAAAATTTGTGAATTAGATGATAGTGTGAGAAATTGTTGCATGTTAGAGAGGGAAGGGAATGCAGAGTTTTAAGCAGGGGGTGGGGGTGAATGGGTGACGGGCACTGAGGGGGGCACTTGACGGGATGAGCACTGGGTGTTATTCTGTATGTTAGCAAATTGAACACCAATAAAAAATAAATTTATTATATAAAAAAAAAAGGTAGCTTCGAGAGAAGGAAATGGAAGGGTTGGTAGAAAAGCAACACATAAAAAAAAAAAGCCGACAGTTTTCCACAATCGAATCTATAAATACTCAGATTGTAAACCCACACTAAATCCAATCAGGGCAAAGAAAAATGAATCTATATCTAGATATATCATGATGTATTCAGAAAGGAAAAAAAATCTATTAGGAGAGAGAAAAGGAACAATTTAGACGAGAACTCTCTGCAATAGTTAAAAGATACAGGAGTCAAGTACTGAGGGAAAAGGACTCAGCCTAAATGTTACTCCCAGCTAAACTATAATTCTACAGTGAGGGCAAAATAAATTTTTAGATTTCTAAAGACTAAGAGTTCATCATCCAAGTTGTACTTGAGCAAAAAGAAAACCCAGAAGGTACGGGATGCAAAAAAGAATGGAGATTGCATAAAATTTGTCAAATATAGTTATTTATGGGAAACATCCCTTTTCTTTTGGGTGCAAAGAAGAGGTAAAGTTCCATGTGATAGGTTGATTGCGTTGGTGACTTGAGTTCTTTACCCCGTCCTGAATGCATGCCCCTTTGTCATATGATTTTGCAGTTCCTCTCACTGAAGAGACAGAGTTCAGCTTCTTGTCCCCTTGATTCTGAGTTTGGCTGTGTGACTTGATTTGGCCAGTGGGATATTAGTTGATATGACTCAAAGAGTCTTGTAAAAGCACTGGTACAGTTCTGCTTCCACTCTATTATCTCTGCCTTTGCCATGGAAATCTGCCCAAGCTAACCTAAAGAATGTGAGAGACACATGAAGCAAAACCAAGTCAACAAGATAGGATACATGAATGAATAGATAAGCCTATGAAGGGGCTTTCATGTACTGGAGAATAATAGACTAAGAAACTTTAGGCTTTGTTGGAAATCTTTCAGGTAAAATTATAAGAGTAATGTTTAAAGTATTAGTATAAAAAATGTAAGAATCATCATTTTAAAAAAGAAAATATAATTCAGAAATTTAGAAGCCAGAAAAGAGGGAGGGGGAAAAAAGCAGGAGGAGGAATAGAGAAAATGTGCTAATCATTATAAGGAAGGAATAAAGGAATAAAAAGAGGAAAAGTGTCAAGAAGCTCACAAAAAAATATAGGATTATATATATATCAGCAGTAACTGTAAATATAAACTTATTTATTAAAAGATACTAAGTTAGAGGAAACTCAACTATATTATCATTAAGGGATATTACTAAAAGGTAACCAAAAAGTGGAAAACAGATACAGGTGAATTAATACCAAAGTAGAATTTAAAGCAAAAGTATTAATAAGAATAAAGTAGGAGCTTAAGTAATAGTAAATAGAAAAGCCATTTAAGATATAATGACTTTGGAATTTACAAAGCAAAAACAAAAGCAAAAAATGTAAACCTCTAAAAGCATAGTGGAAATATTTTAATCTACTTAGAGCAGAAACTTGACTCAAACAGACAACAATTCAGATATAGCACAGTTTGTCTGATAGAAATATGTCAGCCCCATATGTAAATTACAATTTCCTGATAGCTACATTACAAAATACAGAAACAGGGAAACTTCTAATACATTTTATTTAACCCAATATGTCCAAAATGCTACTTCAACATAACTAAAATTCATGAGACATTTTATATTCTTTTCTTCATAGAATCTAGCTTGTATTTCAACTCAGAGTACATTACTAGTCACATTTCAAGTGCTCAGCCAGAGGCTACTGGTCTGAGGCTACTATACTGGATAGTCTTGATGCAGAAAAGCTGATAGATCGCGGATCCTATACCTAGCAAAGTATATACGTTTTTCAAGTATATGTAATATATTTAAAAAATGGCCTTATGCTAATTTACAAAGGAAGTCTGGTCAAATTTTAAAGAATATCAGCCAAATCACTTTCTCTGAAAACAGTACATTTGCTAGGAACTTTCAAAATTTATTAGTGACCTGTGGTTAGAAAATTGCAGTGGAAATGTAAAAATTTTTAGAGCTAAGCTACAATAAATGTTGTCAGTAGCAAAACTTGTGAGATGCTCAAAGGACAGTTCTCGAAACCAAACTGATGGCCTTAAGTGTCTTTATGTAAAAACAAAAACAAAAAACATGGAAAGCAAATCCAACTCAGAAATACTGATGAGGAAACTAAAATGCAGTTAAGACAAAAATAAGGAAAGGTTTTGAAGGGAATAATGAGAAGAGCATAAATAAATGACATAAGACTACAATAAAATAAGAGGATTACCAAAAAGAACCAAATCTCTTTTTGAAAAATAATAAAAGCTATAAATTGACACCCCCCCCCCGCAAAAAAAAGAAGGCACAAGTAAGCAGTTTTAGAAAGAGGAACAGGAGTATGACTAAAATGTGCTACATATTCCAAGTATTCGCCAAAAGTGTATCATACAGGGGTTGTATAGCAAACCTGGCTATGAACTTCTTATATCTGACATTAATATCACAAAATTTAAATAGATGTAACATAGGATGTAGTTTCTGGCCCTTTAGGAACCCATGACTAGATTTAAGAATCAAACTTAATTCTTTTTTTTTTTTTTTTTGGATTTTGTTTATTTATTTGAGAGAGAGAAAACATGAATGGGGGAGGGGGATGGACAGAGAGGGAGAGGGAGAAGCAGACTCCCGCTGAACAGGAAGCTAACTCAGGGCTCGACCCCAGGACTCCAAGATCATGACCTGAGCTGAAGGCAGACACTTAATGGACCGAGCCATCTAGGTGCCCTCACCCTGAATTTTTTTCATCACTTATAGCTCATTTATGAATTTTCAGCAGCTTGAAGGCAGAGACTTTGTTTCTGTCTACTGCTGGTCACTTAGTACCTAGAATAATTTCTAACATGTAATGGGAGTTTCATAAATATTGGTTGAAAGGGTATTGGGAATGTTGGTTCTGAATTGGTATGTATGCAGAAATTTAGAATTCAGGCATTGTAGATGAAGAAATAAAACAGACAGTTTAGACATAAAAACCAGGGCTTTAACACAGTGCCTTTCAACACAAGATCCGCAAAGCCTTCTCCACAATTCACAATCCTGACTTATCCTAAGGTATCTGACCATGATACCTGGCCTGACCTATGGTGAGGTTATTTATAGTCTATCTTTATCTGACTCCGACTCTTCTGGAGGTGCCATGTAACACTGCATATGCACATATCTGGCCCTAGTTCAGGATAAAGGATTATGAACCTGTGTAAATGCCTATCCTTAAGCTGTATAATAGAAGGATCCATTTCATTTTTAAATAGGCCAGTGGTGGTTGCCTGGTCATACTGGTGATTTATTAATGAATTATAGCATTGCAATCATTTCACAAATGGTCATAAAATGGTAAACATAGCTAACTTTATTTTATTTCCCCTTGTTAATAATGATAAAAAAAAAGTCTCCTTGGGGGAGCATATTCTTGTGGGAATACAGACACAAGAATGATGACATTGCTGATAGCCCTTCTCTGTTTTGGTCTCCGTGATCATCTAGTCTGTGCCCAGAGCTAAACCAGGAGGTTTCTACAACTTGCTAGGAAAACATGTGCTGTTTTGCCCCTGCACCAATATAGCCAACTATATGATACATATAATGATCTTACCATCTTAAGCTTCCTTGGGCTTCCCCTCCACATCTCCCTCCTGGCCTTGGCCATATGCCCATTCTGCCTTAACAATGCTCCTTCTATTTCACTGTGTTTCTCCCATTCTGTTTATAACCCTCCCCAAACATTCAGTCACATTCCAAGTGGCTTTCCTTACTGCATAATATTCACTCAACCATGTTCAAGTTGACTGCTGAATCCATTTCTTTTATTAGCATTTTATGGTTTCTAAGCATTTCCAAGTTCCTCTAGTTGACAGTTCCCTTACGTGAGGGGTGATGGGCTTCTGGCCTGGCATGGGTAATTATTAGCAATAATTTCTTTTCTTCTATGAAAAATAGATAGCAAGAGCTCCTTGTTAAGCATGTGTGGGGTCTGTACACTCATCTTTGAGCTGACACGTCAGTAAGTTTGCCACAAAGGAAGGTGAATGAAAATTCAGGCTGAAGAGGTTAAGAAGCCATGTCATATCACTTTGTATTTGGAAACTCAGTTCTAAAATTATCTTCAGAAAGAAATACTACCTCCTCGTTTGAATTGAATATACTATGTTTCATCTAATCTAAGACCCATTTAGTTCACATTTTAATATCTCTGAAATTACCTATTTCTTTTTTTTTTTTTTTTCTTTGTGGATTAGTTGGTTGGGCGTCCGATCCTTGGTTTCAGCTCATGAAATTACCTATTTCAATGGAATATTACTCAGCCATTAGAAATGACAAATACCCACCATTTGCTTCAACGTGGATGGAACTGGAGGGTATTATGCTGAGTGAAGTAAGTCAATCGGAGAAGGACAAACATTATATGTTCTCATTCATTTGGGGAATATAAATAATAGTGAAAGGGAATATAAGGGAAGGGAGAAGAAATGTGTGGGAAATATCAGAAAGGGAGACAGAACATGAGAGACTCCTAACTGGGAAATGAACTAGGAGTGGTGGAAGGGGAGGTGGGCGGGGGGTAGGGGTGACTGGGTGAAGGGCACTAATGGGGGCACTTGATGGGATGAGCACTGGGTGTTATTCTATATGTTGGCAAATTGAACACCAATAAAATATAAATTTATTAAAAAATAAAAATAAAATAAACTGCTAAAGCCTAAAAAAAATACTCTGAAATAGGGATTTTTTTCTCTCTTGATAATACATAAAATAATGGTGTGTCTTACAATTAATGGTGTTTTAGACTGCATGAATTACAGTATGAATGTTTTTTAAAGTATGCCATGGTATTGTCATCTTTTTCATTTTCTTAATAGACTAAAGTTTCTTAGAACCTATAATAATCTAAACTAATTAAAAGCCTATAATAGAGAAACCGTATCTTTAAAAATCAAGCATACTATGTTATCTGTGGTACCTTTTGCTTGTTTCTCCTATTTTAGGAGATTTGGCTTTTCTTATGGAAATTCCTATTACGATTTTTGCTGAGGTAAACATCTTTGTATGTATGCTTATTCTATAGAGAGGCAAGATAGCAGAGTGGTTAAGCACATAGGATTTGGAGTCAGACTGACTGGTTTTGAATCTTGGTTCCTTCACTTGCTAGTTATGAAATGTTGGGCAATGACTGAACCTCTTCGTGCAGCATTTGCTGAACTAGAAATAATAATATACTTACTTCGGGGTTGTTATGAGAATTTTTTTTAAAAGACTTTACCCATTTATTCATGAGAGACACACACAGAGAGAGAAGCAGAGACATAGGCAGAGGGAGAAGCAGGCTCTATTCAGGAAGCCCAATGTGGGACTTGATCCCAGGATTCCAGGACCACACCCTGAGCCAAAGGCAGACACTCAACCACTGAGCCACCCAGGTGTCCCTGTTATGAGAATTAAATGAGATGATATACCCATACTACTCAAACTTCCCGATGTCATTGCATGTTAATATATTAGATAGAGTAGTACCTGGAACAGAGTAAGTGCTATATAAGTGTAAATTGTTACTACTTGGGATTATTTCTTTAAGACAGTTTCCTAGAAGTAGAATTATCTTATCAAATTCTAAGGCTCTGGATAAATATTGTTATTTTTCTTTCCAATAGGATTATATTAATTTACACTCCTGGAATGGACAGAATGTATATCATCCCACTTTTGCCAGTTTTTTGCATTTTTAAAGATAAATCTTTGCTAATCTCATAGATGAAGATGACAGTTTATTCTAATATTTATTTTTTTGGTTATTAGTGTAGTTAAATCGAATTTTTTCTTGTATATTTGCCATTTGTATTTCTTTATTTTTTAAAAAAATCTATTTATGCTTAATGATTTTAAAGGGATTCTTATACATTTGGATAAGTTCAACAGGTAAAAGCTATACTTTTATAGTCTATTTGGCTAAGTTACGCAGTGGGTTATACTTTATACTAGTTTTTTTCATTTTGGTCTTTTATTACATATATAATCTTGATTTTTGTGCAGAAAAAATATATTTTTTTGCTTGAATGCTTGGAAAGTTCTTTTCTTTTGTTTTATGATACTTAGATTTATTTTTACATATAACTAAAGTTAACTTGTAATATTTATTTTTACATATAACTAAAGTTAACTTGTAATATCTTAAAAATGTTTTTCCTCAAATAGCTTATCACCTGCCCCACACATTTATTGATTCATTCATTCCTCTTAAAATATTTTTAAGGTAATACATGTTAATTTTAAGACAATTGAAAAATACAGAAAAGTTCATAAGGAAGAAAACTAAAATTATCTATAATTCTACTATTTAGTAATAACCATTATTAACATTTTGGAGTTCTTCTTTCCTTTTTTTCCCCCTTTGCATGATATAATTTTGTTATTCTTGCTGTTTCCTTTACTGTATATTAGAGTGTTTTTCTGGACTCTTTATCTTGTTTCATCATTATATCCTTACCCTCAACCCCACCAATTTTTAACTGTTTTAGTTTATAATCTGTTTTAATTTAAGGATGTCACACTCATTTTACTGTTATTCTTGAACATACCAATGACACTTCAGTCTCAAGACCTTTGCTTTTTCTTTTCTCTCAGACAACAACAGGGCTCACTCCATACTCCTCTCTCCAGGTCTCTGGACAATGTCACCTTATTAGTATGGTTGTCTCTGACCACCCATTTTAAAATAGCAACCTCTTCCCTCTGGGTACCTCCTATTCCCCTTCTCTAATTTTTTTTTCTAGGTTCATATAATCAAATCACATACTACGTTCACCATTACTCAGAAAAAAAGATTCCTTTCAAAGTATTATTGCTCAATGACAATGCCTCTGGTCAACCAAGAGCTCTGAGGGAGATGTACAATGAGATTAATCTATCTTTTTTTTTTTTTAAGATTTATTTATTTTGAAGAGAGAGTGTGTGAGCAGGGGGAAGGGCAGAGGGAGAATGAGAGAAGCCCACTCAGCGTGCAGTCAACGTGGAGCTTGATCTCATGACCCTGAGATCATGCATGACCTGAGCTGCAATCAAGAGTCTGACACTTAACTGATGAGCCATCCAGGTGCACCACAATGATATTAGTCTTGTTTCCTTCCTGCTAGCACAGCATCCATTCTGAAGCCAATGGATTAAGGAGTGAAGTTTGACTTTCAAGTCTTATAATTGAAGAAATACATTTCATAAGGCTCTAGATGCCATTGATAGTGATTCCTCAAGTGGATCTGGGCAAGTCAATTGAAAACCTTTTGGAGAGAGTTCACCATTCTTGATGTCATTAAAAACATTTGTGATTCATGAGGAGAGGTCAAAATATCAACATTTACCAGAGTTTGCAAGAAGTTAATGCCAGTCCTCATGGATGACTTTGCGGGCTTCCAGACTTCAGTAGAAGGAGTCCCTACAGATGTGGTGGAAATAGCAAAAGAACTAGAATTAGGAGTGGAGACTGAGGTTGTGACTCAATGGCTGCAATCTCATGATAAAACCTGAACCAATGAAGACTTGCTTCTTGTGGATGAGCAAGGAAAGTGGTTTATTCAGATGAAATCTACTTCTGGTGAAGATGCTATGAAGATTGTTGAAATGATGATAAAGGATTTAGAATATTTCATAAGCTTAGTTGAGAAAGCAGAGGCACAGTTTGAAAGGATTGACTACAGTTTGGAAAGAAGTTCTACTGTCAATAAAATGCTATCAAATAGCATCACATGCTACAGAGGAATTCTTTGTGAAAGAAAGAGTCAATCAATGTGGCAAACTTGTCTTATTTTAAGAAATGTCCATGGCTACCCCAGCCTTCAACAACCACCACTGATCAGTCAGCTGCCATCAACATCGAGGCAAGACCCTCCACCAGCTAAGATGATAATTTGCTGAAAGCCCAGATGATGGTTAGCACTTTTTACCAGTATTTTTAAATTAAGATACATGCACTGTATTTTTTTTAGACATACTGCTATTACACACTTAATGGACTACAGTATGGTGTAAATATAACTTCTTTTTTAAATAGCTTGATTGATGTATACTTCTTATACCATGAAACTCACCCAATTTAAGTACACTGTTCTCTCTCTCTCTCTCTCTCTCTCTCTCTCTCTCTCACACACACACACACATACACACAGAAGTCTGGGACATACTGCTCAACAAGTTTGATAAATGCATACAGTTGGGGAGACATCCCCACAGTCCAGTATTAGAATAGTTCCAAAGCATTGTTCATACCTATTTGTAGATATCTGTGCTTATCCCTGATCCAGCAACCATTGTTCTGCTTTCTATTGCTATAATTTTGCCTTTTCTAGAAGTATCATGTTACTGTAGGCATACAATATGCACTCTTTTATTTCCAATTTTTTTCACTTGAACTAAAGATTTTGAGATTCATCCTTGTTGTGCATATTAGTCATTTTTCCCCTTTTTTATTGTTGAGTAGTATTCCATTGTATGGAAATACCACATTGCTTTTTCTTTCATCAACTGATAGGCATTGCATTGTTCCCAATTGTTAGCACTTATGAATAATGTTGCTATAAGCATTTATTTACAAAGTCATCGTGTGTTTATTTATTTTTGTTGCTTTTTGGTAAGTATCTAAGAATGAAATTCCTAGGTCTTATGGTAAATGTATCCTTCAGTTCTTAAGAAACTCTCAAATACCCTCAACTCTATGGTCAACTAATATTCGACAAAGCAGGAAAGACTATCCACTGGAAAAAAGACAGTCTCTTCAATAAATGGTGCTGGGAAAACTGGACAGCCACATGCAGACCATTCTCTTACACCATACACAAAGATAAACTCAAAATGGATGAAAGATCTAAATGTGAGACAAGAATCCATCAAAATCCTAGAGAACACAGGCAACAGCACTATGAACTTGGCTTTTTTGACCTTGACCACAGCAACTTCTTGCAAGATACATCTATGAAGGCAAGGGAAACAGAAGCAAAAATGAATTATTGGGACTTCATCAAGATAATAAGCTTCTACACAGCAAAAGAAACAGTCAAAAAAACTAAAAGACAACCAACAGAATGGGAGAAGATATTTGCAAATGACATATCAGATAAAGGGCTAGTATCCAAGATTATAAAGAACTTATTAAACTCAACAGCAAAGAAAAACAATCCAATCAGGAAATGGGCAAAAGACATAAACAGCAATTTCACAGAGGAAGACATACACATGGCCAGCAAGGACATGAGAAAATGCTCTGCGTCACTTGCCATCAGGGAAATACAAATCAAAACCACAATGAGATACCACACCAGGCAGAATGGTGAACATTAACAAGACAGGAAACAACAAATGTTGGAGAGGATGTGGAGAAAGGGGAACCCTCTTGCACTACTGGTGGGAATGTGAACTGGTAGAGCCACTCTGGAAAACTGTGTGGAGGTTCCTCAAAGAGTTAAAAATAGAACTGCCCTATGACCCAGCAATTGCACTGCTGGGGATTTACCCCAAACATACAGATGCAGTGAAACGCCAGGACACCTGCACCCCAATGTTCATAGCAGCAATGTCCACAATAGCCAAACTATGGAAGGAGCCTCCATGTCCATCGAAAGATGAATGGATAAAGAAGGTGTGGTCTATATATACAATGGAATATTACTCAGCCATTAGAAACGACAAATACCCACCATTTGCTTCAACGTGGATGGAACTGGAGGGTATTATGCTGAGTGAAGTAATCTTGAATCTCCATTGAGAAGCATGAAGTCTTCTCAATCAGAGAAGGACAAACATATGGTCTCATTCATTTGGGGAATATAAAAAATAGTGAAAGGGATTATAGGGGAAAGGAGAGAAAATGAGTGGGAAATATCAGAGAGGGAGACAGAACAGGAGAGACTCCTAACTCTGGGAAACAAACAAGGGGTGGTGGAAAGGGAGGTGGGCGGGGTTTGGGGTGACTGGGTGACGGGCACTGAGGGGGGTACTTGACGGGATGAGCACTGGGTGATATGCTATATGTTGGCAAATTGAACTCCAGTAAAAAAAAGTAAAAATTTAAAAAGAAATTTAAAAAAAGAAACTCCCAAATATGCACAGAGATTTGAGAGGGACAATGAAGGGTTCAAGTTTGAACTAACGTGGAGCTGCTTATAGGCAATTACAAGTCTAAGTACAGAACCAAGGAGACAGGCTAGGGCTGGAGTTAGAAAATCATGAGTCGTATAGCACAGGGGTAATGCTGAAGCCATGGGGTGGATGAGATGACGTGAGGAGTTCATGTTAGGAGTTCATCTCCTGGACTGAACTCCTGGAGATGTAAGCATTTGGAGAGGGGGTGGGTAGACAAAGAGAATTAGTGAGACAATGTGAGAGATCAAGAAGTTACAGAAGCAGGAGAAATTATGTCACAGAAACTAAGGGAAGAAAAGATGATACAGTAAGTGAGTGGTATGACTTTTGCTTCCAAACACAAATTTCCAGCCTTTCTTCAGAGACTAACTAGCTCTCTGTCAGAAGCCTCTTAGTCTGGCTGTACTTGGAATTCTCTGGGCTGAGGTTCCTGTTAGAAGTAGTACTTCTCAAACATAGTCTCTTACTCTGTGTCTGCAGACCAGCTCATACTGCCTTTCAGGTATACCCTTTCTTCTGGAAGGAGTAGGCCACTGGTCTGCCATGTTCCCCAGGCTCCAGGAACCTCAGGTGGTCCATTCCAAAGCACTTGTGGAGGGCAACCTGGGCTTTAAGTGAGAGGAATATGCATGAAGCTATCACTCACAGCCCTTTGAAAACTTTCTTCAGAGGAATTTCCATTTTCTTTCTTTTTTTTTTTTTTGGAATTTCCATTTTCATGTCATTGTAACTTTATATCTTTTGTGCTCTTATAGTAAGTGTTGAGAAAAAAGCCTCAACTACCTCCTTAGCAAAATCCTGTCTAGGTGGGCAAGCACCTTATTTGGAGTGTGTTTGGACCTCAGCCTAGGGTTAATGCTAAAAAGTTTATTTTTTTATTTTATTATTTTTTAAAGATTTTATTTATTTATTCATGAGAGACAAAAAGAGATAGAGGCAGAGACATAGGCAGAGGCAGAATCTGGTTCCCTGCAGGGAGCCCAATGTGGGACTCCATCCTAGGACGCCGGGATCACGATCCTGAGCCAAAGGCAAACGCTCAACCACTGAGCCCCCCCCCCCAGGTGTCCCAAAGGTCCACTTTAATATACTAGATTTCCAAGCACTTGCAAATGCTCAAAAAAATTAAATATTGAATGAACAAATGATATCATAAATGAATAGATAATTTTTATTCCTTGTGATCACTTCTTGGTGTCATTTATATTGTTGACTACTGCTTATTTCTTGATCACCTGAAGCCCTCTGCTTCTCCATTTCTAATTTATCAGCTATTTCTCATCTTCTCCCATGCTCACTTTTATTGTCTGCCCTTTAAATGGTGGTTTCCTTCAGGGTTCCATTCTCACTACCGTCTCTTACCTTTACATTAAAAATATTTTCCCTGAGGGAATCCCATCCATATCCCTGGTTTGACTACCACATATGCACTTTCTGTCCTGGGCCAAATTGTTCTACTTCACTTTAAACTAGTGGTGTGTTACAGCCAGGCTGTACCGGCTTATGAGAGCCAATTGTTAAATTTTCCAGAATTGTGTGAGCCAATTGGTTGCTAAATCCAGCCATTATTAAAATTATATAAATTTCCAATTAAATGATATTAAAAACAAAGGTAATAGATACTTAAAACTCACTTCCTAATAATCTTGCTACTCTTTTATTATCAATGCTCTTGAGATTTGGTATGTCTGTTGTATTTTTGGAAATCCTGTATAATGGTGTGTACCTGTGCATCTCTTCCAATTCTGCATTCAGTGATGTCATGTTGGTCACTTGCAAACTGCTACAGTAGGAGTGTTTACACCATGGAAATCAGAAAATGCTGCAAGTCAGGGCTTGGTCTACTGTTTTATTGATTGTCTAGACTTAAGAAAGTGAGAAAATGAAAGAAAATGAAAGAAAAAAAAGTGAGAAAATGTTAATGTAGATTAAGCTTAATAGTGTGTTGGTCTATAGTTGTTACATTGTGATTAACACAAAAAATTAAAGAAATATTCTCCCAATGTTCAAAAACTATTGTCCAGTTTAGCAAAAAAAAATATGATCATATCACTAGTGAACAAGAGAAGTTCTCTTTTTTTTTAAGATTTTATTAATTTGAGAGAGAGAGAGAGTGCATGAGTTGGAGGGGGTGGGTAGAAGGAGAGGGAGAAGCAGACTCTCTGCTGAGCAGAGAGCCCAACTTGGAGCTCAGTCCCAGGACCCTGAGATCATGATCTGAGCCAAGGCAAATGCTTAACCAGCTGAGCCTCCCAGGTACCCCAAGAGAAGTTCTGCCCCATGTTTTCAGCATTTCACTTTCTCTCACTTCCTGATGTAAACATAAATAACTGCATTTGTGCCATAAGTGTCCTCATTCATCAACTGCAATCACAGATTGGCTGTGGATACAAGAGTTTGGCAAAAGTCAACAAAGACATTTTGTGAGAATTGATTGGTGATAGGAGATTTACACTAAAGAGTATTAGATGCTTTATTATTATTTGTAAATTAGGAACTACACATCCTCCATACCAGTAAAATGTATAAAACTTATGAACATATATATGTGTGCATTTCCCCTGTCCACCAGAGAGCCAGTTAATTATTTACCATCACATCACTTCTTGAAACCCTCAATATCAACTGCCTATTAGACATTTTAAATTTAATATGGTAGGCATCTCAGACTTAATGTATCAGAAATGGAATTCATTTTCCTTCTAATATCTTTTCCTCTTCTGATATTCTGTATCTTAGAGAATTACACTACCCTAGGAGGCAAAAAAGTGAAAAAGTAGCCATAGATTACTTTTTCAATAAGTGTGATCTATGAAGACTGGAAAGAAAATAAGGAGATAAAGGGTTCATGGAGTTTTCTGTTTAGCCTTGTTGTAAGAAAGAATGATCTTAAATAATTTGTATGGGAAAGAGGCAATGAAGAGGGGAGAATTGGGAGTTCCAGGAAAGAGAGAAAACAGATAACAGCACAGTCTGTGAGAAGGAAGGAGAGGGCAGGGTCCAGAGCACATTTGCCTTAGAAGAGAGTCACCTTTTCCACACTGCCAGGAGGAAAGGAGATAGCGATTAGGATGTGTCCTAGGTTGGGTTCTCTAGGAGCAGAGCCTGGGTCAGAGATTCTCGTTCAAGTGAGTGTGTGTTAGAGGGGAGAAGGGAGAGAGACATAGGATAGGATAGGGGAAGAGAGCTGAGCAAGAGTGTGATCTTGACTGGAAACTAACATCCGTTGTAACCATAGAGGAAGGGGCAGCATCACAAGCTGAACCACAGGGTTATTCAGCTTGAGGCTGGGACTGGCATTTTCCTCCTGTGCCAGTCACTCATTGGTTAAGATCTGCTTGCCAAACGAGTGCAACATCATCTTCTAGACTATGTGGGTTCTGGCTGGCTGAGGGCAGTTCACCAGGGGAGGCAGTAGCTATGAATTTTAAACAACCAGCCCTCAGAGCAGCTGAGGGACAAGGACACCTGCCACTAAAGGGGATCTGAGTGGGGCATCCACAGCATCCACTGTCGTGTGGCTACCTGCATAGGCCTAACTAGGGAAGAGGTGGAAGTGCAGAGGAGATTGAGGCAGTTCCTGGTGAGTGGTCTCTCTCTCCAAATAGTAATCCAAATTAGCTGTTGAGGGTGGGGAGTAATCTGGTGGGTGCAGAAAGCTTGAGTAGGGTGGGAAAGTTTTGAGCAACTGCTAGTGTAAGCAGTGGGGGAGGGGTCCAGTTACTGTTGGAAACACGGAGTAGTGACAGCACTTTGTGCTGTTACTTGTATTCTTCAGCAGTCTCAGTGTAGGGTTGCAGAGGGCAGGTGGTTGGCTTAACCTAGTGTTGATATTTTGCTGGGTACATATAGTGCAGGCAGAAAAGAGTAAGTAAACCATGAGGATGATGGTGAGAGAGTTGTTGAAGGCTCACACTACCTTTTGGGAAGGCAGAAATGTACACAACATATTATAGGGTATGTTCACAGTATGTCGATAGAAGTACAAAGTAGTGGGTAAGATCAGAGAAGAGACAAAGGTGTTTTCTGAGTTGAGGATAGGAATTTATGTGTCCCATAAATGGGACTGCATTTCAACTGCCTCTTGAAGGGCCAGTGGTGGAAGGGGGCGGGGTGGATCTCCCCAGGGGAATGCGGAAAGGGAATGATATAGAGAAAGCATGGAAAACATGCATGAAAGCAATCTGGCAGAGACTGATGATTTATATGAGAAAGCCTGCAATAAGGCACCCAGGATAAGTAAAATCAGACAGAGTGGTTTGCATTGGCTCTTGCTCTCTCTCACTCAGCCCCATTCTCAAATAGGGGCAGGCTAAGTTTCTTATACTGAGGTAAGAGGGTAGCAGTGGCTTGGATAGAACCTTGGCTAGAAGAGTAGCATGTAATCCTATCTTTGAAAGCAGGGAGGCAAAGACTGCATCTCAGTAGTCTCTTAGACTTACTTGCATGGCTGTGAAATGGGTACCAGTTAACAAGGAGATAACTGGGTGGCTGGCACTGCCTTTGGAATCTCAACCAGCTTTGAGCACAGAGTTGTCCCTATTGATATTTAAACAAGAGTAAACACTGCAACTGATGGACAAACCAGACCTCAACCAAACCATGTTTGGATCCAGCACCTGACCCAGTGTAGTTAGTTCTACAGGCTCCTCTGAACTTTTGTTAACTTTATAACTACACATATTCATCAATATTTTGGTTTCTGCATATGTGGGATTTTGGTGGGGTTTATTGTGTATAGGTGGTATGGAGGAGAAAGTGAAAACAATTGAAAAGGTTTTTCTGATGACAGAGAAAGTGAAAATAGCTGAGAAGTTATTTTTTTGTTGAAAAAAATGAAAGTAATACATATTCATTATAAATCAAATAATGTAGGAGTATAAGAAGGAAAAATGAAAGCAACTATCCCTTCATTCTACTAAAAAGAAACTTTTTTCCCCAGAGATAATAGTTAACAGCTTGGTATATAGCTTTTCTTACATATGTAAGCACATTTGGAATTTACATTTTATATAAATATAAATATGTGATTATATGTATTATACACAATATTCTAGTCTTTGGCCTAATACTTTTCAGTTATTAATATATCTTGGGTATTTTTACCTGCTCAATGTTGCTCTTTTTCATAGCTACCTAATATTCCATGGTATTGAACAAATTTCCCATTGATGAGAATCTAAATAGGTTCTACTTTTCTTATTATTACAAACAATAGAACAATGAACATCTTATGTATACTTCTATACTTCTTTTTGTATTTAGTCAATTACTTCTTTTTTGTCAATTACTTTTGATAAATTCCTAGAAGAGGGATTACTGGATCAAAGGGTATGATAGTCTCCTGTATCAGTTAACTACCTGATACACATTGCTAGACTGCCTTCAAAAACTTGCCTAAATTCACTTCCCAGTCAACAGTGTAAATATTGTAATATTAAGCACTAGTGTAACTAGTGCATAATTCTTTGCCAGCATAGAACATTATCAATGTCTGTGATGGGTTGAAGTTTTACGTATATATAAAATATAAATATATAGGTATACATATATATGTATACATATGTGTGTGTATATACACACACACATATATATACACATATATTTTTACCTGTTTATTTTTACTGCAAAAAGCTTTGTTCCCACCTGGTCCACAGCTTGGGGGAGGGCTGCAGGGGGTTAAAACGCTGCCTAGGGGATCCCTGGGTGGCGCAGCGGTTTAGCGCCTGCCTTTGTCCCAGGGCGCGATCCTGGAGACCCGGGATCGAATCCCATGTCGGGCTCCCGGTGCATGGAGCCTGCTTCTCCCTCTGCCTGTGTCTCTGCCTCTCTCTCTCTCTCTCTCTCTCTCTCTCTCTGTGACTATCATAAATAAATAAAAAAAAATTAAAAAAAAAAAAAAAAAAAAAAACGCTGCCTAGTGGCTGCCCGGAGGCTCAGGCACAAGCCCTGGCACCAAGGGCAGGGCGGAGGGGCCCCTCGAAGGCTGCTGGGCTCCAGAGACTCCTAGTTGTGCTTGAGGGTGAGTCTTTCCAAGAGCTCCTCGCCCAGCCCGGCCTGGGGGTGGTCAGCCTGCGGAAGCGAGTCAGGTGGTCACCCATGTCCTTGAGTTTCACCTCCTCACCCGGGAAGTGGCTCTCCCTGAAGTCACGGAGCTGGGGGTCAGCTAGGGCAGATCCCAGGGCGTGCAGATCCGGACAGGCCTGGTTCAGGTTCTTCTCCAGAACTAGGGTGGCTTGCATGGTGTTCAATGATTCACCCGCTCATCCGGGACAGCTTCTGCACGTCTTGGACTGGAGCGCTGCCGCCACGCTGGTTTTGCATTTTCTTTTTTTTTTTTAAAGATTCTTATTTTTTAAATTTTTTTATTTATTTATGATAGTCACAGAGAGAGAGAGAGAGAGAGAGAGAGAGAGAATGGCAGAGACACAGGCAGAGGGAGAAGCAGGCTCCATGCACTGGGAGCCCGATGTGGGATTCGATCCCGGGTCTCCAGGATCGCACTCTGGGCCAAAGGCAGGTGCCAAACCGCTGCGCCACCCAGGGATCCCCTGGTTTTGCATTTTCAAGAGACACTCCGCACCCTCGCGCTTCTCAGCCGACTCCTGGCAGTGGCCCAAGCCCCCTGGAGTCACATGGTCCTGGTCGGATTAGCAGCCCAGGGAGGGGTAGGTGGAAGAGGCCTGCAGATGCACGTTGGCCAGGAGGTTGCAGGTGGCCTCCACCTGGGGGGAATAATTCTGATGAATCTGGGTGCTCATGGTTGATTGGTAATAAGAAGCTAAGCTCAGGATAGGGTGTTGGCTGAAGATGGTTCTGAAGTTTGTGAACGGGAGAAGGTTGGAGGCTGGTTGGGGGCTGGTAGGAAGGGTGTACCCTGAGTTTGTTCTGTCCAAACGTTGTTGAAGTAAGAGACAGATCTGCGGGACCACCAGGTGCACTGTTGGTTAATGTTTTAAGAAGTTATTTTTAAGTTGATATTGCAGATAGAAAATACTCTCTGGGTAGTTGAGTTTGAAAGTATGTTTAGCAGTTAACTTTCCTGAGGTTCTGTTATAAATTTAATTGAGATGATGAAGATGGCATAGAAATCCTGGGGGTGGGCGGTGGTCACCTGGGTGACTCAGTCAGTTAAGCATCTGCGGTCGGCTCAGGTCACAATCCCAAGATGGGATTGAGCTCCACATCAGGCTCCCTATTTAGCAGGGAGCCTGCTTTTCCCTCTCCCTTTGCCTGCCACTCACCCTGCTTTTGCTGGCTCTCTCTCCCTCTGTCAAAATCTTTTAAAAAGGGTGGGGGCTTAGAAATCCTGGGGCTGCTGCCTTCACTGCTCATTAGTTTGAAACTCCACCCAAATTCGTGGAGATGGAATTCACCTCTATGGTTAGAGATGGCCATTTGGTAGAAGGTCTTTTAAGAGTTTACTTGCTGTATGCAGAAATGAATCAAAACCTTTCAGTGTGTGGGGAATGCTTCTCAAAGGAGCTGAGCTCTTCATATTATAGGGCTATTTTAAGATTCTTTAAAAAGAAAATTTTCTTAGATTATTTTATCACTAAGAAGAACATAGATTAATGTCAGCCATTAGGATTTTCATATGCATAATATGCATGTGCATACTATGGAAATATACACATAGATGGAAAGGAAATTAAAAACATCATTATTCTGTAACAAAGGTTTTGTTAAAAGCTTATGTTTCTGTATTTCGTGTCTGTCTTGATCTCTGTCTCTGGACCATTTTTCCAGAGATTTTTTTTATATGTAATTTTGGAAGAAAAAAAAAGTTTTCGTTTTGAGTCTAGAAGCATGAGTTGAGCATGCCCTGGCTAGCTGAGTGGTTCAAGGAGAATCAGATCCAGTGTGGTATGTGAAGTAGAACCACACCAAATGATTCAAAGAAACATTAGAACAAATGCTTATATTGTCATATGTCACTAGTTTTTATGGTTGGTTGTTATGCGGCATTGTTTTGGCAATAACTAACTGGTGTAGAGTTAAAAAAACATGGTCTTAGTGCTCCTATGATGTTTCCACTGATTTTTAAATTTGGTACACTTAACCTCTAATACATTTTGTATTTGATGTTTATGATTTTTATTTTGCACAAGGATTTCTTAGTTGAGTCACAGTCCAAGAGAAAATTCACCCAACTTTGTTTCCTCATATACTGGTAAATATAAAAAAGCAAGCTCAATTTTATTTTCCTCAAATCCCTATTTAATTGTAAAGAGATTTTGCCTGTTTTTTAAAATGATTTGCTTGGGTCACAAAAATGAGAAATGATGCCACATTTCTTAAAATGTTTACTTTTTGCCTTCAGTTTTCAGAATTCTCTTCATGTCAAGCAGGTCTGAAAGGTTAAAAATAACTACCTCCAGAGATTTCTTCTTGGGCTGTATTCTTCCTTGGGAACCTCTAAGCTTTTCCCACCCAAACTGGGTCATCATCCTTGCCTAATTTAAAAATCTCCCGGAACCAATGCTCTACAAAAATCAATGAGATCTTTCCCACCAGTTAATCCCAGCAGCCACACGTTATATTCTCTGGTCTGATTCTGCATGAGTTTGATTTTATATACTCTATTGTAATAATTTATTAACTTGATAAAATCTGCTGACTCCTCATGGAAAATATTCTGTTTATATTTTATATTTCCTGTGGCTTTCTTTCCATAGCTTTTATTACTGAGTATTTACATGAGAATAGGGCCTTTGTTTTTTTAAAAGTTCATCTGTGCCTGCTGTTTATTGTCTCCCCTGAAGTCACAACCCTCTGTTTGTGACATACATCGTGCTTTTCATATTGAAAGCACTCCATAAACCCTGAATAATTAATCTTCCCATCATGTCTGTGAGTTATCTAGGTGAGTTGAATTAGCCCCATTTTATAGGCAGGGCAACATGGAGAGATAGAGAAGGTTATCATTTGAGCATGTCTGAGTTCAAGTGTAAAGTCCCATCTCTTGTACTACATGAAACCCTTTTCCTTGCTTATGGTTAGTTCTGCTGGGTTTTTATCATGTGTATTATATTATGTTTGCTTTTTCTTTGCACATTTCCGAAGGAAAGATATCAGTGGGAGAGGAAAGATGAACACTTCTTTGTGATGTAACTTCACAAATAAATAGTCATTCCAGATAATTCTCAAGGGAGTGTTTGCTGGATCATCTGTTGGTAAAGTCAAGGCAATGGCCTTGTGTAACACCACATTTGTGTGGACTGAGGGGCATGTTCTAATTTTGAGGTCTCCTTGCACATTGTCTTTTTGTTGTCAAAGACTGCTACTTTGGGGTCAACTGGCAAATAACAGGATGAATCATGAATAGAAGATCAGGCATATTCACATTAACCATTAAATTAGCTTGATTTATTCAGATTATTTTGATTGTTATGCCCAGATAACACCAAGGGTTTGCTTACTGATTGGTGATCAACAGCCATGATGATTAAAACAAAACAGAATTTAAAAAATCTGGTGCAGTTCAAATTTTTTTTTTTTCCAGAAAAAGAGAAGTCATGCAGTGCTTACAGATCAGTGTTGAGAACCACGGGCAATGGGGTGGGAGTATTCCATGCTTTCTTGTCCTCTGAGATGTCTGCCACTCTACAACTTTCTGTTCTTCTTCCTTGCCTTGATACATTCCTGCTAACATTTCAGGACCCTCAAAAGCAACAGTCTCTGTCTCTCACTTAACCCATCCTTTCCTTTTGAATCCACATTGTATTTTTTTGAAGCTCTCTATGTAACCCTACTGTATTATCCTCTTGCTAGATTATAAACTTCCTGAGGGCGAGGACTATAATTTATTCATTTTTATATCCTCTGAAAGCCTAGTGATATTTTTCTATTCTTACTATTTGAATAGTGTTCAATTCTATGCTACAGTAACTAATGAAATGAATATATATATATACATATATATATCCTCCCCTAGTTGAGTTCGACTAGGATGGAGGACCTACTCTCAGAAGTAAACCCCACGAGGATGTTAACAAATGCTTTGTTATAGTTACTATTAGGAGTGTATCTAAATCAAATCCAGGATCACAGTTTTGGTGAATTTCACAGTTTTTGTTGCATTCAAATAATAGAAACTCCAAAACCTTTCAGTTCCAATTTTTGAAAGGATCCAGTTGCCTTAGTAAGAAATCAAAGACTAGGAGTGGAAGCTCTACTTCTGTTTCATCTATAAGAAAAAAATAAACAAAACGTGATGGGATATAAATAGGAGGAGAGCATGTTCTCATAGGTACTCAAGAATTAATTCCACTGCTATTCACCAACCTTTAGGAATGTGGAAATAATATGCCTGTTGGCTATTTATGTTAGAACAGATGTAGAATTAATCGGTCTAGCTAACAGTACCAGGTCTGCCTTGGCCAGTGAAAGATTTTACAATACTTCTCCCAAAACAAGAATCATAAAAAAGTCCTCTAAGCCACATTATTAGTAGGCCCAAATATTGCCCTTGTGTCATATTTACTCATGTTTCCCCTCTCATGAATCATTTTCACCTTCTCTCAGGAGACACAGGGTCATTTCTCTCCAGAGCTTCCCCTTCCTGGAAGGCAGTTTTCTTGCCTATTGCCTCCGTGCTTTCTTGGAACGAACATTGTACCTGACCTGAGCACTAGATCTTCAGCTGCTTTTAGGATGAGGAGCCTCTGTCCCTGGTGAGAGTAGGCAACAGCAGATGGCCCTGCTGGATTTCAGAGAACATAAAGTGACCCTGTTAGCCATGGTATTTGAAGCTATCCACCCCCTAATTCTTTTCTTCTTTGTCTGCCCTTTTCCTATTGACATAAAAGTGGAGGTAAATTATTTCAATAAATATTCTGGATTCCTAATCACCTTCCAAATTTGAGCTATACAAGGGTAGTTATTAAATGTTAGATGGGAATGACATCTACAACCCACAGAATGGATTAGGGAGACTAAGAGCTTTATACCATGAAAGCCAATGTTAACAGCATTTGACTTAGTGGGAGAGGACCTCAGCTTGGATCCAGCCTCAACACTTTTAGACCAATTCCACCCAACAGCCAGTAAATGTAAATTTCAAATATGTGAATAGCTCTTTTGTTTTGTGAGAGTTGTCTAGACTCCTCCTTGCTTGATTTATGTCCACAGGCTCCCAAACATCCTATTTTTCTGTCTTGTTTCTCTCTTAAATCCTAGCATTCTTTAAAACTTGGTTTTAAGACAGGCAAGACGCTGAAGACATCTGACCGGGGCACCCAACCCAGTCTGTAAGGTGAGGAAAAGCTCTCCTGAGCAGATGGCATTTCAGCTCTGGCCTGAAGAATGAGCGCATTCTTCAGAGCTGGGAACAGCCTTCTGACTTTGTTGTGGAGAATGAGCTAAAGTGAGGTGAGACCCACTAGCATGTAACTACCATGACAGAGGGATTTTGGGGGTAAGTGGGTCTTTTTTTTTTTTTTTTAACTGTCATGTTGTTGGATTCTAGAATACTACTTAGCTGGTTAGCACAAAAGTGGAGCTTCAATATTTGTTGAATGAATGCTGAGTGAATGGTAGTAGGGAAAACTTTTAGAAGGTATCTCAATCAGTTCAGGCTCCTATAACGGAATACCACAGATTGAATGTCTTATAAGCAACAGAAATTTATTTCTCATAGTTATGGGGACAAGAAAATCCAAAATCAAGGTGCCAGAAGATTTTATATCTGGTGAGAGCCCGCTTCCTGGTGCATAAGTGGCTGTCTTCTTGCTGTGTCCTTATATGGTGGAAGGGGTGAGGGAGCTCCCTGGGGTCTCTTTTATTAGGGCACTAATGCCCTTGTTAAGGGCTCCACCCTCATTGTTTCAACAAATGAATTCTGGCCCGGGAAGGGGTGGGGAAGGAAAAGACATTCAGTCAATGGCAAAAGGAAAGAAATTCCAACAAATAATTCAGGCATGGAATAATGAGGGCCCGAACTGAGGTACAGGAGGAAGAAAGTTGGTATGGATTTATTATATCTTTTAAAGATGTTATTTATTCATGAGAGACACACAGAGAGAGGTAGAGACATAGGTAGAGGGAGAAGGAGGCTCTATGCAGGGAGCCTGATGCAGAATTTGATCCCAGGACCCCAGGATCATACCCTGAGGCAGACCCTCAACCACTGAGCCACCCAAGCACCCGTAATGGATTTAATACTGTGTCCTGGACTCTGGTAGATTCAGGAGAAGATGTTTTACATATTTAACTCATAATCTACTCCAGCCTATGTTCTGGAGAGCCAGCAACTTAATTCGCTCACTGTTGAAACTTAGTGCCTAGCGGAGCACCTGATACATTTCTTTTTGTAGAATGACTAAACGGGCCCTGATGGCAATTGGCAATTCTTCAAGATAAGCATTGTTATTAGCTGACAAATAATCTCCATTTTACATTTAAGAAAGTAGGTTAAGTTTAAGTTAAGTCTAAGAAATTTAAGGCTCAGAATGTTTAAGTCATTTGCCCGAGGTCACAAAGAGTCCAGATTTGAACCCAGGTTTACTTTGCCCCAAAGCCTCTGCTTCCTCCTCTGGTTTGCTGACCACTATCCCATGGAAGTATTTTGAGGGTGAGAGGATGGTCCAAAGTTCTTAATTCTGTCCACCGGGCAGGTGGTGATCACACGTTTCAGTGAGAGGGGCCAAGGAAAGGAGCAGGTGGGTTCCAGGCACGTGGACTTTGAGGGGCTGTGACACATCAAATGGAGATAAGTGAAGGAGTAGAAATGCAGTGTGAAATTTGGAGGCAAGACCTGAGCTGGAGACGGGAATTGGGGAATTACCTATTGTGGATGCTGCGGTGAAGACCCTGTTGTCCAGCACCAGCAGCTGGAGAGTGGACACAGCTAAGAAGGCAGCTCCCAAATGAAAGGAGTGGTGGGTCCCAGCAAATGTGACTTGCTGGCAAGGAGGGGGGATGGGGAAGGAGAGAGAGAGAGGAGGGAGTGGGGAGGGGAAGAGAGAGGGATGTGAGCACTTGTCCATTTGGATTTGTGATTGAGGAGAAAAATTTCAGCGCCCATGTGCAGCTGAGCGGAGTCCGAATTGAGAGCACAGACATCGAAGAGTGAGCCTGGTGGGGACATAAAGGCACAGACTCATCAGTTAGAAGCTTGGCTGGTCACCTGCCGTAAAGCGGAGGGCTCAGGAAATGCCTTTTCTCCCACTTCTGACCTTTCTGGAGATGAAAGCAGGCTAAAGGGTGTATCAAGCATAAGCTTTATCCCAATAAGGCAAGGCGAGGGCAGGTGTGAATGTCGGAGTGTGGACTTTACATGGATCAGGTGGTTGAGCATGTGTGTGTGTGTGTGTGTGTGTGTATGCACGTTGTTTATGAATTTGTATTCATTCGTTATTCAGCAAATATTTACTGAGTGTCTCTCCTGTGCTCCGCACTGTTGTAGGAACTAGAGACACAGGAGTAAACAAGAAAGGCAAGAACGAAATCTCTTTCCTCAGGGTGCCTACATCCTCGTGGGTGTGTGTCTGTGTGTGTGCACATGGTGGCTTTGGAGAAGGAGAAAGCAGAAAAAGAGGATGGGGACTTGGGAGTGGAGGGGTTGCAATCGTAGATAGGCAGTCAGGGAGATCCTCCCTAAGAAGGTGGCACCTGAGTGAGCTGAAAGAGGTGAGCCTTGGTGACATCTGTTTGAGGAGTGCTTCAGGCAGAGGGTACATAATTATATGAACAGCTCAGGATTTTTTTTCTTCAACATCAGCCATTTCCTTTCTCCTTGAGTCACTCTGCAGAACCAGCGCAGGGTGGTGAGTATGAAGCACTGGAAAAAGAAATAGTTCTACTGAGAGGAACTTGTCAATGGGGCCACTTAGTCATGGCTTCCCCTGGTCAACTTCTTGGGCCCTCGGGGGTTGTCAGCATAAAACTGACCAAGAGAGAAAGACCTGGTCACCCAGTGAGGTTAGGATGGCAACTGTAGAAACTGGTGAAATTTAAAATATCAATTTCCCCTTCAACTTTTATGTGTAAATTGACAATTATGTTTCACTAAGTATAAATGAGTTCATTTTGCCTTTGCTTGGATCCAGTGTATGAGAGAAATGTTACAAATCATCCTTTTGTATTTGCTAAATCTGGACCTAATTCCATTTTTCAAGAAATCGTGTTTGCAGAAATAAGGCCACATGGAAATGAACAAATAATGAAAAATGGAATATAACAAACCCCTGAAGTCCTAGAGAATTAAAACGCTGCCAGAATTATTTATAAAATGTGTACCAGCATCCAAAAGTATTTACATTTGCTCCACGGCTTATAAAATCTGGTGCAATCTAAACAGACTTGGTAGTTCCAAGAGACCCAAAACATGTTTCTGAAATCCTGTGGCCAACTCCAATGCAAAGCAAAGAGCCCCATATGGTGGGATCATAATCTTGACATGCGAAATTCTTTGTAACTAGAGATCGTTAGGATCGCTCAGAATGGAAGTTGAATTCGGCATGTAACTCTGGGTCACTCCTTAGTTAGTCCATAAATATAAGACAAATGGCCAATTTCCTATGACTCCGTGAGGTTGGTGCAATGAAGGGAGAGTCAGGAGTCCTGAATTTGTTTGTGGTTCCGGAGGGGGGCAGAAGGGGCTGGCGTGCACAGAGATCAACGTGGGGAAAAGTGAATGAGGATCACAAGGCCCTTTGGGACACAAAGGAGTATCTCAACACTAAACAGCATCTCAACACGGAAAGTGATTTATTTATGTCTGAGCAGTGTAGAGTCAAGATCAAGCACGGGAGATTCCCTAGTATACAGCAACGTTGGGAGGGATGGCAGTGTTGGAGAGGGACTTCGGTGTGCGTCCTCCATGGCACATTTCCTGCTTCCGTGACCGAGCCGGGTAGTGGCAACACAAAGCCATCCATCTGTATCTCTTTGAAACAAGAATCTCACATTCAAGCGTCCCTTTTAAATGGTGGATGCAAGAGCCAACTCTTGCTGCTAGCACGAGGTCTCACAAGGCTGTTAATCATCAAGTACTGATAGCTACTGTTCCGCGTTGGATGAATACCAATTAGAGAGATGGGGACGACCTGAGGAATGGAGAAGCCGAGCAGTGGGGGACTGGCTTTGTTGTTTTGGGGAGGGGTTGCCAAAAAAATATTACCTGGGGCGCCAGTGCTCTTCTCGCCAACCCTGAGGGGTGACTGATGAAAACAGCAGACTCATTTACAAAGTATAAAGTAGGGGATGGATCAGAAGCATCCTATTATTATTAATGGGGTTTGTTTTTCTGGGTAGTGAGAGCTGAGTCTTGTCGCTTGCAGTTTTAAAATCGGACAGCGTTTGTCTAAACTTTATGATTCTGTTTGCATTTTCTATTCTGGTATCTCCTAAAAGAGGTTGTGTGAAGCTCCGGGGAAGCTTAGAAAGAAAGGCTCTGGAAACAAACAAACAAACAAACAAAAAAACCTTAACCATCTGCAAGAGAGGAACTTACCAGGGAACATTTTAGGAAAATAGAATAAAGAGTCCTTCCAAGTTAAAGAACATCGCAACGGGGAAAAGAGTCCAAATTGGAGCAGGTAGCTTGGACCAGGAGGGCTTTCATCACAGTGAGACCTCGTTTGCTCGCGAGCAGCTCTCTCCCCGGCCAGTGACTTCCAGACCCAGCGTTCAGCCTGGGGCCTGCTCTCTGGCTCGGGCCCTCCTTGGTCTGTCTGGCGCATGTCCTCGTCTGGTACCAGAGATCTTCCCGCGCCTTGGGTTGCATCGCGGGGGCAGTGATTCTCAATATGATCAGAAGGTTTTATGACTGGCTGCTCTATCAGAAGCAAACTTGTTGAGAACCAACGACCTGCTTGGGAATCGGGAAGGAAAAACTGATTTCCCCCTAGTTTATTTTAGAGCTGTCTTCCCCTGTCCCCGAGTGCTGAGAGCACAGCGTGGAGCTGTTCAGAAAACCTGATTAGGTCCCACCGTGCAAAGCACATAGAGTTTCAAGAGGCTGGGAAATTGTTACCATTGGAAGTAGTGTGAAAAATGGTCCATGTGGGGGGAGGACAAAAATTAAACGGAGATGACTAAGAAACATATTAACTAAAATTATGTTTGATTTGCCATCAATTGCTCTCTCTTCTAGATGCTTGGGAGAGTGCCTCCATGGGGAGCTGAAAAGCGTTCAAGGCCTCTTCTGAATTGATGGTGCTCCCAGGGCTGATGGAAGAGTTTAGGAATAGGGAGAGCCATGGGGACCTTTCAATTAGGCAGGAGGCCCTTGTGTTAGATTTGAGAAGAAATAAGAAAAAGATCATTTAGCCAGGAGAGTTGTTCGTTTGTTCTTTTGTTCCTTGCATATAGTAGGCGCTGAAAAGATATGGATTGAATAGAGGAATGTTTATTCTAACATACTAAAATAATATGTTATTTGAAACCAAGTAGTGGATCTAGCCAGAATTTGTTTCTCAGATTATTATTCTATGACAAGAAACACTTCACTCTGTGTGAAAATAGAGTTAAAAGACAGCTTTGCAGAAATTTCCCTTGGATTTGAGCTTATTGGCTCATTATTTGCTCAAGTGATTCATGATCTAGAGATTGTGGAAGTCATAGCAATCCTGAAATTGCCAAGTAGAAATAAAAGCAAACCCTATGTAGCACGTCTTAGATTGAACATAATCATGGAGGCAGCTGACAAGCGAGTATATTTTGGGGAGGAGAAGAATCTACAGAGGTTGCCTTGAGCACAAAGCAGATCTCGGCCTTTTGGTTGATGTATGAGTTACCATAGTGATTGCCTGAACTTTGCTGTGATTAAATCTTTTTTGTATCTGTGTAAATATGATGCAGTGGAACTCATGTAGCTAGGTTTGTGTTTGCGTGTTCCCTTTTTCTTAAAGATCACTAGAGGGTACATGCTCTCAAATGTTGATGTTCTTTGCAACCTTCTGCCAAAATCACAGAGAATGGGAAGCAGTGTTCTGTCCTATTGATGGGATGGGATGAAAAAGTGGGAGCCTGAGAAGGCCATGGAAGAAGGCCTGTGGAATCATTCTGGAGGACACACTCCTGATGGACCAGATTTATACAGGACAAATGTCACTTTTTTTTTTGACAAATATCACTTTAAAAGAGGTGGGGTTTTTTTGTTTTTGTTTTTGTTTTGTTTGTTTTGTTTTGTTTTGTTTTGCATAAAGATTGTCAGATGACAACTAGTTCAATCCAGACAGATGAAGAAGAAAAGCAGTGTAATATCTAAAAGAAAACCTGGAAGAACAGAAAACTTCATAAACTTAGGCTGCCAAGTTGCAGCAGATTGTGAGATCGGGGGAGACATTATGTCAGATATGGGGAGAAAAGTGATCCATCCTAACAGCAATCCAAGTGCAGACAGATCAGTCTAAGGACTAACTTGAAAATGTATAGCATCAATATCTTGTCATCGTTTCTGAGAGGAGCTCAGTGAATGCAGCTCTTCTGGAAAGAAGAGAGGGGATTCAATCCTCTAGACTGGTGTAGTGTCTGTGAAGAATTCTCAGAAGCTGCTAAAACAGAGTGTGTTTTGGGGATCAGCCAAATTGTGAAAGCCAAGGCAGTGACTGACAGGTGGGGAAATAGAGAAAGGATGCAAATTGTCCTGGGACTGAGAGGCTTTGTGAATTTGGGCTGCCCTGGGTGCCTGAAAACAGGAAGTCAAGGGCAGTTCTGAAACTTAAATATGTGAATGAATCAGCTGGGGATCTTGGGAAAACATAGATGTAGATCTGGATACAGTAGGCCTGGGGTGGGCATAAGATTCTGCATTTCCGGCAAACTCCCAGATGGTACTCGGATGCCATTTCAAAGACCATACCTTGAGGGGCTGTGGGCTACTTCTAAACAGCACACTTGGAGTAGCTAATCACAAGGGCCCAGATCATTAGGTCACAGTTTGGGTAACTTAAATTGTTGTTGAAGACAACTTTTTAGGATGGTGGTATGTTTGAGATTACATGTTTAATTTTATTAGGTAATTAGTTAACATGTTTGTAATTATCAATATTCTAAATATATTGGATTTTAGGTTGTGTAAGGGGCCTTTGGTGACAACTATTGTATCAATGTCCTATTCACATTACTGACAATTTGTCTCTTCGGTTGTTGGGAATTGATCGTCTCTCTCCAGATGGTATTATGCAGGGAAAACCTGAGAAGTGACATTACCTTTATCATTTCTAACTGCAACAGGATGTACTAGGACTCCTTTCTTCCCCTTTCTCTTGACTCTTTCTTTTTCTTTCTTTCTTTCTTTCTTTCTTTCTTTCTTTCTTTCTTTCTTTCTTTCTTTCTTTCTTTCTTTCTTTCTTTCTTTCTTTTTCTTTTTTCTTTCTTTCTTTCTTTCTTTCTTTCTTTCTTTCTTTCTTTCTTTCTTTCTTTCTTTCTTTCTTTCTTTCTTTCTTTCTTTCTTTCTTTCTTTCTTTCTTTCTTTCTTTCTTTCTTTCTTTCTTTCTTTCTTTCTTTCTTTCTTTCTTTCTTTCTTTCTTTCTTCTTTCCTTCTTTCTTCTTTTCTTTCTTTCTTTTTTAATAAACCACTACTGAGTCTGTGGATCTAGCCAAATCCCTGGAAATAATCCAGACCTACACATTTCTCTTGCCCATTACAACTGAAACAGTAGTAGCAAAATAGAAATAGCTCTATTTACTAAGACATTTTCCCCCTACAATTTAAGATTATAACTGGCATGCCAAATGGATATTAGGGACATGTTTAATACACTTATGTATTTTGGGGGTGGGGAATAGAAATAACACCTTTTATTTCAGAATCAGTTTGAAGGGAGCTGACTTTATCCACTGAATAGAGATCGCAGCCCATAATCTTGGGTTTCTGAGCACACAGCACCAGTTTAGCTTCTAATTTACTCTCGGGTGACTTAATGGTATTGCTTAATTATAACAGTTGCAAATTCCATCCTCCAAAATATATCACAGGCAGCCAAACATCTGCAGGGTTTTGTAGCAGGGAGGTTGCCAAAATGAAATGCTCATTTTTTGTATTATTTTGCTTTTATTAGTTTTTAATACATATATGTAATAAACAAGATGAGCAAGACAGCACTTAAATATGCACCAATGGTAATCAAACTTAAGATATTAAGTTGCAAAAATGCCCATTCTATGGAAAGGAATATGCTCCTCGGGAGAATCTGGGCTGTGACAGGGGACATTTTAAAATAACATTAACTTTTCAGTGGTAGAAAAGGAGTAGGAAAACTTCTCAACATGGGAAGTGCAGATCAGAGCCAGAGAAAACCCTGTAGAATGCACTGATCGCCAGCAAGAAATTTTGTTTTTCTGTGAAGAGGAGGGCTAAGTGCTGACTAATTGAAACACCTCTGCTACTGGATACTGCATCTTTGAAACAGGTTTTGGAAATGCAGACTGGTGTCAGCAAACTCAGAAAGTTAAAAATGAGATTAGCCTGGGTTTGTCTCAAGCTTGTGACTGACAAATAATTACGAAAATAATCCAATTTTTTTTAATAAGAGAAAAGATGTTTTGGGGATAAGCACGGAATACATAACTGTCATTTCTAGAAATGAAATTTGTACTTTATTAGGCAAATTACTGAATGCTATCATTTTACATATGCGATAGTTGGGGGAAATATTTTTGAGCTAGTTTTTCTTTATTTTGTTATACAAAGATATTCCCCACCGTTAATCAAACTCTATGTATATGTATATGTTTCTAAACTAGATAGGTTAAAAAGAGAAGAGTGTTCTTTTAAAGGATGTTTATTGACTTTATTTTTTTTTTAAGAGAAGAGTATTCTTTACCATAATGCCTTAGAAATTTTTTTTTGCAAACTGCAAAACTGCAAACTTCACCAATGACTCATCTCCCTGGTGCAGTAGTATTTGTGTAAATTAAAAAAAAAAAAAAAGGAAGAAGGAAAAGCACAAAATATAAAAAAAAATAGCCAATTAAAAACATTGCTTCTGTATATGCTCAGCAGGGATCTGGTAAAAATTAAGCTGGGCTAATGAAGCTCTAAGCCCCTGCCTAACGCCACAGAGGGAGGAAGGCTGGATATTGCCTGCTCTGAGGCAAACTGCTTACGGAGCTTTGGGAAGGTCTCATGACACCTGCCTAGCACGCGCTCCTGTCCCCCAGCCTTTATGAAGATCATCTCCAGTCAGATGATACTGCTGCCTCCACGGACCTACGTGGACCTACGTTCGACTCCCCTGTGTGCTGACCGCGTAGTCACCTCCGTGGGGGTGTTCACTTGAAAGTCAAGGGAGCCTGTGAAGTGGGTCTTATTAAACAGTCCGGGGCACTAGCACTAGGCTCTCGCAAAGCCCAGATGGGCGCTAGGCATATGGATCGCTCATCACAAGACTCACCCATTCCCTTTGCTGAACCCAACTTTGTATTTTTTTTTTTTTTTTTCAAATGAGGCAGCTTCCAGCAAAATAGAGTCTTTTGTGCCCTGATTTTTTTCCCCTCATGACCACATGCAAGCTCTGCTTAGGAACTGTTTAGAACTCCCTACATACAGTACATACCCCCCTAAGGGCTGGCCTTTCTGAGTCTTATGCAGAAGCCTCATTGCCACCAGATTTATGCTTCTGTTATGTTCCTTCTAGGTCTTCTCTGGAGATGTGTTTGCTCATTTCAGATAGACCGCTCAAAGCAGTAGTCCTTAGCTCGATAGCACCACAGCACCTCAGAGCTTGTTTGAAATGCAGAAAAACAGGCCTCACTCCAGAACAACTGGATCAGAAGGAGCTCTTGAATAAGAGCTCCAGATTAAGGCTAGGCGCAGTCATCTGAAGCACTGTTCTGATTCATTTTGAAAGTTTTGAGGGCCAGATGACTTGGCCTGTCCAAGAGCATTTGCATTAGAAAAAGGGACTTCTGGCGATGCAGAATTTTGTACTTAAAGAACAAAAGTACATGATAAACAAGAATCGCTATAAAGACTTTCAGAAATTGGATCCTCTTGGGTCAAATTTCCCAATTCTTTCTCAATTCTGCCACCTAGGGGGCCCTCTATTCCATCTCAACTCAAGGCTAAGTCTTGAGAATAGCCAAGGTCACCAACCATGGCCAACCATGATGATGGGACTTGAAAATATTATTTTTGAAGTTTGCATCTATTTTTCTATGGAGCAGGAGATTAGCACAATTATTCACCAAATGTTTATAAGACTTAGGGCCATACAAACTATAAGGAGTGTGACAGTGGCATTAATAACACTGGGCTGGGAATCTGGAGACCTAGGCTCCAGTCCCAGTTTAGGGTTAACCAGTTATGTCTTGGGCAGGTGACTTAATTCAGCCAATGTTATGGAGTTCCTGCTGTAGACCAAGATGATGAGGGTGATAGGAAAGTGAAAACCATCGAGTGGCTTTTGTAAAGAAGTGGGCTGCTTTTGATCAGGATTTTATTTATTTATTTATTATTCATGAGAGACACCCAAACAGAGGTAGAGACACAAGCAGAGGGAGAAGCAGGCTCCCTTTGGGGAGCCTGATGTGGGACTCGATCCCAGGACCCCAGGATCACAACCTGACCCAAAGGCAGATGCTCAACCACTGAGCCACCCAGATGCCCCTTGATCAGGATTTAAATTCTGAGAGGAACCTGTTAGAAAAAAATGAAATGTTTTGTGGATACCCAATAAAGAAACAGACAAAATTTAAGCTGTTTTGTTTGAAGCTGAAGCAGAAAGGCCTGAACATTGGGCTCAGGCTCAGAAAATCAATATCAAAAAGATAAGTCCCACTAGAAAAGTACTCCAAGAAAAAGAAAAGAAGGGGAGGGAGTAGGCAATGTATCAAGTAATAGACACGAGTGGATAAAAAGTCGCCAGCCTCAGATTAAAACAACAGTAGGATACCATTTTTAATTTTTTAGATAAAATTTAAGAATGCCAATTTTTGTTGTTGATAAGAGCATTGGGGAGAGGGGACTCATAAACACTTCTGGCATTTGTTCCTTCTGGAGGGCAGTTTGTTTTATGACCCCCCAAATACGCATATTTGTTATGTACAATTGTGTTTTTTGTTTTAAAGTGTTCATTTATTGATTAGAGTGAGATCACAGCTGGAGTGGAGGGAGAGGCAGAGAGAGGGACAAGCAGAAAGCCCCACCCCCCACTGAGTTTGGAGCCCGATGCAGGGCTCCATCCCAGGACCCTGGGATCATGACCTGAGCCAAAGTAGGACGCTTAACCGACTGAAGCACTCAGGCCCCCTTACAATTGTGTTTCTAAGATTTTTGTCGATAGCAATCAATCAAAGACACAAGATGCAAATACAGGGCATCTGGGTGGCTCAGCGGTTCAATGGAGCATCTGCTTTCCACTCAGGTTGTGATCCCAGAGTCCTGAGATTATGATGCCAGGTTTGAAAAGCAAATATGTGTGCATACATGTAGTTTGCAGTTTTACAAATATAGAAAAAAAAATCACAGAGCCATTGCAACGGAGGGGGCTGCACTCAACTGGGGATCAAGAAGTTTATGTTCCTGTGTTGACTTTTGCTTCTAACTAGTTGTGTGATTTTGGGGGCGATGTGTCTTCTCTTGGTTTTGTTTCCTTGCTTCTAAAACAGGCTGAATAATGGCCCCAGAGAGATCAAGTCTCAATCTCTGGAACCTATTAATGTTACCTTAAACTGGAAAAGGTCTTGATGTGATGAGATTAAGGTTTTTGAGAAGGAAGGTTATCGTGCATGATGCTAAATGTAATCATGATTGTCCTTATAAGAGAGAAGCAGAGGGGGATTTCACACAGAAGAGGAAGAGGTGCTGTGATCCTGGAGACAGAGACTTTGGTGATGTAGCCACAAGCTAAAGACAGCTGGCAGCCCCCAGAAGCTTCAAGAAGCAAGCACGGACTTGCCCTGGAGCTCCTGGAGGGAGCTCAGACTTGCCAGCACCTAGATTTTGGCCCAGGGATACTCATTTCAGGTGGACAGCCCTCAGAGCTGTGAGAGAAAGAATTTTGTTTGTTTTAAGCCTCTGGAGTTTGTGGTCATTTGTTACAGCAGCCATAAGAAACTTACACCTGCAGTTTGGAACAAATTATTCCTAAAGTCTGTTTTGCTCCCAAAGAATCAGGATCCTATAATTTGCTTTGTTAGATGGAGAGAAGTTAAGGGGTAAATATTGCCATGCAATAATTTGGGTAGAATAGGTTCTTCCCTGGCATATGTTTTCTCTTTCCTTTAAAACAGAAGTGAAGGAAACAAAATATTGCAAATATCAAGTCACCTATGGAAGGGAACAAGTAGCTTTATATTAGCTTATTTTATAGAGAACAAAATTGTGAAATGTTATTATAATTAATTGTAGGGTCAGCTTTATTTGCAGTTACTAGTAGACTTCATTTAGCTCCTTCTAGACAAATTGGAAAAGAATGAGAAACCACATAAAGGGTAGAGTAGTTTTCTGAGGTCTATGCTTGTTCCCCACATCTCTGATGGTAAATTCTTTGCTCAGGACCATGTTGGGGTCTGTGAATCCTTCTGAAGTAGTCCTGTAGAGCTCCATGAAAGCATGTGAATGTAACTGGTCATGAGGTAATTGTAAATAGAAGTCATCCATGTCGATACACCACTTTTATTTTTTTTATTTTTTATTTTTTAAAATTTTTATTTATTTATGATAGTCACAGAGAGAGAGAGAGAGAGAGAGAGAGAGAGGCAGAGATATAGGCAGAGGGAGAAGCAGGCTCCATGCACCGGGAGCCCAATGTGGGATTCGATCCTGGGTCTCCAGGATCGCGCCCTGGGCCAAAGGCAGGCGCTAAACCGCTGCGCCACCCAGGGATCCCGATACACCACTTTTAATAGTTTCACTAGAATTTTGTCTTGTGGTAGGAACTCTCAGGCATATTAATATTGGTATAAAAATGTGCTATGTATTTCTTCCCTCCTTCTAGATTTACTTGTACACATACTATTGCATCTAAAAATACTGTATTAAAACAGTATAAGCTGAATGCTTACTACCACATATTCCAATCCTGGAGTTGTTATGTTCCAATGTAATTGTAATTATCTCAACAGATATTGCAGAAGAATTAAGACCAGGATTTTAAAAATGTGATCAGTTCTGGCTCAAGTCACAAGCCAGTAGGTGCCAACTACTTCCAAGTTCCAGACTACCAACTTGGGAATTGTGAAGGGGTTGTCTGGGAAATGTTTTGGTTTTGTAACCCTTAGCTGTTCTAGTCTGTAAGAGCTGTTGGAGAGAGTAACAGGAGAGTTGGGGAGGAAAAAACTTTAGGTCAAGTTTAGGAAATATTCTACAATTCCAAAGGAAGAAGAGAAAGGGGTGTTTATGTTCATCTCATGCCTAGGGAAAGATACTTCAATGGGGCTGACTTTGGTTGCTTGCATTGACAGAATGGGGAATACTGCAATACAGCCCTCACGCTCAGGGTTTGTGAAGCAACAAATGCCTGATGGTTTTTCTGGAACCAATGTAGGCCAGTAAAGAGTGAGAATTGGTATAGAATTGTCCACAATTCTGATCCAGAGGTCCAGCTGGTCAGGTAAGGAGACATTGGCAAAAAGATACTGGAGGAGTAAGCCAGATGGAAGAGACTGAGCAAGGAGGTGGGAGCTCCCAGGCTAAGATGATCCTTTCTCCAAGATCTGAGAATTGGCAGGTGAGAGATCTTCTACTGAAGAACCCATGAGAGAGAGAGAGAGTCAGTCATAAAAATCTTCTAGAAGACAGTTTCACACTATATTGCTACTCCTACCCACCTCTTCTTCCACTCCCCTCCATGCTGAAGCCTTGGCTGGAACTGAGTTGGGCATGGTTGACAGAGGATGATAGTGCTAGTTGAATAGATGGTGAGGTCATCCTTGCTTATCTTCACAATTGTTGATGCTGAGCCCAAATCAAGCCTAGCTGCAGAAGGGGAGAAAACTTAACATTAAGCATAATTGGAGAATTTGACAGGTATCAGGGATTGAACAGTTCATTAATGAACTAGGACTGTTTGGGTGACTAGAGTCCCCAAAGGAACTTTTGTGGCCTGAGTATCCAGAAAAGCTATGGGAACTGCTCTAATTTTTATTCAAGGAGGTAGGAAAAACTAGCTCCAGACAGGGCTGACTTAAAGGAAAGTGGGAAACAAATATAGTTACTTGATGGCTGCTGGTCCTATTTGTTTAACTGAACAGTTTTATTTTAAAGATTAATTTATTAATACATTAATAGCCCCTCTTTTTAAGGTCTAGAAATAGTATTGCCAAGTCAAACAATAGTAGTGTTAAATTTTGAAACCTTATGAGTTTAAGACTTGACTTGCTAAGTTTAATAAATGGTTGCATATGTTACTATGGGACATGTAATCAAAGTAATTTAAGAACATGCTACTAAATAAATAAAATCCTAAAAAGGGGAGGGCACCTGGGTGGCTCAGTAGGTTGAACATCTGACTGTTGATTTCAGCTCAGGTCATGATCTCAGGGTCATGAGATGGAGCTCTGTGGGGAATCTGCTTAAGATTCTCTCCCTATGTCCCCCACTCCATTTGTGCTCTCTCTCATATCCCTTCTCTCAAATTAGTAAATAAAAATCTTAAAAAAAAAGAACTTGTACCTGAAAAGTCTCATTTAAGTTATGGATTCCGTTGTCTTAAGTTAAAACTTTCCAAACTACTGGTAGGAGTCTTTTTAAAGCTTCAGCTGGATCACTTTAGCTATATTTGAGTCATGTGAGGGTAAAAAATACCTTTTTTCTTTAAAATAAGTGATCTGACCTTTTTGGGCTTATATAACTCAAAGAGCTGAAGCCATAAACTTCAAACTGAATGTGAGTAGAGTTTTCATTAAGCAAGGAAAATGAAGTCAAATTAGAAAAAAAATGGTTTCATATTTTAAAATTTCATATTTCATATTTAAAACTTAAGCCTGTGTCCTGACATTTAGACAATTCATGACAATTTACACGGCTATTTAGAGACACTTGGGTAGGGCTAAGACAAGTCACCATTTGATTAACTTTTACATTTGCTTTGTTTTCTACTAAGGAGTTTTTGTACTCATAAAATTAAATGCAAACATATATGTTAATAAAATGTTTATATTGGGAAGTGAAGCACTATGGTTTGAAATTTTACTGAAATTAAAAATAACTAGGATTGGTGAGGTTGCCATATTATTCATGTTTGATGATGTGTTCCTCTTATTGTAGTCAGGAGAACTTTTATCTAAGAGGGTAAGGAGAACAACCCATTCTCCTAGACATTACTTTGAAAACTAGGGACATTTAAAAAAATGATGTTATTAAGCTTATGACTAAATTATTAATATTAAATATGTAAAACATAACCTAAGAGGTGTATCTTCTAGGTTTTGGCACTGGATTTTGCAGACTGTCTAGGGCCATTATTTGACTTTTGTGTTCCAAATAAATTCATCTGCAGGATATTTTTCTTTACTTTGTGATTTAGAGTTAAAAGGGAGAGTGAATCTCATCCTTAGAAGGAGGGACCCACTGCCTGGTGTAAAGAAGGTTGAAGAACTCTTATACACTCCTTAAAAACCATATGTTAAAGCAATTCCCAGTGAACCCCAGCCTAAAACCCAGTTTATGATGTTCTTGTGCTGGTACTTCTATCAATGATGGGTATTGTTACTTCCATTCCCATTGTTTTCCTATCCTTAGACTTCTTCTATGTTTGGCACAGGAGGAGGTGGGGAGCAATCTTGTTTCTTTTAAAAAGTATTGATATTTTTTTGGAGTGATAATTCTTTCCTTTGATAATAATATTTTCCTTTTTCTAAAATAAGTCCGCTTTAGATTAACCTGTAAGGAACTTGTCTCCATTCTAAAGCCTTTTTCCAGATACCAGGTTGTGAATGTAATGATCTCGGTGTCTTATTTTTTTAAACCTCTTATTGTTAGATATTTCCTTCTTGAAATAGTGTTCCTTATACATAATTTTAGGATAAAATATCCTAGTAGAGTCTTGACCTTTTAATATAGTCTTCTTATTAAATATAGCTAAAGGCCATGTAGGATGTATGTAGTAAAAAATTTAATCTTTTAAGATAGAATAAAAATTTTTTATTTGCTCTTTATTTTGACATAGTTTCAGATTTACAGAGACCTTGTAAGTATAGTACAAGGTCTCTGTACAACATCAGACGTAGTACAACATCATGTGTTGCAAACATGATGCTCTATTCCCTTACATACTTCAATGTATGTTTCCTAAAGCAAGGACGTTCTCTTACATAACCACAGTCAATTATCCAAATCCTACAATTAGCACTGATATAATACTATTATCTGATCTACTTTAAGTCGCTGATTTTTCCAATAATTTCCTTTATACCAAAAGAAAATCCCAGATGATTTATTGCATTCAACTATCGAGTCCCTTTAATCTTCTTCAATCTAGAACAATCTCCAGTCTGTCTTTGTCATGACCTTGACATTTTGAAGAGTGCACAACAGTTACTTTGTAAAATGTCTCTCAATTTGGTTTTGCATATATATTTTTAAAAGCATAAAGTATTCATTGTGGGGGAGTTGGAAAATTCTTGTTGCTCTAGAAACCCATAACTTCAAAGTTTGTTGACGTACATGAGCTCAAATATGTGAAACACCAAAGGGATTTAATCTCTGAATTTATACATATGCTTCCTGAGTCATTTGCACATATGAACATTCTGTAGATTCTGTACCTTTTGTTCTTAAATAAAAATAACAAATTGCCAAAGTTATTTGAAACATCTATAAATCATTTTAAAGGGAACAGTTCTAAGTTCTTGGTTTTAGTAAGTGTTGCTATGCAGACCCCCCTCCCCCATTTGGACTATTTGTCTCACTTCGTCTCAAGTTACAGACATGAGCAAAGAGTTGCCCGTGAACGGTTCAGGAGAGGTTTAATAGATAAACTAGTTTACTGAAAAGGTCTGAAAAGATGTGCCATCAACTGAAGGCCTTCCTTGAGGGACAGCTGGCCCATTGCTATCCAGGGGTTCCTTGTCTGTTGCTTTCAAGGTTTCTCTTCTTCTGTCATGTCTTTGTGTTTTCATAAATCCAGAACATTCAGTCCTGTTCGGTACATGTGATTTTCTACATACAACATTGCAGGATTTTTAAAATCATTGTATGGAGTTTTGGAATCTTGAGATCCCTCAGAAGTACAATGAAGGCTTCAGAAAACAACCTGCTTTCTCCTTTGCTGCAATAAATGAACGAAAGCATGACAACTATCTTAGGAATCATGTCTCTTTTTGAACAATAGATTTTTATTGTAGACTTGAGGAGGGGGCTGCTCAGGTAATGCAAATGTTGTCAAAATATATGAGCATAAAACTTTTTCCTACTGATTTAGAGATTACCTCCCAGGATACAAGAAGGTGACCCTTCTTCCTACCTTTCCTCCCTGCCTCCCTGCCTCCCACCTTTCCTTCCTTCCTCCCATTTTTTTAGGAAGGCAAAAAGATATTATGATAAATAAATTTTAAAAAGTGCAAATAGCAACTGAAATTCAAGCACCAGATAGCCCTTGACTTCGGGAGAACTGTCAGCCAGACCTAAGCAGCATTTTTGTGTTGGAACTTCTGCAGGTCCTCTGCCTCTTTGACCATCAATTCCCTCATTCCAAAGATTTTCCCTTTAACAGCAAACAGTGTAAGAATTATTGAATAACTGTCTTGGAAAAGCAATTGTAGCTCTCTTTGCCGTTAAAAAATGTGACTGAACTTAAAATGCTGTGTTTCTGATTAAAAAAACAACAATAACATCGTACACACCTTTCTTTTGGCTTTATTCTTTGCAAGTGAAGCAATTAACATCAGGATTTTTTTAATTGGACTCAAACACTGCAGTGCTTTTCTCCCAGAAAAATCAATGCAAAATAAAACAAAAAAACGAAAAAGCCCACAACTGAACCTTTACACTCCTTTGTTCTCCTGTTAATTGCTACCACCTGCTTTCTAGAGGTGCCTGAATTATTTTGGCTTTTGGTAGTCTTAATATTTACCTGATTTTGAGCAATAGGAGGTTAGTTTGCCACTTATTTTTTTCTCACCACCTAATGCCATCCAAAATTTTCTTGCTGAATCAACTTTTTGTGCTCTCAACTTTTCTTTTCAATCCCTCACCTCTGTTGCTGATTTGTCAGGCCCAGGGATTCAGCTTTGTTGCACCAATGCACACTTCAAAGATATTTTAGAATTCACACTTCAAAATTAAAATATACATTTTCTTTTCAGTGACTGAGCCATGAAACAGAATCACATGGGATAAGGAAGTGGTAGAGTAGAACAGAAAAAACTACAACATAGAAGCAAGTACTTCCCAGGGAATTAACTTTCTCAAACATGTGTTTCCCAGAGCTCAGAAAACACTAATTTCTGTGTTGTTGGTATTGTTTCTTTGTTCTACTCTGGCACTTCCTGATCCCACATGATTCCATTTCATGCCTCAGTCACCAAGTAAAAAAAAAAATGTATATTTTAGGTTAGATTTTAACTTCAGGCACATTTTTGAAATGAGCCCCCAGGCCTAGAAACTCTTCACAATCAAACAAAGAGGAGTAACTGCATCGCCTGGGGACAGAGGCTGTGGCTCCTTCCTCAAGCCATAGATGACTTCAGTAGAGTCCTGTAGGAACCAATGGAATCTCGGTGCTGAGTTGTCTGAAGTCTAACATGGGAAGATTCTGTATTTCAGAACATTGCGGAATTATAAGGCTGTCGTAGTGGAGATGATATGTGCCACTCCTGTGGTGATGGGTGGCCAATTTCAAAATGATTCCATATGGCCCCTAACCGTCAGAGGGCTTTCCCTTTTCCCCATCACCCTGAAAGTGATGATTCACATTTATTCCCCCTTCTGAGAGGAGCTTGTCGATGTCCTGGGCATTCATGGCACAAGACCATCCTTCTAAACAAGACATCGTTCTTTAGAATGATGGGTGGAGAAGGAAGACAAATTCTGGTGCTTTAAGAGGTTCCTCCAACCCAGAAAATGCCTGGGGGTGCTGTTGGCTGCTGTCAGCTGGGGGTCCTTGAACACAGAAGCAGGAGGATGGGCTCGGTGCCCTTGGACCCAGCATTCTTCTCTAATGCTCCCCGAGTGTGGTGGCTCTTCTCCCATTCCTGGCCCAGAAAGGAACATTTTCTTTTCTTTTCTTTTCTTTTCTTTTCTTTTCTTTTCTTTCTTTTCTTTTCTTTTCTTTTCTTTTCTTTTCTTTTCTTTTCTTTTCTTTTCTTTCTTTTCTTTTCTTTTCTTTCTTTTCTTTTCTTTTCTTTCTTTTCTTCTTTTCTTTTCTTTTCTTCTTTTCTTTTCTTTCTTTTCTTTTCTTTTCTTTCTTTCTTTCTTTCTTTCTTTCTTCTTCTTTCTTTTTCTTTCTCTTTCTTTCTCTCTTTCTCTCTCTTTCTCTTATTTTATTTTATTTTATTTTATTTTATTTTATTAAGAGAGAGAGCATGAAAGTGAGAGCATGAGCAAGGGGAGGGGCAGATGGAGAGGGAGAAACAGACCCTCCACTGAGCAGGGAGCCCGACTCGGGACTTGATCCCATGACCCTGGGATCATGACCTGAGCTGAAGGCAGATGCTTAATCAGTTGAGTCACTCAGGTGCCCTATTTTCTTCTTTCTAAGAACAGAAAAAAACTCGACCTTGAAAATATGCATTTGTGTCTTTCTCCTTGGATTTAGGTTATTTTTTCCCTGAAATAGTTAAGTGCCTGAAGCTTTTCCTACTGGTTCTATTGAAGAAAAAAATATTCAATGACACTTCTAAAAGATGGCCAGGCAAACCCTATTCAGGACCATCACCATAGGTGTAGATCCATTGCACTGACATTCTGCTGTGGGGGAGAAAGATTGGGCTCACTTTGAATACAACATGGACAAGTGGGAGTAGTTTATAACCAAGGAGGGCCAGGGTGTGGGGCCTAGTAGTGAATGGAAAGTTACTGAGAGGAAACATCAAGGCTAGGGGGAGCTCTGGCTAACTCAGCCTAACCGGATGCTTGCTGAAGACAGGCCAAGGTGATGAGCCATCATCTGGGGAGGTTGGAGTTGGAGGGTGAGGAATGCAGTCAGATGTTGAAGTGATCAGATATTGAGGGTGTGTGGGGGGGTGGTTCTTATTAGACTGACTAAGCAAGGTTCTTGTTTTAACCAGATTTCACAAGAAGGAACACAGATGGCCCCCGGAGAAGGTTCAGGAACCTGACTGAGGTTAGGTCAAGCAAAGAATCTATGTCAGTTCTTAGTGAGAGAGTTTTTACCATAAGCTGAGGACAGAAGAAGATCTCTCTCTATGTACCAAGGTAGAAGAATTGAGTGAGCCTGGGGTGGGAATGGGGAGAGACAGAGGACCATAGAGGAAAATGTTTCAAGACACTTTCTTTCTATAAGTTCTATAACATCAGTAAGCACCCAATCCCTCCCTATCCCGGCTTATCACCGGCACAAGTCTTAAATTCCAGAAGATCAACTCCAACAACTCTAAAGAATCTAATTTGAAGTATGGTAGACTCCATTGAAAGTATGAAAACCTGACCCAGGCCATCTGGGAGCCCGGCGTTTCTTGAATGTAACACTTAGAATTTTTATAAATTCTTTTTTTTTTAAATTTTTTTTTAAATTTATTTATGATAGTCACACAGAGAGAGAGAGAGAGAGGCAGAGACACAGGCAGAGGGAGAAGCAGGCTCCATGCACCGGGAGCCCGACGTGGGACTCGATCTCCGATCTCCAGGATCGCACCCTGGGCCAAAGGCAGGCGCCAAACCGCTGCGCCACCCAGGGATCCCACACTTAGAATTTTTAATCATGCTTCAAACTCTTGATCAGATAGTTTGACAAATGCTACGTAGGCCCCTAGAAAGTGGTAAGCCTTCTGCTAGCTCTGAGGATTACAAAGAAGGGTAGAAACCTCTGCCTTCGTGGAGTTTGGAGTAGATCACTAGGAACACATGCATGAACTCGCAGAGCCAGTCAAGGAGTCTGTACACAGTGGAGAAAAAGGGCAGAGCTGGGAGATCTTTGTTCTCAGGGAGAGTGGGAATTGTCAGGCAATGTTTCCGGAAGTGATAATGCCTGATCTGGGTTTGGAAGGACGAACAGGATTTTGATAGATGAACAAGAGAGAGGCAGGTTCATCCGGGTGGAAGGAGCACGTACAAATACGTAACTTTCTATCCTGCACTCGTCTGCTGGCTGTCCTTTGGATCTTTGAGAACCAGAGTGATTTAGGGAATAAAGTTTAAAGCCGTCTGGAGCTTTCTGCATCTGATTTGTGGATTTAAGGGAATCTGGGGATTCAGGGTAAGAAGTAGGTTCTAAATCCTCCAGGAAGCTCTTGGGAAACCAAGTTTGGAAACCTTTGCTAAACTCCTGTCTTACTCTGGAAAGCTTGCTTTTGGTGTCCAAAGTCCTTGTTCTTTGAATAGCATTGAGTGCTGAGCACTGTTCTCCTTTCTTAGGGATGAGAAGCTAGATGACCCCTGGGCAGATGTGTAGTCATCAGAGTTGGGCCAAATCTGAGATGTCAGAGGGACAGCATCCACTTGGGGTACTAGAGGAATCCATGCTTTTGAACGTTTGGAGAGAAAATGAGGAAGCATCAGCATCCCAGTCTATCACATCTGGGTAAATGCACCTGGTTCATTTGGAAAGACAATCTAGGTGCTGCCAATGGTCTTCAGTGGAGTTCAGGGCACTCAGAGCTCTGGATGAGCCAGCTGAGAATGAGGTCTATTTCTATCAGAGAATTCTTTGTGATCCTGTATAGCAGTACTTGGTGGACTGGTTTGTCTCACCTTGGTCACATGGTCAGCAAATGCTGACTGAAAATATAGAGAGCCCCTCACAGTCATGTTGCAAAGTTCCAGGTCACACAGAAGTATATCTGTGCAAAGTGACAGCTCAGCTGAGTAGGCAATTGAACTTAGGACATTCAATTTTACAAGAGTCTCTAGCAGTGGACCTTCATTCCTTCTCAAAATAGGTTTCTGTAGTTAGTAGCCATATTATATTAGGTAGTCCTACCTAGACTATAACTTGATTTTGTGCTTTGGTGTTTTATTGAACATTGATTTAAAGTATTCGTGGGCATCCCCAGTGGCTCAACGGTTTAGCGCTGCCTTCAGCCCGGGGCGTGATCCTGGAGACCCTGGATCGAGTCCCACATAGGGCTCCCTGCATGGAGCCTGCTTCTCCCTGTGCCTCTCTCTCTCTCTCTCTCTCTCTCTCTGTGTTTCTCATAAATAAATAAAATCTTAAAAAAATAAAGTATTTGTAAATCTGCTCTTGAATATATTATTCTCAAATTGTTCAGTGTCCCTTTAATAAAGCTCTACACAATAAATACTCCCCTGAATTTAAAAAGAGATCCTTTTTAAATGGGCAGAAGATCTGAATAGACAATTTTCTGGAGAAGACATACAGATGGCCAACAGTTACATGAAGAGATGTGCAGCCTCATTAATCATCAGGGAAATGCAAATCAAAACCAAAATGAGGTATCACTTTGTGCCAATTAGAATGCTGTTATCAAAAAGACAAGAAATAACAAGTGTTGGCAAGAATGTGGAGAAAAGGGAACCCTTGTGTATTGTTGGTGGGAATCTAAATTGGTGCAGCCACCGTGGAAAAAAACATGGAGGTTTCTCAAAAAATTAAAAATAGAATCACCATATGACTTAGGGATTCCACTTCTAGGTTTTTATCTGAAGAAAACAAAAACATTAATTCACAAAGATAAATGCACCCCTACGTTCATTGCAACATTATTTACAATAGCAAAGATACAGAAACAACATAAGAATTCACCGATGGATGATTAGATAAAGAAGTGTGTGTGTGTGTGTGTGTGTGTGTGTGTGTGTGGTATAATGGAGTATTATTCAGCCACAAACAAAGAATGAAATCTTGCTATGGGTGACAACATAGATGGTCCTTAAGACATTATGCTAAGTGAACTAAGTCAGGTAGAGAAAGACAAATACTGTGTGATGTCTCTTCTATTTGGAATCTAAAAAATAAAACAGCCCTCCTTCCCCCCAGAAAAAAACCAACAGTTCATCAATACGGAGAACAGACTGGTGGTTGCCAGAGGCAAGGGACAGGGATGAGAGAAAAAAAAGAGAGAGAGATCTTGATAAACCAGTATCTTTCTTTTCAGCAGCTAATGAGAACTATGTACTCCAGGATGTTTTCTATTTTGCCTTAGCTGTTGCCAGGAAGCTCAGAGGTAAGTATTCTGATCAATTCAGTCATTGCAATTTAGTTTTCTGTGATAAGTCACTGCCCTCATCCTTCACAAAATCTTCCTGTTTTTCATTATAGGTGATTTCAAATCCAGTTTTAGAAACAGTAGGGGTATAGGAGATAAATTTGTGCAATGAAACCATAATATTTTATTAAATGGTATTGTCTTACTTTCTAATGAAACATATATGTGGAAACTTTTTTGTGTTAAGCACAGCGAGGGTTCTGATTGTGACTATTATTCACGTGGAAGTGTTACTGTGAGGAACATGCTTTCATTCCTACTGAAATGCTCTGTGGGTCGTTCCTCTGTTAAACCCTCCTAGATTAACTCGCTCATCTCCAGACTCTCCTATCACTCTAAGCACCTCTAAGCACTCATATATATGTGTCTGGGTAGCTGTAACTGTCATTAGTTATGTATTTCATAGAACATAGAAATTTAGAGCTGGAAGGAATATAATCACCCAAATCCCATTTAGCTAAAGCGATAGATGGCATTTTGCAACCACTAACAGATTCTAACAGAAGTTAGCGTGCTGTAGGTTATTGCATGGGCTCTCTGGGACTCTTCCAAATGTGTAGACTGGGCCTGAGAGATTCTGGGTGGTGTTTGCATTGTTCTTCCTTGAATGGCAAACTAGAAACCTAGCTTTGGGACTTTCTTCTTGAAAATAAATTTTCATCTAGTTATTTGTTTCTGGTTTCTATTTATACACAACTGTCTTCTTCCCTAAAGGGGATTATCCTTGAGGGCAGGGGTGATGTCTCAGTTATCTGTCTTTGGCACCAGCTCAGGTCTTAGCTCACAACAAACATGGAATAAAAGTTGAGTGAGTGAATGAATAAATGGCATACTCTGGTGGGGATGTACATGTACTGGAGGAAGGTCTGAACGTCGCCATTTCTTTTCTGCCTTGTAAGATGCACTATCACCACAATCAGATAACTGGGCAAGCAGAGCCAGGCCAGGAGGGAAGAGTCGAATCAGGCAGTGAGGGAAGGATCAGAGAGGTGTGGTGAAGGCTTTGCTGTCTGGTGACAGAAATAAGGGAACTGGAGGTGATTCCAAAGTTGTGAGTATTTTTTTTTTTTTTTTTTTTTTGGTCTGGGAGGATAGGAATGCTGCACGTGGAGAGTGGGAAAGCCAAGAGGGAGAAAATTTGGAAGGAAACTAAAATCATGTATGGGTGGCTGTACTGAGTTGTCAGGAGTCTCCTTCCCTAGATATGGTCTTTATGTTACCCAAGATGGCTGCTTATACTTTGGCTGCCACAGTGGAGTCAGACATCACAGTGGAGGAAGGGGAAAAAGGGGAAAGAAAAAGGCCATGGGCAAAGACCTGCTTGTAAAGACACTTCCTGGAAGGCACACACTTATGCTTCAATGTTAATTGGCCAGAACTTTGTCACACAGCTCTATCTATCTACAAGGAAGTTTGGGAAAAGCGGTGTTTTAATTAAGGAGATGCCCTAAATAAAATGAGGTCTTTACTATGGAAAAGGTGAGACTGAACAGTGAGTGGCTACTGGTGGTCTGTGTAGTACAAAGCTGGACATAACTTGGTCTCTGACTCCTAACCCGGTGCTCTTTTAACTTTACTACACGATTGAAGATGTGAACTCTATACTATGAAGGCAGAATGGGCAAGTGGGAAATGCTTGAGGCATAGGGGTCAACGTCCTATCTCTACCAGTGACTGTTATCTTGGACGTGGCATAGAATTTCTCCGAATCCTTGCTTCTAAGTTGGTAAAATGGTTTGTTGGATAAAATGATCTCTAAATTTCTATAAGCTAAAATCTCTTATGATTAGAAAAAATTATGGTAGCTAATACTGAGTGAGTGAGTGAGTGAGTGAACACATCAAGGGAGTCTATGTAGTTCTTCCCGAATGGCCACTCTGGTTTGAGGTCTGTAATGGAGCTTCATGATTCAGCTGGATCACATACAGACCTTTTCTCCACAGAGATGATTTGAGGTTGCCTACGCAACACCTATACTTCTACCTTTTCCTTGTCAATAAGAGAGAATGTGTGTTTTTCAGTCTGACATTGTTGTGTCTGCATTTGACTTCTGGAACTATGGCAGCTGTATTGTGCTCCTAAGGAGACAGCTGTGAGGACCGAGCCAGTAGTCTGAAGATGACAATGACAGAGCAAAAAAGATGGAGGAGCTTGTATCCTTGAAGTCAATCCTGAAAACTTCCAAATTCCAAACTTCTTGTTACATGATGTAATAAATCCTTTTTGTTTAAATTGTTTTCAATTGGGTTTTCTGTTACTTACTACTGAAATCATCCCACTTGATATAGTGGGGGGGGGGGGGAATCTCTGTGCTACTTTCTTCCACTGATGGAGGAAAAAAATGAAATGACAAAGTCTCTTCTCTTTCTTTTATGCTATCCAGAGTAGATAGGGCTTCAGTCTTGGGCATACAAAGGTGGCAGCCGAAGTGTGGGTGAGACCACAGCTGCTTTGCATAAGAAAATGAACGGAATTAAGTTTTCAGAGAAGGGGGCCAGAGAACAGAGAATCTGGGAAGGAGGATGGGATTCTTGAGCCCGGGTGGGTGTCTGTGTGTCTTTGTGTCTGAACAAGGGAATGAGGAATAGGAGGAGGAGTTGAATTTCAAGGAGAAAAGCAACCTTCAGTAAAGTCTGGTCGCTTGCAGTTCTTGTGAGCATGAGGATGAATTCCAGGTATAGTTTGGTGTGGAGCAGGAAGCAGAGGAGGCACAGCACAGGCGAAATGGTGAGTTAGAGGAAGGGGAAGTCGAGCCAGAGTGGCTCAGGGGAGTGTGAGCCTTCAGGATTTAGATTGAATCTTTGAGCTGCCATGGGGGTGGGAAACGGACATGCCAATTTAAAAAAATCTTTAGTTCTGGAAATACAAAGTGACCTCTTCTGACATATTGATTTAGGACTAGCTTCTTAGACAACAATTATGTGCTAAAAACATGTTTTTGAAAGTTTTAAGTATTCAAATTCAACAGGAAGTTTTTTCCAGATCCTTGCTGCTGTTTAACTCCTAGACCATGTCAAGATGTATTAAGATCCGTTAGATAAGCCTGAAGTCATAGTAAAGCGTTTAAGTGAATGAGACGTAGCATGGCTCAGTGGAAAGAGCTGAGCTTTACCTGGAAGACTGGTTGCTACCTCTTCTTCTTTTAAAGATTTACTTATTTATTCATGAGAGACACAGAGAAGAGGTAGAGCCATAGGCAGAGGGAGAAGCAGGCTCCCTGTGGGGATGTGGGATTTGATCCCAGGACCCCGGGATCATCACTGAGCCACCCAAGGGCCCCTGGTTACTTCTCTCACTAACTTCCTGAGTCACCCTGACTGAGCAAGTTGTGAAATGATTCTGAGCCTGGGTTTGCTTATCTGTAAAATTAAAATTGCTAACCACTGTCAGTTTTTTTAAAATAAAAAAAATTTTTTTTAAATGACCATAGTAATACATTATTGTTGTTGGAAAAAAATACAAGCAAAATACTGACGGACTTGATTTTAATATTTCCTGAAAAGAAAATAGAACTCCACATGTAATCTGTGTGAATCTCTAAAGGTTTTAAATTAAGGTGGCAAACTACTGAGTACAATATGTTCTATTGTAAGGACAAGTATTAAAAATACGGGGCTTAATTCTTCTTGTTAAAAATAAGGAAGAGATTTCCCATCTCTCCTTTTTTCTTAGAGCATTTACATCAGAAAACTTGTGACTGAAGTTCTTTCTCTGTGTCTTTGAAATGTATGTAGATCTTGTTATAAGCTAAACAAGTCTCTTGTGAGCATCTTTCTAACCCGGGAATGTCTTATCAAGGATGGGGAGCTGTCTCTTTGAACCGTGATCATCCGGGAAGATAGCACTCCCATGGTTTCTGTGGAATGGTAGAAACTTAACTTTGGTGGGCACCTTGTTCTCCTTTGCTAAGCTACTTTCTGCCACACAAATAGAATTTATTTTTCCTTTGTATAAAACCAATTAGCTAAGGCAGATGGTTACCCCAGTTAGCAGGTGAATTTTGGATGAACTTTGGTAATAAATGGTGTTAAGTCCTTTGACTTGGGGAGTGGGTACAGTTTATCTTGAGCACATGTAGGTAGTGGGTTGTGTCTCCCTGGCTATGTAAGTGGGTGAGATTTCTTTCTATCCTTCAGTCTCTTAGCATGTTGCCTGTGATGCACACCCCATTCTGGTTTAATACTTATTCAGCATAAAACTCTTTTCTTTCTCTACTATCTTTGTGGAAAGGGTTCTGGGTTAGAAGAAGAGTTGGTTTTAAATTATGTTTCCCGTTGACAAATATATCACCCTAACGCTAACAAATGGAAGATGGGGCTCAAGTGGATGGACTCGTTAGAGTTCTTTGTCAAAACATGGCATGGTGGAGAGAGCCAGCCCTGGCTCATTACCCCACTCATCTTCTCTTTCCACTGCCAAGGGGCCCTGGGCACTCCTGTGGAAACCCCATTTGCATATCTGACTCCATCCTCAACTCCCATCCTTCAGCCCCACAAACACCTGTCCCTTGTCACCTCTCAGGGCTGGGAGGGGGGGCACACACTAATGCTGTGCATCTGCTCTGAGGAGAGCAGACTTGGGGAAGAATCCCAGATAGGGCATTCCAGAGTTCCAGTGCCTGAAATGCAGTCTGATATTGTGAGTGAGGCCTCCGGGTGGGCATATATCCTTGGCTCCTAAAGCACTTAGCCCTGAAAAAAGGCTTGACTAGAGAAGGTTCAGAGTGTCATTGTCTATAGTGCAGGAGCAGGAGCAGGAGCAGGACACTTTCCTCCTTACTTGGGGCTAGGGGTGAATAGCGAACACCGATAGAGTAAGACATGAAAATCCTGCCTGATTTCCTTTTACTTTTGCTCCTTGGCTCAGAGGGACCCACTCACTATCAATAGTTTGGTGTGTATCCTTCTTTGATGTTTAATTTTGTGTGTCAACTTGACTGGGCCATGGTGCCCAGATATTTAGTCAAACATGATTCTGAATGTTTCTGTGACGGTGTTTTTATTGGATGAGATTAACATTAACATTGAGTAAAGCAGAGTTCCCTCCGTGATGTGGTGAGCCTCGTCTCATCATAGGTCTTAAGTCAGAACAAAGACTGACATCCTCTGAGCAAGAAGGAATTCTGCTGGCAGGTGACCTTTGGATTCAAACTGCAACTCTTCCCTGAGCGTCCAGCCTGCTAACTTTCCACCATCAGATTTTGGATTCATCAACCTCTACAATAGCATAAAAAATTCCTTAAGATAAATCTCTCTAAAAAAAAAAAAAAAAAAAAAAAGATAAATCTCTCTATATAAATATACATACACACACATCACGTCAGCTCTGTTTCTCTGAGGAACCCTGACTAATGTGCATTCTTATAGTTTTCCTGAATGTTTGGAAATACACACACTTAAACATAAACATACACACACGCAATTTTTTGTTTTTTTTTTTAATTTTTAATTTAAGTGGGCTTTTATTGTGCTGTAGTTTCTTTATTAACTTGCTATCTCTCTCTGACAGCATCTACAGTTTAACTGATAAAAAGAATGCAGTGAAGTGTTCAGCACTGTGCTGGGCAAAATTAGTACTTGATAAATGTTAATGCATCTGTATAGGGAGCACACAGGGCTGTGCTCAGAAAGCAGTTTATTATCTCTTGATCATTTAAACTTTATTCAGTGGGGGCAGTTGTTTCCCTTGCTATTGGATGAAAGTTCTGGAAGTCCCACAACTCTTTGATCATCCCTAGGTAATAAAAGATCCTGAAGTCATTTAAAGTTGTAAACATGGTGTCAATTCAATAACTAGAACATCAGGACCATGTGAGAAATAGGTTTGCCTTACTTACTTGACTTATAGTTAAACTGGAAACCCCTCCCCTCATCCGGCTAGGACCTGCTGTAGGTAGAAAGCCATGCCTGGGAAAGCCAGGTTGAGTTCAGGTTCTTCTTTCTCCATCTTATCCTCCTACCCCTCTTCTGGCATCTTCTGTGGTCTCTGACACTTTCAGGGTTGAGACAGGGAGGAGAGGCAATAAGGAGACGGGAAAAGCTATTTCATGGTTGGGTGATTTTGTGCTTTCTGAATCTGGCAGCTTTTAACAATGGACCCTTTTTCTTGGATGTTTGCACGGGTTCTTTTGGGATATCCCCAGCCACCAGGGACTTCCCACCTGTATTTCCCTTGACAAGAATGATGAACTGGCCTTCAACTGGCTGCTTTCCCATATGCAGTCCTTAGAAATACATTGCTACCTTCGGCTTCTTTCTGCTGAGGCCTGGCTGCCCGCCCTCTCAGTTGGCCTGATTAGATAGGCCCCAAGAAGACATCAGGCTGGTTGTTTGTCCCTCACGGCACACAGCCTGTGGGAATCACTGAAGTCTTTCTGCTTCCATAAACTCTGGTGGTGCAGGCACCCCCAACACAGCCACCTCTCCTTTGGCTCATCCATCAGATTCGAGACAGCCTGCCTCTCCTTTTCAATTTCTCAGATGGGATCAGACCACACGTCACTGTATCCCCTATCCTACTAACTTCAGGAGATGTTTATTTCTTTCTCAGAGTAGTCTCTCTGGAGTCCCTCGCTCTTAACTGGAGATATACAGGGAGGACTTCAGACCCTTCCCCTGGGTGGTACTCAATGTACACCAGTGGCTTTCAGCAAAGAAGTCTTCTTCCAATCCTCTTGATTTCCCACACATTGATCCCTTTGTATGTTTGAATAGTGGGTGAGATGTTTGGAAGTTCAGTAATAGGTTTGCTTTATTATTTGTATTGAAAATTCAGTTGGTACTGACTTTGGTATGCTGATTTTACTGCATCTTGGTACCTTGGTTAAAACTTCCAACATAACATCCCACCATATCAGCTACTACTTTTATTGTTTTTATGATCTACCATTTAAAAAATGATTTCATGGTGTTCCATGGTGAGACTATTACGATTTATTTAAATCTTCTTCTACTGATAGTCATTGAGGCTGTTGCTAAATTTCTTTTATTAAAAATAATACACAAAATAGTCAGACAGAGAAAGACAAGTACCATATGGTTTCACTTATATGTGGAATCTAAAAAACAAAACAAATGTACAAACAAACCAACCAGACTCTTAATCACAAAGGAGAGGTGGGTGGAGGGATGGGAGAAACAGGTGAAACAGATTAAGAGGTACAAGCTTCCAGTTATAAAGTAAGTCACAAAGATGAAAAGTACAGCGTAGGGAATATAGGCAATAATATTGTAATAACATTGTATGGTGGCAGATGGTGGCTACGCTTATCATGGTGAGCATTGAGTAATGTATAGAATTGTCAAATTAGTATGTTGTAGGCCTGACACTAATAACATATTGTATTTCAGCTGCATTTCAGTAAGAAACCTGAAATATAAAAAAGGACGAGTACTACCAAGTATGCGTATAACAAAAAAATGTTTTAAATTGGATGGAATTGCAGTTTGGAAATGGATTGTGTTTCATTGCATTGGTATAATGAAGAACTGTTTTTTTAAAAAAATTTATTTACTTATTTTAGAGGGAGAGAGACACAGAGAGAGAACGAGTGTGGTAGGGAGGGGCAGAGGGAGAGGGAGAGAAAATCTCAAGCAAACTCCATGCTGAGCATGGAACCTGACTCCAGGCTAGATCCCACGGCTCTGTGGTCATGACTTGAGCCAAAACCAAGAGTTGGATGCCTAACTGACTCTAACACCTGGGTGGTCCTGAAGAACTATTTTAAAACACATTTACCTGACTTTCCTGGAAGGTTCTATATCATATTAATATGAAAATTTGTGAGGTCTAAGGTTTTCTTTTTTTTTTTTTTAAGATTTTATTTATTTATTCATAGAGATGCAGAGAGAGAGAGGCAGAGACACAGGCACAGGGAGAAGCAGGCACCATGCAGAGAGCCTGACGTGGGATTCGATCCAGGGTTTCCAGGATCACACCCTGGGCTGCAGGCGGCGCTAAACTGCTGCGCCACGGGGGCTGCCCTCTTTTGTTTTTAAATAAGTGTTTGTGCACCTGACAAATACCATGAAATATTCTTTTTGGGAGAAGTAAACTGATACGTGTTTCAATAAATACATTTTTAAAAAATATTTATTTATTTGAGAAAGAGAGAGAGCATGTGAGCAGAGGGAGGGTCAGAGGGAGAGGGAGAAGCAGACTCCCAGCTGAGTGTGGGGCATGACTCAGGGCTCGGTTTCACGACTCTGAGATCATGACCTGGGCTGAAACCAAGAGTTAGATGCTTAACCAACTAAGCCACTCAGACATCCTTTGATAAATAGATTTTAATATTTCAAGAAAATAATTGGTTAAATGTAAAACCATACTTTATTTTTAAGTTAGAACTTACTGACTATAAGAAAAATGTTCTAAACTTGGCCTTTTGCTTGTATTTCCTTTTGCCCACATTTTTTTTTTTTTTTCGCAAACTTTTGCAACAAGAAATACAACCAAGGGTTGAAATTTGTACCTAAAAATAAAATCACAAAGACATGTTCAAGGATGTTTATCTTTATGCACATGTTTGGAATTTCTGTAGAATAGGTTCTTAGAAGTAATTTTCTGGGTCAAAAGGCAAATATAGTTTAAGATTGGAATTGCTGCTTGATTTTTACCTCCAAGACAGTGCTATTTTACCTTCTTGATAATATAAATATTTGCATTTTACTAGTATTATGGGTAAAGTCTGTTTCCTGTTGTCTCAACCTACATTTTCCTGATTAGCAGAGTTCATCATCTTTACATACCTTTATTGGCCATGAGTATATATTTTTCCAGTAAAATTCCTTTTCATAACTTTGCACACTTTTTTTCCCATTGGTTAACTTGTCATTGTTCTTGTTGCTTTCCAGGTGCTTTTAATATATTGTGATTATTAAACCAGTCTCATGGCTTTCTAATTGTCATCCATTAAGCCCCAACTTTCTGTGGAGCTGTTAGATGTGTGTAGATGCACTTCCTTGAAAATGAGAGTCAGAACAGACAGGGCTCTGGTTTCTTCAACTTATGTTTCAACCAGAGCAGCTCTACTTTACCTCACTTAGAAATCAGTACATTTATAAGATTGCATTTTGAAAAAAAATTCTATTGCTAAAAATAAGTGTTTACGAGGCACCTGGGTGGCTCATTCTGTTAAGTGTTGGCCTCTTGATTTCAGCTCAGGTTACAATGATCTTAGGGTTGTGAGATCAAGCCCTGTGTCAGGCTGCACACAGAACCTGGAGCCTGCTTAAGATTCTCTCTCTCTTTCTCTCCCCACTCTCAACAAATCAATCAACCAATCAATAAAAGTTTAGCCAGATCATCTTTGAATATCACTATTGCTCTGAAGTACTATGATCTTTGATTCTATGAATTAAAAAATAATGTGGAGATAGAGTCAGGATTGATAAATGATCACATTTTTAGAACTTTATGTATTTATTAATTTGCTGAGTATTATTATTGGGCATCTACTTTATGCTAGGCCCCTATACAAAGTATTGATCCAGTTGAATACAAGATAGCCATGGTTTTTTTTGTTTTGTTTATTTGTTTTGTTTTGGTAAAGATTTTACTTATTTGAGAGAGAGGGAGAGATAACACGATCCAAGGGAGGGGCTAAGAGAGAGGGAGAAGTGGACTCCCCACTGAGTGGGGAGCTCGAGGCAGGGCACCTAGGTATCGAGGATTATGAAAATCACATATGGCATGTTATGTCAACCCATTTTAAAGGGCAGTGATGGCAGAGTGATGTTTACTGTAAACTGATCATGACCATGAGCTAGACAGGTGCAGGGAAGGGGCTAGAGATTGGGGATGGGTGAGCAAAACATTTGCTCTTTGTCTCTTTGTCTCCTTGCCACTTTCCTCTCTTTCCACTTTTCCACTTGTTAAAAGATGAAAGTGAACTTTTACTGTATAAGTTACAAATTAACATTGTATTTCTAAGGTGGAATATACCTAAATCAACAGTTTTCTAAATAACACAAAATGGAAATTTGAATGAGCGATGAGATTTTTGACAAAATTCCAGTAACACAAAGAACCATTTGACTTGAATTCAACTGAAACAATTGATCCAGAATTTACAATCACTGAGAGACTTCAAACAGAAGTTAACATGCTGTAGGTTATTATATGGGCTTTGTTGGGCTCTCTCCAAAATGAATAGACAGATCCCAAGAGAATCAGGTGGTTTTCACATCATTCTTACCCAGGTAGAGAACTTGAATTTAGCTTTCGAATTTTGCTGTTGGAAATATGTTTTCTGTACAGGGTTGGATTATTCCCCCCAGCACCCTGCAGTCTTCTTCCTTCTTTTCATTATCAAGCATTTAAAAGAGGAGAGTCTATCCTCTGTGTTTCTACTTTCTTGTCACCATTCACTACTTACCTCTTGCAATGTAGCTTCAGTTCCAGTTCTCTGAAGAGATGTTCTTGATTCACTGGTAACTCCCTGATTGCTAATCCAGTAGTTTTGTCTTAATTCCTTTCAAACTGGTGTTTCCTAGTGTGTCTGGTCTATTCTCCTGTTTTCACCAGACTCACTCGAAAGTCTTTGTTTTGGTGATAATGCCTGATTTTCCTCCTTATATGTCTCAACCCCTTTGTTGACTCCTTCACTGACTATCCTTCCTTTTCTCCTCCTACAGTAAGTGTATTCCCAAGACTTTCTCTGTCTTCTTTTCCCTCCGTCCTTATGGAGATGAGTCCCATATTTCTATCTCCTGATTTTTTAATCCAGCATTTGTTGTTTGCTCGACATCTCCACCTGGTTACCTCCTCCTCTACCCAGCTCCCAGGTGTGTTCAGTTTCTGTTAATCTATCCTCCAGGTTATCTAGAGCTCAGTATTTGACTATTCCTTCCCTCTTGACCTCTTGAGTCTCGTAAATCACTAAATCTTTTTGCTTTTTTTCTTCACATTTCTCTTTCATCTTTCTTCTTTTGCCTTCCCACTGGCTAGAGTGACTATACATCCCAATTTGCTCAGAACAGTTGAAATCTACACCAAACACCCCCATCCTGCTACCGCTCTCTTTTACTCACAGAAGTATCCTGGCTAAGACCATAAATTAGTTACCCTACAACTTACACAACACTAGTTCAGATCTCAAGCGGCTATTTCAATATCTCCTACCTGGTCTCTTACCTCTAGGCCTCTCCCTAAATGTGTGCTACTAGAAAAGATTGGTCTTAAATACATTTTTTTAAAAAGATTTATCCACTTATTTGAGAGAGAGAGAGAGAGAGAGTGTGCCAGAGGAGGGGCAGAGGAAGAAGGAGAGGGAGAGAGAGAGAATTTCTCAAGCAGACTCTGGCTGCGCACCAGCCATACATGGGGCTTGATCTCATAATCCTGAGATTGTGATCTGAGCAGAAATAACAGTGGAAGCTCAACCAACTGAGCCACCAGGCCACCCCAAGACTGGTCTTTTTAAAGTGCTTTTTAATTTTTTTTGATTTTTTAATTTTTTATTTTATTTTATTATTATTATTTTTTAAAGATTTTATTTATTTATTCATGAGAGACAGAGAGAGAGAAACAGGCTCCATGCAGGGAGCCCGACGTGGGACTCGATCCCAGGTCTCCAGGATCACACCCCAGGTGAAAGCAGCGCTAAACCGCTGAGCCACCGGGGCTGCCCAAGTGCTTTTTTAAAAAAATTATTTTTACTTTTATAAATTTACTTGTCTGCTTTAAAATCTTGGCCAATTCATCACTGCCTTTTACATAAAGTAGATGCCCTTTGTTTTTTGTTTGTGGCTCTCCGCAATTTGGCTACCACATTGTGTTTTCAACCTTATTTCCTGCTTCTCTCTGAAAGGAAAATATGGAGTATCAAAGTAGAAGGCATGTCTGGGCCAGCATCTCAATGTGCTTGCTACTGCAGACATACAGAAGATATTTTAGGGATTGCCAGAATTAGGAATAAATCCTTTTTCTGTGATAAGCCCAACTTTGGTTCTTTCAATAATGAGAGAGAAATTTCAAGACTGCAAGATATCCCTTGCTTGGTTTTTACTGTCTCTTTATTCCTAGTTCAAGGCAATATGAAGGTACTGTTTGAGATCTTGGCCAAAGGTGGAGTACTTCACTGTACGAGCAATCCAGCATCCCTGAACCAATGTGGTCCCCTCGGATTACAGGGTGCTCATGGAGGGGCTTGCATGCAACCCACAGCCAAGCTTTGTGGGCATACACAGCAAATACTTCCAGAATGGGGGTTCTGTGACCTCCTAAGGCAGATATAGAGTCTGGGGTAACATCCGATTACAAAGTATTTTTTTTAATCTCATATTAAGACAACCTTTTAAATTCTCTAATGGAAACATTACCCAGGAAGCAAGTATAATTTCAATACAAGGATGGATTTGGCTTTTCCCCAAGAATTTTGGATACCAAAATTTCTCTTGTGTGTGATTTTTTCATGTCCTGAGTAGAGCTTTTGTGCATAGAAAGAACTATTTATAATACTTGAGTTTTAAGTAAACAATGTACAAAATTTTAAAAAATTAAGTCTGTTTATTAAGCTTTTAACTTATAAATCTTGTATTCTATATAAAAAGTGATTAAAATAAGAGCAAATAACTTTACTTTTTCTTATTTAATTTACTCAAGTTGAAAGATCAGAAGTCCTTAAAAAGTCTTCCATCCTATTTACAAATCTAATTTAATTCCCTAAACATTTAAAAATGTACCAATATATTTAATAGATTTCATTTCTTTTTTATAGTTTTGGATGCCTGACAGGGTAAATTATTGACTCTAACTAGGAGAAGTTTCTCAAACACTTAAAAAAATCTTGTAAATCTACTACATTGTTTGCAAATATAGCAAAACAAATGATAAACATGGAAAATTCTCTGAATTGTTCCAATATTATTTACCCTGTTTTCCCGTAATCCTTTCAAAACAATTCTGAAATTATTTGAATAGTTTGTGCTAGAATCACAAAAAATAACCTGTCAGATTCCCTATATGCCAAATTCTCTTAAAAATACTTAAAAATTCTCTTAAAAATACCAGATACGTAGTGATTGTCCTAATGATAAAACTTTCTCCTGAATATTACACAAAATTGTTAATATTAAGAGCTGGATTTTTTCATTATATTTATATTTCATTCTCATGAATTGGGAATGAATTTCCCAATCTGGAAAACATACATACCCATTAGGAGATTCCCTCTAGTGGGTGAACTGAGGTTGGTTATTGGGTGGACAAGTCATGACCAGGATGTGGTCAGAGGTAGGAGATGGAATATGGGGCTTGAGGCATGTGGATACATGCCTCTGTGATGATTCTGTGTTACCAACCCAAGGCTTAGGTAATCTTCCGAGTTTCTGTATCACATGGAGAAAGAACTCCATATTTATACCTTGACCCAATCCTATTATTTGATGTGAATCTTTGCCTCTGTCCGGATTATCGTTAAGTTCATTCAATTAATTTCTTTACTGCTCAGTTTAAATCAGCATCCTTTTCATTCACACTTTGAAAGTATCTAGGGCAGCATAGAAATAGGATGTGAGCCATAGATGTGAGCCATGCATTAACATTTAAAAAAAATTAAATAATTAAAGAGTAACAGGTGACATTAATTTTAATAATATATTTTACTTAACTCAATGTATCCAGATCTTATAATTTCAACCATATTTAATATAAAAATTATTTTTGGTCTAAATCACTTTTTACTTTACTCCCGAGGTCAAGAGAAATGAAATTAGGATCAAGGTAGGAGCTGGGTGGCTGTAAACAGAGTTTGCTTCAAGATATATTTTGATAGAAAGTCCAGAGATTGCTGCCAGGATCTGTGTGCCTAGATACTTCTCCTCTCCTATAGAAGACTAAGTATCTGGAAGGTAGTAACAACCATTTTCTTGCTGCCTCCCAACACCTGATTCATTTGTTAATAAACATGAAGTAATTATGTTTTGAACGATGAGTGAAAGAAAGTAAGAGACAGATAGATGGCTGTTCTGTCATGGAGTGCATCTCATCAGATCTGAGAGTGAGGATGTTCAAGGATCAGAAACTTTTCACATTACTGGTGGGACCTGTGTCTCTTTACTGGGTTTGGAGATTCAAATCTTAAGGAGTCTTAAGGAAATCCTAGCGAAGTGTTCTCCTTTAGCCCATTGACTTCTTTTTTGTTGTTGTTGTTTTAGATCTTATTTATTTATTTTAGAGAGAGGGAGAGAGAGTGCACATAAGTGAGGTGAGGGACAGAGGGAAAGAATCTCATGCTGACTCCCTACTGAGCATGGAGCCTAACTCGGGCTCGATCTCACAACTCAGATCGTGACCTTAGCGGAAATTAAGAGTCAGATTGCTTAACCGTCGAAGCCACAAAGGCTCCTGTAGCCCATTGACTTCTTAAGTATCACATTCTGGCTCACTGAAGAAGTCTTTGAAGACTGTAGGAACCACTCAGATAATAGTTACAGGATGGCTAATTCATTCTTGGGGCTACTGAATGTTGAGAAGGCAGCCTGCTTATCAGTCAGTGAATAGTCAGTGTGCTTGCCCTTTGACCAGGTAAAGTCATTTCTGGGAAAGTAGCCTAAAGAAATACAGAAAAATTCTTTATTAGTTAGCTTTTGCTGTATAATGAACCACTCCAAAATAAAGAGGCTTGAAATAATGACCACTTATATGGCTCATGATTCTATGGATCGATCACTGGCATTTCTTCTTCAGTGGACTGGCTCTGCTGATTTCAACAAGGTTTGCCCAAATCTTCAATAAGGCTGTTCAGTTGGTGAGTTGACTGGTGGCTGGGTGATCCAGGATGGCTTTCATCACGTCTGGTTGTTGGCAGGTCTGCAAAAGGAATGGAAGCAACTTGGTCCTGTGTCTCATCATCCAGCCAGCTAGCCTGGGCTTGCTGATATGGAGATAGAATCTCCAGGAAAGCAAGGGAGCAAGCTCTCCTGTGCAAGCACTTGGCATGCGTCAGGGTTGCTAATATCCTGTTTGCCAAGCAGATCCCATGGCTGACTTTGGAGTCAAGGGGGACACTCACAGTTACATGGCAAGAGGGCATGGACACTGAAAGGGGAACTGCTGGCATTTTTGCAATCCGTCTACATAGAATGTTAAAACCTTATGCATTAGAATGTTCACCACAGCAGTTTCATAGTGTAGCAATAATGCATGTAATTCAAATGTCTGAATAACAATAAATAAAAAAATGAAATCATGATATACTGAGGATACTATTTGGTAGCTGTCATGCAGTCACATTAAAATGCTTCTGATTTGCTGTTAGAAGGATACGCAATTTTATGTGCAGCTACTTAATCAAGATTAATTGAAATAAAAAATGTTAGAAAAGGATATACAGAAATTTTAATAATCATATTGGGGAATGACATCATGGGTCAATCTGTTCTTTACTAATCAAAACTTCTCAATTATTCTACATGTGTATTTATACAATTTACTTAAAATGTTATTCAAAATCAACTTTCCATGTTTGTTACGAAGGAATCATTTTGTACATCTCCAAATTATTAATGTCATACCATAGGCGCTCAGGAAATGTGTTTCGACAACATTTTCTCTTGGTATAAAGGAAAATTTTATAATTTCTTCTTCTGAAAGACTAATATGAGCCTGCAAGAGCAAGAAGGAATTTAAATATGTTCAGGGACCATTTTCATCTTCAGAATTAAGGATTATTTTAATTTTACATCATTGCCTTTTCTCTTTTACTTTCCTTTCTAGTTTTATCATTTAAGGATTCCCTATTTTTAATTTTCACACAGAGATTTCTTTAATTGATCATTATAATTAAGCATAAAGTCATAAGTTACAAAGTCATATTTTGCTGGATCCTAGAGTTCTGAATTATTCATTTCACTTACTGTTTTTAGATTAATTTATCTGAAAATTTCCAGTTTATTGCAGTTGTTGTTGTTGTTTGTACAGATAGGAAAGCAGAAAAAAAGGAAGGACATTATAAATAGATCTTCAAGTTTGTTGATCTTAAAGTTTATATTGCTTGATGCTCTTGTGTCCTTACCAGACATCAATTTTCTCCCAGAAGCTCCCTATTTTATTTTCTACAAACCTTGATGTACTCAATGTAATCTAGCAAACCCTCACTGTTTCTTCTTGGACCCTAACTTCTTAACTAACGTCATTTATTGATATACTACTTTTCTTCAGTGAAGTAGCAAATCAATAAATTAAAGATTAGTTCAGTGTGTCAGCTTTTCCTAAGCATTCTGGGGCTCATTTACTACTTTGGTGGACATAGAGGCCAAGTGGCAGCCTCATACAGAAATAATGGGTTTTCCTGTCAGACATTTCTGGAAGTTACCTTTCATACTAATTATTGAGCTCCAAACTGTTTTAAACGAGAAATTGGATGTAGATCATAACTTAATATGTACTAGGATTGCTAGTTAAAAAAGTGATTTTCAGTACATCCCATTTTATATTACCCTAGCAGGCTCAGATCCAGTTTTAGGAGAATTCTTTGGGGAGATAGTTTGTTCATTACATAAAGCAAGCCCACTGCCGTGGCCTGACAAAGGCTATATTTTATATTTTCTTTCTTTTCTTTCTTTCCTTTCTTTCTTTCTTCTTTCTTTCTTTCTTTCTTTCTTTCTTTCTTTCTTTCTTTCATTCTCTTTCTTTCTTTCATTAAAAAAATTTTAGGGCACACATTTCCATAAGCTCTCTTTCACAATCCTATTTATATAACTATGTGGGTGGGATATATTAGCGCTACACTGGATTTCATCAATCTTATCTCTTGGAATCGGTACAGTCTATTTACTCTGATATTGTTCTGTTCACTCCTGCTAGCTTTTACCCAGCTTTCATCCCTCAGAGGTCCGTTCAGGGATCTGAGCTGTTTACTCTTTAGATCTTCCTGTTAGCATCACAGTCATTGCTGAGAACTCTCCCCTCAGCTGAGAGTTTTACAATTCAAAACCTCATTACATTTTATAGAACCATATTTGGAATCTCTATCCCCAACTGTTTGAAATTGCCTTTATTTTTACTTAAGAGCATGTTGCTATCTGATCAGAAACATTTTGTGTGGATGAAAAAGGACAGATTAACCATAGAAAGTGAGGATGTGGGAACTGCATTAGAATAGTGTTCAGTGATCAGATATGATGTGTTGATGGCCAGTTTTGCCTGACAGGTTTACAAAAGACATCATAGGAACACATTTAACTCCAATCACACCGTTCATTTACCACCTTGAAGACAAGGGTCACAACAAGTTCTATTTCAAAAAAGACAGAATATTAAAATAATGGTAAAACCAGTTTTGGAAAATGGGGAAAGATGCCCTTTGATATACGACTGGTAGGAATGTAAATTGGTATAATCTTTCTGAAAAGCAATTTTGCAATATATAGAAAACCTTAATAATTGCCTAATCCCAATGACTCAGCAACTCAATTTACAAGATTTTACCCAAAGGAAATAATTCTGGATTTAAGCAAGGATAAAAGGATGTTCAACGTAATTTGGCTAATGATGACAAAATGTTGGCAACAACTTAAATACCCAACAATAAGGGATGGCTGGATATCATTAGGTATGTGGATTGTTTGGCATATTATGTAACTTTGGAAAATTACACTTGGAAGACTATTCAATGATATAGAAAAAACATATTATACTATATACTATCTTCACTTATGTGTTTATCTCTGGTTGGGGCTTATGACTGATTTTTTACATGTGCATCAGAAATGATTTTTAATTTCTTTGTGCTCTCCTTTCCTTTCTACATTTTCTATAATAAACATGTATTCCATTTGCAAATACGGAAAATATTATTTTGGAAAATGATGGGAATCAGGAGGGAAAAAATTGCCCCAAAACTGTATATAGTGCATATATATATATATATATATATATATATATATATATACCCACTACAAGAACTCCTATTAACAAAGAGATATTAACATTTGCAAGGGAGTGTATGCAGGCTGCTAAAATGTGATGTGTGTATGCATGTGCAGAACCAGTGGTCTGAAAACCCAATGATCTTTATGTAAAAAGGCATAAACAGAATAAATAATCCATATAATTTTCTTTTTCCATAGAAAATTTGACTTAAACATTTTTTAAACGCAGAATTTGGGGGCTGGTAAAATAAACAATGCAAAGCAACGTGGAACTTTCGACCTCCCAAATTATGATTTATTCCACCCACATCCTTCCTGCTTAGCCTCTTGTTGAGAAGAGCTGTCAGGATTTCTGAGTGTGTCCTTGTGTACCTGTGGTCTGTGGGGACAGAGGGTGGCCTCAGGGACATGAGCTGGGAGAGATTTGGAGGAACTCTTGCTGCCCACCACACAGCCCTGTGTCTTAAGAGTGGAGACTGAGCAGGAGAAACACTGACTCACTTCAATATGTAAAATTTTAAAAAAGCCAAAAAACTTGTAAAAGTAATGACAGCATTTTCTTTTTTCTGTTTCAGTTCTGTAACAAGGGATCATCAACTCAGATTGGGGGCATGTTGGTATTTCCCTCCTATCTGCTTTGCTTCCCTCATGACACTCTGGGTGACTTTCCTAAGAGGTCAAATAGGGTAAAAGGCTCTCCCCTATCCCCAATTTAGTGTTTATTTCGCTTGGTAAACCTATTATCATTGAACGGTGGGCTGAACATGCTACATGCCCGGCTGCTTTGTGAGCCGTGGCATTGGGGCTGCTTCTGTTCCTAAACACCTATTTTCAAATCTGGTTCATTTACAGGAATTAGGATTAACCTTCTCATAGGCAAAACCAAGAGGCCCTGTGATAATTTGGAGAGCCTGCAGCTCTCTCTGTAGGCCTCCTGAGCCTAGGTCTTTTACAACATAACCTTGCTCAGTGGTTGATGGGGAGACGCCCTTTGGCAAAGTCATGGCAACTGGAGATTTTCTAGGGATGAAGGCTCTCCGCAGAGCGTTCACCCTAGGAATTCAACAGTAAACTTTCTTCCTTTGAGAGATCTGCATCTCTCTCAGTGAAATATTTGAGGGCACTTTTTGAGGAATTTACTGGAAGTCATTTGCATAACGTACTAAATTTTACTTGCTCATTCTCATTCTCCTCTACTTAATGAATTAAAATGCCATCAAGAATTATATCAGTTTGGCCAAGGGGAGGTGGACTGAAGCAGCCAATCCTTTATTGCCGTTTTAAGTATATATACACCCTTCCTCATTCTTCCTGTAACTTCCACATACCCAGAGCCGGGAAACCCCTCCTCCTTTTCCAGAGGCGCCGATGAGGGCCAGTCTTTGAAAAGTGGGGCTAACGTGCATCTTAGAACTCATTTTATTATCAGGAACATCTGCAATTCTTTGGCAGTAGAGGCAATTGGTGCGTATGCAAATATGATTCTGGATTGTTCTTTAGGTCACCCTGGGTGAGGTTTCTCATCATGACATGCTGGAAAACTGTTCATTTCCTGTATTCCTGGCCCAGATTGGAATGTCTTATTTTTGTTTCCTTCATTGTTTTTTTCCCCCTCAACATGTTGATGATGTGCCTGAGCCTATGGTGGTGGGTTTTAGGGGCGTGGGAAAACTATGGTATTTGTTCTCTACTTACTACTTCTCTTGAAGTATGTCCTAGGTTATACTTTCTTACTGTATCAATTCATTCATTTCTTCCCCCCATATCTTGAATTTTTCCCTTTCTCTGGCTCCCTCCATAAAACACACAAATGTTCCCAGACCTCTTCTATTTTAAATAATTCTTTCTTTGGCCAAGACACTGCTATCCCTCGCTGAAACTCATTATAGCCTTATTTCTAGAATGGGTATTTTGTCTGACTTTTTTCCTCTTTCTTCCTTTCACTCATTCTTTAAAATCTACAATATCCTGGCTTCTACTTCCACAAAACTACCAAACTGCTCCCATTTGGGTATTCAGGTGCTCCTAACTGCTTGCCTTCAGTTTCCATCCTGTGAGACCTCTCTGTAGCATCAACTGAGTCGTTTACTCCTTATTTCCTGAAACTTTGCTTCCTGGGTGCCTGAGACACCGCATCCCCAATTGTCCTGTTTCTGACCACTGTCATCTGCTTGTTTTTATTCTTTGATCTTATTCTCTTGTTGCTCTGGTCTACATGACCTTCCCCCCTAGATCATCTCTTGCAAATCTATGGCTTTGAACACCACCTCTGCTTGCCTTCCAGGTCAATGAAACTAGCTCTGACATGTCTTGATGTCTAGAAACATCTCCTGCAGCCTCTGTCTTGTTTCTTTGACTCCGATTTCCCTCAAGTTAAACCTGCTGCTGATATTCCGGTCCTGGTTGTAAACATCGAATGTTTTCACGTTACTCAGAAGTGAGGTCCAGACTCCTTGGGCCGGCCTCCAGGGACTTCATGAGTCATCCACCATAACCAGGAACAGGGTCTCTTGGCAGCCCTGAACTGTGTTGCATGTAATTTAGTGAGTCTGCTGGTAGTCAGGGTGGCATTCTTGGGTGTATCTGCCTGCCCGTCTTCATCCATCACATTTTTCGGCACAGCTTACAAATGAATGAGTGGAATGTCTGCTCAATACTGCACAAGAGTCTTCTTACTTTTCTCTTCTTAATTTTTGTCCTGTCTCCTCCATGAAGTCTTTCCTGATCCTTTCTCTGGAAGCCTTCTCTCCTCCTTTGAGTTACAATAGCCTTGTTTTATTACATTAGTCCTATGACACTTTCTACATTTTTATAGGCTCTTCAATGCCCACCACAGTACTTATATCCACCGGGTGCTTATTGAATGGATGGAAGACTTAATGCAATCTTTTTAAAACTGTGTAACATGAAACTCTTGGGAAATGTACTTTTGCCCAAACCTCACAGTTAAGAATTTATTTTTATATTTTAAAAATATTTTATTTATGGGACACTTGGGTGGCTCAGTGGTTGAGTGTCTACCTTCAGCTCATGGCGTGATCCCGAGGTTCTGGCATCAAGTCCTACATCAGGCTTCTTGTGTGGATCCTGCTTCTCCCTCTGCTTGTGTCTCTGTCTCTCTCTCTCTGTCTCTTATGAATAAATAAATAAAATATTTTAAGAAATAAAATAAAAATATTTTATTTAAATTCAATTTGCCAACATATAGTATAACACCCAGTTCTCATCCCATCAAGTGCCTTCCTTAGTGATGACAAAGAATTTAAATTAAAACAAGTTTAAAAGTAGATCTATTTTTTTTAACCATAGAAAAAGTTCCTAGAACCTACACAGAGCAGATTAGTATATACATCTGCCAAAGGAATTTCAGGATATAAAAGTAAAACCAAATAATGTTAAAAGATTGAGGTAGCTTTCCCTATATTAGCAGTTGGTAATTTTCAATATCATCTGCCATTTCAACCATGTCTGTCATAATTTCATTTCTAACTCAACAACGCCTAATGTGTTAGGCTAATGGAATTCCATTATAGTGAAAGGTGTTATGGCCAGATTAATTTAAGTTTTAAAAAAATCATATTTGAGTATTATGTAATAAGCATGGTTATTAAAAGATGTTAACCAATCAGGATCATCTGATCCTGTATTGATATACATGTAATTGTGGCTCATGCTGATCTTATTTATGTCTATCGCATGAACATGGCAGCTATTGAACAGCGTTCTTGACTACTTAGCAACGAGACACATTTCTAAGAGTCAGCTAACTGTATTTTCAATGCACATGTAATTGATCTGCGTGTCAGCTGGTGACTTGGCATAAAGCCACAGGTGAGCTGTCAAGTACATATGCAAAGTGGGGTTCTTTGCAGTAATGGACTTCGAGTAGATATAGGACAATTGAGAGAGTAAGCTACCATGGATGAGTTGGGAAGATGTTTTTTAATCTTGGACTTTAGCTACATTTCTGACAGCCACTAACACAGAAAAACCTGCTAATGAGTAGGCCACTTGTGTAATTTTTTTTTTTTTTAACTTAAAGTAAAATGTAAAATGTCAGGCAACTATCCATGACTTACTCTAGGGAAAGGGAACAGCTAATGATTAGTCTTCGTTTACAATTAAAGTCTGATTTCTTTTCCTAATTTTGGTTGACTTGCTATTGGTTCTCCGGACTCCTAATAGGCCTTGTGTATTCTAAATAGATTCTGCTTTGACTCCCAATTACCATGCAATTAAAGGACCTCCAAATGCTGCCCTTTAATTTTGTTTATGTTCATTTTGTTAAAAATAAGACAACAGACCCAAAACGGAGTCACTTATGTTAAGCCCCATGTCACCAAACCAAGAATTAAGGCTTAATTATAGTTTTGACCTCTCCCAGGAATAAAATCTTTAACCAGTTAATCAAGACCTATCTGATCAGCACTAATAAGGTAATCCGCCTAGTAGACCCCCCATCCTGCTATACCTCTGTGCCCTTGAGGGAAGGTGACCTTGCCATTACGAACCCACTTTTTGCTAGTAAAACTTCCTTGTCCTGCTCCCTTCTGCCTATAGAAGTCTTCCATTTTGTATGGCACTTTGGAGGTCTTTTCTATTTGCTTGATGCAATGCTACCCAATTCACGAACTGTTGAATAAAGCCAATCAGATCTTTAAAATTTACTCTGTTGAGTTTTGTTTTTTAAATAATTTTCTCTAGGCCTTTATTCTGTAATCTACTTTAAGTTACCATATTAGTTCTTTGTAAATTTGTATATACTCTTTAATGATATACTACCTCCATTTTATAAAATAGCCCTTCTTTATTAAAAAAAAAAGAAAACAACAAACAAACAAACAAAAAACCCAAAAACAAAACAAAACTAAGGAAATCACCAAAATGACAGCATAGACTTTGATGGAAACAAACTAAATCAGGAGAGGACTGGCTTAAGAATATGGATATGGTGACTAGCTACAGCCCTGGAAAGGGGATGAATGCCTTCATCCCTTTGTGCTTAGTCTCCTAGGCTTACCTGAAGACACATTTTGTTCATTTTTCTAAAGGAAGGAGCCTGTTCTGTACATTCTGGGGAGTGCTTGAACTTGTCAGGTGGCTGGATAATGGACCCTTTCATCAATAGGAGTAATAGGAGTGTAGTCCTGAAGTATTTACAAAAATTCTCCCTTGAAGGGCCAGAGTCTCTGAGCCTTCTCAGGTGATGGTTAGCTAAGCTGATAATGGGAGGAAATTAGAGGAGACTCCCTGTGGCATGCCACATACATTCTAACAGTGACCTCTAAGGGGCCGTGCCCCAAGCCACCCCCCAAAATCACTCATATAGCAAATAATTAAGACTTTATTTTTTCTGGAAGCAAAGACTTTAATATTTGGGATTTCAGGAGGGTAGAACACCTGATACCTGGTGGGGCCTCACAAATCACACTAGGTCTTCTCTAGCTCCATAGAGTGGTGGCCCTAGACCTAAAAATCTTTGCGGATCTGAAAGGCTGCCATAAGAAGCCAAGGTATGAGCCCTTAATGAAGGTCTGTTCAGCACAGTAAGCAGTAATCACCATCAGGCCTTGCAAAAAGTGCTGAGTTACTTTTCTTTCTGTTTTCTCTTGATGATTCAGGAGGGTAGAGGGGAAAAGTCACTGATACGGGTTACCCCAACCCATAAATAATTGAAAGAATATGTAATGCAAATTCAAATTCATTTCACTTCATAACAACCCCACTTAAACAGCTCATTCAACTGTGTATGCCAGTAAATGGAGTGGAATCGGAATTGACAGGAGGGGTTTCTCTTGACTGTGTGTGAGCACACCATCTGAGATGCAGAAAAGCTTTCTGGTGCAAAACAAAGAAATCAGCAAATGAAGGCAGTCATTTTGAGCTACCCCACTTCTTTCTTCCCTTCTTGATGAAGTACCTAATGAAATGTGAAGTGGTTCAGGAGCCATGGCCAGAAGAATTTCTACGTGGAATAATGGAGACAGAGGTAGTTGCTATAAAGATGGGTCCAGGCCTATCTGTGATAGTGTAAAACATACTTCTGGGCTGGAGATAAGCAGAGAGCAAGGCTCATGATCTGAGAACATAAGAAATTAGTCTGCAGGGAAGGCATCTTTCAATCACTAATGTCTTCTGAGATTTAAGAATAAGACAGTTCCAGATCAGGTAATAGCAGATGAAAATGTGATGGCATTTTAAAATATTAACTGATGTTCTTTTCTTCCTCTCTTGCTGTGATCCTCCCCTTTTCTCTACTGCCCCACCCAATGAAGTAAATCCTATAGAGAGTCATAGCCTCAAGGGACAGATGTGACAGGGTGTCAAAGAGAAAGAGGAAGTGGCTTTGGTTTCTAAAATCTAAGCCCTGGGAATAATGGAGAAGTTTTGAGATATAGGAAGAGTTTGATAAAACAGTTTGAAGAGAGAGGGCTTTCTCTTGAACTGGAGGAAGATTTCTTTGGGCCAGAGAGTGGAAGGGAGAGCTTGGGTCAGGGATGGGAGCAGGTATGTTGGCTGGTGCTGGAGTGAGGGCTCAGTGCCCGGTTTCCCGGGTGATACTGGGGGAGGTGGCAACCCCGCCATCCCTCAGAGACTATGCACAGCTTTGCAGATTCCTGAGCCATAAGATGACACCCCCAGGGCAAAGGGTTCCTATGCCGCAGCAGTATGGCAGCTGCGGGGAGAGCCAAGGGCTCAAGGGGCCACAAAGGAACAAAGAACAAACACTTCATTGGTCCCTATGAAGACTCAACATGTTAGCACTGTCTGAGGCCTTCTTAGAATTTAAACTCAATTCTGGGCAAAGAAGGTAGTTTTCAAATTGAGAGAGGCTGAGTTTCTACCACCCTGGAAGAATGTGCTATCAATATAGAAATTGAGTTAGTATAAAAATAGAGTTTATGAAGATAAAGAGCTATAAACCACGATGTGTACCTGCCTTGAGTGGGGCCAGATCTAGGATTTTGAAGCTTCCCCAAAGAGTGCATCGGAGACTGGTTATCATCCCTCAAGCTAGAGTGGAACCTTTTTGAGGAAAAGGCCATGAATCATGTAGACAGAGATAAGGTGCATTCTGGGAAGTAGCCATGGTGTTTGGAAACACAGGTGGACTGTGAAGAAGCCAAGTTTGAAAGAGACAGTCTGTTTCCCACCCCAGGGACAGACCCAGGAAAGGTCTCAGGGGCAAGAAGGAAAGTAGGAGTTGCAGTGGGTACAAAGCAGAAGGAGGAAACTTTGTTTGGATCCAGAGAAAAGATAAATTAATTATTTCGTCTTGGGAGAATCTTCTAGAAAGGGAGAGAGAGAAGTGAACTTAATGACTCTAGCTCAGTTAGTTCCTGACAGTTAGGGCTGGTGGGGACAACTGGTAAGCCCCAAGGGATACTTCCCAGGTTTATGGGGAAGAAGATAGACTCTCTCTTCCCCAGAGCTGGCCCTACACACAATACACAGAGGATTACACATTTTGCTGCAGGGACCTGGGGCCTGGGAGCTGTGGAGAATGTGCCATGAAGCAGAAAGGACTCTGGAGTAAGTCTGCAGAATACTGCTCAGCTTTCTTTCTTTCTCTCTTTCTTTTCTTTCTTTCTTTCTTTCTTTCTTTCTTTCTTTCTTTCTTTCTTTCTTTCTTTCTTTCTTCTTCTTCTTTCTTTCTTTCTCTTTCTTTCAGATTTTATTTATTTATTCATGAGAGACATACAGAGAGAGGCAGAGACACAGGCAGAGGGAGAAGCAGTCTCCTGGGGGGAGCCCAAGGCAGGACTTGATCCTCCAACCCAGGGATCACATCGTGAGCCAAAGGCAGACGCTCAACCACTGAGCCACCCAGGTGCCCCGGGCAATGTTTTCAAGATAATTCCAAGATGGGAAACATAAATTCCTCTCCTTGTCCTTTTCTTGTAGAAGAAAAATGTTAACTTATCATGGTAGACTATAGAGAACCACAGCTAGCAATGACAAAACAGGATTGAGGGAATCTTAGGAAGGAAGAGACAGATTCTGATCTTGACTCTTGATTTCTTGACTTAATGAGACTCAAGAATTGGGTGAGAATTACCGTATCTCTTGCACTAGGCATCCACTAGGCTCAGCTGAAGAGGAAGGGAGCAGATTGAGCTGGGCACTTGCTATCCACAGGACCCACCATCCCAGAGCCAAACACTGATGGGAAGCCCAGGGAGGCTTACCTTGGCACAAAATAGTCTTGCCTGTGGCCAGACTAACTCGCTCTGGTAGATGGAAGCTAAAAGCAGAAGGGAGAAGCCGAGGGTCTCCTAGATGAAGTGACCCCCAGGTAAGTGAGACAAGAGATTTGCTCTGAAAAAGGGCTCACCTCCCGGAGCCTGGAGAAGCCAGCATGTCCCTACCATGGCATAGTCGGCTTGAGAGAATTGCTCCTCCGACACACTAGATTTGGAACAATTAGTTTGCTGAGGACACGTGAAAGAAGAAAAAGTTTCCTTTGCAAGCATGCAAACATTTACTAGCACAAAAAAATGTGGTGAGAAAATAATTTTGTGCTAATGTTTATTTCTCTGTCCTACTCACCCTGGTGGTCCCTCCACATCTGCCATAGACTCTAGTCTCTGGTTCTTGAGTTTCCAAAGCCTAAATCTGTGTTAACCCTATCATGAGCAAGGTTCTCATGACAGAGATAATGCTGCTGATTAAGATGGGGGTGGGATTTCTTCCAAGAGGGTCAGTAAAAGTCTCCTCTGGGCTGGGTGGCAAGGAAGAAACAGGAGTAAAAAAGAGACAGTCTAATTTTGGGGGAGAGGGTGTCCCGTGAGACCCAAAAGGAAAAGAATAAAGGATGCCTCTAATGTTTTACACATTGTCTGGGATGTGAGAAGTGAATAACTTTGGGCTCCGTCTTTCAGGGTTTGGACTGGACCCAACCTGGCAATGCCAGTGGTCTTGGATACTTCTGGTCTCATGATATGGGGGCTGCCGGTTGGTGTTCTGAAGGATTCCACTGCCTTTGGTTTTAGAACTTTGGAGTTCCCCTACTGTTAGATGGAATAGTTCTCTTTTGTTTTGTCCCACTTAATTGCAAGTTTCTAAGCAGCATCTAAGGGATGTTGAAAAGTGCATGTGGTTCCCATGTACTTGCTTTGGAGCAGGTCTCTATCCTGCATTCATCCAAAGAACAATTGTTGAGGGCTTCCACGAGGACCAGGCACTTTTTTAGTGGAGAAATCATATGGGAGCCCCTTATTGCCATCATGACGGGGAAGACAGTTGTGAGTCACCAGTTAGTGTGACAACCACTACAATAGATGTGGGCCCTGGGGGCCCCAGGGAGTATGACTCAGCCTTTAAGGGGTGTCCCAGCTGAAGAAGCTTCTTAGATGCTTAGGATTCTCTTTTTAAGGAGGTGATTTTTGCAGGAGAATTGTGGAGAAATGGACTTCTTAGTAAGTTGACATCAGTGAGAGACTGAAACAGTCTCTAGAATTTCCTATCACAGACTTCCTATCGTATGAAGTAATTAAATGTGTTTATTGCTTAGACAATGTTAGTTTTTTTTTGTAGCTTTCACCAAGAGAAATCCTGACCCATGCAATGTTCTTGGCCAATTTTCATATTAAAGCCTGTTGAGGAGAAAGTGGAAAGTCTGCATTGTTTTGGCTGTAATTACTATTCTTTTTTACTTGCATTGTAATTGTAATTTTCATGCAGGGATAAAAAGAGGTAGTTTTCCACTCCAGGAAAATTAGAGCAAACTTTCCTTTTTTTTTCTTCTTTTCCTTCTCCTTCTTCTCTCTGCCTCTACTGCCTTCCTCCTCCTCCTCTTCTTTTTCTTTTGCTATTTGAAATAGTTAAAATAATGTCAATAAAGTAAAAATCACTGGGTGAAATATTACATTGTTGAATTAATTTAAATTCATTTTCATATAACAAATGAACAATGAATAAGATTTCCTATAACAAACAGGTAAACATAATCTCAGAATGAAAGGTTATGTGACAAAAAATATTATTAACAAACTAGAACCTCATAGGAGAGCAAATGACTGATCCAGGGTTCAGTTTTATAATGACAAGCCACTGATTAAGTACAAAGATGATAAAAAAGAACCTTCACTCCAACCTGGGTAGTATTTATATTCTTAATTTCTTTGAGTTTTAAATATCCTGCAGTTTTTTCCTTATCTTTATCTGAGTTTTAAATATAAGTACCTGAGTTCTAAATATAAGTATCTGAGTTTTAAATATCCCGCAGTTTCTTCCTTATCTTTAACTGAGGTTTAAATATTAGTACCTGAATTTTAAATATAAGTATTTGAGTTTTAAATATGTGTCTGAATTTTAAATATCCTGCTGTTTCTTCCTTATCTTTATAATAAAATGTTCAAGTCTTGCTCAGTGATTTGTTTTCTCAATATTTTCTCAGTATTATTATTATTAAAGCTTGTGACCTCTGATTTTAACTTTAATTTTAATTAAAGTGAAGTTTCAGAAACTGGGGCTTATCATTTTTGGGGTCAACTGGTGGCCAGTTTTTTCTCAGTGATTTGAAAGGGGGCTTTTTACGTTTAAATGTTAGCTTGTCATGTATTTTGAGAACACTTTCCTCTGCATATCATTTGTATTTTAACCTTTTGATGATTATTGCTTTAGAAAAATTTTCTGTTGTCGATATATGATTTTTTGATTGTAAATAAAATCTTTGGATTTTATCATTTCTGGCTTAAAACAAAATAAGTTTAAAGAAGCTTCCTTCAAACCAAAAGTATAAAAATGGTCATTCATATTTTCTTCTATTATTTTCATGACTTCAAGTGTAACTTTCACATCTTTGATCCATCTGGAATTTATTTTGGTATGAAAATAAATTAGGAATGCAAGTGTATTTGGGAAGTTTCTAATCTATTGTTTTAATAGAATTTACTAATTTTATCTTGCTGAACTGCTTTGAAATACCACCTTAATTCTCCAGTACATTTTCGTAATTTCTTTTTTTTTGTTTTTTGCCCTCCCCATTTTCATAACTTCTTGATTCCATTTGTGACATTTCTATGCAATTTCACTCATCTGTCTGTCTCCATAAACCATGCCACCATCTCCTTTTAAAAATGACTATGGCTTTGAGGACATTATAGTAATTGGTACAACTTCTCACACCCTATTCTATTTTTTAAGGGATGTCTTGGCTCTTCTTGCATTTTTATTCTTTTGGATTGATTTTTAAAAATAGCACTTAGTGTACCAGGCTTTATTTATTTATTTATTTATTTATTTATTTATTTATTTATTTATTTATTTATTGTGTTGATTTTTCAGGAAAACAAATTACAAAAGTAACATACGCTCTCTATAACAAAGTCAAACAATGCAGACATGCGGAGAATAAGCCTGGACAGCTTTCCCTTCTCCCCCTTTAACAACACGTCCCAAAGCTAACTGCTGCTAGCCATTTGTTGGCTTCGAACATTCTCCCATTCTTACTCATGAACACATTTCAGGAAGAAGTGCCACAAATACCAGTGATGTTTTCACTAGGATGTCCTGGTAAGTATTTGGAAAGACATATTTTCTTTTACACTTCTGGCTTTCAAGTCATGTAATGATTTTTTTTTTTAATGCACACTGCTATCTCATGATTCATCTACATCACAGAAATTGCATGAGGCAGTGTGATAATGAAACACATTTTCAAATATATCTTACACCATTTCTCAAAGCATGTCCTATAATACACAGATCCTGCAAGATACTCTGCAGAGGAAACAAGGGTTCTCTGGGCAAATGAGTTTGGGAAACACTGAGTGGTATGTTTTCCTTTTGGATATTTGCAATACAAGGCAACATCCTAGACATATCCCGTTAAGTCCTATGATAAAGGCTTGGTTTTGTCTGACTTAGCATTATCTAAACTTACTTATTCAAGGGAATTACTTTGCCTATTGACAGGACATTTCGTAGAACACAGTTTGGGAAATGCTGAATTACATACATTCACCCAGTTACTGGCTAGGGGTGGCAAGTAGGAAACCAAGCTTCCACCTCTCTGGCTTTGATAAATGAATGTTGTCACTGACTGAGATAAAGAATAGAAGTGTAGGATCAATTTTGGATATATTGAGTTTCGATGCCTCTGGGAGGTTCAAGTGGAGAGGTTTAGTAAGCTGAGAATTTACAGGTCTGGAATTCAGGTGAGGGGTCAGAGCTAAGGAACAGTGGCTTGGAAAGTTTGCTTTGGATTAAAGCGTGTTGTCTAAAAAGGCCCGTTTTAAAATGCACATATATTACCTAGGAAGGGTAAGCATTAAATTATTAATATATATTATATTATCATATTAGCTTACTATCATTTTAAAGCAGAGATCAGGCCCCTGAAGGAATGGAAATCAGAACTGGTGAATTCTGAGTGGAGAGTCGGCAAAGACATAGTCTGAAGTGGTGATTTCCAACCTTTTAGGATCTGGGGCCTCTTTTTAGTGCTAATTTTTTTCAAACCTCTGCACTGCCCTCCCTACTTCCCCTCTCCATGCTACTTTAAATATTCTTTGACAGAAAATATGCCCTGACCAAAGCTAGTAGAAATTAACTTTGAGAGAAACCAGTGCAAATTTGGTAAGACATTTATTTACTCAGTGTACAGATAGTGGCCCTGGTCTTCCTGCTACCCCTGCGTTTCCAGGCAAAGAACGATTTAAGGAACCTGGCTTTCAGTTTGGAGCAAACACTGTTCTCTCGCTTCCCTGGGCTTGCGTCAAATTAAAAGGAGAAGCTGAAGGAGAGGAAGATGCCAGGACAATCTTTAGATCAATCATCTGCTGTCTTTTCGACCTGGGTCCATTTGAGCCAAGACTGAGCTCTCAGCCTGGCATCTCCCATCGCTAACTAGGTGACCTCAGAGAAACCTCGCTGCCTCCTTTGCCTTAACTATCAAAAGGGGATAATAGCCATAGCTTTTCTTGCCTCCCGGGGCCCTCGTGCTGAAGTCAGTAAGATAAATAGTTGTGAAAGTGAGTGGGAAGGTTAAAAGTGCTCTAAAATGTGAGGTATTTTCATGGCTGCATTTTAATATGGCTCACCACCAGGTATCCTGAAGGTAGCAATTCCCTGGGAGGGGGTTTAATCATCTGGGCTCACCATAGGGTGGACTCCATTTAACCTGTGTGTTCTAGTTGATTAGGTTATTGTGTGTAGATTGCAGGAATTTCAAGCTCTACTCCTTCTTTTTCTTTTTGATAAAATTTTAATGAGATTTCCCCCATTCTTTTATTGCATGGCAGGCTACTGCTAGAATAAATATAGAGAAGTTCTAAAAAATGTAGAAAACAGGAGGGCTGGGGAGATGGAAAAATGCAGGGGGGTAAGGCAGGGGACAAGAGTGGGAAGGCTGTTCAGGAACTGTATGGATCTCCTGATGACTTTAGAATTCCTGGGGGGTACTTCCCGATGTGCCAGGCCCTGAAGAAGAGGGGAGGCCCGACTTAGGCCACTGAGAGAAATGTTTTTTTTAACAATTTGAAGAGTACCATATTCCTTCCCAGAAGCTTCACTGCCAGGCCCAGAAATCCAGTGCTTTCCTTTGTTTGTTTGTTTTTTCAAGATTTTATTTATTTATTCATGAAGAGACCCACAGAGAGAGGCAGAGATACAGGCAGAGGGAGAAGCAGGCTCCCTATGGGGAGTCTGATGTGGGACTCGATCCCAGGACCCAGGGATCATACCCGGAGACAAAGGCAGATGCTCAACCACTGAGCCACGCAGATGTCCCCAGTACTTTTCTTTGTACTCTACAAGCAAGGTCTGCACAGCCCAAGCTCTTCCCACACAATGGCCTCTGGCATGTTTCTTTGACTGGGCAGTTGTGTGGGATATACCAGGACATTTAAAATGATGCAGGCACACTGGAAGAGTACATTTTTTCCTTAGACCAAATCCAGGTAACACTTAAAAGCCATTTATCCCGAGTTGAGGTTGTTTTGTTTGGTTGGTCAAGTCCTCTTTACTGAAGACCAGTCACTGTCACTGACTGGTAAGTCATTTTTTTCCTGAAGGCTTTGTTCATTTTCCTTTCCTGGGAGGGAAGGTGTGTGCCTGTGTGTGTGCACACGTGTGCAGGTGCCTGCATGTGTACTTGCACGTGTGCATGCCTGTCTGCATGTGCATGTGTGTACACATTGAGGTGGGGAGCAAGAGTAGTGCGAGTACTGGACGTATGCCTGCCATGCACACTTCGAGGTGGATTGTTGAGATCATTTAATCCACTAAGCCAGGTAGGTATTAGCTGCCCCGTTCCATGCAAGACTCAGAGATTCAGTCACTGGTTATAAAGTCAACAGCTAGAGAGCATTGTGACTCAATCCCTGATATTTGAAGTGGAAAAGGATGGGAGATTGGGTCACAAAAGCCATGTATATGCCTTCCCCTGTGGAGAAGATCTCCTCCAGCAAGCTTTTCAATTTCACTGTCCTAGGGTTCTGTTCGGTGAGTCAGGGATCTTTGAAGGAAGAACGGGAGGGAATGAAAAATTTGCCCAGCACAGAGAAGACTAATGAGTTGGAACATCCGAGATTAGAAGGAGGGCTCACAAATGACCTGAGAATCCCATCAGTTCATAAACTCTCTCATCACCATTTTTTTTTTTAGTGATTTATTTTTATGCAATAGTGAGTATTTTTTGGCAGAACATTCTGGAAACTAAGTAGAATCCCTTTTGTTAAAGCACAGCAGCCTTTCCTTGAGATGAAGGAACTGTATTCTCTGGCATCTGGGAATCCATGCCTCTGTAAAGGCAGCCTCTGATCCTGTCATGCCAAAAAGAGTGTGAAGTAGCAATGTGGCCAAAGGAATGGGCAAAGCCTGCCGCTGTAGGTGTCATCATGACACAAGGGAACATGATGGGCCTGGCTTGAGCTGTATCAATTTGGATTGATAGTTGAGAGTGTGGAAACTATGCTCACAGAGTCATTGTCTCTTTTTCTTTATTTTTTGGGGGACAACTATATCCATTTCTTTTAGGACAGAAATTATCTCCTATAATTTGACTGACTTTGCTCTGCCAATTTTACTCACTATTTACTCAGAGCATTTTATAGCTGCCAACACTGGAATCCCATCATCCATTTACATCCTTTTGAGGTGTTTGGATACAAAGAATCCCATCCCCCCTGGCTCCAGGCTCTAGATCAGTGGTTCTCAATCCTGACTGTACATTAGAATACTCTGAGGGGCTATTAAAAATACTGATGGGTGGGACCCTTCCTAAGAGAGTCTGATTTAAATGGTCTAGGTGGGACCCACACATTGGTATTTTTCAACAGCTCCCCAAGTGATCCTAATGAACAGTCAAAATTGGGAACTACTGCTCTGGATGGTTGACTCATCCTACATAACCCATCAGCTGAAGTCTTTGTAGCTTCTGGGGCTGTGCAAATACATCGGTGCCTTTGTGTGGATTAGAAAAAGATGTCCCTCTACTTGTACACATAAGGAAAATGTGCTATTTCTTCTGGGTTGACACAGCCCATGGGCACGTGGCTTGGTGAGCAGGGTATTGTCTTAATGGTTCTGCAAGTTAGTCCTGGTGGCTTCCAACCTTTGGGTTTCCTGGTTTGGCAGAGTTTGTCCCCTAGAGTCTCTTGGCCTTAGACACATCTCATCTGTTTGAAGAAATATATAAGGAACACTTCTAAGATGGTAATTTGAGGAGCTCCACTGATCTCAGCCATACAACTCATGAAAAATGTGAAAAACAATAATCTAAAGTTTCTGGAAATTGTCCTAAGGGCATATAGTGTGTGGGAAAATATTTATTTAAGGGAATGTAGTAACTCTCTATAAGAAGGATTCTGTGGCATTTGAGCCATAGGCCATCCCTCCCCTCATAGCTCAATGTGATAGAAGCTCTACTCCAAATGAGTATGGCCAAGAAGGGCTTCCACTGCCCCATCTCTCAGTCTAGGGCTATAGTTTCTTCCTTGGAGGAGTAAGCTGTCAAAATTTCTCATTGGTCATCCCAAGCTTCAGGTTGCAGAGATTCTATCGCAGGCTGGCATAGAATACCAGAACCTTCGTTCATGAGGTCAAGGTTCTGCGACAGGAAGAGAAGCAAATCAAGAAAACCAGAGCCACTGTTCTCTGATGCCCCACTGACAGAGCAGGATGTTGCTCCAAGAGAAGCAGGGCCTTTTCTCTGCCCTCAGCTCCAGAACAATGGCCCAGAAGTCTTACCAGAGAGAGGCAACCTGTAAGAACAGAGGGCTCCATAGCTCTTCCTAAGGACATAAGTCTTATTTGGGACAGAGTGTGGTCAAATTCATGTAAGGGTGCTATCAAAAGGAATGGAAGTTCTGGTAGCAAACAATTATGAGGAGGTTAATAACTCCACAACAGCAGTAAGCTAAACTGAAGGACAGCTAGAAGTAGAACTGTGAAAGATTTGGAGAAAAGGACAGCTAGGAAGAACTCTTCTGGGACTGGAACAATCTTCAGACTGGCCTCAAAGACTGTCTCTGCAAAGAGGTCTGATTTAATTGGATTGGATTGGGGAACACTTTGCAGCAACGGGCATTGTGAAGAACAATATGGACCTCAGACACCAGTTTGTGGAGGCTAATAGCTGAGTGTGAGCAGTAGAGGCAGGATGAACAGGAAGCTAAAAAGCTAACAAGAGATCAAGGAATGACACAACCAAAGAGAGTGCTGATAAAACAACTGTCACTTCAGGGTGACTGTGAGTGTCTCTAAGAGTGTGCCTTCTGAGAAGTTTTATCAGAGGCCGTGCTCCGTGGGGGAAATAAACCTCACAGAAATGGTCTAGTCAGATCACTAAATAAATAAACACATAAACAGTAGTAAAAACAAGACAGACCCAGAGAGGTGCTGGTGGGAAATCAAAATGCAGAGATGCTATGGTCTATTATCCAAAATGTCCAGTTTTCAACAAAAAAATCATGAACATGCAAAGAAGCAGGAAAATGTGATTAGTATGAAAGAAAAAGAGCAGGTAACAGAAGTAGCCTTTGAGAGGACCCAGATGTTGGTCTTAGCAAAGACTTTGAATCAACTATTATAAATATGTTTAAGGAACTAAAGGAAACAGCACTTAAAGATGTAATGGAAGGTATGATGACAAGGTCTTAGCAAATATATATATACCCGTATATATATTTATATATCTGTATTTGTATGTGTGTGTTTGTATATACACAAAATGTGCAAAGCTAAATCTGACAGAACCAAAGGGAGAACTGACAATTCAAAAATAATAGAGACTTCAACTCCCCACTTCCAGTAGGGGGCAGAATGGCAAGCAGAAGATCAGTAATGAAATGGAAGGCTTGAACAAAACCATAAGGCAACTGCCCCTAACAGACATCTATAGACTACTCTGCCCAACAATAGCAGGATTCCCATTTTTCTCAGGTGCACATGGAATAATTTTTAAATAGACGATATGCTAAGCCTTAAAACAAATTACAACAACTTTAAATCATAGAGAGTATATTTTCTGAACCTAATGGAATGGAATGAAACTAGAAATCAATAACAGAAAAAAAATTGAAAGAAAAATTGAGAATTCACAAACACGGAAATTAAACAACACACTCCTAAACAAGTGGAAATTAGAAAATACTTTGAGAAGAATGAAAACACAAAATACCAAAACTTACAAGATGCAACTAAAATAGTGCTTCAAGGGAAATTGGGAAATTTATAGTCTTAAATGCCTACATTACAGAAGATCGCAAATCAATAGCCTAAGTTTATACCTGAAGGAGAATAAAAAGAAAAGCAAACTAATCCAAAGCTAGCAGAAGGAAAAAATGAAGACTAGAGCAGAGATAAATGAAATAGAGAATAGAAAGTCAATAGAGACAATCAATGTAACCAAAAGTTGGTTTTCTTTGAGAATATCGACAAAATTGGTAAAGCTCTGGCTGGAGCGACCAAGGACTCAAATGATTAAATCTAGAATGAAAGAGGGGACATCACCTCACCTTTAAAGAAATAAGAAAGGATTATAAAGGAATGCTATGAACAACTGTAGGTCGATAAATTAGGTAACATAGGTGAAATGTACATATTCCTGGAAAGATGTACACTACTGAAACCAATTCGAGAAATAAATACATAATCTGAATACAACTATGGCAAGGAATGAACTGTGTGGCAGATTGAACTGTGGTAAAAATTTCCCCCAAATTTCCAAGCAGAAACCCTGATTAAAAACCAAACAGAGATATCATAAGAAAAAGAAAACACTAGCAATGAGTATCTTTATTGAATACAAGCACAAAAAAATCTTAAAATACTAGCAACCCAAATTCTGAAGTATAAAAAAAGGATCATATACAATGACCAAGTGGGATCAATTCTGGGCAAGGAAGATCAGTTGACCATCTGAAAATCAATTAATGTAATACACTATATAAATAGAATAAAGGGAAAAACCCACACGATTATCTTATTAGGTGCAGAAAAATAATTTTTTAAAAAGATTTTATTTATTTATTCATGAGAGACAGAGAGAGAGAGAGGGAGAGAGAGAGAGGCAGAGACACAGCAGGAGAGAAGCAGGCTCCATGCAGAGATCCCGATGTGGGAATTGATCCCAGGACCCCAGGATCATGCCCTAGGCCAAAGGTAGGTGCTCAACTGCTGAGCCACCCAGGGATTCCCCAGAAAAATAATTTGATAAAATTCGACACCTCTTCATGATAAAAAGACTCAACAACTAGGAATGGAAAAGAACTTCCTCAGTCGGATAAAGAATATCTGAAAAACTTACAAGTATCATCATATTTAGTAATGAAAGACTGAAGACCAGGATGTCTGCTCCTGCCATTTATGTATGTATGTATGTATGTACATATATCTATGTGTATACACACACATACACACACACACACACAGAGAAAGAGAGAGGGAGAGAGAGGAAGGGGGAGGGGAGGGGGGAGCACTCTTGCTCTCTGGTGTTTATCTTCTAAGGACATTGATCTTATTGAACCTTATGACCTCATTTAACTTTAATTATTCTTGTGCTCCAAATACAGCCACATTGGGGGTTAGGGCTTCGGCATATGAGTTTTGAGGGGACACAAATGTTCATTGCATAAGGCTGCCAAACAAATTATCCCAACTTTGCAGCTTAAAACACACCCATTGATTACCTCGCAGCTCTTTAGGTAGAAGTACAGGCAAGTTCGACTGGATTTTCTGCTCAGGGCCTCACAAGGCTGACGTCAAGGTGTTATCTGGTTGAGCTTTCATCTGGAGGCTGTGGGGTAGAGTCTTCAGATTCAGATCCGTGTGGCTATAAAATGGGGGGCTTCACTTTCTCTCTGGCTGTTGCATGAGAGCGTTTCTCAGTTCCTAGAGGACACACATATTCTGTGGCATGTGCCCCCCCACCCCCCCACCCCGCCGGCCCCATTTTCAAAACCAGCAATCACTCTTGGGCTTCAAATCTCTTCCTTCCTCGTCTTTCACCCAGCTGGAGAAAACTCTGCTTTTAAAGGTCTCATGTGACTAGAGCAGGGCCATCCAGACAACCTCCCCTTTGCCGTAGATGATAACATAGCATCGTCATAGTAGTGATATCTTTTCACATTCACAGATTCCCCGCACCCTCAAAAGGGAAGTGATTGTCTGAGGGTAAAATCATTCTTAGAATTCTGCTTACCACACTCTTACAGAGAAATTCTGCTTGTGGATGTAGCTTCAGCCCATGCCAGCGAGGGTCCATCCTCTTGTGATCCATCCTTCCCTCCTGCAAGTTGATGGGAACTCCCGTCTGTGCCCGTGACTTTGAACTTGCCCATGATCTTCCCCTCCAGACAGCCTGTGGATTTCAGACTTGCTAGCCAGCCTCACATTTGCGGAAGTCAACTTCTTGTGATACATCTCTTACTAGCTTTATCTCCTATTGGTTATTCTTCTCTGTTTGAACCCTAGCTGATGGACTGCCTTTTAGGTTTGTGACAATGAAAAGGATTAATATGTAGAAGTACATTAGAAAAAATCCCTGATTCCTGGGGCTTTGCTAAGTTCCATGTAAGTATTACTTGATACTATTATTATAATTATTGTTATCCCTTAAATATGTTAAGATTTATCCTTTTTGTTTTACATATGTACATCTAGACTATGCTGCATGGAATTCTAGAACATGCATTCTCCACAATGTGTTTATCTGTTCCTTTAGTGAAGGTCCCACTACCACCTATTTCCATGTACACATCCCCTGGGCTTATGGTTTTTGCTGGACTTTCTGGGGTTTTCTTTTAACATGTGTGCATTAGCAGTCTGCCAGCAATGAGTGGAGACTTTACCTCTGACCTTCTAAGCTTCTCTCACTGCTAAAGTGCCTTATTCTAGCTGTTAGTTGCCCATCTTAAACCCAGAACACCACTTCCAGAAGGTAAAGCTGAGCTGGGGATGCCCTGAGGCAAGAATGCCACTGAATCACCAACCTTACCCAGTGCAGTTTTCAAGAGTAAACACGTCTCAAGTTTTTGTCTACTTTTGGTCATTTTCCAGTGCCTTGAAATGGTTGTTTTGATAAGGTTGTTCAGTTTCATACTTACTTTTGTGATCTTCTCCTGATCTCACACTGCCATTACTAGAAGGTGAGTCTTGGAACATTGCTCCTGGAACCCAGTCTCCATGCCATAAAGAGGCATAGGGGCCACAGAGCGAGGTTGTGCCTAGGGGCTCTGGCCAACAGCCCCAGCTGGGATCGCAGGTGACAGACAGCACCTGCTTCCAGATATGTGAGTGAGTGTGCCTTTCAGTGGTTCTGGCTTTGCTGCTGAATCACCCCCAGATTTTTAGTCTTCCCGGCAGGGGCCCCAGACACTGTAGAGAGACAAAAAACAAAACAAAACAAAACAAAACAAAACCCTCTGCTGTACCCTTTCCAAACTCCTGACCCTCTGAATTGGGGATATCATAAAATGGTCTCTGTTGCTAACTCTGAGATGATTTGTCATGCAGCAATGATTGAGTAGCTTAGTTTGGCAACTGGAATATTTTTTATGAAACAATGGGCACCTGGAGCACGTGGGTGGCTCAGTGGTTGAGTGTCTGCCTTTGGCTTAGGTTGTGATCCTCCTGGAGTCCTGGGATCGAATCCCGTATCTGGCTCCCCCTGGGGAGCCTGCTTCTCCCTCTATGTCTCTGCCTCTTCTCTGTGTCTCTCATGAATAAATAAATAAAATCTTTTAAAGAAAGAAACAATGGGCACCTGAAGACAGGACTGCAGACTCCTTTTCTAATGTCATTTAATAAGGAAATCAGATTCTATTTGCATGTTTCTCTTACAGCATTGTCTACAATATAGAACCTACTTGTTCGAATGCTTTGTAGAGTTATATTCCACTCTGAACATTTGATTTGTAATACAAATTCTAATTTTTCTCAATACTACTGAAAAATCCAAAGGAAGAAAACATGTTTTCAATTATTTGTAAAACATCTTCATTTTGCTGGAAAGAATTACTCCAAAATTCAAGTCTGATTTTTGCCCCAGAAGATTTGTGTAGTTAAGAATGTACTGGGCTGGGAAACCAAAAAACCCCGGACTGGAGTTTAATTGCATGACCCTGGACCAGTCACATCAATTCCATATGCCTCAGTGCTGTACTAAAATGCAAAGGTGTTTGGGCAATCTTAAGAACCCTTCCAGTGCTAACATTTAGGATTGGTTCTCAAAGGTTTAATCATTTTAAAAATAGTTCTGCCTTTTTGACAGAATTTGGCACTGTCCTCCAAAATTTAATATTAGCACAATCTTTGACTAGGAGTTTCACTTTTCGGTATCTAGTCATATGCAGAAATTCTTGCATATGTTCACCAAGATAGTCCACGGTGTTCATTACAGGATTGTTTGTAATAAGGAAATGTTAAAAAACAACCTTAAATCAATAGGGAAATGACCCAATAAATGGTGGTACACCCAATTGTTCAATGCCGTGGAACAATTAAGAAAGGTCAATAGAGGTCTATGGGTTCCAACACAGAAGTCTTGTCAGTACGTAATGGGAAGCAAAAGAATTTCAGGACAGCACATTTAGGAGGGTCTCATTTATGTAGAGTGAAGCAAGCTCACATTGTTTATTTGTGAATGTAACGAAGGATTAGCAGGAAATATAACAAATGTCGTGAGTTGTTTTTTGCCTTTGGTCCTTTCCCAGTGATCTGAAGTAGTTTTTAATGAAGCTGTCCCATTTTATGTTTAATTCTGTGGAGAGGATGCTCCCGACCTCTCCAGGCTTTGAGGAGAGAGTGAGATGGCTGGGGAGGAGGATGAAAAGGGTGTTTACCATTTAGACGTTTCTGTGTTAAATTTTTTATAGGATTGTATTCGTGTATTTCTTAGGTAATTAAACACATACATAAAAGTTTATCATCTGTTGTCAATTTCATTGTTACTTTCTGAAACCAAAGTTTTGGTTCAGGAAAAAAAGAATTTCTAAACATTCATGAAGTTCCTATTTGCCTGGAAGGAAAAACAAAGCAGGAGCAGCTGCCAGGGTCGAGAGCATGTTGCCAGCTGAGTAAAACAGCAGGGGGACCGGCTGGTGACCAGATTTGCCCACCCCCGTGCAGGTGCCACTGCCGTTAATAAGAATTACTATTTACTTTTTTTTTTTTTTTAAAGAAAGTTGGGAGAGGGGACTACTATAGATCGTCTGTCGGTAGTAAAAAGGAAATGAATATGACCCAGTTATTGAAATGAAACATAAAACAGTCTTCCTTTGACTATCTCTTTTGTTGTTTGGCTTCAAGGTACAAGACCTGAACATTGCTGGGTAGAAAGAAGGAGCGATCCCAGTGAAGCTCCTGTCTGCTGTTTAATTAAACTGTAATAATGCAGTAAAATAAATTAAACATCAGTGAAATTACAAGTAACATTGAGTGTGGATTGGGATATTTTAAAATGATGGATTCATGAGAGTATTTTATCTAGACAAACTGAAAATGTCCCAACCTTACCATTTTTAATCCTTTCTTGAAAGCACTCTAGTGCAAACTATCTTTGTTGAAGATATGTTGTCAAAGATTGAGAGAATTTAATTAAGGGTTATGGAAGCCAAAGGTGGTAAATGAAAGAAAATATAAAAACCTACTTTAGAATTCGTTCCTGGATATTATATTCTAATGTAGTGTACTAATATATTTAATGTTAAAAATTCTATTAATCATTTAAATGCATGAAATATATCTTACATTTTGCTACTTGCCTGTTGTTTCTTGTTTCATAGTGACCTCCTTAATTAATATAGCTGAAATTACAACATCTTGACTTATTTTTCTATCCACCTATTAAAAATACACCATTGTATTTGTATGGGTATTAATATCTAGATACTTACCACTGGTACCCACTAGGGGTCATGCTGCTTACACGGCGAAGTACCGATTGTAGTACGGGTATTGTTACTGGGGCTGGAAGCAGAAAGGATTCCTCTGAATCCCTGTCGTTCACATTACCCTATAGAAGAAAAAGATAGCACTGTTTTTCCTCCACTGGTGCTCAGGGCAGTGTCCTCAAATGAAGAGAAATTATTTGAGGAATCATGAAAATACAGATTTGAAAAAGATGTCTGTCACTGGAACATGAGGCCTTCTGTTGCAGGGACGGAGGAGGGAAATGGGGTCCTGTCTGAGAGCAAATATTAAATAGGCCAATAGAAGCAAAGATGAGATAGTGCCATGTTCAAGATAGCAAGCTTTTGTGTTGAAATCCTGCTTCTCCTACTTGCTAACCTTTGTCTCCCTCTGGGTCCTCATTTGCGGGATGGGAATCAGACTACCTCCTTCACCAGCAGGTATAAAAATTAAATGCTTGTCTAGTGTCTGGCACATAATCAGGATTCAAATAATGCAAGCTGTTGTCATTACCAAAAATAATTGCCTTCTTTTTCTAATTTCAAAGTAGCCAAATTTCTTTTTCTTAAGTAGCCAAATTTCTAAGAAAGATTTCTTATTATTTATTTTCTTTTTGATTGTTCTTAAGATGAATAGTTAGAGACATTTATCTTTATCCTTTTCTTTTGAAAAATTTTCCCTTTGAAAGATTGTGTCTTAATTAAACAAATATTTGAGCAAGAAATTTGCTGTGCAAGGGCCCAGGGAACAAAGGTGCAATCTAGGTGGCTTCTTTTCTTCTCTTACAACAACACAAACATCGGCTCCAGTCGGGAAGAAAAGACATGTTTGCAAAAAACTAGATTCAAGGCAATATGTGATCAATATTCTAAGAGGCATAAATATGAGTAATGTGACATAGACTTGTTTGTTGGAAAGCATGTGTTTTTAAGTCTGACAGGCAAAGGTTTCATTCAAAGAAGCTCTCTGAGGAAAGAACCCTCTTGCACTGCTGGTGGGAATGCAAACTGGTGCAGCCACTGTGGAAACAGTATGGAGGTGCCTCAAAAAGTTAAAATTAGAACTACCATATGCTCCAACAATCCTACTTCTGGGTATTTATCCAAAGGAAATGAAATTACTATATTGAAGAGATATCTATACTCCCATGTTCATTGCATCATTCTTCACAATAGTCAAGATATGAAACACCTAACTATCTGTTGATGGATGAATGGATGAAGAAGGTGTGATATATACATATAGTGGAATATTATTCAGCCTTGAAGAAGAAAGAAGTCCTGCCACTTGTGACAACGTAGATGAACCTGAGGGACATTATGCCGAGTGACATAAATCAGACACAGGAAGACACATCCTGTATGATCTCACTTAGATGTGAGATCTAAAAAAATCAGACTCAAAGATCCAGAAAGTAGAATTGTGGTTAACATGGGCTGGAGGGCAGAGCAAATAGGGAAATGTTGTCAAAGGGTGCAAACTCTCAGTTATAAGATGAATAAGTTCTGGAGACCTTGGGTACAGCATGGTGACTGCAGTTAATAATAACGTATTATAGGGGTGCCTGGGTGGCTCCATGGTTGAGTGTCTGACTTCAGTTCAGGTCATGGTTCCGGGGTCCTGGGATCGAGTATTGCGTTGGGCTCCCTGTGGGGAGTCTGCTTCTCCCTCTGCCTATATCTCTGCCTCTCTCTCTGAGTCTCTCATGAATAAATAGAATCTTAAAAAATAGTAATAATAACATATTATATAATTGAAATTTGCTAAGGTAGTAGATCTCAAGCATTCTTAGCACAAACACAAAAAATAATAAATATGCCAGGTGATGGATACATTAGTTAGCTTGATTGTGGTAATAATTACACAATATACATAAAAATCAAAATATTATATACCTTGAATATATGCAAGCTATATTTGTCAACCATACCTCAGTAAAGCTGGAGGGAAAAAATGAAATTCAGCTTCAGTTTTCTTATCTGTTAAATGAGGATAATAATACCTGCCTTGTAAGATTATGTGAGGATTAAATGAACTGGTTATAAAGCAACAGACAGAGCCATATTTTTTCTAATATCTTATTTATTTATTTATTCATTCATTCATTCATTCATTCATTCATTCATTCATTCATGAGAGACACACAGAGAGAGAGAGAGAGAGAGAGAGAGAGGCAGAGACACAGGCAGAGGGAGAAGCAGGCTTCACACAGGGAGCCTGACGTGGGACTCGATCCCGGGTCTCCAGGATCACACCCTGGGCTGAAGGCGGCGCTAAACCACTGAGCCACCTGGGCTGCCCCAGAGCCATATTATGTTGCTTTTCTTCCTCTGAATGTCAAGACTTGTTTTTCTCTGACTTTCTTCAAAGAGAAGGAAATGTATTTGAGAAAGGCCTTTTTTCTTTAGCTATGGGAGTTTAGAAAATAAATTCTTTTTTTAAAAAAATATTTTATTTATTTGAGAGAGAGAGAGAGAGATACAGAGAGAGTGCACTCGTGCACATGGGGAAGAGTAGCCGGGGAGAGAGAGGGATAAGTAGACTTCGCACTGAGTGCTGAGCCTGAGCCTGATATGGGATTCGATCCCAGGACTCCGGAATCATGACCTGAGCTGAAACCAAGAGCCGGATGCTCAATCGACTGAGCCACCCAGATGCCCCTAGAAAGAGGATTCTTAAGTCGGGGAATTAGGAAATGCTTCACTAAGTAGGCGTTATTTGAATTGTGCCTTAAAGTTGTGTTAGGATTTTAACAGGAAGAGCCAGAAAGAAGAATATTATAGGTGTGCTTATGACATGTAAAGATTTGGAAGCATCTTGGTTTTTCTTTAGAGCCCTGAATAGTGAAATTTGACTGGAATTATAGGACAAGGTTGGATGGAGTTGAATCAAAACTTAGGGACATATCATGGAAGGGCCTTAAGTGCCAGGCTAAGGAGTTTGATATCTTGGTGTGCAAAGGAGAGCAGATGGACATCAACTCTAGAGAACAGAGATTTTGAGAGAAAATCTTTCTCTTTGCATTTGGGATTAGGCTGGGAATAAAATTACTCTTGTGCATGCATTTAGAATAGGTAGTAGATTTAAATTTCATATATATTTACGTATTTTTCCCTTTAGTTGCACAGAAGATCTTTTACCTGAGTCCTGATGCTACAGGATTCCTGGAAACTAGACTCTGCTACCTCTATGTAGTTCATAAGCCAACATGTTGCCTTCTCGGGGTAAAGATGGCAGGCTCTAGGGAGTCAGGGTGGCAGAGGTCACACCAATGAGAACAACGAACTGTTCTGCTTCCACACCTGTGTTCAAACTGGAAACTAATCAGCTATTCTGTCCCGGGGCAGGTGTAACCCCGGTTGCATAGGTTCTTACTGCGATACAATGTTTTTACACTGCCACGCCATAAATCACAATTCCTTTTCATCCTATCAGATGAGATCAAGTTAAAATGTCATTTCCAGTGAGAGGGAAAAAAAGCACACATGGCTCTTAAGTTGCTCTGATGTGAAAGACTGTTGTTTACCAAAGGCAAGAAGGAGGCCTTCCTATTCATGTGGTTCGGGGATGAATTTCAAAATCCCATTTGCACTTATTCTGCACTGCACTTTATTTATTCTGGAGACAAAGGAGAATGAAATTCTTGAAAGAAACTTTTTAAAATCCCACTATGGGTAGCTGGTAGATCACAGCGCTAGAAATACCAACAAAAGTAATATGTTGATTCATAATGATTTATTCTCTGTAGTTTTGGGGGCCTGTTCCATCATCTCAAACCTCAGGAAAGGAGCAGAAGAAGTTAGTTATAAGACGAGGAATTCCCATACTCATTACTTCTGCCCACTGCTTTCAGCTCTGTTTATTGGGACAACTTTGCTAGGTAAAACTGTGCAATCAAAGTGGAAAACAGCTTTGGAGGCAATTAAATAAACCAGGAGACCAGGTAAAAATAGAGACTTTTTTTTTTTTTAAACACCAGATATTGAATGCCTACCTTCAAATTAGTAGGGTTTTCTTTTTGAAAAAAGAAAAAAAGATGTGCACTTGCGTGTCTGTGTCCGTCTGTGCATGTTCTTCAAGGTAAATGAGAATCACCCCAGATGGGCTTGTTATTGCTTTATAAGCCCCAGTGAATATTACTCAGACAGGCTGTGTTCCGTTCATATAGGTCTAAACACAGTCTTGTGGTTGGGGGTGATGTACAAGGTGAGGCCGACAGGCTTGAAGGGCCCCTTGACGCGTGCCGCTATTCTGGAGATCGGGTGGCATTCAGAAGTGAGGATGTCGTGAAGCAGGAATAATAAAAACAATGTTAACACTATTTAAGTATTGGTGGGGTTCACAGAATCCTTTCACATGCATTATCATTACAGCTAGACCCTCTACCGAGGCAGGAAACGAGGATGTTAAGGCACCTTCCAAGGATCTGTACTAACCTGATGGTCCCATTGGGGTTTTGACAATAGCTGAAGCTGTTCTCTAACTTAGAAAAAGAGCCAAAGGGTTTGTTGAGATTGGCAGAATTTATCCTCTGGCGTGTGTAATTTACAGTTTACCAAATAGTTAATTTAAGATTAAATACATATACCGTAGATGAAAATCCTGACAGAGTGCCTATGGGAGTGACTCCAGCCTCTCTTCCCTAGGGAACTGGTAAAGCCCTTCTAGAATAGGGCTCTGGCCAGATGCTCTCCTCTGACTGACCTACCTCTGCATCATTTCCTGATCCTTTGTGTCTACCTTTTTCTGCATCCCGACCCATTTGTCTACTTGGATGAGGGGAGATATAAAGAGGAAATCTAGAGACCTCAGGTTTTCTGATGGCAACTACTCAAAGTGCAGAACAAGTTCAGAGTTTTTCTAGTTATGTAATCATTGAGTCTAGTAAATGTATGTTCTCATTGGCTGGAGGGTTGCTTCATCCAACACCTCAGTAAATTCACGGGATGTCTTAACTAGAAATCTGGCAATCAAGGTTTCACATCCTCTTCCCCCACCTCTGGTACTGAAACTGATTTCTACCTGGCCATCATGGTACTCCGCATCACCCAAAGCTAGGACGATGCACTTGGCAGGAATATTAACAAGGCAGTCTAAGGCTATGGCATTCTGCAGCATCATTCTTACTACCTTAATCTTGAGAGTTTCCAGATAATACAAAATAGCCTCTATGTGCCAGGCCCCTGGACTGTAGTAGGAAGTGACTAAGTATAGCTGCCGTCTGTCCACTGAGAAGTCCTGGGCCTGTTGCTATTTACATTGAGTTTTGTTTGAATCGAGGAAGACTCGGCCCAGGCTGGCACTTTACATTCAATAAAAATATTAACAGTTGTCTGGAGCCTTATGAATTTAGGAAACTTGCTTTAATAATTTGATTTTTAGCAAGGGAGAGTTTTAGATAATCTAGTCTTAGATTTTTTTTTTTTAAAGTGAAAGTGCAGAGACAAATCTTATTTGTTTTTGAGAGTTAAATGCATTATTGAGAACAAAGATGCCTCTGAATGCCAGTGGGTTTACTTTCCTTCTTGGGCAATAGACTAATCCCTCAACTCCACTAACTATTTGCTATAGAAAAACTAATTTCACTTCTGCCAATAAAGTTCTTGGACAAGTTTGATTTTCTCTTGATGAAAATTAATATTCTCTCTGTTTGCCCCTGTTCTTCTCTTTGCTAAGATACAGTAGAGGCTTATATTCTCTCACCCAGCTCATGATCAGGCCATATTTGTCCACAAAGAAGCTGGAAACTCCAGGTGGGCTGACCTTTCCATGGTATTATGCCACGGATGGGTTTAAACTATGTATTTTGAATGCCTTATATTTAGTAGGTGAGATGTTTCGAAGATGGATTTTTATAGACACATAAAGATGCATTGAACAACAAAATACCAACCTTCGCTTCATTTTTTTTTTCTCCCTAGTCTTTGCACTAGAATTTTTTTTTTTGCCCTTGGTGTAGGGAAAATATATTTTAACAGAAAGTTAAAAAAAAAAAAAAGGAGAGGGGGACCCCTCATGATACTGAGGTTTACATCATATTCGCATTTTTGTTTTCTTTTTTTTACAAGCATGGAAATTGATGTTGCCTATACTCCGTGAAGTCTGGGGCTCCGAAACTTCAAGGGGGTAATTATTCCATTTCATTTATGGGCTGAGGTCTATGTTTTTGTTTTTGAAAGTCGTCACAATTGAAGAAGTTTTAAATTCATGCTCAAGCAAAAACCAATCATGTTAAACAATTACTGGTAAATAGATTTTACGTAACACACAGGAGGCTACCGGTTGTTTACCAAAAGCTGACCAGAGGCTTACCCATAGGATATTTGGAGGTTGCTGGCAGAGTAACGCAGGGCAGGATTATCAGATAGGATGCGCTATCTGGGGAGGCAGTACCTCACAGGGGAGCAGTAGGATGGGGGAGCAGACCAGCTCAGGCACTTGGTCCGGTCTAGCTCAGGCACCTGCTGGCTGTATGATCTTGACATGTTTTCTGTTGCCTCTCACTTGCTATCCCCCTTCTCCGCCTTAATTTTCTTCTTAGCACTTATCACCATCTGCTATACTGCATTCATGTTTAAAATACATGTTGTCCGTCTCCCGCACATATCTTGAATTAGCACCACAAGAGCAGAGACTGTCTGTTTTGATTTTTGTAGTATTTCCAAGAATTATGAGAGTGCAAGCATACATAGCACATGCCCAATAAAAATTTCTTGAATGAATGAATGTCAGTTGGCAATAATGATCCTGACTTGCCGGGGTGGTGGGATTAACCATAGTGTACATACAGCAACTAGCTAAGGGGCCAGTACACAGAAATATTCATGAAATATTTGTGTCCTTTGCCATTTATCCCAAGTCTTAACCGCCCCCCCTCCCCGTCCCCTTGTTTTGAAAATCCCTAACTTTTAAGTATGCAGCATTCAAGTGGCCCTTTCAAATCCCCTTTTCAGGAGTGTATTTGATAAGAGATCGGACACCTAGGGTAAGTTTAAACCAAGGGATTACCTCTCCCAGGGATATATACTTTTTAAGCCCTATTTCTAATTGTGGAATAAAATGAACCGATCCTTGTTTAAAGAATCCTGGGTATTAGCTAAACAGGTGAAAGAAGGCTGAAGGTGTATGGAAATGCTGGTGTCCCTGAAATCATACAGCGGTGGTGGTCTACTCTGCCTGTAAGCAAGGCTGGCTCAGAGGGATTCTGCAAATTGTTGGGGGTGGTCTCAGCATCCCTGATGAGATCAGAGGAGCCTGCCTTGTGCCGAGATGGAATCAGTCCCTGTGGGAAAAGCTCTTGCCTGTGAATCGAGAGACTTGAATTCTAGTCTTAAATCTTCCATGGATTAGCCTGGAAGCATACACATATTTGGCAAAATGTGTGTCTGTATGTGAAAAAGCAGAGTAAGAATCCTCAAGGCCTTCGGGCAAGGCATGATAGCACAACCATGTACTTTATCTATTTCCATTGGGTTATGGGGTTCAGTCATGAACTTGACCCAAATCTGGTGGCTTACTGCAGGTAAACTGGTTGTTTTTAATGACTTTTTGGTGTGCTGATAACAGTAAGACCTGCTTATTAGAGGAATTTTGGAACCTAAAGAGAAATCTAGAGAAAATAATGAAAATCACGTGTAATCCCAACGCCAAGATATAACCATTATGGGCATTTCCGTGCCTTTAAGCCTACTTTTTTCCCTTCTATCTCTCTCTCATCTATGTCTCTATCTATACCTATATTTGTGGACTGTAAACAGTGATATTTTTTCCCCACTTAACATTATGAATATTTTCTTATATAATAATTGTTCTTCAGGATCATAATTTTCACAGAAGGCATAATTTGTGTGTATGCCATTATTTATTTAACCATCACAATTGCTGTATATTTAGTTTGTTTCTGATTTTTACCATTATAAATAATGGTAATATGGAATCCTTGATTTACTACCAAATTTGTTCCCCTTGAGACTTCTCTATTTTAGCAAATGGTATCATCATTTATTCAGCTGCTCAAATCAGACATCCTTTCCCTATTTAAACTCCACTTCTTACATATCACCAGTTATCACTAGTTCCAGCTCCAAAATATATCCACAGCCTGTCCCTCCTCCCTGTCTCCACAGACCCCACTCTGGGCTTGCACCTGCTATACTGCAATGATTGCTCAATGGCTCTCTCCACTGCTGCCCATGACCCCTCCTGTCCATTGTCCATGTGGCCTTTTAAACACATAAATTAGGTCATGCTACTTCCCTGTTTTGGAATTTTCAGTGGCTTCTTATTGTACTTGCATAAAATTCAAAGTCCTCCAAGGCCTCTTGGCCCTACATGACCTGACTCCTGGCCCCCTTTCCAATCTGACCACATGCCAATCTGTTTCTTTTTACTGTTTCTGAGGCAGATCTGCCTTTTGCCATTTCCCAGGCATGCCACGCGCTGCTCTTCATTCTTCAAGGGTGTTGCACCTGATGTTCCCCTCCCTTGAAGGTCCTCAGCCTTGCTCTCTCCTTAACTGGCTCCTCCTGATATGTGACGTTTTGACTCCACTGTCATTTCCTAAGGTGGAACTCTTCTAACTCCCATTGTCTACAGCACTACCCTTTATCGCAACACCACGCTGCTTTCCTTCATAGACCTTTTGCAGTGGATATTAACCTACTTATTTTTCATCCTTGGAGTCTTCAATAGAATTAATAAACTATACAAGGACAGGGGCTGTATCTGTTTTGTACACTTTTATGGCACTAGAACTTCGCTTGATGCTTTAGGAATGATAGGCTCTCAGCTACTTATAAAACCTTGTTAATAATCCCCCAAACTAGAAATTGAAATGTATTTTTTGCCAGAATATGAGAACAGGTAATGACAGACACTTCCAATTTTGGTAAGGGTATGAAGAAGTGCACATTTTAATAAACTGGTATGAAGTGAAAATTGCTGCATTCCCGGAAGGCAATCTTGCAGTATGTACCAAAATTTTTAAAATTCACAATTACATGCATGAAGATATTTACTACAGTATTACTTATGGTAATGAAGAAAGGGAAATGAGTGACAGCTCCAAAAAAAGAACAAATTCCATTATGGTATATCCATGTAAGAGAACCTATACTGTGCTTCAAAATGATGGTGTATATTTGTCCTCACCAACATTGCAAGATCTTCTGATCACATTGTTAAGGGGGAAAAGTTGGGGACTAAATAGGAGCTTAATTCCATTTTGGTGAATATGTATTATAGATAGACACAGCTAGTCTCCTGGAAGGTTATCACCTAAATATTAATAGAGGGCATACATGGCTGGTGAACTTCCTAGCAGTTTTGATTTTTTCTTTCAACTTTTCTTCTTCTTGGGGATCCCTGGGTGGCTCAGCGGTTTGGCGCCTGCCTTTGGCCCTGGGCATGATCCTGGAGTCCCGGGATCGAGTCCCGCGTCGGGCTCCTGGCATGGAGCCTGCTTCTCCCTCTGCCTCTCTCTCTCTCTCTCTCTCTCTCTGTCTATCATGAATTTAAAAAAAAATCTTTAAATTTTTCTTTAAAAAGAAAAAAAAAAAACCTTTAAGAGTGTATGGTGATAAGGTCTGAATACCTAAGGATAAAGCTGTTTTTGTTTGGGAGAAAAAAGGAAAAGAAAAAAAATCTCACTGCAAATCTCCATTTCCAGTCCTCAGCTATGCGCTTTAGGATCCAGAGGCAAGAAAGCCATCATTCTGGCCTCCTGTGAGCTCAGTCTTGAGACAATAGAGAAATAAGAATCATGCAACAGGGTGAGGGAATGATGGAGACTGAGGGGTCCATGTGGCACTGCCAGGTCCCCTCGCCCACCTGGCCACTGTCGTGGCTATGATATAGGACTTTGGGTGCATGGCTTCTTCCGTAGTTTGCCATTTTCCTAGTTGAGAAATATGAGTAGACCTCTGGAAGGTCTCTAGATGGCTTCAGGCTTTGAAATTCTTCCATCATTTCAAGGTTTAAATTTGCAGAACAAATTTCCAAATTTGCTACAAATTCCAAAGCTGGGTTCTACTGCTTCCAGCAAACTTCCAAGCCACCCTTAATCCATTGTTCTGTTCATTTGAAACTAAAATGATAGACACCACGGTACGGGAGGGAGAGCTGATGAAATAAGATCTACCTGACAAAAATGAACAATCCTGGGAAGAAACAACCATGTGACATCCTTTGCTGCTCAGGTGCTCACCTGAAGCAGTTATTGGGAGGTTAGGTGTGAGAGTTCAGTAGTTGAGACCAGACTGGGGAGGTGAAGTTTTTTTAACTCGCAAGGTTTTATGAAATCTATGAGATAATTGCAAGACTCAGGATGTTTCGAACCTAATGGGACGTCAGTGCAATTGAAGTCCCAAACAGCTGTCATTCATTTTGGGGTAAAACTTGTGAATTAATCCCCTGATGTCTTTTTCTTCACTCAGTTTCCTTTCGGACTGGAGGAAGTGTGTGCCTCAGTTAAAGGTTAAACTTTTATAACTGTTCAGGAGGCAAGTCCTTTCAACGCTTTGCATGGAAAATATTCTTTTAATTCAAATTTGGTGAGGGTTGCCAGGGTAGCAAATTAAAGATTTATTGTCTGGGAATTTTTGGATCACAACCTAACATAGGTCTGGTTGTTTTATTCTATAGTGTTTGGAGGTTTTCCAGCCTCTGAGCTTTCTTCTTGGGCCAGGTATCGGAAGTGTAGCCAATGTATTGATTGATTAATCAAAGCAATGCATGTCGTGAATTGTTTCTGTGGTAGACATTCATAAAAAGAAGGCATAGATGTTTAATGATTTTCCTTGCCAGATCATTGCATGTTGGTAATAATTTTGTATCACGATAACCATTCAAAGGCACCTTCGAGTTAGGCAGATAAAGCCTTGGAATATCAATACAGCTTTTCAAGAGTCTGAACTCATCAAGCAACGGCACATCCAGATCACAAACCAAAACAAAAATGCAGCTCTGGGTGACTGTGGCATGTAGCTACTGAACCCAGATCGAATGCAGTAAAGTGAAAAGGTATTTTTAAACTTCAGAAACTTCAGGAGAAATGGAATGTTACTGATCTGAACTCCCACAAGGCACCCAAATGGATGCACTTTTACTCTGTTTTGAAATTAATTCCAAGTCCAGGGAGCAGAATACATAATGTCTGTAATAATTTCCGAGTGAATCCCAGGGAAATTAAACATTAAATCTGGCTGAGATTTCACATTATAGGAATTATCGAATGTGTGCCATTAGCAAACATCATTCAGCAACTTACTGTATCTGAAGCTGCGAGGTTTAAACAAATACTCCAGTGTAACATTTCACTTATTAGGAGGCGTGACCAAACAATCAAATTGCCACGAATAAAATGGGAGTTCTAAACAGCCTGCTGGTGTAAATAAAACTACTCTCTGCTCTGCACTAGGTGTTGCTCTCTTTTGGGTACCTTCCAATCCAAGAGCCAGGGAAACGTGTAAAAAAATAAAGTAGAAGTGAAGATTTCCTTTTAAAACTGTATCTGCCTTGTTTCCTCCTGTTGCCACCGTCCCATTCTGCTTCCAAGTGCGCTCTCTCTCTCTGTCTGTGTCTCCTTACAAATAGTTTATCTTCCTTGAAAACCTATTCTAGAACAGAAAGGACTGGTAACTTGTAGCTTGCTGGCTGAGATGGATATTTATTTGTAAGTTGGCTTTATGACCGTCGATGACTGACGGATTGCCAGCTCTTTGTTTAAACTCCGACTGACTGACTCTCGCTCAGCTGCCCGCATTTTAACACCGGTGGGTTCCCACACGGTGGTCAAGGACCTGCTTTGTGCACATGATCCCCTTGTCTGGGACATCTCTGACAAAGCTCCGAGGTTTGCTGCAGCCCGTGCTGAGCATCAGCCCTCACCTGTCATGGGGCAAGCACACTGGTGGTGCATGAGTGGTTTCTAGCTTCCATGGTGTTTCTGGGGGTCGATGATCTCGGACCTTCCACAGAGCTTCTTGCCCTCTGCCCACCCCTTGCCCCCCACCCGGGAACTAGCTAGTATAAGGCTGAGAATAATAAAACCATGTCCAGCCCCAGGTAGCATCTGGTCCAGCCCCAGACATGCCATGTTTGTGCGGTTTGTTCAGGTGGGGAGCACACGGCCAGCTGTAGGGCTTTGGCCTAGGTGTGTGGCTGCCCCCACCTCTGTCGCAGCTGCTGGACAAGCCTGCCCTGGGCTCCGTGGGGGGCCAGGACATTGAGGAGGGACCACCGTAGTCTGTCCCTGTTCCTGAAGAAGAACACAGAGCAGTTCAAAGTTCACAGGCCTCTAGTACTAAATCTGATGAGTATGTTTTTGGATGAACCCCAAATTGGTCCATGCCGCTGGACAAAAACTGTCTTAGTTGTGTTTCTAAGAAATGGCGTTTTTTTTTTCCCCCCCGAAAGGAATGTAGTGACAGGCGACTGGAACCGCTGCCAAAATCTGGGCGGCGTGGTTGATGTAGGCACGAAGGCGGCGGTTGTTTCCTCCTGGGCTGTAGCTCCTGGCGTGTGAAGGAATCTTTCCCTCTTTTAAAGCCCCCAAGTCTTTAATGCACACAGGTATATTGCAACTTGCAGTCTGACAGCAAAATAAAAGTCACGATGTACGGTGCACCGCCTCAGTATATTTTTTCCATGTATGACAATGTGGAGATGGAAACCCTTTTAAACTAAGCAGAGAGCACCCAGGAGCTAAATCCAAAGCACATAAAACAAAAATCCCAATTTAACAAGTGGAAGGAAATATCACATTGTAGCTCCACTGTACACAGCATTACAAATTGTATTTTTCGGCTCTTTGGAGAGAAGCCCCCTGAACTTTAACCCTCTGCGGCTGGCCGAGCTGTGGCCCAGGTCTCTGCCCCCCAACCCCGGGCCCCTTTCCCAGCTGCAGACGGAGCCCGGCGCCCTCGCGTGATGACCTGCCAGCCTTACCCGCTCGGTAATCACCAGCCCTTCTTTTCCTTTTCCCCGGGATGGAATGTTTTTTCAGCTGCTGTCATTCCTCTCCGGGGCCTAGCAAGAGGAGGGCGTGTGCAACGTCGAGCAAAGGGCTTCAGGAAAACAAACTATCTGGGTTGCCTGAAGGAGTAAGTTAGTTGGAAATAATGACACCACTTGGAGATAAAATTCAACAGCAGCTTTTCCTTTTCATTTAACACATCGCTGGGTTACCCGGAGTCTGCCTTCAGTGCCTTGCAGATTAATCTTTTCCCCCTGTTGTACTTCACCTTTAAGGAAGTGTCCACATCTGGACGCAGTAACTGCTCTGCTGACACTCCTCCAGGGCAGAGCTCTTGATGCATAGAGCAGCCTAATTAGCAGAAGGGGTGAGGGGCAGAACTTCCTAGATGCTTTCTAAGAGCGCCTGGCCAGATGGAAAGGATCAGCATTTGCTTAAATGCAAATATCCCGTATATATCCTTGCACTTTTCCTCGGAGATTTTCCTAGGAGAGTGGCTCTCTCTTGGAAACTCCATTTGTGACCTTTCTTGTGGGACATAAAGAGTTTGAATGGCTAACATTTTGCATCTGCCTCTCGGTACCCTATAATGAGTCTTACTTCAGCTCGCCCTCTTTGCAGGTTTGGTTAATATTCATCCAGGTTTTTTTTTTTCCTTTTTTTCCATAATAAGGATCAAGAGCCAAAGCTCTTCAGGACACTTCTACCTTACATCCAGATCAGAATATTCCCCTTAAGGGCAAGTGAAGGCAAAAGCTTTGTTTGGATTCAAAGCAAAGTGTAAGCTTTGGCCATTCTTCTTGTTACTCTGTTTCTAGCCTGGTCTCCTCCAAGTCCCTAGAGCTATAATTAACTTGGCCCCTTGCCATTTATATATTTAATTGGGCCAAGTGACATTAGGGCTTGAGAAGCTCTTTTGTGGAAACGAGTATAACCAAGTACCTTTTCTTTAGAGCTACCCTGAACCAATAACTAATGATCCCTTTTTTATTTGCAGGATGCATTCATTGCAAGAGCTTCCAAGTTTGGGTATAGAACAATGTACAATGCATCACTTTAGCTACAGCAGTTATTGCAGAGTTCTGAAGAGCAGCCAACAGAAATTGGTCAAGATACATTTGGACATTTGGCCACTCTTTGAAGCATTACTTAGACTACCAGTTTCCAAATGAATCTGGTCTCTAAGACATTTTGCAGATAGCAGAATGGAGGGTGTAACAAGCCTGGAGTCTCCGTACTCTCTGCCCCCAAATGACGCTGCTGAGAGTTAAATCTTTTGGGAATTAGTGAGGAAACCAGTATCATAGATGGTTTATCAAAATAAAATTGGTGTCCCTCCTTTGATAATGTGGAGTTGTCATTGTCGAGCTTTTCTTGCATGCACAAGTGGCCATGTGACTTGTTTTCTCCAATAAAACATGAGTAAAGAAGATGTGTGTGTGTGTGTGTGTGTGTATATATATATATATATATATATATATATATATATATATATATAGTCACCTTCAGGCTGAGAGTTTCAAGCAGATAGGGTTATCACAATAATCTTTTTTTTCTACTCTGGATTGAAGCAGAGGCTTCCAAAGGCCCAGGGGGTAGTGGCAACACAGATGGAAGGACCGGGATCCCTAACCACCATGTGGAAGTAAACTCCCTGAATGACCAAGAAAATGCTCATCTGACTGTTAGGTGGATGGGAAATAAATAAATAGTAAATAACTAAATTTAATGTCAAGCCACTAAAATTTGGGAGCTTATTTGTCATGATGACTACCATGCCCCTAATACACTAATAAGAGGGTGTCAGATATATATATATATTTTAAAGTAGGCTCCATGCCTAGTGTGGATTCCAATGTGGGGCTTCAATTCATGACCTTGAGATCAAAACCTGAGCTGGGATCAAGAGTTGGACATCCAACCCACTAAACCACCCAGGCACTCCTCATTTTTATATTTTAAATGAATTAATTGTTCAGCCAGGAGAAAAGCATATTTTTACCGTGGGCATTCATAGCATTAGATGGTGGAAAACTTTCTAGAAGGCCATTGAGACCACCAGACTGAAATTCAAGGACCTGTGGTGGTAAGTCATTTTCATTTTTATACTTTTGCTCTTACATGCTAGGCTCATCTTGCCATAAAAATGGCATATAAAAATTGGCAAATGGGGGGTCTCTCTTTGTGATATGAATCTGTATTTTAAAATCTGAGAGCATTAGCGCATTTTTCTCTGATGTTTGTTTTGTTAAAGAGATTACAGAGGTAGATGTTGTGAGTCTATGTGCTGAATGTTCAAATAGAGCAAGTGTAGTGTGAATCTAAACTTTATCAACTGAGGCACTGGCTTTGTCTGATGAAGGACTGCTACAAATTCCAGTTAATTTGGAAATTTATACTTTTCTGGATGTATCCAGTACCTTTGGAAGTCCTACTTAGAGGCCTGATTATCTATCATGGGAATTTGCTTTTGTGAGGAAAATCCTAACCTAGGTATAAGACAGTAAAAATAATAGTTAAAATCAGTCACGTGGTTTACTAATAGAAACTCATGCGTGGTCACCGATGTGGTTTCAACAATAACTCTAAGTTTCAGGAGCACAGATGTTAAACTGCTTTGCCTCTCCAGATGTGCTCATACAGGGGTCCGTCAAAATGGAGCAATATGTATTCTAAAACATGTTGCCCTCTCAGAGAACAGAGAGGTACTTACTTATTCCAGTTGTCCAACATCTTTGTTTTTCCTCCAACAAAGATCAAAACAGAGCTCTTAATATGTGTTTGGTTTAAATTTAGAGGCATACAGTATTTACTCCCATTGGCACTTGCTCTCACCTGTGGAGATAAATTGTGTTATTCCACTATGAGCCCACATGGTTTCCATCTGCGTCTTGCCTGCGTTCGTGTAATATCTCTTGACTGTGTGATGGTCACCAAGTCCTGGGAACACTTCATGCAGAGTGGTAATAGACTGAATTTTATATTTGTTCTTTTTTGTTCAGCTTGTGTTAACACCATCTTAAAATAAACACAAATCCATTGAAAAATGTTTTTGACCAGACTGAGCCTTAAATATTGTCAAACTAGCTGAGACAGGAAAGTTTCATGAAACTCTGTGATTGGTTAGAATATCTCTTTTTCCACACTTAATTTTTTTTTCAGTATAAACTGTAATATAAAAAAATGTAGTTTTTTTTTTTTCAGGGAACCACTCTGGCTTTTATACAAAATATATTGAGTGTTCTCCCCCCATTTTTTTGTTTATAAGGGGTAATAATTCTTGTGATGGAGATTTTTATGGGATGATGGGCTCTGGGTTCAGATTCCCTTTCATGAAAGGAAGGGAAGAAATGTCAACATTCATTCATTGACTTAATTCAATTAATAAAGGCTTCTAGGGCACATTGAAAGTGCCAAACATAATGTGAAGAGGCCTTGTCCCTCCAGGAGTAGATAAAACAGACATGATATGTATTATACTAGAACTTAACAGGTAGTAAAAACAATTTTTTTTAATGCAATGAGTGTTGTAAAAGGGGAGGTACAGAAATCTAGGGGCTCCTAGGTTGTCTGTTGCTTCTTCATTTGAAGACGTATTTCTCCGTTTAGGAGAACCCAGGAATATTACAAAATCAGCATGCCATTAGAACAGAGTATTTTTAAAGAGCACTGAACTATAAACCAAATATGATATGTAGACTAAGTTGGCTTTCAGACATTAAAGAATCTCAAATTGGGACCAGGATAAATTTTCTTTCTGAATTGATGGATTACGGTGAAATGTGGAACAAAAGTGGTATAATAGCATGGCAGGATTATGATACTGTGGACGTAGTGATAATGATAATGCTCTACAAGAAAAAGCTTGCTAGGAGTTAAATGCATTTTATTCATTATCAGGTGTCCTTCTTCTTTCCCTTTCTCTCTCTCCCTGCCTCTTTTTGTATAAAACAACAGTCCTTAGATGTGGAATAGTAAGTTTAATTATGTTCCTACCATTTAAAACAAAACAAAATATACAAAGGAAGAAAAGCCAAATGAAGGGGAAAATAATTTGCACTTGCTTTCCATGATCGTTTTAAACTGGACAACACAGATGGTGATTATTTGAGTGTGAAAATTGGGTTGTAAAATGAATATCTTCAAAAATGTCAAGAGTAAATGCCCTTTTGCAGGCAAACATGGTACTGAATGAATTCCAACAGCACGCTGCCCAGGGCGCTTCATTCCATGTAAATTGAGCTTAGAGGAGAGTTTGTCTCTAAGAGAGTTTTTGATAGTGCCAAGGTACACTTCACTGAAAAGAAAAGGAGCTTACGGGTTCTTGAGTATTTTATGGCTTATGATTGAGTAAAAGGTACCAAGCTCTGAGTTTTGAGGTGCAAAGGATTTGCCAAAACACAATTAATGGGATTGGGCATCTCAACAGCCAAGCAGATCTCATTCATCTTCTCTTTCTGAATGAGACTGGGAAAAGGTAGGAAACTTGGTTAAAAAAAAAAAAAGTGGATTCAACTCTAACAAAACAACTATCTCCTTTTAAAATAGCCATACAATCTGGTTATGAGATAAAAATTTTGTGAATAGATTCTTGAAAGTTACACAGTTCATTTAGATATACAAGAGCTGGAGGAATTGCAAGGGATGCAGTTTTATAATTAAATGTGGTGGATTCCACACCAAGCTGTTACTTTCTCATGGGTGTTGCTGCAGAGAGAGCTCTGTAGATGCAAATAAGCACATGATGGGAAAAGACTCAGAAGAAAAACTTCCAGTCAAAATCTAGAAGAAAAAAAGTAAGTTTCTTCCTTGCCCTAATGGTTTTTTTCTTCTTGTGATTTGACAGAGAAAACTGCATAACGAAGCAAGGGCTAAATAATACTCTTGTTTTTAATGATATTCAGGGGCAGTTTGCTCACATTAAGCTATCTTCATGGTCCTTAGGCTTTCTAAACAGGTTTCTCCCCTGAAATGGTGCAACATTTCCCCCTCTCGACCATGTAGAAGGCAATGAGTCTAGAATTGCTGGAACCAGCGTAGATAAGATGCCAGGGGGGAATTTCCATGGAACCAATCCCAACTTTCTTCCCAGGGAAGGACTGATGGTCCAGCATCCTGGATCCCAATGGGTTAAACATACTTAAGTCTTGGCAGATGTGCATAAAAATCCAAGGTCAGAGAGAGGATATAATGGGAAAGGAAAGACTTCTGGGAGATGGCCGTGCTTATCATCTGATGGGAGCCCGTCTAGGTCATGCAAAAGTGAACCAGGATAATGTGCGAGAATGAAGTGAAGACCAGCTCCAGAGCTCAGGAACCCAGTGAGAGGGCCAGGCTTCAGCCTCCTAGCTGTGCTGCAGGGATAGACTGCAGTTCCTCCCTGAGACCTGGAGGAAAAACTGGACACCAGAAACCAGGGGAAAGGGCTAGTTAGGGCATGCACAGGGGAGAAGCAGGGAATCCCTGACTAGATGCTCCCAGAAGTGCCTAGTTGCCTAAATCCATCTCCAGGGTACACAGGACAGTGAACCCAGAGCTACAGACTGTCCACACTTCATTTACTGATGAAAAATACCCCAGTATACCCTCAGAACTGGCCATCTGATGAGGCAGGAGGCAAGGCAACTTCTGTCTGCAAGGGACACATGCCACTGAAAGTGTGTGTGTGTGTGTGTGTGTGTGTGTGTTTTGAGGAGGGTAGAATTTTGGACAGATCTTGAATTAATAACAACTTAAGAACCATTGGAATTTCAAAGAAAGACTTTTACTAAGCTACACTATCTGAAACACTACTGTTTTTCATTCCACTGATCTTATAAGGTAGGGAAAATAAGAGGAAAAGGCTAGACCTGGTCACTTCAGTTGTAGTGAAAATTGTTTTCAAATTCGGTATCCCAGATTTGTCTTTCTATAATGACCTCTGTTTATTATGCATCAAAATATTGTATTTACTTTATTCCTACATCTACAGATCTTTAAAGAGTCTATTATTGTAGACTAATATTTTAAAAGCTTTGTGTTTCTGAGAAATGCTTTGATGTATATTCTTTTCCAGAATTTCTCGTTATTAGTAGTTCATCACCAGATTAATGCTTCATACAGCTCAAGATTAATTGGGTAGCCTTTTTACTTTCAATAATCAGTAATTCATTTCTGTTAGGCATAGGAAAGGTTTGTGAAAAGAAGTAGGTTATAGGGTTGACTCTTATGTTGCAATTGACATTGTTCCTCTTCTGACTTGTTCAACCCATTAGAGTTTATTTCAGGAAGTTCTGTAGAAAACAAACAAAACACTAATACAGGGCCAAAAAACCCCCCAAAAAACCAAGCTAAGAAGGCAAAGGCTCAGGGAGATAAAGACAGCCTCACTAATGAGTCCCCAACTGATTAAAAGTAAATACATTTCTATTCCTAGAAAAGTATAAGTAACATTTGTTGCCACAAACTGTTTAACTTGAGCAAAAATAAAGAGTTGCCCTCAAATTTGTTATAGGAGGACAGCAACAATGCAGCTAATTATTTCCCAGGTGCCCATGGTCTGAATTTAGAAATGAGCTACTAATGGCAACATGTGGGATGGGCCCATCTTGACAGATAACTCATCATTATTGTTATCTTTAAGGGGACATGGTATCACTATTGAGCATTGACTCTACCCATGGTACTGACTAGATTCATGGGAGTTCCACAGCATAACATGGAGTTGAGCACTTAGGTTCTAGCATAAAGACCTTCTAGGTTTGATTTTTAGTCCTGACTGTGTGACTTTGGGTAAACTGCTTGAGTCAGTTAGCTTTGATTGTGTAACAAATTTCCCAAATTTAGTGGCTTAAAAAATCATCATGTATTTGCTCAGGATTTGATGGTTTGACAGTTCAGCTGGGTTCAGCTGGGACAACTTATTTCTGTCCTTTATAATATAGTCTAGGCTCACACATATGTTTGGGGCCTTAGGTGGGACCCTTCCCCATGCTAGTTCTTTTCGTCTGACAAACTATCCTGGGTTTCTTTCCATGGTGGTCGTAAGTTCCCAGCAGCAAGAGTGGGTAAGATCTGAAGAGCAAGCATCTTCCAAACCTTGACTTTTATCACATTTATCTTGTCTCATTGACTGAAGCATCATCTGACCAAGCCCAGATTTAAGATTTAGAGATATAGATGCTACCACTTGAACAGCCATGCACACAGGGAGTGGTGACCAAATTTGGGACCATTTCCAACAATTTGTTGTTCCACTTCCAGATTCTGTTTGGTAGCATGAGGACATCATATTACCCATGCACAGGGTACTATGCATTTCATTAGTCTCAAGAACCTTGAGACTTGAGACTAAATGAAATAATTCATGTAAAGTGCCCAGCACAAGGTTCAATAAATGTTGGTTGTAATTATATTGTTGCCAATTAAGAATGGAAGACAGAAATGGAAACCAAGGGGAAGGAATAGAACAAAAGAAAGGGATGGAGGTGGATCTTGAAGGCAGAGGTAGGAAAGGGCTCAAGGGAGGGCATGTTGATAATGTTACGAGGAACTAATACTCAGTTGGGTCTTGGTTACCTGTTACCACTGACCTTTGAGGTTTTATTCACTCTTCAACAATTTAGGAACAGGTCTTTCCATACCAGGAAAATAGATTATTTCCAGTTTTAAATTTCAAGAGTTTTCTTTTTCTTTTTATTTAAAAGATTTTATTTATTTATTAGAGACAGAGAGAGAGAATGAACACAAGTGGTGGAGAGAGGTGAGGGAGAAGCATACTCTCTGCTGAGCAGGGAACCCAGCATGGGGCTCTATCTACCTTGGGATCATGACCTGAGCTAAAGGCAGATGCTTAACTGACTGAGCCGCCCAGGTGCCCCAAGAGTTTTTCCTTCTTAGTAACAGTGATTCTGTTGGGATGATGGGATCATGGGTAGGTTTTACTCTTCCGTATATTTTCTACAATGGGGTTATATAGCTTTTACAATAAAAAGAAAGCATTATAAATATCTTAGTTTTATTTTTTCAAATATGTCTTAGTTTTAGAACAAAAGCTCTTTTTAGAAAAATTCTAGAATTCTAAACAATTTTGCATTTGTTTATAAAGTTGGCAATTTTTGAAATCTCCTTTGTTACCTTAGAGATATCAGTTATTTCAATATATCCTGAAAATTCCTTTGACATGTGCAAACTATCTGCCCATCTGCTTTTTTGAGAGATTTGAACTTCCTAATTCCAAAATTCCTAGAGGTTCCATTTGGAACAAGAATTTGTTTATGCAGTGGTACAAGTTGAAACTCCATTTAGCTTTCTGGTCTTTTAGAAGTTGGGTTCTATAGATTTAAAATTCTCTTTATAAGTATGGAGTTGGAATATTAGCAATATAAATTTAGAGAAGAATGTTAAATGACAAATCACACACATTCTAGGCTAAATTAATTAAACTAGCCTGGAAGTTTAAATTTATCCTCCCACACCCACCCCTCCCCACCCCCCCGCCAAATTTGTTAGAAAGTACAAAAAAGGGATCCCTGGGTGGCGCAGCGGTTTAGCGCCTGCCTTTGGCCCAGGGCGCGATCCTGGAGACCCGGGATCGAATCCCACGTCGGGCTCCCGGTGCCTGGAGCCTGCTTCTCCTTCTGCCTATGTCTCTGCCTCTCTCTCTCTTTCTGTGACTATCATAAATAAAAATAAAAATTAAATAAATAAAAAAATAAATATTTGGAAAAAAAAAAAAAAGAAAGTACAAAAAAGTCACAGCTGCAATTATGGGACTTAGACCAGATTTTTATTTGATGGACTTTGTTAGCGCTCCAGGGTATGCTTATATCTTTGTACATCTGAACAGCCAGGTCATTCCGCATTTTTCAAAGTACGGTCCATGGACTAGTTTGTGCAGAATCATCAGAGGGCCTTTTTATAAATCAGATTGTCTTTTGGAGGCCCTGTACCTGGTCCCTATATCCAGGCCTGGGGCTCCCAGGCACCGGAGCAGCACTGGAGCACTGTGCTCTCCCAGCAGAGGCCCCTCTGCTGTCATCCCTAAAGTCCCTGCTCCTCCCAGCTCAGGACCCTATCTGTACCTGCCGCCTCTTGTTCTGGGTTCCCATTCAACGTGGGCTGGTTATGTACTAGATCAGTGGTCTGAAAACGCTTTCTGGAAAGGGTCAAAGAATAAATATTTTAGGCTTTGCAGGTCACCAAGTCTCTATCACAACTTTTCAACTTTGCTGGTGTCACTTGAAAGCAGACCTTACACAGTATGTAATGAGTGGGCACGGCTGTGATTTTTGTAAAAAAAAGTTTGTAAACTTTGTTTACAAAAATAGGTGGACAGCTGGATAGGCCCAGCCCTGATCTAGTTGGATTGTAATATCTAACCTTTTAGTTTTTTCCATCCTCAGGCCCAGGGCAAATTAAAACACAAAACAAAACCACCATGTTCTGTTCATTTCCGTAGGGGACCTAGATTTATACAAAATGAGGTCAGAGTACATCTTGGCAACCTTGGAGCCCTTGCAGCAGAAATGAGGGGTTCAGCCTAGATTGTTCTGATTGTCTTGCCAGCGGCCTGGGTAAGGCAGCAGGTTTGGACCTCAGTGGTTGAAATGACAACCATTTTCTAGATGGAATAGGATGGAAGGACAGCAAGATTATAAGACTTCCATAATAAGGTCATCTGTTGAGTGAGTGGCTGGATTAGTTGCTGACTGTGAAGATCCTTCCATATTCTACAAAGCAATGGTTTGCTGACTTGAGCTGGCATCAGAATCACCCAGAGGCTTCTCAAACACAGATTGCTGGGCCATACAACCAGAGTTTTGGAATCAGAGGTCTAGGTTGGGGGCCAGGGATTCTGCATTTCTAGTAAGTTTGTGGGTGATGTTGATGCTGCAGGCCTGACTGTACCTTGAGAACCCCCACCCAGAGTAAGCCACTCCCACCGTATGTGGCAGCATGAGCATTCTTAAGTTTTATGAAGCTTTTCAGTAGCTTCTGTTTCTCATTCTGAGAAATTTAGAGTGCTTTCCAGATTAAAGATTACAGAATTGTTATTTTCCTTCTGGGTAGCAAGCCTTAGCACATCTCAGACTGGCAGTCCACATCGGCATCACTAATTTTTGACACAAAGTTAGTCCAAATAGGGTAAATACACCAGTAATTGGTAAGGTAAAGAACTGAACTGTAATGGGGCCCTGGCCCCAGTGCTTTTGCTCCCAAGAATGAATGCACGGCCACTTGGCCATTTTCTGGAGCAAGTTCTTTACCAACTCCCCATGACATCCCCACACCAAGCTTCCACCCCTCCTGCTTTCCTGATATGTCCAGTCACATTTTAATGGCCAAAATGGCTTTCAAGCTTTCCCCAACGGAACCAATTTTCACCCTCAGCACAGGGCAGCAACTGTCCCTCAGCAAGGAGTCTACTTCAGTGATACGTTTTCACACGGGTCCAGAACTCAAATGTATTTTGACTGTTGTCCTGATGGCAGTGCTTAGCATTGGCACCAGAAGTAGATTTGTCACAGAGCTTTTCTGATGAGACAGGCTCTCCAAACTAATCGAGGCCGATGGCAGATTTTGTCAGCGAGATGAGATGTTGCCCACAGCTAGTCAGTCTGCTGGAATTTTTGGTGCTAATGGCAGGGTTTCATCGAGAGACGTGTTTAGGAGAGTCACAGCTAATATGATCCTAGATCCTCCCAGGAAAGTGGTGAACTTATAAATCACAGGGCACTGATATTAAGGCAGCTGTTTCACACTAGCCCCAAATTCATGACTAAGGTTCCTTAATGAATCCTTTGGGTCAAGGGGAATAAAAGCCAGCCAACCAAACCGTTCAATTGAAATCTCAAAAGCTTGGAAAAAAAAAAAATCTTTAAAAGTCCTTAAATGTATCACACTTATCTCTGGAAATCTGAACAATACTGGCCTCAATATAAGTGCTTCTGTTGATTTTGATCCAATAGAAATATCACACCTCTTGGCTTTGCCCCGGGCAAACTTTTCACTGAAGTCATTCGTTTTGCTTTTTTGTTGTGGTTACCTAACCTCAGTCAGAATGCAGCCGGCTACCAAAAATTCGAGGCAGAGACTTCTCCAGTATCCAAGACTTCTTTGCTTTAGAAAATAGGATGGACTCCACCGACTTTTTTCTGAATTGGATCTTCATTTTAAAGCTATAAGACAGGCATGATTAGACATGGGAGGGGACTCAAAGAATGTCAGCCTGAGAGAGGACATCAATCTCACGACACACACACAGGCCTGGGATTACTAAATTGGCTGGCTGCCTGGAAATATTTGCGCCACTGTCTACTTCTCCCATTTTCTCAGAGGAAAACCCGAGGACAGCGCATCCCAGCAACAATGCCTGTTCCTAACTGGAAACTCCTCAAGTCTTCCACTTCCAGAATCAGACTATTATGTTGTTTTAAACTTTAAGGGTACCCTATAATCAAGTGGCTCTTTTAGATGTTTTCCGTTTAAATAAATTTGGCCCAGGAATCATCCTCACTGAGAGCTCCTTTACCAATAAGTAGTAGTTTTTACCAACTACCAAAATAGTTTCGTCCTTAGCTAGCAACTCAGAAACATGATAAGGACACACAAGAAAGTGACTCCTCTTTGTTTTTTTGTTTTTGTTTTCATGGGAAAATCCTTCTATAGCCCTTGTTGGTGAACTCATTCGTTCACTCATTCACATATCACATATGTACTGTGTGTTTGTAGGAACCTGGTGTGGTGCTGGGAGGTGAGAAGCCATTGATAAAAAAGGAGTTCTTCTTGTCTTCTGAATTGGAGTTAGATGTACAGGCAAATAATTGTAAAGTGGGATAAGACACAGGCAGTAGGTATTTATATTAAAACTAATGGGAGCATAGAAGAGGGCAGATTCTATCTGAAGAAGTGACGAAGGTGACATTTGATCAGATTCTGGAAGATGACAGGGTGTTTACTAGGAAAAGAAGTAGGAAGGTAAGAGAGGAAATGGAAAGAGAAGAAGGGGGCATAGTATATGTGGCAGAGATTTTCTACTCACCAATCGTTTGTGTGCATCCCTCTATTTCTCAGTTTTCTTGCAGTTGGACTGGATCCATGTGACTGAATCTTTGTGAATGGGATTGGGAGCAGAAATGATGCATTACTTAGTATCCTAGTCACTTAAGTGTTGGTGTGCCTTGCTCATTTCTCTCTTCTGCTGCCACATACAGACATACCTCATTTTATTGCATTTTCTTTACTGCACTTTGCAGATACTGTGTTTTTTTTGCAAATTGAAGGTTTATGGCAACCCTGTGTCGAACAATCTGTTGGAGCCATTTTTCCAACAGCATTGGCTCACTACGTGTTTCTGTGTTACATTTTAGTAAATCTTGCAATATTTCAAGATTTTCATTATTATTTTCTTTGTTATGGTGATCTGTGATCAGTGATCTTTTTAAAAATAATTGAATTTATCACATTTATTAAAATTCTCACAACTCTTGGATGTCTCACTAGAAGCAATACAAGTCATCACATTTTACTAAGGAGATTTCTTAAAAATCAATTGATTAAAGTAACTATTGCAAATATCTTGTAGAAAGTTAGAAAATACAGATCATAAGAATGATAAAAAGAGGAGCATGTGGGGGCTCAGTCAGTTAAGTGGCTGCCTTTGGCTCAGGTCATGAGCCCAGAGTCCTGGGATCACTCCCCACATTGGGCTTCCTGTTCCCTGCCTCTTCCTCTCCATCTGCCTCTCCTCCCGCTCATGCTCTCTCTCTCAAATATATAAATAAAATCTTAAAAAAAAGAATGATAAAAACATAAGATATTTACACTAAACATTGTATATTTTTACAGATATTTTTATGCATATTACATTTTTATGCATATATCTATACATACATATATGTGTGTTAAAATGCTTGTGCATTTTAAATTTAAAATAGGATCATATTACACATGCTGTTTTGTAATCTACTTTTTCATTTACCCATCTTTGCCTTTTAATATCAGCAAAATGTTTATCTAATTACTAATCTAGTTTTAAGTTTGCCCAATTATGCCTAAACATCATATATGTATGTATGTGTATATATATATGCATGTATGTATATATTTATTATTGAAGTAGAGCTGACATATAACATTATATTAGTTTCAGGTGTACAACATGGTGATTTAAAAAGTCCACACACTACTCAATGCTCACCATGATAAATGGAGTAACCACCTAATCAGTGATCTTTGAGTTAATATTGTAATTGTTTTAGGGTGCCATGAACCGTACCCATATAAGATGGCAGACTTAATCAGTAAATATTGTTGTATGTGTTCTGATTCTTCCGCTGACCAACTGGCCATTTCCCATCTATTTTCCTCTCCTCAGGTCTCCCTATTCTTTGAGACACAACGATATTGAAATTAGGTCAATTAATAATCTACAATGGCCTCTATGTATTCAAGTGATAGGAAGAGTTACACATCTCTCATTTTAAGTCAAAAGCTAGCAATGATTAAGCTTTGTGAGAAAAGCATGTCAAAAGCAAGGCCTCTTGCACCAGTTAGCCAAGTTGTGAATGCTTGAAGGAGATTAAAAGTACTATTCCAGTGAACACACCAATGATAAGAAAGCAAAACATGCTTATTGCTGAGTTGGATAAAGTCTGGTCTGGATAGAAGATCAAATCAGCCACAACATCCCTTAAACCAAAGCCTAATCCAGAGCAAGACCCTGACTCTCTTCAATTCTGTGGAGACTGAGAGAGGTGAGGAAGCCGCAGGGGAAATGTCTGAAGCTGGCAGAGGTTGGTTCATGAGGTTTAAGGAAAGAAGTCATCTCTATAGCATCAAAGTGCAAGGTGAATCAGCAAGTGCTGATGTAGAAGTTGGAGCAAGTGATCCAGAAGATCTAGAAGATAATCAATGAAGGTGGATACACTAAACAGATTTTTACTGTAGACAAAACAGCCTTCTTTTGGAAGAAGACACCTAAGACTTCGCAGTTAGAGAGGAGAGCTCAATGCCTGATTTCAAAGCTTCAGAAGACAGGCAGACTCTCTTGTTAGGAACTAATGCAGCTGGTGACTTTAAGTTGAAACCAATACTCATTTACCATCCTCCAAATTCTGAGGTCCTAAAATTTTGCTACACCTACATTGCCTGTGCTCTGTAGATGGAACAATGGGCCTTGATTGCAGCACATTTGTTTATAACATGGTTTACTGAATATTTTAAGCCCACTGTGTTCTCAACAGTGCTCAACTACTGCTCAGAAAGAAAGATGTCTTTCAAAATATTACTGGTCATTGAAAATGCACCTGGTTACCCAAGAGCTCTGATGTGCAATGAGAAGAATGTTGTTTTCATGCCTGCCAATACAATATCCTTTCTGCAGCCCATGAATCATGGAGTAATTTTGACTTTCAAGTCTTATTATTTAAATAATTAAATATTAATTATTGAATAATAAGTAGTTGAATTATGTTATTGATGATGAGACTTTAGAATCTTATTATTTTAACTCTTACTATTTTGTAAGGCTATAGTTTCCATAGATAGTGATTCCTCTGATGGATCTGGGCAAAGTCAGTGGAAATCTTCTGGGGAGGATTCATCATTTTAGATGCCATTAAGAACATCCATGATTCATGGGAAGAGGTAAAATATCAACATTAACAGGAATTTGGAAGAAGTTGATTCCAACCCTCATAGATGACTTTGAGGCATTCAAAACCTCGTAGAGGAAGTCACTGCAGATGTGGAAATAGCATGAGAACTGGAATTAGAAGTGGAACCTGATGATGTGACTGAATTGCAATCTCATGATAAAACTTGAATGGTTGAGGAGTTGCTTCTTGTGGATGAGCAAAGAAAATCATTTCTTGAGATGTAAGCTACTCCTGCTGAAGATGCTGTGAAGATTATTGAAATGACAATAAGGATTTAGAATATTCCATAAATGTGGTTGATAAACCAGAGGCAGAGTTGAACAGGATTGGCTCCCATGTTGAAAGAAGTTCCTTTGTGGGTGAAATGCTATCAAACAGCATTGCGTGCTACAGAAAAATTGTTTGTGGAAGGATGAGTCAATCAATGCAGCAAACCTTATTGTTGTCTCATTTTAAGAAATTGCCACAGCCACCCCAACCTTCAGCAACCACAGCATGGAGATCAGACAGCAGCCATCAGCATGGAGGCAAGACCCTACACCAGTGAAAAGATTATGACTTGCTGAAAGTTCAGATGATGAAAATTCAACTTAGCATTTTTTAGCAATAAAGTCTTTTAAATTATGGTATTTGCATTTTTGAAACATAATGCTATTGTACACTTACTACACTATAGTATAGTGTAAACATAACTTTTATATGGACTCGGGAAAAAAATTCATTTGACTCTATTGTGATATTTGCCTTATTGTGGTGGTCTGGAATTGAACCTGCATTACGTCCAAGATATGCCTGTACTGTGCTTGGTAGTAATATTTTGAAATGGATAAGTCACAAGATGGAAGGAATCTGAATCTCTAAATCACTGGATAGTGGAGAGTACCTCTGACCAGCAGTATATTTCACATGAAAAAGAAATAAACTTTTATTGTGTTAAGTTTGTCTATTTTGGCAGTTGGCATTAATTACTCTGACTGGATGTATATGTGAAAAGATTTGAAGGTAGAAGTGTATAGCATACTTGGAAAATGTTCAACACTTCAGTAGAGCTGGAGGCTGATATATGGAGGAATGACTTTACTAGTAGTTTGGAACCAGAGAGATTGTTTTGTAAGCCATGATGGAGATTAGATTTCATTCTTGAAACCACTAGGAGACATGGAAAGTTTTTATGTAGGGAGTTATGGAATCAAGATTGAATTTTGGGGGTACAACTATGATGGAGTGCATAAGATGAATCAGCAGGAAGAAGCTGCTGCCAGCAATCAGAAGTCACTACAATGGTCTGGGTAAATGGTGATGAAGTCCCAGGGTATGGAAATATTTCTTGCATTTTGCACCAAATTACTTAGATAAAGAAGTGGCGTTGTCCTGCTTAACAGGTTAGACCATGGGTCAGCAAATTATGGTAATCTGTTTTTGTAAATAGAGTTTGATTGGAATGGAGCCACCCTCATTCATGTATGTATTGGCTATGGCTGCTTTCTCCCTGCAATGAGAGTTGAGTAGTTTGTGACAAGCACTGTATGGCCCCAAAGCCTAAAATATTTGTTATCTGACCCTTTAAGAAGAAGTTTGCTGATCCCTGAGTTAGACTGCATGGACAAGCGTCAGTTGAAGCCTGTGCTTGATCAGAGATACCTGTAACCTGGCTACTTGTATCAAGGACTGGTTTGTACCAACTAAGTTTAAATCTGTTGTTATACACCTGTTTATGAATGTTATATAACATTCTAACTGTCCCCTGTGTAGGAACATTGAATTGAAACTCTCTCTCGTCCCTACCCATCTAACTGGTGGATTGCAATGGAAATAGGCAATATCTGTGAATGGTGAGGTAGCAAGAATGTGATATTCGCTCTTTCTCTAGTGGAGGGGGTTAATAGCTTATAGGTGGCTGCATGTGTATGGTCTTCATTTAGTACTCTGTGCCCAACAGGGGATGAGTTGAGCCATAATCTTTTAAAGTGACTGCCTAGTTAGTTATCTTCTCTGTTTTTCTGAATTTCTCACGCGCAGAGTCTTAAGTCCAAAAAGGCTGCTCTGGTCTCTGGTCATGTATGCATATGCATAAAGATGACATATACCACATAGAGTTATGCAGGCAGCTTTTAGAATTTAACTCTGTATCTTGGAGTTGCTCCTTTTCAGTAAATATTGAGCTGTCTTATTCTTTGTGTAAGTAATAAAAATCACTGTTTTGACCTTTGACTCTTAAATTGATTCAGAATTCAGGATGGAGGGGATGTGCAATTTAGTAACCTTCTCAAACTCCTATCTATAATATAAAGTCTGGAAACCTCAGGACTGAACACTGGACATCCATTTGCAGACCTAAACATTATGCAAGGAAATTAAGGCTGCTGATGGTGGGGTTTGGAAGTAGGCTTTAGAAACGGTCGGTCACATAGATTTTCCTTCATAATTTGTGACATCTTTATTGCTGGCAGTCGTGTGTGTGTCCATTTTTATCGAGAACAGACTATGGAATCTGGATTGCTGTTTTTGACCTTAGCAGATTCACTGGGTATAAAATAAAAGCATCTTTTGGTAGTAGAGGTTTTTTTGGCATTGAAAAGTGAAAATATCTTTATTTTCTTTGCATGCTTCTCTGCAGGTCAAGGACTTAGGAACACTGATGTATAGGTTTTATCCTTTAAAATATAAAGAGATTTGTAGCAGTCACTGATTGGGTGCCTCAAATCCTATTGTTTAATTTGTTTTGACTTGTAACAAGTGCTGTGGTCAAAGTGGGAACAGTGGCAATACCATCCCCCTGGTATCATGTGGTTTGCTCAGGTGCTTTTGAAGTCAGTGTCCTTCCTTACCCAGCGTGCTCTCAAGTTAACTTTCCCCTGCTAATTATGCAACCTACTATCATGATTGTGGATTACATGGAACCAACCTGGAGTTCAGACACAGGCAGAATTTTGTTAATGAATTTGTAAAGAAGAATGGGTCGTTACAATGCAGAGATATCATCCTCTTAAGTCAGGTGGAAGAAAAACTCAATGGAATTATTGCAATCTCATCTTTTTAATAAAAGAAAATTAAAATGCCTGTGTAGGTCTCTGGGAATCAGGTTTGCTGAGACTCTCCAGGAGGAAAATTTAAAAGCATGCTTTCATCTAGAAAGTAAGAACAGGCACAGTGGGAGATTGAAAGAAAAATAAAGTCATTTTTATTAGACTGAAGGAAGAGTAGAATTTTCTTAAGAAAAAATTGAGATTGAATGGCTTTAGCTAGACTGATAGGAAAAGGAAAATGAAATCCATTAGATCATAAGGAAAGGTTGGATCTTGGAGGCTGGATAAGAGGGATCTGAAGGGAGGACATAGGCTGAGATCCTAGAGTCTAGGTGTTCTAGAAGACTCTTGGCCAAATTCTCCTCTGCAGGCCTGATATCCCCTTGAATCCCACTGTATATTTGATAGTTCAGTCATTCCTTCTCTCCAGAGAAAGAAATAAGTAATACATTGGGGCAGTTATTTTTCTTAAGTCACATTCAAAATTTGAATGTACTTTTCCCAGAAGATAAATTTTATATCATTACAACTTATGGCTAATACAATGCTTGCCAAGTATTCAAAAATTGTGGTAGCTTGATCTTTGAGGTCAGTTTATAAAACTTACCTCCAGTGATTGTATATCTTTTAATCACTTCTAACTAATCATTTCTAGCTCAGGAAATTTTATAGAGAGGACCAGGGCACATCCACCTGCTGCCCCACTTGGCAGCAGTGGTCCAGTTGTGGACCAGACCTCTATGCCTGCTGCCCTCAAGGCACAGGCATAGGGAGTCCAGGATGTGTGGATGTTTGAAAGCACACATCTCACAAGCTGAAGCGTAAAGCCCCTGAATCTAAATGTTAAATAGTCTTTGTAGAATCAAGGACCAAGTGGTGATGACAAATGATGTACCAAGCAGTCTTGGAGTCAATCAATAGCTCAGGCCTGCAAAGACTGATCTGTGGCCTCTAAGTCTCTTTCTGTCCTGGAATATCTGCCTCCTGGACTATTTTAGAAGAAACACAATTCGATCTTGTTCCAAAGATGTTGGCAAGCACCTCTAATACCATGCTAGACTGGTGGGAAAGGGAAAGGAAACATAGCCAGGCATTTTGCTTGTCACAGGAGGACTAAAAGAGCTCTTAAATCTAGGGAGCTCCTAGGGTAGGAAGAGATACGATAGAGAGAATGGGAAGATTTCAGAGGGTCAGCAGGGAGTCAAGAAGCCCTTATCATGAGGGTCTTCTCAGTGCTGTGGTTGAGAAGGAGAAATAAAAGCTTGGAGATGAGCATGCCAAAGTTAGACTCTCTGGACAGATTTGAGAAAGGAAGACTAAAGAGATGAGCAGTGAAAATTTTAATCAGAACTAGATGAGTTTCATGGTAGCATGGGGGATTGGAGGTGGGAATACAGCTGTTGTTTATCCCCCCAGGGAAAGCTCCTGGGAAATTTATGGAAGGAAAAGGAGATAAGAGATAGGGAGGGTAGATAGGCACACCAACTGGGAATAAGGGGAGCAACAACAGATTGTGTGTAGTCCCGGGTTAATTGTTGTCTGGTGGGGAGGTATTTCCTGATGCAAGATTATCTGATTTAGGGAATGGAGGGTGGATGAGATTAGTTTGAGCAATGGATGCTACCAAGAAATCCTTGACTTTCTTTCTTTAATTATGGAGGCCTCCAAAAGAAGATTCAAGAATCAGTGAGAAAGATAAATATTAGGGCTAGAAAGACAAGGAGAAGCAAAAGGAAGGTAGGCGCTGGGATTTAGTCTTATACACAAGACAGGAGGATGGACTCAGCTTAAAAAGGAGGTTGAGATTGTAAAGACTCAGCTCGAATGCCTGCCTGTAGTAAGTATCAGGGCAACAGAGGGAAATGGAATGTTCAGGGCCTGTCGTGCTGCGAATGACAGAAGGAGGACAAAAGGCTGTTTCCGTGTTCCTGAAATAGTAGGTGTTATTCTCTTTTTGTGGATCTCAAGGTATCAGCTGGCTTGGAGCTAGGAGGAATAGAAAGCCTATTGTGACCTCAAGTCAAGCAGGCTTCTCCTGTCCAGTTTCATCATTTACAAAACTAAGATTGCATCCATTTGGAGGTCCAAGTCTTTCTCTTCGTTTGCTCGGAACTCGGTGTAGAGAGAGTGATCAATTAGACTAAAAAAATACCCAGACTTTCTATGGAAGAGGCTCTGTCCTAAGTTCTCTACATGCGTATTTTTATTTAAATTTTCCCAAAGCCCTGTGCAAGGGATGGAAGTAGCCTCAGTGCATTATATCAAGGGATACATGGGATCAGTGACTTGTTACTGGTAACATTGACCTTGACCACTTGGTTAAGGTGGGGTCTGTCGAGGACTCCACTGTGATGTTATTATTTTTCCCTCTTCATACTCCATTCGTCATATACTGAATGTTTGTGTCTACCCCAAATTCCTGTGTTGGAATCCTAACCCCCACAGTGATAGTACTAAGAAGTGGGGTCTGTAGGAGGTGATTGGATCATGAGGGCAGAGGCTTCATGGTTGGGATTAGTGCCCTCATGTAGAAGACCCTGAAGAGCTAGCCGTGTGATGATACCCTGAGAAGTCAGCAGTGTGCAGCCCAGGAATGGGCTCTCAGCAGAACCGGATTGTGCTGGTGACCCCTGATCTAAGATTTGCAGCCTCCAGAATGTGAGAAATAAATTTCTGTTCTGAATAAGCCACCCAGTCTCTGGTACTGGGCAAACCTGATGGATAGTAGCCGTAATGGACTTCATATTTTTTAAAAAGCCTCTCCGTTCTCTATTTCCAAAAATATACTTGTTCATTATGATTTTTTTCATGTTAGTCTACTTTTTATAAATTCTTCAAAGATGAATATAGGATTCTTATTAATTTTCACCATTTACAAAGCTCTGTGACTTTGGGCAAGTGACCATCTACTCTGTGCATCAGGTAGGGATAATACTAATGCCTATGAAGTCTCTTATCACAAGTGGTTGGTACAAAATAAGCTTCTAATAAATGTTAGCTGCTGTGGTTATTATTACTGCCATTGTTATTATCATTTTTGCCTTTTATCCTTAGAATCTAGCACAGTGTCTGGTACAAAATTTGCTTAGAACCAATTGCATGACCAGCTGATTGACCAATGACTGGCTGTCTTCTGTGGTAGGCAGCTTGATCTCCTGAGCTGCTGTCCCAATCATCATTCTCCTGTTGCCGGGATATGGGGAGGTCTTGCTCACATTATTTCATCTGCTGTATTCTGGACTTTTCAAGTCTCAATGTCAGCTACCAAGCACAGCCTGATGAAAGAGGATAAACAATGGAAGTTCGATTTTTTGTTGTTGTTGTCTCTTGTTTTCCACCCTAATGAGCATGTGAATTTGAAGGGAACAACCATGCCAAGTAGCTCCTGATGATTATTTTCAAGAAAGCCCATGTGAGGATGGAGGTTTGGGGCAGAGGGAGCACATATGAGCAGCACTACCTATGGCTCCTCCCAAAAACCACTACTAGAAGAAAAGAAATCAATACAAAGTTGGGTATTTATATAGAAGGTCTCGTCTCAGAATAGATCCCTGAGTTCAAGTTAATAACACCTCAACAAAGTGATTTAATGGAGGCAGGAAGAGTACAAACTCTGGCGTTGTACAATGTACACTGTAATTCCAGCTCTAATACTCACCCCGCAGATAAATTACTGAAACTCTCTGAGACTCACGTTCTTCATCTGTCAAATGGGGCTTTGTGAATGGTGAAAATGGTTAAGAACCTCATTTATCCTTGAGGAATTCCTAAAGGATAGATGAATGTGGAAAAAAAAATCACAATGAACAAGTATATTGGAAATAAAGAGACTGGAAAGACTTTTCAAAAAGTATCAAGTCCTTTATTTTGGATGTCCATCAGGTGTGCCAAGAGTCAACTGCAGGGGCCTCTTGTTTGGACTCTGTGTAATAAACATTTCCACCTCTAGGCACCACCCCCCCGCCCCGTTTCTCTTGGGAATTTCTAGTGTCACAGGTGATGTGGTGACTTGAATTGCCCATTGAGCTCCAGGCTCACACACAGTGTCCTACCTAGCCCACGGAAGGGACCTGGCCCAGCACACCTTGGTAACCTGGAGCAGGTGGCCTGGTGCGTGAGGGCAAGGGCTGGAGCAGCCGTTCACTGCGTCCTCTGTGCCAGGAACATCCATGACTGTGTCTGCCTGCACAGCCAGAGGTGCACATCTGCCGAGGGGACTGCAGATGGCTCTGGCGTAACCTCTCCTAATTGGCACAAAAGCGCTTAGATGGTTCTTTCCAGGATTGCCTGGCCTGATGAGGTCAAGGCCCAAGCAGCATCCTTCCCCTGAATCTCTTTTAATGGATTGCTTCATGGCCACCATTCTTTTTCTCGTCACCGTGCTGCCTTCAGGAGCCCTGATTCCCTCCCGTAAGGAGCACAAACCGCGTTCAGCCTCAGTGGTAGGTGTAGCCCTGTGTCCCCGAGGGGCGCAAGCCAGCCTCCTCTTTGCACGCGCGGGGCGGCTGTACGCTCCACCGACTGCTAAGCACGCAGGCGCCCACGGTGGGTCTCTGCAATTGCAAACATGGGGGTGGGACGGCCGTCGGAGGGTGGGTGAGGGGTGGCTTGGTGTGTGCTGCATGTGACAAGTGCCCCCATTGTGTCTGCTTTCGAACGGGCAGTGCCGGAGCTAATGACACCTCTCCATTAAATGACAGTTTTGCTCTCACTGGCTTTGCCCCATTGTCCCGGCCACTTGACCTGTCAAGCACAGAGGAGGGGGCGTGTGTGAGAAAGGAAAACCCTCTCCCTGCTCCCAGGCAGAGAAGCCTGTTCGCATTCCGAGGGGCCCTCAACTTTTCCGAGCCAGCTGGGCCTATCTCTAGACGTAATCGGATGCAAATAAAACAAAGCCTTGGAGCTCTGGCCGTGCAGCGCCGTCTGCGCCGCGAGCGCCCGTGCCCATAGCAGTGGCTCGCCCCTAAGCCGCTATCAAGTGTGTGCGTGTTGTTCTTTCTGAGAGATGACAGTTCCCAAGTGAAAGGACACTTCAGCTCTGATAAAACTTTCCTTCTATTGTCTGAGTTTCGTGTTTGTTTTCTGGCAAAGCCCGCTGCTGCCTGAGCATTGTGTGCTGTGGCACATTTTCCATTTTTGTACAGCGAGGCCAGCCAGAGTCTTTGGGGGGTTCTTACTAGTATAGCCTGAAGCGAATACCACAGCTCAATAGCAATTTAATATTGTAATCAGGGAGCAAACTGTGCAGTTTTGGCACATGGTGATAATTATTAACTACATCTATTAGTGTTACGGTTCTAGTAACTAATATTTACAAAAGGTTCCCTGTGTAGGGGAGACCTTGCCCAGACACAAATGTCTGAGTTATTCCTAAGTGATTGTCAGGCCCCTTTGAGCCAATGTGCATGTTCACTGTTTAAAGATAAAGCATCAATTCTGGGAAATCAGACTTCAAAGGCCTGCTTCATGAATAACAAATTCTCAGGGTGTAAGCCTACACTGAGGTTTGGAACGTTTTTTGAGTTTTTGAGAAAGTTTTCCTGGGAAAAATATCCAAGAGACAAGTTAAGAGAGAGAGAGAGAGAGAGAATCAGAAGATAAAATGAAAAGGAAATGTTATTTACTTGGTGTCACCCAGGAAAAGCTAAAGCATGTTTCTCCCCTTTCTGCGGCAGTAGAGTAGTTTTGGAAGATCAGTGGTTTGATTCTCCTTGCGCGTGCACCGTGTGGTGGGTGTCAGTGGCTGGCTTTGGAGGGCGGGTGCATTGCCTGCTGCCACTGCCACCCTGTAGCACAGAGCTTCGACAAATCCGTTACTCAGCGCCAATAAACTGACCAAAGGCGGAGCATTCCTTAAGCCTCATAATTCTGCCATTGTAATGTTTCCAGACAACATCAATGCCTTGTATCTGTCGGTTACAAAATACCATCATGTTTTTTTCCCCCCGAATCTTCTTCAATAGATGTATTTAGTGAATAGACTTTTTTGCTGAGTAGTATTATGGGTGAAAGACTGAATGATTTTGTGAACTTAAGAGAATTTTTCATTCACAAATGTGTTCACTTTTTAATCGTTCATTTATTGTACAGCTATATGGTTCTAGTGCTGGGGGGGCAACAAAGGAAAGGTAACAATCCCCTGTTTCCATAAAACTTGCATTGCTTGGAGAGAAGACCCTAAAGCAGTACAGTTGATCTTTGAACAACACATTTGAACCGCTCATGTCCATTTATATGCAGCTTATTTTTGATAAATACAGTATGGTACTGCAAATGTATTTCTCTTCCTCATGATTTTCTTAATAACATTTCTTGTCACTGGCTTACTTTATTGTAAGATTACAGTATATGATATACATAGCAAGACAAAATATGTGTTAATCAGTTATTGTATAGTAAGGCTTCTGGTCAGCAGTAAGCTCTTAGGAGTTAAGTTTTTAGAGAGTTAAAAGTTATAAGCAGATTTTTGACTATATGGTGGTGGGATAAGGGGTGGTTTTGGTGCCCCTAACCTCTGCATTATGTTCAAGGGTCACCTGTAATTGAACGAATAAATACATACATAATAGTTGCAAAGCAATAACTACTATAAAGGAATAAAGCCACATAGGAGAGTGATAAGTTGGTCATGGAAGTCCTCTGTGAGAAGATGACATGTGACCAGAAACCTGGAATGAGGATGAGAAGGGCCACACCTCTCATTAAAAAGTGCTTCTGGGGATCCCTGGGTGGCACAGCGGTTTGGCGCCTGCCTTTGGCCCAGGGCGCGATCCTGGAGACCCGGGATCGAATCCCACGTCGGGCTCCTGGTGCATGGAGCCTGCTTCTCCCTCTGCCTATGTCTCTGCCTCTCTCTCTCTCTCTCTCTCTCTCTCTCTCTGTGTGACTATCATAAATAAATTTAAAAAAAAAAGTGCTTCTGGAAAATCATCCACTTGTCATTCTCAGGGTCTTGGGTTTTTAATCTGCTGTCTGTGGAACTCCTGGGCAATGTTACTCAAAGTGTTTTGAAAATGATCTGCATTAGACTAACTTTGAGTTTTTGCTTAAAATGCAAATTCCTGGAGTCTATCCCAGACCTACTTAGAATTTTCTGGGGTGGAGCCTTGGAATCTGCATTTTAAAGTGCTGCAATGGACCTGATGAGCCCTCTAACCATATGCAAAATGTGGTGTGTGTGCATGCCTATATATCAGATCTCAGAGGAGTCTGTCTCCTCTCCCATCCTCACAAAAAAAAAAAAAAAATTTTTTTTAAGTTAAGGAGCAAAAGAGGAACTCAGAGCCTTTCTTATGCCTCATTCCATTTCTAAGGGAAGGAATTTGGATACGAGTCAGGAGCAATATAGATTTTCCAAGAAAACATAGTGATTTGCTCTAGTAGGAAGGTAATGTTTATGGGAAGAAGGAGGTTGTTCACTATTTCAGTGTCATGTAGGGTTGGAACAAGAGGAGCCAGAAAATTAAGTTTGAGGGTTGTGTTCAGGTCAGAAGTAAAGGGTTCAGGGCTAATCTTAGGTCTGGACATTAGGCAGGAAGATCATATCTTCCCTTCCTAGTGGTTGGATGGTAAGAGAGATTTTAGAGGATGCCTTCTGCTGAGGAGGTAACTTCTCCTCCTCTGGTAAGGACAAGTAAGATGGAGTGAGGTTTAACAGTGGAAAAGCACAGAACGAATGGCTGGATTGGCTTAGTCTTGACTAAGAGATGGAAAAATACATGGAGGATATGTCATCATTTCTCCTTCAAATCCCTTGGCAGCCATTGGTCATCATTCACAGCAGTTTTCTGCCTCATAACGAATCTAAATGTAATGAAGGATAGTTAGAAAAAAGGCAGGCAAGGACAAGGCCCACCCCCTGCCCCCCAGAGGAAACCATTCTTAAAAGGATTTTATACCACTCTGGAAGGAACCCTCCACCCTTTCCCACATGATAGGTAGGTGACAAAAACCTTGTTGGGTGATAGGCATAGAGAAGGATTAATCAGATTAAAACAGCTGGCCAAGAAGCCCATAAGAGCCTCTGGATCCAAACCCCAGATCGGCAATTCTCATGAGTCCCCTCCTTCTTTGGGAACTTTGTATTCTCAATAAACTGCTTTACAGTCACTCAATAAACTTTGCCTTGCTGCCCACCACTCTTCATCTGGTCTATCTCTTCATTCTTTGAAGCAGCATGACCAAGAACCATGGGCATCAAAGGAAAAGAAATCATGTAACAAATGGATGATCAGGCCATCCATTACAATTAGATTAACATGAAACTAGTTGTTACCTCTGGGTTTCAAGGAGAAAGGCAACAGGAATCTTTGGATGTTAGTCATAAGTCACTTCTGGTCTTCAATCATTCGTTCAACACATATTTCTTGGGATTCACTACATGCCAGGCATTGTATTAGGTGCTGGGGATACAGTGGTGAATAAATAGACAACATCTCTGCTGTCTTGCAGTTTTTATTCTAGTAGAGTGTGAGAGATGATACACAGAAAAGGAAATATATATGCATAATGTTAGGTACTGGTGAGTGCTATGGAGAAAAATAGAGTAAGCAAATTTTTTTGTTTGTTTTTTTTAGTGACAACTTCTCATGTGACATTTAAGCAGAGACCTGAACAAAATGAGGCAGTGAGCCATGTAGATATCTCCATGGCAGGAGACCAGAAGGAGTTTCTATTTGAAATGCTAACCAGTAATAAGAGTGTGAAATTGCCTAGTGAGACATCTGGACCGTACATATCTTAGGAACCAAGCATCAAAGAGGTAGACAGCTGAATGCAGGGCAGCTTAATGGGGATACAGAGCTCTCAAGATGACGATCATCCAGTCTTCAGACATGATCAGATCATGGAAGTAGTGAGATAAACTTCCAAACTCTAGATGCTATGTGATTAACTGAATATGAACTAGTCATGAATTATTTTAAATTATAGAACAATGGCTAGTATTTATTTGAGTGTTTGCTATGTGTCTGGTATTGTTCTGAGTGCTTACCATGTGTTGACTTTATTTAATTGCCATAAAATACTTGAGATCAATTATTATCAGCTCCACTTTACAGATAAGGGAAGAGAGGCACAGAAAAGTTGAGCAACTTGCTCAAAATTCCATATCAATAAATGGCAGAATTGAGATTTTAAATCAAGGTAGTCTGACTCCAGAACTCTATATCTTCTTGCATCTGAGCTTTACTGTGTAGGTGTGATCATACCTTTGAGTTTTAATCTTTTACTCATTATGATCTATGACTCATCCTCTGCTTTGTCAGAAGTAGCCACATTTCCTTGAGGAGATGGGGCAGAGTGATAGGAGAAGACAGACTCAATAGTCAGTCTGTTTGACTTTCAGTATGGTCTTTCTTAAGAATCACTAGAGGAGGAAAACTCAGGACAGATTTTATAGCATAACAATAGATTGGAAAAAGGATCCAGGGAAAACCAGTTCACCTTGGAGGAACTGTGGGGGGCAAAGCAGTGACTCCAATTAAATAGTATTTCCTTTTTATTTTATATTCTGATTCTTTCTCTCTCATTCTCATGTGCTCTCTCTTATCTCTTGGATTTTCTTCCCCCAGGAAAACTTTCCTAAACACTCACAGAATGTTCCAAACCTCAGCATAGGTTTACACCCTGAAGAGAGGGAGAGTGTGAAACGGGGGGAAGCTCATGGTAAGTTTATTGAGATACTGTTGAGCACCATCAGTAGTATTACTAGAGAAGTCCCTGGAGTAGAGCCAATCTTACAGAAGTTTCCTTGTACGTAAGAGAATGTAGCCAATGGCCTGAATAGAGCAACTGGAGGAATGGGATTTGCAATTCTTGGGTCTGTCAGGTGAGGGTCATCTACTGCTAGCTGCCTACGCATTGCTTATGGATCATCCAGTAAAAGGAGGTGTACTTGTGTTCTGAGAGTTTGTTGAATTCTACTCAAGTGGCCCTGAAGGGACAGTCTGCCTGTCCCCTACTCTTTAGTGAGCCAGAGGCAATGGCGATGTAGAAGGGAAAGCCCAAGCGCTAGTACATCGTGAAGTACGGACTGGTGTGGGTATGTGAAGGCTGGTCTGGTGAAAAGCAGTGTGTTGCAATTATATAAACCAGTATTGTCTATGAGAGAGTGAAGGTTCAATTTCCTGCAGTGACATCACATTGCAGAAAGAAGCAAATGTCGGTACTTGTGTTTGGAAAATTCAGAGGAAGCGTTGGGATTCTAAGAGCTACTGTATTTGTGCAATCAGAGAAAATGGATTCTCAATAAATATAAAAGAGATCTGATTTCATTTTTTGTTTGCTTTTTTTTTTTTTTTTTTTTTTTAATGTAGTGCCATTAGATCGTCTGAAGGGCCAAGAACTGTAGGCATTGTCTGTCTTATTCTCACTAGAGCATCCCATTGTTAAGCACAGCACTTGGGATCCAGTAGATGTTAAATAATATTTGTTGAATGAATGAAGGCTGAGCTCCATTATTAGCAAATGAAAACACTGTGAAATACTTTGAAACTATTTAAGTTTTCCTTACTAGATGTTTTTCTAGGTTGTTTATTGAAAAGCCTGTTTCCTTTTGGAGAATTATTAACTGCACAAAAATCAATGGCGTTTCTGAATACCAGCACTAGTATTTCTACTTTTCAAATAGAAAATGTAATGGTACAAGTTATTTCACTTATATGATCAACAAAACTGTGACATATCTTAGAATTCATATGAATAATATAAACAGTACCTTTTGGAAAAATCTTAAGAAGTTCTGAAGGACACAAGTGAAGACTGACCAGAATGGAATATAAACGTAAACAGTAAGATATAGAAGAACTGGCAAAAATCAAACTGTCTTAATAGCACCAGGTTTGGCTGAAGGAACGGCAACATAGGAGTTTGCATACACAGGTTGTGGGGAAGTAAAGTGGCACATCCACTTTGGGGAGCTATTGGTGGTATAGTAATAGAGATCAATTGGAAATAACCAAAATGTCCATTTATGAACAGGGAAATAGATAAATAAACTCTGGCTGTATTTATATAATGGATTAAAACAACATAGCAATTAAAGATGAGTAAACTAGATCTATATGTACCACAAGGATTGTATCCCAACATATAGTGTTTAGTGAAAAAAATTAAGCTATGTAGAGATACATACAATACCAGTCATGTAAACTAAAACATACAATATATTCTTTATGATTACATAGATACATGTATACATATATGTGTAGATTAAGTAAAAAGGGTAGACTGGCTTTCTCTGAGGTGAGTAAAGGAAATGGGGGCAGAGTGGAGAACAGAGAGGCCTGAACCATCAGGCTTGTTTCTTGTATATATCAAGAAATGTGAGCATTTAAAAATATTGGGTGAGAGATACACAAGTATTTGATGTTATTCTTTCTATTGAATAATGTTATAGAACCCCTTCAAATTAGAACACACACATACCTAACCCACAGTAAATTTAAATTTAAATTTAAATTCTCTAGAATTTAAAAATTTTGATCTTGTCATTTTCTTCTCTGTGCAGCACATGACAGATGAAGGTCCTTTGGCAACGTCTCCTCAAGTGAATGAGCAGTGTACATCAATATATAAAATAGTAAGACTGATTAGCAAGGTTAAAGTAAAAAAATATGTATGTAGGAAAGGATATAGAAAATTAGAAAAGATATCCTTTAAATATTTCAGTAGTCCAAAAGGGACACTCAGATAAAATTTGATTGTTTAAATGACAAAGAAATGTCCTCTGTATGATCTCAAAAGGCAAAACTCAGGTCAGTGTGAGAAGACTGTAGGGAGGGAGATTTTGCAGCGAAGTGAACACACACTACACACACACATAAACTTCTTAATAGTTAATGATTTCACAGAACCAGAATGCATCTCTTCTTTGTGTCACCTACCCAACATAACTCTTCCAGGCAGCACTCCTGAGTGGTTATTCACGTGCCCAGTCTTGGCTTTTGTGTTGCTACCTCATCAACATGCCATGCCCATGGCTATCAGAAAAGGGGAAGAGAAAGCATTGAGGGTCATGCAGATAATTTTGTGTCCAGGCCAGAAAATGGCAGCCATCATTCCTTCCATCATTAGATTGGCCTAATCCTAATCCTGTAACTGTAACTTCAATTTAACTGCAGAGGAGGCTGGGAAATGCAGTCTTCCAGTATGGCCAAGAAGAGGAAAAGCAATGGGATTCAAACACATGGAACTGTCTCTGCCAGACATGCTAAAGCAGAAAAGATTGTGAAAAAGTAAAGCTTTTTATGTTATTTATTTTATTTTTTATGATGTCCTCTTCACTCCCCTCCTCCAGGGGAAAGATAATATCAGCTATAAATTGCTGCCTAGAATAAATCCCACTTGTAATAGGAGGATAGAAGGCCAAAGGGATGACATAGTTAGAAAACTTAGAAAAACCTAATATGCTCGAGTCAGCAGGACCTGATGGCTTGCCCTGTAGGATACTGAATGAATTTTCAACTTTCATCTTAGGACTATTAGCCAGTGTTTCCCCCCAAATCACAGAGGATTGGAAAAGCCCCTCAGGATAGCAAAAGGGTAAATGAGGTGCCCATTTCTGAGAGTAAGACAGGATGACCCTGGAAATTTCAGACCTGTGAGCTCAACATCAATACCTGGGATGATCTTGGAATAAATCATCAAATAATCAATTGGATAGCACCTGAAAGAACATAAAATACTAAGTAGCAATCAGTAAAGCTTTGTAAAGAGCAAATAGTGCCAGGCCAATTTAATTTCCTTCCATGATTGTGAAAGGCTACATACACCAGGGGAATCAATAGATGGAATCTATCTCAATTTTAGTAAAGATTTTTATTTTTTAAATTAGGCATTGTCTTGGGCAGGTTAGAAAAGTATGTTCCTTTCTTCATTTCTGCTAGAGGCTGGAAGGCTTCAGCCCAGGGGGCAGTCATCAATGGCCTGGTATCAATCTGGGGGGACATATTGAGTGCCATCCCAGAGGTATTGGGGTCAGGATCTATCCTACTCAATAACTATATGGATGGCCCAGATGAAGGAATTAAGACTATGCTCATTAAATCTGCAGCTGGCACTAAATTAGGTGGGGTTGTTATTGCTCTGCAAGACAGAAATAAAATTCAAAATGGCCTTGACTCATTGAGAAAATGGCTCCACAAAACTGGGATAAATTTCAGCAGGGACAAGTGTAAAGTGGCACCGGTGCTCCCACAGCCCTAGAACAGTGCCTTGGGCATACTTGGTGCTCAGCAAATATCTGCAGTACCTTCCTTGTGGGGTTGTTGTAAGGATCAAAGTGTCATAATGATGCGGAAGTGCTCTGTAAACTGCAAAGTGCCCTATAAATGGTAAAGGTCTGCACCAATGCAAGGAAAGTTATTATTAAAGGCATGGAAATATGTCCTGCGAGGCAATGTTAAAGCAACTAAAGCTGTTTAATCAAGAGAAGAGAAGAATAAGGGATGATTTCATGAGTGTAACTGTTTATGAAGATTTTCACAAAAGACATAATCATGTCTTCCTTCTCTATGTCAAGGAAAAATGGGTTTGGATGATGTAAGATGGATATTGGATATGAGAAAGGAAGAACTTGTTGTGCAGGTTGGGTCCACCTATGGGAGGCGCCCACACTTCTCTTGCCTCACAGAAATTACATTTGTTCAATGTTGGCCTTTCTAGTTCACTGTGACTTCCTGAGAGTAGGGTCTTTGCAGGTCCCTGCTATACCCCTGGTATCTAGAATGGGACTTGACATATGGTATATGCACAGTAAGTATTTAACAGTAGGTTAAAAGAGTGAATGTCAGGGGCATAACATACTCAGAACTTGGGGAGTCATTATTATTAGATCTTTTAAAATAGTAGTGATTTATTTCTAGAAGATAAAATAATCTCCTAATACTGATTTCAGGATTCTATGTATGTAAAAAAGAAATGATAATATTTATGATATTTTTTCACTCTAATTTTAGCTTTGGTTCTGTAACTACTGATGTATGGGATTATTGTGGGAAGGGAAAGGAGGCAAAATCTCATCTATCTCAGTCCTATCCTCACTTCTTCCCTAGCCATAAAACCCCTACAAAGAAAAAGGGAAGAGGAAAGGAAATGATGCTCTTCAAGAATCCTTCTAAAAGATCCATTTTCTGCATTTCATGTGTTTGATGGTCCAGTTGCATTTCTAGAACCTCTGATCCAGACCAGGAAAGCCATACCACTAGCTTCATACTGGGACATTCCCTTCCCAACTCTGCCTTAAGGCTTAGAAGTAGGCAGGATGGGCAACGAAGGTCCCTGCCCCCACTATTGGGGTATTTATTCCTGACAGGGCCAGTTGGGATTTTAGATTAATTTTCCTCCACTGAAGCCTATTATTTAATGGATGATTGCAAAATTAAGATATGCCTTATTTAAATGACATGCATTATTTATTTTTTAAGTAATTTTATTTATTTATTTATTTATTTATTTATTTATTTATTTATTATTTATTTATTTTTTAATTTAATTTTTAAGTAAAACCATAAATTTTACTGGGAGTGTTATAGATGTGTGCGCAGAAGTGTCATTCTTTGGGGCAGCCAACCCAGATGGCTTCTTTGCAGCATCTGATGTTACCATCAGTAACTTGGGGCTCTGGGTGTCCTGTCCCCTTCTCAGCTGCTGGATGAGCAAGATGAACTGAGTATATGTTGAGTCATATTTGAAGGCAGGGGTTCTTAATCTAGGGCCCATGCATTGGTCTCTGGTGGGTCAGTGAACCCCCTGTGGCTAAAATATATTTTCCTGTATATATAAATGTGTGCTTTTTTTTCTTCCCCCTAGGGAGAGGGTCCATCAGTTAAGAAAGACAATCCTCGAGTTTTAGGAAAAAGTCAAGTGGCAAGAGGGTTGGATTGTCCTTACCAGGATGGGAGTGATGGCAGAGAAAGTGCTTTGGTACAATTTGTGGTATAGGTAGCAGCTGCTGCAGGTGGCTATTCAAACATGGAGTCAGATGGGTAGTCATTTGTCGTCTGAGAGGTCTGTCTATTGGCAGCAGAATGCCAACCAGCTGGTAGAAGTAGTGTAGTCCAGTCCCAGGAGGATGGATGCTGGCAAAAGGGTGTGTGTGTCAGGGGCGGGGAGGTGGGGGTGAGGTGGGAAAGAAGGACCTCAGTCCCAAACTTAGAGGTGTGTGTAAAATTATTTTATTTTCTAAAATGATGTGATTCTATTAGAACTACCATCCGATTCAGATGGTGGGAAATAGTCTCAATTATTTCAGAGATTCCTCCTCTCTAGATCTAGGACAAGATTCTAGGCACAGAGAGACCCCATGGAGGTTGGTCATATGTCTTCATCAGTTATTGATGAGATGGCCATTGTCCAATCTAGTCTGGGCAACTAGGCAAGATAACTGGTTAGAATCATGGGGTTTATGGATTGTACCCATGTGAGGTAGGCCTGGGGGCTTGATGGGAGAGTTACAACTCTAACAGAGCTGACATAAAGGAGTTTTGGGGAATCTAGGCACTGAGGTTTGGCTAGTGAACAACAAAGGAATTTAGGGAGAATGTGTGAACCCAGTGCTCATTGATGGTCTACGGCTAACTCAAAGTGATGCTGGAACAGTAGGATGCGCGAAGACAATTGATATACTGTTAGCCTTAGGAAGAACTGGCTTAGGAAATGGGATGGAAATGAGAGACATTATTAGCCTTCCTTGGAAGAGCTGGGGAGGCCGTGGCCAAGCCAAAGACATGACGACACACTAGGAAAAACCTGTTTGGGCCTGACAAGTTTGGTTATCTATCAAATTATGAGACCACCTTGAACTCTGATGCCTCCATTTAAGATGAAAATCATGTGACAACCTGCCTCAAACATCCCTTCTCTCTTTCTTCCAACAATTGGATAGAAAGATTTCACTTTGCAACCCTTTAAAATATCAACTGCAAGGTGATGTCTAAAGTAGGGAGGCTTTTGGACAGTAAAACATTAGGGCCAGCTGGCCTAACCACTGATTGCAAAATGCAGGACAAAAGTAGCAAGAACATTGAGAGTAACGATGGTGTTTGGAGTGCACCTTAAGCTCCTTGGATAGGGCATTAGTGCTGATTCTCGCTGCCTTCATCATTATTACATACATTTTTTTCTTTTTTTTTTTTTTTAAGATTTACTTATTTATTCATGAGAGACACAGAGAGAGAGGCAGAGACATAGGCAGAGGGAGAAGCAGACTCCCTGTGGGGAGCCCGATACAAGACTCCATCCCAGGACCCTGGGATCACAGCCTGAGCCGAAGGCAGATGCTCAACCACTGAGCCATCCAGGCATCCCTCATTATTATTATATTAAAATGAAAACCAGGTGAATGAACATGATGTCCTTTACTCAAGTCACCTATCTCTTAAAGAACCTAGGGGATCAGATGTGAGGGAAGTCTCACAATATCCAGAGTAAGCAAGTCATGGAAAGATTAAGCAATTTGGTCCATGTCAAATTGTGGCTTGGTTGTGAAGACACTAAGGTCAGTGTTCCCCATCCCCAACTTTGTCCTTGCATTAAGTATTTAGGTGCCACAATTCCTCCCTTACCACAATCTAATAATGTGTAATAGTTTCTAAATATGCATTCTCTTTTTTTTTTTTACTCATGCTTTTCCCCTTGTTCCTTTTCTCTCGAATACAATTCCTATTAGAGTAATATTTGTATTTTTAGCTTAGCTTTGCAGTTGGGAAAATGGTGACTGAGAGCTTTGGCAATGCCCTTGTCTGAGGCAGGATAAGGGGCAAATGTTCCTAGGATTTATTTTCATCCTTAGATGCCCCAATTATATAATATCCAGAGCAGCAGTGTCCTTTGGAAAGTGTCTCCCTTGGAGGCTTCTGCATCTAAAAGTGATGTTTCTCTACTTAAAAAAATGATTTTACAATCCCCTTCCAACCAGTAAGTATCCCAAATGAAATTTCATTTCCATTTAAATAAACTAGGGTTGGAAATTTTAGGATGGATCTGGTAGGAGGCCTGGACCCATGAGGGTAGCTAGGGGAATATTAGTAGGAGGGCAGGGGAGAAGAAAGTGGAGCTTTGTACCCTGATGGTAAATAAGACTTACCATTAAACGGTAAAAATGACTTACTGTAATATATTCCAGTTCTGAGTTTATCTCTCTAGTCTCACCAGAGCAATTTCTGAAGGGATTTGTTTTCATCCCTACTGCTATTAGTCTTGGTTTCTCTGTAACAACAACAGCACCAGAGCAGCATCTAAACTTGCTCCTATTTACTGGGTGCCAGGCGCTATTCTCAATGTTTTACATACTTTCACTCATTTGATATTGCAATAACCTTATGAGGTAGGTATTATTATTGTCCTCATTTCACAGATGGTGAAACTGAAGCACAGAAAAGCTAAGTCATTTCCCTAGAGTCACACAGCTAATGTGAGAGACAGAAGGGAGAGTTGACTCCAGAGTACTTAATCTTCTCTTTCGGTTGTGTGGCTATTCCCTTGGTTCCTTGGGGAGCCATCTTGTCTCCTCTTTTTCTTCATGCCCAATCTATGCTTAAGTCCTGTTGATTTTTCCTTCACAGCATTTTCTCACATACCTCTTCTTTTCTATTTAGACTATTCGGGTAAAGGCTCTACTACTTTCTTCTGCTCTCTAAATTCTTCTCCTCTCATCCCAGCAGCATATTTCTGCTTCCTAAGATATTGCTCACCACATGTCCCTCTTCTGAACACAGATCACAAGTAGTTTCCATTCCCACATTTACAGAGGAAAATCTCTTTCTTGACATTGCAAACCTTCACCGTATGCCATCAACCTGACTCTAATCACATCTCCTATTGCCTCTACACGCAGCCTCGGTGTCAGTGAGTCAAAGAATGCATTGAAGCTACCATATGCATTCCTGCTTTGCTCTGTCTGCTCAGAGTATCTGTTGCCCTTTTCCTCACCATTTTAAATCTGCTTGTTTTACAAAGCTAAACTGAAGTCCCAACTTCTTCTTAAACTTCCCTTCCTTCAACTCCTACAGCACATTTTTTTTTTCATCAACGTGCAGAGTATTTTTCTTAAAATTCTCTTTGCACTATTGAAACTCAGGGGCTGAGATGAAAAGGAATGCTTGTATGTGAATAGCTCCCTTTGTTCCTTTATTTGGAAAAGACAGACGTTAGAGTCATAATATTGAAGATCTAAACAATAATTGTGTGTTGGTTCAGAATATTTTAAAAGCTAAAAGATAATTTTATAATGGTGAACAGGATTGACCCAACTGGGTGCGCCCAACTGGAAGACTCTTCTGATTTATTAAACTTTTTCCTTCTAAGTTAAAGTGGTTGAGCAAATAGTAACTAGTCACCTTCACCTCTACCTGCATTCTAAGGAAAGCATTAACTAATGCAAGAAAAGTTCCCTGTTTCTGAGGCAGTGGGAAAGAACTAGAGTCTAAGGCCAGTTCTTCTTTGATGACTAGACTGGGCCTGAGGGACATGTTTTAAGTTCTGAGCCCTGGTCACAGGCAGGAACTCTTGCAGTCAGTGTTTCCCCCCTTATGTCAAGATAATACCCTGGGACCTGACTTTACTGCCTAGCATCCCTTGAGAAAGGGGGATGGAGAACTTTCAAGTTGAACTTTATGCATATTTTTTGTAATGTTAGTCATCTTTTTAAAGGGATATGGGTGGTCTCTGTCTCTAGATCTCTTTTCCTCTCAGAGTAGAAATAATATTAAACCTTTGTACATATATTACAATTTTAGCACAATGCTTTGTAAGCATGTGTTTTGTGCTTAGTAGTTAAATTTATTATAGTTATATAAATGAATCTTATCTTTTCTCCAGTCCAATCCATATTTAACCATCTTCCTGATCAAAAAATCCCTGCTTAACTTTAGACACTATCCTAGTATGTAACACACCTTGAGAAACATAGCTTCTATCATAGCTTTTTTTTTTTCTCTAGGTAGCATGTGGACAAAAGCACAGAAAGCTCTGTCATCAACATTTAAATCATTTAAATGAGAGTGCAAATTCTTACAATTAATGAAGATGTATTGTTGTGTAGTTACTGAAATACACTGCAGAAGGGAGATACAATTCATGAAGATGGGAGACACAATTCATGAAGATGCGCAGATTGTTGGCAGTGCACTAAAACTTCACATGAAAAGTTTGGTGAAAGTTGTCATAGAAAAGGAGTTTGACTCTGTAAGCACGTTAGGAAGCCATTTGTTTGACTTGGGAGAGTTTTGAAAGGATATAATTTCAAAGGACAGATTTGACTAAAATAAAGGCTCTGCTTTTATCTTATTTTATTCTATTTTATATATTTTTTTAAAGGCTTCACATTTAAAGGAGGCCCAGTGTAGCTCCGTGTGGGGCTGTTTTAATTGAATTGACTGAGTAACTGGAAATGAGGAGGAATGTCCAGAGGTGAGCTCCTGGGCCTGTGCTCTCCATGAGGTGGGCTTGTTTGTGGCAGGCCTTGGCTCTCCAACAGGATGTCTGCTGACCTCAAGATATACCATTGATAATATGTATGTCTGCTGACCTCAAGGTATATCCATTAAGAATGGATGTATGTATTCCTATAAAGCATTTTGAAATTTTGAGTGACAATTTTGTTCAATCTTGACTGCAAAGCTGAGATGAATTTACACATCTATCATTTCTCACCAAAAGATTTCTAGTGTGAGTTTATTCATTACTCATTAATTGATTTATTTTTTTCATTCATTAATTCATCCAATATGTATAAAACATATATTAAGCTCCAAGGCTATGAAAGATGAATAAGATCAGGGCCCCCTCAAGAATTTTATTACCTGGGAGAGGAAGATACAATCATTTAAGGAAATGCACTAAAATATTATAGATACTGATTAATGTAGGTAGGGGATTCCTGGTATCCATGAAAGTGAAAGAGGGAGGGAGAGAAAGATTGGCTACTGGGATGAGGGGATAGTCAGAAGAGAAGTTCAATGAGGAAGAGATTCTTGGGCTGAATTTTAAAAAAAGGTAATTATTAGGGGCACCTGGGTGGCTCAGTTGGTTAAGTGTCTTCCTTTGGTTTAGGTAGTGATCCTGGGGTCCTGGGATTGAGCCCCTCATCAGGCTCCCTGTTCAGTGGGGAGTCTACTTCATCCCTTCCTCTATCCCTCCCCCTTACTTGTGCACTCTCTCTCTTACCTGTCAAATAAATAAATAAATAAATAAATAAATAAATAAAATCTTTAAAAATTTTAAAAATTAAATAAAAATAATTTTAAAAACATTAAAAAAGGTAATTATCAGATAAATGGATGAGTAGAGCAGAGGGGAGAAGGCATTCCAGGCAGAGGGTGAAATAAGAGAAAAGGTGAGAAGGTCTGACTAACTTAGCTTCCTCAGGGGCCTCCCTCGGTTTGGTGTGGCTGAGTTTTAGAGACCAGAGTGGGAGGTGGTGAGAGAGGACAAAGGGACATCTGAGTTACATCCAGAGGGTCTTGTGTGCCCTGCTCAGCAGTTTGTATGCCAATTAGATACTGCACAGTATTTTGTTTCCTTTTTTAAAAACTCATAGATTTTATTCACATTTTACCAGTTGCTTCATTAATATCCTTTTTATGTACCAGGATTGAGTTCAGCACCCCACACTACATTTAGTTGTCACATCTTCATACTTTCCTCCAATTGTGAGTTTGACTTTCCTTGTGCTTCATGACCTTGACACTCTTGAAGAGTGTGGGTCAGGCATTTGTAAAATATCCTCGATTTGGGTTCATCTGGTATTTTCTCATGATTATACTGGGATTTGGATTTTGCGGAGGAATACCATAGGGGTGAAGTGCTCTTTCAGTGCATCATATCAAAGGATACATGATATCAACATGACTTATTACTGGTGATGTTGACCTTGACCACTTGGTAAAGGGGTATCTGTTAGATTATTCCATTGAAATGTTACTAGTTCCCTTTTCATTTGTTATGGAATGAATGTTTGTGTCCCTCAGAATTCATTATGTTGAACTCCTAACTCCCAGTGTAGTGGTATTAGGAAATGGGGCCTTTGGGAGGTGATTAGGTCAAAAGAGTAGAGGCTCCGTGAATGAAATTGTGTCTTTATAAAAGAGACCCCAGAGAGCTCTCTTGCCCATTCAGTCGTGTGAGGACACAGTGAAAACATAGCCATCTATGGACCAGGAAGTAGGCTCTCACCAGGCACTGAAACTGCTTGGCGCTCTGATCTTAGACTTCTAGCCTCTAGAATTGTGAGAAGTAAAATCCTCTTGTTTATAATCCACATAATCTGTGATATTTTGTTGTAGCAGCCCAAACTGAGTAAGACACCATTATTTAGAATGACTAAGTCCAGCCCACACGCACAGGGAGGGGAATTAAGCTGTACTCCCTGGAGAGAGGAGTATCAAAGAATTTATGGACATATGTTAAAACCACCACAGTAATTAATAAATAGTATAGGGAAGATAATTTGAGTCTACACAAAAATCTTGCTTTTTCCTTAACGTTCCACCTTCTAATTTTAATATTCATTGGAGGATCTTGCCTGCAGCAACAATTACTGGGGTGTTCTAATGGTGGTTTTCTATTTCTCTCATTTCTTTTACATTTATTATTTGGAAATTCTTCTGTAAGGAAGATTTATTTGTCCCTTCTCCCTCATTTACTTATTTATTCAGCCTTATACTTATACTAATATAGATTCATGGATATTTATTATTTCAGTAATTTTTCGGTCATAACCAATACTATTGTTATTTATTCTTTTCTTTAATTATTCTAGCTTTGGTCATTGGGAATGCTTTCAGGTTGTCTCCTCTGTTGTTTTGAAATGTCCTCATTATTGTGAATGTGTGTCTCTGTGTGTGTTTTGAGCACTTCCATGCTTTCTGGCTTACAGGATGCTCCAGAGTCTATTGTATCTTACCTGCCTCGGTCTAGAATCATCTATTTCTTCAAAGAACCTTGGCTTCTTCTACTGAAGAATGGTATTTAGTAACCAATATCTGGGCACTGGGTGTGCTTGTTGGTGCCACATCACTGCTTCTAAGTTTTATTTTTATTTTTTTTAAAGATTTTATTTATTTATTCATGAGAGAGAGGCAGAGACACAGGCAGACAGAGAAGCAGGCTGCATGCAAGGAGCCTGATGTGGGACTTGAACCTGGGAATCCAGGATCACACCTTGAGCCAAAGGCAGGCGCTCAACCGCTGAGCCACCCAGGTGTCCCTGCTTCTAAGTTTTAAAGCAGAGAAATGCCATAAGTATAATTACAACATGCCCTGATGGGCAATTGGCAGTGAGTAGCACAGGAGCCAGGAAGGTGAATGAGGATGTCATGCCAGTTTCCTAGTGAAAAATGAGGAGGTGCTGAACTTCTGCAATGGTGGCATTGACAGAAAGGAGTGTGAAGAATTTGATGGGTTTTCTGGTCTCTAGCAGACCTAGCCTGAATTCTGCTCTGCTACTTGTGGGCTGTGTAATTTTGTACAAGCCATTTAACATCTCTTGGCCTTGTTTCCTCATCTAGAAAAAGAGGCTAACAGCACCTATTGAGGCAATCAATTGAAACAAAATGTGAAGGTCCCTCATGATGCCAGACCACTGTCCCAATGTAAGAATGGAAATTTATTGATAAATACTCTTCAGCTTTTCCCTTCATTCTTTTAGTAGTGAAGGACTCAGCACCGCCGAGAGACAAGGAAGCTTGGGATCAGCTATGGATGTGCAGGGGAAGGAGGTTTAGAGAAAAGCTGACAGACACGCAGCCAGTCTTAGTGCTAGGGACTGGATGTTTGTGTCTAGCCCAAATCATACGTCGGCTTACCCAAGGTGACTGTATCTGGAGCTAGAGCCTTGAGGAGGTACGTAAATCCACTTAGGTCATAACAGTGGGGCCCTGATCTGATAGAATTGTGGTTTTATAAGAAGAGGAAGAGAGAAAGAGAGAGAGAGAGAGAGAGAGAATGAGAACTCTCTCATGAACACATGAGGACACAGAAAGAAGGCACTATCTGCAAGCTAGAGAGTCCTCACCAGGAGCTGAATTGGCTGGCGCCCTGATCTGGGACTTCCAGCCTCCACGGCTGTGAAAAAATAAATTTCTGTTATTTAAACTACCCAGCCTATGATATTTTGTTATGGAAGCATGAGCTGACTGATACACTGGTTACAAAGCAGAAACCTACAGGCCATCCAGGAGCTGAGCAAAGCCATAAGAGCATATTTAAGACCAGTGACCAGCAGAGGCCAACAGCGTAGGAGACAACCCCACAACTTCAACACTGATACCGTGGGCAGGGTTTCCCCAAGCAGGGCTGACCTGAGGCTGAGAAATGACGGAGAACACCTGGCTAGAGTGGGAGCAAGAAGGCACCTCCTGACCCTACTGCTAGCTTTAGCAAGACACTATGAGGCTGCAGAAGAATGTTTATAAGGAATGTCTGATTCCTTTGTGGCAAAGTCAGCAGTTTTCCCATTTCCTCTACAAATTACGATTTGTAGTCTGAAAATGACTTTTTGTTTGTTTGTTTGTGCTTTACACTATACAGAGGACGTAACCACGTACCCCAGCCATTCCCACGTGGAGATCATGGACAGTATTACCTTTGCTGCAAATGGTCTTGCTGTTAGCTAGCCAAGTACCCATTCCAAGACCAAGAGGTCTCATATTTGGGTTTTTCATAATATATTCCAAATCATTTGAAATCCTAAAGAGGAGCTAGAGATGGGGGTGACTTTTCTGCTCTGTTCCACTATCTTTGCTTCCAACTGTGTGCCTCACTGGACTGGGCTCTGGTCCAGTATTCTGGTCATTGGCAGAGGAACCTCTTTCTCATTTGACTCCCTCTCTCTTCTCCATCATCCCTTTCAGGGCCCCCTTCTGTCCCTCACCTCCTCCATGGTTTGCCACCTCCAGAGACTTCCTTCTTCCTGTGCTGGTGGTCAGTCCTCCTGGGCTCTCTGGCCCCTTGCTCCCTCTCAGGAGGCTGGGGGTGGGGTGGGAGGAGAGTGGAGTGGAGGGTGAAAGGTGCCTTCAACAGCGTTAGGTTGAAGTATCTGCAAAATAATGAAATCCTCTCTAGACCCAGGCTAACAACCCTGTGGGGGAATTAAGCTGAAAATGGTCTCTCTCCCCTTTAGTTGTTTTAGTTCAGGGTGTACAAATCCTTGCAAGAGGTAGGGGGAGTAATAATAATAATGTAATACTTAATATTTGAGTATGTTCAATGGTCTAAGCATCTTCCATGCATTAAATAGTCTTAGGAATCCCATTATGTAGGCACCATTATTATCTGCCTCTTACCAGAGGGGAAACTGAGGCTCAGAGAGGTGAAATCATGTATTCATATTCTCACATCTAATAAGTGGCAGAGCAGGGTCTCAAACTCGGGTCAATCTGACTCCAGAGCCCATCTTTGAGGCATTATCCAATGCCTCTAAGCGAAGTTACAGAATTAAGTCACTTATAATAATACATATAGTAAAGTGCCTTTACTAGGATGAGTCTGTGCCTCTGGTATTGGAAATGTCTAAGAAAGTTGGGGATGGGTGGATGGAAAAAGCACATATGCACCTGAGGGAGAGGTTAGTGGCAATAGGTGACGGACCCAAGGCTTGGCTGGACAGGGAGCTCTGCTGTGGTATGGAGGCCTGTGAGCCCATCCGCTGCATGGCTGGCCACGGTTCCTAAGCGTACTGCTTTTCCTTAAACCACCTAAAACCGACTGTTCTCCCACACTTGCTCTTTTAGATCAGCTCTCCAATATAATCTAGTCTTCTATATAACCTGGGAACTTCTTTGATGTTGCATGATTTGTTGGGTTTGTAATCTGAAAGGTGTCTGGGGGGAAATTTCTTGTAAGTGGGCCATGGTGGACACGTGGAGACTAAGGACTAATGATCCCATCCTCACCTAGTGCAGGCTGCCCACATCTATACAAGTCCAAGTCATTTTGGATCCCTTGGTTCTTTAACCCAAATATCCAGTTGTCCCATTTTCATTGCTATACTAGAAATAGCTCACAGATGTCGTAAATTCTTTTGATATATGCCAGAATGTCATTCTCTCCACTTTGTTTTCTTCCTATGACCTGGTGTAGGAGTGACTTGTTTTGGCATTTTGGTCATATGGAGGATGTATCAGACTTTGCATTTGTCACCAGCAGAAAATGTTGTCTGTATATGAAGGGACCAAAAGGTTTGAGATATTTATATTGTACAAACCTAATTTTCCAGTTATCCTATTGCTGCACAACAAAACAACCCAAAATTTATTGGCTTAAAGGTAATTTCATATCATCTTCCCAAGTTCTGTGGGTTGATCGGGCTCAGCTGCAGGCTCTTGCCTGGGGTCTCTCATGTGGTCAAAATCAGGTACAGTTGAAGCAAGGGTCATTTGGAGGCTTGACTGAACAAAAAACCCAAATGACTTCTTCTCTCTCATGTTTGCCACCTCAGTTCAAAGGGCTGGCTGGGCATCTTTCTCTCTTTCCATGGGACCTCTCCTTAGCATGGCACTCTCAGGGTCATAGGACTTGTTTCACAGTGGATGGCTTCTCCAGAGCAAAAGCCACAAAGTTTTTCATGACATGATAACTTTGGGAGTCACACCAAGTGACTTCTGCCTCATTTCGTATTGGTCACACATTCATTGTGGAAGGGCTAGGGTTAGACAATACGAGGTCAGGGGGTATGATTCATAGGGGAGGGAGCATCTTTAAAGAGCATCTTTTAGTCTGCACTCTACCGCCAATAATTTATATAATTTCACATGCAGAATATTCTCACTCTTCGCTGCAAGACACTCCCCTCTTGCCCCACCCCCTACCGTGCCCTGCAGAATTTTGTTTCGTTTTGGCATCAGGCTCAGTGTTCTGGTTATCTGGTGCTATGTAGCAAGCAAAACACTTCAAAATTTCTGACTTAAAATAACTGCCATTTTATTATTATAATTCTATGGGTTGTTTGGCTTCTTCTGGGAGGTTCTCCTGCCCCTGGGAAGTTCTCCTACTCCCGTGAAGTTGGCTCAGGCTGTATTCATCCATGGCTTGGCTGGGCTAGAAGGTCCATGAAGGCTTCCCATGTGGCTGGCAGCTGGTACTTGCAGTTCAGGCTGTTAGCATAGAATGGTAAACACCTGCAGACTTTGACTACTCCTGGGGCGGTTCACAACTGGTTCAGACCTCTGCCTGGACGAGGATTGGGCTAATCTCAGCCAGTGGAACATGAGACCCTCCCAAGAGGTTCCCTTTGGGCTGATGTGAGTTCAGGGCCACAGGGCTCCCAGAAACTGAAAGGATAAGTACTTCCAGGAATCACCTCACACCTCCCAGGAGCTAGGGAGAGACCAGTGCTTCTCATGTCAGGCTCCTGCTCACCCGTTACTTTGACTCCCACTAGCTTTTTTAGTAGCCACTATTGAGTGTATTTTCTCTTTTTCTAGCATATGCTCCCTGCCCTCCATTCACGATGACCAGCAGTAAACAGATCTGAAAGGGTAGGTACTCCATAAGGCAAAGTCACTATTGCATCTGCCCTCCTTGACATCCTCTCTTGCCAGAGCTACCCAGATCCATTCAATATCTCCATTTGTGTCTTGTTGACCCTTTTATTCCAGGCCCCAGACACATGAGGAGTTACCCTAGAGAGAATCATGTTGTGGTGAGAACACAGAACCAAACTGGAAATCATCTTGCACCCCAAGGAGCTGCTTGTCACATGAGGGAGAAGAGGTGACTTTACAAATAACCAGACTATATTGTAGATACTAAGTCAGGCTGTAAGAAAGGTGCAAACTAGAGGAGGTCAGAGGACAGAGAACTTCTACTTCTGTTTTCTGTCTTTGATTTTCCTCCTGGCTCTGGACAAATGGTTACATTTCACATTCCAATTTCCTGTAAGTCTAATGAGGAAAACATACCTTCTTTGACGTGTCTGACTGGGAGCAATGAGAGTCAGTGACAAGGTAGCTGTAAAGGCTTTGGGATTTTTGTTTTCAGAGAGTCCAAACATATCTTTAACCTCACAGCGCGTGGAATGTAGGGGGCGGGTGGAGTGGTGTACATCTGCACGTGTGTGCATGTGTGTGTGTGTGCGTGCATGCGCCTATGTGTGACTGCCACGCTCCAAATGAGGCCTCAGGGTAATAAGCAGAAGGCCTGCTGGGACCACCAATTTCTTTTTCCCATCTGTGATGGCTGGGGCCCCATGCTTCACACTGGGAAGGGTATCAGCAAACTCTCCTCTGTCTTGTGGTGAGGCCGCCTTTAATTCATATTTGCATGTGTTGTGAGACTAGCCAGGCAGCTGAACGACTGCCCAGGAGTGGAGCTTGTGATGATGTAGAGAAATGAAATCACTGTTTAATGAGAATCGGTGAGATAAGGTCCACAGATGGACCATTCGGAGGACTGTGTTTGAACCACAGTATTCCATTCATTTTATAATATACCTTACTGTGGGCTTAAATTGCATTCTTGGAAAATTTAGCCCAGCACGACTAGTTGTTTTTAGAATAGCATCACTAACGTAATGTTGTTTTCAATAAGCCTGTTGCATAAAAGGTTATCATGTAATTTTTATCATTATAAGTCTCCAGTGCTTCTAGAATTTACCTTCAAAAATATTGCAACATGGTATTTTTGTTGCAGTCGTGTTTCTAAAAAAGTTCTAAAAAGCTGTGTCTACAAGGCCTATGCCTCAGTTTACCTTTTAGAGCATTGCTTCCTGGCTTTTACGGAAGTTCTTTTTATATTTTTTTTTTTTTTTTTTTTTTTTTTTAATTTTTATTTGTGATAGTCACACAGAGAGAGAGAGAGGCAGAGACATAGGCAGAGGGAGAAGCAGGCTCCATGCACCGGGAGCCCGACGTGGGATTCAATCCCGGGTCTCCAGGATTGCGCCCTGGGCCAAAGGCAGGCGCTAAACCACTGCGCCACCCAGGGATCCCGGAAGTTCTTTTTATAAATCAACTTTCTAGAGGAAGAAACTAGTGGTATTTTTCCTATAGTGTTTCATCTTTGAGGTATTTTGATTGTGTTTTTTTTTTCTATTTTTATTTTTGTAGTATGTTGGGCTAAGCCTAGCATTTGGATATAGACAAACTAGAGCCTGTATTCCAGCTCTTGCCAATACTAGCTATGAGCATGAATGAGTTATATAATGTTTTGAAGTGAGTTTTTTTTTCTTTTATTGTGAAGTTGAAAGGATTTGAGATGAGGCAAGGTATAAAACTTAGCACATAGCCTATCACGTGGAAAAAACTTAATGTCAATTCTAGCTATTACTATTATCAACATAAGAGTGATAAAAATCTCTGGTTTAGACCCTCTGGCCTAACCATGACTAGATTTTTCTTTGACAATTTCACCTGACCTTTTTTCATCCGTGTCTATAGTTCCTGTTCCGTTCAGAGGACCCATTACGCACAACTAAGTCAGGCCCATGAGCTCCTGTGCAATGGGAAACTAATAAATGAATTAAACCTATATTTCACAAGAGATTTTTATATTTAATGTCTTTACATAAATGTAATTTCCAACAATGAAATGTAGCCTGTCATGAATAGCTCATTTTATGAGATAAAAAGGTAGGAAAACAATAAATGGCACTTAAAAGTGCAGTTCTCTGTAACACAAATCCTCCTTAAATTACACAAGATCTTGTGGTTGTCTGTGTTGCTCTCAAGAAGAGTATCGGAGCACCAAATAGCTGGCCGCAATGTGGAATATGCTATGGGAGCAGGTCGTTGGAAAGGGAAAGGAAAAGCTTTCTAGGAATCTCAAATCACAGAGAATTTAGGCAAAAGGAATTTGCCATGGCGTTCTCTGAATAGGCTTAGAATTAGATACTGGACTAAAAAATTGGTTGAGGGAGGGAGTGGCTCCTCGGAATGCAGCTTTTCCAGGCTCCCTCTTGCTTTGTTTTTGCCCGGGGCATTGTTTTTTGTTTGCCAAGACCAGCCGCCTCCTTGCTGGCCAGGTTCTGCTCAGCGGCCCAGGGCTGCTTCTCTGAAGTGGGGGAATTTGCCCCTCGGAGCTTGGACGGGGCAGCTGTGTGTCCCCGGGCTGGGCGAGGAGCTGAGCTGCCTCGAGGCCTGGCTGGATGCGCTCGCCCGCCGCTGTCCTTGCACTGCCGTCTCTTCTCGGATCTTCCACAACTGTGACCTCTGCCAGCCGCGCCTGAGCGCCTCAGCTCTGCGGCCCCTGGGAGCCGGGCCTGCAGACAAAGGGGCGGGCTCAGCCTTAGATGCCAGCTATTTTTTTCCGCATGGTCTCTGGGAACAGCTACTAATCACATCAGACCCTGAAACGATTTAAGCCTTTCCTATCTGCTAAGCATGAGATCTGTTGCTGGCACACAAACAAATCCCCAACTACCTCAACACAGTAACACACACATTTTTAAATTTTAGCCTAAAATGTACCATTAATCAACCATCAACAAGTATTCATTCATATGTGAAGTGCTGTGCTAGGTGATGTGGGGGAGACAGCCTTGGTCCGGAAGAGCTGGTCAGATTATTATGGGGAAATCTTGTTCCCCGCACACCCGAATGGACCCCTTTGTCACAGAAGCGTAGTTATGGGTCGAACTGTGCTACCCCAAATTCAGATGTTGAAGTTCCAAAGACCGGCATCTCAGCATGTGACCTCATTTGGAAACAGAGTCCTTGAACATGTGATTAGTTAACATGAAGTTATGTGGGAACAAGGTGGGCCCCTAATCCAATATGACTGGCATCCTTATAAAAGGGGAAATTTAGAGACGGACACACACACACAGGGAGAAATGTCGTGGGAAGATTAGAATTGTACTGCCACAGGCCAAGAAACTACCAGAAGGGAGGAGTGAGGCCAGGAGCCACTCCTTCCTTAGAACCGCCAGAGGTAGCCATGACACTTCTGACACCTTGATTTCACACTCCTGGCCTCAGAATTGTGAGACAATAAATTTCTGTTGTTCGAGCCACCTGGTTTGTTGGCACTTTATTATGGCAGCCCTAGCAAACCAATATAAACATGAAACACATGTCCTCACCCATTTTTATTAGGGAAAACTGTCAACTCACCATTGACTTGAAAGCACAGCCTTGGCCGACTCTTCCCCATTCTGCCAACACAGCTCAGATGTCACTCGCCCAGGGCTGCCTCACCGAAGAGACCCCTGTGCTCTCTATCCTAGGACCCTGTTTTATGCCTTTGTGGACTTGTCACTGCCTGACATGACTTTGCTGACTTTTTTTTTTTTTTTTTAAATCTATTTCCCACACCAGAACATAAACTCCTGGAGGTCAGTGCTCCTCTTTGCTTTGTTCAGTGCTTGGCACCTAGTAAGTGTTTGAAAAATATTTGTTGTGAGAAGAAATAAATGGGAAAGTAATATTTAATTTGGGAATGCAAGTTTTTGCATGTAGTCAGAGCTTTGCTTCTGGACACTGTTGATTTTCTTTCTTTTTTTCTCCTTCTCTCTCTCTCTCTCTCACTCTCTCTCTTTCTCTCTTAGGCTTGAGAGAAAATATTTGGACTCACTGCATGAACACAGACAGTGGGGGTCTGGGATATGCTGGTCGCTCTGTGGACAAGCATGGTTTTTTTTGGTTTCATATTCTGCTTTGTGTCTGAGCTACAGAGGACAGATGGTCAGTTCTCAGTCCTGCCTGGCCACCTCTCATGGGAAGAAAGGAGATTGGAGGGAGCTAGACCAGCACAGGAGACTGAACATGATGACCTCCAACACTGAAAAGCTCTGGCCCCCTCATCAGGGTCGTCAGAGGACAATGTTTTCTCCATTTCCACATTCAGGAGGAAGAGTCTGTGTAGGCCCAGAAGTGAGGGACCAATGTGTGGATGTATCTAAGCCATCCTAAGACATCAGAAAGAAGTAGGGGGAGTGGTAACTTGTGAAGGCCCTGCTTGCTGCCTTTGAACCCCAGTCAAACCTGAAAGAGACTTAGAAACATAATTTGGTCATGGGATGATAATGTGGCTGTGTTTGTACTTGCCAGCTAGAGACATACAGGAAGATTGGTCTGAGGTGATAGGCAGCGGGTGGAGGAGGCCACTGAGGAAATGCGTCAGATAAACATTTGTGGGATAAAATCCTTGACCACGGGGGTGACAGAGTGAACAGAGAGGAAAGAATTGGCATAATTGTTGACAATGTATTTGGTGGCCTTTTAAATGTTATCTTTATTTATGTATGATTTATACTTCACCTATGTCCAAAAAGGATTTGAAGGGGATGACTCATCAGAGGTGAGAAATGAGTTAGGAATGATCCTAAATTCTCCAGCCCAAATGATGAGGAAAAGAAGGTATTCCTATCTGAGGCAGGAAGGGCTGGGAGGAGAAAATACTTGTGAGTGGACGGCGATGTGTTCAGTGTTGGATTAGTCACTCTTGAGGTGATGAAGGGAGCTTCAGACAGAAGAGTCCATTAGACTTATAAATATATTGCTCAGAGAATTCCGTCTTTGATAGGCAGGGTGTCTGAAAAAAAATCTATGTGACTGGTCCACAAATATAAACGACTTAATTTGTAGCTGTGGCCATTGTCTTTTTTTTTTTTTTTTTACTGCTTTTGAGTGTAATACCTTTGCTCCACATGAGCTGTAATTTTGGTTATCACATGTGTACCCAGGCATGCGCATGCACACACATACACACACACTCTTCTCTCTCACACACACCATGAGGTCTGTTTTCTGCAGTTGCATCCTAGGATCTTGAAATTATACCAAATTGCTGGAAGCTTCACTTCCTGTGTCATGGGAGAGCCTTTTGGTCTTCTGTCTTTGCTCTACGCGGTCACCCCGGTTCATTCCTGGATAGGAGTTTCTGAGTGTCCTCTTGTGATCTCTCCCTCATTTCTTGAGTAGTGGGAATGGGCTCCAGCAGTCTTACTTTTTTGCTGTGACAGATTGCTACACTAGAGAGCCCATTCAAGTAACTTTTCTTCTGCCTGCCTTCATCTCAGAGAAGCTTTTAGTGATCTCCTTGGAAAACCACATGAAACAATGTGCAGTAGCTAGGGTTCTCACTCAGCAGATGAACACCGTGTTAAGGACTTAGGAGCAAAATAAAAAGGTTAGAGCTGTGAGAAGTTTCCAAGGTTGCTGATGTGTGAAAATGTCTAATTGGCAAGCATACCCTCCTTAGAAGACTCAGAAAAGGAAGGTCATCGTTTGTTATTCCCTTCTAGACTGATTCTTTCATTGACTCTATGACTAGATTTTATTTTTATTTTTTACACATGTATGTTAAAACTCAGAATTACTTAACTTTCACCAATACTCAAGTCTTAGATTGTCTTAGCTTCAATTGGGTCCAAGAGAAAGATATTTTTTGTTTTTGTTTCTAAGTCTTTACAAACATTAATAATTTTTTTAAAAATTGCACATGTAAAACATGCAAACAAATGAGATATAGATTAATGAGTAAAACCTGTTATCTTCTCTCACCCTGAATCCCATTCTTCTCAGGAGGTAGCCAGTGAAGGGCCAGTCCCATATGTAGCTCTTTATACCTTTTTTTTGGTATATATAAATATATAGCTGGAATGCTCTGCCCCCAGCTGGTCACATAGCTGTCTCCTCTAGTTCGGATGCTCAGGCAGGTCTTTTCTAATGACACAATTTAAATTAGCTCTGCCCCACCCTGTGCCACCTTTTAAACACCCTTTTGGTTTTCTTCATGGCACTTACTGCCATTTGTAATAGGCAGAATAATGCCCCCTTCCTCTCCAAAGATGTCTGTGCCCTAATCCCTGGAACCTGTGAATATGTTACTTTCCATGGCAACGAGGACTAAATGTGATGTGATTCAGGGTACGGACCTTGAGAGAGGGAGATTATCCTGCATTATGTTTGGGGGGGCCCTATCTAATCCTGTAAGTCCTTAAGACTGAAGGCTGGATGAGAGAGACAAAGGACAAGAGGGTCATAGTGTGACAGAGACTTGACTGTGTTTGTTGACTTTGAAAATGGAGGAAGGGGCCATCAGCCAAAGAGTGCCAGTGGCTTCTAGAAGGTAGGAATGACCCTCAGATAACAGCCGGCAGGGAAATGGGGACTTCAGACCCACAGTCACAAGAACTGAATTCTGCCAACAACTTGAATGACCCACGAAACAGATCTTTCCTTGGAGTCTCCAGAAAGAAATGCAACTCTTTCTTGGTACGACTCGGATTAGCCTTGCAACCTACAGAACTGTGAGACAATGCATTTGTGGTATTGAAGCTTCTAAATGTGTGGTAATTTGTTACAGTAACGGTAGAAAAGTAGCACACCATCCAAATTATTTTGTTCTTCGTTGATGTGGTTGTTTATTGTCTGCCTGCCCACCCAAATGTAAGCTCTAGGAGAGACTCTATTTGGTCACCACTTTATCTCTACCACTTAGAACAGTTCCTGGCATGTGGCAGGTGCTAATTTTGTTGTTGTTGAGTGAATGAATGAATAGGTGTACATATTTGTATATGATATCAGGTTATATATATCATCTAAACTTGCTTTTTTTCAACCTAATAATATGTCTTAGAGGTCTTTCCATGTCAGTCCTTATAGACATAATACATTTTTTTTTCCACTCTACTACATTTTATTGATGATTGGATATATAATCGTCTTGTTAACCATTCCCTTACTGATGGACATATAGGCTGTTCTCAGTTTTGCAGTTTGTGCATCTCTGGTCACATGTCCAAGTATTTCCATGGGACAGACATGGAGTGGTTGGATCAAAGGGCATGTCCTTTTAAGTTTGATGGACACTGCTAAATGACCCTCTAAAAATGTTATGCCAGGGGACATCTCCGGTAACTGAGTACGAGAATAGTGGTTTCCCTACACTCTTCACCATGTTGATCCTGTTAGCCCATTTAGTCCTTTTTTAAACTGACTGGTAGATGAAAATATCTTTTTGTGTGTTAGTGTTGGCATTTCCTTGATATGAAAGTTGAAAAGCTTTTCTTAAGTTCATCTGCTATATGTGTTTTATTCTTTCTGTGAATTAGGCTCTGGTGTCAGAATTTAAAAATTTGAACCCTGACTCCAGCAGTTACAATTGTAAAACTCAGGGCAAGTTCTTAAATTTCTCTGTATCTCAGTTTTGTTGCCTATAAAATGGAGATACTAATAATATCTGATCAAAGGGTCATCATCCAAATTAGTTGAGTTTATCCGTGTAAACAACTTAGGTTGTTGCTTGGCAAATATCCTCACAGCCAATGTTAGTTTATCCATGTCCACTTTTTTCCTCTTAGGTTGTTTTATTTTTGACTTGTAAAAGCTCTTCATGTAAGATAGAAAGTCATCTGTTGTCCAAAACACACTTATTGCAAATGTTGCAAATGTTTTCTCCTAGTTGTTTGCCTTTTAGCTTTCTGTATAGTGTATTTCATCTTAAAGAATTTAAAAATCCTTTCTAATCTATCTTTTTCTTTATAGAGCTTTATATAGAATATACGTAGCATTATATTCTTGCTTAGAAAGATATTCCTAATCCCAAGATTATCAAACTCTTCCTCCATATTTTCTCTTACTATATTAATTTGTATGTATGTTTAGCTCTTGAGTTGCCTTGGAATTTATTTTTGTATACAGAGTGATATAGGAATCTGAGTTTTCTTCCAAAGTACCTAAATGATATTCCCAGTGCTATTTATTGCATACATTCTGCTTTCATTTTTTTTTACCTATTTAAAACGCCTGATTGATCTTATGTATTAGGTTCACACACACACACACACACACACATATATATATATATATATATATATATGAGACTTTTCTATTTATTCCTCCTTGTTTATTCTTTTCTCTTGCTCTGGGGGCCCAAATACCACACCATTTTAATTTACATAACTACATAGTATATTTAATATTTGGTTGCACAAGTTCACATTTAATTTTTTTGCTAAATTTTCTTGAATATTTTAAATCTATTCTCTCTCTCTCTCTTTTTAAAGAGAGAGAGGAAAGAAAGAGAACATGAGTAGGAGGAGGGGCAGAGGGAGAGGAGAGAGAGAATACCAAGCAGACTCCCTGCTGAGCATGGATCCCAATGTGGGGTTTGATCCCACAACCGTGAAATCAAGACCTGAGCCAAAATCAAGAGTTGGACGCTCAACTACTGAGCCACCCAGGCATCTGTAATCTTTTCCCTTTTATACGAACTTTGCAATCAAGAAAGTCAAGTCATGTAAACAATGTTTAATGTAGAGATTAATTTGGAGAGATTGTTACACATAAAATATTGAGGGTTTTTTTTAGCACATTTATTATTAGGTTTAATCTTAGTGTTTTGTTATTATCAAGATAAAATCTTTTGTTCATTACATTTTCTAAGTGAATATTGTTGATAAATAAAGATGCTAGTGGCTTCTGTATGTTGATCTTGTATCTGGCGATCTTATTTATCTCTTACGTTAGAACAATTTTACAGTTGATTCTTTTAGATTTCTGGATAGATTAACACCTTATACACAAATAATTAGTTTTCTGTCTCTTCCCATTTTCCCGTCGCATTTATTTTCCAAACTTTTTGTACTGGCTATGTCTACCAGTATGATGGTCAGAACTGATGGCAGAATTTCTTGTCCTGTCCTTAATTTAAATGGAAGAGATTTTATTTTGCTCCTTACTTAACTTGTTTTAGTTATGTATAAATAGATTTTTAGATTTTTTTTTATTTATGGCTGAAAGAAACCTCTTCCCTTACCTATAAAAGAGAATATGTGCAGACAGTAGATTATGTATTGATACAAAGAATGGAGACTAGGCCTGCAAAAAAAGTGCTTCCTGGTACAGTGATATGGGGAGGAAAAAGGGAGGAAGTCTGAAGGGATAAAATGTAAGAAAAATGAAATGAAAAAGAAGGAGAAAAGAGCCAGGAGAGGAGGAATATAAAAGCAAAACAAGGGGAGCCTGGGTGGCACAGTCAGCTAAGTGGCCGACTCTTGGTTCTAGCACAGGTTGTGATCTCAGGGTTGTGGACTTGAACATTGCATTGGGCTCCACACTCTGTGCAGAGGCTGCTTAGGATTCTCTCCCCCTCTTCTCTTTCTCTCTCTTCCAAATAAATAAATAAATCTTAAAAAAAAAAAAAAAGTAAAAGCAAAACAAGATAAAAACAGTAGAGGGTGCATGTTCCCAGACCTTAGTAGAAATGGAAGCTGGACAACTTGCCTTTCGGGTGGAAGAGAGGACATGTTGGACAGGAAGAATGGCAAGTGGAGGATAGATGTTGGTTAGGGATGGTGATGGTGGGCATCTGCATGTATCAAGACTGAGGGGGAATGACAGATAAAGCCTTCATAGGAAAGTTTCCTCAACATGGTGCTGGCAACCCTGTGCTAGTCTAAGCAATGGCAGTGCTTAGTAGAGAAAACAAGGCAGGGTCAGTGTCAATACAGTGTTTGTGAAGATAACCTCGTATCCTAAAAGATAGATTTCAGCTTCATAAAACCTAGACTTAAAGAAAGGTACCTTACAAATAAATTGGTTTAATCTCCTTATTTTACAAAGGAGAAAATTGATACCTGGAGATCACCCAGGAGATGGCAAAATCAGGACTGAGGATCAGAGCCTCTGGTCTAGGACTTATGTGGTGTTATAGTAATTTGAGTTAAATTATTCATAAATATTAAAATTATATGATTGTAAAATTTATTTATAACTTTTGAGTAAAGCAAGAAATAGTCTTAATCCAGGAATAAAGTACTACATTTTCAAGATACAGAACATGGAATTTGCCATTTTAGTTACTTGATTTATATATTAGTTGTGGTTTTTCAAAAGTATGGACATCCAAGCAAAGTATAAAACTGATTTATTATTTAAGTATGCAATTTTAGAAAAAAAAAGTAGCAGCACAAAGTTGAAAACAGGGATTAAGCAATGGGTTCTAGTCTGAATCTGCCCCCCAGCTTCTGTCGGGCCGTCAAGCTCCGCTCAGCTCTGGGAGCTCATCTGTGAAATGCTTTCTTTCTCCCTTAGGATCATGAAGACACTCAGGAGCAAGGAGATGTCAAAGCGTTTTTGAAACACTTTCTCTATAAAATGGAATTGTATTCCTGTATTTAGGTTAAGATGCAGAGCTATTAACTTAAGACGTATTCCTAAAGACTTTACCCTCAAATGCTAGTATTACCTACTTTACAGACTTTCCCCCCTAAAGATAAGACTTTGCAACTGTTGTTAATTTTGGAGAGAGAGTTGATAAGGACAAAGGAATAAGGCAGGGCTGCTCCTTGTCACACGCCTGCCCTCTGGCTGGGGCCATCTGCGCAACAGCAAAAGTGGGTTCTCGGACCTCCGAAACTGAAAACCCTCAGCACCATCACTTCAAAGCATCCACTGTCAAGTAGTGGAAATGTCTCAATTTACAATGTCAACAATTACTTAAAGTAGCTTATGAAGAATTCTGACTCTTTTTGGTCTTTATTTCACTTTTAAATGTTGAGGGAAAATTGACCTAATTGAAGCAGCTTACATTTTTAAGATGTCTTATGAACTTGAGCTCATGTCCTCTGGAACACATGTGTGTGTGTGTGTGTGTGTGTGTGTGTGTGGGGTTTGAATAAAAGGCCAAAAAGGAAGAATGGATGGTTGAGGATAAAGGAAAAATAGTGCTAACTGCAGAATTCCGGGAGAGCTAGTAGCCAGCTCTTCCTTGCAACTGAGTTTCTTGCACCCATCCAGCCACTTGGTCTTAACTGGGAGAAGGATGTATTGAGACAACAGGTTGTTAATCCATGATGCACATTCACATTTTGTCATTATAAGCAGATAGCTCTTTCAACACCTTCCCTGTCAACGTACAGGTCACTGTGTTTAGTTTTTGTGACACATTTCACCCCTTAGAGGTCTCTGGTCAGATGGAAGAGAGTAGGTAAATGGTCTTAGCTGCCCACGTAATTCCCCCCTTCCCCCCAGGGTTGTTTCTGTTTCTGACAATTCAGACGTTCTTCACATAAATCAGCGATGAAAATCTCTTGTGTTAGCGGGCATTGAAAGGTTTAAATCATTTTCTGTGAAGTCGCTTATGTTGCTGCATCACCAATGCTTTATCACTTCTTTTTAGCCTTTTCTTTGGCGAAGCAAGGATATCTATATTAGGCAAATGAAAAATGAACTGCACTCTTATCCTCTTGCTAATACAGCTGGTACTCTTCCAAAAATCATACACCACCACTGACAAATCACTGTAATAATCACAAGCCTAAGCTTTAATTTCTTGGACCATTTTTAGGAAATGTTCATTTTTCAGCCACTAGGATGGACAAAAGTGATTGTTTTGAAAACAATGTCTAAGGCTCGTAATGCTTTCTTACTTGGGGTCTGAAATTTATTGTCAGGGAGCCTTTCAGTTCTATTGCTCACACTAATGCATGGCCCCAGGAAGATCTCTCTGTTGCATTGTGCCTCAGTTTCCCCATCTAATAACATCTCCCATCCCTCGTTTCCAGGACAGATCAAGTGACAGATGTAAAATCCATCTCCCTAAGAAGGTACTTTAATACCAAGAATAATTGGTGCTCACATATCTACTTTTAAATTGAGAACATGTACTCTCTCCTTCAGAGGACATCTTTGAGAATTTAAGAATTCAAAATTATAATCTGAAAAAATGAAACATGTAGAGAGTTGTCCCCAAAGGATGTTCCCTAGAGAGCCACTTTGGCTCCAACATGAACTGGTTTCTTTCTTTAAGCAAATCCCTAAGAAAGAGAATGACTGTTACCCAGTAACCAAAAACTAAAAGAAACAAAGTGTACAATGAACAGAGAAGTTCTTGTTCCTTGTTCTATACCTTGTTCTATACCCTTTAGTTATTCTCATCCAGCTGAATCTGTGGCAGACACAAGTTTTGTTTTTGGAGATGCTTTACATGCCTTCTCTTCTTTTTGTAACACATCATCTCCTCATGGACCTTCTGGCCACTGGGCAGCTGATGCCTTCATGGTGCTTCTCAGCCCTGCTGGGTGTCCAGTACACCTGTTCTCCTGGGGAGTGCCTTGGACTCTGGGTTCAATGTGACCTTATTTCCCAGCAAAATTCCCCCCCCACACACACATCCTTTGCCATTTTCCCTCATGACCTTATCAAATAATAGTAGCTACTGGAATGCCGACTGCAAGTGTCTCTGTCTGATGAGGGAACATTCATGTCTTAATCTAAGAGAGGAACGAATATTGGGCATGAACCATGCCATGACACACGAGCTCTCTGGCACTAGATCATTCTTGCTCTGATTCCCTAGTATTATCCTCAATTGACATGGAAATCTGGTCCATGAAAGGTCAGCTTCTAGGTCCCAGGAGGACACAGGACTCTAGATTCATCTCGGCATCTCAAAACAGAAAAAAAGTAACCAGGAGCTTATGTAACTGATAAGCGATATGCTTACCTACTTACTTTCCCATGTCTCTGAACAAAGAGGCCAAGCCAGGGATGGGAGTTTCCAGGAAATGACTGACCCAGAAGCCACAAATGCTTTCAGAAGCCCTGGAATTAGAGATGGTAATGAACTCATAAATGGGTGAGGGGGAAGGATTAACATGTGAGCTGCCCATTTCCATGGATACAAGGCTCCTTTCATTTATTTTTACTGGGCTTTTACAGGGAGTCAGAGCTCCAAATCTGATAGGACATCTGTGCTTCATTAGCTGTGTTTCATTAGGTTTATAATGTGATTTAAACGGACCCCTCAAAGCTGCAACAGGGGAGGCTCCTGAGAGTCCCAAGTTGCAGGCTCTGCCTTGTAGGGGGCCCATGGAATGGCTGCGTGAATGGGGATGAGTGTTCGGAGGTCATGGGGCCGCTGGATGATGGATCTCAGGCTAGGATGAGGTCAGAAACATCTTTTATTCTGCAATTAAGATCTTAAAAAGGAGGCCTGCTGCATCTGAGAGCATCTCTGTAGGGAAAAAGAAGAATTTGGCTGTGAGGGCCTGGAAGGCTCTGCTAACTCTAGCCGTTTGGGTTCTGTCCCCTACCACTGTAGCCATCCCCCTTCTCACTTTGGAAGGCAGCACAATTAACACGTGTTTTCTAGGTTGTGGGAGGAAATGTAAAACATGACGGCAATTTGGTGGCCTGCAACAGGAAGCAGGAAGGAGCCACTTTTTGAGCGTTCCCTCCAGCAATGATTAAAGTAGAAGCAGGTAGTCAGTCATGTGACAGGGCTGAAATGTATAAACTGGGTATCACACTGCTCTGAGAATAGTTGCTATGGTAACCCAGACAGAGATGGAACAGCAGTAAAGGAGAGCTGCCCTGAAAGCAAATGTTATTGATTAAATGAGATTTTTTTTGGGGGGGTGGTGGTGCTGGCAATGGTAAGTGTGGGTGTTGGAGGCAGGTGAACTCACCGTCATGACTGTACAGAGTATGCTTTGGTTGTATATTGACAAATGTTGTCCAAAGTCCCTCACAGACACCAGAAGTTAAATGATCATCTGCACAAGCTACTGTTTCCGTGGCTGAACTTTTTGATTTTAGCATTACATGATGAAGTCATTGTTTCTTAAGAAAATCTAAGACGTTGGAGCCAGGTGGCATTGCTAGCCTTGAGTTCGAAATCCAATCATCTGGAGAGGGGTTATTTTCCTGTAGGGTTTATGACTGTGTCCACTAAGCACCTGATTAGTCCTATTTGGGTCCTTAGACTCTGCTTTAAATGGTTCACATTACCATTCCAGAGGTAGCTATTTTGTTTAGGAGACGGGATGGATCTCTAAATGTGTCTTTACTCCAACTCTGGAAAGCATACTCCCTGTGAACTTCTTGCCTGTAACCCATCTCTACTACTCTTCTGTTAACTGTAAGATTGAGAAAAGAATCCTGTCCTACTTTTCAGGATAATTGTTAGAAATAACTTATTAATGATTATAAAGCAGCTTGAAAATATGAGCTCTTCACAAATGCAAGATAATAAAAAATTCATATGAGTAACAGTAATGACAATTGTGTGCAGGCCACTGAGAAAGTAGTTGGAGTGTGCCCTGAGGCCCAAAGGGAGAGTTAGGACCCGTGAGTAGGCAATCTCCCTTGATGTGTAAGTCAGATATGAGAACAGCCAGATACCCTGGACTTCCTGAGCTGTCATCTGTGTGTACAACCCAGTGTCCTCTATGGGGACAAATTGAAGACTCGGCAATAGCTTTTTTCCCCATCTTTTTAAAAAGAATTGTTGGTCTAATATTCATTGTCCTCAGCATGCCCTTACCATGAGCTGGTTGGAAAGATGTTCTGAAGGAACCAATATTTCTCACTCCTGAGGTTGATGACCTTCCCTTTGTCCCTTTGCCTTCCCTTTATGCAGCAAAGCTGTACAATACAATACAGCCCTCTGCCAGCAGATCTGTTACTAAAGGAATTCATGCATCTTGCATCTTGAAGATGCATTATTAATGCCTGGACAAATCACATCAGGTGAAACGCAGCAAGTCCCTGGCACTGAAAAAAAGGAACAAAGGCTGGTTCTACAAGAGAGCGATGGATGAGACAAATTATAACAGCTGGGAGTTTCTTGTAAGTAAGATGGCATAAAAACCAGAAATGCTAAAATTGTGTGCACAGACAGCAACTTCACATTTTCGTGGTAAAACAGATTATACGTGGTGCTGGAAGAAAGCCACTCTAATTGTGGCTTCGTTAAAGTCATGGTGATGCGACTCTTTGAATTTCTCAACAAAAGGGGCCAGCTTGCTGGTGACCAAATTACTTCCACCCCAGGCTCTCGTACGTGATTCCCGAGATGGTCTAGGAAGGATGGATTTTTCTAATGGAGCCAGTAATCAACTCTGGCTGCACAGGGGGAAAAAATGAAATGTGGCTTGCAAGAGTCCACCAGGAAACTCAGGGAAGGGAGTCCAGGTGGGAGAGGGGGTGTGGAGTCCCTCTTGTCATCTCTTCCGTCCAGGTGGGGATGCCTGGATGGGTTGGCATGAGACAGTGGTTTGCTTGTGTGTGATTCATCCTCCTGCATGAGGACTTACAGATCCTTTCAACTTCTAAACTGGGCAATTGGAGATAGATAAATATCGGGTTTATTTCAAACGGATTAGAGAAGGCCATGAGTGCACAATCATTTAGCTGTGCAGACTCATGACTGTACCTACTCCCAGCGGTCACTAATGACACACAAGCTGCTTGAACACTGATGAGCCTCCTGCCTCTTTTTGTGTAGGGGCCATGGCAGGGAGGATTTGTTTTAAATTGCAGGCAACAGCTAAAGTTTATGATGACATTAAAGGAAGGCATTTTTCAAATCTACTACTATGTAATCAGTTTATTAAATAAGATTGCTTTTGGCACCTTGAAAGAAGTGAGATTCTTTTTAAATGTAAGAGCTGCTGATATGTCGAAAAAAGAAAGCAGTGGTTTCTCTCTGTGTGTGTGCATGCGCGTGTGTGCGTTTGTGCCTCATGTCTACCATTCTCTTGTGGTTTCTGTGTAATATTGCCCACATTTTCTATTTGGAGAATCACTTTCCCCTACATATACTCAGCAACAAACATGAAACCACCTAATTATATTTTCATAATCATGATTAAAAACCATCTAAATTATCCTGCTTGATGTACTCAAAGAGTTTGTTGATTGCTTTTTGATGTGTATTAGAGCTTTATGCAGAGCCACATCAAATGATTTGCTTCACAATGAAATAAAGGGGGAAAAAAGCCTTTAGTATGCATACACGCTTACTTAAAATATACATATATAATTCATATTTGGCTAATTAGCCAGCATCAACACAAAATCCATGACCATGAAATAATTGTGGAAAGGCTGATTACCTTCAAATAGTACATTAATTTTCACTTCATATGTGTATATATATATATATATAATTTTTTTCCAATATTGATTCTACCTTTTACAGAAATCATCATTCTTCTGGCCCATCAGTGTTTCTGCGGGTTTTTCACATTTTGGAGATGAAGATTTGAACTTGAGAATTAACTTTTATGAAAGGAGTCACGTGTTAATATGTTTCTTTGAATGATAGGAAGATTCTGAGCCAGTTCACATGAAGGAACAGGAATGACCAGCCAGGCTCCAGTGTGAGCCATTCTTGCTGATTCCCCACAAAGTGAAAAAGTGTCCCTTCCCTTCCTCCTGGGGAACAGAAGTGTAAAGGCTTCTCATGGCTTTTTTTCATTTACACAAATTAGTTCGTCCCAGGGAAGGAAGAACTTACTTTGAGGCCTTTGTCTCAAAGCACATTTTTGTATTTGTGGTAACGATGTAGGATGTGTCAAATTAGTCACCTTCATTTTCACACTCCAATCTCAACAGATGTTTGAAACAGATACAGGTTTTTTCTAACAAAGGTGCCTATAACTCTTTATTGGGGTGTTTCCTTTGGCTCATGGGTCCTTAAAGCATTGGAGGCTTGTCTGTTGCTTTTGGAGGCAGCAGTTTGGAATAAATGAGTAGCCGACAGGTGGGGCAGTGCCTGCCAGAGGTATAGGTTGGAGGGGAGAGATGTCCCACATTCAGACCTATGGTGATGATAGGTCTAAATAAAAAGTCAAACTAATGAAGGTGTTAAGCTTTAATGAGGAAATGGTAGCTTATATTTGTTCAACCAACATCGAGTGCCTGTCGTTTTGCAGGTACTGGCTCATTCCGAAGGGTAATGCTAAATCAAAGAAAATTGAGGTATGGGTACTCCCGTGGGTGGGGGAACTTATACAGAAAAAGATTCACTACAAGGTGAGAATTGGTGTAGTGGAGATATGTGCAAAAGACTATGGGAAAGTGGAGGAACAATGTCCCAAACAAGTTGGGAAAGGCTTTACTGAAGAGCACCTTGAAAGGTGAGCTGGGGGGCACCTGGGTGGCTCAGTGGTTGAGTGTCTGCCTTTGGTCAGGATCATGATCTGGGGGTGCTGGGATACAGTTCCGCATCAGACTCCCTGGGGGGAGCTTGCTTCTTCCTCTGCCTGTGTCTCTGCCTCTCTCTCTGTGTCTCTCATGAATAAATAAATAAAATTTTTAAAAAAGCAAAAACAAAAACAAAAACAAAAGAAAAGTGTGCAGTTTGGTACTCCAAAAGGCATTCCAGGCAGCGGAAATACTAAGCATACACAAGGGCCGGAGGTGGGGGAAGGGCATGATACAAGAGGGTATGTTGAGGACTTAGGTGTTACTGCATTTTAAATCGTGAGGAGGGAGGAGGTGAGAGATTCAGTCAGAAAGGCAAGAAGCTGGAGTGTACATTGCTGATGTGCTGTGCTAAGACATTGGGCTTTATCTCATAGGCAAAGACACAGCTGGAGAACGACACTATTGGATTTGTGTTTTGGAAAGCTAACTCTCTGGAAGTGTGGGGGGGTGAACTGAAAAGTGGGAAGAAAGGTTGGCAGAAGGGAGAGCTGTTGGAAAGGAATGATAGCATCTCCAGAGACAGGCAATGACAGCCTGAAGCGAGGCAGTGGCAATAGGGTAAAGGGGAGAGAGAAGGCCTCGGAGTCTCACACAACATGTGGAGCTGTTCAAGTCCCCCTGTTACACGGGCCACAAGCTTCAGCCACATCAGACCCTTCACAGTTCCTGCCTCTGCACGTGTTGTTGGAAAGCTGCTGACCCCTTGTCCAAGCAGCTAATTCTTATCTTCTTTCAAGGGGCACCTCCAGCAGTAGCTCCTCTGGCAGGCTTTGTTTCCCTTGGGCTGAGCTAGGTGTCCCCAGGGCGACTCCCACAGAACCTGACAGAAGTCTGAGGAAGCCAGCACCACAGTACCTGGTACTTGGTTACAGTCTCCTTGAGGATGGAAGCGACACCTTGCCGTATCTATAATCACAGCAGCGACCAGGCCATGGGCGATCTGGGAATGTCCTTTGAGTGGGCGAATGCAGCGTTTAACACTCTGCTCATCAAATGGTTCAGCAAGAGAAAACAAAATACCTTTCATCCTAAGGCACAATGCTGAATAAATCTTTTCTGTTGATTCTGGACTTCAGCACCGTAGCTACAGAGTGTAAAGTCGCATGAGGATTTGGCAATTCTGGGATGATTTAGATCAATACAGATCACTGATAGAAAAAAAAGAAAGGCCCTCAAAACTCATTGCCAACTTGGATAATAGATACATGCAAACAAACAAATAAATAAAATGGATGCAGAGAGGAGAAGCATGCAAGAACATCCCCTTTATTGCCATCTCCATATGTATTCTTACTGACCAAGGCACCAAGTAATGGTTTTTCTGTCTACTTTCCTTTTCTGTTGTGGAATCGCAGACACTGAGTTAGCTCAGATCTTTCCGTGCACGTAAGGCTATGTTCTTGGGTTACAACCCACCACAGAGCCTTAAAATATGCCATTATTATCACTATTATTATTATTTTGTCTTTCCATACTGTACTTTAGGAAATGCCATGATAGATGCTCAGTGACTGGGGTAAAAGATGATTTACTTTCCCTCTGGCTCTGTGCTATCTCTTCTAGTCTCGTCCAATATTGCTGTTGGGGTTATTACAATGATGATTTGATCCCTTACTTTTTGACCATAAAGATGCTTCCTGTGTTTCAAAATGGCCTGGTTGTCCTGAGATCCAGTATTTCTTTTCCTCATTTGTTTTTGGAAAGAGCTCCAAGGCAACTCAGAGATGGAAAGAGCAGAAAATTGGTTCAAATCTTGGCCTTACCCCAAATAGCTTTGTGAATTTTGAGAAGTCGCTAAGACCATCAGGCTGCACTTCTTTTTGTGAAACGTGGTCAGACTAAATATCTTGATCATCCTTTTCACTTGAGAAACAATCTATACTTACTGTAAACATTTATTTATCAAGAATTTATTACCTGTCAGTTTGGGCCAAGCCCTGCTCTAGGACAGATAGAAGACACTGAAGGAATAAAATCAGCCCCCAGGAGCTCAGGTTTGGCACATCTGTTTTACCTCTGGAATTTTAAGGTTGTGGGTTTTGATTTTTCTGGAGGACTGACTCTGTGTTATAAAAAAACATGAAGTGGCTTTGCATGCAGAGGTAGAAGGGAGTGTAGAATCATCTAATTGAACTTCCATTCTGCTGCACAAAATACCATATGGATGATTGTATTTTTTTTTTTTAGGTTATTCTTGAATACTTTCACAAGAAGGGACTTGTGATTTTGAAGAAATCTTAAAGATTCCTAAGTGTAAGAAAGCTCTTCCTTATGCTCAGATGAAAACTACATCCCTGTGACATAGAAATATTTTTTTTAATTCATTTATTTACTCACTCTGTTTATACCAGTAGCAAGTATTTATAGAGTACCCACCCTTTATCAGGTGCAGTGCTAGACTCGAGAGGTAGAACAATAGAGAAGGCAGACTTGGGTCTTACCTTTGTCAATCTCACCATCCACTGGAGAAGTAGGCAATTAAATGAACAATTGTAATACATTCTCACAAGTATTATGATGGTGGACACACTGATGTGCTAGAGATGTATGGGAGGAGGTCACATTTGACCCTGAGTGATCAGAGCTTCAAAGAGCCATCAAAGCTGAGGGATGAAGGTCACAGTGGTGATTTGACCCTGTGTGGTAGGTAGTCTTTGAAACCCATGAAGACAGCATTTCCCTCAAGCCCTTTTCTTTAAGCTAAATATACAATAATTTTTTCAATTCTCATTACCAGACCTTGTAAGTATGCCGAGGTATCTTCTAATTTACCAACTCAGTAACTTTGTGAGAAAATAAGTGAAATTTGTTTGGCTCAACACTTTCTCAGTGAACCCATTTTGGCTTCTGATGGTGATTGTTTTCCTCTCAAAGTGTTTACAAGTTACCTATTTAATTATCCATTAAAGAATTTAGTTGGGTGTCAGTATCAAGATTGGTTCTGAAGTGTTTGCTATTGAAAAATTAAAAATATTGCCTCCTTGTAAGTTTTTTTTTTTGTTTTGTTTTGTTTTGTTTTGTTTTTGCCTCTCTGGTTCTAAAGGATTTTTTTCAAAAATTACTAACAGTGGTTCTCCAGTTGTATTTGCAGACTCTTACTCCTGGGAGTCATTATCTGAGCCAGGATACAATTTTCCTATCATCTCTACAATCCTTCTCTTTGGTTATGTCTTAATTATGTTTATTCTTCACTTTTCTGTTTGATGATCACCCTCCTTAGTGAAGGTGATTGCAAAGTAAAAGTAATTTTTTTTCATATCACTTGATAGTATTGCACCATCTTTCCCAGACAAAAACACCATCCTTTTTATTTTTCAGTTCTTTGTACAAACTAGTACATTTATTGCTTTTTTGTCTTCATACTTTTCACCAGACCAAGTCAAATTCTGACCTATGGACTTTGTGACATTCTTCATATGGTTCTATTATCTTCTCCTCTTCTTCCTCTGAATCACTGATTGTATATCTCTTCTTTTTTATTCACATGTTTTATAAAAAAAGTGAACTTACTGGAGGATCCTCTAAGCAGCTATCTTGATTCCTCAGGATGTTTCCCTTTTGTTAACATTATTCATAATTATCTAATCAGACTTTCATTTCTAGTGAAATTTTCATTTTCATTTTCTTTGTTCACATTTTATTTCAGTATTGTACTTCCCCTGATTAAAAAAAAATTCTCTTCTAAAAATCTAGGATGCATTGCTTTTATGGCATAAAGAAAGAAGAGAATTAGTATTTATTGAGTACCTACTATCTTGCATCCTGATGTTAGTACCTTATTCATTTTCTCAACATTGTTTGAGGTTAGATTGATTATTTCAGTTGTTCAGATGAGGACATGGAGACCCAGTATATTGTCCAACCTAGTAAAGAGCAAAACTGGGATTTGAGCCTGAATCTGTCTCTAAAGCTCTTTCTAATGTATCATAGGCTAAGTTGCTGACACATCTGTATGCTCTTTTATGTCTCATGGATTATGGATTATTATTATTATTCCTTAGAAGGTCAGAATTCATCCTCCTTGGAGAGCAAGTGGAGATCCACAAGTACCAGAGCTGTAGTTTCTTCTATGTGCCGCATTGTTCTCCTTAGTGATATTCTGACATAAAATTTGGTTCTCTGAGTCTCCCTAGTTATCTTCTTTACTTTCTGTAGAACCTGTAGTTGGTGATCAAGTGGTAAAAAAGGAGGAACTGTGAGGAATAAAAGAACCTGGTCAAAGCCCTTGGGATCTGTATCAGTTATTTGTTGCTGCATAACAATATCACCGTGAATTTAGCCTCTTACAGAGGCTACACAGATTTATTATGTCCCAGTTCCAATAGTTCAGGAATCCGGGCACAATTTAGCTGGGTGCCCTGCTTCAGGGTCTCACAAGGCTGCTCCCAAGGTGTCAGCTGGGGCTTTCGACTCATCTGTAGCTTGACTGCAGAAGAATCTACTACCAGCACTGGCCCCAGGCTCCAGGCTTCTGGCCTGAGGGCCTGAGTGAGTTTCTTATTGACTCTCACCAGAGGTTGCCTTCAGTTCCTTGCCACATTGGCCTTCGCCACATGGTTTCCTTGAAGCCAGCAAAGGGGAGACTCTTCTCAAGGCAGGTATGCCAATCTTATGTCACATAATTGCACACACATGGAGCCATGGACATTCCTTTGCCAGATTCTGCTTGTTACTAGCAAGTCACAGGAATACCAGGAGGTGTAACGGTGGAGAGACCCTTTGAGAGTCCATCTGACATGGCATCCATTCTTTTGGAGATCTCCATGAGCTTTACAGTTCTCTGAGGATTTTCCTTGTCAACAACCCCTACAACTACCATGAAAATACCTGCTGGCTCTGTCTTATGAAAGGTTTTTTGGGCTCATCCTTTTCTAGTTTCAAATCTGTTATCCTTCTGTGAACTTTCAGCATAGAATGAGTTGTTGTTATGATTCTTTCATATCACTACTTTAGTGCAGGTGCACACACACTCACACACACACACACAGTATATATAGCACTGTATAGCATGTCCTCATGGCCCTTCCCAAAGATTAGTCACCTGTCTAGTCCCCATGGTCACATGCAACATTCGGTTCTTGACCTATTGCTAATGCTCATAAGTCACTTCCCAGATCTGAATTCTTTTCTTCCCATAAATATTAAAGGAAGGAAATTTGCTTCTTTCACCATGACCTTTCTAGTTTTCAAGGCTTGTTTATGTGTTTTAAAGAATTCATGTCAACATTATATCTCTTGCAGGAACTTTGGCCAATTTCTTCATTATACCCTACAAGAAATAGCCTGTGGTCAAGTTAATTCAAAGGAGAATGCATGAAGTCTGCTGTGCTGGCAGGCAGGAATGACAGTATTGACCCAAGTCTCTGTTGCTATCAGCCAAGTAGACCACTTATGTCGTAAAGAAAATCAGCACGGCTAGAACCTCAGCTGTTAGGGCTGGAGTTGGTATTTGTCTCTTTGGACTCTTGTTTCCCACCCAATACATTTTATTTTATTACAGGAAAAATAATTTAGGGCTTTGGCAAAAACAATTAAATAATTCAGAGACTAGTGATTTTTTTTTTTTCAAATTTGTAGCTGGATCAAATATTCATAAGATGCAGATCGGTAGGTACATTTCTTAGATGGGCAGTGCACGGGACCACCAATGCTTCATCACGGTGTGGCTGACAGAGCTCAAAGCAGGCAGCGTTGGGCTTGGTATTGATATAAAAAACAACAATAACAACAACACAACACTTTGCACCATTGCCTTCAAATCCATTCTTCCATATCTGGACTCCTGGTGCTTGTCACTTCATGTGGCATCACTGACAATGACTGGAGCTTCAAACATACCTTTTGTCCTGTATGGTGTTTCCAGTATCCCTTTCAGTAAATTTTTAATAACCCTTTCAATTGTGGGCCAAACAACATTTGACAGAATGCACCCTTGTCTAATACTAGCACTTAGACTGGAGTGGTGTTTTAAGATAGCAATTAGTATCCACAATGCTGTCATGATATTTGTGAACATACTTTAGGGTTGATCTTAATGATCCCATTATAATATTCTCTGCTTTTTCCACAAATATGATGGTCTTGCTTTTATGGTATTGTGCAGAAGCTCTGAATTTGGGTTTTGATTGGAATGGACTAAGCTGGTGTGTTTTTCTCTTCTGGGCCTGTGACCTGCTGGATCCGGATCTGATGAAGGTCAAAGGGGGGTCCCCAGTGTGGCTCTGCAGCTCAGTGTGGGAGAGCTGTAGCCATTGCATGTGAAATTGCTAGGAGACAGAGCTGCTATAGTCGTGTCCTTGTGAACCACAAGGTGCAATGCAAGGTCTTGTGGAAGTTTCCAAAAGCTATAGGGCAAGACACAATGCTTCAGACAATGTTTAACTTTTCCATAAAACAATTTTGAATTCTCTCAACTGTGTGCAAACTCCTAAATGTATACCTGTTACCACCTTTGCCTTGAATGAGTGAAATATACATAGGCAAGCTGATACTTGAGAAATAAGGCAGAAAACATTTGCCCAAATACTTTTGGAAGCAAGGAATGAGCATTTTGCTGTTATTCCTAATTATTCCAGTCAGTATTGTACAGTTTTTATCTTGGGGTTTGTTTTTTATGGGTGTAAAGTGGCTTTAGATAATAATTTATGTATAGGCATAGCCAGGCCCCATTAGAAGGTAACAACAGAGGGAAACCACCAGGAGGCTAAAGGACCCAAAATGAATGCATAATTTCCACTGAGTACTAAGAGGAACATATGATTGATCTTTTTTTATTCCTGAACCTTTAGTGGTCTGAGGACATTTTGCAGTTAAGCTCTTATGAAAATAAAAACATATTCTTCTGTAGTGTGTTTATATTGCCATCTAGCTATGACCTTGAAGTCTTATCTCAAAGATTGATTTCTGACTTTTTCTGTTAGGAACATGCCTTTGCAGAGCTAAGGGAAATTTGGTGGCATCCAATAAAGTTATTCTTGTATTAATCTGTTGTTTCCAAACAGTAGTTATAGTTTTCCTGTTTTTTGTTTTTGTTTTGTTGTTTCACCAACTGGGGTTTGGCTTTCTAAATAATGGGCCTGAAACTTTCAGATGGTATGGATCTTATCTTTCTACATTATGATAATATTTAGTTAATATTTACCAAAAGAAAATACTCTTTATTTCAACTTAATAATATAGGTATTTGCACACATTACTGCTTGTCTTCCTGACTTTCAGGAAGAGAATCTTACATGAAACCCCTACTTTGCCTTGAACCAGGTCTTTTTTCCCAGCTAAAAATTATGTATCTCTTCTTGGCTGCCCAAATCTCAAATATAGTTAAACAATATGTTATGCAACCAGTTGTTTAACATCTGAATTCCCAAGCAGAATATACATGTCTTGAAGTTGAATACCAACTTCTTTACAGTTCTATCCCAAGCTCCTCACTCAGATCCTTGTGCTAGAAGATTTTTTTTTTTTAAATTTTTATTTATTTGTGATAGTCACAGAGAGAGAGAGAATGAGGCAGAGACACAGGCGGAGGGAGAAGCAGGCTCCATGCACCGGGAGCCCGACGTGGGATTCGATCCCGGGTCTCCAGGATTGCGCCCTGGGCCAAAGGCAGGCGCCAAACCGCTGCGCCATCCAGGGATCCCTAGAAGATGTTTAATTAATATTTATTAATTGAATAAATGAATATGGCTTGGAGAATTTGGCTAATTTTGACCAAATCTGATCTATCACCAAAGAATAACAGTGTATATTTTAGATCTAGTTCTGGCCTTGACTACAACTATTCCTCTGATGTCTCACAAATCTCTTTCCTGGAATTGAGGTTTTATGGTCATGGATCATTGGAATTTGTGGCCTAAAGGGGGTTATATAAAATAAAATTTAAATATATTTGATTGTGCTTTTCTAATTCATAATAGTGGAAGCATGATTCAAATCTGGATTTAAAAAGAGTGGAGAATAACTACTGGTAAAGAAAAGGTAAGAAAAAGGAGGTATTTCTCGTATATTTTTGTTTGGAATAGAAACATATGCATGGATCTTTTTTTGTTTCTGAAGATAAATTATATGTTAAGTAAAGCTTAACATGGGATAAGCAGCATCAGATTTGATAGGAGAGGGATGTTGTATTTTTTGAGATAGATTTTGAGATTCAACAACAAACTGAGGTTGAGTCTTTTATCTTTTATGGCTACTTTGGTGGACATTGCTCATGATGGAAGGTTTTCTCTTAATTTTATGATGGAAAAAAATTTTATGATGGAAAAACTTGTATAGGATGCCATGTAGTTCCATTTTAGTGAGGCTGACTCCAGAAGTTGATCCAGTCTCATGTGACTTGACTTATATCAAGATACTTCACTCTTTAAGGCTCTTCCATATACCAACTATCAAATCAGTCTTTGCAACTCACACTTTTCTTAGTATTTGTACCAAATAGTATTCTCTGGAAAAATCAGAAAAGATTATTATATTGTAAATATTACAGGGATATGCTGGATTTTAGTTTTTGCTGGGAATACATGAAAAATGTAGTCTCTCTGGAAGAGTTCATCACAAGCTAGAGCAGGTACTGGGTGATGAGATATTCACTTCTGTTATAGTTGATGGCACCATCTTGGATTCATTCCTTATCCCCAAATTGGTCATATTGGATGTGGAATTTTTGAATGCCAAATGTTTTTATCAAAGAAAGATTTTCTATTAGGGGTTTATGGCAGAAGTCCTATCCCTATAGGGATAGGAACTGCCTATCCCTCAGGGCTAAGTGAGTTGCTTCTCTTCCTCAAGCACTTAACCCATGACATGGCATACAAGGCTTTCAATAAATGAAAGAAAGAAACTCCAGCACTTTTCAATACCCATACATTGCTGTGGTTAGGTGGCATCATAAACCTGCATTGCAGTGATTCATGCTTTTGTCTACCAATGTTAATGTAAACCTTCCTGTCCTTTGGTTCATTTGTTTTTGCTTTGCCTCTGGATGCAAACACTCAGAGCTGCAAATTTCAAAGAGAAATAGCATTTTTGTCCCTCTTGTGAAGTGGCCAAGGATAAATGAGCCCTGCCCTCAACCTCAGATGCCAAGTTTCTGGAGTTCCAAACAATCAGTGCTAGTGCAAGAGGCTCATATTCAAGTTTGAAGACTTTTTTAAAGTGAGAAGAATGAATTTTTTCTATTATGAAAGCAATATATGATTACATAGAAAATGGTAAGACAAATGTGCATTATTTTCTAATAACATCTAACTATTATATGATGACCTCCTGATTTTGTGCCATCTCTCCTATGAAAGTGAGATATTTTTAAGGCAGGATCTTTATCTTACTCATTTCTATGGACATAGGCTTAGTGCCTTGAATATCACATCCATAATATGATTATGGACTAAATGACTAGATAAAGTTACTGCAATCATCATGACGAGTCTACACGTATGTGGCCAGTAGCAGCACATGATCACATAGGAGGTTTAGGATTATTTTGTGAAATCATCATTAGTTCTTTAGACCAACTTTGATGAAGAGAAGACAGTTTTTTTTTTTCTTCAAGAACCAGTGCAAATGAATATGCAGCTAAAAGTTTTCTGCCTTGTTTTTTAGTTAGATAATTAATTTATTCACACACCAAGAAGTAAAATAAAATAGAACCAAGAAACAACACATTTTCTGGAAAGGCTAAAAAGATGTGGCCCTTACTTGACCTCATATTTTAGAGCAAGTTGTTAAAAAACTGTAGAACAGTAGTTCACCCATAAATGTTATACTGAGCTCTTTGATTGTTTTTGCCAGGATTACCTAAATGCCATAATTGATATCAAATTGCAAGGCAGGAGGTCCAGCAATAGAACCTTGAAACTCATCTCTCTTTAGATAGCATATGGGGAAGGCAGATGACAGCTGGGTCCTGGAAAGCCATTGCATAGTGATCTAAACAGCTGAAAGGCTGAGCAATGTAATTTCTATTAATACATAGTGAAGAATTTTAAACTATGAAGCCAGGCCTAGGCTTCTGGGAAATGGTAAACAACTAGTTGGATGCATAGAAATAAGGTTAAGAATCAGCTCACTTGATGGATTAAAGACCAGAACATAAGACCTGAAATTATAAAACTCCTAGAAGAGAACATAGGGAGTAATCTCCTTGACAGCAATCTTGGCAATGACTATTTTTTGGATTTGACACCAAAAACAAAGGCAACAAAAGCCAAAATAAATAAGTGGGACTACATCAGACTAAAAATCTTTTGCACAGCAAAGGACACAATCAGCAAAATGAAAAGGCAACCTATGAAATGGGAGAAAATATTTACAAACCACATATCCTATAAGGGGTTCATATCCAAAATATATAAAGAACTCATACAACTCAAGAGTAAAAAACCCAGATAGCCCAATTAAAAATGGCCAAAGAAACCACACAGACATCTTTCTAAAGAAGATGTTTAGATGGCCAACAGGTACATGAAAATGTGCTCAACATCAGTAATCTTGGGCAGCCTGAGTGGCTCAGCAGTTTAGCGCTGCCTTTGGCCCGGGGTGTGATCCTAGAGACCCGGAATCGAGTCCCATGTTGGGCTCCCTGCATGGAGCCTGCTTCTCCCTCTGCCTGTGTCTCTGCCTCTCTCTTTCTGTGTCTTTCATGAATGGATGGATGGAATCTTTAAAAAAAAAAAAAACAAACACCCATCAGTAATCTTTAAGGAAATGCAAATCAAAACCACAACAAGATATCACCTCATAACTGTTAGAATGGCTATCATCAAGAAAAGAAGAGATACCAAATGTTTCCAGGGATGTGGAGAAAACAGAACCCCTGTGCACTTTTGGTGGGAATGTAAATTGGTGCACCCACTATGGAAAACAATATGGAGGTTTCTCAAAAATTAAAAATAGAACTACCATGTGGTCCAGCAATCTCCCTTCTAGGTATATACCTAAATATAATGAAAACAGGATATTGAAGAGATATCTGCATGCCCAGGTTCAGTTCAGCATCATTTACAATAGCCAAGTGATGGAAACTATCTAAATCTCCATCAGTGAATGAATGAAGAAAATGTGACATATATTTGCAGTAGAATACTATTTAGCCAAGAGAATGAATGAAATCCTGCCATTTATCATAACCTGGATTGACCTCGAGGGTATCATCACTATGCTAAGTGAAATAAGCCAGACAAAGAAAGACAAATATTACATGGAATATGTGGAATCTAAAATAAAATAAAATTAAATCAAAAAGTCAAACTCTTAGAAATAGGAGAGTAGAAAAGTGGTTGCCAGGGGCTCGAGGGTAGGAGAAATAGGGAGAGTTTGGTAAAAGGAATCAAATGCAAAACATGGTAAGTATAACAGAAAAAAAGATAAGTGCATAAGGTGATGGCTGTGTTAATTAACTAGGTGGGGGGAATCCTTTCACAATGAAAAAAGATCAACTCATTTGGAGTGAAAGTCTGAGCCAGAAAGGGCACACAGAATAAGATCCACATAGAACAGGTAGGAGGTGGGTCAACTTCCTGTAGATATAGCAAGAGGAGGACGATGGGACTTGGCTATGGTGTGACAGTCCCCTTAGGAAAAAAGATCAATCTATGTATGGTAACTCAAGATTCTTTCGCAGGTCTCAGTTTACATGTGAATTGAAGCATGTTATTTCTAGATCTTCATTCTTAGAACTCACAAGAACTGAACTTTGTGTCTAGGTTACTTGACCTCTTGGTGCCTCACTTACCCACTCTGTAAAATGGGGGAAATAATTGCACTTACCTCACAGGGTTGTTTAGAGGATAACATGAGATAATGCATGTTACGATTTCAGAAGTGTGTGCCCACAGAGAAACTACTCAACAAAGGTCAGCTATTACTATTTTCAGAAGTCGATTAATAGGAAGAAACTTTTCCAAATGGGAAGGATAAAATAGGCAAAATTCCTCATGTCATAGGGCTTAGAGACGAAGAATTGAGGTATTTCTCTTTTAGTGTCACAAGTATGCACAAGTATTATTTTACAAAATTGTTCCCTACACTCTACAAACATTTGCTGGTAAATTTCTGTGTACAAAATGCTGCTGGGTGCTAATGGCAATATACAGTTGAATCAGCTTTCTATACAGCGGAAGAAATCTTATGCCTATTCACCTGGCCTTTTTTCTTCTCTTTTTCTTTCATCTAACTCTTTTTTTTTTTTCATCTAACTCTTTTATATATAAAATTCCCTCCTCTCCTTTCTGATGGAACAACATGGAATGTCAGTTAGGCAAATAGTGTCATATTATTATTCATGGATGGTTAGGCAAGGATTGGATCTCACATTTGCCTGGGATTACTTGAAACCTATTATGGCATAGCTTGTATATTGACGCATTAGAATTTTTCTAGAACTTCACCACATTACAGCCCTACAGCCCAGTCTCTGAGTGTTTTAGTAGCATCTAGTAGGTTCACGGTAGGTACTTAGCAAATCTTGGTTGAACGAATAGGAAGCTTTGTTAATGGCTCCTGTGTGGCCATGCAATTCTTTGTATCACCTGAACTCATAGGAGGGAGGTTTTCTTCTTTTCATTCCAAGAAGGAGAAGTGCTCTTTTGATGAAAGCAGGAGTCAAGGTTGATAATAATAATATCATCAAGCTGCTTTCTGAAGTGTGAGTACTTGGTGAAATAAGTTGGTTCTTACACAAAATATGGAGATGGGTCTGATAACTAGGACATGGGAGACTGACATCATGTGGGTGAAAATCCAAAATGTTGAAAATATTTTCTTGATGAGACAGAGGGGAAATAGGCATTCTTATACATTGTTGGTAGGAAGGAAAAATGATATAAACCCAATGGATGAGACTATGTAATAGCTAGCTGAGTCACACAGACATTTTCAATGACAAAAAGGCTCCTTTCTTGGAATCTGCTCCCCAAATAAACTGGCAAAAATACGAAAGCATATATACACAAGGATATTTTCTGTAGCACTTCTTGTAATTTCAGAAGACTGGAAATAACCTATATTGTCTATCAACATAGATGAATAAACTATGGTACAATTACATAGTAGAGTACCATGCACTTGTAAAAATAAGTATAGAGTGTCTTATTTTGATTTTTTAAAAAGATTTTATTTATTTATTCATAAGAGACCGAGAGAGGCTGAGACACAGGCAGAGGGAGAAGCAGGCTCCCCCTCAGGCAGAGGGAGAGCCCAAAGCAGCACTCAATGCGGAACTTGATCCCAGGACCCAGGACCCAGGATCACGACCCGAGCTGAAAGCAGATGCCCAACTGCTGAGCCACCCAGGCGTCCCAAGTGTGGAGTGTCTGTCTATGTGTACACTGTTCTGGAGAGATCTCTTGGTTAAATGAAAATGCCAAAGTGCAGAACAACGTATCTGGTAAACTATCTTATGTCCAAGAAAGATGTGAGATAAGCATATATGAATATATTTGCTTATACTTAATGAAAGGATAAACCAAAGGCTAATAAAAACGGTTACCCCTAGGGGGAGGAAGAGACAGAGTGGATGGGATCAATGCTTTGTAGGATCGACTTTTGATCTACGTATGTGTTTTACATAATCAAGAAGCGAAATTAAATCTAAATGAAACTAGCAAGCCCTCCAAATCAAAAGCAAAATGAAGCAAATTAATTACAAACAATGTACTCCTCACAAGGCCGATGAACTTAAGCCAGGAGATGGGATTACAAACTTTATTTTGTTCACACCCAGAGACAGGCCCTGGGAGCTGTACCCTGGCTGAGGAGAGCAGGCACGATGGAATTCTGATTTGCTCTCTATCTTGGGCGGTTCGCCAACCTGCTTTCATCGCATCTACCTTCTTCATTTGGAAAATGGGCATCTCACAGGTTCGTAACATGAATCCTTAATGCCACCAACGACCACACACTTTACAAAGGCATAGTGAACTTGCTCACCTGGTCCGATTTACTAGGGAATGGGAAAAACCTGTGAATGGCAATGTAGGATTCCTGAAACCCACCACTGCATTCTGCGCAAGAGGGATTTACACTCACAGGACTGAAGCTCTGTTGGTGAAGAAGCTGCGGGTGCATCTGCGCTGTCGTGCCTTGGACATTGTCCTTGGAGCCGTGTTCCCCATATGCCTGTGTCGCGCACGAAAAGGGCATCTGGCTCTTCAGCAGAGCTCGCCAAAGAAGCCAGACCCAACTTTCACAGCAGCTTTCCTCAAAGTCGTTCTGGACGAAGATTCCAAACCGTGCTCCTAGCACTTTCAAAAAGTTTCTCCAGCCACAGGGAGAGAGTGAATGGGGCTGCGAAGCTGCCAGAACAGTATTCAAGTTGTCCTCTTGGAACGGCAGAGGAGCCAGCTTCTTAGGAAGCAGGCGCTGCTGCGGGATGACACGGGGGCCCCAGCAGCGCTGAAAAGTCTCTGACTACCCTGAAGTTGGAGACCGTCCCGGGGAATCTATGCAGCGTGAGCTCAGGCGGGCCAAATGGCCACTCGGAACTGCCAAAGGCTGCCTGGATCACTAGTTCACATAAGCTTGGTCTCAGCAGGCTACAATGCTGGCATTTGTTCAGTGGGGAAAAAATAAAATAAACTTTGTGTGGCAAGTGATAACCCTGACATTTCAATCTATTTACCACAATGATGTTTCCTAGAGTTTCAGAGTAAAACAAATTAGAATTATAAATACCATCCAATTTTCCTAACAGCTCTTGTGAGTTATTAGTGGAAATCAAATCACCTTAGTCAATCAAAGGCGGCTGAAATGCCACTTGGCTGTTCCCCCTGAAGATGTGAAAACACCTATCATTCCTATGGAGTGGTGCCGCGCCCTCGGTGTGGTAGACGCTGAACACTTCTGCGTGAATAGGAAAATCAAGTCAATGATTTGTACTTCTACTAAGTACAGTGCTTAAACTTGGTTGCCTTTCTGATCTTGGGCCTGAAATCTGCTGCAATGCTGGTGGCTTGCAATAGGAGCTCTGGGAATGGATAAAAACATATCATTATCCTTTTTGCATGGGAAGTCGTTGCATTACTGTCAGACTATCTGCAGGCGTAGAGGAATTTAAAATTGACGTTAACTCATGATGATGCCACATGAAATGTTGAATAGGGGGTCTTTGCAAGGAGACCTCTTGGTGAGGAGCAAGACACTCGGAAGGCTATTTGAGGTGAATCTTTCATTCCCATCAAACTTCACCTGAGAAAGAAGCAGAGAGAGACCCACGTTTCTCTCATGGCCATGGGTTGTGGTAATTGCTGAATCCTTGGATGAGTTGTCAACTTGATAGTTGTTTGTCATGTTCTACTTAATTGGAGCCCCATAGAACAATAATGAAGTATCCTCTCCATGCAGATGACTTTGTGATTGATGACCTAGCTGAGGAAATCATTTACAAATACAGCCCAAAATTCAGCCTGGTGATGGATCTCATCTGATATTCTCTTGGTCCTCTCTGACTGTCGCTCTTTGATTGACACCCACGGTATTGTGATAACCCAAGAGAAAAATCTTGCCTCTAGACACAACAAAGGCCCCTAAATTGACTCACTCTTATTGAAATAGAGTGAAACTTCGTTAGCCTCTTTTCTAGCTGACGGAGGGTTTAGTGCATATATATTTTTAATGTAGTGTGGGTAAAAAGATTACGTTGGAAGTAATATCAGTTGATTGACGTTTTAAAAAATTGAGTCCCATTTTTGCGTGGTCATTTTCTCAGATGTGCAGAAGCAGGAGGGTGCTGGAGGCCCCCGCAGTCCCTGCATAGTGATGCTTCCTTTCGGGAGGAGGTGCTGTACAAGGCACAGAGGATATGTTGATTTAATGATCAATTTCCACTCACACAAGCTTTCCCATCCTCTTTCAACAACGAATTAAGTCACATAACAACACTTTTTTTTTTTCTGTTCAAGATACTCAACTCACCATTAGAAATAATTGGGTTAATTTAAAAGTTATAAATGAAGGATAGAATATTTCAAGAATGTATGACCTGATAACCTGCAGCAGTCATTTGTAGAGAAGGATGCTATTAGTCCCAAGGAGGGCAATTGAGTGATATTTTTAAAAAAGAATTTAATGGCTAGTATTCACCAGGAATCATTCTCATTATAAGGCCAAGGAATCAACTCAGGCAAGAGGGGCCAGAAAAAAAATGAAAAGAAGTGGAGAAACACCAAATTATGTGATTAACATTGTCTTTTGGAATGTAAAGTGCAATGCATTTATATACATATAGACAAGTTCTTCCATTTACATTTTCCCTTTAGAAGTATATTAAATAGAGTTAACATTTATCTATTGGTCTCAGAACTTAGAAATGTACTCCCAAGGATTCTGAGCAAAGACATTGGCAAGAACACAGGGCAACTGACAATGATATATAGTGACCTATGATATCTCATTCCATTGTAAAGTAAGTACAGGAAGATCCATCCGTTCATTTACTCAGTCAACCATTAATTCACAGTTACATATTGAGGGCCTGTTGGGTGACAGAGTGCAGGGGTAAAATCAGATTTATATCAATTTTGTGATTATAAAAATATATGTGATTATAGGTAGTACATCTATAAATACATATTTACATGCATTCCATTTAAATATTGTTGAGCACCCATCATATATAAGATAGTATGGTAGGCATAAGTGGAAATCTAGTAATGAAACAGAAAGGCCAGTCTGCCCCTCTGTGATTTATAATCAGCACTTGCCAGTCCTGAGGAAGGTAGAGTTTGCTTCAGGGAACACTCCACAGAGTAGAGAAGCATTAACGTTGGATGCTGAAGGGTGGATTGGATTTCCTTAGGTGGGGATGGGAAAAGACAAAAGAAAGGCAACTTTCTAAGTCACTATTCAGAGGTGGAAAATGGCAGAGGATGTTTAAGAATGACCATTTGGCAGGGCACAGCGTGGGAGCGGAATGGTGGGATGAGCCAAGTGGAGCAGCTGCAGGAGATAAGGGACCGGATCTCGGCAGGCTTGCTTTGAATACTAAAATGGAGAGTTTGAGCTCTGTCTTTACACACTGGGGTACCATTTGTGTTTTTGGAGGAATGGTGTAATAAAAGCAGAGCCGGGCTAGAATAGCCTTTATCAGATGGTGGTCTAGAGGATGTCTTTAAAGAGGGGCAGACCCAGGTGTGGAGACCAATTAGATGAGAGATGGGGACACATGTTGGGGAGATACATTAAGAAGGAGCAAATGGACACGATTAATAACTGACTGGACATGGGAGTGTCCAATGAAAGAGAAGCCAAGATGGTGCTGCACTTTACTCGCTTCAGTGGAGAGAGGGAAAGTCAGAGGTGGGAACTATTTGGGGCTAAAGATGGTAAGTTCTACTTCATTCTTTGTGATCACAATACACAGTATAATTTCGCCTACCACAGCAACTTTTCCCTTTCACAGTAATGTCTCTCTTGAAAGTAAAAATTGCTTTACTTAGAATTAAATGGTCAGTAGTTTCTTAAAGGTGGCATTGCTCAGGGAGTGATTCCCCATGGCAGGAAAAAGCAGTCGTAGGAGTGCTGGCATCTCTTCCTCAGCATTTACATTTCAGGAGTCAACCCAGAGACTGCTCCTAGGTGGGGATCAGTGGATAACGCTGACTCCTCCAGTCCCATCAGTAATTAGAGAGCCAGCTGTTGGGAGCAAGGAGAGCACAGGTGGCAGGGCTGGGATCAGTGTGAGTGGGGATTGTCACCACCAGCCCCGCCTCCTGGGGATCCATGGAGGGAGTTGGGCAGCAGGGGAGGCGAGGATGAAACGGTGCAGGGGTGCAGGGGTGCAGGGGTGCAGGCATGCCTTCCTTCCTCCACACCTTAGCTGGCAGCTGCTTGCCTCTCTCCGCCTCCTGCTCACCTTGCTTGTCCTCCTGGCTCTTCCTTTAGGTTTTACCTTCTCCCCAATTCCTGATAACCCTACACTACTTTGCCTCCCCCCATCCTCTGATCTTTTAGCCTTTCTGGTCTCCAGTTTATTTTTGTTTTTTTTTTTTCTTATGATATAGTCCAAACACACAGAAAAAAAAAATCGTAGAGAATAAATAACGTAACAAACATCCACCTTCCTATGAAACTTCAGCAAATGTTATCATTTTCCCTTATTTGCTTTGGCTCTCTTATTAAGAAATGAAAATACTCTTTCCCTCCACCCCACACACAGTTTAAACCTGTTGTATACATCTCCTTATTACTATAGCAGTCTCTCATTTCCCACATCTCAGCAACACTGTCCTGAATCTGTCCTTCTCATTCCTATGCGTGTTTTTATATTATTATCAGACTCACTATATATATATGTATATATATATATATTTATATCCCACATATAAATACTAAACAGTGTTGTTTTGCATTGTTTTAATCTTTGTACTGATAATATATTGATATTCTACTACCGGTCTTTTTTTTTTCTTTTTTTCCTCAAGCTAATATTTTTAAGATTTATCTGTGTTGATAAATATAGCTCTAATTCATTTATTTTGAATGCTGTATAAAGTCTTCTGTATAAATATAATACAATTTATGTATTCACTTCACTCTTAATAAGCATTAAATTTTTTCCAATTATTTTTTTTTCCTGCTACAACAAAAAAGCTGCAGCAATCATTCATGTGCCTGTTTCTTGGTACATCCACTGGAGAATGTATTTGGATTACATACCAAGAATTGAAATTGTTCATGTCTTCTGCCTATTTCATGAACAATGTGAACAATTTCAATTCTTGGTATTTCACCAAAAAAGACATACACATGGCCAACAAGCACATGAGAAAATGCTCCACATCACTTACCGTCAGGGAAATACAAATCAAAACCACAATGAGATACCACCTCACACCAGTGAGAATGGGGAAAATTAACAAGATAAGAAACAACAAATGTTGGAGAGGATGTGGAGAAGGGGGAGCCTCTTGCACTGTTGGTGGGAATGCTAACTGGTACAGCCACTCTGGAAAACAGTGCAGAGGTTCTTCAAAGAGCTAAAAATAGATCTGCCCTACGACCCAGCAATTGCACTGCTGGGGATTTACCCCAAAGATACAGATGCAGTGAAACGCCGGGACACCTGCACCCCGATGTTTATAGTAGCAATGTCCACAATAGCCAAACTGTGGAAGGAGCCTCAATGTCCTTCAACAGATGAGTGGATAAAGAAGATGTGGTCTATGTATACAATGGAATATTACTCAGCCATTAGAAAGGACGAATATACACCATTTGCTTTAACGTGGATGGAGGGAACTGGAGGGTATTATGCTGAGTGAAGTAAGTCAGTCGGAGAAGGACAATCATCATATGGTTTCACTCATTTGGGGAATATAAGAAATAGTGAAGGGGATTAAAGGGAAAGGAGGGAAAATGAGTGGGGAAAAATTAGAGAAGGTGACAAAACATGAGAGACTTCTAACTCTGGGAAATGAACAAAGGGTAGTGCAAGGGGAGGCAGGTGGGGGGGATGAGGTAACTGGGTGAAGGGCACTGAGAAGGGCACTTGACGGGATGAGCACTGGGTGTTATACTATATGTTGGCAAATCGAAGTTCAATAAAAATTAATTAATTAATTAATTAATTAATGAAAGAATTGAGGGCAGCCTGGGTGGCTCGGCAGTTTAGCAACACCTTCGGCCCGGGGCGTGCTCCTGGAGACCAGGGATCGAGTTCCATGTCGGGCTCCCTGCATGGAGTCTGTTCTCCCTCGGCCTGTGCCTCTGCCTCTCTCTCTGTGTCTCTCATGAGAAAAAAAAAAAAAAAAAAAGAATTGAAATAGTTATGTCATCATGGCATGCTCTTTACTATTTATCACCATATATTTTAAAAAGATTTTATTTATTTCTTTTTGAGAGAGAGAGAGATTGTCAGCAGGGGTGGGGCAGAGAAGAGAGAGAATTCCAAGCAGACTCTGTGCTGAACACGGAGCCTGATGTGGGACTCAGTCTCACTACCCAGAGATCATGACCTGAGCTGAAATCAAGAGTAGAATGCTTAACTGACTGAGCCACCCAGGCGCCCCTTTATTGCCCTATTGATCTCCAAAGTTGTGGAACCAGTTCATATGCTCCCAGCAGTGTGAGTGCTAGGTCTTTCTCCACGCTCTCCTTAACATGAGGTACTATTAGGTTTTTAGATTTGCCAATGTGTTAGGAATGAAATGGTACCTCATCATTGTTTCACTTTGCATTTCTTTAATTACAAATGTGAGTCAGCATTTCTTCATAAGTTTATTATAAATTTTGTTTTCCTCTTTGTGAAGGGCTTGGATATATACTTTGCCTATTTTTTCTAAGTTTTTCTGATTCTATGTTTTCATATATTCCTTTGTTATATGTGTATATATATACTTGTATGTATATATATACAAATAACATCATCTAGTCTGGGGCTAGAGTTTTCACTTTGTTTATGGTATCTTTTGGTGTAGAAAACCTTTTAATTTTAATGAGCCAAGTGTAGCAATCTTTTCTTATATTTTTGTTTTGTTTTCCTACCATCTTTTTTCTCTAGGTATAAGTTCTAGTAATTTTGTGAACTTAAGTGGCTTGCCTTCACATTTTATTTTCTGAAATAATTTTTAAGGTGGAGACTGTAAATTTCTTGAAGGTTCATTAAACCTTACCCATAAAACTTGTTCTGAGGGAGGAGACTCTGTGGTTGGAGGGAATTGCTACTTTTTCTGATGTGTAGTTTAATAACTGACTATTTCTCCAATTTTGTAAATTTTGTGTGTGTGTGTGTATATATATGCAGATGTATATACACATAATATATATAGTGCAATATATTATTTATTTATTTATTTATTTATTTATGATTTATTTATTTATTTATTTTAGACAGAGAGGGAGAAAGCAGACTTGTGTTGTGGGGAGGGGCCGAGGGAGAGGGAGAGAGAAACTCAAACAGACTCCACATTGAGCACAGAGTCAGATGTGGGGCTCAATCTCAGGAAACTGGGATCATGACCTGAGCCAAAATGAGTCAGAGGATTTTTATAGAAGATTATCCAGTTTTTGGCATATAGTTATTCAAAGTATTTTTAGGATTTTATCCATTTCTATCTGTAGTTATGATCTTTTAATTTATAATATTACTTATTAAGATCTTAGTTTTTCAAAGATCAAGTCTTATTTTATAGATTCCCCCTGTTGTTTGTTTCTATTTCATAAATGTCTTTTTTTCACATTTTTCTTCTTTCCTCATATACTTTTATGATGTACTCTTGTTCTTTTTTTAGTTTCTTAATTTGAAGGCTTAATTATTTTACTTACCGATTTACTTTTTTCTGGCTTTATTAAAGTGTGCTTGGCAAATAAAATTGTAAGATATTTAAAGTGTACGTGTTGTTGGTTTGATATACATACAAATTGTGAATGGATTCTTAACATCTGGTTAAGAACACATCCCTTTAAAAAACAGCTGATTCTTTTGTGACAAGTTCATTGGCAGCCATACTTAGAGTTAGCAATACTTTAGATGCTTATCATGAGTTTTGAAATCTACTTTTAGCATCATTCAGTAACTTCTGCTTCTTTTAGTCCATAGACCAAATATTTATTTATTTATTTATTTATTTATTTATTTATTTATTTTCAAACATTTATTTAATTTACTGTGTTTTTATTGTTGATTTTTATTTTAAATTGCACTGTGCTCAGAAAATATAGGCTATATGACATAGATTAGTTGAAATGTGTTAGGGCTCCCTTCCTGATTTAGGATATCTTTAGTTTTTATCAATGTGTGCTTATAAGAGATGTACGCTCTCTATTTTGGGCATATAGGATTTTACGTGTATCTTAGATTAAACATTACTTTGTTGTTCAAATCTTTTATATTCTTACTCTTTTAAAATCTGATTTATCCATTATACTCAAGAATTATTAGTTTCTCATTAATCTCAGATTTGGCTTATGTATATCAAGGCCTTGCTAACTAGAGGGTGCTTAAGAGAGAACCACTTCATGCCTTCTTGCTATTAGGTACATACGATGTCATGATGAACTCACTGAGTAATGTATTCATTCTGCCAACAGGTATTTCCTGAGTACTTCTGATGTGCCCAGCACTTTTCCAGAACAAAACAGTATGCATAACCAGGGAAGTCCCTGCTTTCAGGGAACTTATGTCCTAGTGGGGGAGACAGATAATCTATCATGAACAATCAGTGTCTGATGTCAGGGAGCTGCTGGTGCTGTAAAGGAGACTGAAGCAGGGGAAAGGTGAGAGATGATAGGTTGGAATAGGGAGCTCTAGTCCCAGGATGGTTAGAGAAGGCAGCCCCAGGAGGTGATACTTGAAAAAGACTGAACAAAGCATGGAGGCGAGTCATTTGGAGTTCAGAAAGATCATTCCAGGCAGAGACCATGGAAAAGTCCCCAAGGAGGAAGCACTCTCTATGAAGTGAGTACAACTCCCTCATGTTGGAGGATTGAGGAATGGTGAGGGCCAGCGTGACAGGATAGGGCTTTTTTTTTTTTTTTTTTTTTGAATGGATATGTTTGAATGGATATGTGGGCTGTTTGGGGAGCTCATGACAGTGAAATGAGAAGGGAGGTGGAGGGCCAGCAAGGAAGTTAATGTCACAGTCCAGGTGGGAAAGCCAATAGTGGTTTGCACTATAGAGTTGATAGCAGAAGTGGGAGGATTCAGAATTTGTTTTGGAAATTTGGCCCACTGGATTTGCTGATGAACTGGATGCCAGATAAGATAGCAAGACAAGAATCAAGAATGGGGTACTAAGATTTTTGCCTAAGTAACTGGCTGAATGGGATTGCCATATAGTAATAGGATTAGGTGTAGGATATAAATGAAGAATTATACTTTACAGTATTATTTTGGTGGTACCTGTCTGCTTTCATATTCACTCCCTGTGCCCCACCCCCATGTCACAGGGGTCTGTAGTTATTGTCACCCTTCTCCCACAACTGCAGCTGTTCTGAGGACAACCAGCATCCTCTGCTATAAATGTGAAGATGGAAAGAGAAGACATCCAGAGCCTGATCCCTCAGCCCTGCCAGTGTTTATGGTTGAGGGAAGGCAGAGCATCCAGTGAGAGGGAGAAAGAGTAAAAATGATGGTGACTTGGGAGGAAAGTGAAAAGAGGCTTTCTAGGAGGAAGGTATCATCAACTTTGTCAAATGCTGCAAAAATTTGTGTAGAATGAAGATAGGAAACTGACCATTGGTTTTTGATAATGTGAAGGTCTTTGGTAACACTGACAGGAGAGATTTTTTTTTTTTGGCAGGGTATGAACTAAGGTTTGACAGAGAGGGTTCAAAGAAGAATTAGATCTATTTCATGGTTGATGTTCTGTTTTAATGCTATTCGAGCATTCTGACTCACATTCTATTGTAGCCTGATATTATATTGCCAGACCAGGTTTCTTTGGGTTAGTGTATTAGTTTGCTAGGGCTGCTGTAACAAAGTAGCTCAGACTAGGTGACTTACACAAAAGAAATTAATTTTCTCACAGTTCCTGAGGATTGATGTCAGAGATTGAGGTGTCAGCGGGGCTGATTTCTTCTTCTCCTTCTCCTTCTCCTTCTCCTTCTCCTTCTCCTTCTCCTTCTCCTTCTCCTTCTCCTTCTCCTTCTTCTTCTTCTCCTTCTCCTTCTTCTTCTCCTTCTCCTCCTTTATCTTTTCCTCCTCATCCTCTTCCTTTTCTTCTTCCTCTTCCTCCATCTTCTTCTTCCTCCTTCTTTACCTCCTCCTCTTCTTTCTAAGATTTATTTATTTATTTGAGAGAGAGACACACACACACACAGAGTGAGAAGAGGGAGAGGGAAACAAATAAACTCCCTACTGAGCAGAGAGCCCAATGTGGGGCTTGATCCCAGGTACCTGAGACCATGACCTGAACCAAAATGAAGAGTCAGAGGCTTAACTGACTGAGCCACCCAGGTGCCCAGGGCTACTTTCTTCTGAGGCTTCTTTTATTGGTTTGTAGATGGCTACCTTCTCCTTGTGTCTTCACATCGTCTTCATCTTCCCTCTGTGTGTCTGTATCTAAATTCCCACTTGTAAGGTTCCCCAGTCCAATTGGATTAGAACCCATCATAGGGACACTTGGGTGGCTCAGTGGTTGAGTGTCTGCCTTCGGCTCAGGGCATGATCCCAGGGTCCTGGGATCGAGTCCTGCATCAATCAGGCTACCTTCAGGGAGCCTGCTTCTCCCTCTGTCGATGTCTTTGCCGCTCTCTCTATATCTCTCATGAATAAATACATAAAATCTTAAGAAATGAAGAACCCACCCTAATGACTTGATTTTAACTTCATTACCTCTTTGCAGACTCTATCTGCAAACATGGCCATACTCTGCAGGTAGGACTTCAACGTATGAATTTGGGGAAGGGAGACATTTTTCAGCCCTTAACAATTAGTATTTGTCTAGTCTACTCTTCTTCCAATTCTTTGTGTGGTTTTGTTTTAGGTATTTTTAAAAAATAAATTATAGCAGCAAATGGCTAGATTTTAAAGATGTAATTTAAATAAAGATTCAGTTTGATCTAATGCTATTGATCTTCTAATATGTGATATTATTTCTTTCATTTATTGGGATTTTTATATTTGGACCCATCTGCCATATTATTTTATGGTTTCTATTTATTATTATTTTTTACCTCTTATTTTCCTCTTTTTGCCTCCTAATTTCACATGAACTGGGTAAGCTTTCAATACTAGCCTTTTTTTACCTTGCCATTTGAGAACTCTTGTTTGCCTTCTTATTTGGGTAAGTATCTTACACATAAACATGTGCACTTGTCTATACATTTTTAAACAAAGTTTAAAATTATTCAGTATCTTTATTGTCTTCCAGAAGATGCTTTAACTCTTCTTTAAACATAATCCATGCTATTATTGCCTAAGTATTTAGATGCTCACCAGAAGTTAGTATTTTTATAATTGATTTTTAATTAAAATTTCCAGCATATTTGATCAATTTTTGCACTGAACCCTACATATACTGTATTTTTCCGTATATATACACACCTATGATAACATTTATTTATAACTAAGACACAGTAAGAGATTAACAACAATAATGAATAAAATAGGACAGTTTTAACAATATACTATAATAAAAGTTATGTGAATGTGGTCTCTCTCTCTCACAATATCTTTTTGTACTGTGTTCATCCTTCTTGTAATGATGTGAGATGATAAAATGCCTACATGACGAGATTTAGTGAGGTGAATGATGTAAGCACAGTGACACAGTGTTATGTTAAGTTGCCATTGACCTTCTGAGGATATGTCAGCAGGAGGATCATCTGCTTGTGGAGTGTGATTGACCATGGGTAACAGACCCTATGGAAAGCGAAACTGTGGATAAGGAGGGACTGCTGTAATTGTCCTTTGTATCAGCCAAGATACTGTGGTTAGAAATAACTTTTAAAAAGCAATGGTTTAAGAAAAAAAGTTTTATCTCTTGCACACATTCCAGGTTGGCTACAGGTTCAGCTTCTGCATTCTGAAAATCTTCTTAAGGAACATCCCCATCTGGAAGGATGCTGGTGGCTGAGGCAGAGGGGAAAAGGAACAGGAAGACATGTGCTGGCTCTTAAAGCTTTCACATAAGAGAATTATATATCACTTTGTTCACATTTCCTCAGCCAAAGCAAGTCACATGGCCAAGCCTGACTTTAAGAGGGACAGGAAAATATAATTCTCTCATGGGGGTGGGGTGGACATTGGATCTTGGTGAGTTCTGCAAGTCATTCACATCTGCTGTCACTCTGGCTTCACTTTCCTTCCTGCTGAAACATATTCCTTAATAATTCTTTTAATGAGCATCTGTGGGTGGCAAACTCTTTAATTTTATAAGTGTAAAAAAGCCTTTATTTTGCTCTTACTCTTAATTAAATGTTTAGCTGTGTATAAAATTTGAGCTTACTGCTTCCTTCCCTGAACACTTGGAAAATATCATTCCATTGTCTTTTGGCTTGTATTGTCGCTAATGAAAGTTTTGTTGCCAGCTTAATTGCCATTATTTTGTGGCCATTTGTCAATTTTGGCAGCTTTTAGTTTAGTTTAGTTTAGTTTTTTTTTTTTTTTAATCTGGGCACGCATTTATTCTCTATCTTGCTTAGAACTTGGAGTCATAGTGAACCTAAGGACTTTTGTTTTTCTTTAACTCTGGAAATTCTCAGCCATTGTTTCTTTAATTCTCTTCTGGAACCCTTATTGGATATGTATTGGAGTTGCTCAAATTTACTAATTCTTTTCAATCTGATCTAGGATTTATCCTATTGCTTTTCTCTATTTCTCTGATTTTTTTTCCTTTCTAAGACTCTCCGTTAATTACTTTTCATAAGAACCTTCTTTTATCTCTGTGGTTCGTTGTTTATTCTATTTTTCTGGATATTGCCAGTTTTATGGCCATACTAAGCATACATATGTTAAGGTCTTTGTTAGACTATTTTATGACATTGACTTCATTTGGATTGAGTTTAATTAGTTAATTAATTAGTTGGTTTATTTATAGTTATCTTTGTTAACATTACTTTACTCTGTTTTGGAATTTTGATTTATAAGCTCATCGTAAGTGAGGAGATTGTTTATCCCTTGCTCTTTTCCTTTGTGCTTCCCTCTTTTTGGTTAAACATTTTGCTGTTGCCTCTACTCAGGCCTTCATGTCCTAGGTAAGAACAAGATTTTATAATTGTACCATATTTCTGATGGTACTGGGGGATATAGCTGATGCCTTCACAAGGGTTACAAGGAAGCTTGGTTCCTCCCATTTGGCTCTACTCCTGGCTTTATAAAAGTTGAAGCCTCAGGCCTCATTCAGGAGCATTTTTAAAAACTTCCTTTCAAGTAGTGGAGAGCCATCTTCCAGCTTTTGGCTTCAAGTAGTGAACTTAGCACTAGATATCATATGGCATGGAATCCTTTTAGTCTCTACTATCTTGTAGCTGAGCATTATGACTACCACCAGCATCTGATAGGCTATGGTTTGACCATCCTCACTTCCTTCCATCCTTTTTTTAAGTTCTTGTCTCTTTTTTGATCCACAGGGGGTTTTGACTTGCTTTGGAGCCTTGATACATCATTCTGGTTTGTTGTTTGTTTGTTTTTATTATGTTTTCTTATCTATTATTTATAAGTGTTTGAAGCAGAAAAGGTAGATCGACTTTGAATTTCGAACCCACTAAGCCATTTTTTTTAAACACAGCCTTTATTTTTTAAATTTTTATTTATTTATGATAGTGAGAGAGAGAGAGAGAGAGAGAGAGGCAGAGAGAGGCAGAGAGAGAAGCAGGCTCCATGCCTCCATGCACCGGGAGCCCGACGTGGGATTCGATCTCGGGTCTCCAGGATCGCGCCCTGGGCCAAAGGCAGGCGCTAAACCGCTGCGCCACCCAGGGATCCCCCCACTAAGCCATTTTAACAGGAAACATCTGCCTCCACTTCTTCCCTTTTATTCTCCTCACCATTAAGACTGGAGAGCCCCGGTGGTGCAGCGGTTTAGCGCCGCCTGCAGCCCAGGGCGTGATCCTGGGACCCTGGATCGAGTCCCACGTCAGGCTCTCTGCATGGAGCCTGCTTCTCCCTCTGCCTGTGTCTCTACCTCTCTCTCTCTCTGCATCTCTATGAATAAATAAATAAAAAATCTTAAAAAAAATAAAGTATGGGTATAATAAGTTATGCTTATTGTACAGAGCTGTTGAAGAGATTACTGAAAGAATGAATGTAAAGAGCCTTTCACAGTGCCTGCACATGGTAAGTAATTGTAGGCATATATAACCTAGGTATTGCTCAAGTATAAGGATTTATGCTTTGAAGGTTTTTTTCTAACAGTGGCAGGAAGGTGTGTCTGGTAAGTACATACATACAGCAATGTTAGAGATGCTGGAATGTCCTTCCTCTTCCGCAAACAACTTTTCTGAAATCTCATTATTAGAAAGATTTTTATTTGGATTACTGTATCTTTCTTTAAATCAGAGGTTCCTCTGGCAAAATTATATGTTAAATTGCACAGCAGAGGTTGATTTTCTGGTTGCTAATTGGAGGAAATAAGGAATTAGAGTTTTATTTGGGCAGGGAAAACTTATGATGCTACTCAGGATGGGTGAAAGGATCTGAGTGGGACATGCTAGCAGGGTTTCTAGCAACTGACAAGTGGTAACACACAGATGAACAGGAACCTCAGCGGCAGGGGTAAGAATGCAAGAAGTATTATCCAGCTAGCAAACAACTCTAAAATTTTGGTGAATTACAACAACAAAGGCCTATTTTGCCCATGATATGCACCCTATATGGGAAGATCCATAGCTTATGCTACAAGAAAGGAGGACATGCTGGAGGCATGCAATGGCTCTTATGCTTTTTGGAAATGGTACATTTCACTTTTCACTCACATCTTGTTGGTGAAAGAAAGTAACATGGCCAAGCTTGAAGTATAATACAATCCTCCATAGCTTATAGTGCAAGGTAGCTGATAACTACACAAGTGACCCTAGCAGACCCATTGTGTAACCAACAGGTGTCAAATTCCTCTATTAGCTTCCTTAACACCATATTCTTATCATACCAAGCAGGGAGGTACCCAAATGTATGTACATGCTTTTAACTAATGTTACAAAATCATGAAAAATCAGGAAACTTAGTAGAGATAAAACACAATATTAATATCTAGGCTCATTATGGACTGAATTCTGTCCCTTCTAAATTCATATAATGAAGTCCTAAAACTCAGTACCTCAGAGTGTGATTATATTTGGAGGTAGGGCCCTTAAAAGTGTGTTAATCAAGTTAAAGTGAGGTCATTTGGATAGCCCTAATTCAATTTGAAAAAGAGATTAATATACAGACACTTGCGTGCAGTGTGAAGACACAGGGAAAAGATGATCATCTGCAAGCCAAGGAGAGAGATTTCAGGAGAAACCCAAACCTGCTGACATCTTGATCTTGAACTTCTATCCTCTAGAACTCTGAGCCATCAATTTCTCTTGTTTAAGCCACCCCATCTGTAGAATTTTTTTTATGGCATCTCTAGTAAACTAATATAAGGCTTTAACTTGCAATATGAGAAATGTCTGCTTGACCTTCTCCCCATCCAAAACAGGATGAAAAATAGCAAAAGATTCTGGTCTATCCTTGATCTAGGGATTATTGTTGAGGAATTCTCTTGGAGCTTTCCAAGAGCAAGGGCCATGTTCATTGCTACAAAAAGTCAGCCTTTCTGTTTCTCAGCCTTCAATGTCTTCTTGTTGGCCATCCCATTCAGATAACAATGGCTGAAGGCAAGGCCATTGGGAATGTTCCTTCTCACTGCTGGTGACAGTATAATGATTAGTCTAGCTAGTTGTGCCTATCTACTTTTCTTCCCTCAAGTTAGATACAGGCACTTGAACTTGAGATTTGTTTATAATGAGTTTATTCTCAAATTCTAAACAAGTAATGTATTATAAATGTGTTGGAGTCTAATAGGTAATCAAAATATGCTATGATTCTGTTGGTTCAGTAGCCACATTGGACACTTGTTTCCATTCTGGCACTCTTTAGGTTTCTGTAGAAATAGCTGCCAGTGAGTGTGTGTGTATGTGTGTGTGTGTGTGTGTGTGTTAGCACATACTAGGTGTTTTTGTTCAATAAAGACATTGGAAAAACAAATGATGAGATAAACACTATTCTCTCATCATGTAGGAAAATGCCAATCATATACAGATCATTTAAAGTTGTGCTCAGGTGATATTCTCAGTCATATTTATCAGGAATGGATTTTTTCTCAGAGCCACCCTATCTGCAGAGTCTTACAGGGTCTTGGTGCTTACAGCAAAGATGCCTCTATTTTGAACACTTGGGGTTTAAAAAAATCTAATTTACCCTGAAATCCCTTTTGCATTTTAAAAATTGTATCTGAATCCTCAGTGCAGTCAGAGTGACTATTTGGTAGACAAAAATGTATCCCCAAACCATCAAGGGATTTTCATAAGCAATTGGGATTACTCCAAAATACATTGCAGATTGGTATCAACTATCATATTTGAATTTGTATTCTAGCGCTGAGAGCCATTTGTAGCACATTATAAATCATGGCCCCTCCCTCACAATTCAGAATGCTACTGTCTATGACAAACACTAAATATGCTGTTGCTACAGTAGCAACATCAGAAATTGCCCAGAGAAATCACACAAAACTGAATGACAGGAGAAAATTTCATAATCACTTTATAAGTACAACCCTTTAGTATAGCCCAATCTCCTTCCACCTGAGAAAAATTGAGATGAGTTTGGATTGAGAATGTTAATTGGAAACTGATATACTTGGTTTTCTGGCATAGTATTTAAATGATGTCATGGCTGTCTTCCTATCCAAGAAAGCTACAAAAAGTTAACTTATCTCTTTTTTTTTCCTCCAAAATGAAAGCTTAGATTCTAGAGAGTACAAACCAAATCCATAGAGAAAATCCTAAAATTGCAAACTCCATAGCTATGAATTGACCCTAATAATAGCTTTTATTATTTAGATGTAATAAAAATTCTAATGATCTGCAGAACAGTAAAATCTCTAGTTTAGCAGGAGATTGAAGTATTTTTTGGATTGTGCTATATGAAAGCCATCAGAGACAATAGAGTCTTGATAGATATCCACTCTAACATTTGCAAAAAGCATTAACAATATATCACACTTCACTGCCAGCTGCAAACCCATAATATTATTCACAAATTATGTATTTAAGATTGGGGAGCCGGAGACATTTTTGTAATGCTAACATATTAAGACATCCCCTCTAGAGAGGTTCTATAGAACCTCTGCCTGCATTTTTCATATCCACCTTACTGCTTGACCATGTGATGATTTTGAAATTGTTGCCTGGCTACACCGATCCCTATTTCCTAGAGTATTATATGCCAGTGCCCAGAGGGGTTATGTTCAGGAGTGTTACTTCCCAAAACTAGACCATAATTTATATAATTTATCTAAGGAAGTTTCTAAAACCATTAAAAATACTTTTAACTGTTAGTTGATTCAATCTGAGGGGAAAAAGTATACTTTGAATAATGAAATGCTAATAAGACCAGAAAAATTGCAATTGAATATCATGCAAATAACATGGGCATGGGGATTATTATTTAAGACATACCTTTATTCTTATTAGTTTGATTAACAAATGATGTAAAAAAATGCAGAATAGAAAAAAATAAATAAATTTATACCAGATGCTTTTATAGAGACCTAAAACTTTTAAGTATCCCGGAGGAAATAGAATTAATTTATGATGAGATAGGAGTCTTTGATATCTCTATTAAGACTATAACAAGAAAGAGGCATATGGTGGAGAAATATCAATAAAGTAGACATGTCTGGCTAAGTGGTATAAAATGAAAGCATTAATTAAGACATGTGAACAATAATAATAACAATTGCAGCTGCAGCAGCAACAGCAGTAATGATGGTAATAATAATTAAAAGCCAGGGTGAAGGAAAAAAGGAAGTGAGGATGGGTAAAGGTCATTCTACATGGTTATGATTTTATCCAAATGATAACCAATCACTAAACACAACTCAATGGACCTAGTTTTGACAGTGGATTGGATTAACACTATTCCTTTTATTAGAATTAGATTAGGGATCAGATTAGGCTCCTAGGCACTGAAGAGGAAGCAAGAAAATAGGGACAGAAAGCCTATCATGGGAGAAAAAGCAGAGATGAGGGATGAGAAGAAATCATAAGGTCATTTTTTTAAGTTCTTATTAGACAAAGGTGGTACAGAAATTTGTGATTCAGAAATTCATTTTGGTTGCATTCTTTGCTCTATGTCAACATTTATTGGATGGAGCCTCTGATATATAGTAAGATTGATAAATTTGATTTGTACTTTGACTTGTACTTTTCTGTCCATTTGGTGAAATCTGAACAAGAAATAGGTATCTATCAAATTGGAAATCAATATACCAGCTTTCACTTTTCTTCAGAGACAACACACAGTTATGGTTAAGAGTATTAGTTTTGGAAACAAATAGACAGACCTGTGTATGAGCCTAAGCTCAGTTTCCTCATCTGTAAAACTAGGTCAAGAATACTTACCTTGTACAGCTGATGTGATAACTCAGTGAGATGATGCATATGAGCAGTGAGCACGTGACCTTCCTCATAGTGTGCATTTAACAATCTTTAGATATCATGTTATTAAAACTATGAATATTTTTATTATTATTGATTATAAGTAAAAATAAAGTAGAATAGCAGAATTTGATTATGTTAATAGGGAAAACTTAATACATTATTCTAACATTTATTGGGCATCTTTAAGCACTTGAAGGAAAATATTATTCTCCTATTAAAAATATGATAAATAATAATTTCAAAACATCCTCAGAGAGATATATATTCATATGAATAATATGAATTTTACTCTATGTAATTTTCATATCCTAATGAAATTCAGATCAGAATTAATATATAATGAAAAAGTAGTTTTTATGAATAACTTACCCCTGTTGTAGAGAAAGTTGGCAAGTGATGTGTGTAGTATATTTAAGAAGCCCACAGTGTTCTCAGCTACTCATTCGACATTTAGTTAATGCAACAGAGGGTTTCTATTTGCCAGTGAGAAGAGAACATTATACAAGTCACCATGTTCTGCAGTTTTCTTGCCAGCCTGCTTTATGCTTATTTAACTTTTTATAATTACCCTATGCCTGGCTAGATTTTGAAGTACAAAGGGAGAATTCAGCTTCGCTATTCCATGCTACCCTTAGGTTTTAAAAAGAAGGATTTTAAAAATGAGTATTAGTCCTAAAGTAAAAAAGGAAAAGTCCTTAAGATGGAATTTAGAGATTAAAAGCCTTTTCCAGGTAACAAGTAATCAAGATTGCTGCTCTTTTACTTCCCAGAGATTGAGCACATCTATTACTAAGTAGAATGGGATTGTTTTGTCAAACTTAAAGTCCTGCTGAGAACAACCAGAAAAGATGAGTAAAACACTCAGACACACACACACATGCACACACTACGTATGTTTAAGGATATCATAGAAATGGAGAACCAAAGAGAAACAGAAGGACTAAAGTTCTGGAGAAGAGAGAATCTCTAGAGATAACAATCTTCATTCTCTTTTTTTCTTAAGGATTTTGTTAATTTTGGGCCTATGCTCGTTTTGGTTAGAGAGCCTCAAACGCAAGATTACTTTTCTCTCGAAATATTTGTCAAATTCTAATGGTATCTCTGAGGCTAACAAATCTAAGTTTAAAAACAGAGAGGGGATTTTCCAGAGTCTCTTGATTCTGGGGGTGGGGTGGGGAAAGACTCATAAGGGTCTCAGTTAAAAGCTCTTGCTTTTAAAAGTGCCTTGCTCCAGGAACCAGATTAAATCAGAACTATACTGTCTTACTAAAAGTGCAATACAGCCTTGACTTAGCTTAGTCCCTGACTGGATAAAGGGGATCATTTTCCTCCTGCATCCATAATAACTAGCAGAAGAAATGATTATGGTGAAAGATAAAATCATTTGGAGCCATCATGTCTGTCATTCAAACAAAAAATCATTAGGAATGACAAGAAATATGATCATATCACCAAACTCCAAGAGGAAAATTAGAGTGTATTACATACTTACAGGTGATTTAGATATTGTAGTTAAGTGACATGGGATTTCAAATAACTCTATTATGCTAAAAAATAAACAAAAGAAATATAGTGAAAAAATTTCACTAGAAAATCAGAATCTAGAAAAAGCAAATAAAAATTTCAGAAATAAAAAATATGAAATATGTACCAACGGATATATTTAACATAGATTAGACACAAAACAAAACAGGATCAAAGAATGATAAGGAAATTAATAGAATATATATAAAAATAAAACATATAAAAGAAAGAATGGAAGTAGGAATAAGAATGGAGTAGATATTTGGGGTACAGTAACAATATCTAACACGCACATATTTAGATTTCAGATGTAGAGAGAAAAGAGAAAAAAAGGTAAGTCAGATGGATCAAATAAAAAATAAATAGTAAGATGTTATGTGCAAACCCAGTTTTGTCATTAATTACATTGAAGGTAAATGGTTTAAATACTATTATCAGTAAACACTAAGAAGGTGAGACTGAAACACAAAAATCTGAATATCTGTTGATTACAAGGGCTACACCTTAAATGTAAGGACAGTGAATAGCTTACAGTAAAAGAAAGGAAACACAACAAAGTACTAATCAAAAGAAATCTGGTGTAGCTATACCAATATCAGACAAAATAGTCTTCGAGGTAAGTATCATTACTGGAGACTAAGGGAGACATTTCATAAGTAAAAATGAGTCAGCCCAAAAGGAAGATATTGTGATTTTAAATCTGCATTTTTCCAATGATATAGTTTAAAAATTAAGCAAGCATTAATAGAACTAAAAATTATGTCAATATCATTAAGAATATAGAATATCTGTATAACTTGACCTAATTGACATATTCAGAACACTATATCTAACAACATCTAATTCATATTCTTTTCAAGTGCACAGTAAATCTTTACTATAATTGATGATGTGTTAGATCAAAGCAAGTTCCAACAAATATCAAAATCTTGAAATTATTTAGAGCATGTTCTCTGTGTAGAGTGTAATTAAGATAGGAATGAATAACAAACAGATAACTAGAAAATACTCAATGGATTGATGTGTTGACTGATATACTTCTAAATAACCAACAGATGAAGAAGAAACTTTAATAGAAGTTAGAAAACATTTTCTTCTGAAAGATAGTGATATGTATATCACAAGTTATGGCATTGGCTAAAGCAGTACTCAGAGGAAAATTTAGAGCCTTTCATGCTATATTTAAAAATAATAAAGCTGAAAATCAATGATTTAAGCTTCTTTCTCAAAAAGGTAGAAAATAGAAACAGCAAGCCAAATCCAAATAGAGTAGGAAGAAGGAAACAATAAAGATGAAACCAGAAATTAATGAAATTTTAATGTATAATAGAGTAAATGAACCAAAGCAAAGGTTGATTCCTTGAAAACATTAGTAAAATTTATAAACTCTTAGAAAGATCAATCAAGGGAAAAAAATAGAGAAAACACAAATTACTAATGTCAAGAATGAAATAGGAGATATTACTACAGAGCCAACTGAAATTAAGAAGAAAATATTATATCAACTTCATGGCAATAAATTAAATATTTGTAAAAAAGTCAATTCTTCAAAAACACAATTTACCAAAATTGACAGAAGAATTGAAATATCTGAATATTCCTATATTGGCTAAATAAATTGATTCTATTAATAAAAACCTAACCACAAAAACTGAGGTGGTCTCATAAGTAGAGTTTTACAAATATGGAAGAAAGAAATAAGCATAAATACTTCCAATTCTTCTTATAGGACAGTATAAAATCTTGCTCTCTAAACTCATAGAATCATGAAAAAAAAGAAAATTTTAAGACCGTGTCTTTCATTTGTTTAGATAGACAAATCTTTTTAAAAAAGATTTATTTATTTATTTATTTATTTATTTATTTATTTATTTATTTATTTGAGAGAGAGAAGGACAGAGAGGGAGAAGCAGGAGCCTGACATGGGGCTCCATCCCAGGACCCTGAGATCCTGACCTGAGCCAAAGGCAGATACTTAACTGACTGAGCCACATAGGTTTCCCTAGATATACAAATCTTAACCTCAAAATGGATGAAAGATCTAAATGTGATACAAGATTCCATCAAAATCCTAGAGGAGAACACAGGCAACACCCTTTTTGAACTCAGCCACAGTAACTTCTTGCAAGATACATCCACGAAGGCAAAAGAAACAAAAGCAAAAATGAACTATTGGGACTTCATCAAGATAAGAAGCTTTTGCACAGCAAAGGATACAGTCAACAAAACTCAAAGACAACCTACAGAATGGGAGAAGATATTTGCAAATGACGTATCAGATAAAGGGCTAGTTTCCAAGATCTATAAAGAACTTATTAAACTCAACACCAAAGAAACAAACAATCCAATCATGAAATGGGCAAAAGACATGAACAGAAATCTCACAGAGGAAGACATAGACATGGCCAACATGCACATGAGAAAATGCTCCGTATCACTGGCCATCAGGGAAATACAAATCAAAACCACAATGAGGTACCACCTCACACCAGTGAGAATGGGGAGAATTAACAAGGCAGGAAACCACAAATGTTGGAGAGGATGCGGAGAAAAGGGAACCCTCCTGCACTGTTGGTGGGAATGTGAACTGGTGCAGCCACTCTGGAAAACTGTGTGGAGGTTCTTCATAGAGTTAAAAATAGACCTGCCCTACAACTCAGCAATTGCACTGCTGGGGATTTACCCCAAAGATACAGATGCAATAAAACGCTGGGACACCTGCACCCCAGTGTTTATAGCAGCAATATCCACAATAGCCAAACTGTGGAAGGAGCCTCGGTGTCCATCGAAAGACGAATGGATAAAGAAGATGTGGTTTATGTATACAATGGAATATTCCTCAGCCATTAGAAACGACAAATACCCACCATTTGCTTCAACGTGGATGGAACTGGAGGGTGTTATGCTGAGTGAAGTAAGTCAATCGGAGAAGGACAAACATTATATGTTCTCATTTATTTGGGGAATATAAATAATAGTGAAAGGGAATATAAGGGAAGGGAGAAGAAATGTGTGGGAAATATCGGGAAGGGAGACAGAACATAAAGACTCCTAACTCTGGGAAACGAACTAGGGGTGGTGGAAGGGGAGGAGGGCGGGGGGTGGGGGTCACTGGGTGACAGGCACTGAGGGGGGCACTTGACGGGATGAGCACTGGGTGTTATTCTGTATGTTGGTAAATTGAACACCAATAAAAAATTTATTAAAAAAACAACAACAAATCTTAACCAAAACATTAGGTAATTAAATCTAGCAACATGACAATAGAATAGGGTATCACAGCTTTATTCCAAGAGTGTTTAGCATTCAGCAAAAATAAGAAAAGCATAATTCATCACATAAAGAGATATAAAAAGTGTATGATAAAATCAAAAAGTGTATTATAAAATTCTTAACAAGGTAGAAATAGAAAGGAACTTTCTTAAATTGTAAAGATTATCTATAAAAGATGAAAACCACTAGAGCAAAACTTACACATGTGTTGCAGTAGGGGAAGATGTCCCCTGAGACTAAGAATGAGACATGAAAGTCTACCATAACTATTTTTATTCAAGATTGAATTGAAAGTCTTAGTTGGTACATTAATTGCAAAAACAAACAAAAACTTAAATAAATAAATAAATAAATAAATAGCCATGTGTTTTGGAAAGGAAGAAATAAAATACCCACATTATTTATAAATAATATGATTTTGTCAAAAGTTTATTTTTATTTATTTATTTTTAAAGATTTTATTTATCTATTCATGAGAGACAGAGAGGCAGAGACACAGGCAGAGGGAGAAGCAGGCTCCATGCAGGGAGCCCGACGTGGGACTCCATCCCGGGTTTCCAGGATCACACCCTGGGCAGAAGGCAGGTACTAAACTGCTGAACCACCCAGGCATCCTGATTTTGTCAAAAATTTAAATGAATCAGGCAGCCCGGCTTCAGCGCCGCCTTCAGCCTGATCCTGGAGACCCGGGATCGAGTCCCACATCGGGCTCCCTGCACGGAGCCTGCTTCTCCCTCTGCCTGTGTCTCTGCTTCTCTCTCTCTCTCTGTGTCTCTCATGAATAGATAAAAAAAAAATCTTTAAAAAACAAAATTTAAATGAATCTAGAGACAAGCCATTATAATTAATATGTGTATTTAGCAAGATTTCAGGATATAGGAAAACTGATTAAGAATTAAAAAGTGAATTTGGCACAATATCTGGATAAAAGATCATTTGTAACATGGATCTCTATTTTTATATACCAGCAGCAAATAACTAGAAATTGACACTGAAAAGATGATACCATTTTAATACAGCAACAGAAAACATCATGTGTCTCAGAGTAAATTTAGTGTAAGATATAAAATTAAACACATTTTAAATTGAAAAACCGCAATTCATTCCTGGTAGAAATTAAAGCCTAAATAAATGGGGCACTATACCATGGTCATAGATCAGAAAATCCAATATTGTAAAGATGTCAGTTTGTTCTAAATTGAGCCATACATGCAATGTGATTACAATTAAAATCCCTGCATTTTTTTCCCAGTATAATTAACCTCAAGTGTTACGTTTCAGGTGTACAATATAGTGATTTAGTAATTCTATACATTAATCAGTGCTCATCATGGTAAATGTGTTCTTAATCCTCTTCACTTATTTCACCCATTCCCCCACCCCCACCACCTACCCTCTGGTAACCATCAGTTGTTCTCTATATTTAAGTGTCTGTTTTCTTGTTTGTCTCTTATTTTCTTTGTTTGTTTGTTTTGTTTCTTAAATTCCACATATGAGTGAAATCATGGTATTTGGCTTTCTGTCACTGACTTATTTCACTTAGCATTATACCCTCTAGATCTATCTGTGTTATTGCACATGGCAATCTACTGAATGGGAAAAGATATTTGCAAAGGACATATCCAATAAAGGGTTAGTATTCAAAATATATAAAGCACTTATACAAGTCAATCCTCCACCCCCAAAATAATCCAATTAAAACATGGGCAGAAGACATGAACAAATATTTCTCCAAAGAAGATAGCCAGATGGGCAAAAGACACATGAAAAGATGCTCAGCATCACTAATCATCAAGGAAATGCAAATCAAAAACACAATGAAATATCACTTCACACCTGTTAGAATGGCTAAAATAAAAAACACAAGAAACAGCAAGTGTTGATAAGGATGCAGAGAAAAAGGAGCCCCCTTGCACACTGTTGGTGGGAATGCAAACTGGTACAGCCACTGTGGCAAACAGTATGGAGGTTTCTTAAAAAATTTAAAATAAAACTACCATATGATCCATATGATCCAGTAATTCCACTACTGGGCTTTACCCAAAGAATATGAAGACATGAATTTGAAAAGATATATGCAGCCTATGTTTATTGCAGCATTATTTACAGTAGCCAAATTATGGAAGTGACCCAGTGTTCATTGATAGTTGAAAGAATAAAGAAGAGTGTTATATACACACAATGGAATATTACTCAGCTATAAAAAAGAATGAAATGATGACCAAATTCTAGCACCTTTAATGGAAATTCACAAGCTGATTCCAAAATTTATATGTAAGTGCAAAGGGCCTATAACAGTCAAAATAATCTTGAAGAAGATGGAGGACCTACTCTTCCAGATTGAAGAGTTATTTTGAAGCTATAGTGATTAAGAGAGTGTGATAGTGAGGTAAGGATAGATAATAGAACAATGGGAACAGAATACAACATTCAAAAACAAACCCAAACATAGCTAATTTTATGAAAAAGATGACATTGCAGTGCAGGAGGAAAAAGGAGAGTATTTTAAAGTAAATGATGCTGGTTAATTGGTATACTCAAAAATATGAATTGCCACTACCTCATACTATATAAAAATAATTCCAGATAAATTTCAACTCTAAATTTACAGGCCAAAAATATAATTTTAAAATAAATCAGAAGAGAACATCTTCATGACCTTATAGTAAGCAAAGATTTCTTAAATAGGGCGTAGAAGATCTAATTATAAAAGAAGGGTTTTTGATGTATTGGACTATATTAAAATGAAGAACTGTTCAACAAAAAACACCATTAAGAGAGTAAAAAGGCAAGCCAAGTCACAGAATGGAGAAAGATATTTTCAATACATGTAAATACATACATATTTTCAATACAAAGAGCTTGCATCCAGAATGTATAAAGTCCAAATGTATAAACTACAAATCAATAATGAAAAGACAGCATGATTCCATTTATATAGTCTTCAAAAATAGGCACAACTAAGCTATGGTGTAAAAACAGGGTAGTTATTACCCTTGGCTGGACTAGTGCTGGACTGGAGCATGAGAGGAGCTTGGACATCCTAGAGTTATATTTCTTTTTCTTTTTTATTTTTTTTTAAGAAGTGAGTGGGCAGAGGTAGAGGGAGAATCTTAAGCAGGGAGATTAACAACCCTGAGACTGTGACCTGTGCTGAAATCAAGAGTTGGACGCCTAACTGGGCCACCTAGGCATCCCTAGAGTTCTATCTCTTGATCTAAGTACTGGGGACACATATGTATTCATTTTGAGAAAAAGCATTGTGATTTATGGAACTTTAATATGTATGTTAAACTTCAACAAACAACTAAAAACAAAGCAAACAGTAATGCCCCCAAATACAGATCTGTTACTGTATACCAGAAAACTCTAGAAGAAAGACAGGGTAACTGCTTGTGGGAAGGCATTTCTCCATTCCAAATGCTGTGGTCAGTGGCCACCAAATGTTGCAGATCATACAGCAGCAAAAATAGTGGGAGCAAGAATTTATAACGTTTTGTATTTACGCATGTACTCATGAACATTGTAAAATATAGGTTTAGCACATGATAGCATCCTATGTACATGCTTTGTATATGATGACCACATGACCACAACTAAGTGTATAAAGGATGAAATAAGGATAAAATAAGCAAAAATTTAAAAGTAAAGTTTTCTCCATCAATTGTATAAAATCCCACTTTTTTTTTACTCCTTTAAAAAGAAAAGAGCATGACAGGCATGTGATTCAACATGTCAGCTATAATTAGGTCATCACTGCTTTTACCTCATTTTGTGTCAGAAGCTGGGCCTATATAGGAATAAAAGTATTCAGCTCAGCTATTTTTTTATTTACTTGTGTGTGTATTATTTATGCTATCTTCAATCTGCAGATTCTTTTAGAGAATCTTTTAAAGCCATTTGTCCATTTTGTGGGGGGTGACTTAGTTCAGACTAAATTATATAAGCCATAAATTCATTTAACCGGGGACATGCTATAAACTGTAAGTCATGAGAGCACTTCAAGATGCCTCTCTGGAAAATGTCCATTCTTCTCTAGGTGCCACATGACACCTAACCAGTCTATCCACACACTAAATGCATCTAAACAAATGTGCTCCTTACTTTAGGATGAAGAATGTGAGATAGAAATTCTAATATGTTCTCCCCACTGCCGGTGAATTGTATTAAGGGCGCCCAGAATACATACACTTCTTGATGGGTATGGGAAGTCCCACAGTTTCCCTCATAAGTGAAGACCAGAAGTCAGTGCAATTACATCTGGGACTAAGAAGATGTGTGTGAGCTCCATATGAACTTCACTGTGCCCAATCCATAGATTTACAGTGATCAAGGACTACTGGAATGCTTTTAACACCACAGCTCCACTGGATATAAAGCAAGGTTTCCACGAAAAAAATTTTTTTCTCTCTAGATTTTCAGAGTAAGAGCAGTGGACTAGAAGTCTCACAGACTGTTGTGGTTCTAATTCTGTCCCTGTTTAATTCTATCTCTATGACAAATCTCTTCTTGGGCATGTCACTTGACCTATCTCAATCCAGTTTCTTCCATACAAAATGAGGGATTTGTAAAAAGTGAACACAGAGGTTCCTTCTAGTTACAATATGTGTTATGCCTCAAATTATGGCCCCCTATAATTTGTATGTTGAAGTTCTAATCCCTAATGCCTCACAATGTGGCTATATTTGAAGAGAGGGCATTTAGAATGGTAAGCAAGTTGAAAGGAGATCATAAGGGTTGGATCTAAGCCAGTAAGATTGATGTCCTTGTAAGAAGAGATTAGGACACAGGTAGAAGACATGGGAAGACTCAGAGAGAAGATGGCCATCTATGAGCTAAAGAGACTGGTCTCAGAAGAAACCAACCTTGTTGACACCTCAATTCCAGATATCTAATTTCTAGAATTGTGAGAAAATAAATCTGTTTTTTAAGGCACTCAGTCTGTGGTACTTTGTTATGGCAGCCGTAGCAAATAAATACAATAAGTACATTTTCCCCCCCAGCATGATGGAGATATAATTGACATGTAACATTGTGAAGGTTAAGGTGCACAATGTAATGATTCAATAACACATATATTGCAAAATGATTACCACTAATAAGGTTAGTTAACACATCCGTTACCTCACATAGTTATAATTGTGTGTGTGTGTGTGTGTGTGTGTGTGTGTAGTGAGAGCTTTTAAGATCTACTGTTTTAGCAGCTTTCAAATATACAATGTAGTATTGTAACTGTAGTCACCATGCTGTGAATTACATCCTAAGAACTTACCTGTCTTATACCTGGAAATCTGTGCCCTTTGACCACCTTCACTGATTTCCATCTGATAAGTAAACTTGAAGAACACACACAATCTGCTTGTAATTGAACTTAACTTTCAAACCAACAACCTGAACCTAAGTTATCCCTAGAAGATAATGAAGCATAGGAGTGCCTCGACTTATTATCTGTATCTAGAGATAAATAGGTGAACTTTTAAACTTCCTTGACAAGAACTATACTTCCCTTTCCTACAAACCATAAACTTAGACTTGGTTTACAGATTTTCCTTTACAAATATTATACCATTAGACAGATTAGACAGTGTTCATGAAAAGCCAAGAGAATCCAGGGATGTTGTGGGTCATGACCATGGTAGTTTTGTTGTTATTGTTTAATATTTATGGAGTACCCACAACTATGGGGGAAGATTACACAGTGCTTTCTCGTGTGATGCTCAAGTTTCATCTGATGAAATACTTCTTTATAGGCTCAGTCACCAAAGATTCTCTCAAAGAAACAAGTTACCTTATTTGAATTTATAAAAACCTGATTAGTTTTCATTCCACTTAGGTCCTAGTAACTATTTTCAAATAAAACATCTGGTGTCCAGATAGGATGGCACTAAATCACATTTATACCTGAGAAACTAAAAGAATGTGAAACACCAAATAGGTTGTTTGCTCAAGGAGAATGGACCAATGCAGCTAATTGGACTCCCTCCTTGTCTTTCTGAGAGCCAAGGGCTGTTTTGGGAAGTTAACAAGAGGCATATGTGAGGAAAGATATTAGGCAGTAATGCTAAAACTTTGCATAATCCATTTAACAAATTACTTCTTTTAAACTGGGTATACTGTCAAATGAAGGGAACACACTCAGTCAAATGTTCAAAGAATCTCTTGCTTCTTGTGGAGAAACCGTAGGCAGTGGTACAGTAAGTACCTTCCTTTTCTTTTCTTTCTTTTTTTTAATATTTTATTTATTTATTCATGAAAGACACACACAGAGAGATAGAGAGAGGCAGAGACACAGGCAGAAGGAGACACAGGCTCCATGCAGGGAGCCTGAGGTGGGACTCGATCCTGAGACTCCAGGATCATGCCCTGAGCCGAAGGCAGACACTCAACCACTGAGCCACTCAGGCATTCCAGTACCTTCCTTTTCATGTGGAATGTCTCATCCCTGATTGTGGAGGCAAAGGGACGATCCTTTCCTCTTAACATCATTTTACCCCTTCCTTTTTGTCAGTAGAGGAAAGAATGAACTAGCTTTCCTCGGCATCTGTATATGCTTGATGCCTGCTGAAGGCTGTCACTCCAGTGAGTTTACATATTAGAGTTTAGACACCCGAAGAGTGTTCCTGAAAACTTCAACCCTAGGAATTCATTCATTCACTCAATATCTACCTATGGAGTGCTATTACTTAAGAACACATTGACTAATATGGCCATCTCAGCCCTCAAGGAATTCAGTCTGCAGGGAGAAACAAATCTGTGAAGAGATACATGTCATCACAAAAACAATGGTGGCAATATCCATAGGGGGCTGATCTCAACTTCCTTATGGTCCACAGATACTTGGAATCACTGATGCTTAAAGCTAAATGGAATGTGTTTTTGTGCTTGATGGGGAGCTATTTGGTCTGGATTACTGATAGAAAGAAGGCAAAGAAAGTTCCTTTAGGGCCCAGAATTTCTAAAGTAGTTGGTCATTTCTCAGTATGAGATTTTAAAATTTAACTTGGTAAGTGAAGGCAGTAAAACACCTCACAGTGCTTTTCTTGTCCCTTAAAACTTCTAAACTAATGTGGGTCTGGGACTGCCTTTATCTTGCAGCAGCATGTGTTTTGTACTCAGAAATTCCATTTGACAGCTAGCAACATCAACCTGATCATAACGGCTAAGAGAGATGAAGAGCATATTTTCTCTCACAGAAAGGAAGTTTTGAGGTAATTAGTTCTGAGGAAAGATGAGGGACTGATAGGATGATTTCACGGTGTTACCTGGAACCCAGGCTTCTTATAATTTACAGCTGTGGCATCCTTAGCACGGACTTCCATCCTCAAAATCATTAAATGATTGCCGAAGATTGAGTCATCATGTCCATATTCCAGATGAGAAGGGAGAAAGGCAGAGGGCAGCAGGGATGTTAGAGATGCCTGTCATCTTTTTAAGGATTCTCCCTGGAAAGCACATCCAACAACACCTGCTACCATCTTATTGGCCACAACTCAATCTCCAGGCCATATTTAGCTGCGAAGGAGGGAAGTAATTTTTTTTTAAACCCTAGAATCTTGCTGCCAACAACAAAATTGGAATTTTATATTTAGGAAAAGGGGAGGAATAGCTATTGAATGGGTACCTGGCAGTCCTGGTTACAGACGTCCTGGCTACGCTAGTAATGTCTCTTTCTCTTCATCTTCCTTCTTTCATAGCATAAACAATAGAAACAGAAATGTGTCAAAGGCAGATTTTCCTGTTACTAGAAATTAAGAAGCTATGTAATTCCATTCTGATACTGAATCAAACTTTCTTTTTTATTAAAATAACTATGCAACAGATAAATTATTATATTTTAATGTGACTATTTCCCCCTCAAGTATCACCAAATTTAATAATATCCAAATTTTGTCTTTATTCCTTAATTTAGTCAAAGTATATAAATGATTACCTCTCCATTGAACAGAAGTAATTTCATGGACTCTGATTCTTTCAATATTAAAGAATTTTTTCATACCAATAAAAAGTTAAAAAAACATATATCTAGGTATTAAATACAGTGGCTTTCAATAATTTCCAAGGTTCATCTGTGGTCTGAAATTATTACTAAAGGTGAAAATACGGATTTTATATGGAAAGTGTTCATTGATAAGAAATATTAGAACACTTTACCAAGAACATTATTGCCTCTATTTTATATATAGAACTGAGGCACCAATTGGTTGAGTGTTTTCTTCAAGGGCAAAGATGTATCAGTGATAGAGCCAAAAGTAAAACTTAGGATTCCTAACTCCTACTTCCATAGTATAATAAATGAAGAACTCAGTAAATTAACATATTGCCTTTAGAGCCTGTAGATTATAAATTAATAAAGTCAATATAAATTAAAATTCAATTGAGATACATGACTGTTGTCTCGGGCATTAGTGCTCTTAGATTATATCAGCAAAAATGACTAAGGTTTTGAAAAGGAGCCACTACTCAGAATTAATAACCATTTGCTCAAAAAACTAAGTAAGTCATTTATTTATTTGCTCATTCTGCAATAGAACATTTTGAGCACACCTAAATGAGGACCAGGCATTATGCCAGTGTTGGATATACATAGGTAAATAAGACCTTTTTTTTTTTTTTGCTCCAGAAGGCACTTTCTGGTTGGCAACACTGATTTGCAAACAGATAATGACAACAGAACTCTGTCAATGATAGAAGATAGGTATGATCAGAGTGCTGAGAGACAGAGCATGAGGAAGTAGTAACTCACTTGATATAGCACTTCAGAAGGAGCGTCTCAGGAAGGGTGGTCAAAAAAGTTGAACATACCAGAGAGAAGGAGTGGAAAGGGTTTATAGTTAGGGGGTAAAAATTGCTGGGACTTTAAGGGACTGATATATATATATATTTTTTCAGAGTTTTGAATTCTTTGAGAAAGATGAACAATTCAAGTATATTGGTATACAGCTATCAGCTTTCAGAAACCTGAATTAGAGTACAAGGCTTAGATGGGCAGCAATGGCCTTTCTAGATGGACAGCAATGGCCTTTCTAAAACTTTACTACAGAACAGGTCTTGCTGTCTTAGCGACAGGTATTACTGAACCAGCCTCCTTTTATGGGAGTTGCCTCTATGTGAGAAGGGTAGATGACACTTGTGCTTTCCTCAAAAAGGGGGCAAACTCACCAGCCAGTTAAGTCCTTCCACTTTCCCAGGGGAAATTGAAACCAGGGGTCATAGAAGCAAAGGGTGTTGTACTAGTGAAGCTCCCTCCACATGCAAAGGCACAATGAGAAGAAGGGATAAAGTATTCTTTCTGAATACTTCTTAATATAACTGGAGGACACCTGATTGAAAAAATAAGAGATTTCAAGTATGGAAAATGCCAAACATACACAAAAATAGAGCCAGTGGTGTAATTGATCCCAACATACCTATTTAGTTTCAACAATTTTCTGCAGTTAGCCACAGACACACATTTTTATATTTTAGTTATTGGAATAGTCAAAAAGTGGTATCAGATTGAATATACTGACTACTAATGCAAAACATTGAGTACAACAGCCAGTTGGTTTATAGTATACAGACCTATGCCAGCTCATGGAAAGGGCTAAGCTTATTTTTTTGTGTCTTGCCTGTCTCCCAACAGAGAATATTTATGTGCTTCTTTTCCTCTCTTCCATCCCTTTATCCATCTCTACCTCAAGAACTACTCTAAGCTGGCAAAATTTGAAACTGATTTTCCTTTAGTAGCAAAAACACTGGTTTGTGGTAGAAGATGTAACAGAGAAACAATGCCAAGGATTTTTTTGGCATGAATTAGAAGGAAGCAAACTCATTTACTCTGTTTCATTGATACTAAGGAGTCACGGATTTAGAGTTGGAAGCATTCTTAAAACGCCTCTTTAAAATATTTTAAATGATGGATGTGCTGATTAAGTCCAACATATGGGACTGAGACTTCATTCCTATAGAAAGATGCTATTCCATTGATAGACCCAAACCTATTTTGCAGTAACTTTCCTCCATTAGTGTAGTGTTCTATTCTGGAGAGACACTGAGCAATTTGACAATCCTATCAAATATTTGCTAGGTCTTTAGCTATTTGAAAACAGTCTACATTTCTCCTCTTACCTTTATCTCCTTTTTTTTTTCTCTTTTGTTTTGAACACAAAATGCTTTCAAATATTTCTATATTAGGATACTCTCCAAAATCATCAGAATTCTAGGTTCCCTATTCTGGGTGCACTCTAGACTGTCAATGTACTGCTTAAAATGTGATGCTTGGAATGAAACACAATTTTTTGTACAAAAGCATATTGAGATTTTTAAAAACATTGTGAGATGAATACATTAATAAGTAAAACAAAATCCATGCCCTCAGCGGTCTAAAGGCAGGATTATCATCTTCCCCCTAAAGTTTGTTTTCCTTTCTTTTCTTTCCATGGTTCTTTCCTTTCATTTTCCCTTATATTTAAAAAAATCAATGACAACACAGTTCGCATTAAGCTTGTGGCCAAATAAAATGGTAGACATTTCTCATGTAAATTGTTTAAGACAGCAAATCTTTCTGTCTTCTATGTGTGTCCTTGGTCTTTTGGACTTAAATAAAAATTTTACATTTATTCTCATTATATTCAACCTGTCTCAGCTATTGAGGTTTCTGAATCTATGCAGAAGAGTAGCTAACATTTTTAGGTTTGTATTTTTTTTTGTCACATTTGATAGACTTATTCAATCTAAGTCATTAATAAAAATGTTGAATAGGATAGGGACCTATCATTTTCTTTGAGAAATATTCCTCTAAATGGACATAGTAAAATTAGGTAATGCTTTTTGACAGTAATTTGTTAAAACCTACAAGCTCTAATAGACTTTTTAAGCACTGCAAAAGACAATAGACCTTGCATCACCACTGTGTTTCTTGTTTTTTTTGACTGGCATCACTTGTCATGTGAAAGTCAAAATTTATTTCTTCAGCACCTCCAATTCTGGATTTGTGCTTCTGGCCGTGAGGGAGTAATAAGGACTGGACTTATCCTCTTACAGTAAATTAGAAAATTATTTACAAAATGTAAAACAATGTTTAAAGGCATCAGACAACAGGTACCACAGGTCCACGATCTTTTGGAAAAGGGAAACATGATGTAAATTCCATAATCCCCCCCACTTTTGGCTTGGAAACAATTTCTAGACAATAAGCACAAGGAAGGGAAACCCAAACTGAGGCTGGTAGTCTTACTGAGTTGAGGGGATGGTGATCAGAGTATGAGAGGGAGGCAGAGATGACAAAATTGGATGGCAAAGCTTTAGAAAAGAGGCACTCAGAACAAGAGTTCTAGAAATGTATAAGAGAGTTTCCTTGGGTGTTTACTGAATACCAAATCATGCACGCATAAAGTATATCACACAAGGCTGAGCAAAGAGTAACCAAGCACTTGTAAGCTCAAAAATATCCAGCCGTTACACAATAGAAGTAGAGTCAAATCCCTTGAGTAAAGGTGACTCTTGACTAATTCAAGCTTAAAAATTAGACCTGGAAGAGACCCAACTGATCTGAGGTAACATAACCACTGAAACAAAGCCCTATACTCATTAAAGGGACATAACAGTATCCAGTGTTCAGCAATGTGAAAATTAACTATGTCCAGCATCCAGTAAAAAAATTAGATATACCAAAAAGAAAAAAAAAAAGGCCTAAAATGATGAGGAAAAACAAAAGAATTGAGAAGAAATGACAGAGAGGATGGTATTAAGAGACAAGAATGTTAAAATTATAAGACTATGTTAAACTTTTTAAAAGAAAACACCAACATGATGAGAAGTAGAAGATACAATAAGACCTAAATGGAACTTCTATAGACAAAAATTGCAACATCAGAAATGAAAGTTTCATTGAATGGGATTATCAGCAAAATGGATACTGTAGAAGAAAAGTCAGTGAGCTTGAAAACACAGCAATACAATGTGTCAAGAATGAAGCAAAGGGAGAAACCAACTTAAGAAATGAAGAGAGGGCAGCCCGGTGGCTCAGGGGTTTAGCGCCGCCTGTGGCCCAGGTCATGACCCCAGGGTCATGGGATGGAGGCCCATGGCAGGCTTCTTGCACGGAGCCTGCTTCTCCCTCTGCCTGTGTCTCTGCCTCTCTTTCTTTCTCTCTGTGTGTCTCATGAATAAATAAATAAAATCTTAAAAAAAAAAAAGAAATGAAGAGAGCCTCAGAGACTTGTGGAGCAATATTGAGTGGTTTAATATTTGTGTAATTGGAACCCCCAGAAGAATGGGGGAGGCAATCTGAAAAAATAATGCCTAACTTTTTCCTCCCAAATTTGACAAAAACTATAAAATTGCAGATCAAGGAGTTCAGTAAATACAATGAAGATAAACACACGTACACAAAATATAGCAAAAAAATCTTAATCAAATTCCTGAAAATGAATAAAAAACAAAAAATTTTTAAAATTTATTTTTATTGAAGTTCAATTTGCCAACATATAGTATAACATCCAGGGCTCATCCCATTAAAAAAGAGAAATCTTAAAAGAAGTCATAGGAAAATCTAAATATTAAGTACAATGAATAAAACAAAAAAATTTACAGATTTCGTGTCAGAAATATACAAGCTTAAAGCAAAGGAATAATATCCTTAAATTGCTGAAATAAAAAGCAAACCCAGAAACCTGTTAATCTAGAATTCTATATCCAGAGAAAATGTCTTTAAAAATGAAAGTATAAGGAAAGCCTTTTCAGTTAAACACTGAGAGATTTTATTTCTAGCAGCCCATACTTTAAAAAATGTTAGTGAAAATTCTTCAGGCAGAGAGAAAATATTACCAGATGGAAAGAAAAAGAAGAAAGAGCCTAGAGATGGTAAATATGTTGGTAAAGATAAAAGATGTTTCCCACTCATTTTTATACCTCTTTACAACATAATTGACTCTTTAAAGCAAGAATGACAATGGTAATAATGCTTGGTGGGTTAATAAAATACGTGTAAGTAAAATGCATGAAAACAAGAACATAAAGGACATGAGCAGAGAAACAAAAGTAGACTGTTGTAGTTTTCAAACTGTACATGAAGAAGTGTAATAATTATTTGGAGGTAGACTGGGATATATTAAAATGCATATTATGATGCCTAGAGCAATCACTGGAAAAAATTTAAAAAGAAGTACAGCTAATAAGCCACCATTGGAGATGGAATGCATTACTGAAAATCTCCTCAATGCAAACACACCCCAGCCAGTGTCTATGGATGCATTTCATTCTTGTTCCAATGGAATCGTTCCTTTCTCAGTAAACTTCTGGGGATTTGGAGAAATCTCTTACTTGCTTCTTGCCCACTTCCCCTCTCTGCCAGGGGTCCTTTGGGCACACTTCATCTTAAAGTTGATACCCAGTACTCACTGTTACCTCTTCTATCAGCACTCCATCTAGATTTGTCCTCCCTGCAAGCACAAAAATCCTAGAAATTGTTCATGGTAATCAAAATGTACTATTCTCTTCAAGTTGCTCCCTTAAACTTGAAGAATGTTTATTGTGAATAAATGCATATATGCATGCATGAATGAACTAAATCTTGATTGTGTATTAAGAGACTTGTTACTTTTAAAGAAATATTTTCTCAGACTTTAAGACCCAGCACAAATGTGACCTCTTTTCTCAAACTTTCCCTGGCCCCTACTTCTGGAGGCCATCTTACATTTTTCTGAAATGCTCTTTGCACTTTGTCTCATAGTTATGCATGCACATACCTCACCTCCTTGTTTCACCTTAAATTCCTTGAGGGTAGTGTCTATGGTTAACAATAATAATAATAGCAACAGCTATAATTATTCAACTTTTACTGTGCAAAGCATTCTCCTGAGTCCCTTTCATTTTTTTTGTTAAAGATTTATTTATTTATTCATGAGAGACACAGATAGAGAGCCAGAGACATAGGCAGAGGGAGAACCAGGCTCCCCACAGAAAGCACAGTGTGGGACTGGATCCTGGGATCCGGGATCACACCCTGAGCTGAAGGCAGACACAGAACCACTGAGCCACCCAGGCATCCCTCCTGGGTCCCTTTCAAATAGTCAATCCAACATGATATACGGGTACTATCATCCCTGCTTGGCGGATTAGAAAACCAAGGCTTACTTATCCATGATCCCATAGCCAGTAAGAAGTGATGATGAGGGGATCCCTGGGTGGCTCAGCGGTTTGGCGCCTGCCTTTGGCCCAGGACGCAATCCTGGAGTCCAGGGATTGAGTCCCACATCGGGCTCCCAGCATGGAGCCTGCTTCTCCCTCCTCCTGTGTCTCTGCTCTCTCTCTCTGTCTATCATAAATAAATAAATAAATCTAGAAAAAAAAAAAGGAGTGATGATGAAGTTCAAAGCCAGATTTTTCTATCCCTAATTTTTTCACTTCATAGTATTTCTATAGCCCTAGGGCTCACACATCTCTGTAAGCCTCATAGTACTTAGAACATAGTAGGCACTTAGTAAATATTTGTTGAACAAATGTTTTCAGTAATGTGTGGGATAAATTTTGACAGGAGACTCTGGCAGATGCAGCCTTGAGCCACAGGAATGCATTTTTAAAAAATAGAATAACAAATACTCTTCAGGCCAGGGGTGGAACAGAAGATATTTTCTCATCTTCTCCAATCACACATCTGGGGGCACAGCCTCCTCTACCTAGACCCAATTCTGAGCCTGCTGTTGAGATGGCTGCATACCATCTGTCTTGTAAGTTTAGATCTCTTCAGGAATCCTGGAAGTTCTTGCTTTCTAACTCTTATAAACCTCAGGCAGCATGTTAATTATAGCACACAGATTTGTGCTTTTTGAAATCAAATGTTTTTAAAAATGTCTAAGTTTGGAATAAAAAAAAAGACCCCGAACATCAGGTCATAGAGATTGTTCCTAATGTAATATAAATGTGATGTGATATAAATGCAATGTAATGTATCATCATTAGCTGAATGTCAGGGTTGAAAGTAATGAGTCATCCTAAAAAGTCTTTGATTCCACTGAGTACATTTATTTATTCTGCTTAAGAACTCAACTTTGGTATTTAAATGGACACAGTTTATGAATCTATTATTAATGATACTATTAAACTCTTCAAGCTGACCAGATTCAACTTTCTATTTTGATTTGGTTTCTCTTACTTACACTTTATAAATATTATGACCATGTTTTTTGTTTGTTTGTTTGTTTTGTTTTGTTGTTGTTGTTGTTGTTGTTTTTTTTTTTTTTTTGGAACCATCATGGATAAGTGTTTAGCCAACTGCACTGAAAGAATGTCAGGGTTTTCATTTATCTTGAAAAGCAAAATTTCAATTCTTTGTTTCTTCTAAACAGATGATTCTGTTCAGGGATACATTTATTTAGTTTTTCACCATTTTTGACATTCAACCCTTGATTCCCAAACTAGCCAGTGTTTTAAAAGATTTAAAGTATGGTCATTAATACATTATTATAATATAGTATTTCTATTTTTACTAAAATCACCAAAACTGATAAATACATCACTGCAAAAATCAAAATTTCCTGTTCCAAATGGTCTTCCAGAGTTCTATAACCTGAACTGAAGTCTTCTATGAATAAGAATTATAGGTGATCTTAACAAGACTTCTTTCTCTAATTGGAAAATTTAATTTGATTAAAATGACAATTCTACACATATAGTTATATTTATTTCCATTTGAAGCTATAAATGGTCTAAAAATGTTTTCAGAATGTTAAATGAGGCCATAATGAGTTTCCTATGGTTGAGTAAGGATGCACAAATTAGTATTATAACAATGCAATTAACATCCATCTTGACCGGGTTAAACTTTGCCAAAAATTTCTTTTTTGCTTTTGAACAATGCAAAGATAATTCTGAGGTAAAGTAGGGCTAGGAAAAAATAAAAACACCACTGGAAACTAGAGAGATTGCATTGCTCAAGGATTTTTTTTCATATTAAGTCACATGCTCTCCCCAGGGAAATAAAATATACGAAAGAATCTCTTTGCATTTTTTGACCCCAAGTGGAAGCAAGGTCAATATTTCCCACATATTATACATTTCTTGCAAGTCCTTCATATTTTCCATAGCTATATTGCCTGGACATATTTCTTTGCAGACTTTGTACATGCAGTAGAGTAATTCCAGTTCCCTGCATATTTGTGTATGTAGCTGTATTGGGTAACATTTTTATTCCTTTTTGATTGTAATTTTGGTTATTACTGGAAATAAACCATAGCCCTTCAAATATAACATCCAACTTATATCAGGCTTCCTTTCACAAGTTTAATAATACATATTCAGTGAAGATGATAACCGTAAAAAAAGGACTACAGTATATTGGGTAATTTTATTAAATGTATGGCCAGATTTTACCATAAGACTACATAATATTTTCTGTCTTTTGTCTAAATCTGGTCTCCCTAGCTAATTTACCTTGGATAAGGCCTCTGTTTTCTCATTTGTAAAAGAAGAAGGTTTAGCTTCATTATTTCTTAGTTATCCCCCATCTCAGATTATGAAATTCATCTTGTTAAAAAGCCACTAACACAAATCTATAGAATATTTAGGCTTTATAAATCCTATTTATTGATTGGCCTTTTGGAATTATGATAATAGAGAATCGAAATGGTTTTCAATGATCCCTTTTAAGGATGTTGTCTTAATATAGGTTTCCAACATACTTTTATTATTGATCTAGTGCTTTTACCATGCAATTTTGCTAACATAAGAAATATTTATAAGGTGATTTGTGATATACAGAGTGGACACAAAGTCCCTATGTTTCAGATTGTGCCCTCTACTAATAAATAATAATTAAGCTATCAGATAGATTTAATATCCTAAGCACTTACATATAAGGAAACTATTATCTGATTTTGCCCACGCTGAGTGCCAGAATTCTGATATTAATTATCAGGTAGAGTTGGTCACTATGATCTAGACATCTATATTTCTGCAACCAATTCATTTAGCAGGATAATGAAAAATTGTTAATAATGAGAACAGAATGATAATATTTTGATTTTGGAATTATACAGCATATTGCAAAGCACTTATCAGAGACAAATTTTCATTTAATCTTCACAGCTATTCAGTGACATTTAGGTGTACTGTATCAATATAGCATCTCCTTAAGCTAGAATGAGTTCTCAGATCAGAGCAACATGATATCCTTTACTTGCTTATTTTGTGTCTTCCAAGAATTTAGTGAATCCTCATAATTTTATAAAGACTATTTTAATATAACCAACACTAAGTTATGCTATGGTGAAATGAATAATAATTATAATAACTCCTTATGTGTATATACTGTTTGATAACTTATGAAAGAATTTTCAGATATTTCATTATGCTTTTGCAATATACTTGCTACTTTATTTCATTTTTATAATATCTGTGTTGAAAATTAACATGGATAAAGAAATCCATGGATGATCAAAATGATTTTAATAGAAATTTCAACCATTTCTCTGAATAAGTTGATAAAAGAATAATGAATGATCAGATTGTGGTATTTTGATTAGTTTAAAACACGTTGAATGGTGATGAGCACCAAAGTGAGTGAAACATTTGTCCAAATCCTCAAATTCCTTGGTGTCTTGTATTCCAAGTTTCTTCCACATGGAGTTTACTTTGCACATAGCACTGTACTTCTTCCAATCAGCCAGGGTGGTCATATTGATGTACCAGACCCAGGAGGCCTGGGTTCTTCCCTGACTCCTGGGGATGTAGAAAGGGAGTGCACTTCCTGTTAACTTTTCCATGACAGAGAAGTTAACAAATATTCTTGGAATGGCTGGATCATAGCTTCAGAGTTGAGGAAGAGATCTTAGGAGCGAACTAGTTCCAGACACAATCCTACACCATCTCTGATAATTATATTTGAGAGAAGCTCAGTTCATCTCAAGGGAGCCAATTATTTTACTGGGCAGTACTACTTGCTAAACCAACCTGAATCCATTTCCCTTTAATTTAATTGCAGGTATTAGCTCTTCCCGTTGAAGTAGCGCCGCTGGTCAGTTTTATGTTCATATGATCGCTTTTCAAATATTTAAACATTGTTATTGGGTCTTCCCTTTCTGAGAATGGAAATCTCCAACTTCTTTGGGTCTTCCCCTAAGTTGATTTTTAGTTCTTTATCCTAATCAACCTCCTCTGGATGTTCTGTACCTTGGGAATGTCCTTCTAGAATGTTAATTCAGCTGTGGTCTGACCGATGAAGTAAACAGTGTGACCATAACATCCCATAATTGGGTTATAATATTTCTATTAAGGCAACCTAAAATTGAATTAGTTCTTCCAGTTTCTGTAACACATTGTTGGTTCATAATGAGCTTATTGTCTAACACAACCTCTAAATCTTTTTCACATGAACCATTTGTTGACAAATGTGGTCTATCTTCATCTTTAATTTATGAAATTGATTGTTTTAAATCAAGTTCAGGACTTTTTAATTTATTATTTAATCTTAGTTTTTTAACCATTATCTTAGCCTATTGTTTTTTTGGTGTACTAGTTTGCTATGTTTGGCCGGCATAGAATCTCTTTGGAGAACAAATTCCTCCCTATTCTTGTCCGTGGGCCCTAGGTGGATGTGCCCCCCCCCCCCCAAGCTTGGACAATCAAAACATTGAATCGCTGTAGTTGGTTCAGTGATGGGCACATGTCCCAAGTTAAGGTAATAAGTCTCACACTTAGGACTTTCTGTGGAACTCTTAGGCAAGAGGAACATTCTTTCCATTATGGTTGCTGAGCTGATGGAACATAAACCTGGGGATGCTAATGCTCTAGTTGACCTCATTTGAGAGGACCTGCCTGAAAATGAAGCAAACAAAGAGGAAAGCAGAGCCAAGGGTAGAGTCTGAAGCTTGATTCCATTATTTGAGCAACTGCATCCAATTATGCCTGAAGTGATTTACCCCCTGGGTAATTTGTTTTGTGAAGTTAATTTAAACTGGGCTTCTGTCCCTTGCAGTCAAGAGTCTTAACAAATGTATGGGCTTTCATTAACTTGCCCAGCTTTGTGTCTTCCCTAATTTGAATAAATAAATATGCTTTCTATGTCTTAACTTTGGTTACTAATAAAAAAAGTTGAGGAGGATGGGATTTATTTTCCATGTTACCAGTTAATATTTTTTGAAGTTTTGATTGTTCGAATAACCCTGAACTAAGTTTTATCCTTTACTGTCCACATTTTATTTTATTTTATTTTTTGTCTATAAGGGAAGATTAAGGTTTTTTCAAGTGCTTTGCTAAAATCCAGAGAGTTTATGCCTTTGACATATTTATAATCTATTCTCTGAGTCACTCTGTTAATAAGAGTTAAAATCAGTTTGGTTTAGAACATTCTTGATGATCCCCTCTTGGTTCTAGTAAGACCATATTCTTTTCTCAAAGTTTACAAAGCATAAATTTATTAATTCAGGTTAGATTTCCCCAAGATTCATTTACCATACAGTGAATCCATTCTTCACCCCTCTTGTAGCAAATTGCACATTTTTCATCCTCAACCTGTTAGCTTTTCTCCTATTTTTAAATAGGCTAAATGGTGATGGCTGAGTGTTCTCTGAACACCCTGAATGGAAGGAATTCTCAGGACCTGGAGACCTGAACTTTTTAATTATCTAAGCTTTTATGTTCTTTTTAATAACCATTATTCTACTTTTTCCAGATTGAATATTACATTCTTCTATGGAAAAGAGTAGCAACTTGGTACTTCCTGGCTCTGCCCTTCTGCTGAAGTGTTAACCTTATGCCATCTTCCCAACTGTCACCTTTCCTTTGCTCCTTCCTCTAGGTGCAAACCCAGCTAAGAAAATCTATTGTTGCTTATCTGGAGAGATTTATTTTGCAACCTCATCCCACCCTAAGGTGTAGCCTCCCTTGTTACCATGGAACACTTTAATAGTTCACCTTGATCAAGAGCCCTGTCAGTTATTTCTTTTGATAATACTCTTCAAAAATTTATTTCAGAATTTTCTGTATAGGTGTGCTAACTTTTTTTTTAGGTGTCTACATACATTTTTTATTTGCCATTAGCATCATTTATGATAGTATGGTGAGATTTCATTTTTAAAATAAGTATAAGCTTTCACTTCTGAGCACCACAGTAGCTATAGTGGAATTAATGAGGTTAAAAAATGGAAAGGCATGAGATAATTAAGTAGCCTCAAGAGTCAACTGAACTTATCTGGCAGCATTTTTACAGTCATTCATGCAACTCCTACCTATTAAGCACCCACTATGTGCTTCCTCACACTAATACAGATTTGAATTAGTCCCAAATTAGGTACAATACATCCCGATATCTTAATGCTTTAGTAAAGTTGAACGAGTATGCTCTAACTTCCATATATTTTTTAGCAGTTTCATTCATTTTGTATATCTTCACTAGATCTATTAAACTTGTTCCTACTTGAATTGATTCGAGTGTGCAATTAGGATATTTCTGCTACATATGTAAAGTTGGATTATTGAATGGCTTTCAAAACTTGAATGACCAGGCTGTGTCCAAATCTGGCTTCTATTCACCCACTAGGTGGCCTCTAATCAGATCATGATGTAATCAGGGCTACCTCTCTGGAAGAAACGTTAACCCATCTCTCTTGTTTAATTCCCTCATTCTGAGGATGAGCAAACTGAAGGTCTGAGGAGTTGTATAATTTGTCCAAGAATGTACAAGTATGTGAGCAATTGACTAGAGGGGTTAGTATTTCCCCACTGTGTGGCAGGAATGATCAAGCCTCCCACAGGCTGTAATATAGAATATCACGATTTTTTCAATGTCTACATTATAATAATTGAGCGCCCATCCTTTTGGAGTTCACTTCCTTTACTGGGCTCATCCCTTCTTACATTTGGGGACTCCCCAGGAGATGCTAACATTCTCCTCCTCAGTCTGTCATTGCTGTTGTATGCTGTCATATATGTCGCTCTGGGTCAGTGATCCCCTGCAGCCTCCTGCTTCTGCTCCAGCCAGATCACAGTTAGGCCCAATGTGGGTTACCCCCTGCCCTCTCAGGATCTCCCTCCTTCCTGAGGCTAACCCTTGCTCCCTGGTAGTGCTCTGTTAGGTATAGGTCTGGTCTTTCCCTTTAAACTTCCCACTGTGAAGTTGAGACCATACTGTAATATTTCACAAGATTTTTATAGAAGGCTGATGATGAAAAAGAAATTATAATGTAGAGACATTTAAAACCTGGGGTAAGACCCCTTCTAGGATACATGAGTCTAAATCCCACTATATACATCTCTTACTGGAGGACTCTTTACCCTGGCCTTGTCTTATGTCCTATTAGGAGTGATTTTTTACCCTCTTCTTTCTAGAATTCAAGTTCCCAAATTTCTCAAGTCCCTCAGAGAGAAAAGGACATTCCCCTCTTTTAAGGTGATACCCTCCCATATTCCTATATGTGAAACCATACATTGGTAATGTCTGCTTCCCTCAGGGAAACCTGCAGAATGGTCTTCCCCAATGGCCCTGGAATATAATAGTCTAATGTAAGTCTCAGATGACTGAAGGTGGTACAGCAAGTTGCAGTGTATGCTGGACAGTATCAGCTCCAAGTGTTTGCCATTTTTAAATAGATTTTTAGAGCCTTTATCCTTAAGGGTTTAAAAAATCATAAAGTCCTACCCCTGTCAATGTTACCTTATTAGATTAAATATTTCTAACCATAATAACAGCAAAACAGAGGGCAACCAGTAATACAGAGAAATGCTGATTTGGTAAGAATATTCTTTAGATAAAATTATAAATAAAGGGATAGAATATTAAAAAATATAGACACATTTTACACTGTTAAATGTGTATAGTCTATGATTGATACCAATAAGGTTAGGTGCTTATTATTGTGTTCCTACTGGGTGCTAGTTTTGTGCTAATACATATAACATATAACACAAAATTCCTTTATAATGTAGGGATTAATAGCTCTGCTTCAAAGATGAGGAGATTAAAGTTCAGAGATGCTAAGTGATTTGTGCAAGGTCACATAGCCATTAAATGGTGGGCCAGGATTTGAAAGTAGATCTGGTTGGACCACAGCTCAGGCAATTTCTATATCATCATTACACTGACAATCTAATTATCATGACAATCAGGCAGGAATGTAATAAAATGGAAGAATTTTTTACATGTAGAAATGTAGATTACATGTAGAAATGATAATATTCTGGGCATATGGATTAATAACATGTATTATTAAAATTAATTCCAGCCATTTGTTTTCATCATTTTTAAAAAGATTTTATTTATTTAGAGTGAGAGACGGCAAACCAGCATGAGTGGAGGGAGGGGCAGAGGCAGAGGAGAGAGAGAATCTCAAGTGGGCTCCATGCTCAGAGAGGAGCCCAATGAGGCGCCCCAACTCACAACCCTGAAGTCACAACCTGAGCTAAAATCAGGATTCGGGTGCTTAACTGACTGAGCCACTGAGATGTCCCTCATCATTTTTAATATGACATCTAGAAAACTTAAAATTGCACTATTGATTAACACCATATTCTTATTGAACAACACTGATCTAGAGACTTTAGCTTGCTGAAGCTTATGCAGTGATGTAACAGTGTTTTTCTTTTTTCAATTAACAACTTTTAGGGACAATTCTGGATGAACATAACAATGTACCTAAAATTGTATGACCTTATTTTAAAAGCAAGATCTCTTTGTTTTAGGACTTGAATTTTTATACCTATAGGCTTGTGTTCACCCTGTCTGTTGCAGATGGCTGTCTTGGTGAAGGAAGTTTCCTGGTAAATGGGAAATTATGATATATACTGTTAAAGCCAATGTCACCCCCCATTGTTTTATTTATTTTTTCCCCATTGTTTTAGAGTGAACACTGGGTTCCAGCAAGTGCATGGCCAGAATGATTGCTGAAATCTGGAGGATTGGAGAGGGGAGTGTTCATCTGATTTGCTTTGCCTTCTACTAGCTGACTTTCCCTAAATTAAGAAAGGAGAGGGCCCTTGGGATGTTGGCATATAGACTACTTTAAGCATAGTACTTTTTTTTTTTTTTTTAATATGTAACCATTTTATTGCCAGGCATCTGAGAAATGTCTGGGGCCTTTGGCAGGTGACTGGAAGCAGGAAAGTTTAAAGTTTCTTGTACATTTCAGAGGGCAGAGGCTGTCAACCATGACTGCACACAAGAACGAACCTTTGCAAGACACAGTAGCTTCACGTCCACCACTAACCACTTCTCAGCTCCATGGACCATGGCAATCATCACCATTGGCTTTCTACCTAGAGCCTGAAAGAAAACTATAGTTTTTCATTATTTCAAGATAAGCTGAAGAGACTTTATTTTGCTGAGATGCCCTTGACTCTGAGAAGAATGGAAAGAACTGGAATGCCATGCAGATTTGGCTTAAATCAACCTTTCTGGAGTGACCAAAGCCACTCAAGAAGCAAGTTCCGAATATTAGTTGCGAACCGTGGTTAAGAAAGATAACCCTATCCAACACTTCCAACTTTCCCAGGTCTAGGGAAGACACTCATGGGTCTGAACCTTAGGAGCATTTTCTTGACTTCAGATTAAGTTAGCATTTATTTGACCAAGAGTTACAGACCCCTGCTCAGAAGCCCAACACCTCAACCAGCCTGGCCTTTGTCAGCAGTGACATTCCAAGGAGGAGGTTGGTAGCCCACACAGCTTGTCATAGTCCACTGAGTAAAGGTTAAAAGAATATCTCCCATTTCTTTTCTTTTCTTTCTTTCTTTCTTTCTTTCTTTCTTTCTTTCTTTCTTTCTTCTTTCTTTCTTTCTCTCTCTCTCTCTCTCTCTCTCTCTCTCTTTCTTCTTTCTTTCTTTCTTTCTTTCTTTCTTTCTTTCTTTCTTTCTTCTTTCTTTTTTTTTTTTTTCTCACACCCTGGCCTGCAAAATCTTGTACAGCTTTTTCTTGTTCCAGTAGCTGCTCAAGCGTGTAATAAGTTGAGTTCCAATGAATTGGAACCTCCTGTTTTAGGTGATGTTTCAGCAAGTTGCTTTTCAGCTGGAGCTGGGTCAGGAATATTTTTTACCTCAAACATTGACAGAATGGCTGAAGTGTTCAGATTTTCTGTGTCATCACCAAGATATTTGTAAGTATACCTGTTATGATGCAGAAAATCGGTTTTGAGGATGTTTAAGGAGCAAGAGCAGCACAGCATAAAACAGTAATCTTGCACAGAGCAAGCTGCTTTCTGTGAACTTGCTGAGGGGTGGAAGTGGAAGAGAAGGATATGAGAACGTGAGGGAAGCCACACAACGGGACTCCCATTTCCTCTCTGTGCTAAGGGTTACCTGTGAATTCTAACGAAGGTCTCTTTCTCTGGCCGGTAAAAGTGCCTACAGTAATATCATGGGTTACTAGCAGAAATGAATTCCAACCCACCTACAAGAGGTTTTGTTTTCCTTACAGATGTTTCTGTCCTGATCACCTTAGTCCATTTGGGTGGCTATCACAATATTCTGGAGACTGGGGGGCTTATTAACCACAGAAATCTGTTTACAGTTCCAGAGTCTGGGAAGTCTAAGGTCAAGGCCCTGGCAGATAATCTTGTGAGAATTTGCTTCCTGGTCCATAGATGGCCCCACTCTCACTGTGTCCTCATGTGGTCCAAAGGGAAGAGGGAGCTCTCTGGAGCCTCTTTTATAACGGCGCTAATCTTATTCATGAAGGCTTCACCATCATGGACTATCTCCTCCCGAAGGACCTCTCTCCAAATACCATCACCTAAGAGATTAGGAGTTCAACATATGAATTTGGGGAGAACACAGACATTCAGACCACAGAACTGACTATTGCATCTTTTCGTTTTGTTGATACAATTTATTCAAGCTACTACCTATTCAAAAAGTATTCACCAGACTCAAGGGGGGTTATTTATCACTTTGACAAGGGCAGTATGTTACATCTAATCTGCTCATTGATTTTTTTCTAAAAAAAAATAATGTTTTGGTGAAGGCATTCAGAGGACCTTTACACTGTGGCTACGCAGTCTATATACAAAGATTTGGAGATGATTGGAGCTGGGAGTCCTGAGGCACTGGTTTGGGTAGAGAGTGTGGGGCACAGAGAGTGAAACAGGAATGGAGAGAAAAGGGCTAGAGGGGACACGGGCAATCCAAGTGTGAAAGCCAGAGTGAGTAAGTGGACTGGAGAACAGCATATATCCAGGAGAGGTCATAAAAAAGGATTAGAGGAGGAGATAATGAAAGAGGAAGAGAAAAAAATGGAGGAAAACTAATAAGCAGAAATGATGAAAGGGCAAATAAAGCAAGCACGTGGTCAGGCACTAGTCTCTCTATCTGTTGACTGGATTTTTCTATCCTGCAAAGAAGTCTTCTTATGTTCTCTGCCTCTCAGCTGTAGGGTTTGAACCTGGACCACACAACCAGGTCTTGGCTGCTCTGAAGCCACCTGGCATGTTCCTGGAGAACTTTGTGTGCATTCATGAAACCATGTTCCTACTTTTGGATTTTTATTTTATTTATTTTTAAAGATTTTATTTATTTATTCATGACACACACACACACACACACACACACACACACACACAGAGGCAGAGACACAGGCAGAAGGAAAAGCAGGCTCCATACAGGGAGCCTGACGTGGGACTCGATTCCGGGTCTCCAGGATCATGCCCTGGACTGAAGGCAGCGCTAAACCACTGAACCACCCAGGTTGCCTGGATTTTTAGATACAGTTATATCTGTGTTATATCCCGGCCAGCAGGACGGAAGGGGCCTCAGCAAGTCCAAGCCCATAGGGAGATACATGGGCAAGTTGTTCACTGCACTCCAGCTGGTTCCCTTGAATCCTGAGTAGTACAGCTGCTTAAGATGACAGATTACAATTCACTCTGATGGCTTCCTGTTTGTGACCCAGCTAGGTGATGACCTAGTCTATCTGAGACAGCTGCCACTTCTAGGACCACATCTGAAAGAAGTTGGTGTGGATACTCATTTCTCAGTTGCAGAGAAAAATTGTTTTCTCATCTGCACACATGAAAACACACCCTAACTCACCAGCCCAAGCCCCAACACCTGGAACTCCACGTTGAGGCTATTGCTGCTGGTATCCCTTGGGTGTCGATGGAACACATCTGGCTGTCTAGGCTGGGTGTGCGTGTGCATGCCTGTGCATTCAGGAAGGCACACATTTCTTCAACAACAAATTCATCCTACGTAGGTCCACACTAACTTATCTGTGAGTGAACAATGGCCACTGGCCAGTTGACTTTAGTGGATCTATAGCAGCAATCATTTCCATGCTTCCCATTATTCTTTCCTCCTGAGTAAGGGGTGAAAAGGCTGAATTCCCAAATAACCTATGATGAGTTCTGGTTTCCCTCCATTGCTCTTTTGCTGACCAGCTGCCACAGCCATGCCCCTTATGTCTGGTTTTCTGGGGTTTTTCAGTGAGATAGAAAATGGGCTAACAGTGGCATTCACTGACTTCACTCCATTATAGCTCTAGGTCAACTAGCAATGATCAGATTCCGTGAGAATAAAAAATGATATCTGTGGTAGACAGAATTCTAAGAAGATCCTCAATGGCCCATGCCCTTGAGTATGAGCAGGACTTGTCACTTGCTTCTAACTAATAAAATATGGCAGAAGTAATGGGACAGCGCTGTCATGACTAGGTTGCTTTCTATGGCAAAGGTGAAAGGATTCTGCAGATGTAATTAACCTCTCTATTCAGTTGATTTCATCTTAAAAGCGGAATTATCCTAGGTGGGCCTGACCTAATCAGGCAAGCCCTTGGAAAGAAGATCTAGAGGTCAGAGATGGAAGAACTGAGTCTCCCTCCTCATGGACTTGAAGAAGTAGGCCACCATGAGTTCTACAGCTTCAAGACAAGGAATTGTTAACCAGCACTTGAGCTTGGAAGGAGCCCCTGACCCTCAGATGAGGTGCCAGGCCTGGCTTGAAGTCATAATTGCAGCCTCGAGTAGACAACCCACAACCCAAGAGTCACACCCAGCCTCCTGATCCATGCGAACTGGAAGAAAATAAAAGTATGTGGATTTGAGCCAATAAGTTTGAGGTAATTTGTTCCACAGCAAAAGAAAATGAATATAGTATCTCCTAAGGAAGATTGGGAAGCTCTCCTTAGACTAATGTGTAAAATCAGTAATGTGACTAATAATAACTAACATAGTGAGCACTTACTCATCAGACACTGTGCTTGGGGCTTTGTGTTTATTACCCCAATTCTCACAACCACTCAGCAAGGCAAAGCTTATTTTATAGGTGAAGACTTGGCAATGTTCATCAATTTCCCCAAACTAGAGGAGTCATGATTCAAACTCAGCTTTCTCTGGCTGAGAGGCCTGAGCTTTCCCTTCACACCACACTACACACACAGACACCGCAAATACTTACATGTCAGGTGCGCTGGACACTGATCCAAGTGCTGGAGCTACAGTGAGAGATACCAGAAGCTAGAGCTTCCTTCCTCTCTAGCTCCCCTCCAGGGAGACTGCTTCTCCCTCTACTTATGTCTCTGCCTCTGTGTGTCTCTCATGAATAAATAAATAAAATCTTTAAAAAAAAGGAGAAACGTGTGATATATCATCAAGGTCTGCCATCTGCTTTGTGGAGAGCCCCCGTGGAGGTGGGCAGGGGCAGGAGAGCCCACTGGAAGTTTCTGCAGGGATCCTTTCCAGGTGGCAAAGGGTAGAGGCTTGGATGTGCTTCTGGAAGTGGGTGCAGAACTAGTCAAGAAGGCCTGATGCGGAGTCATGGAATGGTGTTGCTGAGGAAGGCTGTCACGAGCAGCTTCCAGAAGCCTGTCAAAGCTGTGACTTATGGATGAAAGGACAGGGGTCATGGTTGACATCAAAGCGGATACACCCGCCCTCTGCCCTTAGTTGCACACACAGGGATTCTGTCCTCTGGGAGACTAAACCCACAGGCAGGACTCAGCAGCTTCTGGGCTCCAGGTGTTGGCTTGGTGGGAACTGTTTACAGACATGAAATTCAGTTTGGAGGGAAGCAGTATTTCCAGGAGCAGAAATCAAGGTGCGGGTTCTTTTCTGACCATGGAACAACAGTGTAATGCCCTGCTCCCATCAGTAGAGGAGGATTTCAAATGAATATTCAATAAAAACATGAAGCTGCAATGATCCCACTCCATGCCAGTGTAACCAGGCTCCAGATTTCGGCTCAAACTTCCTATGTTTGGTGAGGATGCCATGAAAGGAAAGAGTAGCCTTAGATGAGGCATTAACAAATGGCTCATTATCCCTCGGTCCCTTAATTTTTAGCTAAATGTGGTCAGGGGGTCTTTATAACACAGACCCTTGGTCCCTCACCACACCTTTGTGGCCCAGAAATTCGGCATCAGAAATGCCATCTTATTGTAACACAAAAGGAGAAGGCTTACCTGATTCTGGAACCACATGGAATATGGTGAGGGACCGTAGAGGTTGTGCAATCCCAGTATTCCCAGGTCTCTCTGCCTCCGCCCCCCCCCGCCCCGCCCCCATGTCTCCGCTGGAAGGCCTCCTGTGCCAGGGAGGTTTCTCTTTGCTCTGGTCTCCCCATCAGTTGTGCTGGTTTTAATCGTGATGGAGTGCTTCGGGAGGCCGAGCTGTCATTCTGTGATTGCCACTCATTCCTCCTGCTTCCTTCTTTGCAAAGCAACTTTTACAAACTAAAGAGTGAAAAACAAAGTACTGTTTTTGCTCTCACATCTGATTCCAGTTCTTGTTTACAAACCAGGAAACCTTTGAAAGCGTATAGGAGAGGCATGATTAAGGTCGGTATTAAATGCTTAAGTTGCCCAATTGCCTTAGAAGTCTCCTCAAATTAAATCCAATCTGTGGTGTTAAATGACAGCAAAAGCAGCTTAGATCAGTCAAAGGGAGCTGGGATGGATTTTATTTTTCACTCCCAAGGTGGTTGTCAGCTAATATTGCTCCCGAGGTGAGCTTAGGTCACTGCTGTAAGTTTGCATTCAGGCTTCCCAAGCAAAAAAAATTTTGTTGAAAGAAACCCTTTCCCTTTTGTGAAATATAAAATAAACAGTCATCCCACTGGGACGGACCTCCTCCTTCCCCAGCCTGTCTACAGTGTAGGAGCTGCTGGCACTGAACTTGCTCCAATGGTTGGGATAGGTGTTGCCCAGAAAAGTGTAGATTGATTAAATCAGCAATTGATGGAAGTGCAGTTTTGCTGGTGGAGGGGTCCAGAAAAAGTGCCTCTCTGTAGGAGAAGAGATGGATCATATACATAAGGCTTTTTCTCTTCTTAATTTGTTTGGCCATTTCAAAAAACTAACACTTATTTCAATAAAAATGAGGCAGATAATACTGTAAATACTTAGGTAGGTGTGTGGAAATAGGTGTGTGTGTGTGTGTGTGTGTGTGTGTGTGTGTTAGCCATGTATGTTGGTGGGATGGCAGTGCTGCATTTAGGACTAGGAATTTTTGATTAACCATATGACAGTGTCTTCATAAAACAGACTCGATGGCCTTTGTTTGCATATTTAATCTTTTCCTTTAGGAAAATCTGGGTCTTCAGTCACCATATATGGTCACACATTTTAAACCTCATGTTTTATACGTTCGAACGACCAGTGGGATTGGGGCAGAGCAATAGCCATTCTTTTAAACTCTGCTAGATTCAGAGTAGAGACAGTCTCCCTTCATGAGGAATTGGTGTGCGTGTCAATTGTCCTACTTACCTTGACCTTCATGTTAGGTGAGACTTTTATTGCCATTTAAACAAAGATGCTGAGGATAAACCATTTTATCTTCAAGGAGCTTAAGAGGAACCATAAGGCAAAGTATTTTGCCCTCAATATAAATGTATCTCTCTGACGATTTATTGGCAGATGTATCTAGGTGACAATAGATTTCTAAATTGAATATTCCGCCTGAGGAATGGCCTCTGATGTGCATTAGGACCTGTATTGTAATAACCACACCTCTCAATTTGTGCAGATATACTCTCCTGATTATATTATGCATCAATCTTTAGGACAATTGTCAGACTGTAGCCTGCTAGCTGAGCAGTCAGAGCAAATGGATGTTTCTTGGCACAAGCCTGACTAGTTAGTCAAGGGAAATCTTTTAAGGCATCTGAGAGGGATATATCTGCTTCTTTTTAAAATTAGTCCTAAAAAGACTCTAGTTTTTTTTTTTCCCTAAGTGTCACATTCATTTAAGATATGTATTGCTCCTCGCTTTAGTTTCTGGGTTTTGTTGTTGTTATTGTTGTGTGCAAGAAATGACAGAAATGCATAGATTTCTGGTAGGTGCAGACACATTTCTGGAGGACCCCTAATGCCTCCATGACTAGGTTCCTCTCTCCCTCCTTCCTTCTTTCCCAGACATTCATAAGCACCTAACAAGTGCCAGTTGCTGTGCTAGGTGACAGTATCCAGTGGCAAACAAAGCTAAGATAGCCCCTGCCCTCTCTGAGCTTACAAGTGTGTGACACCAGTTTGATTTGCTGGTGTTTCTCCCACTCTGTTCAAAGCTATCTCCAAGCTTTGGACCTCACAGCCATAAAAAAAACTTGACTTATAACTGGACTCCACTGGATTATCTCATATGTATTAGCATGGGAATGCGTTGATGTGTTTCTCTTTCAGAAATCACATTTACATTTTTGTCAAGATTGGTCCTGCTTTGAAGAACAGTTCGACTGGCAGCAAGACACCCAAAGTATAGTATTGAAAGCCTAGTCTTTCAGTGGAATCCACAGTGCTTGGTTAAAGGCAATAAAATGACTGTTAAATCCCAAGAAAACACTTGAGTTCCCTTGAAATATGTTCCATTTTTGACTAATTGTTTTATTTTAAAAATTCTCTTTTATCTTCATAATTGAGTTATTGACCATACTGCCTTGTCTCACTCTCAAGTGGTTTCTGTAGAATTTACAGTAGACTTCTTTAATTTATCATAGTATACCTTCATATAATCCTACCGCACTTCATGTAGACTACGAGAACCCAAGAACACATTTCAATTTTACCTTCACACTTTTTGTGCTATTGTTGTCATACATGTTATTTCTCTGTATGTCACATACCGTAAGATATTTTTATGCTTCCCACCAACTTACAATTTCATGTGCTCTTCATTCCTTGGGTAGATCCAAATCCCAGTCTGGTTTCATATGCTTTTGCCCGAAAAACTTCCTTTTCCAATTTTCTTGTGGCACAGCGGTGCTTATGATGAGTTCTCTCACCTTTTGTTTGTCTGAGAAATTCTTTATTTCACCTTTATTTTTGGAAGATGTTTTTACTGGCTGTAGACCTCTTTGTAGAAGTCTAGAGTGATAGTGTCTCCTTTAAGCATTTTGAAAAAGATGTCTTTCCATTGTCTTCTTACTTGCACAGTTTCTGACAAGAAGTCTGCTTTCATTCTTTGTCTCTTCTATATGTGAAGTGTTTTTCCTCTGCTTGATTTTCAAGATTTTTTCCTCTTTATTGCTGGTTTTCAGTTATTTATGATGTCATTTAACTGCGGTGTACTATTCTACCTGGGGCTCAGCATGCTTATTGCATCTGGAAATCTATAACTGTTCATCACATGGGAAAATTTTGGCTATTATTCCTTCTCTTCTCCTCAAATATCTTCATCTGTCTGCCCTTTCCTTCTGGAATTTCAATTACATGAAATTTAGACCATTTGATATTGTCCCACAGGCCACTGAGACCACGTGTTATTCAGGCTTTTTTTTTCTTTCCATGTTCTTCATTTTAGATAGCTACTATTATTGTCTTTAATTTTACTAATCTTTCTTCTTCAGTATTTAATCTGCTGTCACTTTCTTCCAGTGTATTTATTTCATTTTATACACAATGTTTTATTTCACTTTATACACAATGTTTTTCATTTTTGGAAGTTCTAATTTGGTATTTTTATATTTTCCATTTCTTTCCTTTTTGTTGTTGTTGTTCATGTATGTTGTTTTTAAAATCTCCTTGAGCATTTTCAGAACAGTTATTTTAATTCCATTCAAGTAACTCTCCTAATATTTGTTATTTCTGGGTCTGTTTCCTTTGAGTGATTTTTCTTGTGGTTATTGGTCTATTTTCCTTGCTTCCTGTGTATAGTTATTTTTATTCAATACTGGCTATTACAAATTTTTTGTTGTTGCATCATATCTCATTATAGCTCTCAAGAGTGATAGGCTTTGTTTGGACACACATATAAGTTAGCTGGGATAAGTTGGTATTCAAGACCTGGTTTTAAACTTGATTAGGGTAAGTCCAGAGTAACCATTATTATAGAATAACTAATTTATCCCACTTCTTGGTTGTGGATTTTCTGAGAGAGGTCAGTGAATTCTCAGCCCTTGTGAATTCTGAGATTTATTCATCTTCTAGCTGCCCAATAATTGCTCTCCCCTTTGAAGTTATTCTTTGCTGATCTCATGGGGTACCGACCTATGCATGAGCAGATCAATCAAAGTTTTAAGAGGACTCCTATACAGATTTCTGGAACTCTTTCTCTGTATATTTTCCTTTACCCTGAAAATGCTAGCTCCTTCGGCTTTCCTGAACTCTTGTCAGTGTTCCTTCACTAAGAACTTCAGGCATTGTTTGAATTTCCATTCCCTGGCCTGGAAACTCCCTCCAGGTTCTGAGCTGGGAAAATCGTAAAGCTCATCTAGCTTTTTTCCCTTGTATCTTTTTTTTCTCAGGGATCACAGTTTTTCATTGTCTCTATTCAATGTTTAAAAGCAGTTATTTCATGTATTTTGTTTTAATTTCTGTAATTTGTAGTAAGAGGACAGCTCCCGTAGCAACCTGTGGCAGATGGTGAATAGTTGTGGCAAAAAATAACCACTTTACATTTTTCCATGTGTAATAGAACAATTATAATACAAGTTTTAGTAAAGATCCTAAGAAGATAGATATCAAATGTCAATATGAGTCAGAAGACAGATTTCTCTGTACAATATGATAAAAATGAAATAGCTAAAACCCAGTTATATGACTCTTAAGATCTTTATCCATGTGGTGGGTATATAGGAATATAGAATAGAGATTGAAAGAGATTTTTTTGAGGGACTTCTCCAAGGGGAGCTCATGCTATACTGTGATGCTTCACTAATGGGAAAGGTAGAGGATATCTTCCCCTTACTCAGCCTTGTGAGTGGCTTTAATGTGACCCATTTTAGAGCTTGATATGTATTTCCTGAGCTTGGGGGGCACATGTGAACCATATGAGAAATTTAAAGCATAAGGTTAGGGCTTGGTAGCTGCTGATGGACAAGCCAAAGGAGAGACAGTTATAATGCAAAACCTGTTTTCTCATAATTTTCTGGGGTAAAAAATGCATAAATGCTTCCTGTGGACCAACTGTGGGATACTCATGAGAAAATGGAAATGAGGGAGAATTTGACAGAAGACTGAGGTTTTTGACTGTATCAGAAGACTGAGCATTCTAATTACAAATTGAGACATTGTGACATAAGTGATGAGAAAAGTCTGCCTGCTTGAGTTTTTAAAATTGTTTAGAGGAAGAACTAGTGCCAGTAAACAAGTTTAAGAGATCATTGGTAAGCAAAACAAAGTTTCCATAACCAACGGGTTGTCCTTATTCTATATACCGAACAATGGAACCCCATGTTTGTAAAGACTGTCAATGTACCCAGCCCTAAGGGATGATTCAACTCCATTTCATAGACATCTTCTTTTCCAGATTACCTTGAAGATTGAGAGGTGCTAGGGAACACAACTCAATTCTGTATAATGAGACATACAAGAAAGTCTGCTTAGAAATTATTAGAAAATTATTGCTCCTTGATAAAAGGGGATGATGAGAGAAGGAATATCACTGGCAACACCTTCTGCCTTTCCTTCCTGACTTGAATGTGAATTGTGTTCAGAGCAGTGGCAGTCATTTTGTAACTATGGGATAATAAGTCTAAGGACAAAAAGTTTGCATGTTGAAGCTGGCAGGAGGGGTGAATGCAGAGTTGAGTTTTTGGTGCAAGAGTGGAATCAGTGCTGGCAAACTCAACCTTCTCATGCAGAAGATGGTTCAGTGCAAATCTAAGTTCTCATGCTCAGTGATATCAGCTTAATTTCCTATTAGACCAGTTCAAGGCTTTGTTCAGGGTATGTTTCCCGAAGAGTAGCCTCAAGCATTATTTTACACTTCTGCCATTGTGTAAGTTATGCAATATCCTCATAGTAATATAACCCTCTTACTAATCGATAAGAATCAACTTCTTTCAGTTGCAATTAAAAACCTTGACTCAGTATAAAGGGCCTAGAGTTTCTCAATTTTTGGGTATTTGTATCAGAAGCTAAATATTCTACCTGTGTGAAAAGAGTGATGACTCAGGACCAGAAATCTGGCTAACCTTCCTGGTGTGTAGGGGGTTTAGGTAGCATACTAAATCAGCAGCAGCACTAGTGTCAGGAAAACCATCTCTCTGAAATGTCTCAAGAGAAAAGAAATGATAAATGGCTCTTCTGTTTATTGTTTGGCTAATTTTGAGTTTGCACCGCCATACACAGCTGTTGCGGTGGTCTCAAATTCTAAACAAAGTGTCCAGTGCAACCCGGACTATTTCCTCTTTACAAGTGTAGTACATTTTACCATGGAACATAATCTTTTTTTCCTTTTTAATTGAAGTGTAGTTGACATACAATATTATATTAGTTTCAGGTGTATAACGTAGTGATGCAACCTTTATACACACTAGGAAGTGATCACCACAACACATCTAGCTACCATCTGTCACCATACAAAGTTGTTACAATATTATTATCTACATTCCCTATGCTGTACATTGCATCCCCATGTCTTACTTATTTTATAACTGGGAGTTTGTGACTTTTAATGCTCTTCCCCTATTTTGCCCATCCCCCGCACCTTTGGCAACCGCCAGATTGTTCTCTGAATTTATGAGTCTGTTTCTATTTTGGTTTTTTTTGTTCATTTGTTTCATTTTTTAGATTCCACATATACGTACAATTACACAATATTTGTCTTTGTCTGGCTTGTTACATTTAGCATAATACTCTCTAGGTTCATCCATGTTCCTGCAAATGGCAGGATTTCATTCTTTTTTAATGGGTGAGTAATATTCCTTTATATTATAATTAAATTATATATAAATAATTTTCCACAGTGGCTGAACCATTTTGCATCCCCACCAACAGTACACATAGGTTCCCCGTGACAAGGTTCTCCACATCCTCGCCAACAGTTATTATTTCTTGTCTTTTTGATAACAATTCTGACAGGTGTGAGGTGATATCTCTGCAGTTTCCTAATGATGAGTGATGTTGAGCATCTTTTCATGTGTCTGTTGGCCATCTGTAGGTCTTCTTTGGAGAAATGTCTATTCAGGTTCTCTGTCCTCCATCCATATTTTAATTTTTTGATATTGAGTTGTTTGAGTTCTTCATATATTTTGATTAACCTCTAATCAGTTGTATCATTTACAAATATCTTCTCCCATTGAATAGGTTGCCTTTTTCGTTTTGTTGATGATTTACTTTGTTGTGCAAACCTTTTTTGTTTAGTGTATCCCATTTGCTTATTTTTTGTCCTGTTGCCCTTTCCCACGGACAGATTTAAAAAAAATATATTGCTCAGGATGATGATGGAAGGTAATCTTTTAAGTTTATAGGATAATATGATTAACATGACCCTTGTAGTATTTGCCTATGCTGCAACTCTGTCTTTGCCATACTGGTGAATCATAGTTTTGCTTGTGAATTTATTTATAAATCTTCCTTCTTACAAGGTAGTAAAAATAGCTGAATTCTTCTGACATTTGTGAGTGTGGAGTCCAGAGATGCTCTCTTGGCAGTTGGCCAGTAGTCAAATCGTCACTGTCCCAGACAGTTGGTAAGAGGCAGGCATCAGATGGCCATATAGAATGTGATGAGGACAGGAAGGCCAGCACCAATGGAGGCAATGGGGAAACTTAGGGCAGAACCCAGGCTCCCATCAGAGAAGCTCTTCTGGTCAGGGCCATCAGGGGCCACCGTGACTGGTATTTTTCAAAACTCTGGTCGTGTTGGTTGAGTCCTTTTGGCTGTGAGGAGGTAGGATTGAAAATAGAGTGTGATATTATGGAGAGAGGCCCTTGATGCTGTGAGTCTCACAAAGCCACCCAACGGGGATGATATGAGTACCAGTGATTGCACATTCATTTTATTGTTTATTGTTGTCACTGAAGTGGTTTGCTTTCTTTTCCTTCATACGTTACTGAATTGTCTGAGCATGGCATTTGGAATAAGCTCTCAATATACATCCTGTCAGTGAGGGAGGTTTTTTTTTTAATGCTATGGAAATTATAGGCCAGAACAATAGGGTAACATTCATACACGGAGGCCCCATTAAATTATTATTTTTTAATAGTGGAAATGTTTCTGCAATTGACTGCTACCATGTATACATGCTGTGTATTCACTGTATTATTACTTTTTGGCAGTGGGAGGAGCTGAGCAAATGGAATAAAACGGTTCCAAAATCTCAGCAGCATATGATGGGGCACTAAACACATATTTAAAAAAAAAAAGTCTAGAAAATATAGTGGTGAGGGATTACCTGGGAAAGTTCACTTTGGAAGTAACATGGTGACTAAATTATTATTATTGACACAAAGGTGGTTTAAGAGAAAAACATTCTTAGTGCTTACAAATGCTGGCTGATTTCTATCCAGAGGTCAGCCTCTTTCCTTCTTTGTCCACACTTCAGAGTGTGCTTACTCTAGTTAATGACTTTAAAATCATAAACTCTTCTGGGATAGGTACCCTTGGGTTAGTGGCACCTGTTTAAGACGGGAAGAAACTGACAAAGATCAAAGCCCTGACCCAACCTTGTAAGACCATGGGCTGTGTGTCCTGGCATCCCTCACTGTCCGTGATCGAGATTATCTCCCGTTGCTCCCAAGTGGGAGCACGCAGTCTGATAAATCACAGGCTGCCCCTCCAGGCACCAGAGTGGGGACAGGGAGGCCAGATGGAAGGAAGCATGCACGGCCCTCTGTCACCACTGGCCGGCTGCCATCACCCGGACACTCTGCACTCCTTGCCGGGGGAATGTCACTGTCCTGCCTACATGACGGGCTGGCCATCCTCGGAGCCCTCCCAAGCAAGATGCAACACTGAGCCATGTTGTCATGGTTACTTAGCCATTTCCCCAGAGTTGTGACATCAGTGTCTCCAAGGGGCATGAGCTCTACCTCATGCATATGCATGTGCTAGGCAGGGGCCTTGCCACATCTGAGCATCTTGCAATATTTTTCGTAGAAAATGGATGGAGAAGGAGAGAAAGATGACATAGAGAATATGGAAGTTAAAAATGACAGGAGGGCACATTATTAAATGAACGAACAGGGCGCCTGCTGGCTGGACTGGGGAACATGCAAAGGGTTAATGCTGTGTTGGGATCCCTGGCTTTAAATTAACCATCTGCTTGGTCACACCAGACTCCCACTCGCATTTTCAGAGCTTTATACTTTTTAGATGACTTTCAACAGATAATATCGTATTGTACTCTCACAGCTACCTATGACGTACATGTGGCCTGGAGACCATCAACGTGCATCAGATGAGGAACCCCAGGCCAGAGCTGGGCACGTTGGGAAGTTCACACACTCAGAGTTGGGGCGCATACTGGAGGCTGATCCTCTAAACTCCTGGCTCAAGTTTTGTTTCTGTTTCTGTCGTCTCCAGCCCTTTCCATCTGATAACTTCCAGAAGTCACAGACTTTCCAGGTGATGGTGGTAAAGGATGATCTCCATGAGGCTGTGAGTTCTTCCCTAACAAGCACAGCATCTGAGTTCCTTTTGTACCTACAGCACCTCCCACATGTCAGGCACTTGATCAGTACTGAACTGAGGAACTTTCTTGTCCGAGGGACCCTGGCCTTTCATAGAAAGCCCATTTCCAGCTCTCCATTGCAAAGGTACCAATGCCCAATAAGAAGTTAACATTTTCCAAAATAAAACGAGGATGTTTCAAGAGGAGGCCATCTGGGGGGCCCCCTCCGGCTAATGCAATGCAAATTGAAGTGGGCAGCCCCCCACCGCGGGGACTGATGACCCATGGCACAGAGTCTTCCTGGGGCTTTGGGCTTCCGGCTTTGGTTGTCCAGACTCCACGCCCCGTGCTCTTCCCCACCACAAACAGAGCAGGAGCCCTGTGCTCAGATGCAGCAGCGACAGAGAGAGCAGAAAACCCAGTAGGTACAAGATTACTTAGTGCCATGTAATTGTCACATCAAGGAAATCCTGCACTTTGTCACAAGTTATTTAACAGTTAGAGTGACTAAGCTGGAACCATGAAAGGTAAACTGTACCAGGGGTGTTCTAAGTGAATGGCACGCAGAGTATTTGTCCTCTGAGACTTCACTCCATGGATGTGAGGGTAGCTGTGGCATTCAGGCCACAGAGGAGCCCTGTGCTGTGAGGCTGGGGATGCTGAATCCAGGTAATTCCCTGCTCAGAGGATGGATTTGTAACAGACAGGTGGTGTTTGTTGCCATCGGGCCTCTGAGTTAGCACGAGCACTAGCAGGTGTCTGTGGCAGAGATTCTGGGGTTGAGAGGTATGTCTCTTTTCCCACGACATTATCCTCCAGAGGGTCCATTCTAGGGGATCGAGGGTTCAGGTGTCCTGTCTTTCCTAAAAGGATGGCAGGTGAGCTATCTCCTTCTGTGGCCTTTATTTCTAAGCCCTGAAATAAAGCTGGAACAAGGCCAGGCCTGCCTTGTTATTTCCAGATATCAACTGCTGTATAACAAATCACCGCAACATTTAGTAACTCAAAACAACAACCAGCTTACCATACCTTGCGATTTTGTGACCAAGAATTCAGGCAAGGCTTAACTGTGTAACTCTTCTCCTCAGGTACTGCTGATTGAGGCCACTTGGTGACATTCAGCAGGTGAGGAGAACAGCTTCACTCCATGCCTGGGAACTTCCAGCAACTACTGGAAGGCTGGGCTCAGGGGAGGGTGTGGACCTGAGCTTCCCTGTGTCACCTGCCAGCTTGGCCGTGTCAGGGCCACTGTGTATTTTTCATGGTGGCTCAGAGCTGGAACCAGTGTTTCTAAAGACTAGGGAGGATGCCGTTAATTCTTATAACCCAGCCTTGGAAATCCAGGAATATCACTTCTGCTACGTTTTACTGTCTGCTAAGGCCAGCCCCGTTCAAGAGGAGGGGAAGACACTCCATCTCTGAATTGGAAGGGCAGCAAAAATGTGCGGTCGTCTCTGATCTAGCACCTGTGTTCACTTGCTTGGTGCTTGAGAGAATCTGTCTTTGTGATTGGTGTCAAGAGAGTTCAGGAGAGAGGCAACTATTTGGGGGGTCCTCTTCCTGCTATGCTAGCTCTCTTGCTTTCTTCACTTTTGTCTGTCTCCTGGATCTCCTTGCCCAGAGCCTTTGCCCACTTCTCCAGCTGCCAAACCGGAAAGCGATCCTGTTAAGGAGATAGCATTTGCTCTATTAGGCATGACCCCTCCCAGAAGTGCTCTTCAAACCCAAAGGAATGAATCTCTAATACTAGAATTTTACGTACTGTTTGATAAAATCTTGCAAGGCGAGAAAGCCCATTGTGTACTCCTCTTATTCCACTGAACAGGTGGCTTCTTACTGTCCTGTCTTTACCGTGGTGTTTTTAATTGGAGTGACGGAGACAGGAGAGGATTGGTCAGTGTGAATCTGAGTAAGGAGCCAGGTGAGGGGCCCGGCGGCTGCCTGCACTTTGGCTGCAGGACTGGGCTGCTCCCTCTCGTCCACACCTGCTCTGGGCCCTGCCCTCTGTGTCTCCTCTTAGGCCCCGTGTGTGGGTAGCTCTGCTCAGGTGGTCCTGCATTTTCTGTCCCGACTTGTACTTAGGACATTTCTCAAATTCATTCTGTCCCTGCATACTGCATCGCCACAACTGTAGCAGCTGAAGACAAGCCTCTCTGCTGTAGTATCGGTCAGAAGGCCAGGGGGGGCTTGACTGGATTCTCAGCTCTGGGCCTCAGGAGACTGAAATCAAAGTGTGTCTGGCCTGGGCTCCTGTCTGGAGGCTCTGGGGAAGAATCTGCTCGCAAGCTCCTTTAGGTTGTTGGTGGGATCCAGTTCCTCACAATTGTAGGAATAAGGACCCACTTTCCTTGACACGTGACCCCTCTGTCTTCAAAACCAAGCAGTGGCAACTTGTGTCTTTGTCATGCTTCAGATTTCTCTGCATTCAAATTCCAATTGGTGAACATGCGTGACAAAATTATTTTGTCATTAGTGAGAATGTATGATTGGAAGCAAGTCAATACTCTGCTATTTCAGCAATAGTGAAACGAAAGGTGTGCTGAGCAGAGTAACAGCCTTTCAAAGGCATCCACAGCCTAATCCTAAAACTGGTGAATGTGATAATAATGCATAGGCAAAGAGACTTTGCAGGTGGAATTACGATTAGACCTTAAAATAGGTAGATTATTCTGGATGAGCTGAGGGGGTGCCCAATATAATCAAAGGAGCCCTTTGAAATAGAGGTTGAAGGTTAAGAAAGGCTAGAACCTTTTCAAATGATTGCAATGCAATTCTGAGCTAGATCTGGAGAGGAGCCACCTGATTTTTTCTTTCTCTGAAAGACTTAGAGATGAGCATTTTTCAGAAGAGTGGAAAACCATTCACAACATAAATGATGATTAACAGAAACTGTGAAATCACCACTTGGTAAACCCCTACCCAGATCACATGTCATCTCCTTCTGGGAAAATTCTCAGGACTTCTCTAGATAGATTTCAGAGCTGTTGCCATGGTGTTTTATTCCTAAGTCTTATGGCAGATACCCCATGGCTCTGACAACTTGTATCTGTAGATGATTCCTTCAACAGCACTTGTTTCCGTCTCTGTCTTCCTGGCTCCTAGTACAGTGTCTGGTGCATGCTCATCAGGATCTGAATAACACTCTATGACAACACAGGCTTAGGATAGAGCTCTCACTCCTGTCTGTTACTTGGATGGGAGACCAGTGCTATGGAGAACCAGCAGTTGGCAACTGGCGGTATAGAGGCTTGGATTATAAAGAGATGTGGGGAGAAGGGATTGAACCAATCTCATTTTACTGAGCTATGCCAAAGCCATGTTCATTTACTCAACAAGAGCGTGCTGCCCCTTCCTATGGGGCAGCCCTTGAAGCAGACAACAGTGATGTACGTGTGAATGAGTCCAGTCCCTGCCCTGAGCAAGGGGACACCCACCGTACAATAGGTACAGATGGGTCTCAATCTAGGAAACAGTGAATAAAAGATTCATACTCAATTGTTTCTCTTTTCGTTTTTACTTTTTATTGAATAAAACACATGTACAGAAAATTGCACAAATCGTAAGGGTAGAGCTCGATGAATTTTCACAAACTGAGCAACCCATCTAAGCAACGATGAGATTGGGAAACAGAACATTACCCACACAGTGGTGTATTTGTTTTTCCCATTCCCGCAGTGATTATTTTACACTGCCCAGACGGGGCTGGACCTCGGTGCGATAGACGGGTCCAGAGCCCTCCCTGTAAGCGAACAAATGAGACGGTGCGCCCTTCCTGCCTTGGCTGCTATCTCCATGTCATTCTCTGTGTGCTGATTTCAGCAGTGCATCCTGTTGGTAAGAGAACTTCCAGCTTTCCTCCCTCAGGAGCCATGGCTACCCCAAAACATGGCAGGGAAGAAGCTCACCAAGATTTACTTCACACTATACATACAGAAATGCATTAGCATTAGGCACAGCTCTTTAGGAACAACTTACTTAAAGAACACAATATAGATCAAATAACTAATATCATGGAGAAGTATGTAAAAGATACCAAAATGAAAGCTGCGGCAGAGGAATTTGGGGGGCTTCCACTGAAATGTTTCAGGGGCTGTTTGAGCCACTGTGTGTAGTGGTTAGGGGAGTTAGAGGGAGGAGGCAGGACTCTGGTTCCCCAGATATAAACAAAGTAGCTCTCCTTTTATCTATTTAGTATTTGGGGATTTCAGGTAAAATATTATTTGGAAAACAGAGTTCGTTGGTGAGAAAGTCCCTAACAGCATTGTTGAGATAGTGGGATAGTGATATTCAGGGGAGGGCACACTCAACAGTGCTTAGGCTGGGGCAGGTCTGGAGTAGCAAAGCAGAGGCATCTGGGGAGGAGGACTTGGGGCGAAATGCATCCTAAAAGCCATGTGTTGTTAAAGAGGGACTTGGTGTGACCTGTAAGGGCCACCCGATATATGCAGACTTTAGAACTTCTTAAGCCCATCAGGGCCAGGCCAGGAACATCCACAGGTGAGATCTGGGGGGGGGGGGGTGGCCAGGGGGGTAAGGACAGTCAAGGGCACTTGTCTGGGCTAGAGTGGCAGCTGCCACGTAGCTCTGGGGATGGTGGTTCTGTAGGAGTTCTGGCTCAGTGGGGCCACATCTGCACAATTTTCACAAGATGCTGGAAATTGAGACTGTTATGGGCAGATACCTTGATTTTTAAAACATTGGTTCATTTTTGTTAAGAACAGTGCCCAGGATTTCTATACACTAACAATGAGACTGAAGAAAGAGAAATTAAGGAGTCAATCCCATTTACAATTGCACCCAAAAGCATAAGATACCTAGGAATAAACCTCACCAAAGATGTAAAGGATCTATACCCTCAAAACTATAAAACACTTCTGAAAGAAATTGAGGAAGACACAAAGAGATGGAAAAATATTCCATGCTCATGGATTGGCAGAATTAATATTGTGAAAATGTCAATGTTACCCAGGGCAATATACACGTTTAATGCAATCCCTATCAAAATACCATGGACTTTCTTCAGAGAGTTAGAACAAATTATTTTAAGATTTGTGTGGAATCAGAAGAGACCCCGAATAGCCAGGGGAATTTTAAAAAAGAAAACCATATCTGGGGGCATCACAATGCCAGATTTCAGGTTGTACTACAAAGCTGTGGTCATCAAGACAGTGTGGTACTGGCACAAAAACAGACACATAGATCAGTGGAACAGAATAGAGAATCCAGAAGTGGACCCTGAACTTTATGGGCAACTAATATTCGATAAAGGAGGAAAGACTATCCATTGGAAGAAAGACAGTCTCTTCAATAAATGGTGCTGGGAAAATTGGACATCCACATGCAGAAGAATGAAACTAGACCACTCTCTTTCACCATACACAAAGATAAACTCAAAATGGATGAAAGATCTAAATGTGAGGCAAGATTCCATCAAAATCCTAGAGAAGAACACAGGCAACACCCTTTTTGAACTCGGCCATAGTAACTTCTTGCAAGATACATCCACGAAGGCAAAAGAAACAAAAGCAAAAATGAACTATTGGGACTTCATCAAGATAAGAAGCTTTTGCACAGCAAAGGATACAGTCAACAAAACTAAAAGACAACCTACGGAATGGGAGAAGATATTTGCAAATGACATATCAGATAAAGGGCTAGTTTCCAAGATCTATAAAGAACTTATTAAACTCAACACCAAAGAAACAAACAATCCAATCATGAAATGGGCAAAAGACATGAACAGAAATCTCACAGAAGAAGACATAGACATGGCCAACATGCACATGAGAAAATGCTCTGCATCACTTGCCATCAGGGAAATACAAATCAAAACCACAATGAGATACCACCTCACACCAGTGAGAATGGGAAAAATTAACAAGGCAGGAAACAACAAATGTTGGAGAGGATGTGGAGAAAAGGGAACCCTCTTACACTGTTGGTGGGAATGTGAACTGGTGCAGCCACTGTGGAAAACTGTGTGGAGGTTCCTCAAACAGTTAAAAATATACCTGCCCTACGACCCAGCAATTGCACTGTTGGGGATTTACCCCAAAGATACAAATGCAATGAAACGCTGGGACACCTGCACCCCGATGTTTCTAGCAGCAATGGCCACGATAGCCAAACTGTGGAAGGAGCCTCGGTGTCCAACGAAAGATGAATGGATAAAGAAGATGTGGTTTATGTATACAATGGAATATTACTCAGCTATTAGAAATGACAAATACCCACCATTTGCTTCAACGTGGATGGAACTGGAGGGTATTATGCTGAGTGAAGTAAGTCAGTCGGAGAAGGACAAACATTATATGTTCTCATTCATTTGGGGAATATAAATAATAGTGAAAGGGAAAATAAGGGAAGGGAGAAGAAATGTGTGGGAAATATCAGAAAGGGAGACAGAACATAAAGACTGCTAACTCTGGGAAACGAACTAGGGGTGGTAGAAGGGGAGGAGGGCGGGGGGTGGGAGTGAATGGGTGACGGGCACTGGGTGTTATTCTGTATGTTAGTAAATTGAACACCAATAAAAAAAAAAAAAAAAAAGAGAAAAAAAAAAAAAAAAAAGAACAGTGCCCAGGGCAAGCGCAGCCCTTGGGCTACTACCCTGTGACGGAGTGAGTGGGGCCTGGGGCACTCCGCGGCTCTGGAGCAGGCTTGACACGTCGGCGGGCAGCACTGCGGGCCAGGGGACAAGGTGGCAGCCTGGTCTGGTAAGCATTTTCCTTGTCCACTCTGAAGCACACGCACATTCTGATTGGAGCTTCGTGACACGAACAACCGTGGAAAGGCACACAATGACTACCTTTCTTAACAAATGATTTGAATCTGTGGAGGAAAAAACAAGCCCCTTCCCTTTCCTGAGTATTCCGTTTTGCATTTGTAACTAGAGCTGAGGATAAGTAGCATTTTCCTCCGTGACCCCGTGTTTTATTCTTTGCTGGTTCGCCACATCTACATAACTTCCCAAAGTATTGTTGTTTGATTATTTTTTTTTCCCACAAATATGGACTGCCTCGATTTAGGAAAACACTACTGAGAATTTCTGATGGCTCACATACCCCATTACCTGTCTGGCCGAGATATGACGGTGTCATCAGAAGGTCTGCAGTTTAAAAGCCTAGATATTCCCTTGGAAAGGAGGTAAGTGGCCGCCTCTGCTCCTTCCAACTTGTTATTTGATACAATCCAACTGAAATCGGAATGGCTTCTGGAACTGTGTTGGAGATCAAGTGCTAGTTACTCATTTCTAGAATCTTTTTCTTTCTTTCTTTCTTTCTTTCTTTCTTTCTTTCTTTCTTTCTTTTCTTTCTTTTTCTTTCTCTTTCTTCCTCTCTCTTTCTTTCATTTATTTATTTTTTTGACTCTGCTTTTCTGATCACGCCTCTCTTAAAGCTTGTAATCACATAGATACAATTGTGGTCTGATGAAATTTGCGTTTTCTTCAGAGGCTGACTTAAATTTCGGCCAACACTATCCCCTCCGTCGTACTTGCGGGTGCACGCCAATGTGGTTCCGGATTAAGAACAAAACAACCACCCCCAGGTTCCCAAAACACATACACACAAAACACCATCACTACCAGGAACCATCCCTCTAACCCACCAGGACCCAACACACTTAAAATCGAAGTGTATAATTGGCAGGTGAGGTGCTTTCAGACCTGCCAACATAACTAATTCATGGTCCCTTCCTTTGGTTACGTCTGGTCATTACCTCTGATTGGAAAGCAGCCTTCCATTAGAGACAGAGTTTCATCTGTGCCCCTACCTCTTCCCTAACAGCCGTAGGACCTGGTTGCCCCACCTCGGACTAACGCATGTGGTCATAGCCGCCAGCGGACCATTGCTTTCCAGTATGGCCATCCAGCTTCTCCAACCCCCATCGAGGTGGGCCTACTCATTTGCTCACCTGAGAAACCTCAGGACTGTGGGATATATCTTCGGGTAATAGCTCTTGATAACAGGAGCACTTGAAAGCTTGGAAAGTAAAATATGTGAATTCATATTCAGTTTTAATAAACTGAGGTAATTAGTCAGTTGAAACGCAATAGAAAGTGACAGCCTGTGACATATAAAAGACGGCCCGGCTGACAAAGACAGAGCTGTTCTTCATTGCTCTAATATCCGTTTCTTCATCAACACTGAATTCTTCAATCTTTTGGCACTTCAATTACATTGTAAAATGAATTTATAAAATTTGCACATCTATGCTTTTTTCTTTTCTTGTGCTCCTGAAAACTTGAAAAGAAACTTTTCATGCATGTCTCCTGTTTCCCCAACCTGCACACATGCTAGGATTTAACTAGATTTCCAAGAGTTGTGTGTGTTTTGAATATCAATTGCACATTGCAGATTCTAAGAGAATGTGTGTATTTGAAATGAATGGACAGAACACACAGAGGGGGAGGATTATAATATTTAAGCTCCCTGAAGGCAGAGATCTTATCCATCTTGCTCATGGATTCATCTCTACCTGAAATAATACCTGAAATACTGTAAGGCTCAATACAATTAGTTGAATACTTGAATTAATGGGTGAAAGGCCATTTAGGGGACTGTAGTGGGTTAAATGGTCGGAACCCCAATAGACAAGTCCACCTCCCAATCCCTGGAAACTGTGAATATGATCTTATTTGGGAAAAGGCAGTTTAGCAGATGTTAATTACCTTGATCTTGAGATGAGACCACCCTCGATTATCTGAGTGGACCTCACATCTAATGACAAGTGTCTTTATAAGGAACATGCAGGGGAGATTTGCCAGAAGAGGAAGAGCAAAAGTGACCGTGGAGGTGGAGTTTGGAGTGATGTAGACACAAGCCAAGGAATGCTTGCAGCCACCCCGAACCTTGGAATGGTGAGGAATGAGTTCTCTGGAGTCCCTGGAAGGAACATGGCCCCACCAATAGCACTGGTCTCCAGAACTGTGTCAGAATGAATTCCTGTTGTTTGAAGCCACCAAACTTGTGGGGCTTTGTTCTGGTGGCCACAGGAAACTAATAGAGAGAGCAAAGGGAGAGACATGGCTGCTTTGGAATGTGTCCTGGACAGACCTGACCGTCTTACGGTAGATAAGTGGGACTGTGCCACAGGATGCCACCTTTTGGTTTCTCCATTCCTTCTTTGTATCAGCAAAGGGTGGTGCTTGTGTGACTGAGGTGTCTTGAAGAGGAAGCTGTGAATTCTTGAGAGACCCACTTGACCCTGTCCATGGCTTTGGGGACCCACTGTGTGCAGAGCCATCCCGGGTCTTTTGTGAATGGCTCATAGCTTGAGTTTTGAAACACTGAGAAACGGAGGATCAGAGAATCTGCACTTTGTAAGTTGGAAAAAATCTCAGACTGCTTTCATATACAGATAAAGAGAATGAAAAGCAGTGAAATAAGCACATGTTCATTGCAGACTCTGGAAAGGAAGGTGGGGCGGCGACTAGGTGATGCTCCAGGCTCATCACACGCAGAGCGGGGCTTCAGCCAGCAGAAGTGGGACAGATGCACTTCTGATGAAGACTCTCATCATAGCTCGCTTTTAAAGGCACATATCTTGTGTTGCCTTTCAAACCGGTCCTTCCTGGCGAATAATGACTGCATTTGGGCAACAAGGGGAAGGCGAACTGACAAGCTCAGATTTACTTTTTCACCTAATGTAGCCAAGTGGTGAGCGAGTTGGCTTGTAACCAGTTTTGCCGAGACTATGGCATGCTTCGAGGTCCAGTGGGACTCAGCTTTGATCTTGAGAGTGGCTGTGAGGGGTTTGTTTTTCACAGGGGCTTTAGCCTACAGTTAAGTGCAAACACCTGCTGAAGTACTGGTAATTAGTAGGTAATTAGTAGTTAATGTTCTTAGAATTTAAAAAGAAAGCTTACATAAGTAATTACTTACTATTTCTTATAATGTGCTGCTTTTCCTGAGATTTCATATCCCCAGAACATTTGCCAAGTTCCTAGGTTCCTCAACATACTAAATTGTTTATTAATTACACACGTATATTGCTTTCAGAAAAAAAGGAATACATTAAATGTTGGAAATAGGAATGAGTTATCTTTTAAATTACAGGAGAGAACACATTTAAAATTACAGACTATGGGACTGGTGGCAGCTCTGGAAGGTGGCCTTGATTAAAAAAAAAAAAAAGATGTGACTGGGAAGGAAGAGATGGACAGAAAAAGAATGTTCATGACCATTTAATAAAACATTGAGTATTAAATACATGTCACAGAAGGGTCCTTTTCATGTCAGCTGACACACATCTATGCCTTGGCTTGTCAGAAAGACCGCCAGGGCTCCCATTCTTAAGGGTGAGCACTGCCAAGCAAAGCTAAGTGCTTCTAACAATCTCAGGCTCTGGAGGTGACCGAAACGGAGGGACACTGAAACACATTAATTAGTGTGCCATAACTATATTTTCAGAGGATTTTTCTTTAGAATTTTTAAAGCAAGTTTCCAATCCCTAATCCTGGAGACTCTCCATGCCAACTAGAAATGGGCATTCATTCACTACTTTGTTTAGAGGCTTGCACTTTGAGAATTATATCTAAAATCTATTTCTCTCTTTGGACATCTCAGAACTGCCTGCAAAGTAGCCTTACAACTTCAATTTTTCTCATCTTTTAAGGGGGACGGACAGGTATCTCCCTTCTCTCCTTGCATCCAGGCCCTACCACTACACACAAATGTACCTCATAGGAATGTCACCTTCTGACACCCCAGTGTGGGAGGAAAATCATACAGCTCTTCATAGTGGCCATACCTAATAATGTACATGTGTGGGAAGAAGATCTAGTGATACACGTATATGCTTCGATTATTGTTTATTGCACAGTGTGGCTTCGCTACTTTTTACCTAATCATGGGTTGTGTCTACAGAATCCCAAGTTGAAGAATCTTTTGAGAAAAATGATTAAAGCAGGGTATTTGAATAGAGTAGAAGCAGCTAAAAATTGAAATTGAGATTCTGGGACTCTGACCGGTCAGAATAGAAGCCCCCTCACCTCATGATGCTCCAACAGGCTCTCTCCTGTTATGGGGGCTGCCTGTAATAATTGTTCAAAGGAGCAGAGAGAAAGAAGGAAAACCCAGGAAGGACTCCGAGAAAAACAGACCCCGAGCTGGCAGGCATTTTAAGACCATTTGTTCTTCTCTGAATATTTGGGAAGCTAATCTCAGATAAAAGAAAACCTCCCCCTTTAAAATATTAGCAGAGGAGATGTATTTTATTTAACTTCTTTGTGTTTTTGAAGATATTATCTTTAAAACTATGTGACTGACAAATTTAAATTTATGCTACTATTTGTATTCATGGTACCTGGGGCATTTGTGATGGACGAGAATAACCCTCTGAGGTCTTCACTTCTCCAGGAAAAGGAATATTCCTTCCTGAGCCTTTTTGTGTGCATCTTATTTTCCATTTTTTTCTCATTTATATGTGTGTGTGCACGTGAGTGTGCGTATATGTATGTATGTGGTCATGTTGCTTTTATCACTGCATTCTGTTTCCTGTCACTTACAACAATTTGTATTATTCGTTTAGTCTTTGTTTATTGTTTGTCTTACTCACAATAGATTGTAAGCTCTACCAGGACAGAAACTTTGATTATCTTATGGAGTAATATTTACCCAGCACCTAGCTCAGAGTCTGGCACATTTGAGGATCCCATAAATACCAGTTAAATAAAGACCAGAATGAATGAAGTAGGATTTAAGAATATGACTCAGCACTGACTATAATGAGAATATTGCAGGGATCCTGTGTTCAATGTTTACTTCTAAGCTGATAATGAAATTGCAGGATAAGCCTGTCCATCACTATGGCTCTCAAATTTTCCTACCGTCTGAATATATGAATCCTTCCCAGCTCCTCCAAGTGACTTTCACCAATACTGCCCTTGCCCAAATGAATTCCATTTTATTGTGTCCCACCATTTTTCAGTGTACCCAGATGCTACTACTACCCCAACAGGCTACCACTTATATTCTCACTCAGTATTTACTACCATATGGGTGACCTAACTGGAATCTTGTCTTCCAAAAAATCTGTTTGTATGTTGATGAGTATGAAAAATGGATCAGAATCAGAAGTCATTATACATTCATTTGTAAACAAGTAAATATGTCTATGTCTATGTATATAAGGCATATAACTGACATTAAGTGGAGATCTCTCAGACACAATAAATATAACAGTTTTTTACCATATAGAGTTCAGACAAATTGATAAAGAAAGAAATAGATAAGTGAGCATCAGTCACTAATAAACAATTTGTAAAAGAGAAAATAGATTGGTTAGAAAACACAAAGGAAAAGTATTTGATTTCACCAGTGATCAAATCAATGCACATGATCCAATCAATGAAAATGATGGGGATATTTTTGCTTATCCAGTTAGTAAAGATGTAAAGATTTTGTGAGTTTTTATTTTTTACCCTTAGAAGATTTCCTGGTTTATCTGTGCTCTCCTTCACTTACATTTTATCTTTCAGTTTCTTTTGTTGCTCCTTTTTGATTAATAAATTTCCCTCTCTTCCTTCTTATTTCCTTTGAAACTAATTTTTGGGATACTGACAAATCTTGCTTCAGGAATTTACCTTTCCTAAAAGTACATGATGTCTTTAAGATTTTTTCCTCCCTTTTTTTTAAGATTTTATTTATTTATTCATGAGAGACACACACAGAGAGAGGCAGAGACATAGACAGAGGTAGAAATGGGCTCCATGCAGGGAGCCTGATGTGGGATTCGATCCTGGAACTCGGGGATCACGCCCTGAGCTGAAGGCAGACGCTCAACCGCTGAGCCACCCAGACATCCCCGATTTCTTCCTCCTTTAAATTTGTTTTCTGATTCTTTGAACCTGTTTGCATTTGATTTTTTAAATGATTGCTTTTCGAGCTTTCTTGGGATCCACAGTGATAACACACCCACCTGGATATTTTCGGGGAAGCGATGGCAAGTGACTGACCCATCGGGTTAGCTTGAGGTTCTTTCTGACCTGTTATTCATGCTGTTTTTAAGGAGGGCATGCATTTTTTCCTTTGCCTGTAGTCAGGTTTTGGAATGGACGGCTCCAGAACTCTAAATATTCTGGAGGGAGACAGGCAGCTGAATTTCAATTTTTTAATGTGTCACATGACAAGAGATTTGGCACATTGGGTTGAGCCAGAAGATTCAGTGTAGCAAAAGTGGCAAATGCCTAATGCTTGATCCCTCAGTAGAAAGATCAGGGCCACGAACAAATGTACCGAGGGGCCATATTTCATTGGTAGGCCAAGGGCAAATGTGCCCTCTCAGTCTCCAACTTCTGCTCAACTGTAGTGGCATAAATCCAAGTTTCAGAGAAATACCCCAAGCCTCTGGTTCCTTTGGACTGGAGCTGTGTGTGGATTTTACAGTGCTGAGACTGCCTGAGCTTATGATGCTCCACGCTCGGGAGCATGACAGGGACCTGAGGAGCTTCATGCTGTGGCTAACGCTGTTTGCTCAAAGCCATCTTGAAAGTTCACTGAAGCAGGGGCCAGATCCTTTCTGTCCTGGGTGCCTTGGGGAGGGGGGTGCTCATAAACACTGATTGGGATCAGAACTGCACTGTCGTGGATGATATAGATACAATCATGTCCAGATTTAGAGCAAAATGCTGCATCATGTTCCGGATCAAATTAATACACTAGGCTTCACTTATGTCTTTTAACAAGGAACAATAGTTGCTCTTTTTGCTGCCTTGTTCCCACTGAAATAGTCCATGTATAGAGTTTCTCTTTTCAGCAGCAGTTGTGTCTACAAATGCTATTCTCCAAACGACAGCTATTCTCAGAGCCACCAGGCGTGCGGTTGCCCGAACAAAGAGGTGCATTAAAAGAGTCTTGACAATTTCAGCTCCTAGAAACACAGGGGTCACACAAATCTGCCAAGTTGAAAGCAAACAAATCACTAGGGCAAGACATTTTATTTAGTTCTAAACAGCATCTAGCACATGGATAGCATTCAAAAGCATTAATACAGTCATAATGCAAATCAACATGGGCCAGCAGACCAGGAGCTGAAAGAAATTAGGCTAAACCCTAAAGAAATCAGAGCGTGAGTCAAAAGGAATTTCAATAAAATTATCAAACATTATTCACTAATATGGCAGTCAGTCATCCATGGATATCTTGTACACTGGGGTGAATTACAAAAGAAGTCAACACTTATAGGTAGAGACTTAAAATGTAATGAAGGAGACAGGACAAACACAAATAAATAGGAACAAAAGGGGCAGAAACCATTACACTACAGGCAAAAACAATATCAGCTCTACAGAGCTGGAGAGGAGAATCCTGGCTATTTACAGAAGTAGGAAGGTAGCTGGAGGGGTTGGGATCAGATTTCTAATTTGAAAGGAGTGAAGTATGCTTCTTTTATTAAAGTACCATTAAAAATATGCATGGGATGCCAGACACAGCTTTTATTAAATTAAGTCAAAAAGAACCTATAGGTTCTGAATTGAATCAGGGATTCAGTAGGCTACGCTGATAGAATCCTGGGTCTGTTTAGACTCCTTGTTCCTTCCTTCATTCCTTTATTAATTAAACAAAGCTATTGACAGCTTGCTGTCTCTTGAAAATGATGCTAAATGTTAGAGATGTGCAGAAAAATAAATCATAATCCCTGTTCTCATGAAACTCATAGTCTGTTGGATGAGACAGACATGGCAAAGAAATCATCACAATATCATTCTTAATAAGTTCTAGAGGTGTTACAAAGCAAAAGGAGGGAGGGACAGCCTCCCTGGGAGGATTAGGGCAGGCTGGGTCTTTAGGTCAGACAGGGTTTGTAGCAGATAATGGAGAGGGAGAGGCAGGAATATAAAGATCATGTTTATTTTCCAGGAATGGTAGACGTTTCCTGTGGCCGCCCAGATTCCAGGAGGTGAGAAAAAGATGGGTGGGACAGGGACAAACTAGGAAGGACTTTGAAAGCTCCGTGGGAGATTCAGCCTTGGTAGTGTGAGCAATAGAGAGCCCTGGGAGTTTTAAAGAAGGGGGTGGGGGTGGGGGTATGAGCAGATCTGTGCATTCCAGAGACAACTCAAGCAACTGCCGTAACTCCATGGACTACATGGACTACATGGATGACTGCTGCCATATTAGTGACAAATCTTAGAGAATGTTACTGAAATCCCCTTTTACTTGTGGTCTGATTTCTTAAGAGCTCAGTCTAATTTCTTTCAGCTCCTGGTCCACAGCCCCAGTTAATTTGCATTATGGCTGTAGGAGTGCTTTTGAGTGCTGTCCACATGCTGGATGCAATTTAGAACTTAGTTTTCATGGTTGGTTTTCTTTCTGTTTGGCTGATTTGTGACCACTGTGTTTGAAGACGCTGCTTACTCAAACATCACCTGTGGCTGGAAGCCATGGGAAGAAAAGGACTAAGAACCCTCTCCTCTCTCTCTTCAAAGGTTCTAAGAGCTGAGGCTGCTCTGGGTGTCTCCTTTCTTGGGCTGTCCCAATCTTCCTTCAGAACCTCACTGCAGACAAAGAAGTGCTGCAGTTGTGAAAAAGCTAATTATCTGGGGTTGTTGACCTGTGTTCTGCAGAAAATAGTAGGGGCTTTGATATGTATAAAGGACACATGAAGGGAATATAAGGGAGGGGAAGAAATGTGTGGGAAATATCAGAAAGAGAGACAGAACACGAAGACTCCCAACTCTGGGAAACGAACTAGGGGTGGTAGAAGGGGAGGAGGGAGGGGGGTGTGGGTGAATGGGTGACGGGCACTGAGGGGGGCACTTGACGGGATGAGCACTGTGTGTTATTCTGTATGTTGGCATATTGAACACCAATAAAAAATAAATTTATTATTAAAAAAAATAAAAAAGGTAAAAAGTGTAACATTAGAGTGGAGAGACTACCTTAATCAAGTGATCAAAGTTAACATTACCAATAATAAGACTAATAGACATCATGTAAATCCTCATATGACACATTTATGACACAACATTCCTTGTATGATATTCCTGCTTAAAAAATGTATGTCTTGGATTTAAATGCAAGGAAACTTCAGTCAAATAAAAATAGAGACATTCTACTAAAAAAAATGAAAATGATCATGAAATGCTAAAAACACTCATGAAATGCCTACTACGTGTCAGTGTCTGCACTTAGTTCTTTCCATATATCTATTCACTTAATCTCTCACTGTAACACTGAGACGGGCACTATTATCATCAAGAAACTGAGGTGCAGGGAGGTTTGACTCATGCTGGTGTAAGGCTGGAATCTGGATCAAAAGATTGCTATTCTCTTAAGCATTCAGCTCTACTATGAAAGTCCTTTAATTCCACTCTATGTGAGAAATATGTATCACCACCATGACATCCTTTACAAACTTGACCACAACCAAATTGCACACTTCTTCAAACAGTGTATCCCATTTTTGAACAGCTCAATTTATTGTAAGCTTCCCTCCCACCCCCAAATAGAGCAGTACTTTGATTTCCTGAAACATCAGGAAATCCAAAATGGAGCATAATTTCCCAAATGTAGTCTGCCTGGAAGAGCGTTCAGTTCAGAGCATCATCTCTCTTGTTCAGAATGTTTTTCTTCTCTTCATGGAGTCTAAGATGTGGTAGGAATGCCTGGGATTTGTTTGTGGAAGCCATGGTAGAGTGGATACCATAAGGTGAAATGTGAATGAATGAAGTCAAGGCTGAGGGAAGTTAGATACAGGAGAGAAGTGGAATTTAAAGAGCATGATGAGAAACTTAAATCTCATGGAGAATCAACTGGGGCCCACTGGAGTGTTCCGAGAAGGGGAGTGACACACAAAGTAATGGTGGAGCTCTTCAGGTGAGTTCACTGCCCTCTCCTCGTCAACATCCCAACACTAGTAAAGGGAGAGAAGCCTTGTGAGCATTTTGTGGGCCTGTAAAAGGTTTTTTTGCTGATAGATTTGCTATAGCCTATCTTCAAGAGGGTCATAAATAACTGATAATGAGGCTGATTTGGAAAGGTGTGTTGGTGGTAGGCTGGGAGTTAGGCGTTGTCCATTCTGTTCTTGAAGTTTGCAGTGTGGTTTGGGGTAGGTCAATTTACCTTCTCCATCTCTCCCATCACATCTACTTGTTTGTAAAGTACTTTGTACTCCTTAAATAAAAGATGTTGTAAGTCACTTAAAGTTTTATTTGCTGGATATTTTTAAACTTAAAAAGAAGGCTGGAGTGCTCAGGGTCCATGAACTTTTGAAGGTGAAGGAGTCCACCATTTTCAAAGAGAACCCCATCAAAACCTCACGAAGCAGGGAGAACATATGGATGGTGATTATAAGTGAGGAAGAGAAGAAAATGATAATGATGCTTGCTGACGCTGACCCCTTGTGTTACACATTTGGAGGAAGCATCTTCTCATTCAGTCCCTTCTACAACCCTATGAGCAAGATACTTTTGTTTTTTCACTTCGTACTAAGAAAATGGAGGTTTGGAGAGGTAGGCTCCTTGCTTGAAGTAATAGAATTAGAAATGGTAGCACTGACATGAAAATCCAAAGCTCTAGGATATATATTTTTTTAAATATTTTATTTGTTTATTCACGAGAGACACAGAAAGAGAGGCAGAGATACAGGTAGGGGGAGAACCAGGCTCCCTGCAGGGAGTCTGATGCAGGACTCCATCCCAGGACCCTAGGATCATGACCTGAACCAAAGGCAAACACTCAACCACTGAGCTGAGCTACCCAGAAGCCCCTAGAGCTCTAGGATTCTAAATATTAAGCTATTCAAAACTCTGCAAAAGTTTTCCAAATTTACCTGATCCTAACATTCACCTGTAGTGCCTTTAAAAATCCTGAATCCCAGATCCCTCCCCTAGAAATTCTAATTCTTAGGTCTGGGTAAGGCCTAGAAATATATTATTTTAAAAATTGTCATACAGTACAGCAGGGGTTGGCAAAGATTTTCTTAAAGGGTCAGCTAGTAAGGATTTTGGAGTTTATGCACCACATGGTCTCTGAAAAACTACTTCATTGTAGTATAAAAGCAGTCACAGACAATATGCAAATTAATGTTTAGCTGTGTTCCAATAAAACTTTATTTGCAAAAATAGGCAGCAAATTGGATTTAAGCTGTGGTTATAGTTTATTACCCCTTGCTGTATACCTTAATTTTCTCTGGAGGAATCATGTTATAATTTCCTTAAGACCATCTGAGCATATTCCAGGGTTGGAATTTTGTATAAGGTCTATCTAGGACTAATTTGAATTTTAGGGTACAATTTTAGCCCATTTTCCTTTATTTGTCCCTGAGAACTTGCCCTTTTAGGAACTCTAAGGACAAATTCTGGTCCATGGATCTTTATTCCATGGTTAGCCAGGGTCTCACACGAGCGTTCCCTCTGTAGCTCATAAAGATGTATCTTTTCATCTTTGCACTTGCTATGATACCCACTACATAATTAGTGCTTAATATTTACTAAATTGAATATAGTATATATGCTCAATTGAATATAATAAATACTTATTAAACAGTAATAATGTGCTAGGCCCTGTGACAGATTGAATTTTCAGGTAGAGAGTTGGAAATGCATATATGGCATTGAGAGAAGAGGCAGGAGATGCAGATTGAAGATCACTCTGGGGTATAGCACAGTGAGTTAGAAGAGAAAAAACTAGCAGAGAGAATTCTGGGGGGAGGCAGGCCAAGACAAACCAGTACTAAAGCCCAAGATGGAAAGGCCAGAAGGAAGAAAGGAGTTCTTACTGGGTAATAGAAACTAAGGGAGGAGAGATTTTTGAGAAAAACAGATTGTTCAAAAGTGCCAACTCTGAAGATATCTGATAGGATAAGCATTCACCATTGGAAAGGAGGGCATTCAGTCATCTCAGAGAAGTTTCTTTAGGAAGATATGAGTATAAACCAAGTTGCTGTGAATAGGTTCACTCAGGGGAGGAAAGAAGTGAAAGAACTGAAAACAGGTCAGAGTCTGAGAACCTGAAGGTGATGGAATTCTTGGTGATTACCAAGTCCAAGGTGTGGTGATGGTTGTGGTGGTTGAAGTGGAGAGGAGGTAAACATGGTTGGAACTGAGGAGGATGGACAAGGGAAGGGGTAAAGGAGAACAATTGTGATCCAATTGCCATGGTTCTTTGAGAAGGTAGGAAAGTATCCTGATAATCAGAAGGAAGGAATGGGAAACTCTAACACCAGAAGACATGCTGGACTTCTCAAGAGAAGCTTCTGTGAAATATTAAGTCAGCAGAGAACAGAAATACTAGACTTGTAGAAAATGTTATCACTTGCTCCTGGGTTCGACTAGAAGTTTCTGGGCCTGGAAAGCTCATGGTGGATTTCTTTTGTTTGCCTCCTTTTCTCCACCTGTGTATCTAACCAGGTTATCTGTCCCCTTCCAATGCCTTTTCTTTTTTAAACTAAAATAAGACAGGAACAATGACAAAACCACTTCCACCTCTGGGAAACTTCAGTTAACTTAATTGGGAAGGTGTTTTCTTTGAAGACATATTTGTCCAAGGGAGATATAATTTTTCTTCTCTTTTTTTAAGATTTTATTTATTTAGTCATGAGAGACAGAGAGAGAATGAGAGAGAGAGAGAGAGAGAACGAGAGAAAGAGGCAGAGACACAGGCAGAGGGAGAAGCGGGCTCCATGCAGGGAGCACGACGTGGGACTCGATCTCCGGTTTCCAGGATCCTGCCCTGGGCTGAAGGTGGCGCTGAACTGCTGAGCCACCCGGGCTGCCCTCTATTTTTTTTTTTTTTTTTAATAAGAATCTTACTGCTTGAAGGGAAACTAAAAAAACTGGAAAGATGTCAACCTGAGCAAACTTGTATAGTTAAGCATCAGATCACATATGGTCAAGGGATAGAGACTCTGAGGGAACCAATGAAATGCCCAAAAGAGGTAGGAGGTCATCAGAGAAATTTTATACTAATAATTAACTGAATTATATATATCCTGTCTATCTATCTATCTATCTATCTATCTATCTATCATCTATCTATCATCTATTTATCACTTATGTATGTAGAGAGGACTGTAGCCAGAATGGTAGGTGGGGATGGATGGACCCACCATGAACAAGGGATCAGATAGAATGTGGTTCAAAGAGAAAGACCCTAAGGAATGATGGTGGCTCCTGCACTGGTTTGCGGATACAGATATCAGCACCATATGCATTGAGTTTTGGACAAAGATCTAGATGTGCTTCTCCAGTGTCACATAATCATCATGATGTAGGCTGAAGTCTGGTGATATGAGCATCTTGCCAGAGGTTGTCAAGGTTGTTTAGATACCGGACACCAGCAACCACAGCCTAGCAAAAGGCTCTTAACGTCTAGCTGCTTGGGATCTCTACTGAAAATTTTAGCTGTTCCAGTATTAAAGATAGAATCCCACAACTTTTGCTAAAATTGAAGTAGTAGAAACTTAATTCTAAAGTATGTGTATGTGTGTGTACGGGACTTTGTTTTTGTTTTTGCTTTGTTTTGTTTGGGCTTGGGATCTTCATTTCCCTTTCTGCACTCCTTGTACAACTTAATAAAAAATATGTTGTCACCTTTTTGCACATAATCAGGTTTCATATACCAATGTGCAGTTACTAACTCACCCATCTTCCCCACCTCTGTAATTAATCCTCTTACTAGGTTTATTCTCTAACCTTGAGTTAATCTCTCCTTTAGACAACTAACAACAATTTAGTACTTCAGGAGAGATAGAAAAGAAGCATAACATGTTGTTTCTGCTCTTGAAGATCTAACAACCCAATGTCTGATGTACAGATACTTGATGCACATAAAAAAGACATAAGCATACAAAAAGAAAATTAAACAAGTTAAAAATCGATGTAGCTGCATGAAAGTAACTAACCAATCAATATGTATTTGTTTGCTTGTGTTCAGAGGGAATGAAGGAATGTGAGACGTTGGATCTGCATAGACTTATGGGTAGAAGCCTCTGTAAAGAAGGAGCCTTGAGCAGAATTCTGTGGCAAGGCAGGGACATGAGGCCCGAGGCCAGGTGACCGGCTAACAGTATTGGGGCTGGTTGGCCAGGGTGGATTCAGGATGGGTAACAAAGATTTTAGATTTAGTAGCTATTATAATTTTTCAAAGAGAGGGTTGTAATTTATTTAAGCTAATTTATTTGCATAGACAATCAACGAAATATGTGCATACGAGTCTTGAGTAAACATATCTAATTGCTCTTAGGATCTTTAAAAGTCTTACCAGTTCATTCCTTACAAATTAGAATTGTTTTCTCCATTCTCTCTCTCTCTCTCTCTCTCTATCTCTCTCTATCTCTATCTCTATCTCTATCTCTATCTCTATCTCTATCTCTATCTTTTCTTGCCTTTCACTTTCAGGTGAACATCCCATGCTTCCTCTTTCCCAAATAGTTGGGAAGATCTTTGTGAGGTTGCTATGTAGTTCCCATCTTGCAGCTATGGATCTTCTACTCTTGTGACCTGTGTCCATTATCCTCCCTTCTGAGATTTCACAGGGTGAATGAAATGAATGCTTCTTCCAGATGGGGTGCTTTTGAGGGTAAGAGTCGTGACCAACTAGCTCCGTGTCCTGCAGCAGCCAGCATGATGTCTGGTGCATAGCAGGCACTCCTGGTACACAAGCAGCCAGTTCTACTTGCCTTTCCTGATATACAGGGCAGGTAAAGTTGAAGATTTTATGCTGTTATCCTGAGCAGATTGTAGGTTCTTCCTATTTACAGAAACAGACGGTGATGAGTCTTCTTTGAGGGTTTGAAGACGAATATGTACATTGTACATTGAAGTATAAAGTTTGCCCAACTCCATCTCAACACTGGCAGACTCATACGTTGTTATTATTGGTCTTGCAATTTTTAAACCATTGCATAGAGCTTTAGCTGTTTGACTCCCATTGACTTCCAGCTATTGTACATTCACATAATGGAAGCAGTTTGTCCACATGAATAAAACATCAATAAGGTGTCTGCACAAGTACCATTTAAGAAAAAAAATAGAGAAAGTAAAGCATACTTATGTATAGATATATACATACATATATATTAAAAAAAACAGGAAGGCAAAAGGACCAATTTTCTGGTTAACAAAAGGTTCTCACCTAAGTGAATGTCTCAAGTCATTCCCCTACATCAGATTCAGGTGGGGACATTGTTGCCCACATGCCTGGGGAAAAGCAAAGCTACCCATGCAAAAAGTGAGATCACCTCGATGATATTTTTTTCTACAATGCCTTTTTCACTTTTTGCTCTTTTAAATTGATTTTAAAGAAGGGTAGGGCTGCCGGAACCTTGGGACTACCTCTTTAAGCCCCCTGAGCAGGAGTTAAAAGCTGGCAGCCCCAGCTGGCTTTCCTCTGTCCCTAACAACTCTCACTGAAATTAATGAGGCTCAAGCAGGGGCCGGGGCTGCCAGTTGTCCAAAGACAAATCATTGGTTTTAAGAAAAATCCCCTTTTTAATGATTCACAGTTGAATTTGGATTTAAACTCCGCTCAACAAGCAAACAAAACAAAGAGCTGTTGGAGAGGTTGGGCTTGAAGCTGCCAATATGCTGCAAATCATGGGATGGCCACAGGGTTCAAAGGCTCTCCACGCCATGACACCAGAGCACTCAGAACTCAAGAAGCAACAATTGCAACCAGTTACTTTGTGAATAATACGTGGGTATGGTAATGCTCAATTTCATTGCTCTTGCCTTGGAAGTTCTGGGCTTCATTTCTACCTCGATGTGTTTTTTTTGCAGAGTTGGTGCTAGACACAGTGCATGCTGCCAGATGCTGAGTGGGTGACACACACATGCAAAACACAACTTCTGCCCTCAGGGGCTTAATATTTACATAGGAAAAGGAAGCATACAACATAAGAAGAAACACAAATTGAAATCCTGATTCTCAGACTGAAAGCCAGCTTCTCGTAGCTGGCTGTGTCAGAATAATCGGGGTAAGCCTAATAAACAGAGACACACATATAGGAGTGCATGTGCGCGCACACGCACACACACACACACACACACACACGAGAACAACAAAGAACAATGAGCACAGAACATTTCTTTGCTTCTGCCCCAGACTTCTTACTGAATCAGAATTTCTGGAAGTGGGGCTTAAAAATTTGTAGGTTCAAAATATTCTGGTTGATTCCTAGTCAGAGCTAGGTACAAGAATCATTAATCCAGGTGGCAAATGGTTTGAAGTAAGAGATATGGGTAGTTCAAGCCTGAGGAGAAGTCAATGGACTTCTACTGACGAAGGAACATCTTGCGGGGGTGATAGGAAAAGACTCACAGCTGCACCTGCTCAGCCCTGTAAACTGGTCAGTGCACTGACTTGTCACAGTACTGTACCAAAGTGGGGCTCCCCCAACATTGTGGGATTTGCACTGTCATGTCCTCTCACCTAATGATACCCCTGAATCCACCTTGGTGGGTTAGATTTAAGTACAGCTGGAGCGGGAAGGCATGTAGGTAAGGCTGCAATGAGAAAACAGAGCTCTAAACCTTGGACAGAATTGTATATGTGGGGTGCCTGTCTTTTACCACAGGAAGAGGTAGAGTGGATGCAAACTGCCATCCCCTCAGGACTCCCTAACTCAAACCATTTAATAGTAACCCATGTCCTGGAGTAGAGAGCTTTTCTCCTATCACAGGAGAGCATAGCAGATTTTCCCAAAGATTGGTTTGCAACCAATACTTGTGCAGCTCCGGCAAGAAAGCAAATGGAGGCTCACAAGCCATATATGTAAATATTGAACACACTGTTAAATAAAGTATTCTTAATTCATTCACTTTGACAAATATTCCCTTCCTAATGATTTGGTAGATCAGGTTCAAATTTAGGATTCATAGCTTTTAGGAGTTTCCACACCACGTCTGATGTACTTCCTCTTCTTTTTACTCCCCGGCTCTGTCCTGCACCATGAGGAGCTATATACAAACCCCTCAGATCACACATCCAAGCTCCATTCACAACTCTTGCAAACAATGCTTCTTGTCTATCCCAAAGCCACGGGGCGGCTATACTAACAACAAAGGCCAGTATGATTCACAACTTTGAAGGGGATAAAGCTTCATATGAATTGACTGCATGATTGTTCTTGGAATTCACCTTCTTAAAGCCTCTGTGTTTTCATCTACTAAATAGGAGATGATAGTCCATGCTTCAATACTTTGTCACTCATCATCATTTTCACTAGCGGAGTTATCAACTTTTATTGAATTATCCTGTATGCCAGTTTTCTTGTTACTAATCCTCATAACTCTGCGAGGCATAGTTTATTCTTTTAATTTGAGCAAATGAGGAAACTGAGGCCCAGATTAAGGTACTTGCATAGAACATACAGTTATTGAGTGATAACTTTTTTTTTATAGTTATTGAGTGATAACTTTGAGGGGCTGTCTGCCTCAAAGCTGAAGTTATTTTCACTGCACTATGCTCTCTCTGTTAGTTAAAAAAGTCTGCATAGTCTGAAAATTAGGTGAAATGTTGTTCTCTTACAAAAGAAACAATTGCCTTCTATTCAAATCTTTACAAAGTCTTTTGTGAGAATGCTCTTTCAATTATTTTAGTTTGGGGAAAAATGCTATTTGGGGAAGACATATAAATCTGAAATAAATCAGTACTATTTTGGGCTACGCATAGAGGCCTCCTAATCAAATTGTTTTAAAAAGTAATAGAAAGCAAATTTTGGCAGTCTGGGGGGCTGGGCACTAGGAGGATCCTGTGTAGAACAACAAAATCACAATAGGACATACTTGTGGATAAATGACTGGGCTGTTAAGAGATGGCAGAGATACTTAACAAACTTTCCTTCTTCTCTAAATGATATAAAATGGGCTAGGATGGGAGCTTGGAGTGCTAGGCAGTGGGGGCTGGGGTTGTTCTGGGCCAGTGGCCAGGAAGTTCATAGAATCTGGGACTTTGACAACACTATTTGAGAGAACAAAAGTGGTCTTTTGTTACTGGTGCTCTTTAGATGACAGAAAAAGCAGAACCAAATCCTTTTTGGAGAAAATTTTAGGCTCATAGGATTTAGACTCATAGGATTCATACACATTACAATCAAGCACTGAGTTCATAACAAAAAAAAAAAAAAAAAACACTAAACGACCAGGGCATATCCATCATGAAGTAAACATCATCAGATACAATAAACAAGAGATTCAGCCCCCCCCCCCCCCCCCCCCGCCAAGTGTGGAAACATTAAAATTGTTAAAGACCATAGAACAGCTATGTATGGAGTGTTTAAAGAAATAAAACACTCAATAGATGGATTAAATATCAGATTAGAATCAACTAAAAAGAGAGATGGAAAATATGTCTAGGCCAGTGCTGTCCAATAGAACTTCTGATGAAAAAAGACAACTTCTAGACCTGTGCTGTCCAATAATGCAGCTATTGAGCACTTTAAATATACCTGGTGAGACTGAAGAACTACATTTTAATGTTATTTATCTTTGAGTAACTTAAATTTAAATAATCACAGTGGGGATCCCTGGGTGGTGCAGCGGTTTGGCGCCTGCCTTTGGCCCAGGGCGCGATCCTGGAGACCCAGGATCGAATCCCATATCAGGCTCCTGGTGCATGGAGCCTGCTTCTCCCTCTGCCTGTGTCTCTGCCTCTCTCTCTCTCTGTGACTATCATAATTAAATAAATAAAAATTTAATAAATAAATAAATAAATAAATAAATAAATAAATAAATAATCACAGTGGAGTGGCTGCAGTATTAGGTAGTGTGGATCTAGGCTGAGAGGAATTTTCAATAAGTTCAAAGGAATCCATATCATACAGATCATATTCTTTGACCAAATTGCAATTACAACTTGACTGCAATGGGCATGAGGGATACTTTCTGGGGTGTTGGAAATGTTCCAAAAGTGGATGGTAGTGATGTTTAACAACTTGACGAATTTACTAAAAAAAAAAAAAATCATTGAGTTCTACACTTACTATGAATGAATTCTATGGTATGTAACATATACCCGAATAAAATTGATAAAATGCAATTATAAGTCAACAACATCAATAATAAAAATCATCCTCATGGCTTACAAATTAAAAATCACTCTACCAAATAATCCAAGGTTCAAAGAATAAGCCATCATGAAAGTAAAAAAATACTTAGACTTGTACAATAATGGAAATACACTATATCAAAGTTTGGAGAGCATAATGAAAGCTGTACTTTGAGAGAAACTTAACATCTTAAATGCTATGCTGGAAAACAAGAATGACTGACAATTAGCTACATTCTGCTTAAGAAATTAGAGCCATAAGAGAACAAACCCAATGAAAGTAGAAAGAAGGCAAGAATAATGATAAGAGCAAAAACAAGTGAATAGAAAAAAATACAATACATAGGATCACTATGTTGGTTCTTTGAAAAAATAAGAAAATTGGATTATTCTGAAAAGACTGACTAAAAAAATGAAAGAGGGCACCAGAAAATAATAGTGGTAATGAAAAGAGTTCTATATCCCAATAAAGTAGGACTTACAAAGTATACTAAGAGCAATTATGCCAATAAAGTTAAAAATTAAGACAAAATGGACAAATTCTGGGAAAATAATAATTAAGTACAAAACCAGAGTAGTTCCATAATTATGAAATAAATGAACCATTACTTAAATTTTTTTTACAAAAGCTGAAAAACCAGATGGCTTTGCCAATGAAACTGTACTATTTTTAAATGGAAAAGACTTTTCTAATCTTATGTAAAATTTTGCAGAGCACTGAAAAAGAATGAATGTTCTCAAACCCAATCTATGAGATGAGTAAAATCTTGAAAACAAACATGCCAAGACAGTCCCAGAAAGAAAAATTATAGGCATTCTCATTCATGAACATGAGTGTGAAGATTTGAATAAAATATTAGAAAACCTAATGAAATAAGGTGTAGAAAGATAATACACCATGACTAAGTTGGATTTATTCCGGGATTGAAAGAGTGGCTTAGCATAAGAAAACTTATAAGTGGAATTTATTACTTAACTTATTGAAAAGAAAAAAATCATGTGATCACCTCAAAAGATGATAAAAGTCAACAATCACTTATGATTAAAACGAAGCAAAAATATACTTAAGAAATCTAGGACAATAGGGAATTTTCTTAATCTGATAAAGGGGGCATATCAAAATATCATTCTTAATAAAAAGGAATGTTAGAGGTATTTTCTTACAGTCGAAAATAAACCAAGGAAGTCAACTACATCTATTCAACTTTGGAGGTCCCAGCCAGGGCAGTAGAATGAGTAGAAGCATAAGGAATAGATAAACCCCACCAGAATTTAAAAATATATATAATTGTGTATATAAATATATATATTTAAAATGATATGAAACCTTAACAAGAAGCCTGACTATATTAGTTTACTATTACCGCTTTAACAAATTAACACAAACTTGGTGGCTTACATTTTATTATTTTTATTACTTTATAGTTCTGTAGGTTAGAAGTCCAACACAGGTCTTGCTGGGCTAAAATTAAGGAGTTGCAGTTCTTTGTGGAAGCTCTTGAGGAGAATCTGTTTTCCATCCTTATTCCTTGGCTCGTTGTCTGCTTCCTCCATCTTCAAATCCTTTTGTGGTTACATCTTCCTCTAATGACAGGTGGGAAGGCTCTTCACTTTAAAGGAATCATGTGTTTGGGTTGGGCTCAGCACCTAATCCAGGGTAACCTCCCCATCTCAAGGTTCTTAACTTCAGTTACATCTGCAAAATCCCTTTTGCCATGTAAGATGGCATATTCACAGGGTCCAAGGATTAGAATGTGGATATCTTTGGGTGGGTCATTATCCTGCTTATCACAGTGGTAAAACAAAAGCAAATTTAAAATCAAATGCACTTCTGCATAAATTAGTTGGGAAACATAATTTTTAAATATGTAGAAGAGCAAAAAAAATCAAAGGATGCCTATAAATTATCTGATAGAATAAATCTACCAAAAGGTCTTCAAGACCCATATGGAGGAAACCCAAAAGCTTTTCAAGATATCAGTCTTCTTCCAAATTGAGAATGCCAACAGAGTTGCTAAAATTTATATGAAAGAATGAAGGACAAAATAGGCAAGACATTTCTGAAAAAGTAAAAGTTAGTGAATTTACCCTACTAGATATTGACTGTTTTACAAAGCAACACTAATTATGACAGTAGAGCAACTGGTAATGTAGGTGATAAATCAGCCAATGGAACAAAATAAAGAGCCTAGAAACAAGTTTGTCCAATGGAACAAAATGGAGAATGTAAAATCTGCCTCATGGAAACTTGGTATGTGATACAGGTGGCATTACTCATCATTGGTGCTTGCTGCTTGGGATATCATTCCAGTGATAGAATCATCTGAAAACTTAAAAAAAATACCAATCATATTATCCAATTTATACCTGAAGGGAAAAATTGAAAAGTAGGTAATACCAAGGATCTACTGGTGATTGTGTGAGCTAGTGCAATTGTTTGGAGAGCAAACTTTGCCATTTCCCAGCTCCCTTATATATAAGCACATATAGGGACATTTGTTGTGTTGTCATTTGCTATAGTGACAAGACAGAGGCTGTCTGCATGTTCATCACTAGGAAAATAGATAAGCAAAGTGGGTAGGGGACAAGAGTTGTCAAATTTAGCAGATAAAATATAGGAGGCCCAGTTACATTTCAGTTTCAGATAGACAAAGCATAATTTTTAGTATAAGTATGTCCCAAATGTCACATGGGATCAAATTATTACTAAAATATTATTTGTTGTTTATCAGAAATTCAAATTTAATTGAGCATCCTATATTTTATCTGGCAACCTTAGTGGGGCCATAGAATGGAATATAAGCAACAGTTGGGAACAACTGCCACGTATTCTAGAGCAGCATGGGTGGAGCTGGAAAACAGAATCTGACAAAAGGTTAGAAGTCAAGGAAATGGGTAGCACAACACTATTTGTGTGAATTGAAAATACGTACCCAGAACAATACTTCTTCTTTCATAGGGATAAACAGGTATTTAAGGACATATATTAAACACGTTAGTGTGGTGCCACTGGGAAGAAGAATGTGAATGGGCATCAAGGACGAAGGGAGAAAAGAAATAAATCAGGAGAAGGGGCTGGTAAGGACTGGTAATGACACTGTGGTAAGAAAGGAGGAAAATAGCCCAATTCTTCCTTCTTTACCCACAAATCAAAGAAAATGAAAAATTATGTCTCCTGCAACTTAGAGGGACATAACCATCATGTGACCTAAAAAACTATTAGGAATCTCAAAAAGTGGATCCAATTATGATGAGAACCTTGAAGTCAAAAATACACATGAAAGAAAAGTACATGTGAAAGGTTTGAACACAACAATTTTGTGATATGTAATGTGGGAAAATAAGTAGTTCTAGGTTGATATAAGTTTATATTATATTGGAGGCCATTGTAAGTATGTATGTATAAATTAATAAATTGAATTCAGGAAGTAGCTATTTGAATGTTTTCTCTACATTCCTAAACTATTATATATTCAGATTGGATCAATCTTTAAAAGAAAATTCACAATAGGAAGCTAGGAGACTAGTCTATATCCCATGCATCTTCTGTTTGGACACACGGAACGCAGCCAGTCAATTGTTGCCCAGTCGATATAATCAGGATGTGCTCACATCTAAGCTGACAGCTTACACTAACATTGCTTTCGTGATGAGGATGCGGCATCCATTTGAATGAGAAACCCTACGTAATGAATTTGCAACCACCTGTTTAAAGAAGATACTATTCTTTCTGCTAGACAATTTATACAAATAGCCATGTTTTAAATCTGACACGGTGTTAAGTATTCTTAACAAACAAGATATGATATTCAAAAGGTGCTGGAAATGATAAGGAATGAGGCTGTAGGATGGAAGTTTGGTGGTTATAAATGGTTTTCTTTTGGGTAAAGGAGTGCCTAATTCCTGTCTGTTCAGCTTGAAAGCATGATGAATTACCTTGCAAGGGAAAGAAAAGATAAAATGGGGAGGATGAGAGATTTGAAGCACCTGGGTCAGGAGGCCACGCATGAGGTGGCTGGACCCGATCTCATTTCTGATGGCATCAAATGATGGCCTGAATGCTCCATTGGAAACTGACTTGGAGCCTGGGAGTTTCCCCCAGCTCTGTCACCAGGACAATGAGTTACTATGTAGGTAACTACTGTAGAGTTGACTTAAGTGGGGACATGTTAATTCACAAAACAGCTTGGAATGTTTTATGGTTTGTCAACAGCTAGAGCGTTAACAACCCAGAAGCACTCTTCTTCTTCTTTTTTTTTTTTTTTGAAGCACTCTTTTATAATGTAAATCAGTATACTGTGTTGATCCTATTATTTAACCAAATCAGGAACATGACTCTTTTTTCAAAGGAAGCTAGAGAAGCAAAAATCGCAACCTTAGCATTATTTACCTTCTTATATGACTTGTTTTAGAATTTGTCAAATCGCGCCGTTTGTGTACAACTTTCTCCTTTCTATTTTCCAAAAATAACGTGCACTGGTTTTATTTTTTAACAATATCAAAGGTACTCAGTATAATATTCTTTTCTATACTGTGTTTCCACTTTACCACTTACAGTTTAGGTGTCTGCCTCAAAGATGTTTTCAGTAGATGTGCCAAAGTACGTTCTTCACAGCATTGTCCTAACAATGAGATTGTAAAGATTGCAAAAAACCTCATTGCCCAACAGTGGGAGAATGGCAGATCTACATAATGCGCATTATAAAATGAAACCCTATAGAATAAAAGTCATTCCTTGAACAACTTTTTGACATGAGAAGTACCTATGACATAAGCTTATGTGACAAAAATAGAATAAAAACTTGTTCGGGTGTTCGGGTGGTTCAGTCGGTTAAGCTTCTGCCTTCAGCTCAAGTCATGATTCCAGGGTCCTGGAATGGTGGGGGTCCGACCCCACTATCAGGCTCCCTGCTCAGGAGGGAGTCTGCTTCTCCCTCTCCCTCTGTTCCTACCCCCTGCTTTTGCACTCTCTCTCTCTAAGATTTTCTGAGAAAATCTTGAAGAAAAAAAAAAAAAACCTTCTACGTAAAATACTATTTCAACTAGCAAGTATCTCTGAATGTTGAGATTATGGATAATCTTTTACTTTTAACTGGACTTTTGTGTGTTTTCCAAGTTTTCTACAATGAGCTTGTATTACTGAATTATTAGGAAAAAATCTTTAGGAGAAATCTCCACCTAAACCCAAAACAACATAGCAGTTTGACATGCACTCTATTTCTGCACCATAGTGGAGGTGCAGAATTTGTTAATATAGGTTAATGTGTTGAGAGAGAATAAGCATATATCTGATGACCGCACTGTCAACACAGCGATTAAGTCTATTGTCAAAGCGTAGGTAATCAGCTTACATGTACAAAACTGCTGATCTAAGAATAATTTCAGAATGGTAAGAAATTTTGACTATATTTTATTTTTTATTTTTATTATTTTTAAAGATTATTCATTTATTTATTCATGAGACACACACACACACACACACACAGAGGCAGAGGCAGAAACAGAGGGAGAAGCAGACTTCTCGCAGGGAGACAATCAACCACTGAGCCACTCAGGTGTGCCTTGACTATCTTTTAGATATAACACATTGGCAAACCTGTGTGAAGTAGTTGAGATGGTATAAACTTAAGAAGTGTTCTTAAAATTAACGTGCCTATAGTTCAATATTTCAATCATCTTTGAAAATATGTCCTCAACTTCTAGTTATTAAATGTTTAGTCTTACAAATTCTAATATGTTTAACTGACCTTGGAGAGACCTTACAACTTAGTCAACTAAAGGGACTTGGTAAAAACCAATGTAAAAGTCAAGCTATTAGAAAGAAGCTGAGATATTTACTCGGAAATGTTATACACTGAAATACGCTCTGTTGGCAGAAAAGGAAGCATGGCACATTTTCATCTTACAACCAAGAAGGCCTGAATATATTGTTAAATGACAAATCATAAAACTTAGGTGTCTGAAAATATCTTAGAGGTCTTCTAATTCATCTAATTAATGCCTGCAGACTTTGGGAATGAGAGTGTTTTGTTCACCTGGTGTTTATGTTTTTGTTTTCAAATCAGGCAGGCACCATTTAAAATCCAGAGATTTAATGTATAAACCCAGGTTTGAAAACAGAGCTCTAAGGCCTGACTGCTCTGGTCCAGCCTCCCTTGGTCCCTGAAGCTAGGTGCCAGGCCCTCTGCTTTGCATCACCTCTTTAATTCTCAGGCACAGTACATATGCACTTACCCCAGCCCCCCTTGCTCAGGTTGTTTATGAGTCTGGCCTTCATAACCCAATACAGAGCTTGTGGCTGCTGCCCACATCCAGCTCTTTGCCTCTTCTGGCTCCAACCCAGGCACAGCTTTCTTTCTCTTACTATAACACACCATTCAAGCTGCACCGGCAGCCTTTGCTTAGCAGTTTTCCTCAGTGGCTCTGCACTCTACTTCCACCCCAGCTGGCTAATTCCCATTCATCCTTTTGAACTCAACTCACCAAAGATTTTCCTCAGCCATTGGACTGAGTCCAGTTAACCAGCTACTCTCGTAGCACCTGGTCTCATCTTTTGTTAAAATGAAAAATGGGTGATCAAATATCTATCTTTTCTGCTAAAATGAAAGCCCTGGGGCATCTGGGTGGCTCAGTTGGTTAAGTGTCTGCCTTTGGCTCGGCTCATGATCCCAAGTCCTGGGATCGAGCCCCACGTTGGGCTCCCTGCTTAGCAGGGAGTCTGCTTCTCCCTCTGCCCCTGCCTACAGCTCCCTGTGCTTATGCTTGCTCTCTCTCCCTCAAATAAATATAATATAATATAATATAATATAATATAATATAATATAATATAATATATAATATTTAAAAAATAAATAAAATGAAAGCCCTAAGAAGGTAGGGAACAGATTTAGTGTAGCTACCTATGTATAGTAAGCAATCAATAGATACTAATTGAATGTATTCTTGCACTGATTTGATGAGGAATAGGTGCCCAGCAGGTGAAGGGACTCAGGTAGGTGCACAGGAGCCTGGGACAGAACCTACAGAGACAGCTCAGGGAAGGCAAGTAGGGCTGCCTATTTGCATGGCAGGTAGGTCTAGCTCTCAGAACCCCTCACAAATCATGTACTGTTTTTCAAATTACCCTCTGTCGGGAATTGATATCTCTATTATAACCCCACCCCAGCTGTTTTGATTCCTCCCAAACATCCAGCTTTTTGGAGGCCCCATTTTTGCTGTTTTGGAGCTATACCAGGTGGAAGAAGCACAAGCTCACTGTGTGCCCAACACAGGCCGAGAGTCCAGAATTCCAGAATCTCATTTCCTTCTCCTGAACCTTACTGACACCGTTGGTGACCTTAAGAAGGATCAACTAGCACAACAAGGAATTCTCTGCCTTATACACCATCAGCATCAAATCCTAAGCCATGGCTTTCTTATTTCAAGTATAATTTTAGTTGAGGAAACCAAGACATCTGAAATGCCTTGGAGAGGATGACAATGACTTATATCAATTTTTGTAGTAAATATGAAGCCTCCTCATTTTACAGCTTATACAAAAAATTACTCTGGCTCTACTAATATTCTTTATGAAAAATCCATTTTAACATTGTCTTCATAACCACGAGAGGACCAGAAATGTACAGGTATAGTGAGTGCAATGTGTGGGAAGAGAGATTGACTTTTTTAGACATATAGCATGCAATTATGAAAAAAGAAGAAAAACTTGGATTTCTAACTTATCTGTAGCTCAAAATAAATTAAAGATGGAACATAAATTGAAATAAAACAAGAAAAACAAACAGCTATATAAAGCCTAAAGTTGTAAAGGAAAGACAAATTTGATTATAAAAAATCTAAAAATTTCTATATGGATACAAAATAACAAAGAGAATGTTTTGTGGTTTTTTTGTGATACATCTGACACAAGGTGAATTTTTCTTAATTCACAAAGCACTCCTAAAAATCAACCAGTGGATTCATTGGATTAACTTTACCTGTTGGATTAAAAGATTCTGCGCAGCAGGAAGAAGCTCAGAGGGAGGATGAGTATCAGATAAATAAGTAAATGAAGCTGCACTTTCTTTACCAGAAAAACCCCAAAACACACACACACAAAACACAGCAGATCTTAGGAAGGAAAAGAAACAGATTATTCACCAAAAAAAAAGACAAATAGCAATACGCATATAAAATATACTTAAGTAAGTAGAAATTAGAGATCGAAATATTCTTTTGGAAGACACTTTAACAATGCCTGGTATTTGAGAAGGTATGGAGAAACAAGCACACCCGTACATTTTTTGGTGGGTGTGTAAATTGATACATACTTTGGGAGAACAATTTGGCAATTAATATGTACAATTAAAAACTTAAAATTCATACACCTTTACCAAGCAAGTCTACTTTTGGGAATTTCTTTGACAGGTATATTCAAAACTAGGCACAGAAATGCATATAAAAATATTCATTGCAGAATTATTTATAATAGCAAAACCTTGGAAAAAAGCCAAGTGTTCATTTTTGGAGGATTAGTTAAATAGATTATGTAATCTATAACCTTAAGCTAATAAACAAATGCCATGCAGCCATTAAAAATAATGAGGTAGGTATTGACTTGAAAAATTATCCACAATATGTTGCTAAGTGGAAAAAATAGATGAGTATTTTTATGGTATGATTCAACTCATGTAAAGAAAATAAATAGACATAAATGTTTTAATATGCATAGAAAATACATGGAAGGCCACATCCTAGACCAGTAACTACTTCTAAAGCATGGTGCTGATGAAAGAAACTAGGACTTTAACTTTTATAATGTTGTAATATATAATATATCATTTTGTATCTTTTTATCATGATTTTAACCCTTTTCCCATCACCTCCCCGGCCCCCACAAAATCCACCTTATATAGAAAAACAAAAGGTTAAGAACAAAACCAACAAGGAAACAAATTTAGGTTATAAGCTACTAAAGAGCAGAAATATTATACTATTCATTCAACAATTTAATTCAACATTTTTTGAATGAACACTAATTCCCAGGAACCATGCTGGGAATTTTGCATAACAAAAAAAGAAAATAATAAACCATGGTTCCCACTGTTATGGAGCTCACAGCTCTGTAGCTGCATATTTCTCTAATCAATACTAATATTATTAAGTACAATAATAAGGGAGTCCACCAAGCACTGTGATGGTACAAAGGATGAAGTGATGAACTCCACTGGAGAAAATCAAAGTTCCACATAGAACATGTTTGCTCAGAATCTGCAAAAAAGAGTATCAGCTCTAGGACCTGACTTTACCTTGCTTGCACTCTAGTAAGCTTGCTAATACCATTTCATAGATACTGGCCACCACTCGACTCCTGGCTCAGAAACATAGGACTTCATTATTCACTGTAGAACAGGCAACCTGAGTATCAGCACATGAATCTACTCCTTTGTCTCCCATGTCCACCGGTCCAGTGCCATGGGCCAGATGGATCTGTGTTGTAGCTGAGGAGCACCAAGCTTGGGAAACTGAGTGTTTTATAACAAGCAATAACCAAACCTGCTTGTTGTCCCAGAGAGATCATCCCTGAAGTTTGCTCATTACAAAGAAGAACCTGAGAAAGTACCCAGGTAAAGAATAGTCAAGGCCTTGCATTCTTGGCATACCCAGCAAGATGGATAGAGCTCAAGAACCCATGGAGATGTATCTCCCAACAAAGAGTAGGCAAGAAGTAGCCCTCTCAAAGGCCATATGAGATAGGCCCTAGAGGAGGAAGAGCAGAAGTGGGGAAGCAAGCCCCATGGCAAGAGATGTACCTGAGTAGGTAAGCAAGGATCAATTCTGAAGACTCAACTTTGCCCTTCATATAACTTGGGAAGCCATCAAACGTTTTTTGTTTTTTTTTCCTAATTAGGTTGAACTATGCAAGATTGCTGCTTTTGTAGATCAGAAACAGTTGAATGATGGTAGTAAGTTCATATTACTCAATCAAATAGATTTCTTGAAGGGAGTGTAGAAGATGAATAGGGAAGTGGGGAGAGGGCAAGACTATTCATCTCTATCTCTGTGTTTAGCATAGTGATGCCTGATGGATATTTTAGTGACTCAGTAATGTCTACTGAATGAATGAATGAATGAATGAATGAACGAATAGTGAATGAATTAAAGTAGAGGTTTGTTTTCTAGAGGAACGAGGATACTGTGGTAGAGTTTCAATTCTCTTGAATGTCAATGAAATAATATATATATTATATATATATATTCCTGATTTCTGGCACAGAGCTCCTAAAACCCTTGTGATTTCTTAAATGATAAGAGCATTATGAGCATCGTTTGTTCTAATATTTGGTCTTAGACTTATCCTCCTGACACAGATCTAAATCCCTTGGAATTTCCTGGGCAATATGTGTGTCTTTCGTTCTAATGAAGTGACTCTTGGTGGGCATCTGGATAGTTTCAGGATGGGGGCTGGTCATCAGGAAGACCAAGCCTTGATTAGAAGCTTGGAACTTTCAGCCCCCGCTACCATCCTTTGGGAAGGAGAGTGCGGCTGGAAATTGAGTTAATGATTGATCCTGCCTACATGATTAAGCCTCCCTAAAAATCCCAAAGGTATGGGGATTGATGAGCTTCTGGGTGATGAACACATCCATGTACCAGGAGGGTGGTGCCTCCCAACTGCCCTGGGATACAAGCCTTGGTGCTTGGGACCCTTCCAGACCTTGCCCTATGTACCTCTTCACCTGGCTGTTCATCTGTGTCCTTTGTCATAGCCTTTATTATATAGTAAACTGGTAATTGTAATTGTTTCCCTGAGTTCTGTGAGCTGTTCTGGCAAAGAATCAAATCCAAGAAGGGGGATGATGGGAACCTCTAACTTGTAGCCAAGTCAAATAGAAATTGTGGGTGATCTGGAGCCCTACTGTTTGCATTTGGGTCTGAAGGAGGAGGCAGTCTCATGGGATTGATCACTTAACCTGTGGGTCTGCGCTAACTTGGTTAGTGTCAGAATTGAATTGAATTGTAGGACACTCGGCTGGTGTCAGAGAATTGCTTGATGTGTGGAAAACCCTCCCGTGGGGTGTCAGAAGTGTTGTGAGTGTGGTAGTAGTGTGTGAGTAAAGGAGAAACCCAGTAGAGTTTTTTCAATTCGGGGTCATTGAAGTCATGAAGATGAAACCTGGAAGAACATGGTTTATATCATTTCATTATCACAGATTCACTCCATGAAATAATTAGCCACACTTTCACACTTTCGAGAACTGAGATCGGAGTTTGTCTAGTATAGCAGCTAAGCTTTTGAACTCTGGAATAAAACTGTCCTAAGTTTAAACCTCAGCCGCTTTTAGTGATAGAGTCTTTCCGTGTCACAATTTCTTCATCTGCAGAATGAGGATGAGAATTGACCCTCCTCTGGGGGGTTATGAGGATTACATGAAAGAGACCTTGAACTGCATTTAGAATGGCACTTGGCATTATCTCTGTGCTGCTGTTATCAATGAAGATTTATTGAGACTAGTTTTCTTTGAGAGATAAAGGTTGCCCAAAAGATTTAGTAGAAGGCTCATGGAAATGGGGTCACAGTCTTGTGTCACTCAGAAAGTGAAGTTGGGACAGAGAATGAGAGTCAGATTTTGTGTATATGTGTGTGGGCATTGAAGTAGCTCAGTTGTCTGAGAGTAGTGAGATGTGTGTCGGATTAAATCGATGAGACCAGGAAGTGTGGTCGAATAGGAAGGAGAGGAGTCCAAATTTAGGCACAGAGGTGCCAAGCTCTGCGTATGTCATCTGTTCCTGAGGTTTCTTTAAGGTCCGGCTGGGTGGTCAGTACACGTGGCAGCGTGCCATTCTCTGGGCTCCCAGCATGAATAGTCCAAATCGAAGAGGATACATTTTTTGCATCCCAGAGCCGTGATATGCTTATGTGATTTCCCATGTTTGGAACAAAACGACATTGATCGTTTAAGGTCCAATCTGCTCAATCAAAGTAAAACAGAAGTTTAGGCACGTGCTGGCCACCAGTTCAGATCACTCAGGCTGCGGCGTTTTTTACTGCCTGCATTATGTAGCAGGGCTGCTTAGACGGCCCCGAATTCATCAGATGTCACTTAATATTTCACTTGGCTTTGTCCGTGGGGTATTTGTTCCTTGCTGATTGATTATATACTCCAATTTTATGGTTTATTTTATAAGATTATCACTACATATTTGCATTTGGCATCGGCTTCAGCACTTCAGACCATCCCCTGTCAACCCAACATATTATTCAATTTGTGCCTTTCTGGGATGAATATTTGGTTACGTTTTGCTGGCCACACACCTAACCCTTTTAGCTATTCCTCGATCTTCCCTGGTGATGATTCTCGTTACTTCCTGATTCACTTCACACACTTCAGTGTGAAGGTTCGGTTTAGAATATTTCTTCCTCTGTGCATAGCAATTTGTAAATTCTTTCTTTCTTTCTTTCTTTCTTTCTTTCTTTCTTTCTTTCTTTCTTTCTTCTTCTTTCTTTCTTTCTTTCTTTCTTTCTTTCTTTCTTTCTTTCTTTCTTTCTTTCTTTCTTTCTTTCTTTCTTTCTTTCTTTCTTTCTTTTTTTCTTTCTTTTTTTTTTAAATACATACGTTCTTAACTTGAGTTTTGGTGGGGAGAGGACTGAGGGACCAAACCCAGCGGGCCAAAGTCAATGCACCAACAAATCTGATGGCCACAATGTTGCTTTTCCTGCAGTTGGTGCCTCATCAGAAAAGGGCTGCAAATTGTTCCTCCTTCGCTGTGGATTCCTTTGCAACAAGATGAAAATGGAAGGCTTAAGGCTGAGTAAAAACAAAGAACATAACCTAAGGCAAGTCACGAAGAGGCAATTTCCAAGCCAGAGAAATTCTAGCCGAGGCCAAAAGAGATGATTTCTAAAGCTTAGCACAGTTATTGGTCTCTTGCGATGTTAATAGCATGCTTAAAAGCCAGTACCAGGAAAGAGGGTAATGTCACTTTAACCAAAGAAGTAAGGCTCCCAGGCTTAGTGCTGGCCAAGTGGAAAGTGGAAAGCCTAGCAAAAAATAATTGAAGCCCCTGCGAAATATTTCAATTTTTTTATTGATTGAAGGCAATTATCCCTTAATTGCATATTTAAATGAGGTATTAGGAGGTTTAACTAAGCAATGCCTCTTAATTGCTGCTGCACACTAGGTGTCACAGATTGTGTTTATTTCATATGTTAATTAAAGAGAAAGGGGTATTTTATTTTATTGACTACAAGGTTCTCTAAGGCTGTGTTGTTTAGGACAAAGTACGTCTCAGGTGTTTATCGCACGCTGGGTATTAATATCATCATTAGTGAGAGGTTAAAGTTTTTTAATGAAGAGGTGCGTCTCCATTTTATGTGTTTTCAGCCACATAGGCATCTCTTAAGTGGGGGAGGGAGAAAAGCCCCAAATCCCACAGAAACAATTATCTTTATGAAAGAAATATTGAGCCCCTTCCTCAACAATAATAAAGCCAAGTGCAAGTTCTGATATAAACAGGAAAAACAACACCAAATTACTGAAGAATTAGGATTGTTACAGGAAGCCCTAATGACCTGTGGGTGCTAGGTTTGTGTTATGAGCAGCGGCGGCCTCTGTGTTAATTTGTAAGTTGCTGCCTGATTCTGTGATAGGAAACATGTTATTTTATGGTGACAACAGACAGAGATTTTTTCCAAAGATTTTTCCTTGAAACAAGATTTGGAGTTCTTAGTGGGCGAAGCATCTGTCAACCTGAACATTTGGATGAGGTTCGCTATCTTATGGTACCACGTGGCACAGTAAGGACGGGTACAGCATCACTTTCTAGCTTGCTTTTTATCTTCATAATGTAATGCAATGATTGCAATTTTTAAAAATAAATTTCTTATTTACAGCTTTTTTGGATCGACCCATCATCATCTTCAGAAGGCAAAGAAAATGCAGAATGAGTCGAAAAGAAGTGGGTGGGTGGGAGGGCTCTCCTTCAGGAACCCCCCAAAATTTCAAGAATCTATCAAGGTAAGACTAAAATCATAGCAAATAATAGCATGAATTTCACTCAATTGATTTTTTCCCACCTAAGAACAACAGGTCCAGAAAGCAATGTGTAATATTTTTATTGCCTATTCATTTATTTACTCATTTATTCACTCACTTGACAAATATTTATTGATTCTCTAGTGTGCAGTCTGAAGTGGGAGATATTATGATGGGCAAGAAACACGACGTCCACGCTTTGTGTGATAAACCTTACAGTTTATCAGGGGATAGAGACGTTAAACACATAGCCACACAGGTGATGCATACCATTGTTTCCAACAATGAAGGGTCAGTGCAGATACTATAAAACATCTAATGGGAAGGTGGGCCTCCTCTGGAGGGAAGGATGGATAAGAGAAGTGATATTCCTATGTTTAAGCCCAGGCTTACAGAATTTAGGATTTGTGGGTGTTTTTTTAGGACTTCCCAACACAAGGCAACATTTCTGAATGAAGTATCTTCCTTCAAAACACTCTAATGACAATTATATTATTCATTCAGTTTGATATAGATTTGAAAATGTTTTCTATAATTTTCTACAATTTTCTAAAATTTTTTTCTGTCTATAAAAATAATGTTGTATACTTTATTGAAATGCTTTGGTAGCTATCCAAATCTAGAACTGATAAAAATATTTAACCAGAGTGTATTTTCCACACTTTCGATAGCCAATAGGCTGTTTGTATCTTTCATAAATAGTCTGTGAACAAATATGATTGAAGCCTTTGAAAAGGTTCAAGCAGTTGAGGAGGGGGAAATTCTGCAGGAGAAAACTATTGTCTTGCCTTTAAGAATAATTTTTGGACTGGTAAAATGCTTTGTGTTATGAAGGATAGTTCCAATTTACAGGCTCATGAGCTTATGAGTAGAATTTGCTTCAATCCTTATCTTTATGTTACAGCAATGGCACCCACATATGATAAGTCTTCACTGGCAGAATTTTGAAAAAGTAATTCCAATGTAGTGAATATAAAAAAGTGCTATCAAGGAAAAATATTTTTTCTTCCCTGGAATAGAAACCATTATTTAAAGTGTTAGATGCCTCAGGGTTCTATTCGTACAAAATCCATCCCTGCAGTCAAAACATATTCTTTTCCAAAGATTGTGTGTGTGTGTGTGTGTGTGTGTGTGTGTATTTCTGTGACTGAGACGGTTGCTTCTTCAAATATTCATAAAAAAATAATCAGATACTCATTTTACTTCAGTGCAGGTTTTCGTAGGGCTATAGGTTGTTGAATAAAAATAACTATAATGATATTGGTAATTTTAAAATAGAGCACTTTGTACTCCAAGACTAACTTTGGGTTGAGCAGCTGGAAGGGATTCTGTGCATATTTTTAACCCCAACAGAATGCTACATATCCACAAAGAATGTACTGAAGCTTGGAAAAGAACCACAGAGCATAACCTGTCAACCTCTTTTGCTTTGTAAAAATTGGACATGAATGGGTTGGTGAAAAAGAAAAAAGAAAAAGAAAAGGACAAAAGTAACAGGGAAAATAATTCAGGTAGTTCTTCCCAACTGAAAAGAATTATCTGTTAGGTGGTAAGAAACAGATCAATATCACAGTTTTCTGAACTTTAGCTTTGGTTGTGGATATAGACTGTGAGCTTAGAGGTTAAGCCTACATAATCTGTTTTAAGCTTATACAACTTGGGGGCTTTTATATAAAAACAATGCATAAATAGCTTAGTTTTGCAAAATTTATAGGAACATATAGGATTTTGTTAGTATACTGTTGGTGCAATCCTGGGGCCTTGAAAGAACTTCACGGAGTTCATGGTCAGTTTGCCTCTGTTCTGCTTCTCTCTGTTCACATATTCCTTTTGATGCACAAATGTCCTCCAACATGTTTGGTGCATGGGGGGCTTAAATTCTTAACATCGAAATTTTAGGAAAAGTTTCCTCAGGAAACAAAGTGAAGGTGCTAAGGTGTGTGCCATGGGAGATTAGAAGAACGTAGTATAAAGCCAGAGCCTTTAAATGCTTACTAAATAATTTACATTATAAGCTTGGAATGACAATAAATTAATGCTGTGATGGTTACCAATTCAAATCCAAATTATGAACAAATCCTACATTTTAAGATGTTCTTGGATTTTCAGTGAGGAAAGAAGACATTTTATGTATGTTATACTTTGTACCCCCCATTCTAAAAACACCTTGGATATTGCCAACCAACACTCTCTTTTTTTTGGCAGTTCTGGAAAGGGAGTAACTATAAACTAAGCATAGGCACAATTGGTGATACATGTGATATCAAGGATCTTCTTAGTAAACAAGGCTGGAAGCTGACTCTTGGTTTGGCAGGGCAATGGGAAGAAGGCGGGATCTTCAAGGGACAGAGCCAGACATGAAGCCACACATGGGCAATTTGGAAAAGAGATTCTAGTGTGTGTGTGGTCTCTGATGTGGTAAGCCTAGAAGGAACCCCGGCTGTCATATGCCATGGCCATGGAGGCAGTGATTAGGTTGCCAACTTGCTTTATAATCTCAGGACCTCCATTTGCAAGGGTGAGGGCATGCTTTCCACTGAGAGGTCAGTGTTCCACCTACATCTTGTATGGCCCAGTGAATGAAAAAAAAACATGCATTCATTCATCCGCCCACTGGGAATGCAGTGATGAACAAACGTGATAAGGTTCTTACCTTTAGAGATCAAATGTAAGCATTAATAAGTATTGAGTAACACGTTGTGATAACAGACATGAAAGAAAATTAGAGTACTATGAGAGTATTTAACAGAGAAACCCAATTGTGTCTGGGGGGTTTTAAGGTGTGTGTGTGTGTGTGTGTGTGTGTTTGTGTGTGTGCTGAGCCCTTTCATTTCCTGTTTCTCAGTGTCTTCCCTCATGAGCCATCAAAAAAGGTAGCAGATTAGAGATCCCCATGTTCCTGCTCAATTTATGCCCTGAGAGCAGAGGCACACTTAGAGACTTGGACTCAAAATGTCCTGGGAATTGAGGCTTTTATAGAGATTTTGAGCAGTTTGAGGCTTAGCTCTATTGGAACTACCCTAGGTTAGCTATCCCGGAGCTTTGCAAGAGTAAGGAGATCAGCAGTTAGAGGAATTGACCCCAAGGGACTAGGCATTGTTCTGGAAGTCCGGTATTTCCGCCTGAAAGCAGGTGTGTGTGGAGAATGCCAGTTAGAGAAATGCCTCTTCTTTATGCTCTTGCTTCTCAGACGAGTTTCAGTTAGCAAATGGGGCCATGATCTGGACAGTCTGAATGAGTTTTATTTTTATTTTTATTTTTTTTTGCTTTTTTTTTTTTTCTTCTGTGGACATTAGTGCTCTGAAAGCAAGCTCTGAGAATTAGAAGTAGAAAAACGCTGGCCGCTGAAAGCGAATTGCTTTGGGGCCTTGAGCTGTTCACACTCATTTAAACTGGTTTCTTTCTGTTTTGAAGCTTTGTCATCCTCAGTGTGATGACTTTTTTCCCCAGAGGGGCAAGATGGCTGCTGCTGCAGAGCTAAGCACCATGCATGACCTCATGCAGCAGCCGCAGAAGGTTGGAGAAAGGCATCTCATGAGAATGTGTACCCTTTGGCTGCAGGAATTTGAAGGTCTGGTTCATTGCTATGTCCTCTGTGCCTTGTGCAGTGTCTGGCACGTGGTGGGTACTTAATATTTATTTGTGGAATAAATAACTGAATGAATATATTACTCCTTAGTTTGGTACTATTTCACTTTGGAACAAAACTTCTGGAAAGATCTTCTCAAAGGTCTGTAGCCTTCCTGGCCAAGAACAGCGTAGTGACTCTAATAATGTAGTCAATCTCCAACTCTTGGGATACATGATGTGGACAATACAGTCCACCATACACACCATTTCCTGAGGCATTTAAGAATGGTCGTTTATTTTAAAAAGTATTATATAAGCAAAGATAAGGTTGGTATTTATCAATGGCCAACAACAATAATATCCTGAATTTCAATTAAAATAAGTAGGTAACAAAAACAGGAAAAAGATACAGTGTTCTAAAATATAGTTCATTGTAAGAGAGGTTTTAGTGAATGAGCTGAAAATATTAATCAAATGTCTGGCTTAATTAATCAAATTAGCACTGGTGGTTAAGAATGTAGACCCTATTTGAAGAGACCAAATGATCCATAGATTCTTTCAAATGTTGCAGAGGCTAGAGTCCAGGGTGGAGCTATGTCGGTCTTGTTGCATTTTAAATTTATGGTTTCCAAGTTTACAGTTTGGTGGGGCTGCATTCTTTCTGGAGGTTCTAGAGAAGAATCCATTCCTTTTCTTTTCCAATCTTTAGAGACTGGCCGGATTCCTTGGCTCATGCCCCCTTCCACCAATTACATCATTCCAACCTCTACTTTGGTCATTATATCTTGTTGGATGGCACTGACTCTCCTGCCTTCATTTTATAAGGACCCTGTGATTACGTTGGACCCACTGGGTTAATCCAGGATAATCTTCCTATCTCAAGATCCTAATCACTTCTATAAGGTCCCTTTTGACCTGTAAGGCAATATGTTTATAGGTTTCAGAGATTAAAATATAGACATATTTTGGGGCACCATTGTTCTACCTATCACATCAAGGAGAACTTCCAGAAAGCTAATATAGCAATATTAATGCTATAAGAAGAATTTAGCGCAAACATATAAATTGGAATGATAATAAACAATCCACCAATTAGATAAAATAATTAGAAACTTGTATTCACTTAACAACATATCCCCCCAAAAAGAAATTAAGAATTGATAGAATAATAAGCAAAATGGACAAATCTATGGGAGATTGTAACATATTTCTATCAGAAAATGAGAGATAAAGTACACAAAAATTTATTAAAGGTGTGGCTGATTTGGACAATTAGGTAACTTGTATTTTTTTTAACTTTTTCAAAATCATTCCTTACTACATATTTCTTAAATTGACAGGAATAAAAAGATATATTTTCCCCCAGATTTACTGAGATACAATTGATGTACAACATTGCAGCTTTAAGATATACAATGAGTTGATTTGCTTCACTTATATATTGCAATATGATTACCTCCATAGTGTTACCTAACACTTCCATTACATCATATAACTACCATTTCTTTTTTGTGATCAGAACATTTAAGATTTAAGGAATAAATCTTGGCAACTTTCAAGTATGCAGTATGGTATTGTTTTCAGTAACCACAATGCTGTGCATTAGATCCTTAGAACTTATTTATCTTCTAAGTGGAATTTTGTACCTTGTGACCACAATCTCCCATTTCTTCTACCCTTAGCTCCTGATAACTACCATTCTACCTTCTGTTTCTACAAATTCAGTTTTTTTAGATTCCATATATAAGTGATATCATACAGTGTTTGTCTTTCTCTGCCTGACTTATTTCACTTGGCAATATGTCCTCAAGGTCTATCCATGTTGTCAAAAATGGCAGATGTCCTTTTTTCACGGCTTAATAATTTGCCATATTCCATATAGAAACAATATTATGTATAATATTGTGATTATATATATCACATCTTCTTTATCTGTTCACTTTTGGAAGACACTTAGATTATTTCCATATCTTGGCTAGTGTGAATAATGCTACAGTGAACATAGGAGTGCAATTATCTCTTCACTATTCTCTTTTCACTTCCTTTGGATAAATATCCAGAAATGAGGGTTGCTGAGTCATATGGTAGTTTTATTTTTAATTTTTTGAGGAACCTCCATATTGTTTTCCAGAGTGGCCACACTTGTTCATATCCCCACCAACAGTGTACAAAAGTTCCCTTTTGTCCCCATCCTTGCCAACACTTGTTATCACTTGTCTTTTTCATGATAGACATTCTGACAGGTGTGAGGGGACATCTCATTGTGGTTTTGATTTGCATTTCTCTTATGATTAGTCATGTTGAACATCTTTTCATGCACCTATTGGTCATCTCTGTATCTTATTTTGAAAAATGGGTAAATAAAAAATATATATGCTGCCTGCAAGAGTCACTTAAGCTTTAAGGACACACAGAGCCTGAAAGTAAAGCGATGGAAAAAGATATTCCATGAAAGTAGAATCCGGAAGAGAGCAGAGATAGCTGTGCTTGTTATCAGACAAAATAGATTTTAAGCCAAAAATGGTAACAAGACATAAAGAAAGTCATTACATAATAATAAAGGGATCAACTCATCAAGAAGACATAACAATCATAAATATATACAAACCCATCATCAAAGCACCTAAATATATTAAGCAAGTACTAACAGATGTGAAGGGAGGAATAGACAATAATACAATAATAGCAAGGGACTTCAATATTTCACTTCCAGCAATGGAGAGATCATCCAGATAGAAAACCAACAAGGAAAAATTGTACTTGAACCATATTTTAGACCAAATGGATGTAACATATATAGGACATTCCGTCCAACAACAGCAGAACATACATTCTTCTCAAGCATGCATGGACCATTCTCCCAGAGAGATCATATGATAAGCCACAAAACAAGTCTTTGCAAATTTGAGGACATTGAAATCATACCATGTATCTTTTCCAACCACACTGGTATGAAACTAGAAATTAACAACAAGTAGAAAATTGGAAAATCTACAAATATGTGGAAATTAAATAGCACAGCTCTGAACAACCAATGTCAAGGAAGAAATCAAAAGGGAAATCAAAAAATATCTTGATACAGTTACAGTTCTACATGAAATGGTTTCTTAGCTTTCACATTGCATTTTTATGCATTTTTTAGAGTACTAGAATGCTCTTCTGTATGCAAATGAAATTGGCTATCTTTCATGTTTCATTCGCTGAAAATAATTATTAATATTTAATTTATATGAATACATTATTGTATTAATGTTAATCAAATAACTATTTAGCTGTTAAAAAGGTTGGATAATTAGAGAAATGCAAATCAAAACCACAATGAAATACCACTTAACATTCACCAGGATGACTAAAATAAAAAAGACAGATTATAAAAAGCATTAGAGGAATGTGAAAATATCGGAACCTTCAGATATTTCTGCTAGTGGGGATGTAAAATGATGTAGCCACTTTGGAAAATAGTTAGGCTCCTCTTTAAAATGCTAAACATAAATTTGCCATAAAACCTAGAAAATCTACACTTCGGCCCAAGAGAAATGCAAACATACATCCACACAAAAACTCATATGTGATCATTGACGGCGGTCCCACTTACAGTAGCTAAAAAGGGGGAGATAACCTACATATCGATCAACTGATGAATGGGTAAAACAAAATTTGGTCTCTCCATACAATGGAATATTATTTGGCCACAAAAAGGAGTAAAGTGTTTGTGTATACTATGGCATGGATGAACTTTGAAAACATTAGGCTGAGTGAAAGAAGCCATCATCAAAGGCCACATACTGTATGTTTTTATTATATGAAATGTTCAGCGTAGTCAAATCCATAAAGACATAAAGTAGATTACTGGTTTCTGGGGTCTGGGGGTGGAGAATGGGGACTGACTGCTTATGGATATGGCTTTCTTTTTTGGATGTTGAGAATGTTCTAAATTAGTGATGATGGTTGCAGAACTCTGTGAATATACTAAAAATCATTAGATCATACTTTTACAAAGAGTGAGTTTTATGGTATGTGAATCATGTCTCAATAAAACTGTTTTAAAAAGGATGCTTATCTGTCTAGAGTGTAACCTGGTCTTAAGTTGGGAATAAAGATTTGGGAGACTTTTATCCTCACTTGTCCCTTCGCTTCTCCCTTGGCACCCCATTCCTTAGCTGTGCAGAGAGAGAGAAAAATGAGAGTTCATTTGGAGACTGCCTCCCTGTTTCAGAAGGAAGTGGCTAAAAATTCACAAAGGCAATAAAGAATTAAAGACATATTTCCACTGGATTCAAAACCCAAGTGTGATGGCTTTTTTGTGGTGTAGAAAAAAAAAATCTCAAAAATTAAACAAAATGTAATTAAATTAAAACAAACTTTACTAGTATTAACATATCATGTAGTAGTAGTACTTTTGTATAATTTACAAACCATATGCATGTGCTGGGGGTCGGTGCTTGCAAACTCTTTCTTCATAAACGTACACAATCAAGAAAGTTAATGAAAAGCATGGAGACCACTTAGTCCATGGCACTGCAGGAAGCAGTAACCTTTTAAGTTTAAGGGCACAGACTTATGGTCAGACAGTCCCCATTCGAACACAGTCTGTGCTTTTTAAGCACTTGCTTGTTTAAGTGTTTCAGTCAGCCAATCAGGAGAAGACCCAATAATTCAACAGAGGGAATTTGGGGGATGAAGTGCAAAGATGTCGGAAGGGCTGCAAAAGTCAAGAGGAAACAGTGAGGCAACCTCAAGATTTCCAACAATGGGAAGTTGCTCCTTCTGTTATGGCTTGAGGAACAAAGGAGGAGAGAGTGTCAAGAGAGACTAGGACCCAGGGGAAGTGAGGACTTGGAGGGAAGGGCTCCAGCAACAGCTGCAACCATAGAGAAGCAGGCTCTGTGGGAGAGCCTGTACCGCTAAAGGGGAGGGGCGGACGCTCCCAGTGCCTGGGGGTGGCTGAACACATCCAGAAGCCCCTGGTCCCAGAGCCCAGGAAGTTTAGTTTAGAGGGATTAGCTTCCTTCCTAAAAATCACGTGGAGGTAGGGCAGGATGAGGAACAGACATATGATTTTCTCCTCTTTAAAAGAAGAATGAAAACCTGTGTGTTTTCTAGGGTTATTGTGGAAACTAAATGGAGCAATGGAAAACCCTTGGCAAAGCCAGGCACACTCTTAAGTGCTCCACAGGTGTTTGCTAATATTTTGCAATTTGAACTTAAATAAGGACAATCTGAGTACTTGAAATGGATAGTTTTGGGATTCTAAAATATCAGCTATTCGTTATAAAAAATGTTGGTGACATACTTCGATTAGTGTAATGGAATTCTTTTCTAATACTGAGGTTGAAAGACAATGTGGCACCGGTGTTAGAGGTTAATTGTGTTAGAATGGCACCAAAGGGTAACTAACCAAGACTCAGGCAAGTGAGCGGCACAGTGCAGAGTGCAGACTGGGGAACCCGGAGACCTGGGTGCCCAGCCTAGCTCATTACTAACTACCTGTTGGAACTTGGACTTGAGGCTCAGAAGCGTTATTGGTGAAATAAGGTGGTTTCTCATTCTTTTCCAACATTGCTGTCCTCTGGCTAATTAATAGTCACCATAAAGCCATTTTGTGCTTGTAGAGTATTGTCAAGGCACTTTCTCCTTTCTGGCCCCATTTAGTCCTTACAACACACCCATGAGGTGGGCAGGGCAAGTGCCGTTCTTCATATTCCACAGCTGGGGAGCTCACAGGTTGGATTTAGAACGCGATTTGTTTAGATGACACGACAACCCAGTGGCAGTGGCAGGTCTAGATTGCAAGCCTCAGACTTCATCTCTTGCAAGGCCAAACATGCTTGAATAGTTGTAGAGGCTGAAGAAGAATCACCCACCCTGTGATGGAGTTCTGTTAGCTTCTGCCTGTGTGACCACATGGATAGTTTATCTACATATGTAACGACTCAGAACTTTGCCCTTTTACACTAGGGCATGGATATAAATATTTAACTGTAACATCACAGTTATTTAGTCCATACTGAGGTGATACCACTGTCATTGTTATGCAGTGCACAGAAGGTCATTATTAAATTTGTTGATGAGAGTGACAACTACTCTTTGGTGTTTCTTCTTTTTTTTTTTTATACTATTTTTCATTCAATTGAGGGCAGATTTCATCGTGAATTTGTTCGATATAGCTTTCTTGGTCTTAAAAAAAGATCAGGAAATAGGTTTCTTTGTACCTCTATACAAGTCCTTATATACGTGCAAACAACCTAATCATAAGACAGAATACAATGGTGTATCAATTGTATCAAACTTACAGTAGTTAGAATCAATTTAATTCATGTCTAACCCAGTAAAAACAAATTATTTATCCAATAGCGAATAATTTAGATTCTGAAGTGAAAAGGTCACCCTCGTCTGTGTATTAACTGTCTCCAGGATTGATGTTAATTATTATGATCATCAGTAAGGCATGATCAATGCACAGAACTTAATCCTGTGCAACAGATGCCATGTGCTGTGCCCAGAACAAAGCGTGGCTTCTGTTCTATTAAGCTGAAGCTTTTACTCACCAGAAACTTACTGCAGTCAGAACTGTTGAGCTGTAACTTACACCCTTGGACTTTTCCTACTTTTCAGAAATAGCTCTTTATGAGAGATGGGCTATGTTTGCAGTCGATTCAAGTAAACTATTCTTTCATGTTTATTGCTACCAAATGCAGTTAATATTACTTTATACATCATGCATCTGATACAATAAGTATTACTTGATTTGAGTACATTAAACATATTTAAATCCTAAATGTGTATGGTAGATCATTAATGTTTTTGTACCAATAGAAAAGCAATATCATCTTGATATTCTTAATATCCTGTGGAAAGTCTTAATTATTCCTTCAGTTTCTCTTTTCTTCTGTCTTCTTCCTTTTATCCTTTCCCCATAGACCCTGGAATTATCTGTAATGTGTATCAGCTGTTTCTCTCCTGAGTCTAGTTTCCTTACTTCCTTTTTCTTTTTTCTTATGCTTATTATTGAACTGAAATGTGGATGCTCAGAAACTCTCCATCCAGTTGGGGGTATTTTGGTTGCGAAGTCCAGGCTACAGCTAGGGCCATAGTGTCAAACGTTAGGCCTTCTTGAAATAGGAGATGCTGGACACAAGAGGAAAGTATGGGGCAGGGGTTAGGTATCAGGGAGTGGGGAGGGAGGAGAGGGAACAACGTGGAAAAACAAACAGGGGGTGCTATATGGCTGGAAACGAAGGGTGAGAAATTTTCCCTGCATTTAGTAACTTATTGATGAGAAATACTGCACAAATAACAAGCTGAAGTCACCCCCAAATGGGGAAAGGACAAACTTGTTAAAAAAAAAAAAACAGGGGGCGGGGAACTGCCTATTTAAGCCAAATCAGTTTACCATTCTTTCCCTTGTCCATCTCTCGATGTGGTAGAAGTTTTGCCCAAGCTAGTTTGTGGAAGCAAAACAAGTCCTCATTTTTCTGTTGTTGCTACCGTTTTATTTTTGCCCTTTCTTTCTTACTCTGCCTGGAGTCGAGAATAATCTCTGAATGAAGAGTAAAGAAGACTTGACCTGTGCTTTGGAAAAGACATGTAGCTCCCAAATACCATAAATTATATTAGAAGAAGAGAAATAATGAAAACACAGCACAGAGGTGCGCAAGGTCCCATGAGGGAGGAGCTCCCTTGCTGGTGGAGATTTTCAGGTCTGTGGTTGAGGTTGCAACTAATGGGGGTCCATGTCGCCTTTGGGAGTCCCCCACCTGGGCTGGGGGATTTCTGCTGAGTCCCAGAACTGCTCCAGACTCCCAGAACCACTCAAAAAGATGTGTTGAGATTCATAATGGAACTTAGGGGCTGAGCAGAAGCCGAATCTAAGAATGGGGTCTCCAGTCTGGTCCGGGGCCTACATTTTTTAGAACATTTTCTAGTAGTTACTTGGAAAGACTACTGTAAGTATGAAGCCTGGCACATTTGGGCATCATTAATTGCACAGTCTAGGCAGTCAGTCCCTGAGAGCATTTTTATTGATGATGGTGGCAGGTGAGAAGCCCTGGGGATGGCAGCTTCATCAGGAGAACCGGCCCACCGCTCTCTGTGGGCGGCTTTTCCTTCCACTGCTCGCAGGTGGATAGAATGGGCCTCTCCTGTGTGCCAGCAGCTCAGAACCCGGAGCACACGCTTCTGCAATCTGGCTGAATCATCCTCCCCTCTCTCTCCTCTGATGAACCCCTGCCCTCCTCTCACCAAAGGGTTATATTTATAACCTTGCTTTTTTCTTGGTGCATTTTATACTTTGTTATTGTTTATTAATTTATTAATTGCTTCCAGACTTCAGCTTCATTGTTATTAACTATTGTGCATTTTAATGGTATTTAGCTCCCTCATTGCTGGTATTTATCGCTTCACTATCAATTCCCTATTCCCAGCTGTTGTTTTGAACTAGCGTTATATATTATTATGTTTCTTCATTGCCTCTTCTCCTGTCACAGCTGACTGCTTCTTTACCTCTCCCTCTGTGGACTTCCCTACTGTGCTCCCTCTCCGAGTCGCTCCGAGTACCTTGTTATATACCTCTCTCCACTCACTGTCCTTCCAATAATGTGTGCCAGATTCTTCTATTTCCCTTTACTTTTTCTCTAATAGATTTCTCTGTCGCCTTGGGGCACTCTGGGGTGCATGTGTCCCCTGGGTGTGGCCAAGGTCCCACTCCTCTCTGCGACCTTCCTGATTCAATACCACTTTTCCACTACAACCTTCTCCTCATCATTTCCTAAAACCTCCAGCTGCAGGGCTACCATTCCAGTGCTCTTCCTGCTTTGGACTCACATTTCTGCTCCAGTTTTTACCTCACTGATTCTCATGGCTCCTGCATTTTCTGAACTTACGGATTTTTGACTCATCTAGCCTAGGTTTTTACTCTAATATGTAACGTATTCCTTCTCCCCAGACATGACCTATCCTACGTGTACCTTCTTCTCTGCTAATATTTATTGAGTTCTTACCGTATAGTAGGCTTGTGCTTGTGAAACTACCACAAGAGGCTTACATGTAAATCTCTTTTCATCTGAGCAAGGACAAGAATAATTCTGTGAGGGAGGCCTTACTCCTCCATTTCCCAGATGTGGAAACTGAGGCTGAAGCATAGAGTACTTAACTTCTCTTACATGTTAGTGAGTGATCGGCTGGGATGCCCATCACAGCTCTGACTCCAGAAAACAAGTTCTCAGCCACCAGGCTCTCCTAAGCCCACTGACGATGGCTATCCTGATTGAGTGAAGATAACCTCTCCATTTCCTTGGCTCCCATCTTTAGCAACACCCCCCCTCCTAATAAAAGAGTTTAATCCTCATTTTCTATAGCAGTTTATCTGATGTTCTCTCTTTACACCACTCTGTTAGGAACATTCCATCTGTTCTTTCCCCTCTGCGGGGAGGAGAGCTATCTGATGATAGACAGAAGGTGCAGATGCAGGCAGCAGGTGGCCCAGGGAATCTGTTACTGAGCAGTAGGAAGTCTTAGGACTGGTGATCATGCAAGTCTCTGAATGGACTGGGGGATACAAGCACCCAGACCTGGGGCATCAGGCTGGGAACAAAGACAGCAAGTCAGGTAGCGGAGAAGGCATTGAGGTAGTTACCAGAACTGGGACACCTCAAGGGCTTACACACAATACCATGGCAGAGCTCAGGAATGTGGACCCAGATCCAAGTCAGACTGTACTGACATGGAACTAAGGCCTGGGATTGGCTCTGTCCCAGAGTCAGGGGCAGGGGAGACTCAGTTGGAGGCTGTGACCTTGGTATGATGTGATAAGGCCTTGGAGAGTGGTCCTGGAAAGGAAGAACTAGGTTTTGACATGAGATGTGCTCTAAAAGAAGTTGGACAGTACACAGTGAATAAAAGTACCTTGCATCATTCCCAAGGAATGCTCAGTTGGAGCCAATTTTGTTTTTTATTTTTGTGTTTGTTTTTCTATTGATGAGCCAGAGGCTCTGATTGATTTATCTAATGACCTGTTAAAAATGGTGATTTGGATCAAACCCATATTGTTGTTTGGGGATATGCAATTAGTTTTAAGTACCTACCTTGCTTCTACAGAGTGGTGCTGCATTAACAGGTTAAATAACCAGTAGCTTAGACGCCTGTTTGCAGAAAACATTTTGTTTCTTGATGTGGTACGAATCATTTTTCCAGTAGTAGTGAAAAATTACATTGTGTGATTCATGTTTCTTATGGTTCCCTGTGGCCAAGTGCTGGCTGGAGTTAGAGGTTTAGTCTGGGGACATGAGACCAAAATCTTTCCTCATCCACCTACCTTGATAAGGATTTTTCTACTCTGATTTGCCCCAGTACTTTATTTCTCTAATATGGTGGAAGTAAGCAGCAAATACCCACAGAAAATGATTGCTGTCAGACCCTACCTACATCCTTGTAACCTGGCTGGTGCAGCCCTCCCCTGCCTGCTGCAGAGTGGTCTGCTAACAGCTGAGCTGCCTTCCTTTTGATAGAATTGTATAAAAAATATTAGTTCTCTCCCTTGCCCCCATGCAACCTCCAGCCCTAGGCTGACTGTTATGGGATACAAAAGGCTCAAAATGGGACTGAATTTGTAGAGCAGTTCTTTTTCTAGAGCTTTCTGCAGGGTCAGACTGTCTCATGCTTTGTCTCCTAAGAGCTCTCTGTTGATCAACTACGAGCATTTAACTCCCTGTCTCCAGCTTTGCTTCAACTTGAGCCTGCAGGTCTAGAGGACAGAAGTGGTAGAGGGAGCTGCTTATTAAGCTCTTGGGAGATCATGACTTGTCTAAGTTGGTGCCAAAGTCACACATACCTGACTAGAAGCCATGGTGGTTTGATCTGAGGTGTCTATGGCTCCACTTAGGAGGCTGATTTGAAATTCATTCATTTTTCATTCCATGAATTGAAATTTTGAACAGCTTCAATGAATTATGGTTATGTTAGCAGGAGGGTTGGTAATAGGATGATAAGCATACCAGCTATTATTATTGAGAACTGAGTGTGTGTGGAGCTAGGCAGTGTGCTGGGCAATTTTCCTCCGTAATTCCTTTAACTCCCCAAATAACCCTGCTAGGTGAGGGTGGTGGAAACTGTTGCCCTCCCATCAAGATGCCTGGTCTCGTCTGTTTGCATAGTCATGGAATTAGAGCAAGGCATCCAGTGAAGGACCGCATTTCCCACCCCCTTTCAGCTAGTTTGGGCCCATTGCTAAGGTGTGTGTCATGTAGACACTTCCCTTTCTGCAATGAAGCTTCAACTGTGAAGACAAACACAATGCACTAGGGAATCACAGAGAAATATGCTGGAAAGAATCTCCCTTTCTAAGAGTGGGTAAAGCAGAGTTGACCTCTAATTTGGGCTACTTCAAAAGATAAAGATTTTTTTTTAGATTTTATTTTTTATTTATGAGAGACACACACAGAGAGAGGCAGAGACATAGAGAGAGGGAGAAGCAGGTTCCCTGCAGAGAGCCCAACGTGGGACTTGATCCCAGGATCCTAGGATCACTGCCTAAGCTAAAGGCAGACACTCAACTGCTTAACTACCTAGGCATCCCAGATAAAGACATTTCTATGTGGTTTGAGCCCTCATGTTTTAGGGATCTCTTTACCACAGTGGTTTGTTCTTGCTCTGTAAGTAATTTAGTAAATATAATTATCACCAATTTATAAACTAAGAAACTGGGGCACAGAGAAGATGGATAACTTTCCCCCACAGCAGTATAAACAGAACTAAGATTTGGATCTAGATATTTCTGCTACAAAGGCCATTTGAGAATTAGTTTGTCCAATGGTTTCAGAGAAAATAGAACCCAGAAAGGGCCAGAAAAGGTTTAGGTGGGAGCAATATTCGGGAGACAGGGCATGGAACCAGGAGGATTCTGAGAAGCCATGCAAGAAGACTCTGTGATCCGGGGGGCCCAGCCCTGCACTGGGCTGACACTTGAGGGTCTGCATTTTTTATATGCTCTTGTGTAATGCCAGTACTGCTGGTCTGGGAACTACACTTGGAGCAATGAAGCTCTCTGGGGCTTTTCATTTCAAGGGTGAGCACTTGGGGTTCACAGTCCAATTGGGGTTCACAGTCCCATTCCCCAAGAACTCCTGGTATTTTAATTAACCAACTCTATTTATGCCCTACGTTACAAAATTCTGATTCCCAGAGTGCCTTTCAGAGAAGTGCCTGGCCATCAGGATACCTGGTTGGTGCCTTCTGTCCAATTTGAATCACTGGCTATGTGGATTTTGCAGGTACTGGTCTACAGGTGAGAGGGTTTTATAGTCATGAGGTGTAGTGGTATGCTATAGATCAAAATATTTTTCACTTGTTTGACTATAATCTATGGGGAAGGGGTGAAATGGCCAATTGATTATAATGCAGAATATAAAAAGATCAAAGTCCTACAGCACACAGCAACAGTGCTGTCCGCAGAAAAGGAGCAGGAGCTCACGGGAAAATGTTCATGTAATATACGAGGCATTAAAAATTCTGTTACATTATTCTTGCCACCAAGATTGTAATGAAAATGGGAAACGGCACCAACTTAACCCATTCTCATTACAATCGTTAGATTGTAATCTCATGTTCTCCCCTCAAGAGAATGCTAAATGAGATTTTAAACAAAAGAGAGGACAGAGAAGTATGGAGAATAAAGGAGCAAATAGAAATTGGAAAGTTAAAAAAGTGATGCATGATAGACTTCCCTGTGTTCGTTTGAGGCTTTCTCTTTACTTTAGAAACAAGAACGGAGAACAGAGCATTGCAAAGACCAATTTAAACCTATGTGGAAAATCCATAACATGACCCAAACACGGTAACTGTTTAAGACAAAAAGTCAAGCACAAATTTGCTCTTACCCTTTGATAGTTCAGTTCACTTTAGATTAGAGGGGAAAAAAATACCATGAAATTACTACAAAAACAAATAAAACAGGAAAACATGCAAAAAGACATAAACAACAAAAAACAAAACCCAGAGACGAAGAACCTTATTGTAAAGGGCATCATTTGCTCGTAGTTCCATTTGGGGCCTTCTCTCCATTTTTGCCACACTAGGCAAGTTGGTGTGCTTAAATCACATGAATATGCTTGCTTCATTTGCTTTCATGTTGATACTGGAATCAAGACTCTTGAAGGCCATATGCAAAAATGTATTGTATGTATGCAAAACACTGTGCAGTCCAATCTAAATTCATTTATTAGTCCAAACTAAGATCATTTATTATTATTCATTCATTGATTTATACTCATAGATCATCTAGTGTGGGCCAGGCACCATAATGGGAGCTGGTCAAGAGTATTGAATAAGAAAGAAGAGATCCTTATTATGTCTAGTTGGGTGGTAGAAGGAGACATTACACAAAAAAACAGGTGAATAAGTGTACAACTATAAGTTGTTATAAGAAATGGAAATGAAAACAGAATAAGAGAGCACAAAGATGGAGGATCTAAGTAAAACAGGTGGGAAGGAAAGATCTCTTTAAGGAAATGATATTTAAAGAGGACCTGGTGCAAGCCAAGTAAAAAATGAGAACAACACTGTTCCTGGTGGAGAAGAGTGACTGGTTACCACTTTTCTTTAGCCTCATGAAAGAGAGAGGTAGGTGTACTGTAAGATCTAATTAGGGTAACAGCCCACTGTAGGTGTTTCAAAAGAGGGAGGTGGTGGGTTTTTTTGTATTTTTTTTTATTGGAGTTCGATTTGCCAACACATAGTAGAACACTCAGTGCTCATTCCATCAAGTGCCCCCTTCAGTTTCCGTCACCCAGTCACCCCATCCCCCATCCACCTCCCCTTCCACTACCCCTTGTTGGTTTCTCAGAGTTAGGAGTCTCTCATGTTCTGTCTCCCTTACTGATATTTCCCACTCATTTTCTCTCCTTTCCCCTTTATTCTCTCTCACTATCTTTTATATTACCCAAATGAGTGAAACTGTATAATGTTTGTCCTTCTTTGATTGACTTACTTCTCAGTATAATACCCTCCAGTTCCATCCATGTTGAAGCAAATGGTGGGTATTTGTCGTTTCTGATGGCTGAGTAACATTCCATTGTATACATATACCACATCTTCTTTATGTGTTTTTTTAAAGGTTTTATTTATTTGATATATATATATATATATATATATATATAGAGAGAGAGAGAGAGAGAGATAACAAATGGGGAAGAGAGGGGCAAAGGGAGACAGAGAAGGCAACTCCCTGCTGAGCAGAGAGCCCAACTCAGGGTTGGATGCCAGGACCCTGGTATCATGACCTGAGCCCAAGGTGGACACTTAACCAACTGAGCCACCCAGGTGCCCCAGGAGTTTTCTTTTTTCTTTCTTTCTTTCGTTTTTTTTTTTTTTTTTACTATATTACTTATTGTTTGTTTATTTATTTATTTAGAGAGAAAGCACATACATGGAGGTGAGGGAGGGGCAGAGGAAGAGAGACAGGAAGAGAGAGAATTCCAAGTAGGTTCCATGCTCAGCATGGAGCCCAACATGGGGCTCAATCTCATGACCCTGAGATCATGGCCTGAACCAAAATCAAGAGTTGGATGCTCAGCTAACTGAGCCACTCATGCACCTCCAAACAGGGAGTTTAATATTAGAACTGCGTTTCAAATATTTGGAAGCACTGAAAAACCTCAGAAGCAACTGGGCTTCAACTCTGAGATGAACGGCCATCATTTCTGGGACTGGGAGATGATTGGAAGTAGGCTTCCCAGAGCCCAGGAATAAAGATGCTTATGGGCGACTGGGACCACTGAGGGAAAAGTTATGTGGGTACAAGTTGAAGTCATCAGGGAACCTGGGGTCATCGTTGTCGATGTCACCTGAAAACACAGTGAGGCAGAGGAAGAAATATGCTGGCCTCTCTATTCTTTCTTCCCTCTAGTCTTCAGCAGGTGCCTCCCAAAGGCTGGCCCTTGCTGGCAGTCAGTTGGCCATGAGAACCAAGCAAATGCAGTTTGCAGAGGGAGGGAGAAGCGAAGAGCGCAGGTGAGTAGCAAAGGCCTGAACACTGATCTGTATGCAATATGTAAACCAGTGATGCCTGCTGTGGAAAAAAAAGAAAGTCAGTAAAGAGGAGAGGAAGGTGGCATGGTGGTGGTGGGTGCTATTTTGCATAGAATAGTCAGAGATCAGTCTGAGCTGGTGACTTGGATGGAACGGGAGTAAGTGAATGAAGTGAGAGAGGGAGCCAAGCTTCCATCTGGGGGAAAGCTGTCCAGGCAGACAGAAGCGAAAGCAATGACCCCGAGGCAGGAGCATGCTTGGTATGTTTGAGGAACAGCAGGGCTGCAAGCGTGATAGGAGCAAGTATGAGCAACGAGGAAAGAAGACCAGATCAGAAAAACACAGGAGACAGTAGGGCTGGGAAGATCATATGGGGATTTTTTATCTGTGGTCAGAATTTTGTTTTTCAACTGAGTAAGATGGAAAGCTACTGGAGATTTTTTTGAGCAGAGGCATGGCTTGATCTGCTTCGAGTTTAGGGGCTTTAAAGATTTTATTTATTTATTCATGAAAGACATGGAGAGAGAGGCAGAGACATAGGCAGGGGGAGAAGCAGGCTCCCTGCGGGGATGCGGGACTCGATCCCAGGACCCTGTGGTCACAGCCTGAGCCGAAGGCAGACGCTCAACCACTGAGCCACCCGGGCCCCCTGGTTCAAGTTTTTAAGGGGTCAATTTGACTGCTCTTGCGGAGGGTGAAGGGAAGAGGCAAGAACAATTAGGGGCGGTAGTGGTGTGCTGGCGAGCGTTTAATAACCGGCTCGCTGCAGAAAAAACAAGTGTAGGTGTGTAATTACAAGTTGTTATAAGAGGTGGAAAGGAGAACCCTTAGGGTAAAAGGAGAAAGACAAGGAGGGAGTTGTGGGACAGGAGGGAGGGAGAAACCTCTCTGAGGATGTGACATTTAGGGAGAGATGGGCGGGAGCCAGGTATGCATCAAAGGTCACCAAGGCTGTTTCCCGGGGTTCGCAGGACCATCTGTCTGCAAGCTCAGACGATGGAGAAAATGTACTTAAAAAAAAAATAAACAAATATCCACCAGGGAAATATATTCTTCAGCTTCCTTTGGTAACATATTCGAGTGTTTACCATGTTCTCAGAGGATTTATCTTTGCGTCTAACTTGAATCCACCCTGTGCACTTAAAGCCTTTACTTTCCTTCTGAGTGGGGAACCGAGGGTAGTTCACGACGCCTCGAGTTCGGTCTCATTAAGTTGTCCACCCTGCCGGTGCTCCAGGCGGAAACGGGGTAGCTGAATGGCCCCCCCTGCTCTGTTAGTCCTTGATGACGGATCCCTTATTCGGGTGAAGTTAGGGAGAATATCGACAAACTTGAATGATGTTTGGAGTCACCTGAGCTGTGGCGCCAGCCTGTTTGGAATTACTTATAGCCTCTGGATACCAGCACTAAATAAGATGCAGAATGAGCCACAAAGGGACTTGCCCTGAGGGTTTTGCAATTCCCACTGCCGAAACCCAAGGATTCCTGAAGCTAGTGGAAGGAAATGAGAAGAAAAAGCAGCTGAAACAGTTCATTGAACCTGTTCCGAGTTTATATGTTGTGTTGTTTTGACAGCTTTTATAAGCAGGTTGCATGGATATGGTAATAAGAGAAATAGACAAGAGACTGAAGAGGCACGTAAACACAGAAACATTACAGACACCATAGATGTACAATTACAGAATTATATCAAAGCAATATTGGATTTCAGGAATACCTCTGCTCTATTTGTTGTTTTTCGGGTAAAGAATTTGGTTTTAAATGAAGGAGACTCTGAAGGGATAATGAATAAATCTAGGAGGAAAATGTTAATGTTGAGAGCATGTGGTGGTAATTCATAAGAAAAGAGATTACCAAAAGGTCTAGGCTGGTACTATAAATTACGTGTAACCCTGGTAATGCAAGTGTGGCAGCAGGCCAGAGAAGGGAAAAAAGAAATAGGAAAGAGAGAACAGCCTTGGGAAGTGATCAAGTTTGTGAATAGAGAAACAGTAATGCTTGGTAGTGCTAGATGGCTTTGCTATACACATGTTTTATAGATGGCATTTTGTTTGTGCCCATTTTACAGGTCAAATGTGAATTCATTGTTTATGAACAATCTCATTGTCTTATTTTTTTGGTCCTGTGCCAGGTACATATGTGTGTCATATATGTATATAAATGCTAATTTTCTAGTAATAAATACCAGAACAGAAACTGGGCAAATACGCCATAATGATTTTTTTACAATCATGTGGATCTCTAAATATAATATATCCTAGAGAAAAGAGAAAGAATTTGCTAACAGTCTTTAAAATTATACCAAAGGCTTTTAGGCGGAGTGGTGATTACACTTTATTATGTAAATATGCATATACACAGTCTTATTGAAGACACATACAAAACGAAAACTCTTAAGCAATGTGCTATGAAGAAGTATTACTGGCACTTAGGGTAGTTCAGAATTGGAGTAGAGTATGAAAGAAGGCCATAGAAAAAGGTCTTTGGAGATCTTTAGATGTAATTTTAAAATTGAATGTGAAAATAAGACAGATATCCAGATGAAGGCAAGTATTTTATTATTCAGAGATTAATTTTTTTTAACATTGACAAGAAACCATATTCTTCAGGTTTGATCAAAGTTATTCCCACCATATCAGTTTATTTTTGCCTAAAAATCACCATGCATTTATTACATTTTTATAAACAAAGCAGCTTTCTGAAAATGTAAATCTCCATTTGCACGCACAGGTATTTCACTCCGTATGCCAAACCCACTCCAGTGTCAGCATGGTTGGTATTTAGCATGTGCCCTAATTATGTGTTCCCTACTAACTCCTTATCCCTTAGGTCTCAGATCAACTGTCACTTCCCCAGGGAAGTCTTTCCTTTAATTAGATGCTTCCTATCCTTGTCCCCATTATACTTTTTCAAAAATACTCAGAGTTTAAAAAAAATTGCTTTATTTATTTTTTGTGTTTGCTTATTGTCTATCTCCCCCGTAGACTCTGAGCTCCATTAGGTCAAAGGCCATATTTGTTACGTCTCTGCTGTATACTCCACACTTAAGGTAGGGACCCGACTTATGATAGGCACTCAATAAGTATTGGTTGAATGGTTGAATGTAGCCATTTTTAGAGTTTGTTGATATAAATGAGAATAACCAGTGTTATGAGAAAGACCAAAGATTGACGTGTTGACTCAAGGCCTAGAACCCTTTATACACAAGAGCAAGGACTCTCACATATAATTTTCCAGCCAAAGAAAATAAAATCTTATTTTAATATAAAATTACTTACCAAGGAGTTATACTCAGGGTAGTGTGTGGACTAAACCCATGTCCTCAAGGCAGTGAATTTTTCACATGTCAGCTTTTCTCCTTTTTTGTAGTGCCATTGGCTAAGGCTGTGGTATAACTAAAAAACTCAATCTGGCAGATCCAATAATTTACAATGTCTTTTTCCTGCTCTGTATTTTCCACTCATTTTATTGTCTACAATGAATTGTTATTTGTTCTTTTTTTTGGGGGGGGCAACTCAAACTGGCTACTCTTATTAGTTCCTAGAAATTACTTAATATAGCCATTGTACACTCTTTTTTTGCCCTGTGGGGTGTTTGGTACATCTTTCATTCTGGAATGTCCTTAGCCTTGGATGGCAGTTTCTTTTCTTTTCTAGTTGTTGAGTCACAGGAGCTCCTTTGCTATCAGATGTTCTTTATTTAGTTGAGTGAGTACAGGAGGCTGCCTTTCGGCGGTGCTAGGTGAGAAACACAGAGAAAGATTCATGCTATTGGCCAACGTCGAGAATGCTCTGAGGATTGAGGAAGAAAGGAGGAGGACATCACATATACCCTATGCTTCTGAAAACACTTTGTCAAGCCCTCCATATTTCCCCATGGTCCTGATGAAAACAAATGACAAAACAGGAGTGGTTGTGTGTGACACATAGGTGCAGAAGATTGGAGAATGAAAAGGGGCTTTGTGGTAAACAGCTTAATATTGTCTTTAAGCAACTTTATGGATGAACTTCTCTTTGGTCCTTATTATAGGATCTGCTATACACATAGCTGCTCAATACGTTATTCGTGAAAGTGTAAGAGACAATGGGTCTATGATTGCAAATGTTGTAAAACCAAAAACACGAGGGCTGGGAAAGATGCCACAAACAGTCTCAACTGGATCTCCCTCTGCTGAACATAAAGAAATTTATTCTAGGAGAGATTAAAAGACTTGGCCATCATCAAAAATAAATTATAGGCAGAACCGAGCTTAAAACAGAGTTGGAAGTTTTCAAGAGAAATATGAGAAATTGTTCAGCTAATCTGACCAATATAGACTGGAGGATTCTGATCAAATGAACTCTCATCTTCCCAGCTGCCCTCTGCACACACTTGTAAGCTATTTGCTCTGAATTATTTAGAAATCGTCTCAACATCCATCTCACATGTTTGTGTAGACATAGCCATAAAGAGTTATATAAGCAGTATTATTATCGTAATTATTGTTATCATTAGCTGCTTCATTTCTTATCATTTTCCTTGTGGTTCATCCAGGGTCTTCTGAGGGCTGTTAAAGAGCTTGAAAAAATAAGAATTGTACTTGTAGATATTTATTTTCATTGTATTATTTAGAACTCTATCCTAGGGAATCCTGCTAATTCCCAGTTCACTAATCCACAAAAACCTTAAATTCTCACCCTGCTCCCCTGTAAGCTTTAGCAGCAGAAGGATGGAATGAAGGCTCTTATTATTAAAACTTCATTACTCATACAAAATATTCGTGAGCACTCCTATGCTGTGGTGTATGGTCATAAATAATTAAGGCAAAACTACACTTGTCAGAAGAACTGAAGCAAAGGTACACTCCTCTGTTTGCAGACACTGTATACGCAATGACGTCCTCATTAAAGCAGCAATTCGCTAAGGATTGCCATAGTTAATGGGAATTAGCAGAGTGCTAGCATGCCCATATTCATCTTTTGAGAGGCTATGCAATATTCAAAGTGATAGGCCTTTTGGATGATACTTATTCAAAGTATCCCATTCTTAAAGTCCTTTTCAAATTAAAACTTTGGGAGTCACCTTTTCAAAGGCATCATGATAGGACTTCTCATAGAAGCTAAATAATTTTAGAATATATAGAGTTTTTGAGTCTAGTTTTCCCTGGATTCTTTGCCTTCCATCACTGTCATCAAAAGTAGTAACCTAAATAAAATTAGTCCAGGTTTGTGCTTGCTCTACAGACCAAGATGCTACTTATCAGTTCACCTAATTGCATTTTGCTGAAAACTCAGAATATATTTTTTCAGTATTTAATCTGAGTGGACAAACACTTGTGCAACAGAAAACATAATTGTTCAAAAGAAAATAGTTGTAACTTCAAGTTAGATCAATTAAAATGATGACCCATTTCTAGAAATCGTAGTTAATTTATTTGTTCGTTCATTCATTTATTCACTCAACAAATATCTGCTATTTACCATGGGCTAGGAACTGTGTGAAACAGTGTATGAAATAGGCCAGGTTGCTACCCTCAGGGAATTTACAGTTTAGCAGATGCAAGTATTAGCTTCAACTATATGAATTTTCTTTTATTTGACTGTTACTGACTTAAAACAGGCAGTTTCATGAGTTTCAACTAATACAAAGAAAGTGTATTATAGGAACACATAGGAAGAAACCTAATACAGTTTTGGAATTAGACACTGGCTCCTTGAGGAAATATTTGAGTCAGTAGCAGTAGGATGAGTAGGAGTAAGTTAGATGAAGCAGGAAATGTCCCAGCAGCGGCAATAGGATGTGTCAGAAGCAAGTGCGAGTCTGATGATGTTAGGGATTGCCAGGATAGAGCACAAAAGGGAAGGGGGGGGGGGAGGAGTGTGGAGAGGTGGGCGGGCTAGATAGTGGGGGGACATTCAAATGATATTGCTCAAACTACATTTAAGAGCCAGAGAGCAGTTTGAAGCAGAAAAGCAAACGGAATAGATTTGTGCTATTAGAAATCACTTTTACTGTAAAGTAGAAAGGCATTAGAGGAGGCAAGTCTGGAGGGGGAATGAATGATTGGTTAAGAGGTTGGGAGATGGTGCTAGTTTAGCCAAGACTGGTCACGGTGAAGACTGAGAAAAAAGGACATTTGAGAGATAGAATTGATAGGACTTGGCAAACCGATAATGGATATAGTAAAAGAGCATGGGCTTGAGGAAGAAACATGGGTTTTAGCTTCATGGTGGTGCTGTTTTTGGAGACAGGGAACACCAAAGGAGGAGGATTGGGGGCATTGTTGAGATGTTGAAATGTTGAAATGTTGAACACAGATTTGAACATCTTGAACTTTATTCAATTCTTGGGGGTTCTTGGGAAACATTTAAGTAGAGAAGTCCAGTAGCAGTCAGTTACATAGGTTAGGAGCTCAGGACAAAAATGAGATCTGGACAGGAGGTGAAGATTTAAGTGTCATTTATAACTAGATGGCTGGGAAAGCCACTTAGACTTCCCAGAGGGCATATAATGTGAGAACAGAAGAAAGAGATGGAGGAAAAATTGTCTATAATGGGACCCAGAGGTGGAGAAGGGGAGAGACCAGTGTGGGGCAGAGGCTGGAATTTGGTGTCAGAAAATAGAAGAAATTCATTGGTTTACAAAGTAGTGAATGGCCACTCATTTCTAAAGCTTCTTAGACAGTAAGAAAGTAAGAACTAATATTAATTGTAACATTTAGTAGTAGAATCAGGTAATGAGGGCAGCCCGGGTGGCTCTGCGGTTTGGCGTCTGCCTTCAGCCCTGGGGCTGATCCTGGAGTTCCAGGATCCTAGAGTTCCAGGATCCAGTCCCACATAGGGCTCCCTGCAGGGAGCCTGCTTCTCCTTCTGCCTGTGTGTCTGCCTCTCTTTCTCTCTGTGTCTCTCATGAATAAATAAATAAAATCTTTAAAAAAAAAAAAGAATCAGGTAATGAAATATGCGACTGACTCAGAGAAAAAGAAATTTATTAGACTGCAATTCTGATTACAAGTCAACAAATCATTGTGGCAGATTTAATTTATTCAAGTTTAGGATTTTCCTTTCCTTTTGGTCTTAACTAACCCGGAAGTACTGAGTTATGTAATTCATTGGGTGATAATGAATAATGTAATGAGAAATCAATCACTGTATATGTTTGGATTCAAATCAATGTCATCTTCAGTTTGGTGGGTCATATGATAACCATGTGATGTCTGATTTGTCTGGGACATTCTCTTGATGTCTGTTGTCTCACTGTATTTATTAATGGTATCTCCTTTTACTCTCAAGAGTGTCCCAGTTTGGAAAATAAATGAAATACCTTTCTAAGCCCCAGACAGAGTGCTTCTAGATCTTTCCAAAATTCAACTTTCCCTGCTCAGGTGGGGTGGTGTTCAATTCACACAAATCTGATTTTGTTATGTACTCCATGTCTAATTATAAGAAAATCATAGGAGACACATTTATGGATCTTTTTTTTTAATGAAAACACAGTCAAAAGCAATATTAAAGGAAAAGACTTTTTCTGCCTTGAATGAATAATGTTCAATCAGGAATAATCAATATTTATCGAAAACCTATTATGGGATAGGCACCATGTTCGGACTCTCAAGTTTCTTGCTCATACCAGCACTTATTTTTTAGTACTTTGATTCAATCTTTAATACTTGGTTTTGATTTTTATTGATCTTTAGGTTATTTAGATTTTCTTTCCCTTTCCTTCTTAATTATTAGAAATAGAGTCTCCCTTATTGTGTATGTGCATCAATATCCTACTTAGATTCTATTTATGCAACCTAGCAGAAGGCAAGGTGGTGTCTGGTCTACGATACATCATAATAAAGATGTTCACATCTATAAAATCCAGAAAGGAGAGAGCTTCTAGAATAGAGGAAGGGACATTCCTTTCAAGAAGTAATTATAGTATGTTTCCTGGCAGCATGTTGGGAGCATTCAGTGGACCCATAAGATGGGGAATGGGGAGTGAAGGGGGATGCTACTGGGAGCACAGGAAAGTAAGGGCAGATCTGTGCTTCCCCAAAGCCTTCCTCCCCTGTCTGCCTGGCCACAGCTGGAGATCAGAGGCCAAGCCCTGAGGGAGACCTGGCAGATCCATTGAAGGCACAGAAAGAATATTGAAAACCAAAGGCCTTTCAGTCTGGGAAAGAGATAAAAGCTTTAATAACAGCCATGTGCCAGGCAAAGGAAGGACTTTACAGGAATTTGGTCTAGAACCAAGACAAAGACAAACAATAAAAAAGCTGAAGAATGGAGCTGGCAGGAACAAGTCTGATGGTCCCTGGCCAACTGGGTGGAGGAACAGGACAGGACTCTGTCCAGACCTTGGAGACGAAGGACACGGGTTGCAGGCCTTCAGAATCTTGCCCCATCAGTAAATTATTTAAGCATGCTCTGCTGGTATATGTTTATTTATTGCTTTGTAAGTTATACATCTTTACCACGGTGATTATATAGCCTGTAAAATATAAAGTAACCACAAATATAGACTTAAAAAAAGAGGTAAATTAATGTAAAAAGATGTTCTAATATTTTTCTATTATGAATTGTCTTAGAGACCAGCCAGTATCTTAGGAGGGGCAGAGAGATCAGATCAGAAGAGGGGCCAAAAACTGCCCTGGGCAGCCCTTGGGAATTTTCAGGAGAATCCCTGTTGGGCTTGGTCCTTGAAAAGGGAACAGCAATTTCTATTTTCAGTTTCCGCTGATTTCTTGTTAGGCTGGCTGGTTGATTTTAATATGCTCTTTCCAGTTGACAATCTTTAAGAGCTGTCAAGGGTGGGGCTCATTAATGGGGAGGGTGACACTATAAGTGGTGTGTGTTGGCATAAAGATTGGAAGGGAGGGATTTGGTGTAACTGTCCTCAAGATGATGCACAGACTAGAAAAGAATCTAGTGGAGCCTGTATTCTCATGACAAAGTGTGTCATGAAGTAGCAAGGAGGCCTTCCTCTTTTTCTTGTTGGGATGGGTGGTAAGAAGAGTGGGGTGCTCACATTCCTTTGCTCCTTCTAGAAAATTATTAGAGGGAAAGAAGGACTCTATTAGAATCTGTTGAACAGGCAAGTTGAACAGGCAAATAATAACCTTTTGTAATCGGCTTTGGTGTCCAGTCTGTGCCATCTCATGAACAGTGAAGCTGGGATGACCACATAGAAGTTTTCCTCCTCTAGATTCCCAATTTATCTCTTCTGTGTTCTTTTGAAATATTTGGGCTCCAGGGTTGGTTGTTTTGGGTTTTTTTTCAGAATGTGGTTAAGTCTTGCACTCATTGTCATCCTCTTCTTCATTTATTTGTGCAAATATAGGCTTGCTTACTTTATTGATTCATTTATGTATTTACTCACTATTCATTCTCTCAACATTTATAGAGTACTTACTATATTCTAGGAACTAGATGTATCTGCAAGTGTCTAAGTAGGTAGGAAACTGTGTCATTCTAAGCATAAACTTTGTAAGGTATCTTTTGAACCGGAGGGAATTTTTCTAGGAGTACTCTTCAAACCAACTTAACTTCCTTCCTATTAGGTTTTGAACTTCAAATGTACCTAAAAGAAAATTTGCACCAAATTGTTTAATATATTTACATTAATGTGCTCATTACATGGACCTTAGGTGCCAAGGGTTGAGTTAATCATTGGTTCATTCATGACCTCTCTTTATTTTACTTATTTTTCAGCTTTATTTCTTTACATAGTTCCCATTCCCCTGCCCCTCTTTGCTGTAGACACTCACTCTTACATGTTAAAACCACCCTATTTTGCTTATGTATTTTTCTAGTGATGTTGACCTAGTTTACTCCTAGTTTCCATTACCACAAATAGCACAGTGATGATTATTCCTGTTCATGTAACTTTATAGACCAGTGTTGGATGTTTTATGGGATTGTTGAGTCATAAGGTATATGTTTATTTAATTTTGTTAAATAATGACAAGTTATGTGCAGAATATTTGTACTTATTTATATCCTCATCTCTCATTCTCATTTACATTCTCTATGTAGTATATAAAGGCTCCTGTTTTCCCACATCTCTGATAATCTGATGGCCATAAGAGGTAGCTAATTGTTTAAATTTATATTTACGTGATTATGAATCTGTATATCTTTTTCTATCCTTAAGCAGTGGGTAATGTGATGTGTTGCCCAGATCCTCCTTCAGGAATGGACTTAATTCCTCCAGCTGGGAATGCTTTTACCTGATGGCAGTCAGCTGTCAGCCCTCTCCAGAAATTACCCTTGGGAAAAGAGAGCTGCCTTGTCCAGGTTCATGTGCCCTTTCCAATACCTGGTTTATTTAGAAGTCAGGCCTAGCCCATCCTAACATGGGACAACTGAGAAGGATCAGCCTACCTAAAAGGTTCTCTATGAGATTGGGTGAAATTTTGCTAAGAATGCATTGCAGCCCATTTTCTCCCTCTCTGCAATCCTGCCTCCTTCCTTCCTTCATATGTGTTGATCTTGAGAACATTATCTAATAAATTTTCTTCATGCTAATATTCATTTCAGAATCTGCTTTCTTGGGAACACAATCTGCAACAGTCATGCCAAAAGTGGGGTGGTTTGAGAAAGCACACACTAAGAGAGGATTCTAGGGCTAGATTAACCTCTGGTCTGCTGGCAGTAAGTACCCCCCACTGGTGGTAGGGGATTAGGGCTAGATTGATCCTGCAAAAGGTAGCAGTAATACTGTTGAAGTTTTCATCACTCATCAACTAAAATGGGTAGGCCAATGAAAAGAAATGTACTAGTGGTTGCAACGCAGCCAGCATTTTAAAAATATAGGGGAAAATGATAATCATATGAACAATTAAGTTAGATGGCTATTGCCAGGGAAAACTGGTGCTTTAGAAAAAGGTAGTGAATAGTCGAGATTAGTTAATCAACAATTAAAGGCTAAGTATGTAAAAGAAGGCCTTTTTGGCTGCTGGAAAGCAGGAAAAGCCAATGTTCAGACCCAAGACTCAAACATAAAAGTAGGGGAACCTCCAGAGATATTTTAAACCTCAATCTAGACAGGTTTACTGGTGCCAATACCAGGGTAAAAATTGGGAAAGAATGAGACCCTGAAATTTCTTGGTTGATAGCATTCTCTCTATTTAATTGGAAAAACAGATACCTAGAACTGGGTTTACTGAGAGTAATAAGGATGATAGCATCTCAAAGTAATAGAGGCATGAGACACCCTGGATAGAGACACAGACACAGTTGCATTTAACCACCAGAAGCAAGTCAGACATGATTGTTGTAATAAAAGTAGTATCCATTTACAGTTTATAAAGACAAATGTTAATAGCCATCTCTTTGTCATAATATAGTCTGAAGAGACCTGCTCTGTCTGAACATCCTGCAGAACATACTTTTCTATTACATCAATGACATTATGCTAACTTGACTAGATGTAGCAAGAAACAGTAAGTATATTGGAAACCACATTAAGACATGTGCTTAAGAGAATATGAGATGAACGCTGTGAAGATACAGGGGCTAATCATCATAGTGAAATTTCAGAAATGCATTGGTCTGGCACATACCAGGATTTTCTATTCCAAAGTAACAAAAACAGCGATAATTATTGTGTCTCATACTTCTCATCACAAAGAAAGAAGTACAGTGGTCTCTTTTTGGGTTTGATGGTAATGTCTTCCACATGAAAGACTATCAGCGTTGTATGAGGCCCAGAACAGAATAAAGCTCTGTAGCAGGTCCAGGATGCTAGGCTAGCAGTCCTGCCAATTGGGATATACAATTTGGCTTATCCTGTAATTTTAGATGTGCCTGATGTGGGAAAAGACACTCAGTGGATTTTATGGCAGGCCCTGGAGTTCTGGAGCAAGGGCATGCCATCTATAGTGAGTAATTATGTGCCACTCAAAAATTAGCTCCTAGCCAGCTGCTGGGCCCTGGTAGAGATGGAACACCTGACAATGTATAATCAAGTGACCATATGGCCAGAACTTCCTATTATGAGATAGGTTTTTGTCAGACCTACCAAGCCATAAAGTTGGACAAGCCTAGCAGCTATCCATTGTAAGATGGAAATGATACATCTGGGATCCAGCCCAAGTAGAACCAGAAGGCAAAGTAAGTTGCACAAGCAGGTGCTCGAGACTGTCATGTCATCTGCACTGTTATACTAGTACCTCTCTCTTAGATCACATTCATGGACGAATGAGAGGTCTCTCATGAACAGCTGACAATGGAAGAAAAAAGCTAAGCTTGGTTCACAGATGGATTGGCTTAGTATATTTGTAAACTGTGGTGGTTTAAAAATATGTCTGAAAATTCTTTAACATTTTATGACTCTATATTTTGACCCTATCAAAAGACAGAGTCCAATTCTCCTCATCTTGAATATAGGCTGGCCTTAGTAACTCTGTTCTAACCAATAGAGTAAGGTGGAAGTGATGCTGAGTGATTTCCAAGGCTAGGCATAAAAGGTTCTATATTTTCTTCCTGGAGTTTTCTTTTTGAGAGGTTCGCTCATGAACCTGGATACTAGGCTTTGAGGAAGTGAAATATCCTTATTAAAAAGGATGCATAGGTCTTACAGTGGCTTTAGCAGCTGAGGTCCCAGCCAATACCCAACATCAACTTGCAGAAATGTGAGTTAAAAGACTTCACATGATTGTGTTCCCTAGATTTCAGCTGTTTCACTTGGTCCCCTCAAGTTCTGCTCAAATTTTAGATATGTGAGAGAAAAATATGTTATTTTGAGGTACTACATTTGTGTTAAGTGGCAATAGATTGGCCAATACAGCCCAATCAGGGATGGCTTTAAAATGTAATTGTGGGGGGAAATCTTCCTAATGGGCTTAATTTGAGGTGATGTATCTAGTATTTCTTCTTTACCTAGGAAGAGAAATGGCCCAAAGTTCGAGTATATATAGATCTATGTGCATTGGCAAATGACTTGGGCAGTTTGTCAGGGACCTGCTCCGAAAGAGAATGCTTGGGGGACTGGGAACACAATCTGGGGTAGAGGCATGTGAGTTGACATATGGGAATGAGCATGAAATGTGAAAATCTTATAATATGCTAACACCCACTAGAGAGCATCTAAATGGAGGAAGCACCAAACAATCAAGTTGACCCAATAACTTGGCCAGGGATATGAACTAGCCTCTGTTATTGGCTATCACAGTGATGGCACAATGGGCACACGAATGAAATAGCCATGGTGACAGGGATGGAAGCTATGTATGGGCTCAATAGTCTGGGCTCTTACTCATTAAGGCTGATCTGGCTACTGTCACTGCTGAAAGTTTAAGTTGCCAGCAACAAAAACCAACACTGGAACCCCCCAATTTGGACCTGTCTCTTGAGGCATGACTTGATGTCAAGTTGAGTATCTTGAACGTCTCCACCCTGAAAAGGATATCAATTCATTTCACTAGAATAGGCACATAATCTTTTTCTCTTGTAGTCCATGCCAGCACCACTATGTCAGGATTTACAGTGTTTAATCTTTCTACATGGATCCCACATAACCTCACATCAGACCAAAGGGCTCTGATTCAGCAGGAAGTAGGGCATCTAGTATAGAATCCAGGGAGGGAAGAAGGTTTTTAGGATTCAGAAGGTATGTCTATGGTACTTTGCCCCATTATGATGTAAATGAATACTTATAGCTGCAACAGAAAGAATTGAGCAGGAGTTTAGACTGTTTAGACCCATCAATAATGAGGGACTGGGTCTCCCCATCAGGTAAGTCACCTAAACTAGGAGAGGCTCTGACAGTGAAAGGAATCTAGAATAGAGAGTAAAGAAGGGAAAAAATGAGAATCATTTGGTGCTTTAAGACAAGTTGCAGCTGTAGAGCTGTGGGTCATCGCACTAATCTTCCTTTTTTATGTTTCTTGCAGGAAAATAGGCCCACCAGAATGCTGGAGTTGCTGCATGCAGAGCTTATAAAAAGAAATGGATCTAAGTGGTACAAGGGATGGACCATAGAAGATGCTGTAATATGCCATCTGGTTCCTGCTTCAAGACTGAAGGACTTATTTCCCCAAGTTCCTGAGAGTTCTGCTGGTCAACAGCCTTCAGCAATCAGCACTTTTTTGGGTAATTGCCCTTGGCTGAAGAGAGTTACCTTGCCCAAAGAACAGTCCTCATTCAATGAGTGGTAAAAGTAGGAATATAATGTATATAATATAAATTCTAGTCTATTTGTCCCAATTCAAGACAATTCTGAAGCACCATCTATTCTAGTTATTTATCAAATAGATAGATATCATATCAAATCACACTGCAGGGTTTCTGTGGCTCAGGAATTTGGGAGGGGATCAGAAGTCTTAGGATCTCTCACATGATTTCCATCAGATAGTGACTAGAGCTAAACCAAACAAAACAAAACCCCGAAAAACCAGAGGGCTAAAACAGCTGGAGTTTAGCTAAGCATCTCTCTCCCTCTTTTTGTATAATCTCAGGCCTTACCAGTTTTTTTCTTCATATGGGTTAGTTGGAGCTTTCTCATAACATGGTGGTCGCCAGCTAGTCAGATTGCTTATATGGCAGCTAAATACTTCAAGAATGAGTATTAAAACAAACAATCTAGAAGCTACATTTCCTTTCATGACCTAGCTTTGGAAGCCATGTATTCATTGTTTTCTATTGACTGATATAGTTGAGAAGCTTATCAGTGTTCAAGGAGACAGGATGTAGACCCTTCTTTACCATGGGAGGAGTATCATGGTCACCTCATGAGAACATGTGTTATAGGAGATTGCAGGCATTTTTGGACAATAGCATCTGTCTCACTATACCAGCTCTGGAGTTCTCATCAAGTGGCCCTATGGACTAAATTGTGCCCTAGCCCTCCACCTTCCAAATTCCTGTGTTGAAGCCCCTATCTTTAGTGTGACTATATTTAGAGATAGGGATTTTAGGAGGAAATTAGGGTTAAATGAAGCCATAAGGGTGGAGTCCTAATCCTAGAGGACTCCTGGCCTTATAAGCAGAGGAGTAGAGAGATAACTCTTTCTCCACACATATCTCAGAGCAAAGACCAGGTGATGTGAAGTCAAAAAGAAGGCAGTTGTCTACAAGCCTAAAAGAGGGTTCTCACCAGAAACCAACCTTGCTGACCTTTATCTGGGACTCATAGATATAGAACAATGAGAAAAGAAATTTCATTGTTTAAGCCATCCAGTTTGTGGTAATTTGTTATGATAGCTCTAGCAGACTAAGATAGATGGGCTGAGTCATTTGTTGAGGTTGCATTCCAGGCCCACTTCTGTCTCTGCCCAATCCTTCCTTTTTTCCTCCACAGGTATTTATCCTGACAGAACTTCCTTATAAACTTATTCCATTATAATTTTCATCACTTAGTCTGCCTTCCAAGAAACCTGACCTGCAACAACCTGAATTAGATTTTTCCTTCTGTGAATCACATGATAATGTTCCTTGCTGATTTTTCTACTGTTTCCTATCCTTTTCTTATTAATTTCCAGGAGTTCATAGTGTATCCTAAATAGTAATCCAATCTTAGTGTTAGAGATTATAAATATCTTCTCCCTGTCAACTATTCATTAACTTTGTTTATGATGCTCTTTATTTTATAGACATCTCAATGTTTTATGCTTTGAGCAACTACTTTAAGAGGTCCTTCCCTATCCCTAAGTTTCAAGCTTGTTCTGTACATTTTCTTCTATTACTTTATAATTTTACCTTTCTTCTTTAAATCTTTGTTCTATTTGGCATCCATTTTGAATAGGGCATATGTAGAAATTCAAGACTATTTTTCTATCTAGAGTGTATGAGTTTTCCCTATATTTTTTCTAAATAATATATAATTTCCCTTTTTTCCATGAGAACTTTTATGTTCCATTGATCAATTTTCTTTTACTAATTTTTTATGAAAGCTTTTTATGATAGAGCAAGCTCCCTTTTTCATTGATCCTTCTTTTCCTCAAAATTGACCTGGGTATTTGGATACTTTTTTTATTCTACAAGCATTTTAAAATAATTTTGTAGAGTTCCTAAAAAAAATTTCTGCTGGGAATTTTTATTGGAATTACATTGCATGTCAAGATTAATTGGAGAGTACTGACACTTTTACTGTTAAATCATTCTATCAATGAACATGGTATAACTCTTCACCTATTCAGGTTATTAAAATGTTTTAGACCGTGGTAGAACTGAGATTCATTATCTAATGATGCCTCTATTATTCCCTATTATTCATTTATCAAGGCAGACTTAGGAGACCTAAGCAGATTTAGAAATCCACATTGTTCATCTGATACTGTTCCTAGAAATAATAAATAATTGAGTAGCCTCCCATGGTTATTTAAAGTTTATTCTGTAATTAACAAAAGATAAACAGTTGATAAATGGAAAAAGACTGTGAGCAATGCCTTTTCAAAAAAACAAATCCAAATGTTCTTAAGTGCAGGAAAAGATTCTCAATCTCACCCATAATTAGGGAAATACAAATTAGAAAAATAATGATATCCCACTATTTTACCTACTAAATGATAAGTAATTTTGGAAATTTGATAATAATCTATATTAACATGATGTGAGGAAGCAAATATTCATATGCATTGTCTGTAAGATTCCAGATTGATGCAAACCCTATGAAGGGAAATTTCTCAATGTCTTTCAAAGTTAAAAAAAACATGTAACATTTGAACCCGTAGTTCTGTGGGTGGAAATTTATCCTTCAAGTGTACTCACACTTCTGTGCAAAGTTGTATAAAGAAAGCTATTCATTACAACCTTATTGATTGCAGCAAAAGGCTGGAACAAGCTAAATGGCCATCAGTAGGTAAGGCTAAAAAATTTTTTGTACTTGTAAGCCCATATATACCAAAAAACTATTTGGCATTTGAAAATAAATAAGCACTTGTGATATGGAGTAATTGTGAAGACTGTTAAGTGGAAAAGCCACAATGCAAAATATATGTAAAGTATACCTCAACTGTACAAAGCAAAAAATATCCATTAATATACATGTTTGCATTCCCATAGAATATCTCTGGAGTGATAATTAAGAAACAGATAATAGTCGTTGCCTCTGGGAAGGACGGCTGGGCACTAGGATTAAGGTGAGAGGAAGACTTTCTTTACATTCAAGATTGCTTTGAACTGTTTGATTGTTTTTTTAATATCTACATAGAAGTTTAAAAATAAATTTAAAAGATTCTATAACTTAGTTTATCTTCTCACATAAGTTTTAGAATCTTATCTCATATTAAGGAGGTTTTGCTGTATTTAGATTTGACCTAAATATTTTGTCTTGTTGGTTTATCACATGGCTTTGTGTTCTTTCTGCACAAAGAGATTATTGGCAGAAATACTTTTCTAGTAAAAATTGGAGAAAAAAACCTATGATTTAAAAATCTGTAGCAATGGTAACTTCTTCTATTTAAAGTGCATGGGAAGTGAAATAGAGTTTCATGCCATTTGAACAATATTGAAGGGAATCTGAAGAATTCCTAATGGACATGTGTTTTGGGCTAATTGTGTCCCCTCCTCAACCCCTGCCATTCCTCGGATGAAATCTACCTCTTACAACTTCAGAATGTGATTGTATTTTGAGATAGGATTTTTAAAGAAGTGATTAAGTTAAAATGTGGTAATTAGAGTGAGCCCTAATCCAATGTTACTAGAGTCCTTATACAAAGAGGAGATTTGACACATATAGATATAGAGGTAAGACCATGAAAGGATATAGCAAGAAGGTGCAAACCAAAGAGGGAATCCTCAGGAAAAACTAATCCTGCCACCATCCTGACCTCAGACTTCCAGTCTCCAGAATTGCAAGAAAATAAATTTCTGTTGTTTAAGCCACCTAGTCTGTGGTACTTTGTTATGGCAGCTCTCGAAAACTAATGCAACATGATAATTCAAAGCAAAATTATGTAATGGAAAGAGAGTAATGACATCAAATATTTAATGAATATAATGATGAACATTTAGTGATGAACTTTTCTAGGGCACTGGTTTTGGAATATTTCAATCAGACTGACCGAAACAGTCCTTCTGGAGTTTTTTTCAGAGGATCAGGGCTTCACCTCCAATAATTATCATTTTGAATTTGAGTGAGATGATAGCAGAGAGGAGGTCAACATTGGTGAAACAGATAAAAATAGATGTTGTGAATGTGGGTGTAATCTCTAAATCCAAAATTACTGGAAAATAGGGGAATCTTGGTGATCTTGCAAGTGATGCTTTAAGACAGATAACAGAAGAGTCTAATTTACACATTAGGCAGATGACTGAGCACAGGTGGAAATCTTTCTCTCCTAGAGAACATTATAGAAAACATTTCAAAAAATATTTATTCCTAAAAATAAGAATGAGAACTATCTGTAAACCAGAAAAAAAGAGGCACCCTAAAAAGATGGCAGTAGATGAGCTACCCTCATTGCCAGGCCAAATCAGATGCTGATGATAAAAGGCTAGGTTAATGTCACTGCTCAAAGGTGACTCCTGCAAAAAGGTCAGTCTCTGTCAGGAATTATCACAACTCAGGATACATTCTGGAAAACTCTTCTACAGAGTGCAGGAGATCCTTTTAGCTGCTTCTAATTTCAGCTGCCATAGCCTTGAGATCCTTTTGGCTGCCTCTATTTTCAGCTACAATAGCCATGAATAGCCTTATACAGCCTTGTACCGTTGCATGCATGTCTGCACATTGAGCAGATCCAACCTTAAGTGCATATCTTCTCTGCTTTCTGCCCAGGGCTTTCTCCCAAACTAAGAAAAACCTTTTGGCCAATGGGCAAACACAGTTCAAAAGTATGAGGGAGTCGACAGTCCCAGGGGCAGCCTTCAACTAATGAAGGATGGAAGTCCTTTAGCAAACCATTCTAGAAAGATTCTTTGCATTTCTCAAAGGTCCTGGGTGAACAGAGCAACCTCCAAATATTCCTTCCCATTGGCTTTTTCTGTTTATCTATCTCACTTTGCTCCTTTGCTTGTGTTTCTTGGGGTTCCTTTAAAATAAATTTTTTACACCACTTTCTCAAGTCTGTTTTGAGGAAACCTAAACTAAGATTGGGTAACAAAGAATTACCTACTGTTTGTTGATGGCCAACACAATGAAAGAGAGATGATTACTATCACAAATAGAAATATCACTCCAGAAAGATGAGAAATAATATAAATAATCCAAAAATGATTTTAGGAATATAAGATATCATCAGAGGGATAAATAAATTTTTGCAAACATGATATATGAACAGGAGATTATTAAACTATAAGAAGTACTTAAGAAACAAGATCTGGCTATTACAATTTTTTAACAATGAAAACGGTGATTGTTGAAATAAAAAATTCATTAAATGAGTTGAATAGCATACTAGGTACACTTGACGAATGAATCGATGATTTTAAGTGAAAGGAGGTGTTTTCTCTGTGAATGTAGCCCAATGAAATGAAGTTTGAAATTTCAGAGATATGAAGTGAAGATTTAGAGGTTTCACCATTTGCTGAGTAGGACTCACAGGACAACTAGAACTGGGATAGCTGGGCAGGAGGGAGTCCACACAGGACGGAATCATTCTAAGGATTTCCATAACTGAGGAGAGACTTCGAATTGGGAGCCTATCAGATGCCATACAGAATGAATAATAAACAAGAACTTGCATGCATATACAAATGAATATTTCAGGGACATAAATTTCAGCAGCTTCGTTTGGTTTTGATTCACTCGAGAGTTATTTATGTTTTTATGGTTGGGTGGTTTCAAATGATACAAACTTTGTTTTCGTTCTGGTGAAAAGACTATAGACAGTAAGAGAAGCAAATTGAAATGCATGTTTAAGTAATGACCAGCTAAATTGAAATTTTAAGGGCAATCTGATTAATTCTGGCCAGGAAAAGTTCCCACCTATCCTCTTTATTAAGGGATTGGACAATAAAAATATCTGCGAATTAATAAATCTGATCCTCTGGATGAAGGAAAAACGACTTTCAGAAGGATCACTGCTGGTTCACCTTACTGGATTTAATTGGACCCTGTTAAGATTAATGGAGTCAGCTCTATGGAGCGGACTGCCACTGCTGGTCATATGGTGTGCTTCCTACATCAATCTCATTTTCCCCCCTTAGTCAATGAAATGGAGAGTGGTGGTCTATACAACTGATTCAATGACTCATCTTTGGGTGCCAATTATTTGCATGGTGGCTGTGCCTACATGATACCAAAACAATTGTTCACTGCAGTTACAAAAAGAAAGCAAACACACTGGCTAGGTTATATAGACAAAACATTTATGTGTGTTGTATTTTTCACCCTTTCGATTGGTTGATTTGATATTGTGCAGGCACAGCCTGTACTCGGCATTGAGGTGCCATTGTTTCCATTGTGCTTGCTTTGTAGGCTGCCTTTCCTTTATGTAGAGGGATCTATTTACTTTACTGGTCTTTTGACACCCTAGCAGCATTGTCTCTTTCTCATAGCTAAGTAGTGAAGAGGGCAAATCCATATGTTCCCCACCGTTTAAACCTCTCTTGCCATGTTAAGCAGTCTCTGACCTGAATCTGGAGGAAATCCTTCCATGAGCTCTGGTAAGATTGAGCAACCAGAGGAAGTGCACACACTTTACCATATCTTAAGGGAAGCAGCAGTTTGTCCGTGATGCTTGATGGCTTTCTTTATCTTAACACAAAAATCTCTGGGGCACACTATGGTCTCTCAACGTGTCCCTATTTAACTACACTCCTTACTTTTAGCTGCTTGGGCTCAGCTAACCAAATGGTGGCAGAGATGTGTATAGGCGATCTTAAATCATTCTGATTTTCCCAAGTCCCTCTGCAGTTTTCAGATGGAACATATGGCAATGTTATGTCTATTTGAAAAAGCCTTTGCATCATATGTTTATACAACTGCTCACTATCCCAAGACAAAAATTCTTTTCCTGTTATTGCCCATTTGCTGACTAAAGAAATTATCCTCTTTATGTATTCTGGTACTTTACCTTGATATCTTACATGTTTAATTATGTAGCCCTCAGTCCATAATCTATATCTTCATCATCTAAGGCCATTTTGCTTCTGTGAATCCAAAGCTTAATGATATGTTGGGAGATAAAGAGGAGATACTTGAAAAATTCTACTATTACTCTTTTGAAGATTTTTTTTTTTAAGTCATAGAATCACAAGTAACAAAGTCATTGGGAAAGATCCATAAATTCTCAGATGTTTCTTACACATTTCTCAATGAAGGTGTGCTACTAAAAATGATAATACCTTAAACCTTTCATACCAAATAATCCAACTTAGACTTCACAGATTATATACAAGATAATGGGAATGGTTCTACTTACCCTATAAGTGCAGTCACCCCAAATGGTGCAGAGTGGAATGTTGCGGTCATTTGGCCCATGTCAGCATCAAACTCCATAGAAGAGAGGCAAGAATAGCCTTGGGAAATCCAGCTGAATCTAATTTTTAGACAGGAAAACTGACTGTAGGAGAACAATACTGAGAATCAGCAACCATGGAGATTTCAGTAATATGGGCCATAGAACAGCCGGTGAGGCCTATTTGAGGTTCCCTTAAAAATGAGATTTACAACTTACCTCCCCTACCCACCTCCAATTTAAAGTCCTTCACCATTTGCAGGAATCCATTTTTCTCTTGGAGATCCTCTGTACCGTATGCCTTTTTATCATGTCACAGCTGAGTAGATGATTCTAACCTGAATTATTTCCTGTTTTTATAATACGAACTTGCCTCTATCGCACTAATGGAATCAATGTTGATTTTAGCCCATAATTTTCATGAGGGCTTATCAGGAGTGTTGAGATGGGGCAATACAACATTTAAATATTTTAAGGTTGAAATTTGACAATTACATGGCCATTCATTACTTTGTGAATGTTTGGCTGAGGTCTCAAAGTGTCTTTGAAATGTGAAGTTTAAACTGGTTGACCTGGAAACTTCTTGGAAGAAGTTCTATTACATTAGCTAATGCAGTACAAAGTCTAACCTGAATCAGGCATCACGTTTTGCATGCAAACCAAAGGTATCGAATTTGTGGCTTTTGCTAGCATTGTAGAAAAGGTTTTTTAAAAATACATTTCTTGATAGTGCAAAACTCACAAAAGCCACAAATGGAATGTGTTTGCTTCTCATGGAAAACCTTTTGCATCCTGGAGCTCTGGTAAGCCTCTACAGTACTTTGCGGTTTGCAATTCCAATCTCAGAGCAGGTCCAATATCATCTTAGCTCCTTGAGAAGCTGAACAAGTTCCTTATTGACCACCAGAGTGGTCTATGGGATCCTGCCCATCTCATTGGTGGGCTAATGTTTCTCTGTCCGTTTCCAGCCTCATAACAGTAGGACCAAGAAGCATATTCAGGAAAGCAATTTGTTGGTCCCAGATGAGTAGACCGGGGGAATGTCAGACATCAGTGTGTCTAAAGATGGATTCAATGGTAAAATGAAATGGATCAGTCAAGCTAAAAGAGAGAGAGTAGTAGCTATTAGAGGCCATGGCCACAATATTTGAAAATTTATGCAACATCAGCTATACTTGGACAAAAGAACATAAAGTATGCAACAATTTGGGACAACCTATCCTTCAGACTATATATTTTCTATCATCTTGTCTATTTATCTATATGTCAAGAAAATAAATGAAAAGGCTCTAGATTACCTATCTTATCTAAAGAGGAAAGGCAGAGATAGGGAAAAATTACTAAATTTCCTTTTACTTTATGCTTTCAAAAAGCCATGGTCTAAAATCTTGGGAGTTATCTTTGATTACACTGCACTGCTGACCTTTGATCTAACCACTGGCATTCATTTCTGATGCCCAAGTCTGAGGATCCTATCTCTCCACTCTTTGCTGCTAGGGACCTTTTCAGTCTCATTAAAAAAGTGAATTTAAATAAAATATTAAAAAAAGAGTGGACTCAAGAAATTGGGAACAAGGAGAGAAAGAAAATGCAAAAAAGTTAGGTATGTTCTATTCTTTAACTTGTACATTGATGCAAGATAAAATGGGAAGAGGCTTGAAACCCTTAGTTAGAAGTAGTCTTTAAATCATCTGTAGATTTATTGATTCGTTTTTCCTCTGTATAGTTGACTGAAAATTGGTCATGTGTAGAGCATACATGCATTTATTATATTCCAGTCATAGAGACTGTTTAAGACATTAGTCAAAAGATGACTTATGAAAAAATATAACATTATACCTGTGATAAGCAGTAGCAAGAAGATGTACATGCTTAGTGAGCATATGATAAAGAACCATTAGAGAAGGCAATCAAAGAGTGATTACTAGGCTGGGATCCACTGGAAGAAAAGAAGCTAATTGAACCATGCTGAGGACAGAAGAATGTTCCAGGAAAAAGGAATAGCATGTGTTATAGGGCTTTGTGCTATGTGGGAGCTTAGTGCGCTTGAGAAAAGTGAAGATACAATCAGCACTTCCAGGAATGATTTGTGTTCCTGGAAAATCATTGTGTTGGTGCAGAATGCATATTCCACACACACACCCCCAGATATCTTGGCCAACATAATATTTATGGAAAAAAATAGGAATAGAAAGAAGGTCAAATAGGCTGTTTGGTTCACATGACTGTACCACCATGTTAGAACAAAGACCTAACCTAGAAAATTCAGTATGCTTTGTGTATGCCCCTTTTCCCATTGGGTCTCATTAAGAATGACCACAACAAATCAACCAACAAACAACAAGAAATGCCAAACCTCAGCATTTCAGTATACAATAGTCCAGTTCAATATAAAAGTATATTTTACTTGGAAATGGGACTGATGTTTCCCAGCCAATTCCCAGAATTGATTTTGGCCTCTTGTCACTTCCAATGTTGAGAAACTTTCTATCAGTTGTGAGCTCTGGAAGAAGAAATCACACATTTACTTTCTTGGAGATTAAAACTAGGTCTAGGGGCATCTGAGTGGTTCAATTGGTTAAGTATCTGCCTTTGGCTCAGGTCATGATCTTAGGGTCCTGGGATCAAGCTCCACATTCGGCTCTAGGCTCAGTAGTGAGTCTGCTTTTCCCTCTCCCTCTCCTTCTGTGATCTCTCTCACTTTCACTCTCTCTCAAATAAATAATAAAATAAAATCTTAAAAAAAAAAAAAAAGACAACTAGATCTAGCGCTTGCTCCAGACCCTATGTATACAAATCCAGAAAAATAGAAGGTGATGGTGATGCAGGACCCTGTAAATTAGTTGATACTCCATTCTAAGAAATATGCAAGGTTGGGGCAGCAGAATTGTCACCACTGGACTTCAGAGTGTCAAATTGTGCTGTGCAAGGAGAGTGAAGTCAGTGCTATGGCTGCTGTCTCAATTAGAACTTCAATGGCCTCTTCCTGGGTGGCACTTGTTGGAGAATCTCATCTGGGCATCCCCTGAAAGTTTTCCAAATTGGAGCCATCCTTTTGTTACTACCAGCCAAAGCTGCTTTTATTGTGGAAGTTTTAATGGCAGGATTACTGCTTAGCATCTGTCACAACCAACACAGAGAATCTCTGAGAACCACTGATCATTTGTATCAAAGTAATGAGGTTGTCCTTTTTCTGAACATGATGCCTGAATTGTATGCTGACTAGGGGAAAATGTCTGACTGTGGATATCAAGCTTTGTTTTTTTTCCCCTTTCCCAAAGCTTGTATAATTGATGATTCTTCCTTCAAGGGTAAGTTTTTAAGCACAGAATTCATTTTAATAGTGTTTTTTGCTTATTAAACAAACCCCTGTGTTTTTTCCCCCTGTTTACTTCCACAGCCAGAATCACAGAAGCACAAAACAAATCAGCCTAATTTTGCCATGAACTTTGCTTTTGACATCTTTCTATTTTTCAAAGAGAATAAATGTGCTGTTACTTGACTGCTCTCTTTCAGACTGAAGAAACGGAGAGCTATTTTTGAAGCTCCTTAAATCAGAGGCTATGGCTTTTTACAAAAGCAGCCCCACAGGACATCAAGACTGTGTTTGGAAACATATGTGATAAAAAAAAAAAAGAAGAAACAAACCGTAAAAATGAACTGGGATCACCTTGTAATTGGGCAGAGAGGGCTTCCTGCTGCTCTCTGTGTTTTTCTAAAAGCCATTGCTTCTGCATTTCTCACCTTTTGCTGTAAGAGACTGTACACAAAATCTCCAATTGCCAAGCAAATCACAGCCGAGAGTCAGACCCCCTGTTTGGAAGAGACCTTTCTCCCCTCAATATTCTCTTTTATTGATGTTATGGAAAGAAATTAGAGATACACAAAGAATCAAGGGTAGTTATACTGAAAATGCAAGTCTTATACAAAAAAACCCTGAGCGAGGTCTTACAATATGCCAACATCCACACGGGGATGACATCAGACAGCTCAATAAAGTTTAATTGTTTCACTGCTGTGCTTCCAGGCAGACACCTTGCATGCCAATGGAGGATAAGTGCCTTGTAAATAAAATGCATCATTATTATTTTACTTAATATCGTTAAATAGCTGTTATTTCCCCAGCCAGCGGAGGAGCAGGGAAGACTGGGGTGCAGTGTGTCTTGGGAATGATGCATCCCTCATCTCATTCCAGAATCTACCCGTAACTCTTAGGGTGATAACTTCAGTAAGAGTTCCTCCTCTTCAGTTTCTTCTCCAAAGCAGGGTCAAAAAATAATTGCTACACCTACCTTCCAGAGCTCAGCGCAGTGGGGATCAGCGAATATGTGTATGGTTATTAACCACAAATAATATTTATTGGCTGCCCACCATTTTAATGGCTCTGGTTTAGGAACAATATAAGGATTTATTTAAAATATAAAGTTAGCATGATTAATTTTTAAGATGTTTGCCGATCTTTGAGTTATATTCTCCAGAACAATTCTGATACAAGTCCAATTCTTCAGATGTGCAGGCACAGAAATTATTAGCATGAAATTCTTTGAAAATTTTAGAACAAGATCTTTCAGCGGTGAATATTATGTGAGAAGGCTCAGGTAAAAGAGATAATCTCTGATTATACCAGGGTGGTCTGTCGAGTTACAATTTCTTATCACATACATACTCAGCTAAAAGATAAAGTTATGTGAAAGCTTGCTTCTCAAAAAAAATGCTTTTTTTGAAAAAAAATTGTGTACAAAGCCATGCATAACAATGAGCACCCACGATGAGAAAAGTAAACAGCCATGCAGCATGCAAGAATAATAAAATTTATGCATATGTAATATGTCTCTTGTACTAAAATGAATATATGATAAAGTTTACTCTCTTCTTATGGGACTAACAGTTTTTTGCTTGCATACAATCCCAAAGCAGGCACACTTTACGTTAGATGTTCCAAATATATTTTACAATGAGTGAGGAATAAGATGCGAAATTATGGGGCAGGAAGATTATATCCTACCTTTTTTTAGTAGGCTTGAAAATTTACTGTATTTTTCCCACACTTTAAAAAAACCACCTTCTTGTGATGCTAGTGAATTACTGTTTTCATCCATATGTTTATGGCATGTAAACTTCCTTGTATGGATGGATAGACAGGAACGTTATTCTTGGAATTTGTTGACAACATGGGTACGATTTTTCACTTCACCTATTCTCAGGGAATTCTGCAAAGTCATAAATTCAATGTTAGCTGGCTAGAATGTTTCTAGAAAAAAAAAAACCCCCACATACCCAATTTCAACATAGCGAACTGCTTGATTCCAAAGAAATCTTCGTGGCATATTGGAAAATGTATGCGTTTTGGCTGTCCTACTGAAGACAGGTCTGCTTGCTGCTGGTAGAAACAGAGCAGCTGGACTTGAATTCACCCTCTGCACCATTGGTGATGCCTTATCTACTGCTTTATAGTTTTGTGTGCATAAATATGTAGTGGGTAGGACCAAATTCCAGAATACAATGAAACAGAATAGCTGGACACAGAGAAAGAGGGAAGTTAGGTAGGAAAAAAAGAGACCCTGCTGGATAATGAGACTGAATGCCCTCTTCTACATGCTCACTGAAGGAGTTTTCCAGGGACAAATGCTACTGCTTTATGGTCCAATTCAGCTGCCTCTGGCTGTATTCAGCAGCTATCTATCAGAGAACCTTTTTTTCCCCCATTTTTCCCCCTCCTGACTTCATGTTTGATTAACACCAGGTTCTGTTCCTTTAAGATATACCTACCATCTTGAATATGCTCAGAGATCTTTCCTCCTCTCTTCTTACATATACAGACTTGTCTCAGAGGCATTTTGCAGCAAATAATTCTTGGCTTCAGGGCCCCTTTCCTAATGTCCTGTGTTTGCTCTTCTGAAAATTAGATGGGTGCCTTTTTAGGTATCTATATGCTATACTCCCTTTTATTTGCTATAAATTCAAAGCTGAAAGAAACCGAGGGGATACCACTCTTGAGTTCACAGTTCAGTGAATATCATCACCGGTGCATTATTACATCATGTGCTATAATCCAAGAGCACTGGGGACATGAAGGACAGGGTGATGGAGTGCCTGTCAAAGTTGGGAAGGCTTCAAAAAGGAGAGAACAGTTGAGTTGGGTTTCGACTAGAGTTTTAAGGTCTTGCTTGAAGATCAAATGCTATCATTCACATCTCTTTCATTCTGAGGTTCTGACTGTTGGGGTTTTGCACACAAAAAATTGTGCCATTGGTGAGGATATGAAGAAAAAGGAGCCCTCTTGCCCTTTTGGTGGGAATGCAAACTGGTGCAGCCATTATGGAAAGCTATGGAGATTCCTCAAAAAACTAAAAATAGGGCAGCCCGAGTGGCTCAGTGGTTTAGTGCCGCCTTCAGCCCGGGGCCTGATCCTGGAGACCCAGGATCAAGTCCCATGTCAGGCTCCCTGCATGGAGCCTACTTCTCCCTCTGCCTGTGTTTCTGCGTCTCTCTCTATTTCTCTGTGTCTCTCATGAATAAATAAATAAAATCTTAAAAAAAAAACTAGAAATAGAACTACCTTATGATCCAGCTTTTGTACTGCTGGATATTTACCCAAAGAATACAAGACTACTTATTCAAAGGGACACATGCACCCCTATGTTTATAGTAGCATTACTTATAATAACCAAGATATGTAAGCAGCCCAAGTGTCCCTCGATTGATAAATGAATAAAGAAGACATGGTTTATATATTATTCAGCCATAAAAAGAATGAAATCTTGCCATTTGCAACAACATGGATGGAGCTAGAGAGTATAATGCTAAGTGAAATAAGTCAGTCAGAGAAAGACAAATACCATATTATCTCACTCTGTTCACCTTGTGGACATCAGGCTTTTCTCCATCAGATGAGCTGCTGCAGATGTCTTCTGTCTTTGAGGAGGAGAAGGTCAGGAATGAAGAGGAAGGTGCAATGCCATCCCAAACATTTCTGTGGAATGTCATGAGCCTTTTCCTTCTCAAAGGGAAGACACCAGAAAGTGAAGAGGAGAAGGAGGATTCTCCTTCTGTATGTGCAAGGTGGGTAAGGGTTTGTCAGGGGAATAGAAGGAAAGCAATCTGCAATGATGTGACTGCGTGAGAAACACAGGGTATTTTGGTGTATGAGGGGAGTAGAAGGGAAACTGTAGAAGATAGAATGAGAATGGAGGCTTGGAAAACATTCTGAAGAGTGTGAAAATTATGCTGAGTAGTGTGGGCTTAATTCTATTGGCAAAGTGGAGTCATTACAATAAGGAAGGGACACTGTCATATATGTGTGTATCTGTTTGACTTTTTACTTTGAAATAGTTTAAGATTCAAAGATTCATAAGAAATTATAAAAATAGAGAGTTCCGTATATACTTTACCCAGACACCCCCAATGATAATATCTTATGTAAGCATAGTATATTGTCAACACTAGGAAACTGTCATTGGTACAGTACTATTAATTCAAGTATAAGCCTAAGTTATTCAGATTTCACAAGGTTTTGTTTTCTTTCTTTTAAGATATTTATTTATTTATTTCAGAGAGAGAGAGAGAAGAGAGGGAAAGCATGAGCCGGGGAGAGGAAGAGAGGGAGAAGACGACTCCCTGCTGAACAGAGAGCCCCATGTCGGGCTCCATCCCAGGACCCTGGGGTCATGACCTGAGCCGAAGGCAGATGCTTTATCAACTGAGCCACCCAGGGGCCCTCAGATTTCACAAGTTTTTATATGAACTCTTAAAAATGTATATTTCTGTGAAAATTTATCTTGTTGAGCACAAAGAAACTCCTTCATGTTACTTCTTAAAAGTCCTGTTCTTCCTCCAATTTCAACCACTGATCTCTTCTCCATCCTATCACTTTATTTCTTCGAGATAACTATATAAATGCAATCATACAATATGTAACCCTTGGAGATTGGCTTTTTTCACTTAACATAAGTGCCTTGAGATACATCTAGGTGATTACATATATCAATAGTCTGTTCCTTTTTATTGCGGAGTAGAGTTTTATTGTATGGATGCAGAACACTTTGTTTATCCATTCACCCATTAAAGGACAATTGACTCATTTCCACGTTTTGTCTATTACAAATAAATATTCGTGTATAGGTTTTTTCCTATAAACAGAAGTTTTAATTTCTTTAGAATAAATATCTAAGAGTGTAATTGCTGGATCATGTGAAAAATTTACATTTAAATTTACAAGAAGCTATGAGACTATTTCCAGAGTGGCTGTACCATTTTACATCCTCACCAAGAGTATGTGAAAGATATAGTTTCTCTACTTCATTGCTGCCATTTGGTACTGACAATATTTTTTTAAACTTTAGCTGTTCTAATAGGTGTGTAATGGTATCTCATTGTTGTTTTAATTTGCAATTCCCTGATGGCTAATGATGTTGAAATCTTTTCATGTGTTTATTTGCCATCTGTATTGGCAAAGTGTTTGTTTAAGTATGCTGCCCATTTTATAATTGAATTGTTTGTTTTCTTACATTTGAGTTGATAGAGTTCTTTATATATTCTGGATATGAGTCCTTTGTCAGATATGTGATTTGTAAATAGTTTCTCCTAATTTATACCTTGTCTTTTCATTCTTTAAATGGAGTATTTTACAGAGCAAGAGTTTTTAGTTTTCATGAAGTCTAATTTATTTAGCTATTAGAAATTTTATCTCTAGTGTTTAAAAACTGGTCCCGAACCCTAGGTCACAAACATTTTTTTTCTTTGTTTTCTTATAAACGTTTTATAGTTGTATGCTTTACATTTGAATCTTTGAAACATTTTGAATGAATTTTAATATAGTGTGGGGCTTTGGTCAAGGTTATTTTTTTCTTCCCCTTCTCTTTCTGCCTGATTGTCCAAATAGCCCAAAATCATTTGTGGGAAAGATTATCCTTCTTTCAATGAATTGCTTTTGCATCTTTGTCAAAAATTAATTGGCTGTACTTGTTTGGTTCTATTTCTTGATTCTCAATTCAGTGGCTCTGTTTTAATTCTTCTGCTGATACCACACTGTCTTTATTACTGTAGCTCTATTTCACATCTCAAATCAGATGGTGTGATTCCTCCAACTTTATTCTACTTTTTCACAATTGTTTTGAGTATTCTAGCTCCTTTGCCTTTCCATATGAATTTTAGAATCAGCTTGTCTATGTCTTAAAAGAATTTCCTGGAATTTTCATCAGACTTAACAGATCAATTTGTTGAGTCTTCCAATTCACGACACAGTCGTTCTATCAATTTATTTGGATATCCTTTCATTTTTCTCATTAGAATTTTAAAGTTTCAACATACAGATACTGTGCATGTTTTGTTACTTTTGTACCTAAGTGTTTTATTTTTCTTGGTGTGATTGGAAATGTACTGTGTTTCAGTTTCACTGTCCAGTTGTTCATTCCTAACATAGAGAAATATGATGGGTTTTTTTATGTAACCCTGTTATACTTACTTTTTGGTTCTAGGGTTTTTTATATTGTTTTGTTAGTTTCCTTGGGATTTTCTATGTTGTTTGCAAATAATGACCATTTTAGTTCTTCTTTTCTTATTATGATTTTTATTTTTATTTCTTGCCTTATTACACCAGCTTAGACTTCTAGCACTATGTTGAATAAGAGTAGCAAGAATAGACATGTTACCTGGTTTCTAATTTTAGAGGAAAGTATTTAGTTATGCTCCATAAAGTATGATGAGAACGGCAGCATTAAAAAATGTTTTTTTTCAGTTTGAGGAAGTTTCCTTCTACTCCTAGTTTGCTGAGGGAGTTTTATTATGAATTTCATATCTGAATTCTGTCAAGGGCCCTGAATTCACCCAGAGCATAAAGAGGCTGGTGGTAAGGACTTTTTTAGAGAGAGAGAGTGATCAGTGTAAGGGAGGAGAGGGAAGATGTCTTGTCCTCACTTCTAGCCAAGTGAGGAGTCCAAGAGAACTATTTGAAGAGCATAACAAGTATGTCACCATGGAATTTGAGAGATGCGGGATTTAGAATACCTAAGAAGGGAAAAGTTTAGCTGAGGCAGCCTACTGGTGGCAAAGCAAAGAAATAAGGCTTCTAACATTTCAAAGCTTTATGATATTTTCTGTAAGTTGGAAGAAATTAGAAGGGATAGATATTTACCAGAATGTCATAAGGGCCAAAATTACTCTCTAGGGGGAATGTGGTATATATGTGCAACCACTGGAAGTCAGAGGTTAGGGGATCATAAGCAGCCACTAAAAGAAGCACTATCTGTGTGAACTGAGACAGTAGATCCCTAGTGATGGAAAACGGTCTTCAGAGAATCCAAAAAGCATCCATTAACACCAAATTCAAGATAAGACTATTCTTGCCCTAATCTCTTTCCTGTCCACTGCTCCAGTTCAGAGACACCATAATGAAAGGGAAACCAGTAGTAAAGCAAGATGAGAAGTAGGGGCAGGGATAAATCATCCATGCTCCCTCTCCTAATTCAGGCTCCTTGGCCTGTATCAAACCTGAGTTGGGGTAGGAGTAATGTTATAAATTTGCTTGGAATTTTGAGTTTTGAAATTAGACTGGATTGGGTGTTTTATTATCTTAAAATTGACATTATTCAATAATACCTGAGAGTGATGAGAAAAACCATCTTATTTTCTCAAAATCTCAAGTTTGAAGAAGGATTTATTGAGTGGATTGGCAGGGGTGGTGCAATGAAAAAGTAAAATTGATTTTTGTTAGAATCTTAGTCAGTTAAGCTATTTAAGTAAACCCATGATAATTGTTTGAGTCAGATGATGTCTAGGTAACCAATTATAAATGTGGATATGAAAGAAGTCAGAGAACAACACACCAATTTGGGAGTCCATCCAAAGTCTCTTACTCCATTTAAAATCAGTTCAACTTATTATACTTCCTCACTGGTATAGCAATACACAATTTATTTTTTAAATAATTCCAGCCAAAGTACTCTACTAAAAAATAATAATAATTAAAAAAAGCAAAAGGTGATATCAGCAAGATTACAGAAAGGGAAGTCCCAGGCCCTGTTCCCTCATAGAAATACCAATTTAAAAACTATATATGAACCAAAATATAGTTATGAGATTTCCAGAATCCAGTTAAGAAGTTATAGTACCCAAGGTGAGTACAAAACTGAAAAAAGCTACATCAAAACAGGTGAGAAGAGCAATTTCACTTTACCAATGTCAGTCCCTCCTCCAGGACGGCAAAGCTCAGTGCCAGAAGACAGCATACTATTTTGTTACTTCTTCCTCGGGGAGAAAGAGAAGAGTGGAATGTGTATTCAATGTTCCAGCTTTTCAGAGAGCTGCCCAAGGGACCAATATCTGTCTTGTCTGACTTGGGGTGCTGACATGGAGTTGGCATAGTGTGGATGCCTGGTGGCTGCTGACAACAAGGAGGAGTGGGGGCAGCTTACTTCTCTGAAACCAGACAGCTTGCAGTGCCACAGATCAACACCAGAGGGAGAGAGAGATTTATGAGCTCCTGAATAAGAAATCAGCAAGCCTCCTTAATTGAGAAATTATAGGCACAGCCTTAGTGAAGTTGCATCACCCAAAAAGAGGTTTCAAGAGCCCTCAGAATCCCTATCCAGTCTGATTGGCAAGGGTCTTTCCCTGTATGAAGCCAGTCCATAGAGACTGGGAAAAGTGGCTGTTTTTTTTTTTTTTAAAGTACAGATGGCAACACAGTTATGAGACACATGAAGGAACAGGTGAACATGCCCAAGAAAAGAAACAAAATAAATCTCCAGAAATTGATTCTAAAAAAAATGAAGATATATGAATTACCTGACAAAGAATTAGAAGTAAAAATTCTCCTCAAGCTAAAGAAAACAATGCATGAACAAAACAAGAATATCAACAAAGAAAAAAAATGAGACAAATTTTGAAGCTGAAGAATAAAATAATTAAACTGAAAAATTCACTATACTGGCTCAACACCAAATTTGATCAGCAGAAGAAAATGTCATTGAACTCAAAAACACATCATTTGAAATTATCCAGAGAAAGAGAAAAAAGACGAAAATAAGTGAAGAAGGTCTAAAGGGCTATTTCTTTACTTATTTTCAACTTTTTTCTCTTTGTTCTTTCATATCCACCATCAAAAAAGATACATATTGTGGCATTCCTAAAAGGAGAAGAGAGAGATAAAGGAACAGAAAACTTATGTAAAAAATAATGGCGAAAACTTCAAAATCTAGGGAAGAAAATGGACATTCAGATTCAAGAAGCCCAGTAGACTGCAACTAAGATGAACCCAAAGAAATCTGCATTGAGACACATAATCAAAAAGTCAAAAGTCAAAGAGAGAGAGGATTTTGAAAGCAACAAGAGAAAAGTGATGTGTTACATATAAGAGAATCCCCATAAAACTATGAGCAGATTCTCAGCAGAAAACTTGTAGGCCAGAAGGGACTGAGATGATATATTCAAAGCACTGAAAACAAAAGAAAATCCCTACCAACCAAAAATACTATATCTGGCAAAAATATTCTTCAAAAATGAAGGAAAAATAAAGATTTTTCCAGATAAGTAAAGCTGAGAGAGTTTTTCACCACTAGACCTGTCTTATAAGAAATGCTAAAGGAAGATCTTTGAGTTGAAATGAAGGATCTTAAACAACAATAAAAAGCATATGAAAGTAAAAAGCTAACTGCTAAAGGTAAATAAATAAATACTGTAATACTGTGAACTTTAAATTAATTTAAATCTTATATAGAAATTAAAGATAGAAGTATAAAAATAACTAGAGTATAAAAATGTTAACAGATATACATATAAAAATAATTTGACATCAATATCATAACGCATGTGTGAGGGAGGAGTAAATTGTAGAGTATTTATCTACATTGGAGTCAATTTGTTATTAGTTTAAAATAGACTTTTAACTGTAAGATATTTTATGCAACTGCCATCATAATTACAAAGAAAATACTTATAAAATATATACAAAAGAAAATGAAGGCTCAAAGCATGTCACTATAAAAATTCAACAAAATACAAAGGAAGATAGAAAGAGAGGAAAAGAGTAACACAAAAACTATAAGACAAACAGAAAACAAGTAACAAAAGAGCCATAGCAATTCCTATAAATGTAAATGGACTAAACTCTTCAATCAAAAGACATAGAATAGCTGAATGGATACAAAACAAGATCCAACGATATGCTGTCTACAAGAGACTCATTTCAGATTTAAGGATACACATGGACTGAAAGTAAAGGATAGAAGAAGATATTCCATGCAAATGAGAATCAAAAGAGAGCACAGCGTGGCTATACTTATATCAGACAGAATAGTCTTTAAGTGAAAAACTATCAAAAGAGACAGAGACATCGTATAAGAAAAGATAAAATGGTAAATTCACCAAGAAGATATAATAATTATAAATATATATATAGCCCACATCAGAGCATCTAAATATATGAAGTAAATATTGACAGAATTTAAGGGGAAATATACAATACAATAACAGTAGGGGATTTCAATACCCCAACTTTCAATAATAGAACATCTGACACAAAGTCAATAAAAATGTAGAATATTTGAACAAAAAAATACAGTTGAACAATATTATAGGCCAAATAAACCTACCAGACATGCAAAAGATCTCACCCAACAGCAACACAGTACACGTTTTTCTCAAGTGCATATGGAACATTTTCTGGAACGTATCATGTTAGGTCACAAAATAAGTCTCAAAAAATTTAAGATTAACATCATACCAGGTGTATTCCCAACCACAAAAGAATAAAACTAGAAATTAATGGTAGAAAGAAAACTGGATAGTTCATAAACATGTGGAAATTAACACACTCTTGAACAACTAATGGGTTAAAGAAGTAATCAAAAGGAAAGTTAGAAATATCTCTCAATGAAAACATGATATATTAACATTTATGGGATGCAACAAAAATAGTACTCTGAGGTACTACTGTGATCAATGCTTCCATTAAAAAAGGAGGATTTCAGTAAACAACCTGGTATAACACCATTAGAAAAAGAACAGACTAGGCCTAAATTTAACAGAACAAAATGTACGATTTGACTAGAAATGAACAAAATAGAGGGGGAAAGAAACCAATTTTAAAAACCAACACAGCTAAGGATTGGTCTTTTGAAAAGATAACAAAATTATAGAATCTTTAACTTGACTAAGAAAAAGAGAAAGAAGATTAAAATAACAAAAACAGAAAATGAAAACACAACTTTTACAACAGAAATATAAAGGAATGAGACAATGAACAATTATACACCAACAAATTGGATAACCTAGAAGAAATGAATAAATCCCTAGAAACATACAATCGACCAACACTGAATCATGAAGAAAGAGAAAGACTGAACCAACCTATAATGAGTCATTCCTAACTCATGGATCAGCACTCAAAAACCTCCCACCAAGACAAGTCCATAACCAGATTGTCTTTATAGATGAATTCTACAACATAGGAGAGAAAACCTTCAGAATCTTCATCTTGACAATCATTTTTTGACTATGATACCAAAACACATGCAATAAAAGCAAAAATGTGCAAGTGGGACGACATTGAACCAAAAAGTGTCTGCACAGCAAAAGAAACAATCATGAGTGAAAAGGCAACCTATGAAATGGGCAAAAATATTTACAAACCTTGTATCCAATAAGTATACAAAGTATATAAGAAACTCAAAATATATAATAACTCAATAGAAAAAAATAGTATGTTTTTAAAAATGGACATTTTCCCAAAGAAGGCGTACAAATGGCCAATAGATATATGAAAAGATGCTCAATATCACTCATGATCATGGAAATGCAAATCAAAACTGCAATGAGATAACACTCTGCACCTGTTAGGATGGCCCATATAAAATAACAAACAAACAAACGAACAAAACCAAACAACAACCACCCAGAAAATAACAAACATTGGCAAGGAGATGGAGCAATTGGAAACCTTGTGCACAGTTGATGAGAACATATGAGAGGGCAGCCACTATGGGAAACAGTATGGACTTTCCTCAAAAAAATTGAAAAAAAAAATGACCACAGGATCCAACAATCCCACTTCTGAATGTTTAACCCACAAGAATTGCATGACTCCATTTATGTAAGGTATTTAAAGTAGTCCAATTCATGGAATCAGAAAGAATGGTGGTTGTCAGGGGTTGCAGACAGGGAGAAATGGGGTTGTTCAACTGGTGTAAAGCTTCAGTCCTGCAAGGTGGGAAAGTGCTAGAGACCTGATGTACAACATGATGTCATAGTTTACTATAGGATACTGTGCACATAAAATTTTGTTGAGGGTAAATATATATTATATACATATAATATATATTTACATGTTTTTTTTTACCACAATATGAAAGCACATTTGATGTCAAATTTAGATTTTCTCATAGGTAAATTGGCATCTGACCCCTCAGCACTTGTGTAGGTGCCATATTTATGAAATGCAGTCCTTGGATACAGGTGGCCCTGAGTTCCACACTCAAGTAGGAATTATACAATCTTGAATAAATTTCTCTTTCTGTTACTCAGTTTTCTCATTTGCAAAATCAAATGATGGTACTTGTCAATGTAATCAGCTCTAGATAACAGCCAGTTTGTTCGTTTATCTTCCTACCAAATCACATACAAAATATCTGGGAGGCAAAATTCCATTGCATGGACTGCATGGCTCTCTTGTCTTTCATTCTCTCTGGAAATTCTATTTTTTGTGTGAAAATTTATTCTTATGTGCTTCTTTTTCTTATATCTCATTACTTCTCTGGAAACACTGGTCTATATGAGAGTACAATGATTATCATTAAATCATTATAAAGCACTTATTATGTTTAATGATTGATTCAGAGAGATATGAAATATTTCTTTCCTTTAAAAGACTTAAAATCTACCAGGGGAGAAAAATATGTTAATATTATTCACTAGCAGGTCCCCTGGGTGGCTCAGAGGTTTAGCGCCTGCCTTTGGCCCAGGGTGTGATGCTGGAGTCCCAGGATCGAGTCCCACATCAGGCTCCCTGTGTGGAGCCTGCCTCTCCCTCTGCCTGTCTCTCTCTCTCTCTCTCATGAATAAATAAATAAAATCTTTAAAAAAATATTATTCGCTAGCATATTATTCACAGATACACTGATATGTTATATATTATCCTATATTACATATATGATGTTAAACTAATGTAATTTATTTATGCCACTTACTATTAATGTGTTAATATTAAAACTTCAAGTAACCATTGAAATTTATCCATGCTAAGAGTAGAGAGTAGCAGAAAGAAAGTGGTTTAGAGGGTCAGGGGACAAAGCTATCACTGAAGACTGGGCCATATGGGAAGATTCAACAAGAAGGTGGAATGTCAGGACAGCTGGTAGTGTGTGCTCCTCAAGGCATGGGACATACACTGTGGCGTGGGCTGACAGTTCAGGCAGCACCAGCTATGATCTTAGATAATGTATGAACATGGCTTCCCAGAACGTTGAGACCCACTCTCACACAGCGTGGAATGGTGTTGAGACAGCTCCAGTGAAAACACATGATTTTGAATCCTGTCTCTGACACTCTTTAGCCATATGACCTTGAGCAAATTACTTAGCCCCTTTGCACCTCATTTTCCTCATCTGTAAAATGGTAATAACAATAGCATTACCTTACAGGGTCATCATGACCATTAGATGAGCTAATGGTTCTAAATTACTTAGAACAAATTTGGTACCTGGTGATTACTCTGCATTGCCTATTAAATAAATAATCACAGTGGGTGGAAGTGTAAAAAAAAATTATCTTCAAGTCTCTTTCAGTCCTGAATATAGTTATTCAAGGAAAAGGTCTCTGGTTTGTAATGACTTTAAACACTTCTGCAGCCTTTGCCAATCTCTCCCTGCCACAAAAAAAGAAAATGTCTCAGGCTTCCAGCGTTGACAGAAAATAGCATTGCAATAGCACTTAATAACATGGTATATAATAACAGCACTTTATTGTCATGGCATTTCTTCTTATAGTTATCTTCTATTTGTGTCAAGTGTTTCAGATGTTCTGTTTATGGTCGTTTTTAAGAGTTTCTTTTAAAATGAATTTTTGTAAAAGTTTTTAATCAATCTAAAGGAACTCAGTCTATATTTTAAGAAAGTAAATAAGTAACATGAGGTAGTTTTTTAAGGACTATAGTTTGGACGGCTTTGGATTAGAGCAAAGGCACAGAACTAGTACTTCAGAAAGAAACAAAGACAAAGTTCTATTCTTCGACGTTAGGCTTTTTACATCATTTCCATACACACGAGCATCAAGCTCCTTTTATCAATGTGGGCAAAGTGCATGGTTTTGCCTGCCTTCCAAAATCCACCACTCACCTTGTCTAAGCCACAGTGTCAAGTAGAAGTGGGCAGGGAGTGTAGGCACTTTGCATTGTTGCTTGAGTGGACCTCTTCTGTCTGCCGAAATGTGTTTGGTCCAGCTATCTGAGGAGTTCCACTAATTGCCTCATTAGGCAATCTCAACGCAGAAACAATATTTAAGTACATCAGTATAACTCTTGGGTATATGTAGGATTTAATAGCAGATGAAGCCAAATGAGCTGAAATGGAAAATTTATTTCTTTTTTAATAAACATTCTTAAATTCTCATTAAAAAAAGACAGTAGACAATTCATGCTTTTCACCGAGATGTAGTCTTTCTTAAAAGTTTAAATGATGCTGAGCCATTTAAAGAAGTTTTGAAATATTTTCTGCAAATTATCCCAACATTTTCAAGCACAAGATATTTAATTAGAGCTTACTTCCTCCAAAGTTAGAGGTAAGATACGTGAATCATAATCTCAAAATGCACAATAACATATAAATTTATATGTAATGCATGCATTCATAAAGGAGAAGAATTCCCTCTTATTAATATTTAAAGCTTTAATAATTATATTAAAAATATTCCCAACAAGGGTTACTAAAATCCACACTTGATTTTATAGTTATTTAATGTAAGTATTGTCTCTGAGTCAGGGGACAGAGAAGAAACACTGCACCTAATTACCTCATACCTAGGTTACTACTGCAGTCTCCAAACTGGCCTCTAGTTAGTTAATTAATTAATTATTTTCCTAACTAATTAATTCTTCTCCACACCCAATATGGGGCTTGAACTCCTGACTCTGAGGTCAGGAGTCGCATGCTCTACCAATTGAGCCTGTCAGGCCCCTCTCCATACTGGCCTCTTAATGTTGCTCTCTTCCTTCGATATCACTACATTAACTTGCTCTCCATACCCATAGACTTTTCTAGAATCTTGTCCCCACCTGCACCTCTTGCCTATAAAATTGTCTCTCCTTACCCACTGCCTTAGGATGGAGTCCTACATCCTTAGCCCTTAGCTTTCAACATGTGCAACAATCTGCCATCAGCTGCTTTTCCAGAATTTCCTTCTTTTCTTCACACTGAAAACTCCACGCCAGGAAGGTTGTTCTGGGTTTCTTACTTCTCTTCCTCCCCACTATGCCTTGCACACCAACTTCTGAGGCTTTGCTCAAGTAGATTGCCCATTGACATGTCCCCTTTGATTCATTGGCATGCCACCATTTGCTAAGGCATAGCCCAAGTTCTACTTCTGGCCACCACAGTGCAGAGCAAAACTAGACTTTTCACTACACAGAGTCTCTCCAGCAGCACTTTCTTTCTGCACCATGGGTTGCTATTTAAGTTTTTGTGTGCGTTTATTGTCATCTTTTTGGTTAGATCTGAAGCTACTAAGAGCAGAAACCATCTCACGGTATTTGGTGTGCCTTGTGTACAAAAGATGCTCAATAATCAGTTGATTAATTAATGAATCATGTGCTGTGCTAATTTGGTTTTGTAAAATGATCAGTTACCATTTTGGACAACTATTGGAAGCCTCTGAAATTTTTTTAAAAAATTATTTATTTATTTAATAGAGTAAGAGAGAGAGTGAGTGCAAGAAGGGGAGTGGCAGACAGAGGGAGGAGAAGCAGGCTTCCTATTGAGCAGGGAGCCTCATGTGGGGCTTCATTGCAGGGACCTGGGATCATGACCTGAGCTGAAGGCAGACACTTAAGTGACTTAGTCACCTAGGTGCCCCAAGCCTCTGAATTTTTGAAGAAATTTCTGGTAAGTAAATGGTCTACTCTAAGAACTAGACTTAATAGTTGTTCTTAGTGGAATGCCTGGGTGGCTCAGCGGTTGAGTGTCTGCCTTCAGCTCAGGGAGTGATCCCAGGTCCAGGGATCAAGCCCCACATCGGGCTCCCTGTGAGGAGCCTGCTTCTCTCTTTGCCTATGTCTCTGCCTCTCTCTCTGTGTCTTTCATGAATAAATAAATAAAATATTTTTAAAAAACAGTTGTTCTTAGTTTGGGGTTTCCATGAAACCTAGCACAGTATGGTGAAAACAGGGATAGTCATTAAATATTGAAAGAAAGCACCAGTGAATTAGTGAATGAAGCATTGAGTTTGATTTTCTGCTCTAGGTCTGCTCCTTAGGCCACTGTGTGCATAAGAACCTCTCTATTCTTTGCCCCCAAAGTTGATCATACAATGGTGTAATCAATCTTTTTATGTTTACTGTTTGTGATTATAGCAATCCTTTGATACCAAATTTGTATTTCTAGAAAAATCTTTGAGATTAATAAACATGTTAATCTTCATCATCATCATTTCAACCTAACAAAAAATCTTTATGATTATATTGCTGAGATTATTACTACCTACCACAAATTTGTATTGGGGGTAGAAATGTAAAATTACCTTTTTTGGATGGCATCTGTTATGTGACTTTTTACTTTGAAAATACGTGTATGCACACTGCTGGTAGAAGAGCAAATTGATAGAAGCTTTCAGGATATTAAGTTGATAATATAAAAGAGTCAACTTTAAAAGGCTGAATCCTTTGATCTCATAATTTCATTTAATAGAATTAGAAAATAATCATGAGTGTACACAAAGATTTAGCTCTGAAATGTTTACCTTAACATTGTTTCAAATACAGATAATTGGAACCAACATAAATAACTGATCATAAATTAGACAAATTGGGTAAATAATGTTTGATGTACCCACATAATGAAACATATGCATTCATTAAAAAATAATTTTTAGGATTTTACATAATAATTAATGAAATGAAAAGAGATCCATAGAAAACTATACTGTTTTAACTATATTATTAAGAGAAAATTGAGCATGTGGCAAACCAGTATGCAAGGATTAATTTTAACACAATTAATTATATATATACATATACAATATATAATAATGAATTGTATATTGAGTATACAATATACATCATATGTAATAATGAATGTATAGATCCCAAAATGTTAAGAATAGTTATCGCTGGCAGGTGAAATTATGTGAGAATTCTCATCTTTTTGTATATATCTATCCTAAATTTTTAGAATAGATATGATAGTTTAAATATATATGAAAAAATAAATAAAAGGATATGGGCATTTACTTATTGTTTTATTATCAAGCAACATTTATTTACTTTTTTTTGCTCATCAAATTGTAACATGTCATATCTATTACAAAGAAAATACTCTAATAGAGTTCTAAGAGAAAGATCATTACTACCACCCCCACCACCATCATTACTACTATGGTTAGAATCTACTGCCCTTAAAGAGCATCACATTTTTAGCACTCTTGTGTGAGTCTAGGCTATCAAATTTAGGAGATTAAAAAGTAAAGTTTAAGCACACTAAAAGTTTATTTTTGTAACATGATCTTTTATTGCCTTTGCAAAAAGATAGAGATACATAGATCCTTAAAATATAATTCCAGGGAGAAAATTCTGATACCTGCAACTAGTAACACTAAGTAGAGTTTACTGTAGTTGATAAAAGCCAAGGATTAGCTTCCTCTGGGAGGCAGATGGTGACTGTTTTCAACTACCTGGAGGGGCTTTGAGACATGGGGGATTCAATTTTTGCAACTCAGACATTTCAAATGCAGTCAGGACAAATAAAAAATACTATACATGTCACTTGCTCTTTCTTCTTTTCATGTCTCTTCCTCTGTGTCTTTTTTTCTTCTCTTTGGGTCTCTCTTCTTTCATCTTTTGCCTTTTTCATTCTCTGGCCTACTAGAAATGACTGAGTTAGTACCCACCAGAGCAAAGTACTCATGCATGATTAAAAAAAATAATTACCCTCCTTTTTCTGATTTCCCATCTTGCTGACATCTTTCATCAACGTTTAAGTTTGTGGAGCCTAGTTTTCCCAGAGTGAAGTCCCACCCTGATTGTAAGTTAGGCACTTTGGGAGGTACATTAACTCTTTCCTGCCACTAGGGGACCATTTTGTATAATGCTTCAACGGACTCATTATCATTTATTTACACTGAACCCATTTCTTCCCAGTCTATGGGACGAGCAGGCTATCAGAAGAGACAGAGCACCTTGGGCAGCTTCGCTGGAGTGCAGAATGGGGATGAAAATGAATTACCTCCCTCTCTTTTTATTTTTTTTCCCAGCTTTACTGAGATATGATTGATATATAACATTAGGTAAGTTGAAGATATAAGAGCACATGATGATTCTATATGATTCGATACATGCATGTATTCAAATGTTTAACCATGTTAAGGTTAGTTAATACATCCTTTACTTCATGTAACTGCCATTTTATTGTTGTTGTTGTTGTTATGATGAGAACATATAAGATTTACTCTTGCAGCCACTTTCAAGAATGCATTGCAGAATCTATCCCCTCTCTTCCTCATGCTTTGCTTGCATGCTTCTCTTTGCCAAGGAGGATAGAACCCATTATTTTACTGATCCCCTTGCAATTTGGCAAGATGTTTTTCAGCAGCAAAAGCGAAAGATGTGGTAGCGGCAGGGCAGTCAGAAAACCTGGATGACAACAGGTTATGGTTTGATCTTTTCTCGGTAATCGAGATCGCACGTATTACTGTGAGTACCACAAAACGAGCAAATGGCCATTGAGGAAACAGGTGGAGAGACAAGAAGAGCTGGTATAAGAAACCTCCGAGAGCACACTCCTAGGATTTCCATTTGTATGAAACATAGGGTCAGAAATATCAAACTGTGCAAGTTCCATGAACAAGTGAGAAAATGTAGCCATTACCTTTAAAAGGGAGTCTCCTGCTATTAACAGGTGATAAGATGTCCCGTCCAAATCAGGAAATCCACAAGCATGTTGGGCCAATGTCTTGGTAAGCCAGATCCACTGGACCCAACACCGTTTTGCCTTCCACCTAAATCCTTGCTTTCCTGCTGAGCTACCCGCCCTCTCCAGTCAGTGATTGAACTAAGTATACAGAATCTGAGCTCACTGGTAGAACAAGGTTGCTCTACTTTTGCAGAGGGCTTTGTGAGCTTCTTTTAGCCTTTGAGAATTCCAGTGCATTGCTGTGAAAACTTAGGGTTAACGTCTTTTGCATTGAGAATGGTGTCACTTAGTCTCTTAGTTCCATCTATTTACACAGCAGGCAGCTTTGCATTTGGTTGTAAAGAAGAAATGCCCCAGTAGGTTTTCCTTCTATGCGGAGAAAGTGTGCTTCTGGCCCTTTGTGGGTCAGACAGAAAGCAGAAGGGTGAGCAGAGGGAAGAAGGACTCCCAGGTGTCCTTGACCTCAGCCCCTAACTAAGGGCTTCTGCCAGAATTCACCAGTGTCTACAGTGAATATTTAATCATGCTTTGTTCTAAACCAAACTGATAAATGTTGATGTATTTTTTACATTTATTTACACATCCTTTTACCTTGCTGGGATTTTTTTCCCCCTTTGGAGTCTGGAGACGTGAATTATTGTTTTTCTTAGTTGCTTTAGACATTCCCCATTGGGCTCTGAAGGACTGCATGTTCTCTAAGACCCCTGCACGCTCACTGGGGCTGAGTGTGGAAAAGTACTTGAAGGAGAAGGATCTAAAACAAGTGAATAGGAAAGGATGGGGTCAGCAGTGCAGTATCTATGCTGAGAGGTGAAGTGAGTCAGAACATGTTCCGGAAAAGCAAAATGGAAGCCAGCCCTGTGATATTATTCTGACGCTCCCAGACCTGATCTATGAGGTTAAAGCAAAACCCAGCTTGCTTCTGGATGGTACTATCGGATCTGACGGCATTAGGTAGTCCATATGATGTTGGAGAATGGTAAACTGAAAGGTTCACTGCTGTTGCACACAACTTCATGGTTATTTTAAGCTGAAGTTTCATTGGTGCTGGAAGAATTGTCCATTGCGTGGAAATCACTGCTGTAGCCATGGCCGGTGCCCATCAGCAGGATATCTGCCAACTGCTCTCCTTGGGGAGCAATTCTGCTTCCCGGGATAAATACAAACTTTATTATTTTAGCTGGCCAATGTCCTTGTTTCAAGGGGGCACTGTGGATATGGGAGTGGTTTGTTTTGTTTGTAGTGGTGGCTCCCAAACTTCAGTGTGCATACAGATCACTTGGGGAATATGTTAAAATGCAGGTTCTGGGGCTCCACCTGAGGATTCTGATTCAGGAAGATGGCGGGGGGACTCAGGGGTCCACATTTTTAACCAGTACCCCGTGCAACACCTGTCAAAATTATGTAGAGATCACGCTTTGAGAAACACTGGTTTGTGAAATTTATATCAGGAGAATCTTACTAAAGAAAGACTTCTCTTCAGACCAGAAATCCACTTATTTATACAGTTAGATTTTCTGAGCCATTCCCCAGTCTAAGTCTGGCAGAACAGTGTTTTTATTACATCCCTTATCAAGAGGGGTCATGGCAAAATGCACCCCACTGCTGCAATAAAAACAAGTGTTGAATTTGGCATCCATTTGCTCCTCTGCTTCCTGAAGTCATGGTGTTCAGTGGCCACTGCACCTCTTTGGCCACCAATGCCTTCACCATGAGACATAGCTCTGTCCTTGCCATGAGACCTCCTTTTAAGCTTAGGGTCTCCTTGTAGTGGGAAGATGACGTGGTATCTTGAAGAATTCAGGTGTCCCCCCACCACCCCGCCGATGACTTGATGTAGAGTTTGTTTGTTTGTTTTTGTCCTAATCCAAGAGACACTCTTTTTTCTTTTTTAAGATTTTATTTATTTATTAATGAGAGACACAGAGAGAGAGGCAGACACAGGCAGAGGGAGAAGCAGGCTCCATGCAGGGAGCCTGATGTGGGACTCAATCCCGAGACTCCAGGATCACACCCTGGGCCAAAGGCAGGCACTCAACTGCTGAGCCACCCAGGGATCCCCCCAAGAGACACTTGCTGCTTCTTGTTTCATGGATATTGGAGCTCTGTTTAACAGAGTTGGCACAATGGCAAAGTGAAGCAGGACTCTTGTAAACACTTTGGTGTAGAAACAGATTTCTCAGTGGATCCTGTGAGGCAGTGGGAAAGAACCCTGGACTTAGAAGCTAAAGCCCTGGGTTTGTATGTTTATTTAGCAGAAGAGGAAATAAAGGCCCAGGATTGAAAAACATGTGCTTGAAGACAAAGTGGGCAAAACCTGGAATCTGGTTCCATGGTTCGAAGTCCAGCATGGCCTTGCAGTCAGCCTTCTCACTCATTAAAGGCTTCATCCTCCCACATCCTAGGTGCCTCCACACGCTGCTCCATCTGGGCAACTCATGTTCCCTCTTGGAGCCTCCATCCCTCGGCCATAAATCAAGAGTGAGAATGAGCTTTGGTGTATATGACTGTGAAGATAGGAGAGAATGGCTGTACCATGCTTGGTGAGTCTTGACACTAAAAAATCGGAATAATTATTTTATTAAAAAAAAAACCCCTGGGATCAAGTTTTGCTCTTTATCAACTATGTGGCAATGGGTAAGTTGTGTTGTCACCCTGGAACGGGGATAACATTGCCCACTGAGTGCAGGTGGTAAAAGGAAATATAATGAGAAAGTGAATGAAAGGGTACATGTCGGGGTGCTATACGAGAGAATGCTACTACCCACACCTTATAACTATTGACAAACTACTTGAAGACATTGAATATAGATTTATTGGTCGTTTGTACATAGTTTTAGCTGGAGACCACTCCTGGACTCTGTACCTCAGTTCTGTAAGCTTGAATTTAATCATCGTTTCAGTATTCTTCAAAATAGGAAGTGAGGTGTCACGAAAGCATTGACCATGTGAGTCAGTGGTTTATTCTAAAATCCAAGGCCTGCAGATTATTCGTAAAAACATCAGAGTGTGTTCTCTGGGTGATCAGTATATCCCTAGTGCCAGGTCCTGTCCCTCCCTTCTGGACCCAAACTAACCTCCATGAATGAAGCAAACCAGGGCGAAATGAATACGGCAAGCAAGTCCTCAGTTCTGAAATCCCCCATTCAGCAATCTACACCCTGCAAAATAGAGTCTGTCTCTTCACTCAATGTTGACTTATTGGTACTCTTTTCATCTGTCCACTGACAGTGTAAGCATCAGGAAAAACAGAGAGTGGTGCCATTTTCTTAGTGAGGATGTAGCACGCTCCTGAAAATATTTTTCCTCCATTTTTATTTATTTATTTTTAATTGAGATATAATTGACATATAGCATTATATGAGTTTCAGGTGTGTAACAACATAATGACTCAATATTTGTATATATTGTGAAATGATCACCACAGTAAGTCTCGTTAACATCCATCACCACCCATAGTTATAATTTTTTTCTTATGATGAGAGCTTTTAAGCTCTCTCAGCAACTTTCAAATACACAATACAGAGTTACCGACTGTAGATGCTATGCTGTACATTACATCAGGACTTATTTATTTTATAACTGGAAACTTGTACTGCTTGATCACTTTCACCCTTTTTACCCACTCTTCACTTCTGGCAACCACCAATCTGTTCTCTGTATCTATGAGTTCAGTTTTATTTTTTTGGTCTTTTGTTTTGTTTTAAATTCCACATATAAGTGGAATCATATGGTGTTTGTCTTTCTCTGACTTATTTCACTTAGCATAATACCCTCTAGGTCCAACCATGTTGTTGCAAATGGCAAGATTTCATTCTTTTTTATGACCAAATGTCTCATTGTATATATACACCACATTTTCATTCACAGATGGACACTGAGGTTGTTTCTAGAATTGTTAACCTTAAACCTACTTTCCCCTTCCATTTCCCCCTTGACCAGTGCCTCTACTTCTGTTGGACTGGGAAAGCTAGAGGAAATTGGAAAGGTCAGTATTCAGTTTCCTTAATCCCAGCTTGGGATCCTTGGGTGAAGAGAAAGAAATTTCTGGCCAGTACCTCAGTCAAACCAGCCTACTACTACCTCTCGAATAGATTTTTCCCATCCCAGTCATCATCTCTTCATTTTTCTTCATTCTCTGGTACCTTCTGTTATTTGTCATGGTGCTTAATGATAGTGGTGCCTCTGATAGCATCTTGGTCTCAGGCCTCTTAAAGGAAAACCTCATTTCTTCTGCCTTTTTGTTTCTCTAGGTGTCTTGGCCAGTGCTTGGGACAGAGGGGCTGCTCAGGGGTAGAATTAGATTTTCTCTCTTTGCCTTGGCTCTGTGGTTGTCTCCTGCCAATGCTCTGTCCTCCCCAAACTGCACTCTTCCTCTTGGCTCTGGCCCTCCCTAGTTGCACAGCCTTGGGCAAGTTAGGAAAACCTTTGGGTCTCGGTTTACCGTTCAAAAATACAACTTGTCTAAGGGTCTTGGCACACTTCAGGCACTCAACAAATCTTTGTTCCTGCCCTGAGGGAATCCTTTTCAGATCACTAGGCCATTAGGGGATACTCTCCATCTGAGGTCTGTAGTTACCTGTGCATATGCACCACAAACATCACAAATCCTTGACATTTAACATCTGTCCTATTAAAGAGACTAAAACATCTTTATACGTTTTGTATGCTATTTCTTTACACACTAGTTTAATCTCGTACAAATAGAAACGGTCACACCAGAGCCTGGTCTTGATATTCTCGGGGCTGTAACCAGACTCTGCCCTTTAGCTGTCAACACTAGCGTCCTAATGGGGAACAATCCTTAAACATCCCTGTCTCACACACACACATGCACACACACCCAATCCCATTTATTCCATTCTCTGTGCAGCCCTGAATGTCACTAAAACCCAGATGTTTAATAACATGTGTTTTTGAAGTGGTTGATAATGAAAGACTGGGGTTTTGAGAAATCATGGAACGGAAAGCCTCTCTATTCCAGCCCTGGTCTTATTCAACATCCAGCCTGCAACCCCCTGCCACAGTTCATTTTTATCTGCCATGGTAAACGTGCTGGGGATACCTGTGGACAGACACCCAGGCCAGGAAAAGGCGGTATTTGTGTAGTTGTCTTCTAATAAGGTCAAAGGCGCAATGCATTATACAGCTCTGCGGGCAGCCAGACTCATTAGAGCAGGAGTGGGCTGTGGGACTTGTGTGGGATATGCCGAGGCTGGGGTTTCATTTGGGGTTTGTGCCTAGTGGGTGTCCTGGGCTCTCTCAGCAGAACCTGAATTAGGGGTGGGAGCATCGCAGCCCTGAGCATCTGGGAGCCCCACAGGACCCTTTGCCCTTCTGAATCTGAGGTCTGATTTCTACCCGGTGCTAACTAAAGCTGGAAGCAAAGCAACACGCAAAGACCCTGGTGCTGTTTGCAAATTCCCCGTGGCTTCCCTTTACCAAATCTTGCTGCGCTGCCCCCCAGCTCTGGGGTGGGTTTTCCTGTGGGGCGCAGGTTGTTGAGGGAAGGTGAGCAAGGGCATTGAGCAAGAGGAGAGCCCTGCAGGCTGTATTTCGGTGCACTTAATGAATAGTGTGAGGCAAGGAGCTGAAGGCCAAAGCCTGACAGGCTGACAGGCCTGATTGCCATTTGCATGAACCGCACTTTGCAAGTGGAAGTGACTGGAGAGAGTGATTGATTTGTTTTGCTGAGGCTCCTTTGTGGTCTTCTGGGTGGATTTCTGGCCCCACCTCTCAGCCTCAAAGCCCTTGCTTTGCCTGCTGTTGCTTTTTTATTTGGGGGTAATGAAAATTTGTTATAAGCCTTCCCTTTCATCTGTACGTGGCAGGCTGTCACAGAGAAACGAGCCATTCTGCAGCCTCACTCCTGTCCAAATTGCTAAATGTTTTTTTTCCAATTGCTTCCCTAATGGGCCGGGATAATGGGAGCGGCATGCTCTCTGCCCACGCCGGAGATGCCAGCGCATTTGTCCAGCGCACATGTGTGGTGGGCACCCGGCCCCTCTGTCCGCCGCGGGCCAGCCCCGCTGCAGCCGGGAGCCGGCGGGCGCACCTGCCCGGCGCTCGCCCCCGGGGAAGGTGCTCCCCAGCCCGGGGCCGTCGGCCAGGCTCTGCCGCCCGGGCGGGGGATCCAGGCCGAACCCCCAGACCCGGGGCGCCCCGATGGACCTGCCGGGCCAGCTTTTTATGGACTCCAGTTGCTGCTTTGCGGAGGGGCGGGCTCCCCAGCTCCCCACGGCCGGCTGTTCCGCGAGCTGGATGCTCAACTGTGGCTGACCCCCAGCTTTACGGGCCTAAGTGCTTATCCAGGAACAGAAGTGAGGAGGTTGTGTGTGATAAGAAAATAATTTGCCAAAACTGCAACAATAAAGGGGGCCTGGTGGGATCTCTTATGGTATGAATAGCCCCGAGCAGCTGCGGATCTCTCCCTGCTTTCGCAATTATTTTCATTTTTATAACAACTAAAAGCTAAATGCCTTGTACAAGCCTGGAGAATCTTGCCTCAGCTTCTCATCCAACGTTTCTTTCTCTTTCTGGGAATCTTAACATGCACGCAGCCTGGACAGAATGTTCCTTGGCATCGCGGCTTCAGCTGGTCTGCGCCTTGGCCCAGGGACAACCGCGGCGCTGCGCGGCTCTGATGTCGCGCTCCGCGAACAGTCCCCCTCGCCCAGAAAGCTCCAGTTGCACCCTCCGGGGCTCCGGAACAGGTGCTCCTATTACTGCGTCCTGGAGGCAGGGAACTCATCAGAAACCAGTGCCTTGTAAATCACAGCAGTCGCTCCGGTGACAGGGGACACGCGCTCCACTTGAGAACGAATGAGGCAAATGCGTCCCTGCCTCCTCCTGCGCTCTGCAGTGTGCTGAGGGCACCTCCAGCACTTACACCCCGTCTTTCCACGAGGGTGCTGAGTGTGGCCGTCATTCGCATCTACTAAGAGTCCTGCACAAATGGGTCCTGCGCTGGGCATGCATGGTCGCAGGCCTTAAACTTAGGCAGAACAGGCCCCCAGCCGGCTTCTTCAGTGACTAGCTGGGTGACCTAAATCCTTATTTCCTCCATGCCATGGGGCTAAAGCAGCACCACCTCCCTGGACTGTAGGTGCTATTATTAATTAAATAAGAAAATAAACATAGAGCACTGGGCAGGGTGCATGGAACCTTATTAGCACTCAATCCATGTTAGCTGTAATTATTACATCTATTCCTTTCTGAGTCTCTCTGTCTAGTTGGGAATACACATGCAACACAGGATAGCATGAGAGAGAACGCGTTAAAGGAATGCATTTAAGGAGTGACGAAGACAGCAAATGCTATGGTCAGAGGTGGGACCGTCACTTGGAGCAGGCAGCCAAAGATCAGTTTGGAGCAATATAGTTGTGTGGGCAAAGCATGTTTCAAGGTTAACTTGACTGGATTTACTGGAACAGATTTTTAAAAAATGGAGATGGGAGAATTAATTAATTGATGATACTAACAGAAAGGGACTTAAATAAACAGTACTATGAAATTAAAATGGGATGTTTCTGGTGGATGTTTCTGTTTCTAGGAGAAGACTGAGCAGTCCAAGATGCTTTTAAGTTTTTTTTGTTTTTGTTTTTTTTAACTGAATGATTAATGTAACATTGGAAATAGGAAAATCTGGAAGGAAAGCTGGTTCTGGAGAAAAGATGAGCTCAGTTGGAAGATTCAGACTCGTTGTTAGGGTATCCAAATAGATGATTTCACACTGTAATTAGCATGTGGATAACAGAGAAGAGACATAGTAAAGCAGAAGGCTAACGTGCAAACCTTGGAGAATGTCAAGGACACAGATTTAGTACATGGGAGCAGGGAATCTATGGCAGTAGAAAGATAGCCAGAAGTTCAAGGCCACGAAAGTTGTAGGAGCAGAGAGTTTCCACAAGAATGAAGTGGTCAGCAGTAGGCAACGATGATAAGGCCAAAGGGAATAAAGACTGAGAATTGGAAGTGAGAATTAGGGTACAAATGTGGAGAGATCAGTTTCAGGAACAAGATGAGGAGTCGAAGTGGTGGAAAAATGAAATGGCAACACGTATGAGCTGGGAAGTTATGAGGTAGGACACAGAGCACCTGTACTCAAGGGACCACTGGGCACACGTTTTACCCACTATCACTCCTCTGATAGCTGGGGTATTAGGCAGGGGAGGCAAGGAGGAATATTATCTAGGGATTAAAGGAGCCTTTCCACTGTCTTTGCTAACTTAACACTGTTGGCTTTGTCTCCCCACGAGGCAGTTAGAATTTTCAGTGGTCCCACACAACCTATCAGAGCCCCCAAGAGGGCTTGTAAATCTGCTTGCTCTGTTACGAAGTTTACATTTCTCATTTAGAAAAAACAGCTATTATCTTTAAGTTTCTTACAATGAGATTCTGAAGTTCCTTTTTGTTTTTTTTTTATTTATTCATTCATTCATTTTCCTTCAACAATTTTTTATAGTGTTCCCATGACAAACCTTGTTACAGAAATTCCACATAGGGTGGTGCATAAGGCAGAAAAGGTATCTTCTTTCATAGAGCTACTGTAATAGTAGGTGGAAAGATAATAAGCATATGATATAATTTCATAAGTAATAATGTGTTGGAGCTGGGAAGCTAGTTTAGGAGTGGTATTTGGGCTGATTCCTGGATGACAGGAAGAAGTTAACAGTGAAGATCTGGGGTATAGAGTAAGGGATGGGAAACAAGTGCAAAGGCCCTGTGGAGGATGGAGCATGACTTGATAAGGCACTTGACACAGAACTGAAGGAAAGCTAGTACAGCTGAAGTACAGTGAGCAAAATGAAGATAAACTGGAAATTTACTTCTGAGAGGTAGGCAAGGTCAGGATACACAGAAAGTGCAGGCCAAGGTGTCTGACTTCAAGTGCAATAAGAAGCTATTGGAGGATTTTGAGAAGTGGAATGACTTGGTCTATTTATGTTTGTAAAAGTACATACTGGCCACATGGATTAGTGGAAAGGGTCGTGGTGACAAAAGTAGAAGCCACTGGAGGGTTGTAAGCAGGAGGCTGACATAATTGTTTGGATTGCCTGGTGGGGTTCAGATCACGGTGGAGTTGGGAGACTTTATATTGCGGTAATCAGGGCAGGCCAACCGATGAGGATTCACACCAGGGAGGAAGTATTGGAAGTAAGGGCAAGTGGGCAGATAGGAGTTATACTTTGAGGTAGATCCAACAGGGCTGCCCAAGAATTGGATGTCAGGATTCAATATGGAGTCTTGGGTGTTTTATTTTAGCAAATTGATCAGATGGTTGTATGTCACACCGAGATGAGAAAAACCTCTATGACAGATCTTCTAAATCCTGTGGACTTCGTACTGCCACCATCAACAGAGGCCCATTGTTTCTAGAGAATCAAACAGGATCACCCTTAAAACTAAAGGCATGAGCCAAAAAAAAAAAAAAAGTTGAAAATGACTGATAGGCATATAGACGTTTATTATATTATCTCTATTATATTATTTGAAAATATTTATAATAAGAAGTTTTAGGGGCATCTGGGTAGCTCAGTGAATGAGCGTCTGCCTTCGGCTAAGGTGGAGATCCCAGGGTCCTGGGCTCAAGTCCTGCATTAGGCTCCCAGAAGCCTGATTCTCCCTCTGCCTGTGTCTCTGTCTCTCTCTGTATGTTTCTCATGGGTAAATAAGATCTTTTTTTTTTTTTAAATGAAGTTTTAATAAATGGAATCTTTTTTTTTTAAATGAAGTTTTCCTTTCAGCCAATGAACACCAATTGGATTGAAATATGAGTTTTTACCAGGTTTTGAAATAAATACACACTAAGAAGACTACTTGAAGCACTAAGTGAGAAAGGTCCCTCCTTTGGCCCACTGAAGCAGCTTCTAGGGCAAACTGCTTGGGTTCACACATTGCACCCAGCTCATGTCTGGAAGAAAAGCATTAATAGCAGGGGAATTAAATGGCTGCCAATTTGTGGGCACCCAGTCCTAATATGTTTATTGATTTGGGGTTCCAGTTTCGTGCTTGAGCTTTCTCTATCCATCAAATTTTCCACATAAGAGCTTAGATCATCGGGGTCATTGTGTGTGTGTGTGTGTGTGTGAGTGAGTGTGAGTGTGTGTGTATGTGTGTGTGTGTTGGGGGGCATAGCTCAACTGCCTGGAGTTGGAAATATGGAGACTGTGAGTTCAAATCCAACTCCATGCAGATACATGTGGGACCTGAGTAGCAATATGTTCACTGCTTCAGTGTACTTCACAAAGATAATATTGATCTCTACAATTGCTCAGGAGTGTATTTATACAGGAGAAGCCTTTTGTCAAAGGGACAAAATGACAGCCCACTGCCAGCATTTAAAAACACACAGATATACAATAAAATGTTTTTCCTAATTTTCAGATTACTGCATATTTCAAGGGAGATTTTAGGGTGAGGCATGAGAGCTGGGAGACTATATTGTCTCCTGAAAGATGTTGATAATTTCTCAGGTGAGTCCAAGATATTCTACACATTAGGATAAACCAGGACATTTCCCAAGTCCTTCTAATAAAACTGTTTGTTCTATGGAAGGTCCCAACAGTGAGGGGATTGAGGAAATTATAACATTAAGAGGTAATTAGTGGAGGTGTATTTCTAAATAAAAGGTAGTGACTAAAAATACAATGTAAGTCATGTATGCTACTTTTGAAGGGTTGAGGTTGTGATGAAAACAATCTAAAATCTGGGTGGTCATTGTAGCGTTACAACTGTCAGCTACAAAATAGTTCCATTTGGGTTTATTTCTGAAGTAGACTTAACTTCTTCAAGTTATGAAAAATTGTGAAGTTATACTCTTTGTACCAAATTGGCTCTGTTCCCATATGCCTTGATATTTAATCAGGAAAATTTCTTAACCTCTGTGAACGAAGTCTGTTTGGGTAAAGTATTTAGCAATATATATTAAGAGTCCGAAAAAAATGTTTAAAGCGATGATCACTCTTTGATATAGCAATTTTAAGAATTAGAGACATAGCCAAAGATTTAAATATAAGGATGGCTAATGAAGCATTGTCCACAGAAAACAAAGCAAAAACTGGCAACTTTTTTTGAGATTTCTGAGAGCAGATGACTTATTGAACAAGCTATGATGTGTAAACATAATGGAATAGTATGTAGTCATTAAAAGTGCTCAGTGAGCATAACTAATGATTAAGAACATGGGAAATTGTTCCTGTTATAATTACAATATTAAGCAATAAAAGAAAGATATAGAAGTGGGCATAAATATAAATACATTGTACTGTTCAATGGTGTAAAAGGAGAAGTATGTATGTTTGTAATAGATATATACACAGAAAATATGCCTATGTATAATGTATACTATATATTGTTTTTTTTTTAAATATTTTTTTCTTTATTTATTTATGATAGTCACACAGAGAGAGAGAGAGAGAGAGAGGCAGAGACACAGGCAGAGGGAGAAGCAGGCTCCACGCACCGGGAGCCCGACGTGGGATTTGATCCCGGATCTCCAGGATCGCGCCCTGGGCCAAAGGCAGGCGCCAAACCGCTGCGCCACCCAGGGATCCCTATACTATATATTGTTTATTTTAAAGATATTCATGGAATATGTGTATATCATGTATACATATATGTATATGTAAATATATGTATATGTGTGTGTGCAGACTGGAAGGAAATATACTGAAGAGTTATTATAGTCATCCTTGGATGGTAAAATTATGGATAGATTTTCTTTATTTCCCAAATTTTCAGGAATGAACATATGTTACTTTTACAATAAAAATATTATTATTAATTTTTAAAACACTACTGACACCATCATGAAAAATAACGTTGTAAAGTCAAGCTTTGGATGCAACTACCCCAGACTTGTACCTTTGCCATGTGAGTATTTGTTTATGTACCCATATGTGTTTCTTTCTAATGTCAGAATTTAGAAAGACAGATTGGAGCCTCATCTCTGCAAAGCCAGTTCCTCTTGCTCAAGGAGAATATTCCTTGTTTATGCTGCAGGCAAAACAACTAGTTTTTTTTTTTTTTTTTTTTAAACCTTAGGTCTATTGTGAAAATGAGCCATCTGTGGCAGCCATGGTGTTTTTCCCAACCTAATAGCACCTTTCGTACTGAACTCTTGGGCTTTTCCAGGCAATTCTGACAGCTGTAGAATGATTATGTACTTTTTCTTTTTTTTAATAAACTGGTATAAGATGGTATACTGGGAAACCTTGCATATGTATGTAGTGTGAGAAATAAAAAAATGAAAGCAAAGCAGGCCCTGTGGTTGGGTTTGTAGAGTGGCCCATGGAAGACCAATTTTTGCTGACTAATGCTTGGCTGTGGCAACTTGGCCTCGTGACATAACTCCTTCACTTTAGGAATGGGGAAAAACCTTCCCCATCCTCATTTTCTGTAAATGTGTTAGAGTGTGTTGGACACAGAATGGTATGTGGAAAACTTTTTATTTTACTTATTTTTTATTTAAAAAATTTTTTTAAAGATTTTATTTATTTATTCATGAGAGACACACAGAGGCAGAGACATAAGCAGAGGGAGAAGCAGGCTTTTTGCAGGGAGCCTGATGTAGGACTTGATCCCAGGACCCCAGGATCACGATCTGAGCCAAAGGCAGACACTCAACCACTGAGCTACCCAGGTGCCTGAAAAATTTTTATTTTAATAAATGAAAGAATAAATGAAGATTTGGTTAAGATAATTTCTTCCTCTGGTGACTAGAGGACCACCTTTCACCTTACCCACTTGTGTTGGTGAGGGGCAATGCAGATGCACTGGCTCAAAAGAAGGAGACAGGTCATGCAGCATCCTTATAATCCAGAGACGGGCACATCATGATACCCTAGATATTTTAAGCAACCCAAGGATTCCTCTCCATCCATGAAGGTAAACATGTGCCATTACTGGTATTATTTTATTAATACCACATCCCCATGATTTCCTTGATTAGTCCTTCTAAAAGTTATGAGGCAAGGTTTGCCACAGTCTGCTGACTGGAGCAGGATAGAAACTTGGTGCAAATTTTGTGGCAAAGCAGGTTCCAGGCCTCCTCGTACAGTGCAGGGGCTTCTTCTGATGGAGCCATTTTCCTCATGCTGTATTTCTCAGCACTCCTGCATCCTTAGAGTTTTGAATTCTGGCAGCTTTCTCCTTGATGGAAGAAAGCTGAAAGTTACTCTGGCTCATTTTCCTTGACCTGTCAGTGTCACTCCATACATCACCAAGCAATGCAGGTCGTGGATCATGTGGATCCGCCCCCTCCAAGGCAGCTGGAGAAATACATAAGGTGACCTAAAGCTGAAACCCAAGGCTCCTCAGCTAGCTTGGCACTTCCTCTTAATAGTGAAACATATCTTTGACAGTCCACGAAGGTATCCCTTCTGGGCCTTCTTTGTCTAAACTTAATATTTCCTGTATTAAGTCTTATAACAATCGTCGTGAGGAAGGTTGAATGCTAAAGAATTCAGAATCAATTAAGACTCCTCCAGGAAATCAAAACCTTCTGTTAAGCTGTAAAATGCTCTGGGATGAATTGGTGTCACCTGATAATATTGCACCAGAGATGTATTGTAAAGCCTGATACTCAAGGCCAAGTGTCTCTTTCTACAAAAGCTACAATCCCCTCACCACATGAAGTTTATCAGCGCTAGAAGAATAGAAATAATGAGTGATTATACACCACCGTAAGTGATGGTTCTTTTCACTAATATTGATAGAAAAAATTCTTCATCCTGGTGACCACTTCCACGGCTCTTAGGAACAGATTCTGCAGTGACAATGAGAAGGCAGGGGTGTCCTGTGGTCCTTCGTGAGTGTCTAATAGTGGGGTTCTTTTCTTAGAGTGTAATTCCAAGATTAGTAGCTACAGATTAAAGTAACTGCAGGATCCCAGGCAGTCCAAGGCCAGGGGAACCCGCGGTGGCTGAACACAAGGTCAAAGTCTTGATGGGCAGTCACAATACCTAGGTCCCAGGTAATGAGAAAACATTTATCTTTAAATCAATAAGTGAGCAGAACCAAGAACTGTTCACGGAAAAGTAAAAATTTGCCATCAGACTCCCCAATGAACCATAAAAGTTATGCTAAAAAAGACAGAGGCCCAGTTTATGTATACTTCCCAATCCAGAAAGTTCCATAAGAGACAATTTGAGGGACGGTGATGAGACAGGTAACACAATTCACAGTATTCCCGGATTTAGGTATTCTGATACATGAACAGATAATGTCATGAGCAAATGCACTTGAATTTCAAAAAGGATAGTCAATACTTCCTCCTTCATCAGTCATGAATCATTGCCTTTGTGTTCTTTTTTACATAGTGTTTAGAGATGGGGCCTCCAGGCTTCTTCCACATTCTAGGCTGAAGAACATGAGACATGTATCGACAGCCCAGAGGCTGTAATTGCTAAACGTTTGTCCATGTTTCCTGTGCCGAGGTCCGTTGTTAGCCTGACTTGACTGTTTCAGGGGGCCTGTTTTTTCTTTAATGAGCCAGACCTCATTTTTATTCCCACTTCTGGGAAGGACTGTTTGGTTCACATGAAACTTTTCTGGGCTTTGTTAATGGGGCAGGCATGTTGCTTGGGCTGGTAGGTAATTTCGGTAGTATATAGGTGGTTAATTCCATTGCCAGGGACGTTGAGCCCTCTACATGGTCAGTTTGCTGTGTGCTCACTCGCTGTATATACACAGAGCACACTGCAGAAATACTTACCTACTCTCAACGCAGCATGCAAGCTGTTAGCAATCTTCTTTACATTACCTGAGGCCCACTCCATCACCCCTTTCACTTAATATGATAGATTGCAGGACGTAATATAGAAAAATGTAGTGTGTGTGGCATATAAACTCACAGTGCATATCGGATTTAATATATAATGCACAGAAGCCACTCTATAATACATAGTCAAAAAGGCTGCAAGCTGCTGTATTGATGCCGTGCCCAGTTCAGGAGAATAAGGCAAGTTTCCATTGCCAGAAAAGAGCATAGTATTCAATTTCTCATCTAGTATAGAGTATAAATAAAACATGGTGTACGGTAATACCAAACTGCATGAAATGATTTCCCTTAGTACATAAACTTATAGCACCCCAGTCTTTGCTTCAAGTTGAATTTTCCCAGTTCTCTCGGATGGCAATAGGGAATTATCTGACCTTCTACAGCAAGAACTTCCCACTTAACAGATTCTAGGGCTCCGCTGGGCCTCACGCTAATGGACAGCCATTAACCGTCTTGGAGCTCCTTAGAATTCCCTGGAGCTTTGCAAGCTGAGTTCCTGGATCTCTCCAGAGTCAGAAGTTGACAGGCAGCTGTCAGTCAATTGGAAATTTCTTAAAGCTATACCCTGTAGCAAATAAAAGCGTTCAGTATTTATAATGAGAAGAGATGATTGTGCCAACACTACTATGATTTAATAAAAACATTAACCCCGTGGATGTAGTCTTCAAGTCTAGTTATCTCTATACAGATGCAGATGTATTACGTATTTTCCCTTAGTTAGTGAGGGCTATTGATTAAGTTTGCTCTGCATCTCTTGAGCACGGTCTGCCTTGAGAAGGATAGCTCTTAGCGATAGAAGTCCTCAATTTCTGTGAAATTCTGTGAATATGAGACAAAGAAAATATTTTCTAAAGCAGATTTTAAATCGGATTAACATTACTGCTTTCATAGGGTTATGTGGCCTAAAGGGACAAAAAAGGACTAATGCCAGAGACTTGGGAGATGAGTCTCATCTTGGTTCTTTCTTCAGTAGGCAACTTACTGTAGCTTTATTTGTCTCACTATTTCCTTGTGCGTGGTTTGGTAAGCTGATGACTACTCTGCACGATCCAATGGTTCAAGTCTGGGTCCTACTTAAGTGTGTGAATGCAGTGGTTTGTGTAGGAGGAAAACAGCCAGGAGTGCTTTCCTTCAGCTTCTGCAGAAATGTAAGTCAATCATTCTTTTGAGAACAGCTCTCAAGCGGATGCAGAACTGGTTGTGAAGTCTTGGTTTAGAGGGAATTTTAAGTAGCTACTGCTATTACTCTTTAATCTCGGTGATTAGAGTACAATGTCTTTTGCCTTTCATATCACAAAATCCTTTGTCATTCCTGACTCTAAAATATAGGAAATAGGTATCAGCTGGGAGCAAAGGAATTAAGAACTGTCCTCACAAATCTGGGACTTCCACTGACAGAGCAGATAAAGGACATAAATGAGTCGGAAATCCTGATCATTATTCTGACTTGTTGCTGATAACGCCAGCCAACAGATCTGCTTAATTAAAGCCGTGGCCTTTTTATGGTCAATTCTTTCTTTCCTTTTAATTTTATTTTTTTAATTTTAATTTTTTTTAAAGATTCTGTTTACTGAGACGCCTGGGTGGCTCACTGGTTGAGAGTCTGCCTTTGACTCAGGTCGTAATCCCAGGGTCCTAAGATTGAGTCCTGCATTAGGGTCCCTGCAGGGAGCCTGCTTCACCCCCTGCCTATGTCTCTGCCTCCATTTCTGTGTCTCTCATGAATCAATAAATAAAATCTTTAAAAAAATAAAAAATAAAGGTTTTATTTATTTGAGAGAGGAAGAGAGAGAGAAAGCAGAAGCAAGGGGAGGGGCAGAGGGAGAGGAAGAAGCAGACTCCTCCCTGAAAAGGGAGCCCGATGTAGAACTCAATACCAGGCCCATGAGATCATGACCTGAGGCGAAGGCACACACGCTTAACTGAATGAGCCACCCAGGTGCCCTTTATGGCCAATTCTTTAATTCTAAATGTTTTTAATCTAGAATAATTTCAGACTCAGAGAATGCTGTAAGGGTAGTGCAAAAAAATTCCTGAATATTCTTCATTCAAATTACATTTTTTTCATAGTTGCTTTTTAACTCTTTCCTTATATATTATTAGTAGTAACATTATTATCAAGTATATATTCATTTTTTAGATTCAATTGAGAGTAAGTTGAAGACACAAAGGGACTTTACTCTTAGATATCTTTACATGTGTATAGATAAAAACATCTTTATAACAAAAGTGAAAAAAAATTCTGTTTCACTATCGACTCTAGCATCAGACATTGCATTAAGTGATCACTTAATATTTTAATCTAGAATAATTCCTTACTCTTTCTTCATCTTTCATGATTTTAGTATATGTGCTGCCGAAGCGAGCTCCATCTTTCATGATTTTGTCGCTTTAGTAGAACATCCCTTAATCTGGAGTTTTCCAATGTTTCCCCATCACTAGCTAAATGCCTCTTACGTGAAATTTCCAAAGGAAAAATTTGGAGGAAGTTCTCATTTTTTTTAGGGCAGGTGATATCGACCAAGTCTGGTGTGGAAGAGTATTGAAACCAGAGAATGAACCAGACAAGCCACAATAGAAAATAGAAAATAGGTTGCCCTCAGAATGATCTTCATAATTGGGTCTGAGCTACTTCCTATCACATACTGTCTCCCACCCCTCCTTCAAAGCACTGTTGACTCTGGTACTATGTCAACACAAGAGGCAAAATGAGCTCCTGAGCATGGGTACCTGAACTTAGAATTTGGCGTAGAAATGCGTAACTCACAAATGAAGGGCTACGCATATGTGCTTTCGGTTTCTTGCATCACCTTTCATTATCTTAAGACTGAAAAGTTAATAACCCAGTGTGTAATCATGCCATTATCAGTTTACATTGTAGTAAAGCCCATTCGAATGATGATTACATATGTTAATGAGTGTCGTTATAATGCACTACACAGTACATTACCTTCAATAAATATAATTGTTTATGCACTTTAATGAGGGTATATAATGCCCCAAAACTAATGGTATTGACTGAATTGTGATTTATTGCTCTGAAACTTTGCCATTAGGAGAGGAAATCTTACAAAACCTTTTATGTTTACCTAACTTTCTTTCGCCCCCTAAAAGCTGCCACTCATCTCTCCCTCCCCCTGTTACAAGAAGAAAATAGCTCCAAGACGCTTCACAATGTTCCCTGTCAATGCTTTTCTCAACCTGAAGAAGCAGGAGGTGGGTTCATTTAAGGGGTTTAATGAAGATCATTATGTTTACCCCTTAGTAAGGTTTAATGCATTATCTGGCAACCAAACTGATGCCACGTCAGAAATTTGGCTCCAAATCAAATAACAAGGAATAAAAAACATTGTTTGTTAAACTACACACTAGGAATAGAAAATAAGGCCAGGGATAGCATTTGGCCCAGCGTCCTGCATCAGGCCTGGGAAGGGACAGAGCATGATTAAATGGTCTTTGAATGTACAGACCTCCAGCTGGGGACAAAGAGGGGGTGTGTGGACCCCACATAGTTCATTCTAATTCCAAGAGCTTCTGTCCCCCCTCTCCTTGGAATCTTTCTCTAAGGGAAAATTTAGTCTCGTCTTGACAATGAAGCTGAAATAATCCTTATATCTGATAAATCAAAAATACATAAAACATAGTTATTGGGGATGACGGGCACTTTGTTTTTCAAATTAATATAGGTAATAAAAACAAGAACTGGAGTCTCCAAATGGGCTTCACATTGCCATACATTTTGGTTGTAGTAGTTTTTGTGTTTCTAAGCAGACGGACATCCTGTAGCTAATGTCCTCTGCGAAGATTTTATTAATTAGAGTGCTAGGAATTACTGGCTAATATGTACAGACACTTAAGTCACTGTTCCTATGCTGAACCTGAACCAAAACTCACTTATGCCAGTCATAATTCCTTTCTCTCCACCCAAGGAATACAATCTCATTTGGAGCATTATCTGGTCTCTGGTTTTAGTGTGCATATTACCAGCTAATTTCTAGCTTAGCTACTATCTGGTTCTTACCCACAGAATGTGCATCTGAACAGTAATTGGGAGTGACCCATTGCTCTCTGTTATCAAATCCTTCATCCCATGGATGGCACAGACTTCCTATGAACAGCCAGCTTGTAGGAGGAACTCTCCCTGAAATCACTGCGAATAGAACTCTGTTGCCTTTGGAGGCAAATTTGCATAGAAGGTCTCCTGTTTTTTTTTTTTTTTTCTGTCTCCACAGCATACTATCTGAAAGGATTTTCAGGAGTCTTTATGAATAAATAAAACTGCACAACTTAAAGAAAAAGATTAATTCATCTAGATACTCTAAATGCCCTGTAGAAATGACAACAGGGGATCCGTACTGGCATCTTAAAAGGATTTTTTGAACAATAGCAGTTTCTTAAAACAGATTCCCAGGATGGGAGGTAATCACTTGAGGAACTTTCCAAGGTTTGCAATGGTGTTCCAAGTAGTTTGAAAGTCAGTAGTTTTGAAAAAAAAAAATTGACATTGAGATGCAATCTGTGGTAAGATCTAATTAATTTTTTTGCTCCTAAGAATAATTTATTATTTACACTTCTTATTATATATGTATTTTAGCTTCATTAGTCTGCAATGCTGGAAAAAATTATACCTTCAAGTCCTATTTATCAAATTAATGGTGCAATTTCATAGTGACACATTCCACATTCATTAAACCAAGTACAGTAAAAATGCATTTAAATTAGATTAGTGTGATGTAATAAAGATTCCAGTGTAGGGGGTGATATTCTAGCTGAAGAGAAACACCCAGCTCGAGTCGAAAGCAACTTTGAGATAATGCTTCAAAATTGATTTTGGCACTGGTTAAGTGAAAGAATAGGTGATGATGACTCTCTTAATCCAACTGCCTCTGCCTAGCTATTGTTATACTTTACCATGACAAGGGAATAAAAGACTCAAAAACCCGAAACAGTTCAGCAGAATACTCAAATTTAGCTCAGCCAAAGCTTGTGGTATTAACTTGTCCAAAGCTTCCGGATTGTGACAGATTTGCACATGATACAAATAAATACTTAATGTATCATTTTTTTGTCAATTAGAGAAATGACATCTTATCTTTGTGGATCATAAAAACACCATGTACCCATCAAGTATTATGTTACTATGTATAGTATACCTCACTTAACTAATTCTCTGAAAATATTATGTGTTCCTATAGATATGCCCATGCCATCATGTTGCAAGGCCCTAGAAAGCTCTAAAATGGCCTAAATGTGAGTTTAAGATAGCACATAATACAAATTAGTGCTTAAGGAATACTTTCACGATGTTGGGTGTTCTTGGAGGTTAAGTGAGATAATACATGTAAAAGCACCTGGCATATAAAGGTTTTCTGATGTCAGCTAAATTGTAATCTGAATCCATAAGACTAGAAGGTTTTATACAGAAACTACAGAACAAGCACTAGGATAGAAACAGGGGTGGCAGTGCTCTGCAAAATACATCCAATATGTTTAATTGTTGGTTTATCATAGGCAATTCTACCAATGGACATATTATTAGAAATTAGGAGAAAGCAATGAGGGGTACAAAGTGGACAGCTGATGGTGGTCCGTATGACCCCAGCTGCCTGGGTCCAGTGAATGAATTGCTGGAGCATACTGGTCCTGAATAAGGTTCTCTGAACCTTGGCAATGGGATGAGGAAGAAGAAATTGAGCAGAAAATAAACCATAATTTGGCCTAGGCCACCACCAGTTAACCAGCCATCTTCGTTTATACTTACTCCTTCAAAGAGAAGGATCTATAAGGAGCTCTCAGGAAAGAAATGAAAGTTAAAGAAATGAGGGGTGATATGAAGTTGACTTAAAAAAAGAGGTTCCCAGGAGCGGCTGGGTGGCTCAGTCAGTTGAGTGTCAGATTCCTGATTTTGGCTCAGGTCATGATATTGGGGTCATGGGTTTGAGCCCTGCTTCAAGCTCCATGCTCAGTGTAGAGTTGGCTTAGACCCTTTCCCCTTCCCTTTCCTTCTGCTTCTCTCTCTCTCTTAAATAAATAAATAAAATAATTACAAAGGTGGTTTCCAGGTTTTTGGGGGGAGGGGGTCGACAAAGAGACAAAAAAAAAGTTTGGATTTCAGAAGGCAGAAAAGAGCAATGATTGTTAGAACAACTTAAATCATGGCCCATAATTAGTTTGCCAAATATCTGGAAATGTAATGGGTTGGCAGCTCCCTGGGAAATCTGAGGCAGTGAGGCAGGAAATCAGAGACAACCAATTTGAATAACTGACAAAAATATTTCTGGTTGACCAGGATTATACAGACTGGCTATTTACAGCTGTCAAATCATCTCAAGAATTACCAGTCTGTCACTTAACTACTTTCAGAGGGTCCAGGGACCCCTGTCTTTGGTGACAGGATTCAGTGATAAGATGATACTAGTCTGCAGTTATTACATGTCTCTGGTTCCTGGACTTGAAATCAACATCATAAAATAAAGTTGAAGCTAAAAATTCCTTTAGGCTCAATTCTGTGTCTCTCTTTAAAAAAAAAAAAAAAAACTGCTTTATAAAAAATCAGGCTAAAATTGGTGTTTTTTTAGGTATACATTTTTATAAATTTTAACAAATGTATAGATTCATGCTACCACCACCAGGATACAGAACAGGATACAGAAAAGTTCCTTGTCCTCCCAGAAACTCCTTGCTGTCCCTTTATAGTCACCCTCTCCCTCATCCCAACTCCCAGCAACCACTGATATATTGTCCATGCCTACAGTTTTGTCTATTGAAAACACCATCTCAATGTAACCATAGACTATGCAACACTTGAGGCTGGCTTCTTTATAGAATAATATTTTGAGATTTATCCAAGTTGCTGAATATATTGAAAGTTTGTTCCTTTTTATTACTGAGCAGTATTTCATTATATGGATGTACCACAGTTTATCTGTTCAGCCACTGAAAGACATTGGGTTGGTTCTCAATTTTGGCAATTAGAATCAAGCTATATTAAACATTCACAAACAGATTGTTTTGAGAATAGACACATTCATTTTTGCAGAGTAGATATTAAGAATGGAATTGCTGGATCATAGATTAAGAACGTGTTTAAACTGCCAAACTATTTCCATAGTGCTATATCATTTTGCATTCCCAGCAGCAATATAGAAGAGCTCTGTTATCTCACAGGTCAGTATCTTTTATTTTAGTTATCCTAGTAAGTGTGTAGTAGTATCTCCTCATGGTTTTAATTTCCATTTCTCTAGGGACTAAAGATGTTGAGCATCTTTTCATGTGCTTACTTTCCATCCTTACAGCCTCAATGGGTGAACGGTCTGTTCAAATATTTCACCCATGTTTAACTTTTTTTTCTTATTTGTTTTACAAGTTTTTAAAAAAATATATTCTGATACAAGTCCTTTGTCAGATTTGTGATTCAGAAATGTTTTCTTCCAGTATGTAGCTTGCCATTTCATTCTCTTGACATCAATACTTACAGATCAAATGTTTTTAAATTTATTATTTTTTTCTTCTGTGTTTTTGGTATCATGTGTAAATTTCATTGCTTAATCCAAATTGTATTCTACATATTTATAGTTTATGCTTTACACTTAGATATGTGATCTGTTTTGAAGTAATTTTTTAATAAAATGTCAGGTTTAGCTTGATGTTTATTTTTTAGCTATAAATGTACAAATTACTGCTCATTACTGGTCATTGCCACTACCTTAGTGGATCATCTTGCAGCTAGTGCATGAGAGAATGTAAATAAAAGAAGACATAGTCACACAAAGTGGAGAATTTCTGTACTCTCTGATCATTAGGAGTTCCCCTTATTCCTCTAACCAGAGCTAGAGGCTTTCTCATAGACTTCACTGTCTGCTCTGGGTGTTCACTCCTGGTATCAGCTGCATTTAGTTCAAGCTGGGAGGTCCTGGAGAGGAATAGATCCAGTGGTACTGCCAGTCTGGTACTCTCCCCTGATTAGCCTGCTGGTGTTTACTCCTCAGGGACACCAGTATAAGCTCCATGCATTTGGTTCAGGATTTATAGTTTTGGAGGAGATGTTTAGTGTGCTTACTGCATCTTACCTAGAACTCTCTCATCTTTCTTTTATTGCCTCTATCTAATACATTTATATCTTCCTCTCCGACTCATTTCTTCACGACCCCACTCTCAAAACTTACCATTAAAATTCAAGTTGGGGGAGGAGGGGCAAGATGGCAGAAGAGTAGGGTCCCCAAGTCACCTGTCTCCACCAAATTACCTAGAAAACCTTCAAATTATTCTGAAAATCTATGAATTCGGCCTGAGAATTAAAGAGAGAACACCTGGAATGCTACAGTGAGAAGAGTTCGCGCTTCTATCAAGGTAGGAAGACGGGAAAAAAGAAATAAAGAAACAAAAGGCCTCCAAGGGGGAGGGGCCCCGCGAGGAGCCGGGCTGAGGCCGGGGCGAGTGTCCCCAGGACAGGAGAGCCCCGTCCCGGAGGAGCAGGAGCTGCACCGACCTTCCCGGGCGGAAAGGGGCTCGCAGGGAGGTGGAGCAGGACCCAGGAGGGCGGGGGTGACCTCGGGTTCCCTGGGACAGTAACAGAGCAACTGCGCGCCCAGGAGAGTGCGCCGAGCTCCCTAAGGGCTGCAGCACTCACTGCGGATCCGGAGCAGCTGGAGGGGCTCGGGGGCGGCTCCGCGGAGGGGGCTGCAGGGTGGGAGCGCGAATCCACCAGCGCAGGCCCCGGAGCACAGGGCGCCGGGACACAGCCCAGGATCCGGCCTCCCCCGGGACAGGCAGAGGCCGGGAGGGCCCAGGACAGCGAGGACGCTCCTGCCCGGAGCTGAGCAGATCAGCGGCCCCGCCCCGGAGCCTCCAGGCCCTGCAGATGGAGAGCTCCGGAGTTACTGCGGGGGCTGAATCCAGGGCTCCAGAGCTGGCCCCGCCACTGTGGTTGTTCCTGCTGGGGCCTCACGGGGTAAACAACCCCCACTGAGCCCTGCACCAGGCAGGGGGCAGAGCAGCTCCCCCAAGTGCTAACACCTGAAAACCAGCACAACAGGCCCCTCCCCCAGAAGACCAGCTAGACGGACAAGTTCCAGAGGAAGCCAAGGGACTTAAAGTATACAGAGTCAGAAGATACTCCCCCGTGGTTCTTTTTTCTTTCTTTCTTTTTTTTTTTTTTGTTGTTGTTTTGTTTTGTTTTGTTTTGCTTTTGATTTGTTTCCTTCCCCCACCCCTTTTTTCCTTTCTTTCTTTTTCTTTCTCTTTTTCTTCCTTTTTTTTTCTTTTTTTTTCTTCCTTTTTTTTTTTGGTTCTTCCTTTTTTTTTCTCTTTCTCTTTTCTTTCCTTCTTTCTCTCCTCTCTTTTTCTCCTTTTCCCAATACAACTTGTTTTTGGCCACTCTGCACTGAGCAAAATGACTAGAAGGAAAACCTCACCTCAAAAGAAAGAATCAGAAACAGTCCTCTCTCCCACAGAGTTACAAAATCTGGATTACAATTCAATGTCAGAAAGCCAATTCAGAAGCACTATTATACAGCTACTGGTGGCTCTAGAAAAAAAGCGTAAAGAACTCAAGAGACTTCATGACTGCAGAATTTAGATCCAATCAGGCAGAAATTAAAAATCAATTGAATGAGATACAATCCAAAGTAGAAGTCCTAACGACGAGGGTTAACGAGGTGGAAGAATGAGTGAGTGACATAGAAGACAAGTTGATAGCAAAGAGGGAAACTGAGGAAAAAAGAGACAAATAATTAAAAGACCTTGAAGATAGATTAAGGGAAATAAACGACAGCCTGAGGAAGAAAAACCTATGTTTAATTGGTGTTCCCGAGGGCGCCAAAAGGGCCAGAGGGCCAGAATATGTATTTGAACAAATTCTAGCTGAAAACTTTCCTAATCTGGGAAGGGAAACAGGCATTCAGATCCAGGAAATAGAGAGATCCCCCCCTAAAATCAATAAAAACCGTTCAACACCTCGACATTTAATAGTGAAGCTTGCAAATTCCAAAGATAAAGAGAAGATCCTTAAAGCAGCAAGAGACAAGAAATCCCTGACTTTTATGGGGAGGAGTATTAGGGTAACTGCAGACCTCTCCACAGAGACCTGGCAGGCCAGAAAGGGCTGGCAGGATATATTCAGGGTCTTAAATGAGAAGAACATGCAACCAAGAATACTTTATCCATCAAGGCTCTCATTCAAAATGGAAGGAGAGATAAAGAGCTTCCAAGACAGGCAGCAACTGAAAGAATATGTGATCTCCAAACCAGCTCTGCAAGAAATTTTAAGGGGGACTCTTAAAATTCCCCTTTAAGAAGAAGTTCAGTGGAACAATCCACAAAAACAAGGACTGAATAGATATCATGATGACACTAAACTCATATCTCTCAGTAGTAACTCTGAACGTGAACGGGCTTAATGACCCCATCAAAAGGCACAGGGTTTCAGACTGGATAAAAAAGCAGGACCCATCTATTTGCTGTCTACAAGAGACTCATTTTAGACAGAAGGACATCTACAGCCTGAAAATAAAAGGTAGGAGAACCATTTACCATTTGAATGGTCCTCAAAAGAAAGCAGGGGTAGCCATCCTTATATCAGATAAACTAAAATTTACCCCGAAGACTGTAGTGAGAGATGAAGAGGGACACTATATCATACTTAAAGGATCTATCCAACAAGAGGACTTAACAATCCTCAATATATATGCCCCGAATGTGGGAGCTGCCAAATATATAAATCAATTAATAACCAAAGTGAAGAAATACTTAGATAATAATACACTTATACTTGGTGACTTCAATCTAGCTCTTTCTATACTCGATAGGTCTTCTAAGCACAACATCTCCAAAGAAACAAGAGCTTTAAATGATACACTGGACCAGATGGATTTCACAGATATCTACAGAACTTTACATCCAAACTCAACTAGAATACACATTCTTCTCAAGTGCACATGGAACTTTCTCCAGAATAGACCACATACAGGGTCACAAATCAGGTCTGAACCGATACCAAAAGATTGGGATCGTCCCCTGCATATTCTCAGACCATAATGCCTTGAAATTAGAACTAAATCACAACAAGAAGTTTGGAAGGACTTCAAACACGTGGAGGTTAAGGACCATCCTGCTAAAAGATGAAAGGGTCAACCAGGAAATTAAGGAAGAATTAAAAAGATTCATGGAAGCTAATGAGAATGAAGATACAACCGTTCAAAATCTTTGGGATGCAGCAAAAGCAGTCCTAAGGGGGAAATACATCGCAATACAAGCATCCATTCAAAAACTGGAAAGAACTCAAATACAAAAGCTAACCTTACACATAAAGGAGCTAGAGAAAAAACAGCAGATAGATTCTACACCCAGGAGAAGATGAGAGTTAATAAAGATTCGAGCAGAACTCAACGAAATCAAGACCAGAAAAACTGTGGAACAGATCAACAGAACCAGGAGTTGGTTCTTTGAAAGAATTAATAAGATAGATAAACCATTAGCCAGCCTTATTAAAAAGAAGAGAGAGAAGACTCAAATGAATAAAATCATGAATAAGAAAGGAGAGATCACTACCAACACCAAGGAAATACAAACGATTTTAAAAACATATTATGAACAGCTATACGCCAATAAATTAGGCAATCTAGAAGAAATGGACGCATTCCTGGAAAGCCACAAACTACCAAAACTGGAACAGGAAGAAATAGAAAACCTGAACAGGCCAATAACCAGGGAGGAAATTGAAGCAGTCATCAAAAACCTCCCAAGACACAAAAGTCCAGGGCCAGATGGCTTCCCAGGGGAATTCTATCAAACGTTTAAAGAAGAAATCATACCTATTCTCCTAAAGCTGTTTGGAAAGATAGAAAGAGATGGAGTACTTCCAAATTCATTCTATGAGGCCAGCATCACCTTAATTCCAAAACCAGACAAAGACCCACCAAAAAAGGAGAATTACAGACCAATATCCTTGATGAACATGGATGCAAAAATTCTCAACAAGATACTGGCCAATAGGATCCAACAGTACATTAAGAAAATTATTCACCATGACCAAGTAGGATTTATCCCTGGGACACAAGGCTGGTTCAACACCCGTAAAACAATCAATGTGATTCATCATATCAGCAAGAGAAAAACCAAGAATCATATGATCCTCTCGTTAGATGCAGAGAAAGCATTTGACAAAATACAGCATCCATTTCTGATCAAAACTCTTCAGAGTGTAGGGATAGAGGGAACATTCCTCAACATCTTAAAAGCCATCTACGAAAAGCCCACAGCAAATATCATTCTCAATGGGGAAGCACTGGGAGCCTTTCCCCTAAGATCAGGAACAAGACAGGGATGTCCACTCTCACCACCGCTATTCAACATAGTACTGGAAGTCCTAGCCTCAGCATTCAGACAACAAAAAGACATTAAAGGCATTCAAATTGGCAAAGAAGGAGGCAAACTCTCCCTCTTCGCCGATGACATGATACTCTACATAGAAAACCCAAAAGTCTCCACCCCAAGATTGCTAGAACTCATACAGCAATTCGGCAATGTGGCAGGATACAAAATCAATGCCCAGAAATCAGTGGCATTTCTATACACTAACAATGAGACTGAAGAAAGAGAAATTAAGGAGTCAATCCCATTTACAATTGCACCCAAAAGCATAAGATACCTAGGAATAAACCTCACCAAAGATGTAAAGGATCTATACCCTCAAAACTATAGAACACTTCTGAAAGAAATTGAGGAAGACACAAAGAGATGGAAAAATATTCCATGCTCATGGATTGGCAGAATTAATATTGTGAAAATGTCAATGTTACCCAGGGCAATATACACGTTTAATGCAATCCCTATCAAAATACCATGGACTTTCTTCAGAGAGTTAGAACAAATTATTTTAAGATTTGTGTGGAATCAGAAAAGACCCCGAATAGCCAGGGGAATTTTAAAAAAGAAAACCATAGCTGGGGGCATCACAATGCCAGATTTCAGGTTGTACTACAAAGCTGTGGTCATCAAGACAGTGTGGTACTGGCACAAAAACAGACACATAGATCAATGGAACAGAATAGAGAACCCAGAAGTGGACCCTGAACTTTATGGGTCAACTAATATTCGATAAAGGAAGAAAGACTATCCATTGGAAGAAAGACAGTCTCTTCAATAAATGGTGCTGGGAAATTGGACATCCACATGCAGAAGAATGAAACTATACCACTCTTTCACCATACACAAAGATAAACTCAAAATGGATGAAAGATCTAAATGTGAGACAAGATTCCATCAAAATCCTAGAGAAGAACACAGGCAACACCCTTTTTGAACTCGGCCACAGTAACTTCTTGCAAGATACATCCATGAAGGCAAAAGAAACAAAAGCAAAAATGAACTATTGGGACTTCATCAAGATGAGAAGCTTTTGCACAGCAAAGGATACAGTCAACAAAACTAAAAGACAACCTACAGAATGGGAGAAGATATCTGCAAATGACATATCAGATAAAGGGCTAGTTTCCAAGATCTATAAAGAACTTAAACTCAACACCAAAGAAACAAACAATCCAATCATGAAATGGGCAAAAGACATGAACAGAAATCTCACAGAGGAAGACATAGACATGGCCAACATGCACACGAGAAAATGCTCCGCATCACTTGCCATCAGGGAAATACAAATCAAAACCACAATGAGATACCACCTCACGCCAGTGAGAATGGGGCAAATTAACAAGGCAGGAAACAACAAATGTTGGAGAGGATGCGGAGAAAAGGGAACCCTCTTACACTGTTGGTGGGATTGTGAACTGGTGCAGCCACTCTGGAAAACTGTGTGGAGGTTCCTCAAAGAGTTAAAAATAGACCTGCCCTACGACTCAGCAATTGCACTGTTGGGGATTTACCCCAAAGATACAAATGCAATGAAACGCCGGGACACCTGCACCCCGATGTTTATAGCAGCAATGGCCACAATAGCCAAACTGTGGAAGGAGCCTCGGTGTCCATCGAAAGATGAATGGATAAAGAAGATGTGGTTTATGTATACAATGGAATATTACTCAGCTATTAGAAATGACAAATACCCACCATTTGCTTCAACGTGGATGGAACTGGAGGGTATTATGCTGAGTGAAGTAAGTCATTCGGAGAAGGACAAACATTGTATGTTCTCATTCATGTGGGGAATATAAATAATAGTGAAAGGGAATATAAGGGAAGGGAGAAGAAATGTGTGGGAAATATCAGAAAGGGAGACAGAACATAAAGACTGCTAACTCTGGGAAACGAACTAGGGGTGGTAGAAGGGGAGGAGGGTGGGGGGTGGGAGTGAATGGGTGACGGGCACTGGGGGTTATTCTGTATGTTGGTAAATTGAACACCAATAAAAAATAAGTTAAAAAAAAGAAACATTACCAAAAAAAATTCAAGTTGGGTTGTTCTGTATTATTTTATCTGTTTGATAGTTTGATATTTCCTCAAGAGTTATTAGGTCATTTGACCCATTATTTTATTCATGGGCTTTGACCCATAAAAAATTTCATGGGCTTTGACCCCCCAGGTTTGCAACCTTAAGGCAAATGTTAGCCTTTAGTGCACAGGATGAGGAAGTGCAGTAGGTAAAGAGCAGTCAACTTATGAGCACAGAACACTTAAATCTTTGGCAAACATTTCCTATGACTTTTATCAAAATTAGGATGCAATCAGTCTTAAGTCCTGGTTGTACTAACATTCCACTGAGCATTAACTTTTATGGAAAGATTATATTCACTTCTTTGCACCTTGATATTTTCTTCTTTATGTCAACTCCAATGCATTTAACTATTTAAAGTAAAGGTGGTTTCAACTTTACTGTATCATAGGAAGTATTCAATGGTAGTCCAATCGCCCTCCTTGCTCTTACAGGCAATTTGCTTCCACATTGCCATAAAAAATGGCTTGGTATGGCTTCCAAAATCTTGGGATCTTATTCATTCACCTCTGTTTCCCCCAGTTCTCCTGCCCATGACCATTGATGTTATATCTCCCTTTTGCTCGGATTTATATAGCCAACAGTTATTGTTGACTGACTTGTAGCATAGACAATAAAAGTTTAATGAAAAGGGAGTAAGTACTCAGCTTTTTGTTTTAGTTCTTGTTTTTCTTATGTTTATAACTAAAAGCTTTTTTAAAAAAAATGCAAGAAAGCACAGTGATTTGATTTTGGGTTGCTGAAAAATATGATTTCCAACTTTTTATCGAGTTCTATGATCCAATACTAATTCTCTCTGTTGTGGACTTGATTGGTCTAAATACACTGATGGAAAGACACTATTAAGTGAGAATCAAAGAAGCTCAAAGACCAACATTTGGTAACTTCAGGGCCTGGAACCAGAGATAGTTCACAAGAGGGCAGTGAGAACACAGGTGCCCTGACTCTAGAAAGGAACATGCTTGGATGCAAGAGACTCTCCCAGGTAAAATTAAGAAGTTAATTCCTGACCCTATATTTAGGATTATATTACTTCCGTGGTAGTTAGTCCCTACTGGAATTCTTTATCTGTTGATCAATTCTTACCAGGGTCTAAAGTTATAAGAGAATTAAAGCTCTTCTTTCTCTACCATAGCCTTGCCTTGCACTCAGGACACTAGCATAGTAAAGGTTTGGCAAAGTTCTTTGGAGATCACAACGGTCATTATTTAGGCTGAGTTTAAACTTAATATTCAAAATACATGAAAATTTACTATTGTAACTACTCTAATGAGGCTTGATTTCTCCCTATGGTTCTGAGGGAAAATGTCCTGACAGCTTTGCCACAGTGAAATGTCAGAGCAGGAGCCTAAAATAACTAACATATTAACTTTTGAAGTTTTAATATATATTTGCTCTGATCCTAGACAAATGACTACATATGTCTATGCTTCAATGCTCTCATGTACAAAAGGACAGATGCTACTCATTTCCCCCATGCAACTGTTACAGAGAAAACTATTTCAATGATTCTGAAATACTTCATAAGTACAAAGTACTAGAAAATGCCAATTAATGGCAATTCAGTTCCACCTATAGAAGAAAATGTCGGTATAAAAGATAAAGGAACATAATAGTCCTAGAAAAGATAGAGGAAAAATTCTAAAATATTCATAGCCTGAAGCTAAAGATTTTCTGTGGAACAAAGCTAAAGAAAATTTAAAACCAGCTACCTCCAGTTTCTGCTTAAGATGTGGAGAGGTGGAAGGAACAACACTCATGCTCTTAGAAACAACAGCACAACAAAGGTTGACACACTTCAAGTTAACTTTTTTTTTTTTTAACCTATAAGGGAACTGAGGTCATGTGGCAAGCAATTAGCCAAAACCTAAGAAGATACAGTTTTCCTTCAGGGTAAGACTGGACCTGAGCACTTGTTTATCTGAGGCAGATGTAGTCAAACAGAAATAGATAAATTTCATCAAGAGGCAGATGTAGTCAAACAGAAGTAGATAAATTTCATCAAGAATTGTTGATGAATTGGTAGAGACAGAGTGGTGAGAGACTATGTAGCTCCTTGGGATAGTTTGCACCAACTCTTAGGTTCTTTTCTATGTACCTTACCACTCACTTGCAAAAAAGGATTTGAAGCAGTGCCCAACTCATCCCTTGTGGTCTAAATCTGAGGGAGGGAACAGTAGCTGCTATGAGAGGGCCACAGAACTTTGCTCGCATCCCCTTCTTTACCTCTATTATGGAAACATAAGGTTTAAATTGCAGAGAGAACACACTCTACTGCCCTTAGAACACTGGAGAAAACCCATGGTAGCTAAGGAAGGTAAACATAAAATTACTCTTTTGCCCTGGAAGGAGGGACAGGATAATGTGTTGAGACTATAGCTGGGTGAAGGCTAGAGAAAAAGTCACATTTGTGACCCAGAGAAATAGTGCTGCCTAAGACTGTAGCTTAATTAGCACAACAGAAAATGCCCTCCTTGCCCTCCACCATCAAACTGACAACCTTCAAATACAAGTAATAATGAAGTAAACTGCTGGGGTAGTAGCAAGAGTATGGAGAGATATCCTCTCTAAAATTCAGCACAAAGCAAAGACCCAGAGCTGAGGATGGAGCATATAGTTGAAACACTTCCTAAACATTGTCCCTATTGATACCATACACTAAATGCAAGGTACGAACAGAGGAATTTGAAGCCTATGGTACCCTGAAGGTAATCAAAGCAACATCAGGGTATCAGGGTCTCAAACTAGTTCAATGGCTAACTAGACTGACTCAGTCTCCCACACTAAAAGCCACACACACACACACACACACACACACACACACACGTGCCCATTTTGGGCAAAAACAAGCAAAAACCAAATTCCCCCATCAAAACCAAAATAAAAAGGCTACTTCATTTCAACCTTTACTGTCCTACATAAGATATCAGACTTTTAAAAAAACTTATGAAAATCTTTGCATATGAGAAAGCAAGGGAAAAGAAAAAGACCCAACACATTACTAAGGCACAGATCAATTGATAGAACCATACTCAGATATGATATAAAAGTTGAAATTACAAGACAGGGAAATTTAAATAACTATGACTAATATGTGGAAGGCTATAACAGAAAACTTGAACAAATGCAAGATAAAATGGAATTTTAGCAGAAAGATGGAAATTAAGAAAGAGCCAAACGGACTTACCAGGAATGAAAAAAATAGTAACAAAGATGAAGAATGTCTTCAATGGATTTATTGATAGGCTCATATAGCCAAAGAAGGGATCAGTGAACTTGAGTATAGGCCAATAGAAAAAACCCAAACTGAAAGGCAAAGAGTCAAAGGAATAATGACTGAAAATTTATTAATATTAATGACAGACAATAGAGCACAGATAAAAAATGTTAAAGAACATCAAGCAGGATAGAAAATTACACACCTAGGTATTTCATATATAAACATCTGAAAACAAGAAATTTTGAAGACAGCTAGGGGGATAAAAGGAGAGACATTACAGGCAGAGGAATGACAGATAAGAATTATAGTAGACTTCTTGTCAGAAACTATGAAAGTCAATTTATAGGAATGAAGTCTTTAAAGTGCTGAAATAAAGAAAAACTGTCAATCTAGAATTCTATACTCAGGGAAAATATCTTTAAAAAATAAGTAGAAATAAAGACTTTTTCAGGAAAACAAAAACAGAAAGAATTCTTTTCCCACTTACTCTACAAGAGAAGCTAAAAGAAATTCTTCAGCCCAAAGGAATGATAACCGGGCAGAAATTTGGATCTGTGCAAAGGAATGAAGAGTGGCAGAAATGACTGCGTAATAAAAAAATTCATTTTGATTACTTTTAATTACTCTAAAAGATAAATGAGGGCAGCCTGAGTTGCTCAGCACTTTAGCCCTGCCTTCAGCCCAGAGCATGATCCTGGAGACCCAGGATCGTGTCCCACTTCGGGTCCCTGCATGGAGCCTGCTTCTCCCTCTGCTTGTGTCTCTGCCTCTCTCTCTCTCTCTCTCTCTCTCTCTATGTATCTCATGAAATAATAAATAAAATCTTTAAAAAAAATAAATAAAAGTTAAATGTCTAAAACCAAAAAAGCAATGTATTATATATATATGTAAAATATATGACAACAATAATAATAAAAGCACACTGTTTGGGAAGGCAAACTAGAAATCTATTGTTAGAAGAATCATACACTACATGTTAAGCATTGTAATATTATTTGAGGGTAAACACTAATTAAATAAAGATGCACATTTTATTTATTTATTTATTTATGGCTGTATATTATAATTTATTTTTTAAAAGATTTATTTATTTATTTATTTTAGAGAGAGAAAGTGTATGAGTGGAAGGAGGGGCAGAGGGAAAGAGAGAGAGAGAAAATCTCAAGCAGTCTCCCTGCTGAGTACAGACCCTTACATGTGGCTCAATCTCAGGACACTGAAATCATGACCTGAGCTGAAATTAAGAGTCAGATGCCTAACCAACTGAGCCATCCAGCCCCTAAAGATGCATATTTTAAATCCTAGAGGAACTTCTATACATTTCTAGTGATATAAATAGCAAGTCAATAAAATCTAATCATAAGAAATACCCAGTCAAACAGGAGTGGAAATAAAATGTAATCACAAGAAATACTCAATTAAACAATGAAGGTAAAAAGAAGGAAAAAAAGAAGACCATATAGAAAAAATAGAAATCAGATAACAAAGTGGTTCATTTAAATACAAATATATCAATAATTACATAAATGTTTGTTTAAAACACCACTAAAAGACAAACTGCTTGATTTTAAAAGCAAGATCCAATTGGATATGTTATATACAAGAAACTCACTTTAAATATACAAACATAAATTGGTTAAAAGTAAAAATGCAAACAAATATACCGTGCAAATATACCAAATCAAAAGAAAAGTGTTATTGTTAATCAGTGCCAGATAATGTAGACTCTAGGTCAAGAAATATTATCAGAGATAAATGAATATTCTGTGATTTAAAAAAAGGGATAATTTGTCCAAGAAGACATAAAATCATAAAAGTGTGCAAACTTTCCAAAAATTTCATAATACATTTTAATAAACCTAATAGGTCTAAAAAAGAAAAATAGAAAAATCCATAATTGTCATTGGAGACTTCAAGACTCCTTTCTGAGTAATTGATTAAAAAAAAAGTAGACTGAAAAATAAGTAAGGCTATAGAAGACAAGAAAAATACTATCAACCAACTTGATCTAACTGACATTTTTAGAACACTCCACCTAACAGAAAAATTCATTTCCTTTCAATTGAAATATTCACTAGTATAGACTATAATTGTGGGTCACAAAATGGACTTTAAGATGTTTAAAAGAGTAGTCATGCAAAATCTGTGAGTTATGTTTCAGAAGTGAATAATAGGAAGATATCAGAAAATACCCAAATACTTCAGAACAAACAGGATACTTTTAAATAGCTTAAAAGCCAAAGCAAAAATTAAATATATTTTGAACGAATAAAAATAAAAATGCAAAATTTCAAAATTTTTGGATTAGAGCTAAAGTAATTTTGAAATCATAATTTATAGAATTAAATGCTTATATAAGAAAATAAGCAAGGTCTCAAGTCAACTGTTTTGAAAGAAGTGTAAAGACAATTTAAAGGAAAAAGCCTTTCAAAAAACGGTACTAGAGCAATTGGGTGTCTATATGCAAAAAGGCGAACCTTAATCCATCTTTCATACTTTATGCAAAAATTAACTTAAAAGAGATCAAGATCAAAATATAAAACATAAAACTCTTAAATTTTTGAAATAAATCATAAGAAAATCTGTGTGACCCTGGTTGGGTTGAGAAAAAAGTCATTAGATAAGATGCCAAAACATAGGTGCATCTTGCAAGAAGTTGCTGTGGCCAAGTTCAAAAAAGGTGTTGCCTGTGTTCTCCTCTAGGATTTTGATGGATTCTTGTCTCACATTTAGATCTTTCATCCATTTTGAGTTTATCTTTGTGTATGGTGCAAGAGAGTGGTCTAGTTTCATTCTTCTGCACGTGGCTGTCCAATTTTCCCAGCACCATTTATTAAAGAGACTGTCTTTTTCTCAGTGTATAGGTAGTCTTTCCTGCTTTGTCAAATATTAGTTGACCATAGAGTTGAGAGCCCATTTCTGGGTTCTCTGTACTGTTCCATTGATCCACGTGTCTGTTTTTGTGCCAGTACTACACTGTCTTGATGACCACAGCTTTGTAGTGCAACTTGAAATCCGGCATTGTGATGCCCCCGGCTCTGGTTTTCTTTTTCAATATTCTCCTGGCTATTCGGGGTCTTTTCTGATTCCACACAAATCTTAAGATGATTTGTTCCAACTCTCTGAAGAAAGTCCAAGGTATTTTGATAGAGATTGCATTGAATGTGTACATTGCCCTGGGCAGCCTGACATTTTTACAATATTAATTCTTCCAACCCATGAGCATGGAGTATTTTTCCATCTCTTTATGTCTTCCTCAATTTCTTTCAGAAGTGTTCTGTAGTTTTTAGAGTATAGGTCCTTTACCTCTTTGGTTAGGTTTATTCCTACATATCTTGTGCATTTGGGTGCAATTGTAAATGGGATTGACTCCTTAATTTCTCTTTCTTTAGTCTCATTGTTAGTGTATAGAAATGCCACTGATCCCTGGACATTGATTTTGTATCCTGCCACATTGCCGAATTGCTGTATGAGTTCTAGCAATCTCAGGGTGGAGTCTTTTGGGTTTTCTAAGTACAGTATCATGTCATCTGTGAAGAGGGAGAGTTTGACTTCTTCTTTGCCAATTTGAATGCCTTTTATTTCTTTTTGTTGTCTGATTGCTGAGGCTAGGACTTCTAGGACTATGTTGAATACCAATGGTGAGAGTGGACATCCCTGAAGATACAGATGCAGTGAAAAACTGAGACACCTGCACCCCAATGTTCATAGCAGCAATGTCCACAACAGCCAAACTGTGGAAGGAGCCTCAGTGTCCATCGAAAGATAAATGGATAAAGATGTGGTCTATATATACAATGAGTAATATATTACTCAGCCATTAGAAATGATGAATATCCACCATTTGCTTCAACATGGATAGAACTGGAGGGTATTACACTGAGTGAAGTAAGTCAATCGGAGAAGGACAAACACTATATGGTTTCACTCATGAGGGGAATATAAAAAATAGTGAAAGTGATTATAAGGGAAAGGAGAGAAAATGAGTGGGAAAAATCAGAGAGGGAGACAGAACATGAGAGACTCCTAAATCTGGGAAACAAACAAGGGGTAGTAGAAGGGGAAGTGGGCAGGGGGATGGGGTGACTGGGTGACAGGCACTGAGGGGGGCACTTGATGGGATGAGCACTGGGTGTTATACTATAAGCTGGCAAATCGAACTCCAATAAAAAATATACGAAGATGCCAAAACATGAGCCAGAAGAAGAAAATTAATAAATTGGACTTTATTGAATTCAAAATTTTCATTATGTAAAGGACTGCATTAAGGAAATGAAAATGCATGCCAAAAGCTGTGAAATTATTTTTTTTCATCATGCATCTCACAAAAGACTTGTATCCAGAATATATTTTTTAAAACTCTCAAAAGTCAAGGACAGAACATACAATCCAATGACAATGGGCAGAAGATTTGAAAACTTACCTCCAAAAGATACACAATGGCAAATAAACACACCTAAAAAAATCTTAACATCATTAGTCACTACGGAAATGCAAATTAAATTAAAATTAAAATTAAAACAATGAGCTGCCACCATATACCTATTAGACGGTAGAAACAAAACAAAAGAATGAAAAAAACCTGACAATAAGTAATACCAAGTGCTGGCAAGGAATCAGAGCAATTAGAGCTCCCATACAATGCTGGTGTTAAGTGCAAAAGTGATACAGTCATTTTGGAAAATATTTTGGTCGTTTCTTTTAAAGGAAAACACACACGTTTACCTTATGACACAGTAATGCCACTTCTAGGGATTTTATTCATAATAATTGAAAACTTATGACCTCACAAAACCTGTATTGAAATGCTTATAGCAACCTGGCTAATGCTAAAAACTGGAACAATTCAAATATCCTTCAACTGGTGGATGGATAAAGTATGGTATCACCATACAATGGAATACTACTTGGCCAATAAAAAAGGAATGAATTATTGATACACATAATGGTATTAATAAATATACAATAATTCTATTACATGAGAAAACTAGACCTAGAAGTCTAGATAAAATAATTCCATCTATATGACATTCTAGAAAAAACAAAACTACAGAGGCAGAGAACAGAGAGATGGGTTTACAAAGATTGGCATGGGAAGTGGGGCTGACTACAAAGGGGCTGTGCAAGAGAGCATTTGGGGGCAGAACTATTTTGTATCACAATTGTGGTGAGGGATATACTATTTGGTACATTTGTCAATACCCAAAAAAATTGTATACTGCAAAGAGGAGGATTTAGTGTGTAAATTAAAAAAAAAAATAAGAAAGGTGTTGCAACAAACTTCCTGATAAATGCACAGACTATATCTGAAGGTGTGTACATGACATAGAAGAGGCTGAGAAAATTTTCATGTTGATAGAATATTTGGTGGAATTGCCAGGAAGTAAGCATGAACTCTTCTCTGTAATGCTTCTGATAATAAGACAGGGACAATTTACTTCAGGGAAGGCAGCATGAAATTATATTTGAGCAGAAGGAGGAGGAAGGGAATAGAAATAACATTTATTGGGTGATTTTTATATTCTACACATTTTGCTACATACTTTTTTACTTAGAGTTGCTGATTCATTTTTCACTGTGAGCCCAAGATACTATTATTCCCATTATACAGATAAAGAAACTGAGGCTGGAGAGATTGAATAATTTACTTAAAAGTTCTGCAACTAGCAAGCAGAAGGATCTGAATTTCTACTATAGGTTGACTGTACTGTCCTTCTTCAGGTGGTAGCACTATCTACATGCAATTTTAGTATATGTGCTGCTGAAGCAAGCACACCACAATTTACATGCAAAAGAAATGAAGAAAGCCAGAGATTGAGCTTTTTTATCTATTGTCATGTTCCTTTACCAGGAAGCTGTGAAGTCTGCATAGGGTCACATTGATTAAAATAAAAGATTGCAGGCAATACAGGCCTCTCATTGTGTTGTAGTATGTTGCTCTTTATACTTGATATTAAATACTGTTTATTAAGTTTTTAAAAATCTCATTTAAACATTCATAAATGAAAAAGTGGTATTTGACTAACAGTTATAAGATTTACCAAATTTACCACCGTAATTTGTTCCTGTTAAGGGTTCAGAGCTTTAGAAATGTCTTACTCACAACTCTAGATTAGCATTAAGAAATCACATGCAGAAAGATAGTACCACTTCCTTAAAAATGGAGAAAAGAGATTAATGTCAGAAAAGGTTAAGGTTGGGAATATTTAACCAAAATTGGTTTCACTGGGCTGAGGTATAGCATTCATATTTTTCTCTTTTATGATAACTATTCTAATGTATATCAGTATTCTAATATATATCAGCTATCTTGTGCTACCTTCAGTTAAAGACAACTTCCTAGCACAAAGTTTATTAAGTTTTTGAAATCATCAATACCTAAGTACAAACAGGTATTATATTCCTGAATACAGAGATGGCACTTTGTTTTTTCTTTCTTCCCAGCTTTATTGAGGTATTATTGACATATAACATTGTATAAGTTTAAGGTGTACAATATAATGATTTGATACATGTCCGTATTTCAAAACAATTACCACAATAAATATAGTTAACATCCATCACCTCACTTGGTTACAAATTTCTTTCCTTGTGATGAGAACTTTTAAGATTTATTCTCTTAACAATTTTCAAATTATAATATAATATTGTTAATTATAGTCACTATGAACCCATGCAACTCAGCAAAAGACAAATAATCCAATGAATAGTATAAACAATACTTCAAAGTATATAAGAAATTACTATGTAATAAGAGATACTCCCAAGTACTTTCTGAATGATTAATTTCTTAGTAATTGGTTTTGAGACCAATTTGGCAAAAAAAATCAGATCTCTATCCCACATGTCAAATAAATTATGATTTAAATATTTAACTATAAAAAATTAAACAAAAGTGTGTTAAAAGTTACTAATAAACATTTATACCATTATACTATTTTATGTTATAAAAATATACAGTATAAATACATTTATATTCTTTGGAATAAAGAAGGTCTTTCTGCATATGATATCAAAGCAGAAATCAAAAGGAAAAACTGAGAGTGTCAACTTCATATAAATGTAAAAGTTCTGTAAATCAAAATCTTTATAAATTAAATTAGAGGAAAAATGCCTAAGAAAAAAACAGTTGCATCATATACAGCAGAAAAATAATTGATATCTCAAAGTTCATATTTCAAAGATCAATAACAGAGACCACCTTCTGAAAAAATGGCAAAAGATTTGAGCAGAATAAACACATAAGAATATAATTAACCAAGAGACATGAAAGAATAAAATCTTAAACTAAAATAATCAAATAAATGAAAATTTGAAAATAACAAGATGCCCTTTGGAACTTATCACATTGTCGAATAATTATTTCAAATACCCAATATTGGCAAGGATTCCAGCAAAACTAACATTCCTATTCATCACTACAGAGAAACTTTTATATGAGCATTTGAAAATACATTTTAAAACCTTCAATTTTTTAAAAAAATTTTAAACCTAAATTAAATAGCCAACATACAGCACATCATTAATTTCAGATGTAGTTTTCAATAATTCATTAGTTGTGTATAACACCCAGTGCTCATCACATCTTGTGCCCTCCTTAATGCCTATCACCCAGTTACCCCATTTCCCCACCAACCTCCCCTTCAGCAATCTTCAGTTTGTTCCCAGAGTTAAAAATTTGTGGTTTGTCTCCCTCTCTGATTTTTTCTCATTCAGTTTCCCCTCTTCCCCTATGCACTATTTCTTATATTCTGCATATGAGTGAAACCATATGATAATTATCTTTCTCTGATTATTTCACTCAGCATAATACCCTCCAGTTCCATCCACATTGATATATATAGTAGGTATTCATCCTTTCTGATGGCTGAGGAATATTCTATTGTATCTATAGACCACATCTTCTTTATCCATTCATCTGTCAAAGGAGATCTCAGCTCTTTCCACAGTTTGACCGCTGTGGACATTGCTGCTATGAACATTGGGGTGCAGGTGTCCCTTTGTTTCACCACATCAGTATCTTTGTGGTAAATACATACCCAATGAAAGTACATTTTATTTTATTTTTTATTTATTTTTTAAAGATTTTACTTATTTATTCATGAGAGAGAGAGAGGCAAAGACATAGGCAGAGGGAGAAGCATGCTCCCTGTGGGGACCCTGATGAGGAACTGGATCCAGGACTCTGGGATCACGCCCTGAGCCAAAGGCAGATGCTCAACCACTGAGCCACCCAGGTATGCTGCATAGTTTTGACCCAGAAACTCCAGTTTTGGGAAACTATCTGAAGGAAAACAACAATCTAGACAAAGGCCTATCTATGTGCATTGCATTATTGGTACAAATAACAAACAGCAGAAATACACTACATGTCCAGAAATGGTTTGCAAGTGTTAAGACTTCTGGAATTTTCTAAGCCAGTTGTTGAAGTGTTGGTAGCTCGAAATCATCCATGATGGGATGTTATTTACACCACAGAAATCAGAAAATGCTACAAATCCAGTCTGCTTTTATCCCTCAGAGAGTCAGTTGATAAACATCTACCAGCACTTTACTGCTTTACATCTATTATTAATAATATTTACATGATACTAAAATGAGTCTTTTTTTCTGAGTAATTAAATTAAAAATATTTATTTTCTTCTGTTTATATATCTGAATTTTCTACTTGGATCATGTGATACCTTTGTACTAAAAACTTACCATTTGAATGAGTAATTTTTGGTTTTCCTATGTTACTCCTAAATATCACTGTCAAACTCCCTGTAAATAATCTACAGCAGGGATCAGAAATTCCAACCCATGGGAAAAATCTAGCCAACAAAGCTAGAGTTAGACTTTGGTTCTTGTGTGCAAATGTCTATCAGATTCACTATTTTTTCATATTTTAAAAACTCTCCTCTTCTTGAGATGGGATTGAATGCAATCAGATGAACCTTGAATAAAAGAATATATTCACAGAGATATATTAGGAAGTCATGAGAAAAGTTCAGTGTTTCTTAGTGGTAAAATAATTTGTCGACCATGATTAAGAAAATTCGTTAATTTCCCTACAGGATAATGATTTGTATATCATAACAAAAGAAGGTCACAATAAATATAATTTTATTTAGCCAATATACCATTATTAAAATCTAGTATGCAAATGCTTACACTGCACAGTGATAGGAGACGGTAATTTAGACCACTGAACATACACTTCATCAAGATGTCATTGGTACAGAAACACCTGTGCCAAAGAGCATGGAGCTCATCTTCTGTGAAAAGTCAGTGGCCTCCAAAATTTCTCATTTCTTACCTCTAGATCACCTGGAGTATCCAGTCGGCTTGTTGAATGTTGGCTGGCCCCAGAATCTGAAGTCTTTTAAATTTATTTCCTGTAAGGTGCCAAAAGTACTATGTGTTCTATATCTTCTATGTGTTCTATATCTTCTACAACAAATGTGAAAAGGAAGAAGTGGGACTTAGAGATGTGAAGATGAGGTTATTCTAATTGTAAAAGCACAGTTAAAAACAGAACCTCTCCACAATAAAGAGAATGTGAAAGGCTCACCTGAGAGGAGGGATTTGCTCCCTGGACCTATAATGTTTTGAGTGCATGCAATGGACAGGGTCTGACCATTAACACATTCACAGGCATGCTCACGGTTCGTATCCATATGTCTGTGAGTGTGGAGGGGAGGAGGAGAGGATGAGCATGAGTCAGATATATTTATGCTGCTTTTTTAGTTTTCTTTTTTCAAAGGTTTTCTTATGACCCACAGCTATAAAGCATCTATCGTGTGCTTGGCCATGGCAATAGTGGTGAATAAGACTTACTCCCCATCCTTGAGGAACTTAACATCTGTCCAGTGAGACAAATGCATGAATAATGAATACATAACTGGCATGAGACTGATCAGGTGACTCAAACAACTCTGGGAACACAGAGGAGACCATTTGGTGTCCAAATGGGAGTAGGAGTGAAAGGTGTTAGAGAAAGTTCCTCAGAGGTGGCATTCAAAAGATAAGTGAGATTTCTTTTTTTTTTTAATTTATTTTTGTTTATTTATGATAGTCATACAGAGAGAGAGAGAGAGAGGCAGAGACACAGGCAGAGGGAGAAGCAGGCTCCATGCACCGGGAGCCCGACGTGGGATTCGATCCCGGGTCTCCAGGATCACGCCCTGGGCCAAAGGCAGGCGCCAAACCGCTGCGCCACCCAGGGATAAGTGAGATTTCAATGGCACAAAAATGGAGCACCATTTATGTGGAGCAAAAGCACAGGCAAGCTCTGAGATCGGCAGTGGCTGGCACCCTGGGTGTGCATCATCCATGGTTTGTCAGGAAACGCAACACATTACTGTAAGTAATGAGCCAGCTTCAAGTCCAATAATGCATCAGGGAAGAAGGGAGGACCTAAAGGCAAGTGAAAAGGGAGCAAAAAGCAAACCAACCAACAACAAACCACAAATCTAACCATTTCCCATGACTTTTTAACACCATGAACAAAATAAGGCATGATGAACTCTCTTAAAATCTAAGAACACCCTGGTTGGGTTCTTGAACATGGCAAGATGGCTAAGTCACATAACATCCTCATGACTGCATTCATATCCATGTACTTCATCATGCCTAAAGGAGATAAGGTGACTGACTTCATTCACTTCCTCCACAAGCATGTATACGGCCCCGACTACTAGCTAGAAGTACACTGGACACTGGGCAAACAAGAGGTCGAGCTCATGGGATCCTGATGTGTCTGAGCTAGTCTTTGGGAAGAAGTCTCATCTCTGTATCTTGTCCCACAGGATTAGAAAATGGAAGTCACATGTTGGGGTGAGCCCACTGAAGGGGTGAGCCTGGATGTAGCCCTGTGTCTTGGCCCTAGACCATCTTCCTGCTCAGCCAGCAAAAGGAGAAAAAGAAAAAAAAAAAAAGGCCAGAGTGTCGCTGGCCTCAGAAGTTCTGACAGTGGCAGAGATTTTGTCCTTGGATGTGTGTGTGAGCCTGGCACTTACCTTTGAGAGGCAGATGAAGGTGGATGTCCCAAAGAATCCAAGAGACCAAGAATTATATGGAAATCCCTTTCCTCTGGGTGCCTCAAAATGACTTTTGGAAAAACTTAAAACTTAAAACTGCTAGGATTATGGAGTGGAGAAAAAAATCCCAGGGAACAATGATTTGTGACAATTTTTGTGACTTCAGTTTAATGACTTCAACAATCCTGTGAAGGAAGATTTGGAGTCTTTATTCTCAAGTCATAGATGAGAAAACAAAAACTCAGGCTTGGCCACCTTGCTGGTAAGGCAATCGATTTGGGGCTTAAACCCAGACTGGCTCCAGAGTCCTATTGTTTTTGTTCATATTTTTGTTGACAAATGGTCCTCACATTAATATTGTGTGTCAGAGGTTATAAGTAATTAATACTTGGAAACCTCTCTTCAAACACAGAGAACCAGCCTACATCCAAGACAGAGACTTCCCTGGAGTAGTTAGTCTAGAAGCTTGAACAAAGTGGGTGTTCGAGAGATTTTTAAACATCTCTTCATGGAATGACCTAGTCAGATTGGCCAAGGCCGGTGCCTAAATTCTCTCCCTCTATTCAGGGAAGCAACAGCACCAGGGCTCTTTCAGGACACTAATCCCTCCCTGGGTCAGTGAGCTTCAACTTCAGGCTTCTTCTGTTCCTTGTATCTTGTGAGCCTGACCTTGTGAAGACTCAGAAGGAATGTAGAGTCACGTGCCCTTTCTGCAGTGGGTCAGATTACTTTTATTTCTTTGACTAGATAAGGGCATCAAAATTATTGCTGGTAAGCATAGATTTTTAAAATGGTTTTCAAGGTCAATACATATTAATTGAGGGTACTCGGATACTATAGTGGCTTTTCTAAGAATTACCTGGGCATTACCAGAAAGTAACGGATCTTCCTGGCTTTCAGTCACGGTTCCTCTCTATTCACATGGGTGGGAACTAAGCAACGTGGGGCTTAGAAAAAAAATCTGAAAATTGCGGGCGGCAGGCAGATAGGAGCCACCTGTTTAATTGTATTCAAACTCGTCTGAACTGGTTTCTAAAGATCTTCATCCTTCTCTTCCCCTCCAAGAAAAAGAGCAAACCAGCATTTTCTTTTAACTCAATTCTATTTGGGAAGGGTTTTGAAACTAAAAAGAGTCGGGGTGAGGGGGGAAAATCTGATCTACTGGCTTTTGCAATACGCCAGCCGTGCTGTATACAGAATAAGGAAGCTGCATTTCAGATTGAGGTTATGAAGGTCACAAGATAGCAGTGGGAGCCCCTGCTTTAATGCTGAGCGTGACATTTTTGTATCCTTTGTGTGGTGGTCCATATGGAACAGCATAGCACCTAGTCTGAGCTGGGCTAATTCCTTCCGGAATGAGCAGAGAGGGTGTAAACCAGCGAGGAGCAAGCAGAAGCATTTGATTCTGTAGGTTTATGCCAACATGAAGGCTGCTGCCTACTGCGTGAGGCTGCGCTGTGCCAGCTCCTCTGCGAGCAAACCAGCAGTGCAAGAGGATGCTGGTCCCTCCCTGGCTTTACACACACAACCCCCAGTAATTATCCGACTGAGTGACTGTGCTGCTAATGCTCAGGTGCACGGTGGCAGCAGGGGAGGGAAGAAGGATGGACTCTGTGACACCTGCTACTGTGGGATCCTTGCGACAGAGATAGGCACAGCCCCCCCCCCCCCATTAGCTCTGCTTGCTGTTCTCTCCTTGCTCCCCATTCAGAAAACTTAACCCTCAAGAGAGTCACCTTCTAAAATGACTCAGATTTGAGTAACTTCAAATCATGATGATCTGAAAGCTAATTACTGTCTTTTGCACCATCGCCCGGCTTTTTTCTGCCTTTGCTCTTTCCCTCCTGCTGCTGGCCATTTCCCTGTCATTAACACTTCCACCAGAGACTGTGGAAGGGACAGCAGAGGAGGCCATGCTCAAATCAGCCACTCGTGCTCGGGTGGAGTAGGTTAGCAGCCCTATGATCAAGTTTTGGGATGGAAGGGATTAGCTAGTTCTGAGGTTTGCTCTCCTCCCATGCACCACAGTTCTACCTGACACTGTGCAGAAATAACTGAGCTGGGCAGGCAAAGCCTTCCTGTTGGCAGCACCCACACAGTGCTGTCAGGTGGTTGAATGATGGGGGGGGTGGTCTGTCCCTCCGGACTGGTCCTGAGTCTTCTGCTATCCTAACTGCTGCCAGGCAAAAGGCTGTCACTGTGGAAATTTTCCTCACTTGCAGACCACCAGAGGGCCAGTTTAACAATGTAGGTCTAAATTAGAACTCAGGTCCACTGCTTACTAGCCATTTGAACTCAGGCTAGTGGAGGACGCTAGGTTAGTGGACGTCATCGTGATTTCCACCAGCTCAGGAGTCATTCCATTTCTGGTCGTTGAACCCACAGTTGGGCTGAGTGGAAAATAAATAATTTCCAAGTCTTTCCTTCTAATGAACCTGAAAGTTTCAGCCCTTAGAAGAGAGTCTGGTGGAGTAGGAGTAGTAGAGAAAGACAGGAGGCAGGAGATATGTAGGTACTGAGAGTAGAGGTGTGGAGATGACCTGTAGAGAAGGGGCTGGATGGTGTTTGGAAAGAGAATGTCTGCCTGGGGCATGGTACTGGTATTGGGGAGTTTCTGGATCCCAAGGAACTTTGGGCCAAAAAATTGTGCCACCTGTCTGGAATGAGACTTGAGGCATGAGAACTGATGCCCAACACCCATCATCCATGCCTTGTCTCTGCAGGAAACCCCAGTGTAAACTCCCAGAAGGACTTAATTTCATTTTCTTACCTTAGTTTCCCTCTGTGCAGAAGAATAGGGACTCAGACATGGAAATGAAATTAAGGTATAGTGACTCGGGAAGGTTATCATTTCTATATACTTGAATTTACAGCTGAAATTTATCCCTGTTATACATATATTAATTATTTAATAGATACACATTCTTCCCAAACCATAAAATAGACTTCGTAATTCTCAAAGAATCTATTATCTTTATATATTTTTGAGTAAATTACCCCATTTGTATGTCTAGAGCTAAATGGTAGATGAAACCATGATAGTTAAAATCCTGGGGTCCATTCTCAGAGACTTTTTTGAAGCATAAATGGGAAAGTGCCCTTCTGGAAGATGATTTGGTAAAATGTAACAAAATCCCTAAAAGGGTGTATGTCATTTGGCCCCAAAATTCTACTTTGAGGAATTTACCCTAAGGCAGTAATCATGAATATATTCAAAGACTTAACCAGAAAGATGTTTATAAGGGTTACAAAGTTAGTTTCTTTCCAGTTAAAAATGTTTTTATTGAAGAAGTGAAGTGGACAAATCCTAAGTGTACAATTCAATCCGTTTTAATAAAACCACACAATTTCACAACCCATATGCCTTCAAGATATAGAATGTTTATTTCATCCCAGAACATTTTTGGTCCCTTCCTAGTCAATATCTCCACCAGGAGCAACCCTTGTTCTGATTTCTAGCACCATAGTTTAATTTTGCTTATAAGAGATACTATTGTGGGGCAGCCCCGGTGGCGCAGCGGTTTAGCGCCGCCTGCAGCCCAGGGTGTGATCCTGGAGACCCGGGATCGAGTCCCACGTCAGGCTCTTTGTATGATGCCTGCTTCTCCCTTGTCTGTGTCTCTGTTTCTCTCTCTCTCTGTGTGTGTCTATCATGAATAAATAAATAAAATCTTTAAAAAAAAAGAGATACTATTGTGACACTATTAAATGTATAGTTTTTATTCTCGTCCTTCATAAACCATGATCTCTGGCAGCCACTCTAGGCTTACAACTCAAGGGAAAGACGAAGGGTAAATGCCACCTTGGGAAAGAGGTATTGGGATACTATCCAAAACAGAAATGAAGAGAAATGGGGAAGAAAGGCTACCCCCCCCGTACTAGTGAATTATGGGAAAAGAGGTAAATAAATTAGGCAAGATGGCACATATGTCTTGAACACCCAAGTGGGGAGAGATGTTATATAGGAAGAAGTGAAATTCTGCAACAGATGCTCTTCTCTTGCCACCCTCCACTATAAGGCCTAAAGATGAGAACAGCTACAAGACCAGAATCTGGGTGAGGTCCTTTTCCTGTCACCATGTGGACATAAGTTATCTGATCCTCTACATCTCAGCTACTAATTTAGAGGGGGCAAGAGGAAGAATTCTGAGGGACTGAACATTTATCCAAAGGATCCGAAATTTCCCAGAGTAAATGCTTAACTGGTAGCATTAGACTGAGCATGCCACATTGGACTTTCTGTACAGCTGCTTTTCCAGTCCCACATATCTACTCTACAGCAGCATTATTCAAAATATCCAAAGTGAGAAATAGTATACAAGTCAAAAAGTAAGTTATCATTTAGATGAATTATGGAAGACCCATTGGATAAAACATTATCTGGCAATTAAAATGGATTAGTCTTTCAGTTAAAAAAGTGGATTAAAGATACTAATCTACTTCTGCTTCTCAAACCTCCATGAAAATAATTATCAACAAGGAATGGAAGAGGAAGGAGAGAAAAAAAGTCAGTAGCTAGAAAAGGACCTAACAAGTGGTATCTGACTTTAACAAACCCAAGGAAAGATTCTTAGCCAGCAATGAAAGAATTCCAGAATTTGGCAGAATGTCAGAGAAGCTCAGGAATTGGAACATCCAGGTAACTCTGAAAGTGTATATGACAGTGTGTGCGTGACACTCTGTGTGCATTTGCACAAAAAGGAGCTAGAAAGGGACAATTGGTTGAAACTCCATGTAAAAAGTTATACACCCTTGGATTCTTTCCTCCACTTCTTGAGGTTCCCTTATTCACCCACCCAGCAGACAACCGGGTGTTTACTCTCTGGAGAGGCTTCACCAGGAGTCTAGTACACTAATGCATACAGGACAGAGTTGAAGACTTAAAACAGAGTGGTTCTATGAAAGGATCGATACTGAAGGGTGGGATTAGTGACCTCTCTCCCAGTTTGTTCTCAAAATGATGAAACTAAACTTATAACCCCCAGGAAGTAAACTAGAAAGTTTTGGGATGCCTGAGTGGCTCAGCGGTTGAACATCTGCCTTTGGCTCAGGGAATGATTCTGGGGTCCTGGGATCAAGTCCCTCATCGGGCTCCCCACAGGGAGCCTGCTTCTCCCTCTGCCTATGTCCCTGCCTGTCTCTCTGTGTCTCTCATGAATAAATAAAGAAAATTTTTTTTTAAAAACTAGAAAGTTCTTCTCTTTGAGCTGATTCTTATTCAGGCCAAAAGAAAAGACCTATAAATACTGATAATTGCGAGTCTTCTCCCCACAAAATCACCTTAGAGTGAAGCTGATCAGTGAAGCCTTACCATGCCCACAGAGCCTCCAAAAACTTTTTAGTACCTCATGCTAAATAGAAGCACACAGTTTGACTCAGTGAGGCATTTTAAAGAAAGTCTATGTGATGATCAGTGTCCTTAGCTACAAACACAGAATCCATTCTTGGCTAGTTTATGCAGAAAATGAATGAACTTCCAATCACTCACTAGGTCTGTAAAGTATACCATATAAATGGCAGAACTGGAGGTGATTTATAGGTGGGAATAGAAACCAATGGTGGGTAACAAGCTCTAAAAATCAGTGGCTACTGAGTCTGCTTCAAGGGCGAGTTTGAACTCACTGGTTGGCGGTAACAAGCAAACAAAAAATGGCTGCTTGGTGTTAAGTGTAGACAAATCTGGCTGTGAATCTTCAAGAATTTGTCAGGAGAAGAACTCTGGGAAAAATCACAACATTGTTCTAATTTTTCAGGTGGATGATGGAGGAGCTTATTTTTACTCACAGACTGGTGAAATCTGGTACTTTTGGGTTCCATATATGTAATAAGGGACATGAAACCCAACTTTAGCTGTAGCTATCCCTGCAATAATGGGTTCTGTTAGTATGGATTTTTCTCTATGTGATTTCATTTTCGTAACCCGAACTCTTCAAAAACAACTGTTGAAGAAAACAAATATTTTGGTGGCTGGAGTGAGCAGTTTCGTAAACAAAGTGGAACCACTTTGCCTTTGTAAACTTCTTTCTGACTGCTTTTGGTACGAGCTGAACTTTGAGAATAGGCACCTGCATATGACAGCTATTTGTGACTGCTTCAGACTCTCTATACTATGATTAGCTTATGATCACAAAAAGGACGTCTCTCAGAGATACACACTGGGAGGCCAGCAGGGGAAGAGGGCAAACTACAAATGGCAAGAAATCCTTTGAATGACCATTGCAACCCAGAGTGAAGGAAAGTCTTTCTATGTGGGCAGAGTGACGAGCTGAATAGGAGCAGCAGAAGCTCTTGCCAGAGAATCCAATATGGTTGGCACTTCACAATTCCTGGGGACACACCATATATGAAAGGATCATTGGTTTTCCTGTGTCCCCACCTCAGGTAATGCCATCCCCATTCATCTACACTCCTAGTCACCCTGGAGTCCTGTCTTGTCCTCACCTCCCACTTCTAATCACCCCAAGGCTGTACCTTTAGTGCCAATCCTGTCTCACAGGTCTTTCTAATCATCTTGTCTTCTCTATTCCATGGCAGCTGCTTGCTTTCAGGCCTTCCTCATTGCTTCCCTAAAGCCTGCTAACTGTCTGGTTGACCTCCAGGAGAGAGTTACCTTTGGAAAATGCTATATGTCAAAACAAAGGCCCACCATTTCCTACACAGTCATAAACTGACCCTAAGCAATTTGTTCAGCTTCTTCTGGGAGAATGACTGACTTACACTGGTCTGCTGGAGATATTCCAGGTTTTAACACCCAAGAAACCCTTCAGTACTGGAAAAAAAGGATGGTTGGTCACCTTATCCTATCCCTTGCTACCTTCCCTCCAGCCCCTTTGGATTTAATGAAACAGGGCATGCCCTTGTCTTATTTTTACCTCTCCCAAACCTGCACAGGGTCTGGCATGTCATAGGCACCAAATAATCCATCACTTTGGTAATTCATGATATCAATCAATATGGCTACTATTTTCTTCAAGATTTTTGACCTCCTTCCTGTTATTAGTCTTGAGAATAAAAAATTTTTAAATGAATTCCATTGTGACATTCCCTCCTTTAGTAAATGACACCAGCTTAAGATACTATGCTATTTCATGTGTCTTCTCTACCACTTTCCAATTGAGAAACAATAGAAATATCCATATGCCTAGAATGAATTTTATTACACAAGGAAGAAGTGAAATTTTATTCCACTACACTCAAGGACTTCCAGAAAACTCAAATGGTGTTTACATGTCATTGCCTAATAAATGGTCTTGCCATTATTCTGCTTCCTGAAGAAACACCAGATTGATGAAAACCTTAAGACTTTGGCTGCATGCTTTATAAACTCCATGACTATTAATTCCCAAGGGCATATTATCTTTGTAGGTAGTAGACAATGAGAACCCACCAAACATAACAGGAAAAGCGATATTTTTTTGTTCTTTTCACCCATGTTTACATTTTAACAAATGTTATTTTATGAAATAGATATTTAGATGTATGTGCCATCAAAATATTTCATATTACTATGATGAATTATTAGCCAAAATGCTTATAACTTCAAAGTTCAGAGCAAGGATCACTGGAAATGACATTTATTTGAGAAAATGAGGAGAGAATTTGCCAAACTTTTAACTTAATCCTTCTTTGCGATTCACCCAAGTCTGCATAGATCCCAGCTCCCTTGGGAAACTGCATTTAATTCTGTCTTGAGAAAGTATTTTTTTCCCTGAGTGGGACATTCCGAAAGCCAGAACTGACTCTGTCTACATGCTCAGCTGTGATGTTTTTGATATATTCTCCAAATGTACTAGAAGGTTCTTGGGCCTTCTTTCCAGAGCTTGTCCTTTTGTGCAATTGGACAATATCCCCTGGTAAGGAGATCAGAAATTTGCAGTTTCATCTATCGCAAAGTTTCTTACAAGCTCCTGAACACTGATGACAGACTAATTTTTTATAGGCAACTTTGTGTGATTTGCTTGGAATCATGTAGCTTTTGCTTTCATGGCATCTTTTCACTTGTAATCCCTTCCTTTTCTTCTTTTGCCATCTTAGGAGAGGTATTAGAGAATCCAGTAATAGCTGTTCTATAAAGAAAATTTGTTTTGGTTTGAGAAAGTGATCCAGCCAGTCAGCTGAATATTGCCGTTTTAAATTTTTTTCATCCATGCAGGCCTCTACAGAATTTTTAAGCTATTAAATGAGCTATTCTGTTTTCACTAATGAATATTTGCATGGTGTCTAGATAAAGTCATTATTTGCCAGAAACTGACTGATCAGCCTAACAAGGATAGATGACTTCAAAGTATTAATGCAAAAGCCCAGGTGGTTAGTGAGGTCCTGAAGAGCTGGAGTTCAGAGTAGACCACAAGGCAAGAGTAGGATGCTTGCTGGCCTCATACTACGGTGTGTAGAACAGTTTCATCTCTTTGTCTAGAGAGAGGAGTAGTTGACACTTAGAGAAGAATTAGAGTAAATGATGAAAAATGGTTGAAGGGCTGGGAAGTAAGAACTCTAATTTAGGAAGTCAATGACATTTTGATGTGCAGGGAATTGGATAATGATTAAAGACTCTATAGGGCTGCAGTCAGAAATTGGAGTGAAGTCCAGCATGGTGACATACTCTCCCTTGCCTCCAGAGACTCAGTGTGAGCTTCTCTCTTTGCTTGGAAGTCTCTGTCCCCCTCCTTCCTTTAAGCCCACCCTCCTTCCTCCCCCACCCCACCTCATGTTTCCTAGGGCAACTCCTTCTCATCTGCTGGTCTTGGGTTAAAAGTCATTTCTCCTGTAAAATCTCTTCTGATTTTTCATTACTACCACTTAGATAATAGCCCTCTATTTGATCCCAAAGCACTTTTACTTAATCCTATTGTAATAATAATAATAATAATAACAATCCATTTATTGAACTAAGTACAAGACCCTATATACTAAGCACTACACACATAGTATTTCATTTAAATCTCCCAATAACCTATTAGACAGAAACCATCATTATATTAACTTTACAGGTGAGAAAACAGAAACAGAGAGTTGTTGAAAACTTGCTCAAGGACACAGTGTCAGATCTGAGATTGGAATCCAGAGTCTGAATTCAACCATCACACTATTGTAATTGCCTACATCTGTCTTAGACTTCAAGGAGACACTTAGTTTTAAGGGCAGTGTGCATAGATCCCATTTCTCAATCAGAGAAATGTCACAGAATTTGCTGTCATCTTTAACTACTACCTTCATTGATTAAAAAACATAAATATAAAAAAATAAAAAATAAAAAACATAAATATATGTATTTTATAAAATATATATAATTTTCAATACATATTAAACATATTATAAATGTTAATATATTAATTTAATATATATTTATATTTTAAATGTATTTATATATTAAATATATATAGTAATGACAAATATAATAATATATAACATGAGAATTTTAGCTCTTACAGACAGTTGCATATATGTTATAAGAAGAAAAGAAGAATCTGGGTCTTTTGTTGCATGTCATTCTCTGATCTTGACTCAGAACCAACCTTACCTTTTGAGTTTTTAGCTTGATCACTTTCTTATGATTAATAAGAAAAAATAAGCATATTTCAGAATGACTACTGGAGTCTGCATCATATCACTTCCATTTTGGCAGATTCACAAAGCTAAATAGCTCTGTGCAACCTCATATAAATAGGTCCCATTTCTCCTTCCTATACCCATGGTGGAGATCACTAAATAACTAAGAAACTCAGCCTCTCAATGCAACTCTGCAGGTAGGTAGTATTCATTAAACAGACCTGACATTTGGGATACAATCCATTTATTACCCTTCTTCCGATTTTCTAACTGATCTAACTTTCTAACTGATTCTTCTTCCCAACATTGAAAACACTAGAATGGATTTTTTTTTTTAATTTAGGGGAGGAATGGGGTTTAGCTTTTCCTAACTAGACTCATATTTTTTTAGATAGACTTTGAGAAAAGTTTTAAGCACCTATATTCTCTCAAATCTTGAAAACATATTTGAACTGAAACTACTGGATTATGTACAATTTCAAGGTGGCTTCTGACACTCTCGAGTTTGTAACCAAAATTTATTTGTATCCTCCTCCTTAGAGAACATATTTACAGAGTGCATACTTGTATGTAGTTCTAAGCTAACCATTGCACAAAGTAGGCTATTCAAAAATAGTTTGAGTTCCTAACAGTTTGTGACTTAAATGATTTTACTCATTCATCTATAAGAGTTAGCAGGACTGGTTTGTAATTCAAGTCATTGTTTTCTAAGGTGTTATTATTTTAGAATTTATATGTCAAGAATTCAAACAGTAAAGTTCTTTTCAATGGCTACATTTATGGCAGCCAGATAGTATTGTACTTAGAAGTAAAACCTTCCAATCAACCCAGTGTCTACACAACCACTTTACTCCCACTGGTACCCTATACCCCCACCATTCCAGATAAAGTGTCAGGTTTGTGCTCGGCTGCTGGGAAACCTAATGATCCAAACTGAGGAAAATTCTACACTTTAGAGGCTTTTCTGGCAGACACCTATAGTCTGGGGAGGAGGGCTGCATGGTGAAAATGACCATGTGCACTCTTAAGCAAAACAGGCATTCATCTTATTCTTATGCCTGTTGTGGTGTAGCCAGCAAGTTCTAGATGGAGTTAGCACAATGGAATAACTCCCCACCTTCTCCAGGGGGAGAAATTTCTTGAGTTAATATTACGGTGTGCTCTGTAATCATAACGATATTTGTAGCTTTGTAATATACCCTCAACAAACAACTCTGAAAATAGGTTAAATGATTTCGTTTTGCTTTGGCTATTAGTCTCAGAACCAGTTTACTATTTCATATGTAATACACCGATAGTGATCATCCCTTATTTCTCAATAATACTACCAGGGACTCAACGACAATGAAAACATCAGGAGGCTCCAAGTGGCATGAGAATAGCTTCCTAAGCATCTGTGTGACTTTCTATTCCCCTGAGGGCTGAGGTAAGTCAGTGGCCCTGGTGGACAGAGAACTTTTATCTTCTAAATGCTGTCTCATTTCTCCTGTAAGAACCAATGATCAAGGAGTATCATTACAAAAGAACTTGAACCAGCAATACAAATTTATTTCATATGTTGGCAGAAACTCGCACGCCATCCCCATCCAGTGTGATAATGGTATTCTTTCATGACCACTATGCGCCACAGGAAAACCATGAGGGTCATACAATGGCCAGAAATTAACTCTTGACATACTTGCAGCTTTTCCAGCAAACATTAGGGCTTAATATTACAGATCTAGAAGAGTTGATCTCCCCTGGTGATAGCAATCTGCCTTTCAATTTTGCTGTCTCGAACAGCCAGCTGTGAGCCTTTATATAACATTTCACAGTCCCTTAATTACCACATGACAACCTCAGGGCTGCTAATCCTAATACTGTTCCAAAGTGAGGGACTTATGACATATCAGCAGTTTAATGCAACTCTTTCTGTGGTAATCATGTTTGGTGGAAAATATAGCTCTTCCCAAACACTGAACTGCTAACCTTAAAATGTTGAGATAAACTTTTGCTTATGCCCATATCACTGGAAAGAAATAGCTGCTTGTATTCTGGCCAGTAGGTATACCGGGTATGCTAAATATATAACAAGAAGCTAAATGAGAAAGACTTGCAGAGAAAAAAAGTGAATAAAAACCAGCAGGAAAATATTCACTATGGTGCTCAAGCATAGCGTGCTTTTCTTGCTGGAGATTGGGTCACAGATGCCACATTTCTGGGCCATGCAATGATGCAAGAGGACTCGGGAAGCTTTGATGATCTTAATATGGCAGCCAGGATAGTGTTATTTTTTTTTTCAGGATAGTGTTATTACATTAGGGCCAGATGAAGGAAAAGCAAGGCACCTAGAAGAAAAGGAAAGTTTTGTCCTTATTGGGTAAAACAGAGACTTTAAAAGACCAGGCCCAACCATTCAGGATCAATATTAACTGGGACTCAAATAGGCCGGATTTGTTTTCCCTGCCTCTGCTCACTTCCTGCCCAAGTTGGTATGCAACTGATTGCCAGAAAGCAATTAATCAAGTGTACCCTTTAAATGCAGCAGTGTAAATTTAATACAACGTTTATTGTTAGGTGAGTTTCCTAATAGCCTCAGACATTATTCAATCTATTCTTACCAAGCCTCTGTTCTGCCCTGAGTACTTTGCTAAGTGCTCTGAGAAACATGAGACATTTGAGATGGAGTTTTAGTTCTCCAAGGAAGTGCATGGGGGTGCCTTTAAGGGTTTGAATCTTAGCTTGTAGACTGGTGACATTGAACAAATTAAGTTACAGCTGGAAGATTCACCATCACATATAGTTAAAAATGCCTGTTGTACAGGGTTAGAATTTCCATTCCAGGCCTCTTCACTGAGCTCCAGACTTGTGTATTCAATAGTCTACCTGCTATCTCTACCTGCATATTTAACAGAATCACAAACTAGACATGTCCAAAATACTCCCTCCTTGCCTGTTCCACTCTCACCAAGATTCCTGCTATAAACTTGTTCTCCAAACTTTCTGTATCTCAATAAATGGCATCATAGTCCCAGGTACTCAACACCCTTCTTTTCTCATATAATTCATCAGGATACAGAGCCAACTGATGCTGTCAAATATAGGGCCTAGTCATGGCTTACCAGAGCAGAGTCACAAGTGGAAACCACCATGGGAGGGCTGGAGAAGGAAAACCTGAACTATAATTGACACATTGCTAGAAGCTCAGTATGGATTCTCAGATGAGAGTTAAAAATTCCAGTAGTATCCAATTCTAGGGAGGTCACCACAGTACTGTGAGACTTACCCCAGCAGCTTGGCGAGGTTCCCACTGTAAACTCAGGAGAAAAATCCCCTCATGCTTCTGGCAAAGGTCAGGGAAAAGGACCCATTTTGAAATATGTCAGCGTATTATGTTCTTCTTAACAAAATCTGACCTCAGGGGAAACCAGTTAACCAGAACCTAACCTCCAGGGATTTTATCAGAGCCCAATTGACCTGAGGAAAGGGAAATACTCAACACCAGCCCAGTCTAGCCATTCTGTTCCATTTGAGGTGGGACCAAAACCAACCAACAACAACAAAAACAAAAAACAAAAAACAAAAAACAAAACAAAACCAAAAAAACCAAACCTGAGAAATTCTTATGAATTTCACAGTCCAGAAGCATAGGCTGATGAAAAGACTGAGACTGAATCATAGGACTACAGAATGCTTTCCCTCCTCTATCCCACTACCACAATACCAAGAGACTATTTACAGCAGTTCTTTTTACCCAGTACATTGTGTCTGGCTCTCAAGAAAAACCTACAAGGCATACCAAAAGGCAAACAACACAATTTGGAGAGACAAAGCAAGCATCAAAACTAGACATGACAGGGTTTTTGGAACTACCAGACTGGGAATACCATAAATAGAAAAAATAGAGGGGAAACAGAAGAAATATTAGAAACATTAGTGATTGAAAATTTCCCCAAATTAATATCCAGAGACCAAATTATATATCCAGGAAGCTCAGTAAACAACAAGCAGGATAAATGCCAAAAAAATAAAAGTATACTTAGACATATAATTTTCAGACTACAGAAAATCAAAGAAAAAATCCTGAAAGAAACCAGAAGAAGGGAGGAGAAATATTTTACCTATAAAGGAACAAAGATAAAAAGTACACCCAAATTCTTCTCAGAAACCATGCAAGCGAAAAGAGAGTGGAGTGAAATATTTAAAATATCAAGAGAAAAAATCACCAACATAAATTTCTGTACCCTGTGAAGTTATCCTTCAAAAGTGAAGTAGACATAAAGATTTTCTCAGACAACCAAATATTGAGGGAATTTGTTGCCAACAGATCTGCTTTACAAGAAATGTTAAAAGAAGTTCTTTAGAGAGAAGGAAAATAATGGTCAGTAACTTGGATCTTTATGAAGTAAGGAAGTACATCAAAAGCACATAAAACATAAAATAAAAACTTATTTATCTTATTCTTAATTGATCTAACAGCTCAAAATAATAACAGCAACAGTGTATTTGATTATGTATGCTTACGTATATATCTGCTGGTATCTGCTTATATATAAGTAAAATGAACAACAGCAATACAAGGGACAGGAAGGAGGGATTAGGGTTATTTTGTTATTATGAGGTACTTATACTACATATGAAGTGGCATAGTGTTATTTGAAAGTACACTTAGATTAGCTATAAAGGTATATTGCAAACTCTAAAGCAGCCACTAAGAGAAGTAAAAAGAGAAATATAACTGATACGCTGAGAAAGGAAAGAAAATGAAAGCCTAAAAAATGCTTCATTTAAATCACAAAAAGCAGAAAAAGAGTAGAAGGAACAAAGAACAAGAGCAACATATAGAAAAGAGTAACAAATAAGGTAGATATTAGTCTAATTATATCAGTAATCACTTTGAACATCAATGGTCTAAATGTACTAAATAAAAAGCAGAGACCTTCAGAATGGATCATAAAACAGGACCTAACTATATGTTGTCTACAAGAATCTCACATTAAGTATAAAGACACATATAGATTAAAAGTAAATGGATGAAGGAAAATATGCCATGCTAACACACACAAAGAAGCAGGAGTAGAAAGGAAAGTTATCAGATAAAGAAGGACATTACATAATGATAAGAGGTCGATTCTCCAAGAAGACATAACAATTCTTACTGTGTATGTTCCAAACAATAGAGCATTAAGCTACATAAGGGAAAAACTAAGAGAATTGCAAATAAAAATAGATGAATTTATTATCATTTCTGGAGGCCTCAACACCACTCTATCAGAAATTAACAAATCCAGCAGACAAAAAAATCAGTAAGCACATAGTTAACTCAACAACACCATCAATCAACTGGATGTAATTGACATTTGTAGACAGTTTTATTCAACAACAGTGGAATACACATTCTTCTCAAACTCACATGGAACATTCATTAAGATATAACACATTCTAGGCCATAAAACGCACCTTAACAAATTTAGAAGATTACAAATCATACAATATTTGCTCACAATGGAATTAAACTAGAAATCAATAATAAAAAGAGAACTGGAAAATCCTCAAATACATAGAGATTAAACAACATACTTCTAAATAACACCTGAGTCAAAGAAGAAACTACAAGAGAAACTTAAAAGTATTTTGAACTAAATGAAAATGAAAACACACTTACCAAAATTTGTGGGATACAGTGAAAGCAGTGCTTAGCAGGAAACTGATAGCACTAAGTGCATATATTAGAACAGAAGAAAGATATAAAATTAATAATCTAAGTTTTCACCTCAGGAAACTAGAAATATAAGAGCAAATTAAATTTAAAAAATAAGCAGAAGGAAAGAAGTAAGAAGAATAAGACCAGAAATCAATGAAATTGAATATAGGAAATCAAGAGAGAAGGATCAGTGAAACCAAAAGCTGGCTCCTTGAAAAGATCAATAAAATTGATAAGCTTTTGCTAAGCTAACTCAGAAATAGAGAGAGCACAAATTATTAATAACAGAAATGAAAGAGGAACACCAAACCAAATCCTGTGGGTATTAAAAAGATAAATAAAGGAATGCTATAAGCAACTGTATGCATATAAATTTGATAATCTAGATAAACCAATTCCCTGGAAGACACAATTTGCCAAAACTCACAAAAGAAGAAATAGACAATCTGGATAAGCCTATGTCTATTAAAGAAATTGAGTCAATAATTAATCACCTTCCAAAACAGAAAGCACAAGGCCCAGATGGGTTCACTGCTGAATGTTACTAAGCATTTAGGAAGAAATTATACCAGTTCTCTACAATTATCTTTTACAGGATAGAAGCAGAGTGAATACCTCCTAAGTCATTCCAAAACTTGATAAAATATATTAGAAGAAAAGAAAACTACAGATCAATATCCCTTGTCAACATAGTTGGAAAAATCCTCAACAAAATATTAACAAATCAAATCCAATCATATGTCAGAAGAATTTTACAGCAGAACCAAGTGGGAGTTATTACAAGTATACAAGTCTGGCTCAACATTCAAAAATCAATTAGTGTAACCCATCGCATCCAGAGTCCAAAAAAGAAAAATTAGATGACCATATTAATCAATGCAGAGAAAGTATTTTACAATATCCAATACCCATTCATTATAAAAACGTTCAGTAAAGTAGGAATAGAGAACTTCCTCATCTTTAAAAAGATTATCTACAAAACCCCTACAGCTAATATCATACTTAATTATGAGAAACTGGAAGCTTTCCCACTAAGATCAAGTACAAAGTAAGGATGCCCTCTCTCACCACACATTTCAAGATTGTACTGGAAGTCTAAGCTAATACAATAAGATAATAAATGAAAATAAAAGATACACAGACTGAGAAGGAAGAAAAAAACTGACTTTTTTGCAGATGACATCAATATCTATGTAGAAAATCTGAAAGAGTTGACAGAAAGACTTCTGGAACTAATAAACAATTTTAGCAAGGTTTTAGGATACATTGATATATAAAAGTCAATCACTTTCTTATATACCAGCAATAAACAGGTGGAATTGGAAATTTAAAACAGAATATCCATTTTTATTAGCATCCCCAAAATGAAATACCTAGGCATAAATCTAACAAAATATGTGCAAGAGTTACATGAAGAAAATTACAAAACTGATTAATGAAATTAAAGAACTAAGTGGAAAGATATTTCATCTTCATTGATAGGAAGATTCAATGTTACTAAGATATCAGTCCTTTTCAATTTGATCTATAGATTCAATGCCATCCCAATTAAAATTCCAAACAAGTCATTTTGTGAATATTAAGAAACTGATTCTAAGTTTATATGGAGAGGCAAAAGACCAAAATAACCAACAAAATATTGAAGAGAACGAGCAAATTAGAGGACAGTATGCGACTTCAAGACTTACTATAAAGACAGTGTGCTTTTGGTGAAAGAATAGATCAATGGAGCAGAATAGAGGAATGGAGTCCAGAAGTAAACCCAAATAAATATAGTCAACTGATCTTTGACCAGGGAACAAGGGCAATGCAATGGAGCAATGATAGTCTTTCCAACAAATGGTGCTGGAACAATTGGGCATCCGGATGCAAAACGGGGGGGAGGGGGAATCTAGACACAGACTTTACACCTTCACAAAAATTGAGGCAAAATTATCACAGATCTAATTGTAAAATGTGAAACTTTTAAAATTTTATAAAATGCCTAGAAGATACTACCTAGCTTACTCTGGGTAGGATGGCAATGACTTTTTATTTATTTTTTAAATGTTCATTTATTTATCTTTAGAGAAAGAGAATGTGTGCAAGTGAGGGGAAGGGAAGTGGGAGACAGAGAGAAGCAGGCTCCCCACTGAGCACAGAGCCCAATGCAGGGCTCCATCCCATGACCATGATATCATAAACTGAGCCGAAACTAAGAGTCAGACACTCAACCAACTGAGTCAACCAGGTGCCCTGAAAATGGCTTTTTAGAGCAACACCAAAGGCACAATTCATGAAAGAAATAATTGATAAGCTGTACTTCATAAAAATTAAAAGCTGCTTTTACAAAAGACAATATCAAGAATCTTAGGAGACAAGCCTTAGACCAGGAGAAAATATTTGCAAAAGACACACCTGCTTAAGGACTATTATTCAAAATATACAAAGAACTCTTGAAAGTCCAGCCTTTTAAAAAGTGGGCCAAACATCTCAATAAATACCTCATTAAAGAATATAAAGATAGCAAACAAGCATATGAAAAGATACACTATGTCATATGTCATCAAGGAAATGAAAATTAGAACACCAATGGTATACCACTAAACACCTATTAGAATGGTCAAAATCTGGAACACTGACAATACTAAATTCTGGTGAGGATGTGGAGCAGCAGGAACTTTCATTCATTGTAGCTGGGAATGTAAAATGGCACAGCTACTTTGAAAGATAATTTGGTGATTGCTTACAACACTAAAGACACTTTTACCATATGGTCCAGCAAATATGCTCTTCGTATTTATCTAAAGGAGTTGAAAACATGTTCACATAAAAGCCTATGCATGGATGTTTCAGCAGCTTTATTCACAATTGCCAAAATTGGAAGCAACCAACATTTACCAGTAGTTAAATGGATAAATTGTGGTACCTTCAGTCAATAGAATATTTTTCAGTGCTAAAAAGAAATGAGCTATCAAGCCATGAGTAGACATGAAGAAAATTTACATGCATATTACTAAGTAAAAGTTGCCAAACTGAAAATTCTATATATTGTGTAATTTCAACTCTATAATCTCCTGGAAAGGGCAAAACTATGGAGACAGTAAAAAGATCAGTGGTTGCCAAGTTTTAGGGGTTGGGGAGGGATAACTAGGTGGAGCACAGAGGATTTTTAGACCAGTAAAAATATTCTGTATGAAACAATGATAATGGCTACACATCATTATGCATTTTTGAAAACCCAAAGAATGTATAAAACTAGGAGTTAACCATAATGCAAACTATGAACTTTAGGTGATTTTGGTGTCAGTGTAGTTTCATTGACTATAAGAGTACCACTCTCCTGGGGGATATTGATAATAAGGGATGCTATTCATGTAGGGTAGGGGTCACAGATATCCCCCACTTTTCAAAAGTTAATGTTATTTAATGTTATTCCACTTGACTTTTACAGAAGACCTACCATAGTACTTGCTTTCACTAACTGAAAGAAATCCAGAGGATTTTCACTTTTACAGAAAAAGGCAAAAAGCAAAACTAGTGTTCAGTGTTTGTTTTGCAGTTAGCCTTTATAGAGGCAATGCACATCCTGAGCAACAAGAGAGGCCCCACCCTTCTCCTTCCTCAGGAACTACATCTCAGTATCAAGCCACCATAGTTTTCAACTGTGTCTGTGAGCATCTGTGTTTTTTCTTGGTTTATTCTGTGCATCTGTTAACAAGATGTATCTTAAGATATCAGAAAAGTCTAACAGAAGTTATTTTTGGGGTCTGGGAAAGCTCAAAAAATTTTCCATATAATTTAATGGTAGTTGCGTCTTCATTTTATGGCATTTTGTTTTATGAAAGCTTCCATAGAAACACTATTTTTGGGTAACAGGTAAAACCTATGTATGGGAAAGTCTCTGTACCTTCTCAATTTTACTGAGAATGCTAAGCAACTCTAAAAAAATGAAGTGTTAATAAAAAATGTAATTGATATGCTACTTCTATTAAACATTATTCTAGAAGTCCTGGCCAGGGAAATAAGACAAGGAAAATAAACAAATGACATATGTATTGGAAAGGAAGAAGCAAAACTTCCAATTATTGTGTCCACAGGAAACTTTAATGGGATTTACAAACAAAACAAAACAAAAAACTTACTAAAACAAGGAAGTAGCTTTACTATGGTTGCAGAATACAAGGTTAATATGTAAAAACCAATAATAATTCTATACACTAGCAGAAAACAATTGGGAAATAAAATTAGAGCATTTCTTATAGCAGCATCAATACCTAGGCATAAATCTATCAAAAGATGTGTAAGATCTCTGTACTGAAAATTATAAAACATTACTAAGAGGTACTAAAGACATAACTAAAATTAGGAAGGTACCGTGTTCTTGGATTGGAGATTCAATACTATCAAGATGTAATTTTTCCCCATATTGATCTTGAGATTCAACATAATCCCAATCAAAAACTCAGGAGAGCGGCGGGGGGGGGGGGGGGGGGGGCAACCCAGGTGGCTCAGCGGTTTAGCGCCACCTTCAGCCGGGGGCCTGATCCTAGAGACTCGGGATCAAGTCCCACGTCAGGCTTCCTGCATGGAGCCTGCTTTTCCCTCTGCCTGTGTCTCTGCCTCTCTCTCTCTCTCTCTCTCTCTCTCTCTCTCTCTGTTTCTCATGAATAAATAAATAAAATATTTTTTAAAAACTCAGGAGGGTAATTTTTAAAAATATTTTAAATTTTTTTATTCATGAGAGACAGAGAGAGGCAGAGACATAGGCAGAGGGAAAAACAGGCTCCCCGTGGAGAATCTGATGTAGGACTCAATCTCAGGACTACAGGATCATGACCTGAGCCAAAGGCAGACACACTCAACTACTGAGCCACCCAGGAGAGTGGTTTAAAATTATTACAAAAGTGCAAAGAATCTAGAATAGTCATAATAATTTTGAAAAAAGTTGATATTTGCAATATTTGCTTTAGAATCTTAAATAATCAAAATAGAGTGGCATTGGCATAAGGATAAACACATGGGTCAATGGAGCAGAAGATTCCAGAAATAGACCCACAAAATTAGTTTATTTTTACAAGGTATTAGGTCAATTAACAAGGAAAGGAAACTCTTTTTAAACAAATGCTGCTGGAACAATTGAATATCCATATGAAAAAAAAGAAACTCAACCTCTATACATACATAAAATATATGTATGTGTCTGAGTGGGAATATGTAACTTAAAAATTAATTTGAGATGGATCATTGGTCTAAACATAAAAGCTGGAACAATGAAGCTTCTAGAAGAAAACACAGAAGAACATTATGTTACCTGGGTATAGGCAAATATTTCTTAGGACAAATAAAACAATTGATAAGTTTAAAATTTAGAAAAATTAAAAGAACACCGTTAAGAAAATTTATAGGCAAGCCACAGACCAGGAGATATATTTGCGAAGCAAAGACATATTTGACAAAGAAATAATATCCATATACATAAATAAATCCTACATTTAACAACCTTATTCAACATGGGCAAAAGATTTGAACAGACAAAAGAAGATATATGAATGTCCAAAATGTACAAGAAAAACTGTTCAATATCATTAATCAACATGAAAATGCAAACTGAAAGCACAATGAGGTTATCATTTCCCTTTTGCTAGAAAGGCTGAAATAGAAATTTTTAAAAATCGACATTGCTAAATGTTAAAGTGGATGTGGAACAAAGAAAACTCTATGTTTGGTTGGTGAGAGTGTAAAATGGCAAAACTATTTTGGGAAACTAGAAGTTCCTTATAAAATCAAACATACCTTGAAAACAAATGTCTATCAAACACTTGGATAAAAATGTTGAGAACAACTTTAATTATAATTGTCAGAAACTGAACACAGTACAAATGTCCATCAATAGGTTAATGCATAGTCCAACTGGGGTATATGCATGCAATTGAATACAATACAATCTTCAGTAACAAAAACAAATGAACTATATATACACACAACATTGATGAATCTCAAAAATATGTTGAGCAAAACAAGTTGGATACAAAGTACATACTACATGATTCTATTTTTCTATTTACAGGAAGTCCAAGAATATGCATGATGGCAGAAAGCTGATCAACATGAGGAAGGAAGAAGTGGGGTTGGTGGTGGATTGTTGACTGACAAGGACACCAGGGGTGACGGAAGTGTTCTGTATCTTTTTTATGGGTGGTAGTTACAGGTTATAAAATCCTATATTGGAACACCTTACTCTTCCTTTGATGTCTTCATTGCCCCTGGATGTAATCCAAATGTCAGTTTGTTTGTTTTCATTGCATTTATAGCACTTCAAAAGGATTTTATTTATTTTGCTATTTCCTACAAGAGGTTTTTGTTTCTTTAGTTTCGTCCATTTCAATCACAATAATGCTCGACTCAGGGTGGAACTGTGCCTGTCTTGTTCACTATTGCATCCCTAGTGCCAGTAGCTTTGTAAAGCTCTATAGTTGCTCACCACATTTTAGTTTCCTTCTCCTTCCATCTCTTCCACTCCTGAAATTAATTGCCAAGTCCGAACTAGAACTAACACACATTGTTCTTTCTGGATTTAGTTTAGCAGTATTTTTGAATTTGGCTTTCATCACATACATGTCATATCTAGAGATGGTATATGATGTCCAGGTGAAGGGATTGGAATCCCTGCCAATGTAGTAGCGGCATTTCAAGCAATCCTAATGCCAGTGGTTCATTGAAATGCTATGTTCTCATATTGTAGATTCATAACTGGTTTAGACTTCTTGTGACAAGAAATTATTACCATACAATGAATGTAAAAGAGTATTTAAAATATGATAAAGGTGACTATGTGTGTCCTTTAACTGGAATAAATTAGTTTGATCACCTTAGCAATGGGTACCCTATAGGATAACACTAGATGTGTCATAGAGAAAATATCTACCACCTGTTATGTGTATAAATTTCTGGACTAGGGGCACCTGGGTGGCTCAGTGGTTGAATGTCTGCCTTTGGCTCAAGTCACGATCCCGGGTCCTGGGATCAAGTCCTACATTGGGCTCCCTGCAGGGAGCCTGCTTCTCTCTCTGCCTATGTCTCTGTCTCTCTCTGTGTTTCCCATGAATAAATAAATAAAACATTAAAAAAAATTTTTGGACTATCAACCCACTTAACAACAAAGAGAAGCTATAACTATCTTTCTAAAATGAAGAACTACATTGCTTCAAAAGATACAGATACAAAAGGGCACATTGCTGTCTTTCCTTTCTTTACACAAAACATGCACTTTGTAACTGTTAATGAAGAGAATCCCCAAGGATTTTATATAATAATTTCCTTTTGGAAATTATGGCTTTATTGAAAATGGGGAGATGGAAGCCAGAATACGGTGCTAAGTTAGATATTTCCTTCATATTAAAAATCACCATTTCAGAGAAGAAGCATTGACACAAAATCACTCCTATCACTCAGGATGGCCTGGGTTATGCTATGGAAACAAACAATCCCCACATCTCCATGGTGGAAGACAACAAAGCTTCATTTATGCTCATACCACCTGCCCGTTATGGATCAGCTGGGACCTGTGCTCCATGTTGTCTTCCCTCTGTGATCAAAGAGGAAGAAATAGCCACTAACAGAAGCATTGCTGATTTTTAGAGCAGAGAGAAAAAGAGTGTGTGGCAGATTGTTCAGTGGTTCTGGAAACTTCCCCAAAGTAATAACATGCATTTCTTGGCCCTAGTGGGCCACAAGTGTACATCTAAATCCAAAGTGAACAGGGCAATGCAATCCTACCATGTGCCTGGAAGAAGGGGAGCTGAGAACATTGGGTAAATAGTATTAGTGACCAGCATCCTAATGGAAGTTTGAGCTTTTATTCTATGATCACCATCAACACAGTCACCATCACCCCCACCGGTGCCATCATTACTCCTGGTGTGCTAGTTAAATGATACTGAGTATTGGCTCCTTGCCAGGTACTGTGCTTTATTCACTAGCTCCTTTACTCCTCACAACTTTATTATGTAAATATTATTTTCATTCATATTTTTAGATGAGAAAATAAAGACTTAAAGAGGAAAGTATTTAAGCCCTGGTCATCGGTAAGGGGAAGAGCCAGGATCTGAACTAAATATACCTGTATATATACTTGAGGGCTTCTGCTCTCAACCACCATGTGATACTGTCATTCTAGCCTTGTTGGAATGTGTTTAAAATTAGTACAGAAGGCCCACGTCTCTAAGTCACTCTTAGGAAGCTCTTAAATTGAACCAAGGATAGGCAAAGATCAGATATTCGGTATAGGCTTAGTCACGCTGACACATCTGTCAGGTTTTTTTCTAGGCCCCATGGACCACATGTTTCCATTCTTCTTAGGAGTCTGTGGCCTTTCACTTCTGCCAGCAGAGGTTTGCATAGATACCTAAGCAGATGGATTGTCTGTGAAATGTGAAATGGGAGACATAAGGTCTTGGGTGGGGGGTGTGGCGGGGAGATCCTAGGCTGGTTGATATTGTGCTCTTTCTTCATGAGATCCTGTCCAGCTGTTACAGAGTGATATGCTTCCTCCCAGATGCAGTACTCAAAACGCCATCCTCTGGGGTCTAGGTTTTAGGGATTGATTTCCAGGACTTCTGAATCTCAGAACCAGCCTCTTATGAATGCCTGATTATCTTCTTAAAATACCTCACCCTAATTTTTCTTTAAGAAACTGAAAAGATGCTTTGGCATACTGATTTGGGTCATTAATCCTTATAGATTTGAGCCTCCTGCAAAGAGATTCAACACTAAAGTTTATATATTCGAACTTGTTTGTCCTTCACTGACAACTTTCACCATATTTGGATTGTACATTTTTATGTTTATCACTCGAGGTATACCTGAAGTGCCAAGGTAGGTACTAAGACATGCCAAATGGTCAGATAGCACCTGACAAGCAAGTTCAACCAACCCTTTTTTCTTCTTCTGTTATTTCTCAGGAAACTGCTAGCACTCAGATGGAACTGCCTTTCTGTCAAATGACCCCAAAGATGTTGTCAGAACCCCCTTGGATGAAATCTTTTTTTGTCTATTTTCTCTTGCCTGGTCTCTCTCCTCACTGCAATGGTAAAATGGCTTTCTTCTGCTTTCAATAAGCCTTGAAGTCACACATCTCTGCTGGTGGATGTGTGTGAGTGTGTGTGTGTATCTGTTGTCAATGACCTTGTAGTCTATCTTGAGACCTCCCTCCACCCCCAACTTGGGAAGCTCACTCTGTTGCTAACTCTAGGAGACACTATCAGGGTCCCGCTCATGTCTCCTCATCCTTACCTCTTCTCTGTACAACTCTGGACCTCCCACTGCCAGGATATGTATTTCTTTGCCTGAGGGCTTTCTCTTAACACTTGGCTTAATACATGAGAATTAACAGCCCTCATCCACCCACACACCCACCTAAGTCCTCAACCCGTGACTGATGTATACATTTGATATATAAATACCCTAGCTCTTTCATCTTTTACATGAGATCATTCTGATTAATTGCCAGTCTCCTACAGTGGCAGCTGGCTTGATAATACACCCTCTCTCTGGCTCCCTGCCCTTCCTTATCTCACCACCCTACTCCCCTGCAGTGTCCTTTCCTTCCTCCCATACACTTCCCACTTGTTGTCTCCAGGTCTGCTCCCAGAGGAATCGTACCTAAGACACCAATCCTGAGTCATTCTGACAAGCTGGTACTGGGTAATTTCACAAAAGATTTGTGTTTTAGAGCTTTGGAAGAGCAGAGGGGTTGAACATTTGGAAAGATTAAGCTTTTTTCTCTGAAGAAACAGGGGTGACATGGTGTGGGGGGCGGGCAGAAGCAGAGTCCTGGTCGGCAAAGCTGGTCAAAGAGGCTGCACCTGCTTCTTCCCAGTGTTGGAGAGACTCAGAAATAGGACGTATGCTGACCGGAAGCTGGAGGGAAAAGCGAAGGGGTCATTTGCACAGGCCACATTATCAGCGTTTGTGTAAGTGTTAAAGTCTTGGGGCAATTTTGAAGCTTCCATTTGTCATTTGTTTCCCCTCTGGTGACAGAGCAGGCCCCACTGTTTTGTTTTGAAGTGTTTTGTGCTACGCACAGGTGCACCTAATCCATGTATGGCTCTCTGTGCTCTCTGAGCCCAACTGCAAACACATCTTTCACAACATCCCAATGCATTTGTCACTTACCCAGTGTGTTTACTACCACCGGAGTTTTGCTTGGGGAGCATACCTCCAGCTCCCCTAGCTCCATCTGCCCAAGGATTTGCTTTGGATTGCAAATATCTTTCTAGGAAATTTGCATTTCCTCCAAATGTCTGGTAAAATGTTTCGCATCTCCATTTTTTTATTATCTTTCCCAGGTGATGATGGTGTTGCAGAGCGGGTTCTGTGTTCAGAATCTCCTAGTCTGTGGGACAAGATATATGTATCTTGTAGTGTCTTAAATTCTACACCCCCCCTCCCCACCCTGTGACTCTGGGTGCTCCCTAATTGTCTCTACCTCTCTCTGCATGGGTCCCCCGTGTTGCCCCTGAATAAGTCCTGACTTTTCCCATTTCGTCACTGCCCCCACATACAATTATCAAGTCCCCAGCCCCACTTTCACCTTGCGAATACCTCTCATATTGGTTCATTTCATCTTCATACCACATCAGTTCATCCATGAATAGCCCTCCGCCTCTGCTGTTTTCTCCAACTGTTTCTCCATGTTGCAGCCAGACTGACCATACCAAATGCAAGCATTATCATTTCAACTTCTCTACTAGAACTTCTCCAAGTCTTCTCATAACACTTAGGGTAACTCCCAAACTCTACTTTGAATTTCCAAGCCCTTCCTAATTCATCTCTTGAGCATCATCTCTCTCCACCCTCCCCTCCCAGCCTTCCCTTAACCCCACACTTTCTGCCTCTCAGCTTAGCAACTCCTCTTCCTTCCCTACTTCCTCCTCCCCACTTTCTTAACCCATTTTCCAGCCTCATACTTTAGGCTTCAACTGAATGATAGTCCGTGGGGGCTCTTCACTGATCCAAAAAATAGACAGGATCTTTGCTATATTACCTGTCTTCCCTCACTAAACTGTATTCTAGACACTATTCCCAGTGGCTAGAATAGTGTCTGGAATATAGTTGATTAACTTTGCAGTGTCAAATATATTTCTGGAGCACATGGGTGGCTCAGTCGCTTGAGGGTCCCACTCTTGCTTTCAGCTCAGGCTATGATTTCATGGGTCATGAAATCCAGCCCCAAGAAGGGCTCTGTGCTCAGGGAGGAGTCTGCTAGAGATTCTCTTCTTTTGCCCCTCCCTTCATTTGCACTCATGCACTCTCTCTCTCAGATAAATAAATCTTTCAAAATTATGTATTTCTTACAATTATGAAGATGAAAGGGACATTATCAGAAATTATAAGTGGACATTTCTGGTCCAGTCCCTTGTCCCTTACCAGCTGTGCTAGCTTTACTTCATCAATATTGGCAAAAGTTTCATCTGTAAAGAAGCTGAATTAGATGATCTCGGCATTCCTAGTGCTTTTATATTCTTTTATATATTTTACATGAGCTAATATAACCTTACTACATGTAGAGTCCTTACTATGTGTAGAATCCAACTTTGATGAATCTAAAGAATAATTTAATTGTGGTTTCTTATGTCATGGATGACTTTTGCTTTATTGAACCCCAGTTTTATATGGCTTCTTCAACAAAAGTGGAAGAGATAGTTTAACACCACCCATAAAAGTTGTTTTTGACACATTCATTGTGATTATATGTCCTTTTAGCTCCTTCTAAGGTTGTTTCACAGAGATGTCACTGTATAGGAAGATTGGTCCTTAGACAGTCCTTGCTTTTATTTTTTTAAGATTTCATTTATTTATTCATGAGAGATAGAGAGGTGCAGAGACATAGGCAGAGGGAGAAGCAGGCTCCATGTAGGAAGCCTGATGTGGAACTTGATCCCGGGTCTCCAGGATCATGCCTCAGGCTGAAGGCAGGCAGTAAACCGCTGAGCCACCCAGGCGTCCCAGTCCTTGCTTTTATATACTACTAATCAGATAACCCTGAAATCTAATTAGTAAAGTGCATACAAATAGCAAAATAGTTGAGAGCTGAAAGCATGAACAGGTGCTTAGAGGCCATTTACTGAGTACTTGTGAAATGCTCAGGCATTGTCTATGCATGTATAACTCATTCTCAGAGCCACACTCCTTGATAGGTGTTAATAGCCCCACTTTCCCGATGAGAACACTGAGTTTCAGAAGACTTACTTTGGCCATAGTCTTGGATGTGAATGATAATAGAGCAAAGATTCAAAAACTGATGTTCCTAAAGAGCAAGGACTATTGTTCTTTTGGTTACCTCTGAATTCCCAATGAGTAATTATTTACTGACTGCTCAAATGGGTGAGTGAACATTTGATACTCAAGTCAATGTTTTCTCTCTCAAATGGTGTGAATTTCCCAAAAGGAGATAGAGTGAATATGCAGGCACCCTCCTGGAGTCTGTCTAGGTTTCCATCCTTAGGATTCTGGCAGTTAGTGTAAGACACAATGACATCTTCGTAACTAGCATCACTGTTCTAGACCTAAATGTGCTTCAATCCAAGAGAATGAACATTCCAATTGTAATTAACTAAATCCCAAACTGGCATGTGTCTTTTAAATGAGCATGCCCACCTACATGGTGATCCTCATCTGCTCTCAGGAAGGGACTATTCTTGATACTTGCCAATCATGGATGATCAGACATTCCATGGCTAGAACTACAGAGAGGTCACAGGTAGGGCAAAGGAGATGTCACAAGTGCCCATAACCATCCAAAACTTATATTTATGCAGTGGCAAATGGGTTCTATGTATGGGGTATTAAGAGAGGCTGCCTGGTACCATGTCCAAATTGTGCACTGTCCATTTTGGATTCTTTTTAGCTTCTTGTGCCTTTCAAGGCTGCCCTCGACAGCTACCTCTAACTCTATTAAAGATGTTAGGGGCTGAGAATACTGAAGGGATTGCCCAGGGCTCCTCTCCAGGCCCAGAAACTAGGATCTCACCTTTACTGTGTTTGTTGGATGGGGTTTTGTTAATTTTCTATTTCTTTGTTTGAAGAAATCCTGGAAGAACCACTAAGGAGTATTTACAGGATAATAATGTCACAATCTGCAGTTCTTAATTTATTGATTCTCTGCAAGCCTTCTTTTACTTTAACTGTTGTTTTTTCCTTTCTGCTTCCAAGAGAATTAAAAGTCATTTGGTTTGTTGTTGGCTTTAATCTAGTTTATTATCAGTAAGGTTATTATTTGAAGACGAAAGGATGGTTAAGATTCTACTAGCAGTCTTGTACAAGCAGTGGACACAATCCCTCTTCATTATTTCTAGTCTACTCTCAAATGCTGCCAAGACATTCCTTTTTATGGATATCAGCGATCATTCAAGAAGCAAACCAAGAGTAGTGAAGAACAGATTTCATACTGTAAAAACCTGACAGGCTTTATCACACAGAATAAAATAGTAACTATATATATTTTTTTCTAATTCACTGCTGTTGGTGGAGATTGAAAAAGATGATTATAATAAGCACTCTTCTTAGTTGACCCATGAATTATTTGGCTCTGTTGCTGAAATGTCAAGCAGTCAACTAAGAAAAGGAGTACAATTTAACTAACAAACCTATTCCCAGAGCAGTGCAGATGGAGTTTCTACTTCTTCCCTTGAGAGACTACTTTGTAATCCAATAGTTCTCACTGTCAGGATTTTTTTTTTCTTGATATTCAGCCCAAAATTTCTTTTACCTGAGAGCATCTCATCATGCCAAAGAGAAAAAAAGAAAAGAAAAAAATGCCACCAGCAGCTTGTTTAAAAAATAATCCCCTGCAGTGGTACCAACTCCCCTGTTTTGATATATTTATTCTTAATAATGGATTTAGATAGATTTTTATTGCTGGTATCTGAGATCCCATTCCTCATTGATATTATTACTATTTTTGTTCCCTTGCATTTTTAGTCTTTTTAAAATTTTTTTATTTATACATGAGAGACAGACAGACAGACAGACAGACACAGGCAGAGGGAGAAGCAGGCTCCATGCAGGAAGCCTGACGTGGGACTCGATCCTGGGACTCCAGGATCATGACCAGAGCCAAAGGCAGATGCTCAACCACTGAGCCACCCGGGATGCCCTTTAGTCTTTTTCTCTTATGGGCAAGCAACATTCTAGATGCTTTCTCCTGGCTGGTTTTTAAATGTCTCATTTATTATATCGTACTCAACTAATACTAGGCTACTCTCTGAGTGGCCATGACTTGACTGATCCCATCATCCTGGATCTCACATGATAAATAGCAATCACCACCTCCACTACTAGACTGCATGCCTGTACATCCCAACTGTGAGCAAGGTGGAACCTCAGGTCAACCACTTCCCAGGGATTTTGGCAGCACTCTCTTGCTTCCCTTCTCCCACTCTCTCTTCCCACCCACCCCCACCTCTTTCTTTCTTTAAGATTTCTTTTTTGTCCCCAGGTCTGTGAGGTCAGTGAGGTTTCTTTCTTCCTTTCTTTATGTTGGATGCCACACCACCAATACCATCTTATTTATCTTCCATCATCATTTTTAGTACAGAAAGCTCCCACTAAGTAAAAAATGTTTTTCAACCTGAGGCAGATACATAGACAGATAGAGGCAGATATAAAATATAAAATATTTATTACTTATTATGCTTTGTTTTTTAGAAGTTTCAGGTTCATATCAAAATTGAACAAAAGTACAGGGTTCTCACATACCTCCCACCCCACCACACACACAACTTCCCCATCAACAACATTCCACCCCAGTGTGGTACTTGTGTTACAACTGATGAGGTAACTTTCACCTGTCATTATCACAAGGTTCACTTTATTGTTGTGCATTCATGGGTTTTGACAAATGTATACTGACATGTGTGGACCAATATAGAATCATAAAGAATGGTTTGGCTACCCTGAAACTCCCCCTGATATAGATATTTTTTATGGTCTCAGCATCCAGTTTTCCTTGGCTATATTCAAGGAAAAAAAAAAAAACATCAGTGGTGACAAAATACGTTATCTAACAATTTAACCATGGATTTTGGGGGCCAACCCTGCTGAGACAATTCAAAGTTTCATGTTTAAAGGGGTTTGGTGTCATGATGACCATATTCCACTTAACTGCACTGCATAAAACTATTGTCTGGACATCATGAATTGACCCACAGTATTTCCAAGTGTGGAAAATACATCATATTGCAATCGGATTCTCCCAGGTCCGGATTAAGATCTAAGCGCTGTTAGGATTTTGGTGTACATCAGCATATTCAATTCTAAATAAAACAATACTAAGATATATTAAGGATGATATTTAAGTCTGTTGAGTTTCTCATCTTTTTATATGTCCCCAAATGGTTACTTGGGTATTTATTCTTTTATATGAAATATCCTATCCTTGAAAGAAAATCTTTCTTGTGCCCTGTATTTGCTGATACCTGAAGCACATGCTTGGCCTGCCTGTTGTAGAAGCTGAACTATTTTTTTCTTTATTTCTTATTCTTGCAAAATGCTTGTGTTCTTGCTGTTGCTAAATTAAAACCTCTATTTTCTGACCTCGATCTCTCTGCTATATTTGTGTCAATTTTATTCTTTAAATTTGGCTAGAATTAAGAGAAAACAGAAGAGAGAAGTGGGGAAGAGTGTAAGCATCTGTGGAAACACTCCATTTAGCCTGTACTGGATTGTCCACTGCTGACTTGTTGATGTTCGTTAAATTCCTAAATGCCTGCGTTTTCTTTCTTTGCAGTTAGCACCAAGGGATTCACAGATATTCTAATTTTCAGGTCTCTTTTTAGAGTTTCTGAAATCTTTCACAAAAATGTACACTCTGGACTCATTTCCTGCTATGCAAATTGCAACCTGGAGAATGTGCCACAAACATTAAATTGCATGCTGAATAGCACATTTCATAATTAAATAAGGTGCAACCAAAGCCCCGACCTATGGCTTTAAGAATGATGAGGCCAGGGCCCTCTTTGGCGAATTTGTTAGTTTGGACTATGTTTGCATTTAGCCAAACCAAATATTCCCCGGTGGTGTAGTCCTGTGCCTTGTCACCCACTTTACTCCCCAGCACCCCCAAGCTGCCATTCCTTCAACAAATATTTACTGAGCCCTTGCTGTGCATCAGGCACTGTGCAATGAAGAAAAATGAATAAAACCCATAAATCTTGCTACCAAAATGCTATAGTCCAGATAAGGAAGATATTCATTCACTTGCTAATTTATCAAATACTATACAATGCTATGCAACATAAGGCATATACTGTAAGTGCTACAGCAAGTGTACAAAGAATTGTCCTAAGTCATAGTCCTGTCTGCTGACCCTAATCCACTGAAGCCCTTGAAGACTGCAGTTTTTGATATTTGCCAGGTGAAAATAAGTATATTGTAGCTCTTCTCTGGGTTTTTTGTTTGTTTCATTGGTTTTGTTTTGCAGATAAAGAACTGTTCAGTGCACTAACTTCCAGAAAAAGCTAACCTTATATAGCCTCCTCTTGTCAGTTTGCTTAATTCCCTATAGGATCTACAATAGTCCTGCCCAATAGAAATGTAATGCTAGTCACATCTGTAATTTTAAATTTACTGATAGTCATGATAACAAAAGTAAAAAGAGAGATGAAATTTATCTTGGTATCTTATGTAGCTAAGTATATCCCAAATGTTACCATTTTAATGCGTAATCAATATAAAAAATTATCGATGAGCTATTTTATATTTTTCTTTTCATAGTAAGTCTCTGAATTTGCAATTTCAACATATCTCAATCTGAACACTTTTCTAGATCTAGGATGTAGTTGATCTATAAGAGTACAGATCTAAGAATGTGTAAACCATCCATTTGAAATTACTAGGTGGTAAGGTAACCTACAGTCTCTAGGAAGCAGTTCTATACATAACGATATGCAGAATATTTTATCTCAAGCAGCTGACTGAAAATTTCTTTGTGGGGAGACCACTATGGAAAAGAAAATGCTTCCATAAGCCAAGCGTTGGGTAAAAGCAACTTCCAGGATCTGGAGATACCTGAGAGTTGACCATTTTCAGAAAGGAAAGAAATACATATTAAAAGCAGGGTAATAACATGCAGACTGGAGAAAGAAAGAAAAGAATCCCAGAGTGGGAAGCAAATGGGACTAGGCTTCAGTGGGGGAGGGTCAGGGGTGTGGCGAACCCTGCCCACCATCTCTTATGAAATCTGCATCACTCTAACATGGTTTTGTATCAGTGGACTTTAATTTTTGGTGGTGCCAAGAGTGGGGAGAAACTTGAAAAGGAGAATGAAAGGACGGCTGGTACTTGCCTTACAGAGGTAGATTTTAATTTTTGGTGGTGCCAAGAGTGGGGAGAAGCTTGAGAAGGAGAATGAAGGGACGGCTGGTACTTGGCTACTCTACCTAGAGTAGAGATTGTGGCCTTACCTACCAAAGGAGGGACCTAAAAATTAGGACGCTGCAGAGAAACATTTACTTTCTTTAAGTTTTGTGCTTGTACTTTTTTCCTGCATCCTGTGTGATTTCTAAAACTTGTAAGTGGTTCACAGTTTTTTGGAGATCATTTGTATCTCCACCACTAGACACCATAACAGAGTAGTTAAGAGTGATGGGCCCAAATTCAGGTCAACTCATGTTGGAATGCCAACGCTGCTCCCTACTTGCTGAATGACTAGAGTATTAGCTTAATATCTTTCATTTGCAGGTTTACACTTGGCTGCAATAGGAAGGAAGGGGGTGCTCACCAAACAGAGTGTACGTGATCTGCACACAGAGTGCAATGGAGGGTGGTCATCACCATCATCAGACAGATCCATGTATAAACCAGTGTGGTCCTTGGAACCACAGCCATGGCCTCACTCTGAATGTGTTATAAATGCAAACTCTCCAACCCATCCCACTGCCCGGCCCTACTGATACAATGCTCTGGGGGTGGACCCAAAAATCCTTGTTTTAGCAAGCCCTCCAAGTGATTTGGATGCAAGCTAACACTTGAAAAACCAATGGCCCATAACAATTCCAGATAAATAGGAAGCCACTCCAATTTAAGGACCTCCAAAACAGATGCTTCAAGCTCCCTTGGCAACTTGTTCTAATGTTTAGCTGCTCCTGTGGTCAGGAGCTTATTTTCCAATATGTATGTGAGGTGCTTTGAAACCCTTTGAGGGAAAGTGCAATATGAAGACAAATGCGATTATTATATTACCTATTTATCCTGAAGTTGAAGGCTGTTAGTAATATTTAGCTCTTCCAGACTCTACCTTGGTGAACTCCCCTTAGAGCAATACTTAAAGCAAGTCTTTCCTCTTTTTAATGTTATTGTTTTCCCCCTCCTTCCATTTACTACCTGAACTTAACTTTTATTATTATTATTATTATTTTTTTGCTATTAAATCTCTCTGAGATTGAACTTTCATTTGCTTTCTCACATGCCCATTTTAGTAACTACTCACTATGTTTCCTTTGGTAGCTTTGTCTCTAAGCCCTTGTAAGTAAATAATACAAATGGCTTGTGTCCCATATAAAAATGATAAGCAACAAGTAATTGTTTATGGAGTCAAATACACTCTTTATATCTACATGAGGAAAAGAATTAAATCTCTCTCTCCCTCTTTCCACCCGAAATATCATGCTCCTTTAGTTGAGCTCCATGAAAGGACAACTGTTTGTCCTTGAAATAATGTTTGGCGAGTACAAAAAAGCTACAGGAGGGAAGAGCTCCTAAGAAATATTATTCTCGGTCTTTCTCTTTCACGGCTTTCTGTATTTTTCCTTCACAGCACAAAACCATTGCCCTCTTCCTGTTGCTTCTCTTTACAGAGAACATTGACCTGCTGCAGAAAAAACTGGCCCCTAAAGCACTTGCTCATCATAGGAAGTAATGGAGCAAGACAGCCACGGCATGAAGTGGGAAATCTGGAAATGTATCCCCCTGCCATGTCTCCTCCACTCCCCCACGTTGCCCCCCCCATCCCATTTTGTCCTTGCCTTGGTTTATAACTTAATTTCATTTCCCAAGAAGAATCACTTGCATGCTTCAATTAGGGTTTTGTAGGTATGTCTCCATACCCTACACATGCCTGCCGATCGCCAGAATTCCTTCTGTAGTCCTAGATGTCACCCACTGGAGCCACAGCGACCACAAGAAGCTACAGGTTCATGTCTGTAGAGCCGGTTCCATGAACACCATTTCTTAGACCATGTTCTCCCTTCTCCAGCTGCCCATTCCCGGCTGCAAATGCGGTGAGGACTTGGCAGTTCAGTTGCGCTGTAGTTATCTGTTCTTCAAACCATAAGATCCCTTCTAAGTTGATTTTTCTCAGCAACTGCTATGCTTTTTACTGCAGCCTACTATTTTCATTGATCTTTATGTAAGTTTCCATTCTAATATCCAAGTTGATGATATTATGATCTATTTTATGCAGTATGGCATATACCATCTCCAGTTACTTTACTGTTCATGCCATCATCGTTAAAAACAGGTTAGTGTCCCTGTCAGGAGCCCCAAAATTCATGGGTTTTTAACAGCTATAAAAACACGTATATTCCATAATGACAAAGCTGCACACGGGAAGTGAATCTTTGTGGAAAAGGGAGAGATCTCGCTTACTGTTTCAAAAACCAAAAATACTCTTGTTTTTTAGGACATTTGTACTTTTCTTTTTTCTTTTTCTTTTTTTTTTTTTTTTTTGCCCATCAAAATGAAAAATGCTTTAATTTAATTTCTTAAAAGAAATATGAGAAGTGGTGTAGTTATTACTAGCTCCTTCGCTAGATTTTTTTAGCCACTTCATTTTAAAAAAGAATTGTTGCCTCTCTGGAATAAAATTATACTTGCATAAAAATTTGTCACATTCCTAGTGTGTGTTCATTTTGCCTGCATTTTAATCCGTGCTGAATGCTGCCTGTAAATCTATAAGAGCAGACATGCTTCTGTCTGCTGAGTTAATGCTTTTGTGCAGGTTCTTTTCCTGAGCCCTGGTAATTGTTTTGGTCACAGAAAGTTAATGTTTATTGTTTAATCTGTGTTAATTTTTGGATAATTAGTGTAAGGAATTTATTAATATCTGTAAATGCAAACGTAGCCCCAAAGTTAATAATTAAAAAGCCTTTGAGACAGCAAATTTAACTCTATCAAATGACAAAATAATAGACAATTAAGGATCACAGATATTCTGGGTTTTCCTGGTCATGTTACCCACCCTCAATCTTCCATGTGTCTCTGGATTCTCTCTTTCATTATTCCCTCATTTATCCACTACTCCCTTGTCCCTAACCACCAAATAATACTCACCTCTACCTAATTACTTATTCTTTTGAGGACTGTATGGGTCCAGATATTGTGTCTATGCATGTATACTTCTACATGGGTAAGAGAGATAATCTGTACAAAATGAACATTGAGAAAGAGAGAAAAATCTTTGATCAGCATTTCTTATCTGTGGCCTTTTAATTTTTTTTTTTTATTATTGTTAGGGGAGAAAATAGGCTCCTGTGTGGTGGTCTTCTTCTTCTTCTTCTTCTTCTTCTTCTTCTTCTTCTTTTGTATATTTTTTATTGGAGTTCAATTTGTCAACATATAGTATAACACCCAGTGCTCATCTCATCAAGTGCCCCCCTCAGTGCCTGTCATCCAGTCACCCCATCCCCCCCACCCACCTCCCCTTCCACTACCCCTTGTTCATCATACAGGGAATATAAAAAATAATTTTTGTTTTAATTCCAGTAGAGATAGCATACAGAGCTGGGTGGGTCACAACAGGTAAGCGAATCGTGACTTAACTTTTTACCTGGTGGAACCAACCCCTTTACAATTCCGTTGTGTATGTAATTTATGCATAGTTATTCATATATAGTAATGGAATAGTGGGATACTTGTTATGGATTTTTAAAATGCCTGTATAACTGTGGACAAATCATATAATATATGTGACCCTGTTTCCTCATTTGTAAAAGATGATGATATTACTGCTGTTGCCCTGCATTCACAATTCATACAGAATTCATGGTTTCAAATATTGTCCTTGCTTGTACTTAAAATTCTACAACTTCAGCTTTGAATCCATCCTAACTTCTAAATGTATACACATATATTTTTATGTACTTACACATATTTTAGATAGTAGCCATATTGACGTATAAATTTCATACCAAAAAAACACCAATTTTGAGTGTACCATTCCTTCTGTTTTAACAAATGTATTATTTGGATAGCTACAACCACAATTAAGTTCACTCTACTGATGAGTATTATTCCTTTATTTCTTCATAAAACATAATTAAGTTTATAGATTTACCAGTTAATGGTCATTTGATTTATTTCTGGTTTGTTGTTTTTATGAATAATGTTGTTATATAAGCAATTACCTACATGCCTTTGTATTTTCATGTCTCCTAGGTAGATAAATAACTAAGAGTAGGGTTGTGGAATCAAATGCCAAGTGTATGTGTTTAACTTTATAGGAAATTGCTCAACAGTTTTCCAAAGTAACTATACTTTTTGCATTACCACAAGCGTTGCATGAGCATTCCTGGTTCTCCTCAACATAGCCAACACTAGGTGGTGTCAATCTTTTCAATTTTCCCTATTCTAGTGGGCGGGAGTGTTGTAGTGCTACCTCTTTGGGGTTTAAATTTGCATTTCCTTGACAATTGACTAATTATGCTAAACATCTCTTCATGTGCTTATTTACCAACATATCTTTTTTGTCCAAATGCTATTCAATCCTTTGCCTAGTTTTTTCTATTAGGTTTTCTTATTATTATTGAGTTTTAACATGTTTTTTTTACTTTCACTTTTTTACCTTATGGCCTAAAACCCTGGTAATAGCTTTATGGTACTTTTTATAGGATTTTCTACATAAAAGATCATGTTTTCTATTAATACAGAATTTTACTTCTTTCTCTCTGTTATGCCTGCATTTTATTTCTTTTTCTTGCTTTATTGTGGAGGTCCAGGCCAGCATGTTGAATAGAAATTGGATGAATGGACATCTTGCTTTGTTTCTAATTAGGGGGAAAATCTTTAAGTCCTTTGCCATTAAGTATGATGTTAGCTTAGGTTTTTTAATAAGGGGTATCAGGTTAAGTCATTTTCTTTCTATTCTTGGGTTGCTGAAGTTTTTATCATAAATGGATGTTTAATATTACTTTTAAAAATATTATTTATTTATTTGAGAGAGAGGGCAAGAGAGCAGAAACAGGGGGAGCAGTAGAGAGAGAGGGAGAAGCAGTCTCCCCACTGAGTAGGGAGCCTGATGTGGGGCTCCATCCCAGGACCCTGGAATCATGACCTGAGCATGTTGGCAGATGCCCAACTGGCTAAGCCATCCAGGTGCCCCAGATGTTTAATTTTCTTAAACGTTTTTTTTCAGCATCTATAGGATCATAATACTATTTTCCATTTTTAGTCTGCTAATATGTTACATAATATTATTTGATTTCCAAATCATAAGCCACGCTTGCCTTTTTGATATAAAAGCCACCTGGTCATAATGCATTACCATTCTTATATATTTCTGGATTTGAATACTAAAATTTTATTTTAGGATTTGTGTCTGTGCTCACAGAAATATTAATGCACAATTTCCCTTCCTTGTAAACTCTTCACTTTTGATATTAGAGATATTTGGTATCAATACTTCCTCTACTTCTATTTTCTGGCAGTTGGTGTACAATTTGTTTTATTTCTTCCTCAAACATTTGATAGAAATCACCAGTAGAATTTCCTTTCAGGAACATCTTAAGGATAAACTAAATTTCTTCAATAAATATAAAGCTAATCACGTTATCTATTCTTTCTGGAGTGCATGCGCCTTGGTAGTTTGTGTTTTTCAAGGAATTTGTCCATGTCACTTAAGTTGTTGAATGTGCTGGTGCAAAGTTTTCATAGTATTCCCTGATTATGCTTTTAGTTCCCTGAGTATGCAGTGATAGTTTTGATATTGACCATTTGTGTCTTTCCTTTTCTTTATCAGTCCAGTTAGAAGATACTTTTGTTATCTTCTAAAAGAGCTAGTTTTGAGTTTTATTGGTTTTGTTCTATTGCTCTTTTGTTTTCTATTTCATTGACTTCTCCTCTTATTTGTATTATTACCTTGCGCTACACTTAAGATTAATTTGCTCTTCTTTTTCTAGGTTCTTATGGGTGATGCTTAGACAATTTACTTATGGCATTTCTTCTTTTCTAATATGAACATTTAATGCTATAAATTCTTCTGAGGACTGTTGTGACCATATCCCATAAATTTTGATATACTGAATTTTAATTTTTATTCTTGTCAAATTATTTCAAATTTCTTTTGTTATTTCTTCTCTGACCAATGACTTATTTAAAAATGTGCTATTTAGTTTCAAAATATTTGGGAAATTTCCAGATCTATTTATTTAATTGCTTTCTAATTTATTTGCCTTCTAATTTAACATGCTTTGCATGTTTTCAACATTTTAAAAATTTATTGAGATCTTAACACCATAACATGGTCTATATTGTTGAATATTTCCTGTGCACTTGAAAATATTATATATTGTACCATTACTGGTAAAGGAATGTTCTATAAATATCAGTTAGTTCAAGCACTAGATCTTGGTTGTGGTGGTGATTACACAAAGCTACACACCTGATAAAATTGCTTAGACTTATATACACACAAACACATATGAGTGTAAAAGTGAATGAACTCCATGAATTGTACCAATGTCAGGTTCCTGGTTTTAGTGGTGTACTATAGTTACTCACGGGGTTAATTTTGCAGGGAGTGGGTTGAAGGGTACACAAGACCTCTCTATACTTTTTATTTTTTGCGGCCTCCAGTGTATCTATATTTATTTAAAAATAAAATGGTTTAGAAATATGTGACACCTAATGGAAGAAGAGATCTCAAAGCATCAGCCAATATATTATTTATTAATCACAGCGGAGATAAAATATCCTCTCAGTGAAAAATCTGCTGGACACCAGTTTAACTGAGCCATTAAAACTTAACATGGCCAATTATGAATGAAACTGATGCCATGAACCCCCTAATATAATGTTAACAAGAAGTAGAGAGCATTATTTATGTAATTGTTTATCAAAAATGTTCAACCTGAATCTAATCATGAGGAAACAATCAGGCAAATCTAGATCATAGGACAATCTATAAAAACATTCCCAGAATCTGCAAAAAATATATTATCATAAGAGATTAAAAACAAGAGGGAGACCAATACGCATATTACTAACTGCCACGTGTGATCTTTGATTAGATCTTGAATCCAAAGAAGGAAAACCCAGCTGTAAAGGAGATTTTGGGGACAATGAGGCAACTTCAAATATGTACTGTATCTTAGATATTAGAGTGTCAATGTTAAATGTCTTAATGTTTGACAGTGCTGTTGAGATTAAGCAAGAGAGTATCTTTTTCTCAAGAAATACTCTTTCAAGTATTTAGGTGTAAAAAGTATCATGACATTTGAAACTTATTTTAAAATGGTTCAAAAATAAAATAAAATAAAATAATAAAATGGTTCAGAGAAGCCATGTATATAGAAATGTGTTTGTGTGAATGTGTGAGTGAGTATGTGTGTGTGTGTGTTGGGAAAAGTAAGATTTTTTTAGTGTGGATATATTAACTTCTACTGTGTGACTCAGATTTGTCCTAAGAGTTACAAATTATTTTGCAAAATTCAAAACGCCACAAATGGTAGCAATTATTACTGAATGAAGATTATTACCAAGTACCTTACTTTCAGAATTGCTACTTAATGCATGACTAGCAGGCCTGAAGCATCAGCTAAAGCTGGGGGCTGGTGAGAAATGCAGACTATCAGGCCTTATCCCCAACAACGGAGCAAGACTCTTCATTCTAACAAGGTCCCCGGGTGGTTTGGGCACCTGTTAAAATTTGAGAAGCACTGCTTTAAAGCACCAGGGTGATTATTCTGTGCTTAGCACGGTACTTTGCAGATAATGGTACTGATAAACATTTTAAGAAATTTTGGACGAGTCTTAGGTAAGGGGAAAAGCACAGGCAAAACCGCAGAGGAGAAAATGAGCATGTTTGCTGTACTGGAGAAACTGCAAGGAAACCACATGGCCAGTTTGAAGTTCTGATTCTGATGCATGAGGCTGGGCCGTCAGTGGAGCACCTTGATTTCCAGATCACATGATTCTAACTCTCCAGGTCAAAGCAGCTTTTCAGGGAAATTGATCCCCGGGTGGTGTGCCTGGGGGGGGGTGGGGGGAAGTGGATAAGCAGGACATGTTTTTCTAGCCCAGTTTGTGTCTTCTTTCTAAGGGGAACTAGACCTAATGATGAGAAAACAATTAAAGGAAGAAAAGTGGTTTTCCCTTCAGTAGAAACTGAGACCAGAAAAAGCATCTCAAAGGTTTCTGTTGGAATTGGGCCACCCAACATCCATTCTCCTGGCTGGTAATGACGCCTTAATTCCTTACCAGAATGATCACGTCTCCCTCATCATGTGTACTCTTGCTGAGATTTTAAGGCAAGGTGCTGTGCTCTCCCCTTTTTATTTTTTGCTTGCAGCAAAAGCTCAGCCAACTGGACTCTGAGGAATCTTAGCGATTCAGGAATTTTTATTTCCTCATTTATGGGAGTCCTTTTTCTGTATTTAAGTAGTCTCTGCTTCCTACACTTCTATCCTTATCAGGGCTGATTTTTATTTTTATCTATCTATCTATCTATCTATCTATCTATCTATCTATCTATTTATTAAAATTTTATTTATTTATTCATGAGGGACACACACAGAGAGGCAGAGACATAGGCAGGGGGAGAAGCAAGCTCCCTACGGGGAGCCTGATGTAAGACTCCATCCCAGGGCCTCAGGATCACGACCTGAGCCAAAGGCAGACGCTCAACCACTGAGCCACCCAGGCGTCCCCCTGGGCTGATTTTTCGATACCTGCTTTCCATTCCTTTCTAATACATTCCCTTTTCACTCAAGTCATTGTGAATTGGCTTCTGTCGCTTGCAACCAAAAAGCCTTCACTGAAACAGTGGGATTCCTGGAAACTCTCAGCCGGTGTTCTAGTTCGGACTAGCTATAAAAACCAGACTCACTGAGACTATTCCTACAGGCCACAAACAAACCTCTGTGGTCACTTCTTATCTCCTATCATTTATTCTCCACACAGTAACCAGAGTGAACTTGTAAGAAACATAAATCAGATTATGTCATTCTTTTGTTTAAAATCCTCTAATGGCTGCTTGTCTCATTTAGAATAAAGTCCAAGTTCTTACCTTGGCTCTGTCTCCCTCTCTCAGTACTTTTCCAGTTGCTCCTCCTGATATACTGCAGCCACACTGGCTTTCTTTCTCATTCTAGAACATTCCAAGCTCATTTTTCTGTGTGGGTTTTTATATCAGCTGACTCCTTTGCCCAGAATACTCTGAGCCATGGCTTCTTCCTTCATTTAAGGCTTAGTGCAAAGGCCTGCTCCTCTAGGGGCTTTGCTAACCACCCTAAGTTATTCTTCGTTCAGTTACAATATACCCTTCTTTATTTTTTACATGGAATTGTCACTTGCTATATATAACAGGAGCATCAGACTATGGACTCATGGCCTATTTGATCTGCTACCTGTTTTTATGAATTAAGTTTTACTGGGACACAGCCACACCCATTTATTTGCCTATGGCTGACTAGGTACCTCAGTGGCAATGCTGCATGGTGGCAACCCAGTCCTACAGCACCTAAGATATTTACTACCTGGTCCTTTGCAGAACAGGTTTGCTGATCCTTGATCTAAAATGTTATACACACTTTTTTTCTTAACTTATTTGTTTGTTTAATGTTTCTTTCCCCCCATGAAAATATTAAGTTCCACAAAGGCACAGACTTTTTCTGTCTTATTCACCACAGAATCCCCAAAACATAGAACCAGTCCTGGCACATAATAGATGGATCAATGAACACTATTAAAAGGGAGGAAGAGAATGAGGGAGGCTGAGGGAACGAAGAACCGGAAGAGGCCAGTGTGGAGTATATGGTAACTTGAGCTAGGCCTCAACTCAGATTAACGGCAGATTAGAAGTGAGAGAAAATGCAGGATTTTTGAAGAGCCAAAGAATTTGGCTCTGGAAAGAGAATGCATTTTAAGTGAGTGTCTCCTAGTAAGGCCCAAAAGGTCTGCCCAGTACGCTGGATTAGGTCTCTGTCTATAGAACCCCACTTTGTGTGGAGTTTGTGCCCTCAGGCTCCTTCACAGCTGATAATGAAGACCCCATCATTATCCTTAAGAGGACTGGCCTCCAGGGTCTTGCACTTGAGATGGCAGACAGGGAGGAGAGGTACAGGATTCCCAGTCTGGTCACAGAAAGCACCCCAGGGATGGTAGTCCTTAGGGGGATACTCAAAGACAACTCTCTCAGGATTGGCCTTTTCTCCTCTAAGAAAGGAATACTTCCAGATACCAAGGCAAGGAATTGGGGCTGCCATAGAAATGACCTTATCTTTCAGAATCAGAGATGTTGTTGATTTGGAGAGTGATCCTGAATCACTTTAAGAGTGAATTTGGGGTGGGGAGGCGAGTGGGGGATGGGATGTTGGCAATTGTTGTTGGCAGTAGTGCTGTAATTATGCCAAAACCACAGTTATAAGCTGAGATAGTTCCAGGAAAGCTGGGACATATGGTCTTCTACAGAATAAAAAAACCAAAAAAGCAAATACTTGCATATTGCTGACCATGTACCAGGCATTGTGCCATGCGCATTGCATATACAGACTCTTTAAATCCTTACAATAACCACGCGAGGTAGAGACTATTATTGCTCCCATTTTATAGATGGAGAAACTGAGGCACGGATAGATGATTTCCACTAGGTCACATGCCCAGTATGTGAGAGAGTCAGGATGTAAATGTAGGCTGCCTGACTGCAGGGCCCACCTTCCTGGGCACCAGCCTGCACCAGAAGTGGCTGTACTGCAGATGCACAGGAGCTGCTCAGTCTAGAAACTTCCAGTGGCAGAACCAGCTCTTAAATCCTCTCTTTGCTACAGCTTGTAAACCAGAAGAGGCTCAATGGCTGCTTTCAAGCTCATTTCAGCTCCTTTGTCAGGTCCTTACTGTCTAAACCCTAAGCCTCTAGGCTCCCTTTCTGCTGCTCCCTCACATGCTCAGGGTGGAAAGATATCTGAAGGGGGAAGGGGGTCTGGGCCAGAGGAACCAGAACTAGTGGCCAGACTGAGAATGGGTTCCTGGGGGTCAGGATTAGGGAGACAGATGGAGCCTGGGAATCTGGAGAGGACAGAGGGCCGAGTGCAGTGCTGGGTAAGGAAGTGTTATAGTATTAGTTAGCCAGCCCTGCCACCCTTACTTATTGCAAACAGAGTGGCTTAAATAACTGAAATTTTGGTTTTGTGGTCTGGATGCTGGATGTCCAAGATCAAAGTATTGGCAGGTTTGGTTCCTTCTGAGAGCCAGGAAGGAGAGTCTGCCCCCTGCCTCCCCCAGCTCCCTGTTGCTCTCTGGCCATCTTTGGCATTTCCTGGCTTATAGATGCAGCACCCTGATCTTTGCCTTCATGTCCACATGGTGTTCTCCCTGCATGTGTGTCTGTGTCCAGATTTCTCCTTTTTCTGAGAACAAAGTCACACTGGATTAGGGCCCACCCTCCTCGGGTGTGATGTCACCTTAACTCGATCATCTGCAAAGACCATATTTCCAAGTAAGGTCATGGGCACAGGTACCAGGGCTAGGACTTCAATGTCTTTTTAGGGGGACACAATTCAAGCCCTAACAATCACTATAATTACTAAGAGTTTGGAATCCAGTGGAAATAGTGTTGGAAGAAGAATAGCTGGAAATAAAGAAGGAAGGTCTAACCGCAAACAATCTGGAGGCATTTGTTGCTGACCTTTGGGTGGTTGTGTTGGGCTGGCTTAAAGGCCAGGAGCAGGGCAGAGAGCACTGGGCCACGGCAGCCCAACTGTTCAGAAAGGCAGATGAGAATAACTGACCACCAACACCCCTTCTTGCCTCCTATTTCTCTAACTCTCACCTTGGTCTTCCGCAGAAATCCTTCACAGCTCAGCACGGTCTTCTTTTTAAAGATTATAAATGACTGTGTATGCCTAGAGTTTAATTTTGTATCCGTTTTTATTCATGAATCACATTTCTGCAAAGACATTAATCCTCACTCATTACTAAGTGCACTGTCAGCTTGATAATTCACCAATGTGTTTTTGTGCATTATGTTAGAACAAGTAAGCTTCTTAATAGGCTTAAATGGCATTCATTCCTTAAAAATTTCTTACCTAAATAAAAACATATGATTGAGGGATTCATAAGGCATATCTGATCACCTCTTTATTCTTCTCTTGTTCTCTTGAAGTCTAAGTTGACATGTAGGTTGGAGTTGAGCATGTTGGTTACATAAGAAAGGAGCCCAAATTCAAAGGAGGCATCTGAGGATAAAGCCATGGATCTTCAGTTTCAAATGGCCACCTTTGGGTATTGGCCTTCCCTATTTGTTGGTACCTTTGGAATTTGATGACGGAAATAAATCCCTCACCTTCCTCCTGCTGCACAACAGTGCTGCTACCATTTCTACCCCCTTTTCAGACTTCAGTAGGATAGTAAGGCATGTCGTCCTTAGGTATAGGCAAAAATGGGGACAAGGAGCCTAGTTTTCCAATTTTATAAGGCCACACCTATGGGTAATTTTTATGTTTTCTTCCTTTTCTTTGATATTTAGAAACATGCTAAAACTTACCTTGGGTTGATGTGAAATATATCTTCCTCTAATAGGTTATCCAATAGACTAAATAATTAGAGGTGCATACAAATACTTATGTGTTGTGACAAAGATGATTATCTTAGGATATTTTCTAAAAGTATTCTTTTAGGATTTTCTACTTTAGGATATTTTTTGTAGTAAAAAATTGGAAATAACCTAAACATCCAACAATAAAGGAATTAAGACTATGATGAAATACTACATAATGATGTGTTCCAATTATATTAAGTGGGGGGAAGGATTAAAAAAAGTATATACATCACCATGCTGCTTTTGTAGAAAGTGATATAACTGACTATATGTGTTAATAGCAAAATACTGATGGTGCTTAGTGCTTGAGGTATGTTATTTCTATTTTCTTCTTTGTGCTTTTCTGGATTCTATAATGAACATATATTACCATAAGAATACAAATATAGTGATAAAAACTTTTTTGACTGATTTTAGTATTTATTTATTATTTAAATTTGATTAGGTGACATATAGTACATCATAGAAACTTAAATAAAGAAAACCATGATAGAAGTCTTTATAGGGACACTGGATTCCTCCCTCTGAGAGGAACTCTGAACTGAAAATAATTCCTCCAGCCCCCTATGCTCCCTCCCATCTGAATTCCTTTAGCAGCAGACAGACTTGCATAGGCTCTTCGAGATGGTTTTGCTGCAAATCAGCTGGTTTAAGAAAAAGGGATTTATCATAAGGGCAAATATGAAGCAGGGCATCTTCTAGGAGTTCAACAACATGAGTCCTTGGGCTTTTCTTTAGTCTCTTTCAATATCTTGAGTCAGTATCGAACTTCCTTTGTGTCTGTGTTTATTAGTTTAACTTCTTGAAAAAGTCAATCTGATTGGTCTTTGGCCACACAATAGATTCACTCCACCTGTGTTGGTGTTCAACCTGTCCCATCAGCTGTGGTTGGCTGGGTGAGTTTAAGGAAACAGATGTTTTAGGGTCTGGCAAATTAGGAGGGTCTCCATCTCTGAGCTAGACCATACTTGGCTTCCTTTCATCTCAAATAAGATGGAAATTTCAGGAAAGCAAGAAACAAGCCAAAGGAATCACCTCTGCCCTATGTTCCCTATCAATTTCAACCTCCAAAAAATATATAGGTTAATACCTATATACTCTATTACCCTACTGCTTTTAATCCTCTGCCTCAGTGTGGGAACGTTCACAGGTGCTTAGACTTGGGCTCACTGCTTGCTCAATGACTGGGAGCAGACCACCAAAAAGCTCTCTTGGCATTAGAGTTGAGTTTCTGCATTCTTACTGGACTACTCTCATTCCAACAAAAAAAGGAGGAGAGTGTTGTTCTTTATATGATCTTCTTAAAGGCATGATTCTGAGAAGGTATAAAATGTGATTACAATCCCCCCCCCACCATTGAGAAATCCCATTACAATATTCTTTTTCTTTATTTGGGATGTAAAGGGATGAGTTTCTTTCTAAATACATTAGATAATCATACAAAAAAAAAAAAACCCACACAGAAACAGAATGCAGGACTCAAAAAGGAATTTACACACATTAGTCTTTCTCTGTTAGTTCAGAAAACAGGGGATGTTTCAGCAAAGAAGGCAATCACCATGAACTGTTTTGTTTAAGAGCAATGGTTATCCAACAATTCCTATAAGAGAAAGATTTGTTTTGTATCTGGTTTTCAGAGACCCTGATGCTCCTTTGGGATTCTCCCAAGGGTTTCCCCATAACAGGGAGTTCCCTTTCTGAGCAGGTTCAGCAGGATAGCTTTCCTTCCTTCTTCTCTGGCTACTGCAGCTGACCACTACCTCCTCAACCCATCCAATGTCTGACAGTTTTAAAATATAACACTGGATCATGTTTTGTCTTGTATTGTTTTTGCAAGTGTCTGCAAGTGACTTAATATCTGATAGACTTTCAGCATCTTCTGGCAGAAATCATGTTGTGTCATTTAAAAAAGAAAATATTCCCCGTGATTTGTGACAGAGTTCTAGACACAGCTGGTCCTCCACTAAATAGGATATTAGTGAAATTCAGTTCTACCTTGGCAGGTTAAAGCAGTTATTAAACAGCATGAAATACACATAAAATTTATCTTTTAGCCTTTTGAAAACTCTTTTCTCACTCTGCCAAAACCAAAAAGTGGTTGTTCCTAACTTGAACAGCCCAGACAACCTGCTCATTTGCTATGCAGTAATATGTCAACTTGTGATGATCTCACCAACAATTCTTTATTGGAAAAAAAAAAAAAAAAAAAAAACAAGCAAATAAAAACAACAACCAAAAAACCCCAACTTCTAGCTAACCATCTCTTGAATCACTACAGCTTACAAAAACTGCAAAGAATAAATGCATTGGCACTAAACAATGCTTTCTTGGTTGACATGGAAATGCCTACTGGCCACAGGCACTCTAGACCCTGTTTAAGATAGGTGCTTGATTTCCTTTTTAGTGAAGGAGAATAAATCCAGAATTCCCACTACAGCCATTCACTTCATCCATTTGCTAAGCCAGAATGGCAAAGGACTTCCAAGGCAAGACCTTCCTCAAATTTGTGGTCTAGTTGCACAGACAATCTCTGATATTGAAAAGTCACTTCCAACATTTGGACCTTACCTCTCCAAGATGTTAATGGAAGTAATACCATGACATCTGGACAATAAAAGCAATATAATCTTTAATTACAGGATAGTTGCAAGGATTTGGTACTATAATGTGAATATGTTTGTAAGCTGTGAAATGTGATATATTGTCAATATTAGTGATATACAATAGTGTGAATCATCTCACTGGAAGAGGGTACAGTCATCTCAAGGTTCTCCTACTCATAAGGAATTCAGCTATTTCTGCAAGAAGAAAAATTCTTGACGTAGGATATTAGTGAAATGTAGCTATTAGTATTTATCGTTTTGTCCTCAAAACAACTGTCTCAACTTTTCACCATTATTTATCACCATTTTACAGATCAGGAAACTGAGGTCACACTTCTGGCAAATGATAGAGTTAAGACTTACACCTTTCTCTAATGCCAAAGTCCTAATCTGTGCTTTTAAGCACAAACAAGCTTGATGACAAATTCTCAGACCGTGACTGAATGAGTAAGAAACGCCAGTCCTAAAACAAGTACTTGGGAAAAGTTACCAGTGCAAATTGGGATTAGAAGGGAATAGTTCCTTTCCCTCCTGGATGTTTACACTGGTGGTTCGTCCATTCATGGGCAGCAAAACACAGGAAATCTGTGCTGTGAGTTGCTGGGATCTAGGGGGCCCATGATTGACTCATGTGTTGTTTCTGTACTATGCTTGCCAATTATATTTTTAAACAGCGGCTACTGTTATATACTTTTTTCTCTCTCAGGAGTTCACAAACAAGTTTTTAATTTTAAGGTCAAATTGGAGGTCACTCTCAAGGTATGGGAAATTCCATTCCCATGGCTGTGTCTGGACACAATTTCTTTCTCCCGCAGGGCATTCTGGAATGTAGAATCACAGGCAGGACAGGCAAAGTGAGACACAGAACAAGGCTGCAGAAATGTGCTCCGTGGGGAACATTTTTCTTCTATTTCAATATTAAAGTGGGAAAAATAGAAACTCTGGAAAATTAGAAGTTCAAGAAAAGTGCTCTCTCTACATATGTTTGGGAGTCGAAAGGAGAATCTCACTTTTGCGTACAAAATTAGCTCTTTACTTCCTCAGATTTTATTAAATATATTATAACCTTTCATCAGCAAAATAGTCAGGGGAGAATCTGAATAACACTCATCCCAGAAAAAGAAACTAAGACACCTGGCTTCTCTAGATTTATTAGCTCAGCTAATATTGATGAAGATGAAATTAATCCAAATTATTGATATCTTGATAATAATGGTGGGAGCATGGAAGTAACATGAGTCTCTTATGGAAAGATCTGGAGGTTTCCTAAACCTTTCTAACTTCCTGGAAAAAATAGGGAACAATCAATACCACCCAATGTGTGTTGTGACTCTTATAAAGTTAACACTCTTGACTTATGCCTCAAGGATTGCCCATTAGCTCCACAGCCAGTTACATAGGCATGGCAAATGCTCTAATCAGGGGCTTATACTCTGAATACAGACTTTTTTTAATACCCATGATACCTCGTTTAGACCACTCTCTCCCTCTTTGCTTCCTTTCTGAATGGAGGTTAACTATATAAACGTGCTTGTTGTTGGTTGAGGCTTTCAGCTCCAGTAAATCACTCTCCTGATTTTTGCTTTGGGTCCACAGACCTGTGGTGTGATGTCTCACATGGATTTGACTAAGTGATTTTAAAAACCAAGTTTGCTGAAATCTGAACCAGGTAAAAACAAGTTACACACACAAAAAAAGCTCCAGCATTCTCTTTGTGAAACACCAGCCAGCTCCAATCTGTATGAGCCCTTGGTAAATTACCCACCTGTTTTCACTTACATGACATTAAAAAACACTTATACATCATTACATTTTTGTATCATATTAGTGAAAATGAATGCTAGCACAATATGAGATAAACAGTGCTAATGAGGTAGAAGGTTGAGCCTCTGTTGCCCTGATAAGATTACTATGGCCCTGATCAACTTTGGGTCATTTTGTGGGAACTCTTGTTGTCTGGACAAAGAGCAGAATGAGACCCTCGTTGCCAGCCCCTGCTATTTCTCCACATCCTTGGACCATTTCTTAGCAAGTTTAGGCTGAATCACTGAAAAACACTGGAACTTTAAAATCTCAATGGAAATCAGGTTGGCATTTTTCTTACGGTCAATGTGGAAACACAATTACTATGAATATACATATAACTTTTGTCCCCTTAAAACTTTAATCCTATAATCAGAATGTGGCCAGAATATTTGTTTCTAATGGCAGTAGTTTCCATTTAAGCTTACAAAATACCCTTTCAACCATTCTCAGGTTGGGACCATCTCAGAAGACTAATGGCAGGCCACATTGTACCTCCAACAGTAATTGTCAGCTGCACAAACAAAATCCATACTCTCCTAAGAGAAAATCGATACAATTACCAGGGGAAAAAATCCACCTTACTTTGTTTAATCTGCTTCATATTTACCAAAATGTACTGGGGAGACCACTTGCTCCACCTTTTCCCTCACCAACCAAACCTCATGAAAAGATATAACGAGAGGATCCTAAGAGTTTAGTTTTAATAAGCTCTGTTTAAACAAGTGCTTTGGTGTGTTTATCCAATGTTCAGGAAGGTTGCAGGAAGCATGGGTGACTGACCATGGAATATGGTGTCCTGCCTCATAACTTAGATTCCACCAGATGGCCGGGAAGAGGGTGCACAGGCAGTAGAAAGAGTGGGATGGCTCTGGCAGATAGGCAGTCTGTCCTGTTGCAAGAGGTTTTCAAATAGGAGTATCTCGATTATATTTCATTGATGGAGCCCCGTGATTCATCACGTTTGCCAGACACAGAGTAACTGCTCAAGAAATTTTGGAATTGTTTCACGTCTTTTCTCACTAAAATGGCTCTCGGCATCTCCAGGAGCCATCTCTCTGAGATTTAGGAAAAACAACTGCAAGATGTAAGCTTCCATAATATTTCAAGCTCACTTTTATCACACTCTAAATTCTGTCATCACCTCCACTAGCAAAGCACACCAGCAAATCCTTCTCTGAGTCCCATCGGAATTGGTTGCTTATGCATTTGTTACAGCATTTACCATATCCTGTCTCATATTCAGATTTTTATTTAGCCCTCTCTCCTGCTAGACTAAAAACACCTTGGTGGTACTATACACCATGGGAGGTAGATTAGAGCTAGGTATCCACCAAATGTTGCTTGTTCTTATCTGCTGATTCTCTGAACAATAGCAAAATAACCCATGATAAAGTAGCATCTCTAAGAAGAAAGGACAGAAGTGAGATATTTATGAAGTTTTGGGGCATAGGGGGAGGTCTGTAGGGAGGTCATGTCTGCTAGGCAGGGTGACCTGGTTGGGTTTGGGCAGGCTTGGTGACATAATAATTTAGGGCTGGTGGACGCAGCAATGCCAGAGTTTCTAAGAGAGTCTTGAGTCAACATTTGATGAGTCTTGAGAATGAGATACTTACTCTAATAAGAGCTGGTTGAGTAAGATATTAATCTATGGTTTGGGAAAAGGATTTGGGGGACATTTCTGAAACAAAAATATTTGCAATTTTATCTTTGTCAAGAGCTTCCTGCAATAGTGATGTCAGACAGTGGAATAGTAAAGTCGGGTTAATGTTGACAGTGAGTTGTGTAGCTGCAAATGGTTTGAGCTCTCGGTATATATTTGGAAGGTTGCTTTCAAAATTAAATTTTTAATTTTTACTCCTACTTTGAAACTTTCAAAATCATTAAACTCCTTAAAAGAAAGAAAAACAAGCAAAGATCATAGTCGCGGTTAAAAGAAGATACTCTCTTTCTCTAACCTTGGGTTTTCCAACAGAAGAAGAAAAGAGGAAAAAGTATAAATATGAGAGAGGGAGTCGAGTCAGAATACTGAGGAAAGACAAAAAAAAATGTGTCAGTTCTAGAAATATCCTTGGTTATGTCAATTTAAATAACATTACAAAACTTCCTTTTGTAAGGCAGTAATACTGGTTTGATCACCAACCTAAAATACTAGAAAATTATAGAATACCTGTGCAAAATGTCAGTGAAGGAGTAAGTAGTGAAGCAACTAAATAAGGAAAATAGTAAAAGCAAATGAATAAGCAAACAACCCAAATCCTACTCATGTGCTTCTTTTGGGGTCAACTTGTTTGGAATGGACTAAGTGCTGGTTATAGTAGGTGCTCAATTAATGATTAATAAATGTTTGATTTTTGAAACAGGAATTTAAGTTAACGTGAATCACTCTTGATGCTTAGAAATGCTACATGATGCTTCTGAAGTAATTTGTAGTCTAAGGGAGCACATACGATTAATAGGGGTGTGGGGTGTTGAGTAAAGAAAAAAGGCAAGAAATGCATTGCCTTTCTCCCCAGGTCTGACAAATTAATGTCAGAATCAGAATCTCCACAGCTTATGGGATACGTTGGAGGACGAGTGGCCTGCCTGGCAGTTTATGTTAAAACTGGAGTTTTAGATGAGTTCTAAGGGTCTGGATAGCAAAGGACATAGGTGCAAGGTCATTTAGAATTTGGGTGGACCATTCAGTACTGTGAGTATAGACATGGGAAGATACACGAGATTGATAGACCCAGGTACAGTGTAGGAGCAAGACACCTCATTCTGAAGGGTAGAATTGAAATCCTCCAGTACAATAAGGGGAAAACCAGTAAGTGGTGATTGTATGAAACAAGTAGGCCAGACGGATCTGGATGTGAAGAAGAGGCAAGGTCATGAGACAGTGGAGAACATGATCCCCAAACTAAAAGCCTTGAGAGCCAGGAAGTTGGGAATAGAAGGAACAGGGAAAAATAAGTGCTTAGAAAGGTAAATAAGAAAAGACTAGGATGTGAAGTCCCAGTAACATCTGGGTGGTAAGTTGGGGGTCTCCATCATCAAAGTTGCCTGAACTGAGCCTGCAAAGTCAGAGGCAGACATATTTCTCTTTGAGGGGTTAGAGCCTGAAGAGAAAGATCCCGAAATGTTTTTTACACCACACACAGACTCCAGGAAGACAACTCCCTAATGCTTATCAGATTCGTTTGGCTCTGGCCCATCCTGTTATACGTTGGGTTAGGAGTTCAAGTGACCTATTAGGTAATAATACCCACAAAAGAAAAAAAAGGAGGCAGCAGGATTGGACAGGGCAATTAGTGCCCCATGGTCTAAGTCTAAGAAGCTCCAGAGCAAAGACTGTCCACTAGAAGAGCTCTGCATTGGGCAGGAATGGCCTGGCTCTTTTGCCAAGACTTTGCACACTCATTGGTTGGAGGCCTCTTTCCAGAAAAATGTTACCCCTCCTTGAAAGCTGAGGCACATCCTGAGGGTGCTAGAATCTGGAAGCTGTCCACTAACCATACTTCTTAAAGCTGGGCAGCACATCTTTCTTGTAGAAGCATCTAAGCAGCATGTCCTCCATATCTGTCACAGTCACCCCTTGCTCTACATGGATTCACTTCTGCATCTCCTTTCCAGGCACAGAAACTCTAGGGCTCTGATGGGCCTCTACTCCTGGTGGGAAACATAAAAGAAGGAATGTAGGTGGGATGCCCCATTGCTGCAGTCTGAATCAGGGCTACAGCTGGACTCATGGCATCCTCCCCACCTCTGGTTTGGTTCACTGTTCCAACATTCTCCTTCCCTCTGCTGCTAACTCTACTGACCAAAACCCCATTCCTGAGGGGTCTGAGCCCCCATTAACCATGACATTTTCAGGCTGGGGTAGTGCACTAGTCCATTTGTATTTACAAGTGAACAAGAAAGGGGTATGCCAAGTGGGCCACACAAACAAAACCAAGAGGTATGCCCAAGGGGGTCACACAAACAGCCATCTGCCTCCATTGTGCAACAGTAGCCCTACTTCTTCCTGATGAGTAGTCAGTGGTTCCTGACAAAATGGTGACTCCTCTTCCTGAGTGCTGGTCTCTGGACACAGGAAGCCAAAATGCCCAGGAAGCTTGGGACCTTTGTTGCATCTCATGGAAAGAGTAGACCCCCTCTGGAGATGAAGGCCTCCAACCCCACAACACCCAGAGCTGCAGGGACATGAGGCAGAAGTTCTCCCAAAGTGTCACTGGGAGACATGGTAAGTGAAGCCACTCCTGCTCTGACTGCTTGGTTCCCAGAGCCAGGTTTTCCTAGCAGGACACCATTCCACGTAGTCTCAGTTAGTGCATCTACCATGCTCTGAAGAATGGTACCTTATAGGTTATTACCTCTGTGATGGGGTTTTATCTGCACCTTCCATGGACCATTCCAACACCACATCTGGCCAGCAGCTTCTGGGCAGCATAGAATGTGGTACTGCCAGTGGCTCCCAAGACATGGGCCCATCCTGTACTTCTATTGCCAAAAAGGGTGGTCCTTGGTGAGCAGCTATGCCATGTAGGGATGCAGGCCATGAGCCCCTGGAGAGTTGGTGCTGGCCGAGGCCCTGTGAACAGAAATAGCAAATCTATACTTACAATAGTCATCTAGTCCTGTGAAAATGAACCACCAGCCCTTCCAGAATGAAAGAGTTCCAGTGCATTTAACTTGTCACCAAGTGGTCAGTAGGTCTCTTAGGGAACAATGTCAGCTGGAGCCTCAGCACTTACCACCAGGGGTGGCAGGCTGAACATTCAGAGATGGAAATGGCTGGATTGACCCTGGTAAGAAGGAGTTTGTGGTGTTAGAACCATGCTTACCTTCTATCCCTGCTACCATGGTCACTTGTGTGCTCATCCTGCCTGGACTGGGATGGCCTCTAATTAAAGCTTGCCAACATCGCCTGTTCTAATCATTTTGTCTGTTTTGTCTGTGTGGCTGTTTAGTGCCTCTTCCATAGGTGAACGCCTTTGTGCTGAGCAAACATCTGGGCATAGGGCTGTGGATCCCTTTGGAGGACTGGGGAGATTATTATGGTGTGAACTTGCTGTGGTAGTGTGATATTTTCCCCTCTGAAGACCCAGGCACTTCTCTTGTTGTGGGTTCCAGGACTGAATACAGTTGTGGTCCCCAAACAACTGGGTATGGTGTCCTAACTTTTTACTGGGGCAACTGTTCTCAGATTCCTGCTCATCCATTCTTGCTTCACTTGATGTGTGTGTGCATGTGCATATGTGCACACATTTATCCCTTGTCATCCACCCACCTTTTTTGCCTCTGGGGAAGCTTCCTTCTACTAACCACTTCCCTAACACTGTGTTGGTGCCCTTGGCTACCACATTGTCCTGGGCATCTATGCATCATCTCGTACCAAGGATGAGTTCTCATTATCCTCCAGGAAATGATTATCCAGTCCCCAAATCCCTCCTAAGCACATCTCTTTTAAGGCTAATTCTAATATCAACTGTTCCAGGCTGAGTTCTCTGGGAGGCAGATGCTGAGGTACAGTTAGGAGGGGAGAAGCTTCTCAGGAAGATAACCTTTCCTTTCTTTCCTATGAAAGGAAAATGGGAGGACGTAGTACTGGACAGGAAGAGGCACAAACCCAACATGCAGACTGGACACCCTTTGCAAGTTCAACAGGGAGCGCCAGGGCAGACATGGCGTGTTAGAGGCACCCCACAGCAGGGTCACCGCTGTCCAGGCATTGGCTTGGGGTACCAATATCCTGGCAAATGTTTAAAAATGGCTCTCTAGGGGAGGCGAAGATTCTGATTTGTGGTGTTTGCTAATCTCTGTGGTATAAATACTTGCACCAAGGCTGATTTCAAGCTACCAACGTGATGTCAATGAACACAGTGTTGGGAAAAGATGTGCCCATAATTGTCTCCTGTTGCTCATTCATATGAGCCAGCACACCACTGGCTGAAGGCAACCCTGGGAAGACTGAGACCCTCGCTTCAAACCTAGAGTTTGCTCTGAGGGAGCCTACAGCTGGAGACCATCAGCGAACAATTCTCCTTGAAGCAGGGCAGCAATCCTCTTCTCGAAGGAGTATCTGAGTATCTCTTCTGTGTCTGCCACACCAGGGAAGGCCCAAGGCTGTCACATATATGCACTGAACAATGGGTAAAATAGTCACCTCTCAAAATGGGAGGACTGGGTTTCCTTTTCATACAAGCATGATGAGAGAAGAAATGAGGGAGGAAAACTAAACGTTCAGAACGCCTGAGTCGGAGCTCTTCTCTTTCAGTGTTATGAATCAATTTGTCATCATAAAGAGAAATAAAGAATTCTCATTTCAATTGACAATGCTCTCTCCTTCCCGTCCTTCTATGTGGGATATGATTGTACACTGCTGGCAAAAGATTGTTTTATTTCATTCTTCTAATTTGAGAGATAATTGAAAGGAAGAGGGCCATCAGGGCAGGAACAAGTATTTCTTGTCAGAAACGTCGTATTATGTTTTGCTTATTTCTCAAAGCAATACTGTAGACGTACATATTACACACTCCATTCTATAGATCTGGGAAGTGAGGCTCGAGAACATTAAGTTCCTCATCCTATAAAATTTGATCCCGTTTTCTTCTTCAGGAGGTTAAATCTGAAATCTCCTATCCCTGCATGATCACACATCTACTTATTTCTAGTTTACCATTTGGCATATGATATTAAAATTATTTATGTTTTTCCATCCCAGCTAGAGAGGGAGCCCCTTGTGGCAGTGACTATCTTCCTAGGACCTAATACATTGAGGATATAGTAACTGCTCAAAAATTCTTTTTTCTCAAACTCTAGGTCACAAGCTAAAAAATGGCCAAGTTAAACCTTGAACCCAGAATTACATGCTACAAAGCCACTGCTCCTCCTTCAGCTGTGCTGTTTTCTTTTAGGTGCCTCTGTACTCAGGGGGATGTGCATATGAGTGTATACACACACGTATACTTCAATCTATATGGAAAGCAGAAATGACAGTTTCCAGGTATTGTGACAATAGAGGAGGCAAGTGACTTCAGCATTTGTTGGTTTGGGCCTTTTATTTACCCCATTCCTAAACACAGGCCTTGCCAATCAATGCCATGGACATTTGAGCCCGTCTGTGGCTCAGGTCTCGGTGAAAGGGGCTGAGGCCTGAGGAGGGACCAGCACGGGGGTGGCCACGCTGTCTACTCATTTCTAAATTTGCCCCTTGGTTGTGGCTCTCGCACCTCTGAGCAGTCCGTGAGCTCCCAGGCAGGCTGAGCTTAGGTAGCTTAATTACAGAGGCTATTTCCTAGGGCCCCAGCTGAATCCATCAAACTAACTTCACTTTAACCTGAGCCACATTTGATTACGAAGCCTATTCATTGAGTGTTTCCCCCTTTGGCTGTGCGTGTTTTGATTGAGGTATATATACTTACCTTTTTGAAAAGTAGCTGTGTTCTGACATATTTTATATTTTTTAAAGTAATATTGCATGTAACATAATTTTGGGGAAAAACACACACTCAACACAAACAAACAAACAACAAGAAAAAGGTCTTTGAATTTAGAATAATGGATACCTGCAAGGCAGCAAGTTGCGTGAAAGATTTTGCTCAAGTAACTTATAACTATCAGTAGAAACCCCCAGGGATTTACGGCTGTTTTTGCAGAAGCTGTTTGCAGTGGAATAAACAGACAAGTGCTCTATATATCATTTTAAGTAAGACAAATAAAGCTCTGTTTCCACCTTACAACGATGTCATTGTCAGTTATATAAGAATAATTCTGTGTGACTTTTTATGAATTCTTCCCCTGTGCAGAAATACAATGGCCTAATTTTCCAGTCCCTGTATTATAAATAAATGGCCTTCTTCAGCAATCTTAGATCTACCCAAACTATCTCATCCTGAGCAAAGAGTATCTTTCCTACCAAGTGCTCACCTGTGCAAAGGAAAAGCACTTGTCCACGTCTGGGCAGCTGGGGTTCTCCCATCTTGTAACCTGCTCCTCTTTCCTCCTCTGCCAAGGGAAGGATCACATCCCCTGTTCCCAGGCAACCATTGATCCACTTTCCATCACCATCAATTAGTTTGCATTTTTTAGAATTTTCCGTAAGCGGGATCACACAGTAGGTACTCTTCTGTGGTCTATCTTCTTTCACTTAACATAGTTATTTTGAGAATCATCCATGTTGTAATGCATTCATTTCCTTTTCTTCTGGGTAGTATTCCATTGTATGGATCTATCAGTGCGTTCATCCATTCATGTGTTGATGGGTATTTGAATTGTTTCCAGATTTTAGCTATTACAAATTAAGCCTCTATGAACATTAGTGTACAAGTCTTGTATGGATATGTGCTTAGATTTCTCTCAGGTAAATACCTAATAGAAGAACGGCTGGATCAGATGGTAGATGTATCTTTAACTTTTTAAAAAAATCCCAAAGTATTTCCTAAAGCAACTGTACCATTTTACACTTCCACCAGCAGTAGATAAAATTCCAGTTCCTCTGTACCCTCACCAACCACTGGTATGATCAGTCTTTCTAATGTTAGCCATTCTAATAGGTGTGTAACGATTGTGTAATTTCCCTGTGGTTTTAATTTGTATTTTGCTAATTACTGATGATATTGAGCATTTTTTCTTGTGCTTATTTGAGATCCACATATTTTCTTTTTTAAAAAGATTTATCTATTTGACAGAGAGAGAGTGCAAGAGAGCACAAGCTTTGGGGAGGGGCAGAAGGAGAAAGGGAAGCAGACTCCCTGCTGAGCATGGGGCTCAATCCCAATGAGGGGCTCAATCCCAGGATCCCAAGATCATGACATGAGCTAAAGGCAGACACTTAACTGACTGAGCCACCCAGGTGCCCCATATATCCATATATATTCTGTGGTGAAATGTCTGTTCTACCCTCTCCTCATATTATTTATTTATTTATTTATTTATTTATTTATTTATCTATCTATCTATCTATTTATTTATTTATTTGACACAGAGAGAGAGAACAAGCAGGGGGAGCAGCAGAAGGAGAGGGAGAAGCAGGCTCCCTGCCGAACAGGGAGCCCGATGAGGGACTCAATCCCAGAACCCCAGGGTCATGACCTAACCTGAAGGAAGTCGGTTAAGTAACCGACTGAGCCACTCATGTGTCCCCCTCTTCTTCATATTTTTATATGGGATTTATACAAGGATTATATTTTTCCTTATTAGTTGAGTTTCAACAATTCTTTATATATCTACATACTGGTCCTTTATCTTTATCAGATATGTAATTTGCTAATATTTTATCCCAGTCTGTGGTTTATTTTCTAGTCCCCTTAAGAGAAACTTCATTTTAATGAAGTATGATTTATCTAGGGTTTTGTTTGTTTGTTTATCGATTATGTTTTAGGTGTCATCTAAAACACCTTGGCTTAACACAAAGTCACCAGGGTTTTCACCTCTGTTTTCTTCTAGAAGTGTTACAGTTCTAGATTTTATTGTTAGGTCTATGATTCATTTTGAAATCATTTTTGCATATGACATAAGATAATGTTTTGTTTTGTTTTTTGCCTGTGGATATCCAATTGTCTCATACCAGCCATTGAAGACTATATTTTCTCCATTGAATTTTCTTTGCATTTTTGTCGGAAATCAGTTGTCCGTGTATGTATGGTCTATAACTGAACTCTATTCCTTCCCATCAATGTATCTTTATGCCAATATCAAACTGTCTTGATTACCGAAGTTTTCTAGTTAGTCTTACAGGTAGGCAGCATTAGTCCTCTAGCTTGATTATCTTCAAAATTGTTACAGCTATCCTGGGGCCTTCACATGTCCAGAATTTAAGATAGATTCTATCTGAATATAAGTTTACAATTTCTATGAAAATTCTGTTGGGATTTTGATTGGGATTGCATTAAACATATTGGGCAATTTGCGGTAAATTGACATCTCAAAAAATATTGAGTCATCTAGTCCAGGCACAAGCTATCTCTCTTTTAATCTAGACTTTCTATAAGTTTTCTCAGTGGCATTCTTTCAGAGTTTTTAGTGTTTATAGGTCTTTATATCTTTCGCCAGACCAGTCCTTAAGTATTTTGTAAATGTTGATGCTATTGTAAATTATAAATATCAATTTCCAATTGTTTCTAGTATATAGAAATATAATTGATTTTTTATATCCATATTTTATCCTTAAACCTTACTAACTCCTTTATTATTGTCAGCTGCGTTTTTGTAAATCCTATTTGGATTTTCTTTTTCTTTTTCTTTTTTTAAGATTTTATTTATTTATTCATGAGAGACACAGAGAGAGAGGCAGAGACATAGGCAGAGGGAGGAGCAGTTTCCCTGCAGAGAACCTGATGTGGGACTCCATCCCAGGACCCTGGGATCATGACCTGAGCCAAAGGCAGATGCTCAATAACGAGCTACCTAGGCGTCTCTTACTGGATTTTCTATGTAGCTAATCATGTCCTCTGAAAATAAAGACTGTTTGATTCTTTCTTTTCAATTTGGATACCTTTCATTTTACTCCTTATTTGAACTATCTAGAACCCCAAATATAATGTTTCATAGAGGAGGTCAGAGCAGACGTCATGATCATTTTTGTGATTTTAGAGAGAGAGTCTTTGGTCTTTAACTATTAAGCAAGATTTAGGTTGAGAAATTCACTTCTATTCCTGGTTTGCTAAGTTGGTTTTTTTTTTTTCTAATCAGGAATAAATGAATGCATGGGTTTTTATTCCTTTGTTCTTGAGAGGGTGACTTACATTGATTAATTTTCAAATATCAAACCAACCCTGCATTCCTTGGATAAACCCATTTGGTAATATGCACTATTATTTTTACATATCATTGCATTGAATTTGCCAAAATTTTGTTCAGAATTTTTTGCATATGTATTCATGCAGGATATCCACGTGTAGTTTCTTTTCTCATGATATCTTCATTATAAGAATAAAGCTAATTTCATCAAATGAGTTGAGAAATAATCTTTAATTTTCTGAAAAAAAACAAATTGGCATTATTTTCACCTTAAATGTTTGGCAGAGGTCACTAATAAAGCCACCTGGGTCTAGAGTTTTCTTTGTGAAAGGTTTTAAAAGGCAAATACATTTTCTTTAATAGACATAGGGCTATACAGATTACTTACTTCTTGGATGAATTTGGTAGTTTGTGTCTTTCAAGGAATTGGCCTCTTTAAGTTATCAACTTTATTGTCATAAAGTTGGACATAACATTTCCCTAATCTATGTAGAATCTCTAGTAGTTTCACCTCTCATTTTTCATACTGATAATTTGTATTCTCTCTATTTTAAAAATTAATCTGGATGAGAGTTTATCCATTTTATTGATCTACCTAAAAAACAAGCTTTTGGTCTCACTGATTTTTTCTATTGTTTTTCTGTTTTCCAACTCATTGCTTTCCACTCTAGTCTGTATTATTTTCTTCTACTTACTTTGAGTCTGATTTGGTCACCTGTTCATTTTTTATAATTCTCTTTTTTCTCTATAAGGAAACTATATGAGTGTTCTGATCAATACTCAGACTAATACTAAAGGGAGACTCCATAGATCTGCAGACCCCTCTCTCTGTTCAGCTTTCTTCTCTTTGTTACTCTGTCCTATGAACTGTGGTGCCTTCGTCTTCTTGGACTCTCAGGTGCCTCCCTTTAATTCCCAGAATTTACTGAGCTCTACCATGATCATCTCTCCCTGCACCATGGCCTCAAGTTCCCTAAGACAGTATGCTGGGGATAGCTCAGTGCTCACGTTGTTTGCCATCTCTCAAGGATACTGTCCTTTGTTATCTGGTATACAGTGTCTTGCAAACAACATTTCATGTATTTTATTCCTGTGTCAGGTGTTTTAGGGGAGGGTAACTCTGCTCCCTGCTACTCATCTTGACCAGAAATGTAAGTCCTATGTTACTTTTTCCTTTGCAAATGGGTTTGTGAATAGAAAAATCCTAGCATTGTAGTGATTCCACGGTCCTGCCCAGCATTCTGTTTTTATGGGGTTAGTAAGGTCTTTTAATTTTATAGACCATTTACATTTTTGTTGCAGTGATTTCTCAGAAGCAGTATACAGCCTTAGCTCAGTGCAAGCAGTTCTGTCCGAGACATGGCATGTGTATACATTGGCACTTACATATAGTACATATATATTTTATAGCTAGTCATTACTGTAGTATTTGCAGTAGGAAATCTAGAATAGATTCCTAGTCATCTTTACTGATAATTTTTTTTTCATTTTGGAAGTCTTTGCATTAAAGCAGTTTCTAAAATCAAAATTGGCACTTTTATAGCAAGCACTTTTGCAGAGAATATACTTTACTCACCTCTTCACATATAGTGGGTCCAGATTTCTTTTGGGGGCATTTTTGAACATGGAGAGTTAGCAATCTTCCATCAGTGCACCTTATGTGTCCCTACATCTTGAGATTTCAGGTTTCAAGAGAGTAGTTGCTGAAGGAATGGACAGTTGTCCTGCAACAGGCTGAATGTAGTGAAACCCTTGAGTTTCAAAGTTGTTCTTTGCTGAACAACTACATGTTAAGAAATTAGAATTTCTAACTTTTGATGACTAACTATTAAGGAAATTGGTCTACTAATGAATTCTACCTGTATGGAAAAGGCATATGTGTCTGTGTCCATTCAAAAGAATAGTTTAAATACAGCATTCAGGAAATCTACCTCAAAATTGGTTTGAAACATACATAATTTTATAATTATTTCTGTTATATTTTCAAATAATGCTTTAGTTCTGAAGTCTGATATTTTTTACATTTCTCAGTAGCCTGGAAACTTTTTGCTATATTTTTCCTTGTCCATTGTATATACACACTGTAATGGCATTATTAATGAATTATCCAAGAAGACCTAAAGTTAAGCTATGCTATGTCCTAGGAAATATGGGAAGGACATTCAAACTGGAAAAAGGAGAAAACTACCCATAATTTTGCAGATCCACATTCAACAACTGCTAATAAGTATTTTTAAGATGATCTTGAAAATATATACAGCATGTTCTTTAAACTGTCAACCTCCTACACGGGTGGCCATTTGGAGGGAAGGTGGACATTAGTGCTCGTGATTAGTTCACGCACTGAAATAGAAGATACAGCCACCTGACTGTTATGATCTAGGATTTTAAATCCAAACCACAGCTTGCAGGAGAAGAGGAGGAAACTGAGAGGTTAAGCAGAAAAATGATTTGCCTTAAGTGGTGTCCTGCAGCATCCTGGAGGGCCATATATGCTTTCTCTTCACTTGTCACCCTCCTTTCACCTGTTAAGAAGTCCTGCAGAGATGTGAAACATTAACTTACCATCCAGGCGGCCTCTGCAAAACAACTGACACCAGCTGACGCATAAGGGTTGTGAAAACCAACCACATAGCAAATGGCCCATCCCTCAAAAGCTAGAATAAAAGACACACAGAGCTGGCTCAGTTGGTTGAACATCCCACTCTTTATTTCGGCTCAGGTCATGATCTCAGAGTCATGAGATCGTTCCCCACATCAGGCTCCACACTCAGTGGAGAGTCTGACTCTCTCTCCCTTTCCTTCTGTCTCTCCCCTGCTCACTCTCTAGCTCTAAAATAAATAAATAAATAAATAAATAAATAAATAAATAAATAAATAAATCATAAAAAAGACATACAGAGCTGATGTGTGGACTGGAATTGATGTTTGGAATTATTTGTAACCAATCATTCCTAAGTCTCCTGACTGCAATGATCCCTGCTAATTTTCTCATTGTCAACTTTGTACTGAAGAAATAAATAAAACAAAACAAAAAAGAGAAGGAAGGAAGGCAGGAAGGCAGGAAGGAAGGAAGGAAGACTTAGCCTGCTATTATATACAGAGTAGTGAGGAGAAATGAGGAAGCATCAAGCAAATGCATAAAAAACCTTGCCTGGGGCTGAGGGCCACCCAGTGGATTAGGAATTGTTTTTACTCATGTTTCTCTCTTTCTTCACATACAGATAGCAAACAGTATGCGACTATACTACACTATGTATAAAATTACTATAAAAATAAACTTCAGGGGCACCTGGGTGGTGAAATTGGTTAAGTGCCTGACTCTTGGTTTTGACTCAGGTAGTGCTCTCAGGGTCATGGGATCAAACCCCACGTAGGACTCCATGCTCCATGTGGAATCTGCTTGAGATTCTCCCCCTCCCTCTGTCCTTCCTGTTCTTGCTCTGTCTCTAAAAAACAAATATTTTTTTAAGATAAACTTTATATGGTACCTAAAATGTTTTATAGATGTAAAGGCTCTGAACTTTGAATTCATGGACTCAGTATTGCTTATTCATTCTATGTGTTCTGAAAATTCTAGGATTTAAAATTTGGAAAGATGCAATGCAAAATTTAAATAAAAATTTTTAAAAAGTTACTTTTTACCTTAAGTTAATTGTTCACTTTGTGGATGCCGCAGGGGTGAGAATGTTAAAACAAAACTTTATTCTAGAATAATTCACATCTATCACCCAGCAAGCTTCTTAGCCACTTCCTGTTCCCATTGGTTATGATACTAAATTAAGAGCAATAAATCCATATAGTAATTTTGTCTCAACTAATCATAAAATGTAAACCTGACTCTCTACTCATGTCTGGTATGACATTTTATTATAACATATCAATGTCCCAATCTGTAGCATGGTGTAATGCAGGGGCTCTCAAACTTGCCTATTGACATTTTAGACAGAATAATCCTCTGATGTAGGGGCGTGAGGGAGGCTGTCTTGAGCACTGTTGCAAGATTAGCTACTCTCTTACTTTCCCTGGAAAAGTTAAAAAGGAAGGATAGATATTAAGAGCTCATAAAAATATAATGGAGCCATTTGATAACAGTATATGAAACAGAAAACCAAAAAAATTATTCAACAAGAGAATGTGCATGGCACGATTTTAAACATTAACTCCTTTTGAAAGTAGAATAAGAACATGTAATTTATACTGTATTCAACTTGTTCAGAGAGATACTTCCAGATACTATGATTTCCTTTTATATTCTTTGCTATCTGTTTTGACTTTATAACCATTAGGAAGAGCTATTAGTAAGAAAGAAGATGTCTCAGGTATTAAAGTGATTGGTAGAAAGTACAATGATTCCTTCTTCCTGAGCATATTTTTACTACAAGTTGATACCAATTCAAATGTGATGCCAATTCTCACAGCTTTAGTTATCATGGAGGATTTTGCAGCCATCTCGAGATAGGAGTAAAAACATTTTTAGTCAGAAATTTCACTCTTAACTGAAGAGCATAATGTGGCAATATTCACTTTGGGGAATTTTAGTAGGTGGCAAAAAATGTAATCTATTTAGATATTAAGTTGAACATAGGCCTGAATAATGTGGTTAAGAATAATTGGGATCCAATTATTCAAAGCTTCAAAGAGGACTTTGACAAGTGGAATTCCCTAAATTTACATTTGTGGGGTAAAGCTAGAGTGCTGAAATGATTTCAGCACCACAGTTTAATTTCCTGCCTCCCTCAGTCCCTTTGGGAGATACTTTTCAGTAAATTGGAGAAATTTATTTCTACATTTATATGGAAAGAAATGAAAGGCAACGCTGAGTAGTTCTGAAGGAAGGACTAAGTTGAAGCCAGAAGGGGTATGTGTGTGTGAGAGAGAGACAGACGGAGATAGGGACAGACAGGCAGATCCGGTACATCCCACAGACATTCTTCTGGACATAGTACTTTAAAACTCCAGCCCAGTTTCTCTGTTTGGCAGACACCTGGACCGCAAAGACCGTGAATATCGCAGCCACTACCACCATCTGTGCAATTTACCACAGTGAGATCAGCTACCCATCAGGCTATTGGTTGTTGATCTGGTCAAAATAGTTTAATTGATTTGAACTATCCAAGAAACATGAATAAAAGTAATTTAGTATATAAGGGAAGGAGGAGGAGGAAGAGGGGGGCTACATTATCATTTATTCATACTAATTGTTTTCCAGGTACTTGTCCAAGGACTTGAGACATGTTATCTTATTAATGTCTCCATTTATAAAGCATATATATAAAAATGAGGGTTGGAAAGATTAACCCTCTTTCTTGGGGTCACACAGCTGGTGTATGTATTTGGGTCAGGAATGTGAAAACACTTCTGACTGATCCCTAGGATTTTAATGCAGACCATAATAAATATTCATCGAATTGTGTTGATATAAAGAACGTAGTTGGATGGACTCCGTGACAGCTGAATCTAAGCCAAGTCAGAAAATACTGCAGGAAGTATGAGGGTTAAAAATAGAGGGATTTATGAGCACAGATAACGGGATGCTATCATTGGTGTTTGAAATAATGTCTCCCATTTAATAAGCATGCTATTTCATTTAATTCTGACAACTCAGAGGTAGGAGTTTAGATCACTTTACAGATGAGGAAACTGAAGTCGGAAGAAATTCAGTGTGAACCCCAAATCACTCACCAGTGGGTTAGAGTCAGGATTTCCATGCTGGCAGCCTGGCTTCAAAGCCAGCTCTTGACCAGCTTGTCCTGACCTTCCTCACTTCCAGAGAGTTCTCGCGCCCTGAAGTAGTCCAAGAGGAGTGGAGATGGTGGCAAGTCCTCCTGTGTGTCTCTCCTCCCCTCTCCCCGTCCCTTGTTTTGGTTCAGGCACCCATGAGGGGAAAAGCAGAAAAGTGGCCGGAGAGTCTTACTCCCTGGGACATGTGGGAAGGCTTGCGGCTGACTGTGTGACTGCGTAGGGATTACAAAAGCCCCAGGATGGTTTCAGCTGGGGAGCTCGGTCTCCTTTTCTCCCCACATCCGCATCAGAGCCTTCCTGAAACTCCGCATCACTGTCAGGCCCCGCACCCCGGGCCTGGGCCCTCCGCGCTGAGCGCTGTGTGCTCGGTGCTGGGGCGGTTGTCCTGATGAATCTCACTCTGGAGATGGCTCTGCTCGTTCATTCAGAATTGTTCCAAATGCCTCTGAAGAAACAAGAAAAGACTGAGTTTCATTACGGAGGATTCAAATTAGGTCTGGTCTCTAATTACCACACTGGGTTTTGTTGTTTTGTCTTTATTTGTTGGTTTTCTTAAAAGATGATGGCCTGCCAGCTTCACATTGTGAGAGTATCATTGCCCTGTCTAGACAGGCTTTCCTCCAAGTCCGGAGACTGAGTGACAGCTGGACAGGACTGGCAACCGTCACACTAGGTGGTCTCTTTTGTTGCTTAGGAAATTCAAGGATGGGTAAATGGCTGACCAGGCAAGTGTCTATGGCAGTGACTACGCCAGACTAGGCCTCTCTCTCTCATGCTCCATCACTTGGTCCAGAAAGATCCTTGGATAAGCAGTGACCTGGGCCTGGACCTTTGCTCTGGCAGATTCCTAGCTGAGGCTTACATTCTTGAGGTAGGTCGAAGAAAATAATTTTTTATGTTAATTTTTATGTCAAGACGCTCCGCAGCATAGAGCGAAAGTCCATATCTGCATGTGTATGTGGAAAAACATGTATATGGAGAAAATAATTCCTTTGTCTTATAAGTTAAACATGAATAAAACAAAAATAGTCCACTGTCCCCTTCTTGAGAGGTGGAGTTTAGTAGAACTGAGCAATCACATATTGTCAGAGCGGATAATATATGATCTTTCTTAGGTAATTATAGATCTCCCTTTTTCTTTTTCTTTTTCAAATTGAAATATCATTCACAAAACACAAAACTCACCCTCTTGAAGTATATGATTCGGTGTTATAGTGTTCACGAAGTAGACCAACCATTACCACTGCATGGTTCCAGAACGTTTTCATTACCCCAAAAAGAAATCTCATCGTCCTTAGCAGTCTCTCCCATCTACTCTCCCCTCAGCCCCTGGTAACCACTAATCTGCTTTCTGCCTCACTGGATTTGTCTGTTCTGGACATTTCATATAAATGGAATCATATACTATGTGGACTTTTGTGTCTGGCTTCTTTTACTCAGCAGATTTTCAAGGTTCATGCATGTTGTAGCACCTATTAGTACATCATTCCTGTTTATGACTGAATAATATTTCCTTTTGAGACTATCCTGCATTTTACTTATCCATTAATTAAGTGAGGGACACTTGAGTTGTTTCCACTTTTGCCTGTTATGGATAATGCTATCTGAGGATTCATGTGCAAGTTTTTATACAGGGTTTTTACATATGTTTTCATTTCTCTTGAGTACATGTACTTTGGAGTGGAATTGCTGCCTGATAAGTAATTATAGATTTAATGTTTTAAAGAACTGTCAAATTTTTTTTCCAAAGCAATTCCACCATCTTATATTCCAACCAGCAAATGTATGAGAGTTCCAGTTTCTCTATATCCTGCACAAAACTTGAGATTGCCTGTCTTTTTTATTATAGCCATCCTAGTGGATGTGATATAGTATCTTACTACGGTTTTGACTTGTATTTGCCTGCTGGCTAGCGATGTTGCACATATTTTCATGTACTTAATTGGCCATTTGCATATCTTCTTTGGAGAAATGTCTCTTCAAATATCATATTTTAATTGCATTATCTATATTTTAATTGTTAAATTTAAATAATTCTGTATAATAGTCCTTTATCGGTTATATGATTTGCATTTTCCCCCATTCTCTAAATTGTCTCTTCACTTTCTTGATGGTGTCCTTTGAGACACCAAAGTTTTAAATATTGATTAAATCTAATTGACCTATTCTTTTTTCACCTCTGCTTTTGATGTCATATCTAAGAAACCAATGCCTAATCTGAGATCACAAAGAGTTACACCCATATTTTCTTCTAAACATATTACAGTTTTAGATATTACTTTTAGATTTTCCATTTTAAGTTAATTTTTGTATGTGATGTGAGGTAGAGTTCCAACTTCAATCTTTTGTAGGAAGATATCTGACTACTCCAGGACTGTTTGTTGAAAAGACTCTTCTTTCTCCCATTGAAGTGGATTGGCAACCTGGTCAAAAACCAATTGACCATAAAATATGACCCCATGACACCACTTACTTTATTCCTATTGCTGTATTTTTCCCATTGTGACTTGTCTCCTCTGTTACCATACTGTTTTGTACACATGACTGTAGCCAGTTTGAAGGCAGGGATTATGACTGGTTTAAGACTGTATCCTAACAGCCTTGTTCAGGGCCTGTCCCAGAGTAGGCACTCAAAAAAACTCCTGAATGAGTAGATGGGTCAACAGATGAGGGTTATGGGCTCATCATTAAACATCTCTGAGTCTCACTCTGTTTACCCATATAAGTTAAAGAATCTTTTCTCAGTGGATACTTTTAAGAACTAAGTGAGGTGAAGAATACGAAGACACACTGTTTGATTTTGGGCACGGTATAACCTCTCCAAAAATATTTGTGCAATCCACATCTGAGTCTCTTTCATTTTAAGTATAGCTTAGTCACAAATAAATACTTTATATTTGAAGCATTTTTTAGAACTCTTCCTGCTTGGGGAGGTATCCTTTAAACCTAAGGCAGACTTCTTTAAAATCAGATCATGTTCTTCTGGTGGTGTTGGTCAGAATTCTGAGTCTCCAAAGTAGAACCCTAGACATTTAACATGATCTATATAGATGGTTTTTATATCAGACATGAATTTTAAACATCTATATATATTCAGAGCAGGGCAGAAAGAAGCAACCCCTGGGGCAATGCAATGGGACATTTTTTTTGAATAGACTTTTGGGTACCACCAGCCCAGACATTGAAATGAATTAAGTGAACCATTTATTCATTTGTTTAGAGTCATTGAAATGCTCTGCTCTAAATTTCTCCCTCGGCCATCATTCCAATTAAATGGGTAAACTGGGTCTCAGGGTGCTATTTCAATGGAATCTATTGTCCTTTTTATCTATTTATTTATCTATGTATCGACTAACTCTGTGCTTAACATTTTGTTAGGTTATAAGACTAGAGAAAAAATACTATTACTTAATTTTTATTTAATAAGTTTAATAGGCTATTTGGTGGAGGGAATTTTGTTTTGTGGGAACCTAAAATTCATAGCAAGTTATATTCACCCTCTATCTTTCTTCTCTCCACTCCTTTGAAGTCTAACTCCCCGATTTCTATATTATCTCCACCCTAGAGGCCAATAAATAAGGTGAGAAGACTGAAGACATTAGCAGGATTCTCTAGAGTATTATGCTTATTTGTTGGAAAGAGTCTCTCTCTACATAGGACACAGTGCAGTGAGTCACATTAGGGAAAGGACTATGAAAATATGATACATCTATATAATGAGAGGTTATTCACCTTTAAAAGTCAGGCTTTGAAAATATTCCTTGTAGCATAGAAAATTAGAAAACGATAAAAATGAAAAGTAGGATACTTTAAATAAAATTCTATAACATACAAAAAAACATGCAGTAAAAAAATCAGAAGGAAACACAACATTTAATGGCAATGGCGTTGCCAATATTTTAATTCTCTTCTCTGAATCATTTTCTGGGTTTTTCAAAACTTTAGTCATGAACACAGGGTACTTTTATAATCAGGAAAATTACTCAACAGAAGTCAACAGTGAAACAGCTCAGAATGCACTTCTACATGCATTTACTGAGTGTCCACACTATTGAGAGCACGATGCCCAGGTCTACAGCAGGTGGAGGACACAACACATGGGCTTCGCCTCATAATCTGGGAGAAGAGACACACGTTGTTGAGGACAGTATAAAAGACAGAAGTGTAAGTTTCTTTTTTTAAGATTTAATTTATTCACGAGAGACACACAGAGAGAGGCAGAGACATAGGCAGAGGTAGAGGCAGGCTCCCGATGGGGGGCCTGATGAGGGACTCCGTCCCAGACTCAGGCATCACACCCCGAGTTAAAGGCAGATGCCCAACCACTAAGCCACCCAGGTGCCCTGAAGTTTAAGTTTTAAGAGCTGCTCACCTGCACCAGCCCCACGAACCATGAAAATTGCTGATAGAGAAAGAGGTTCTAGGTGGAAATGGGAGGCCAGGTTAAAAGGGGACCCCGACTCCCAGCCCTAAGTGCACACACATACATGAAGTCACATTTGAAATAGAGCACAGTGCTTCCTATAGATTTTCACTATGTGCATGCTCATGCAAGTGTGTATGTGTGTGTGTGTGTGTGTGTGTTGCACAGCAACAGTCATAAAACAGGATTTGGAAGGAACAAATCAAAAAAATTAGAACAGACCTCATGGAGAGCCACACCACTCCGCTCCCCCCATCCTCCTTCTCCAAAACCCCTCCAGGAACCAACCTGTAGCAGTGCTTGACAGCATGTATCTGCTTGGAAAACATCTAAACGAATAGGCACAGGGAAAATACACAAGCCCACGACTGGCTGGATAGAAACTGTGACCAGGGAGTCATCTGTGTTACCTCACCAGGAGCCTGAGTTAGAATGATCTGCCAAGGGACAAATAAATAACTTCCCTCTAACGGAGGAACTGGTAGGAAGGGAAGGTGGTGGGGGAGAAAGGAATGAAGGGGTTCGCAGCCAAGAGGTCAGAAAAAAGACTGAAAAGAAAATCTCGGAAGTAAGGATAATAAGAACTCATTTCATTATCTAATTTCCCTCTCCTTTTCTCCCTCCCCCGCCCCCACCAATGGTAGTACTATTAGAATAAAGGAAAATAAAGAAAAACAAGAGCTGATGACCTATTAGCAGCTATAAAGTTTTGGAGCTCTTCCATTAGGGCGAGGGGCTGCTAAGGCAGGTTTTCCGTCTCGGGCTCCCTGTAGCTTGGGGGCATGTCACACACTTGTGAGAACTTTACCCGAGTGTTGATGCAATATTGTGTCAGTAACTGAGTGATTTGTTTTTCCTCTGGACATTGATTGAAGAAATTCTTATTACATTTTATAGCTTGCTTGGCCTTCGTATGAGAGTCAAGACATAAATTGGACCATAAATTGGCCTCTGTCAGAATCTACATCGGAATGACACCAAATACATGTCATCAGGCTTGTGTTCCAGCAAGCAGCAGGAATCCACTGGTGCTTGTCATCTTGATCAAATGTTCACCTCACTCCCTTTTCCAGCTCATTCCTCTCCTTTGAAGAAAATACGGTAAAGACCCTGGCAAATTTGTGATTTGGGTTTGGCAGTATTGTGTGGCAAAAAGAAAAGAAAACCAGTGGCTTTAATTGATTTGCTCCAAGTTGAGTCTCCACTGTGAGTATTAGAGGTGGGATGCATATAAATAAAAATGGATGCAAGGAAAGAAATATATATTTATACAAAAAGGACAAGAAGGTATACATAACAGATATATTTATCCCACAAGTAAAGCCGAGACTTGATGATTCATGAGTGGCAGAGATATGGCTGAGTTACAGATTTGTTCTCCAGAGTAAGATGAATTTGTCATTTCAGTCCTTACCATGATGGACTCTGAGCAGGAAATCAAATATTTTTAAGAGTTGGCTAATGTGATCAATGAATACATGCAACCGTGTGAGTTCATTGAAAAAATTCAGATTGTTTTACCAAAAATATAAATATGTGTTTCTATTTTGATGAGAGCAAGGTTTGGTGATGTATAAAAGAGATGTTATAATTTTTAACTGGAAAATACACCTTTTATGGTATTGAATTCATTTCTTAATGATTTTCATCATTTGTAACCACAGCATGATCTAGACTTAATCTAAAATCATACCCATGCCATACTTAGGAGGTGTCTTTCAAGTAAATAATTCCTGAGAAATATTAAGGCATATTTGCATTGTTGAAAACCTTAATAGAATCATAGCAATAAAAAATTCTGTGAAGATTTTATTATAATATTTCTTGCAAAATAAGTTTTAGAAGCAAGTGGTTACCAGATGAGTTGTTTCAATTTTTGAAGCACTGGAGAAATCCCATTCCAGTAAATTTGGAATATGGAAAATGAGGGGGGGGGGCTTGTCAATTTGTTTTACAATACTCACACCAAAACTGGACTAAAACATCACACTCACCTCACTGCAAGACAATTTTGTTTATAGCCATAGATACAAAGACACTAAATAAAATACTCATCAGAAAAAAAAATAAAATGCCACAACCAATGAAGATGATTTAATATTAGACACATTTTAAATATAATAAACTAAAGACCAAATAAAAAACCATGTGATCAGGCCAATGAATATAGAAAGAAATGTGTTTAAGTCACCACTGGTCATTGATTATCTTTTTTAAAAAGCCTTAGGAACTAGGACTAAATAAATACTTTCTTAATAAGATGACAAATGTTGCTTTGATTTGTTAATTCTTATTTCTGTTTTGAATGGGCTTATATGTATAAATGATACACAACTTAAAAGATGCAAAAGTATATTCGCTGAGTATATTTCCTTACCTACCTGTGCCATCAGTCAAATCCCTTCTCAGAAATAATCACTGTTACTGGTTAACCTTCCAGAGATATTTTAAGTGCATACAAATAAATACATACATATCAAATCTGTTTACTAAACAGATAATGTAATGCCTAATAGTAAAATCAGAGACTTTCAAATTACATACAAGAAAAATCTCCATTCCTTTTAATAATTTTTTGAAATTTCCTTACTTAGTAGTAAGATACAAAACAAAATTTAAAATGTGTATTTATTGAAAACATTAAGTTGCCATATGTTTTGCAAATTATATACTAAAACATTTTTTAAAAGCCTACAAAATAAACTATAAAATTATTAAAACTACTAGGAAACTGTTTTAAAGTATCTAGAATCAAGATAATCACATAAATCTTCTGTACAAAAATATAATGGAAACAGAAATCGCCTTCATGATAATAACCAAAACCAAAAATAGAAATAATTAGCAGTGAAATCAACAAGAAATATGAAACCTATAGGTAGAACAGTTAAATCTTTTCCTGGGAACCAAAAAAAGAGAGACATAACATCTGGAAGAAAAAGCTTAAGAGTACACAGCTGTCCATATTTTCCCAAATTAATTTACAAATATAACAAATTATAGTCAAAATATAAATAGCAAATTTTCCTTTATGACTTGAGAGAATGCTTCTGTAGTTCATCTGAAAATAATAGAAGTATAAAACCAGTCAAAAGTTTTAGAAGTCCATATTCCCCATAAGTTACTGAAATACATTATAAATCTACATTATTAAAAGCATTAAGGAACAGGTACAGAAATAGGAAGATCAACAGAACAGAATAGAAACTCTAGAAATAGATCCAAATATGAGAAATTGATAAAAAAAAAAGGCAACATTTAAAATATCTTTGGAAGAAGATTGTTCAGTAAGCTATTTTGGGACAAGTGGCTTACCATTTGGAACAAATTAAAGTGAACTCTCTTTTATATACCATAATAAAGTTCCACCCAAAGAAACTTCAGATAAACTATAGATTTAAACCTCAAAAATTAAACCATAAAAATATTAGAAGAAAAATAGAACCACTAAACACCTATTAGAATGGGCAAAATCTGGAACATTGGCAACATCAAATGCTGACAAGGATGTGAAAGAACAAACTCATTCATTGATGATAGGAATACAAAATGGTGCAGCTATTTTGAAGACAGTGTGGGAGTTTCTTACAATACTGAACATATTCCTGCAATATGATACAGTAAACATGCTCCTTGGGATTTACCCATAGATGTTGCAAATGTATGTCCACACAAAAACCTACACACAAATGTCTATAGAATCTTTATTCATAATTGTTGAACCTTGGAAACAGCTAAGATGTCCTTCAGTAGGTGAAGGGATAAAGAAACTGCAGCATGGGGATCCCTGGGTGGCTCAGCGGTTTAGCGCCTATCTTTGGCCCAGGGCGTGATCCTGGAGGCCCAGGATTGAGTCCCACATCCGGCTCCCTGCATGGGGCCTGCTTCTCCCTCTGCCTGTGTCTCTGCCTCTCTCTCTCTCTCTCTCTCATGAATAAATAAATAAAATCTTTAAAAAAAAAAAAGAAGAAAAGAAAAGAAAGAAAAGAAAAGAAAAGAAAAGAAAAGAAAGAAAAGAAAAGAAAAGAAAGAAAAGAAAAGAAAAGAAAAGAAAAGAAAGAAAAGAAAAGAAAAGAAAAGAAACTGCAACACATATCCTGACAGTGAGAAAAAGAAACCCAGCCATGAAAAGATAGGGAAGAAACTTACACACATATGACTAAGGGAAAGAAGCCAATCTTAAAAAACCTGCATATTGTCTTATTTTAACTATATGACATGCTGGAAAATGCAAAACTATGGAGACAGTAAAAAGATCAATAGTTGACAGGGGTTTGGGGCTGGGGAGGAAGGATGAATAGGTAGAGCATAGAGAATTTGTTAGGGTAGTGACAATGCTCTGTATGACATCATAATGATGAATACATGTCATTTTACATTTTTCCAGACTCATAAAATGTACGCCACCAAAGTAAACTCTAAGGTAAGTGATCGACTTTGATGATAATGACGTTTGAAAATAAGGTTCATAGGTTGTAAAAACTGTACCACTCTGGAGGGGATGTTGATAGTCACACAGGCTCTGTATGTATGGTGGAAATCTCACCATCCTCTCAATTTTTCTGTGAACCTAAATTTTCTTTTTTTTTTTTTAAGATTTATTTATTTATTCATGAAAGAGAGAGAGGCAAGACATAGGCAGAGGGAGAAGCAGTCTCCTCGCAGGGAGCCTGATGCGGGACTCGATCCCCAGACCTAGGATAATGCCCTGAGCCAAAGGCAGTCCCTCAACCACTGAGCTACCCCGGCATCCCCTAAATCTTCTTTACAAAAAAAAATTTGTATAAAAAATGAGATTGATGTTTACCTCATATTAATAAAGACAAGGCATTTCTAAGCATGGCACTGAAACAGTAACAATAAAGGAAAGGATCAACATATGTTACAACATAAAACTAAAATTTTCTTCACAATTAAAAAATAATTGAAATTTTTGTAGTATTTTCAATGCCTATGACAAAGCCTATGAGGTTTTGATAACTTCAAATTTAAAATACCTCTCACAAGTAATTTAGATAAAGAACAAGAATACCAGAGGTCATGAATGACAATTGTCATACAGAAGCTAATATCTAACACCTTTAAATTGAATAAAAAACTAATGCTTTAAAGGATGGACAGTGGAAGAGGAGCCTGGAAGAAGGGTGGAAGAGCAGGGCTGGGATATTAGGAGCAAAATATGGCCAGGGGAAAGTGGCTGAGTCAAGTCAGATACCATTGATAAACAGCTCTTGGACTTAGCAATTAGAAAGGAACAGAAACCACTTGGCAGTCTGGTGGGAAAGGAAGGCAAGAAGGTAAAAACAGTAAACGCAAACAGTGCTTTCAAGAATGTTGGTTGGAGGGTGCTGGGTGGTTCAGTCAGTTAAGCATCTTGATTTCGGCTCAGGTCATGAGATTAGGGTCAGGGGATGGAGCCCCACGACAGGCTGTGCACTCTGCAGGGAGTTTGCTTGGAATTCTCTCTCTCTCCCTCTCCCGTTGCCCCTCCCTCACTTGTGCTCTCTCTGTCTCTAAAAACAAAAAACCAAACCAAACAAAAAAAGATGCTTGGTTGAAAGGGAGAAGGAGGGGAGGGCATTTAAGGTTAAGATGGGAGAAATATTTGCTGAGGAGGGAAGACTCAAGGGGTGGATAAAATGTGCCTCCATTTGTGGGGTTTGGAGCAAGAAACGAGGTGCTCCCATTCAACACTGTCTGTATTTCCAACAAAATAGGTGATTCTTTGCTGGAGGGGGTAAAGAGAAGCTAAGGGGACGAGGATTTAAATATTTGGGCCAAGTAACAAAGCTGAATACATCCCATCCCATCCCATGCAGAACGGGACAGAGCAGCGAGTAAGAAAAAAATATGATTGCCCAGCCTCTTTGAATTTATATCACTTGGGTTTACAGTGACCCCAGACTGCCCAGTCACAGTTCTCTCTAAGCAGTGGTTACAATCCCAGGCACGTGCATAGGGAAAGACAAATCGAATTTTCCAGGATTTAGCCAGATAGATGGTTATAAAAGGACAAGGGGATGAAGAGGCGGAGGATACCAGGAGGAGTGTGACTGAAGTGATAGATCGTGGAATCTGAGCAGGAGGAAGAACATGAAAGCAAGAGAAGGCTCATCAGTAAAGAAAAAGCTGACAGAAGGTTCTGGTGAAGCCTTCTCAGAAGATACATGATTGTTTGCCAATCTTGTGGTCGCTGTTCTCTTCTGTGATGTCACCCCCCTACTGCCCAGCACTTTATTCCTCTACACCCAGTCTCCCACTGCTCCCTACTGGTTTACGGTGCCCTCTGGAAAACCGGTCTCATAGTCAACAAATGCACCCATCTCTTCAAACTCTCACTGAGCATCTTCTTTTCCAACCCACCCCCATTCCAATAAAAACTTTTATGATTCGGCATATTAAGAAATAAAGATGGAAACTCTTGCATTTCAGACACTCACTTGAAATGTTCCAAACACCAGAGTTCTTTGTGCTATTCAATTCAATCTCCTGAAAGCCATCAGGTAGATACAGCAACAGTTCAGGAGCTGATGGAATCCCTGCTGAAATCTTCAAACTAAAAAATGGGAACTCGTGTTACAGCTTCACTCTCACTTAGAAATTTCTAACGATAAAGAAATTCAAGACATCAAGATGGCTGTGATCATGACAAATTTTAGTTCGGGAGAAGGAAGTCTGACTTAAATCAACTTTATACTGCTTTATTATTTTTTCTTCCATAGAAAAATCTTTGAGAATCTCCTTGAACCATTTTCCCCCCCACATTATTGAAGAGATCTTTGAGAATCACTGTTTGGTAGTAGTTGATAAAGAGGCTCCATTGACATGACTCACAGTTCATAAAATTGTCTAATGAATGAGAAACCTTATGAAGAATTCTTATTAAGCATGATTGTCCCCCCAAGTTTGCCTCCCCCCATAATCTTTTCTTGCTTCAAAGTGTTTCTCTTTAAAAAAAAAAAAAAAAAAAAAACAAAGTGTTTCTCTTTGAAAATATTTTGTTAAGATTCCTTCGGGAGTAGCAGAGCTATCAACCAAAGCTGTACCACTGATCAAACACACTTTTCACTTTTCAAAATTAGTCTTCATAGTGATGCATCTAAGTACTTAAAAATTTTCCTAATAGAATGAAGTGATTTTCTGAGTGCTGAATAAGATTTGATCTCGACTACCTCTGCTTCAGAGCTAAGGCTGATTGTTGAAATGCTAGGCAGACAGATGGGAGTCAGATGATAGGACAAACTGAACAAGTAAATAAGGAGAGACAAATGATCTACTAATTAGAAACCTCTTATATGACTATATGTATTATTATGGTTATATTAACATATAATATTATTATATTAATTAGATGTTATCCTTATATATGCATATCTCCATGCAAACATGCATATACTATGAAAAAGATATCTCACTGAGAAAATGACAAATTTCAGGGTCATTTATGATCGCTACCATTACTAATAACTACCATTATTACTAATAACTACCATCTACCCAACTTCATTTGGGTTGTGAACTATGCTAAATAATAATTTACATCTATTATCTCATTAAATTTTCACAGCAATCCTATGGGGTAAGTATTGCTAGCTCACTTTACATTAAAGAAAATGTGGTTTTAGGGACGCCTGGGTGGCTCAGTGGTTGAGCATCCGCCTTTGGCTCAGGTTGTGATCCTGGGGTCCTGGGATGGAGTCCTACATGAGGCTCCCTGTGAGGAGCCTGCTTCTCTCACTGCCTATGTCTTTGACTCTCTCTCATTGTGTCTCTCATGAATAAATAAATAAGTAAATATTTTTTAAAAAGAAAATGTGGTTTTTGAAGAGTAGAAGTCATCTCACACAAGTAAGAGGCAGAAGGGAGATTTAAACTCAGATTTTTCTGGCTCTGTAACCTTGTTCCTGCTTATGGAAACATACCAGCAAAGTAAACGTATTCATTAGTCACAGTGAATTCAAGGTATGGTGCTAACAAAGAGAGAGTCAAGACAAGAAAGAAGAAACCCAGATGGACATGCATGCCTTAAAAAGAGAATGAAGTGAGTTCTAGGTCCAAGGTTCCCAAATTTCAGTGCATAGAGCATTCCCCTAGGAAAGTTTTAAAATGCTAATTCCAGAATATCTTTCTGCCTCCCAAAAGTATTAGTTAATAGGTTTGAAGTGGGTCCCAGGACCTGCACCTTAAAGAAGTGCCCAAGGTGCTTTACAGTTGCTGGACCATTCCATGAGAAACATTGTTCCAAACTATGGACCAGAGTAAAGAGACTCTACAAGTCCAGCGTTAAAGAGCTGATAAGCAGGTGAATTGCTCTTGAAACTTACTCTCCAAATAATATACTGGGGGCAAAGAAAGGTCAAAACTGAACAGAACTTTATTTTTCTAGAGATCAAAAGAAGAACCAGAGGCAAAAACTTATCCTAGTCCTGGAATTAGTAAATAACAAAGATTAATGGTAAGAACTATAATGCCAAAGCTCAGAACTGAGGGAAAATTTATCTCAGTTGTATATAGCTATCAACATAATATCTAATTGCAATATAACCCATATAATTGTAATTTGATGCACTCAAATTATCTCTTTTTTGTTAATAGCAGAAAGGGTAGAAGTAAAGGATGGGCAAATATTTAACATAGGAATTCATCGTTTTTTCCTTTTTTAAAAAACCTTTGATAGCATTACTCAGTAAATATTTACTGATTGTCAACTGTGTCCTAGGGTTTGTGGTAGGACTGAAACAGAAATAAAAAATGAGATAGCCTTCTCCTCAAAAAATTGAGAGTTCTAGAGAAAAGCTGTTTAGAAATATTTAAAACCTGATGTGATAATTGCTATATACACTTTGGATGCAGAGAAGAGGAAAGATTAACTCCCTCAGGAGATTAGGAAATCTTTCCCTTGAGCTACGTCTGGAAGAATAAAGGTAGTTGTGGAATATCAGGCTGCTGATTATGGGCCAGAGATTGAAAAATTTCATGGATTCTCCTAAGGTTCATTAACATAGAATCCCTTTTAGCTGAACACTTCCTTGGATGGTTTCAGAGCATAGTGAGTCACCTGAAAATTAATTTAAATGTTGGTACTTGGGGTACTTTCTGGGAAGTTTGTATCTATTGTCAGACTTCCAAGGGATCCTTGATCCAAAAAGTTTAAAAAATAAAGCTATAAATAAAGGGAAATCAGTGAAGATCTTTAAGCCAAGAAATGATGTCCAATTTGCCTTTTAGAAATACAACTTTGGCTGTCAGATGGAGAATAGATGGAGGGAAAGGCCAATGAAAGGGAAACCTCTGAGGGATTGTTGAGGGGATATAGGTGGAGAGAGCTTGCATTCGGGTAATAGCAGCGAAGATGGAAAGAAAGAAATGGACTTGAGAGCCATGTCTATGGCCTTGGGACTAACTGAATATAATGAATGATGGAGAGGGAGTCAAGGATGAGTTCCATATCTCTTGACTTCATGGAGGAGTGACAAGTTGTTTGGTCAAAGACAGAATCCAAGTTTCATTTGCCAGACTTTGTCAAGTACTGAATTCCATTTTATTCTAGAACTTGTGTTATGGATAAGTCAACAGTGAAGTAGATGAAGATGAGAAGAAGGAGAGTGGGACAAGGAAAAGAGGAAGAAGGAGAGGAGGAGAAGAAAAGGAGGGTGAGGAGAAAATACCCTTTCCTCCCAAGATATTTTTGAGGGAGAGTCAGATGACACAGGGTCTTATAGGCCATTATAAAACAGGCCTTTATTCTAGATGAAATTTGGAGCCACTGCAGGTTTTCAACAAAGGATGATCATGATCTGACTCACATTTTATAAGGATCACTCTGACTTTTCTGTATAGAATAAACAGTACATGAATGGAGTTGGAAGAAAAGAAACCAATTATAAGACCATTATAGTAATTCAGGTGAGACAGAATAGTGGTCCAGACTAGGCAGGTTTCATGGGGGTGGTAAGAAAAGGGGACAGATTCTGAAAAAATTTTGAAGAGGGAGCAAATAGAACTTGCCAACAGATTGGATTGGAGCAAAAGAAAGAATCAAGAAAGACTTGGGGTTCTGGTCTGAACAGCTGGGATAATGGAAGTGCCATTAACTGAGAAGTGGAAGGCTATGGAAGGGTTATGACTGGGGAAGACTTGTTCAGTTTGGGATATTAAGTCTGAGATATCCATGTGGTGTCAAAGTAGAGATGTCAAGAAGGCAATTGGATATATGATTTTGGAATTCATGAAAGAGATTTGGACTAAAGATATAAATTTGAGACTTCATCAACATAGAATTGTTATTCAAAGTCATAAGACAGGCTGAGCCCAATAAGAATCTGAGTGAAATAAAGAAGAGAAGATCAAGGACTGAAGTGCTTTTGTGGCAAGGAGTTGGGGGGCAGAGAAGGAACCATTCCTCCACTATTTCTCTTAATTATATATTTTCCCAATAATTTTTATCAGTGTGGTACCTAAGATCAAGAGCTTTGGAGAAAAAAAAAAAAAGAGCTTTGGGGTAAGACAGCCTAGCGTTAACCCCTATATCCATCACCCATTAATACCTGTGTGAATCTGGTCAAGTTGTGTTACCTCAGTGCTTGGTTTTCTCATTTATTAAAATGGAAATTATTAAGTATCTACTTCATAGATTTGTCATGAAGTTAAATGATATAATACATATCAAAGGTATTTAGAATGGTGTTTGGCACATAGTAAACTCTCCATAAATGTTATCTGGTATTCTTATCATTATTTTGCTCTTTCTGTCCCCTGGAATGGAGCCAGAGAATACCCATGCTTTGAACTAGAGTCCTAGTAATACTTACGCAAAGAATTACAAAAAACATAAGCACTTGGAGGCTGAAGTTCAACCTGAGACAGTGTAGATGACTGGATTACTCTCCAGAACACTCACTCACTCTATGGCTCAACTTCTCCTAGATCTCTGCTCCATTCTTTATTACACTTACCCTTGATTGGGGTATATTCATCATGCACCATAGCACTTGATGCCACGGAACTGGTTTGTTGTAGTCATGACCTTGAAGAAAGGTTCTTATATGTTTGTTTTGTTTTACTAACAGCTCACTTTCTAAATGCCTTGTGAGTGTATCCTGCTACTCAGGATAGCAATTTAAAACACAAAGCCTCAGAATCAGAACTAGATAATCCACAGCAATCACTGATTGAGATCCAACCTTCAGAGCCTACCTACATGGGTCTATGTGCCTCCTAATGGCTGCTTCTCTGCATAAATCTGGGAAGAACAGAAGAATTGGAATTTCATTGTGAGACACAGGAGGCAAAAACCCTATAAAAAGTTTCATAACTATACATTGTGTATAAAATGCAGCTATTCTTATGCTTCATCATAAAAATAATATATGCATGTAAATTAAAAATAAATGATGACAAGGAAAGAAATATTGGGAAAATATAATTAAAAAATACTGTAACAGCTGAAAGATTAGTTGGCTAGAAAAAAAAGTGCAGCTACAGAAGACAGTTCTGAAAATAATGAAGCAACCGAGAACGAAGTTAATGAGATTGAGAAAATGAAAGAAGAGAATTTACAGTACCATCACACACACACAAAATCAAAATATAGGTTCCAATCTGATGTGTCCATATTAAACAGAAGTACATCTAGTCCTGTTAATTTCATCAAAGCACTAAATGATTTGGTGTGTTCCACTCATCTAGAAAACAGGTTGAGTTATGGAGACCACCTTCTAGACATATCAGTAATCCTCAAAGATCAAGCTGTCTTTAGGCCTACTTGTGTTTCAGAAGCAACTTCTCAGCTACAAATGAGACAAAGTAAAAATATAAGGAAAAAAGAAAAAAGAAAGTCCATTTCTTTGTCACATGTTTCTTTCCTAGTTATGGGCTCTGAACCAAGACTGAGCATTTTATACATCTTGATGATAGATGTTGACTTTATTTTTGTGCATTGTTTCAAAAGCCTAATGCTCTATGTGTTGTGAAATTCAGGTAGGCTGGTGGTCTTTTAAATAAATTTGAGAGGAGAAAAGCAACCAAACTGTGTGATGATTATGTAAAAACAGAGTCCCCCTTAATTTGTATAAGGAAATGCAAACCAAAGTTCCTATAACTTCTCATATAACATAACTAGATGTTGATAAATTTTTCAGAGTGTTTTAATATATCATTTTGCAAGTAATTTTAATTCTATTTCATACAATCTATCACTAATTCATTTATTTAACAATATTGACTGAACATCTGTTGTTCCTAGTCACTGTTTTGGGCACAAGAATACATAGAAGAACATGACATAGACTCTGCACCCAGTAATCTTGTACCTTCAGTTGAGAGAGGACCATGCACATGATCACCATGTAATATGATAGAAGCATCAGAGATGTATGCTTAAAGAAAGGGTATGGACATGGGAGCACCTGGGTGGTGGTGGGGGAGACTCTTGAACTGAGACTTGAAACCAAGGGGAAAATTCCAGAGGAAGCCACTTGGAGGAGTAAAAAGTAAGAATAGAGTAGAGGAAGCCACACCATTAACGCCATTGTTCCCAGGTTGCCACCTCTTTGGCTTGGCTCAGCAGGAAAGTCTGAAGAAAGGAGAAACAGTGGAAAAAGCTGAAGATCTGAGCATAGATCAGATCATGAAAGACTGTGTATCTGCTAAGGCACTTAGACTTTATCTGGAATGTGACGAAGCACCTTTAAACAATGTAGAGAATGATGTGATAGTAGTGGAACTTTAGAAACAATTCTCTGACAATAGCCAAACTGTGGAAGGAGCCTCGGTGTCCATCGAAAGATGAATGGATAAAGAAGATGTGGTTTATGTATACAATGGAATATTACTCAGCCATTAGAAACGACAAATACCCACCATTTGCTTCGACATGGATGGAACTGGAGGGTATTATGCTGAGTGAAGTAAGTCAATCGGAGAAGGACAAACATTGTATGTTCTCATTCATGTGGGGAATATAAATAATAGTGAAAGGGAATATAAGGGAAGGGAGAAGAAATGTGTGGGAAATATCAGAAAGGGAGACAGAACATAAAGACTGCTAACTCTGGGAAACGAACTAGGGGTGATGGAAGGGAAGGAGGGCGGGGGGTGGGGGTGAATGGGTGACGGGCACTGAGGGGGGCACTTGACGGGATGAGCACTGGGTGTTATTCTGTATGTTGGTAAAATGAACACCAATAAAAAATAAATTTATTATTTAAAAAAACTTAAAATCTGAAAAAAAAAAAAGAAACAATTCTCTGGCTGAAGTGTGAAGAATGGTTTGGAGGGGATTCAGAAGGTGATTTTGTGAAGATGAGGGTGACAAGGCTTTCAGTTAAACATGTACCAGGGATGGCAAAAATAAGATGTAGAAATTGAGAGCTATGTAGATGGTAGAGTGTGGAGTCTAATTATAGTGAAAGAAGAGAACTGCAGGCCTGCAGTTTGAGAGAATGGGTAGCAGGTGGAGTCAAAAAGGTTTGGGGTGGCAAAGAATGTGTTTGTTTGCTTCTTTGTTTACCTATTTATTTAAAGGGGTCTTGGAGATATATGAATAAAGAGGCATAATACATATTTATGAGGCCCCTGAGAGAAAACTTCACCAGAGCTTTAGATCTGGGGGGAATGTAACATATTAACATGTAATTAAGCCCTAAGAGTAGATGCAGTTGTCCTCATAGCCCATGAAGAGTGACAAGAATAAGGACTAAGGATATGAATATGGGACAGTCTTTTAAAAGGCCAATGGAGAAAGAGGAATCTTTAATGTGGATTTAAAAAGAATAGTAAAGGAGTAAGAAGAATCCAGAAAAGAAAAGAGCCTTAAAAGCCCAGGTTAACCCTGGTCAATAGGCCCAATAACAGCAGGGCCCATTGTATCCGTTTAATATGGTAACCAGAAAGTCAGTGGTGACTCATCCATGGGAGTTTCTGTGATAGGTTAAGGAGGTGAAAATAGAGAGTGTGATAACTTAAGAGGCAAATTAGAATGCAGTTATTTTGGATTTATATTTTTAAAAAGTTTTTACTTTAAGATGTTAAGTAGTTTCTATTTTTTAATGTAAAGGAAGGGCCAATAGAAATAAGGCAGCTACAAATAATGAAAAACAAAGAGATAGCCATTAGGGCAACATCCCAGAGAAAAGGAAGAGGTGGGATTCACTGTGAAGTGAAGACAGGGCTATTCAGAAGAAAAGAGACCCCCTTTCTGCTCAATCAGGGGAAAAGCTGGGAGAGAATCTACCCATGAGATAGTTTCAAATATTCAGAGTAAAGCTTTCTAAGCTTTGGTTTACTTTTTAAAGAAATGGAAATAGTAACTGTTGCAATCTCATAGGAAAGGTTGAGATAGCTTAAGTTAGATATTCTTCATGAAGAAATAAATCTTCAACATCCCAGTCCATGTGTATACTGAACTCTTACTACACTGAGGTTCAATACCACACAAGTTAACACATGTTAACTACATCTACAACATGTTAGTTAGGATAGACGAGGTTATACTGTGGTAACAATCCTAAAATCTCAAGGTCTAATACAACAAGAATTAGAGTTCTGGCTCATATGAAGACTCCTAGAGGGGCCCAGGGCAGCTGTCCTCTATGATCCACACTCTGGAGTTCAGCCTTTCTCCCTTTTCACCATTACTGTGGTCTGAATGTTTGTATCTGCCCACCTGCAACTCCCCAAAAAGAACCCTAGAATTCATGTTGAAAACCTAATGCCCAAGGAGATGGTATTATGAGGTGAGGCCTTTGGGAGATTAGGCTCCACCCTCATGAATGGGATTAGTGCCATTATAAAAGAGACTACAGAGAGCTAGCTTGCCCCTTCTGCCATGTGAGGATACAATGAAAAGTCTGTGATCCCGAAAAGGGCCCTCATCCAACTGTGCTGACACTCTGATCTTGGACTTCCAGCTTCTAGAATTGTAAGAAATAAATTTCTATTGTTTATAAGCGACCTAGGCTGTGATATTTTGTTATAGTAGTCAGAATAGACTAAGACAGCCATGAAGTCTCCTCCACAATTGCTATATCAGAGAAAGAAGGGAAATGGAGGCTTGTGTCTCAGCTCTCAAACGCTTCTACCAATATGATGCACATCCCTTCATTTGCAATTTTTGGCTAAAGCAAGTGACACAATCTACCCAAAGTTCAAGGGATTGAGAGTTCCAATTGTTCCAGATACTCAGAAGAAAGCAGAATCAGAAATATTTGTGAATAGCAGGATGATATCTACTACAAGGAAGCTGGACAGGAGAGACTTTCAGGTTCTTCCAGATCTATTATGCCAATTCATGTGTTTTCCTTTTCAGTAAGGTTGCAAAATTTTTTAGTATCGGGCTATGTCATATACATCTGATATATGCCTCATAACACATAGCCTAGTATTAGGTACATGATAGTCACTCAACAATTAGAAGAATAACTGATGGTATTAGGATTTAAAGACAAAATGGATCATTAGTCAAATTTCATTTATTATACATCCACTGTGTCCAAAAAGTATATATTAGTGGGTTGTTTAGTTTTTGGTTTTTGAGAGAGAGAGGGAGAGAGAGAGAGAGAGAGAGAGAGAATATAAGAAATGTAGTCTCTCTTTTTTTTTTTTTTAAGTTTATCCTTAGGGCACCTGGGTGGCTCAGTCAGTTAAGCTTCTGACTCTTCATTTTGGCTCAAGTCACGCTCTCAGGGTCCTGGGATGGAGCCCCGAGTAGGGTTGCACATTCAGCTTGGAGTCGGCTTGAGATTCTTTCTCTCCCTCTATGCCTCCCCCTACTCACGCACATGTGTTCTCTCTCTCTCTCTCTAAAATCAGTCAATAAAACCTTTAAAAAATAATAAAAAGTTTATCCTTTAATTGGGTGATAAATTAAATATTTTTTGGAAACGACTAAGTAATATATACATATGGGCAAAACATATGTATTTAGTGCCCTTGAAGGTGATGGTGCAAAGAATGCAAGAAACAGTACATGGTGGGTACTTGTTTTTCTGAGGTACTGACATTTTCCTTACAATACAAATGTGAGTTCTTTCAGGGTACTGTGATTCCTGTGGGATAAAGTTTTAGGTTTTATAGCTGTAAAATGCAATTTGCTACCTTGGATTTGCCTTGGCTGAGGAGTTAAGCCAGAGGATGAGCTCATTAATAAAGTCAGCTGCTAAGGGGTGTGGCTAGTCCATAGAAGGCTGAGTTTCATTCTCTCCTGTAATTTAACAAGGCTAATTGGGGATGGGGGAGTCCTCAGTGAAATTCTCTAACTTCAAAATTGTAATGAAGATCTTTTGTTTGTAAAATGTCAGCTAAAGAAGAATAAATTCCATAACCATCTTGAGAGGCTGTGTGAATAGATTATGTGTGCTTTCATGCATGACAATGAAAGGTGAGGCTCATAGAGAAAAAGAAATCCAAACTATTTCTGGGATAATCACCTGTTGGGTCTGTTGGAAACTAGAAGACAGTCTAGACTCACAAGTCTAAAGAGTTAGAGTTGCTGCAGGTCCAAGGGCCATTGTCTTAAGGCAAGTTGCAGGTGGGTGGGTGGAGCTTTACTCTACTTTGTACCCAAATCGTGGAGCATCCATTCCTAAAACACTTTGTACAACTTGTTGCTTCCTCTCTGGAAAATAATAGTGGAGGAGAGGTCTCAAGGAGAAGACTGACAAAAAAAAGATCCAAATTGATCAGACAGTGAAATAAAATGCTAGGAAGTTATATGATCTAAATCCGAAAATCATGAAAATCATGCCAGAAGACCATGAACGGATTTTGCTTCACACTTATAAAAGTCGCATTGATGACAAAAATCAAAGAAAACTGACTTTATGTAAGCCGTTTTTTTTTTTTTTTTTTTTTTTTTAATCTCAATCACCCTAGAGGATAAGACTGTGAACACAGAAAGAGGATCATCCCCAGGCTCATGTCCTCACTGTAGAGCACTCAACACGTGGTAGGTGTTTACTAAATATCTGTAGAATGAATGGATGGACAGACAAAAGGCTGAATGAACTAATGGACAACCTTTCTCCAAGCCATATGACATGGTAAAGTGAGAAAAGCAGTGGACAGAAGACTTGGCTGTAGTGCAAGCTCTGCTACAAAGTAACCAGTGACTTTTCACAAGTCCCTTAACCTCTTGAGCTTTACTTTTCTCATGCCTGACATGGGGAGACAGGGCTGGATGATCTTTGATTTGCCTTTGGGTCTTGTTACCAGTGGTACCTGCACAGCCAATTGGCTCCTAAGCTTAGTCAGGAAATATAGGATACTTCCTGGAAGGTTGACAGCAAGGACAAACGATGACCTTCTGCCTAAAGTTCCATTTTGTACTTTTTTGAGACAGAGAACTGAACTAACTGAATGATCCATTGTCTGAGCCAGGAACCCAAGATTCAATTTCTGAATCTCTAATAATCAGCCCAGTGCTTTTGATGAAGAAATAGATGTGCTTTTTTGTTAAATTGGATTTAATTATATTATTATATTATTAATTTTTCTTTCCTCAGATGTAAAAAATAAAGGAACTGTTTCTTCTAATTTCCCCCATCCACCTATTGCCAACCCCTTCCCCCAAACCTGGGTAGAAAATAACCCAGCTTAATCTTGCTTCCTCTTCAGTCATAGGACTGTGTTTATCAGCCAAGTAAAATGAGTCACCTGGGATGGGCAATATATTAAAATACAGATTCCTGAGTACAGTTCTAGACTGATTTGGAAGAGCATCTAACGTTTGAGAACTTCTCTCTTTGGGCAGGTGGTAAGAATGAAACAGTGCCATTGGGCAATCAGGTGATGGTAGGATTTCAAGTTGATCTCAAGATGACATCTTATCTCAGCGGAATGATGCAAGTTATAATGGAGGCATCAGAAGATAGCATCATAGTGCAACATCTGGGCCCCCTTCTAGGTCTCTGTGCTTCCAATTCACTCCAGCTGGAGACCATTTCCAGCTCTCTGATCTGGTCCTATAGAAACAGAAGAGTGACTGAGTCGCCAGGATTTTAGTGTCATTGAATGAAGACAAGAAGAAGAAACTGCTGTAAGTGGGAATCAATCAATATTAATGCAGCTCAGAGTTGTTTATGGAAAGAGGGGTCTCCATTTCATCTCTCTGATGAGACAGGAGGTCCACAGTCAGGGGTACCTGGAGTTGGCTGTAAACCGTTTCCCTTATTGTCATTTTGAAACATGCAGAATGGAGGAATGGAGAGGAAGAGAACTCCTCTTTATCATCCTAGAGTTGACAGCAGCCTCTCTTCCTTTCTCCACTTCTTCTCATGGCGCTAACATTCTCTCCAGGGGCCACCTGGAGGATGAGAACATCCACTATACTCATTAAATCCTCTTGCAGTTAATTCAGTTTTACATACACACCCTATCAAGGCTCTGGGACCAGGTGTGTTGGCTTCATCACTGACATCATTAGAATATGTTTCTGCCCTCTGCTCATTCGTCTTCATACCATTCCCTACGGGTAGATTTAATTCCCAGTTTTTAGAAAAGGCAGTTCAGTTAAGGGGACATTTATGAAGGAGGTTTTATGTGAAGGGGATCTAAGAAAGAATGAGACGTGAGTCTAGGAGGCTCATAAGTTGCCATGAAGTCACTTACAGAAATAACTTTAATCAAAAGGGAGACAAACAGGAGGCTAGATGAGGGGAGCGATTAATTTAAAGCAGCCGGATTTAGAAGGACATTTTGGAGCTGAGCCTTAAAAGCTACGCTTGAAGAATGAACTAGAGTGGTTCACACTGTATAGTAACAGCCACACACTGAAAACTGTGGACACTGACTAGGTCAGACAGCCAGAATTTGAGGATAAGTTTACAAAATAACACCGCCTTCAATGGAAGCGAATGAAATGAACAACAAAAAGGTCCCCATTTGCCAAAGTCACCCATGATCTGTGGTTGAGTCGCTATAAATAGGGCATGTCTTAGATTCTACCTAGATTAGAATGCTTCTCAAATCAACTTTAAAAAGCTATGGTCTCTTCTTACACTCATTAAATTCACTAAAGGATAATGGGGGTGCATTATGATCTATAAAGTGTTAACTCTGATGTCATAACTAGAATGTAGAAGTCTGCATGATTCCATAGCAAAATTGGGGGGAGAATGAAAGCTTTTTGGGTTCCATTTTTGGTGATTATCTGAGAGAAGTTGCTAAAATAATTTGTGTATCTTATTTAGCTCAACACAAATAATTCTTAAGAACTTCTAAGTCTCTTTGCTCTAATCCTAGGTTCAATTACATTAATGTGTAAGGTTCTTGTTTTACTTAATTTCATAATTCTCTGTAATACAGTAGTGTATGTGTGTGTGTGTCTTTGTCCTAAGATGTACAGACATTATACCCAGGTATTACATATAGATTTTCCAGACATTTTCATCTACAAATAAAGAAACCAAACCAAAATCACCTATGAAGAGACACCTTAGAGGGGAAACATTAATATACTGTATTAAATTTTCAGCTAACTATAACATGGTTTTCCAGTGGAGTAGAAATCTATACTTTCATGTATTTTTGTATCTGCCCAATGGATTGCTACAGCTCAATTTCTTGTATCACATTAGTTTCATAACACAAGGGAGTTTCTATCTTTTTCTAACTCCTGGACAGGCAAAAAAAAAAAAAAAGATTGCCTAAAGAACATGAAATTGCCAACAGTTATACGTATTGATGCAACAAGAAGGAGCTTGACTAAAACTCATGAGAGCATAGAAATTCAGAGTTAAGGTTAAAATTTATTACTTAACTCACCCAACGCGCCCTGCAGGGATCTCTGAGCGGTGGGTGGTCTCTTGTTCCAGATGTGCACAAACTCCAGGCTGTGAGAGCAGGCATGGAGAAGGAGTTTTAGGCTTCGTTCTGACTTTGTTCATTTTGAGCAAGTAGAGTGCTCCAGGTCAATGTTACGAGTTCAAAAGGTGTTGGTAGTGGATGTACCTGCCCTCCCCTTCCTTCCCTCCCTCCCTCTCCCCTCTCTCCCTCCCTTCCTTCCTCCCTTCCTTCCTTCCTTTTGGTAGTTTAACAAGCTCTTGATGCCACTCCTGGGAAAACTAACAGTTGTCTTGGGACTTAAACAACACCCGTGTGCATGCTGCATAAATTCCTTTTAGCTGCAGGTAAACCAAAAGTTATGTTAAGTGGGAAAGAAAAGGTAACAGCTGCTGAATTCTTTTTGCTAGCCCAAGGAGACTTCATACTGCATATTGCCAGCTGATTGGCAAAATCTTCACCTCTTCTGACCTGTAAAGATAAGAAGGAAAAATCCTAAGCCTTTTTTTTTTCCAGGGGTGCTATTCCTTTCATAGTTTAAAAAAAAAAAAAAAGGTGGCAGATGATTTCTCTTTTTCTGTTATTTGTCAAGGAGAATGGTCTGGTAGTAAAAGAATAAATTGAAAGGAACTCAGGTAGAAAAGGCCTGAGTGCTGGGAATGTAATTTTACAAGACTCGTTTCCTCTGCTCTGTGTTTTTCTCCTTGAAGGAGATAACTTGATTTTATACTTTACTGTCTTATTAACAGAATGCATTTTGGAATCCTGCCACCGCTAACAGTATCAGAAGGATTTAAGGCTGCTGAAATACACTTGAAGATTTAATTCTGCTGACTTCAGCTCGGATCTGGAGTAAAATCTAACCATAGATTAAGTGTTTAGCACTGTATATTGCGATTGTGCTCCTGGTTATAAATACTCGTGTCTATTTCTGTTTCAGACAGCTCTCCATAGGTTTCCCACTCACGAGGGCACACAATGCTGGGCTTCCCAAATAAGGTTATTCTCTATAAGGCTACCCCTTATATAACTCTTTTTATAGACTCAAGCCCCTGCTCTGTTGTGCAATTCATTATAAACTCCCTCGTGCGCTTTGCGATAACAAACACTGGGTTACTGAGAAGAGACTTCTAGAGAGGGAAGCCTGTATTTCCTTCCAGACAATATTTAATCTCATAGCAGCACTGACTAATAAAAGAGAAAGATCAATACAAAGCTGTATTGCTAGGATGAAAATTTACTAACATAGTCATTCATATCACAGGAACATCTGGTTAAAGCTTCAGGGCTCCCTTACTTTCTTAGTTATGATTTTATGGGTCTCTCCAGACTCCTTTTTAGGATTTTAGCAGGCATTTATAGCAGGCTGGACATTTTAATCTTTTTAATGTGGTTATCTGATCTCCGCTTGGCTTTCTCACACTGACTGGTCATCTTCTCCACTTCTTGCTTATTGCACTTGAATCAAGTTATGATAAGCTCACACTGTAATAGCCCCTAGTCCTAAACGGGTCTAACTTCATGTAAGTGGCCTCCTGAGCTGCTCTTTATGGTCATTTCTGTGAGGCACTGTCTTTAAAACCTTGGCATTTAGTGCCTTCTTCCTATCCCCATGACTTGGAATACATAAGGACTACAATAAATCATATAGCTAGGCCTGTAGATGTACTCTTTGCTCTAAGAGATTTCTGAGGCCTGAGGGGCAGGCCGAGGAGTTCTGGTTTATGGCCCTGAACCAAACGGACATGTCTGAAGTTGACCAGTTGACTTGGTGCCTGAGAGAGCCCAGGCGTGATCCTCACACGTGGTCCTCAACGGGGTGACTTAGTGTGGAATTTGTTTGTGGTTGAATTTCCTTGTTTTCTGTGCGTGAATCAGAATTTTGTCCCTTCGGGAGACACGTTGATTTAACGATGGCAGGTGGATGGGATGCTAAAATTCACAAGATAATTCAGCAAAATGACCTAAAGTGTAGAAAGTAAATGTGAGCATAGTCTTAGAGCAATGTTTCAACAAATCTAACCACTCTGGAGGGGAGAGGAAGAGTAATAATATTTACAACACATACTATGTGCAAGTCCCTTAACACATTGGCCTATTTAACTTTACAGGGATCTGAGAGGAAAATTATCTAAACTAGCCTTTGTTTATTGAACACTGACGTAAAGCGACCCCTGAGCTGGGTGCTTACATACGTATTGTTTCACTGGTTCCTTTTAACAACCCCCTGAGGCAGGTATTATTATCAACCTCACTTGGCAAGGGGAGAAGTTGAGTCTTAGATTGAGCAAAATAGTTGGGTCAAACAGCCAGAGCAAGTGGCAGCAGGGGGATTCAGATCCCAGCACGTCTATCTGAGCTGCCTTTTCATGCGATGAATAGCATTATATCAGTGACCAAAAAACTACATACAGGGGTACAAAGTTTCTCCTAAAATGTTATAAAATTCCCTTGCCATGTTTCTATAATGCCAGGTCATCTACTTCCATTGAAACACAGCAGACGCATCTCGTTTCAGGAGATAGGAGATACCACAGATCCTCACATAAAAGAAAACACATTAATCCACTTAGTAACACATTCTTTAGAGAAGGACATGGAAATACAGTTTCAACTCAGTTACTTTTCTCCTTCTCACCTGGGCTAACCAAAGTTGTCACACACAGGTTCCCTCTCAGTCTCCTTCTTTGACGAGGCCTGGGACAGGGCTGTGAGCACCCGTAACCCCACCACGCCCCTTCCACCTCCTGCCACAGGTCAATTGGAGAGAATGTTCATGACAGATGGGGTGGCTTTGTCGTGCATCCATTCTCAAAATTGGCTTATGGCGCAGAAGATGATTTAAGTAATTTTCAACACCGGAACTTAAGCTGTTTACAAAATGAGCCAAGCGTCGTTTGTCTTGGACTCCCAACACTTTCTTGGCACCCATGAGCAGCTCAACTGTTCTCCGGTCACATTAGTGAGCTCAATTGTCCTAGACAGGAAGGATGGATGGAGGGCACCCCTCGACTCTCACAGACATCTCCCAGCATCCTCCTGAGGCACACTGTGGGTCGGAAGCACCCGGGGCCCAGTGGCCTACACAGAGCAGATTTCTCCAGGAGGATGACCAAGCAGCCCGCTCTGACACAGAGAATCCTGGGGACGAAGAGTGGACGGAAGGCCGAGGAGAAGCTATAGAGAGGCAGAGCTCCTGGACGAAGAGACCAGAAGGTTTGGTGAAAGGAGAGCGCGTGAGAATGGGCTCCTCTGAGCTTTAAATCTCATCCGTCCCCCATCGTCATGGACCCGGCAGTTGGGTGATGACACATTCCCCTCGGGAGCGGTGCCCGATCTCCTCAACAGCTGTGCCCAGAAGGCCATCGGATCCAGCTCCTGGCAGCTGGTGAGCCTCCACCAGCCGCCCCGGCCTCGGGGTGCCTTCAGTACCAAAGAGAAGCGCACACGGATAGGGTTTCTGAGGGTGAGGCCTTGACCACAGCTTCCAAAGACTGACTCACACGCACACACATCTCACACAGAAGGATTTTCTTTTTCATCCAGCAAACACATTGCCCCCATTCCTTTTGTGTCTGCAGAAGGGGAGAAGAAAAGCCAGCTGGGAGGGTCTCTCTGCGAGGCTGTCTTCCAGGACTGAAGTGCTCTGGCTGCACTCCTCCCCTGGTACCCCACGAAGGAATTCGGTCAAGGTTGCCAAGAAGTCCAGAGTGAAAACGGTGACTGGGAAGTTCTCTGTGATTGTCATTAGTCCTGGGGTGGAGATGGTGGTCTCGGTAGGTAGGAGCAGCGGGGTAAATTCAGTCAGCCCTGTCCCATCAGGCTCTGCTTTTAGCAATGGGAGCTTCGTCTAGATAGAGTCAGAGCCTGGTGATAAGGAGACAGTCATCCGGAGTTCTAAGTGTCTGTCTTATGATTTCTGTACTGCGAGGGAGCTGGAGCCCCAGGTCCAGAGTCATGCAGGCCTGGGCTTCGATTTGAATTGCCTCATGTGACAGGGAGAATGCCTCTGGGCGGGTAAAAGTTATCTTCGCCTGAACAGACTTACCTGTAAAATGGGAACAATAAAGCCAACTTTGCAGCCTCTGTGCAAAGACTAAATAAGATAATGTAGGGAAAGTTCCTAGCCCAGGGTGAATGCCCCCTCAGTGGGGGGTTTCCATAATTAATAAGGTGAACATGTTGCATTCACAATACTGATGCATATGCAAATTTCTCATCTCTTGCCTCTTAGAGGGAAGCTTCTGCCGCAGGATCTCTCCATGGGTTGGACACAAAAAGCCCCCTGTTCTGAGAATTGTTGAAATGCTTCTTTCCCTTTCCCAGACTCTGTTTGCTCCACAGTGCCCTGTCAAAACATCTGGCCCCTTTTGTCGCTTGGCTTTGCCTGTGCTATTAAAGCCAGTCCCCATCACAAGACACTTCCTGTTGACCTAAACTTTTTTCTTTCTTTTTTCATTCACCTTAACACTTCAAGATGATTAGAGCTGAAAGGGTAAGAACAAAGATGAAGGTTGAGATTTTCTTTTCCAGCAGCTAATTTGATTCCAAAGGCCCTGGAAAAAAAAAAAAAAAGAAAAAACAAAACAAAACAAAACAAAAAACCCAACCTCCTCCCCAAACTCAAATGCTTTTTATCTTAGAATGAAGAACACATCGATAATTTTTTTGAAATTCCCCTCCCTGGTGGAGGGTCAAGAGTTCAATAAAAGAAGGTTGGTGCCCCACAAAATATTCCCAGTGGACTAATGGGGTCATTCCTTCATCTGGACTATTCTCCCCACCAGGTGCATGTGACTTTGTTAGACAAACTCTAGTTCCTCTTCTTGCTAGGAGGACAGAGAGGTTTGCTGGGAATTCAGAGTCCCAGAGCCAAAGTGCACTGCTTCTTTCCCACAGGCAGCCCTAGTACTTGAAGTAAAACTCTGGGCAGAGTGTGTCTTGTGTCTGAATGGGGAACCTAAGAAACTTCAGGACCTTTTTTTTTTTTTTTTTTTTTTTTGTCTCCGCTGACTATCCTTTGCTGTGGATTAGGCCACCGCTTATTACAAATTCAAATCCTATCTATATATTGTTCATGGTTCCTTTGTGTCATCGGGAAATTAAAGTTTGCAGCTGGCCCCTTCATCTTGGCTAATCATGCGGACATAAAGTCCTTAAAGGCCCTCGGAGTGGCCCCTGCGGGGGCCCCACTCAACACTTCTCTTGGGCAGGACATTGTTCTTCAGCTGTGTTTTCACCCCCTGCCCCCGTCGGTATTAGGCTCCCGCTGCTTCCAGCGCAGGCCTCAGAAGGCCCTGCAGCATTTTCCCGCCGCCGACACCCACAGGAAGGCGGGTCCTCCTGCTGGGCCCGGCCCGGCTGCTTCCAGAGAGGCCGCCCGCACCTCATCCAGCCTCTGGGGCCTGCCGATCCTGAGCTCCCCAGGGTAGCCAGTAGCCCGGGTTGGGCACTGCGGGGCCCTGGCTTCATTAGCCTCGGGAGGGGCTGCAAGTCACACTTGCCCCGAGCCCCAAGATGCAATTACTGGGACCTGTTGGGGGGGGCCGGGGCTGCAGCCGGGCAGCTGCCAATTTGCCAGCGCCTCACAAATTGATCTGACGCGCTCCGAAACCCTGTCTCCTCTCAGGGATCTTTTAATATCCGGCAGAGTTTACACCTGGTTTCTGAGATTCCTTGAATTAATTGAATTCTCATTAGAATACTTCCTGCCTTCCCCTTCCGCCCTTAACTGCGTGTGACCCGAAGTTCACAGTGGAGTGACTGGGCTAACCAAATCAGTGTCCCTGGCGTCTTCGATTTCATTTCCCACACCACTGTGTGCGCTCCTTTTCCCCCCGGGGACCCGGCCCTGCCACGCTGAGAGGGCAGGCCAGAGGCCCTCGGCTGGCCTCCCTTCTGGAAGGGACATTTTTACAGGCATCTTATTATTTGTGCAGTCTGATGCATGGTGTCGAGTCCACTGCTCTTTACTTTTCTTTTGCCTGTTTTGTAACACGATTTGTTTTGGGGTTTCTTTTCCTTCTTTTCCAGTTGACCACATTTTCTTTTAGCATGTCACTGGTTTTAGATGCTCTGTTATCCTTAATATACTGGAAATTGTGGGTGTGTTCGTGTTGCCAATTATCACGAGCATTCATCGTCCTGGAGACCAGAAAAAGTTAGACTTTGAAAAGTTTCTTTCACACATATGCATCGGGCCCATACTGTACGTTTGTAACCATATCCGCCACCATACATCCATTTTAAGATGCAGTCCTGCCTTATGTTTACCATCTGGGACAGTTCAGTGATGTAAACCATTTTACATATCTCCCACTAAGTTGTAACTATTTTATTATGTTGAGGCTAATTCCTTCTTCTTAAAGAGATCTCATTTCATTTCTGATTTGCCTTGGGATTGTATCCCATTTACACCAGACATAGTCTCATGGTGACATCACCCTGGCTAAAACATGGAAGAATGTTTATGGCAGAAGAACACTACATCATATAATCATCAGATTTCTAAGGCAGAAAGGGTGGGGAAGGAAAACATCAAAGATGGACATGAGGATTTCTTTTCCACTTAGTAAAAACACATCCATTTTCCAACACGCAAGGGTTATTCCTTCTCTACTCTTGTAACATTCCTCTCTCCACCACCGTTACTTAAATCCTTACCAGTATCTTCCAGCAGAGCTCCTATATGGTTTCATGAACACACTTATTTATATCTCCGCATCCCCAGTTGATAATAAGCTGTCTGAGGATAGAGACCAAGTCTACCTTAGAATTATATTCCCTTCACCTAGGAGGTTGGCTATAAGTTGAATGAATGGATAAATGAATGAATGAATGAATGAATAATTAAGCCCATTAATGCCTCCTCTATCCCAAAGAGATCTTGCATAGCATGAGCTGAGAAATCACCAAGAAGATTGTAATTGCATGAGTGATTCTTTCTCTCCCTCCACTCTTCATGAGCGTTCTCCAAGCTCAAGACTCTCGTCCCAACCACATAATCACCCACACCTCCCTCTTCACCTCCTCAGAATACTCCTCTGTTCATTTTCTGGTCTCAGCTTAGAAGTTACTTCCTCAAGAAAGTTCTCTCTGATTCCCTAGAATAAGTTTGGTCTCTGATTTTATATACATTCCCAGGGTGCCACCGTGTCCTAGCAACACAACATCACACTCAGAATGTGGGGTGAGGGGGATGAACTGACTTCTTCAAGGTAGAGGAGAGTGTGGGTGAGGCCAGTTAGTGACAAATTAGCATAAGGCTTCTTCTACCTACAACCGGAAGAAGCCTGCTGCCTGGGTAGTTAAAAATGGGGCTAGGTGCCTCAGAACTAGGCCTGCTTCAGATGAACATTTATGACATGTGACAGTCCTACCTTTCAAGGATTCCTCATGGGGGGGCTTGGCCTTTCTGTTGTCTACCGCCTTTCTTTACTTCTATCAAAATTTTCTTGTCATCTTTCTTATTCACTTTGCATCACATGCTATTTGTGGTAGATGCCAGTGACCTCTCAGCCAACAGACATCCTGTACGTTTCCTTGCTGCCAGACCTCTGTGTAATTCAGCTCCTTGGAGCTGGTCTGCCCTTCACCAGTGCAAGGCAGTGAGTGGAGAGTGATCTGAGTCCTTGTGGATTTATACCAAGTGATTGTGATGGAATCTCTGATTAGACATGAAGGAAGGTCGGTTCTTGAGAAAGGATACAAGACAGAGTAGTTCCTATTTTTCCCTCCGAATGCTGCCACCTGCGTATAAAACTGGTGATAGTCATATTCGGCTACAAGGGGGAACAAGCCTACAAGGAAAATATATAAATGTAAGGAAGATGGCAAAGGAGAAAGAGAGGGGGCCTTCACCCTCAAAGTTACAGTTGAACCAACCAGCTCTGGAACCGTCTTGCCTCTGGACTTCTCATTCTTCACTGAAGTCACTTCTCCTTGATTCATTTGGCACTTGTACCATAGAGCATCCTAACTGATACATTATTAGAGGTCATCTAGCCCAAACATTCTATTTTAAATAAAAGGAAACTGAGATCCCAAGGGGGGAGAGACTTATTCTTAGCTCCATGATAGGGAGCCATGAACAAAATAATGTCCAGACTATTTCTCACCACATTTTGCCATGTCTTTTTCTGTGGTAGATGGCTGCTGGTTTCCTATGTCTCTAAGAAAAAATTTCACATGTACTGGTGGAGACCCACCTCACTTATGTCAGGAACACAAGATATGGTCATAAGAACATATTTTTACATAACTAAGCCATTCAATATCTCTATAGTTGGGTCTATAGAAATGTTTATTTCCCTATTCCTTAGAGTGTGTCCTGCCTTCTGATTCCATTAATTCACTGAACATCATTTGCAAAACACTACAGATAATACAATGGATAAAACAGGCCCTCGAGTGCCTAAATTTAAAACATCACTATTCTCTTTCTGCTTCTGTAAAGTTGAGCCTTCCTGCTGAAGGGGGATAGTGATCTCAAGGTCAGCAAACAGAATAAGGAAGGAAAGGACCAACAGCTAAGGAGAGAGAGTAAAATCTATTTGGTCTGAGCCAGACATCAGGGTGGGGAGAAAAGAAGGCTAAAGAACTGGTCCTCTCTGATGTGGCTTTTTCCCTGAGGGACCATGGGGAGAAGAGAACTGAAAGTTGCCTTTCCCTGCCAGGGTTTTGTTTGTTCCTCGGGGACAAGGTTAATTTGGCTCAGTTTTGAAGCATTTGGGAAATAATGCAGGCTTAAGCAAAGCTGGGAAGAGACATGCCCCAATCCCTAAAAGATGAAGCTAGATTGAATGCCAGTGGCATAATCCCAAGGGCACGATTGTAATAGGCTCCCAATTTAAGGTAAACAAGTTAAAACTTATATTTGGGAACTGGTTCCCTTGGGACTTCAGATTGCCCTGCGATTCCATTCATGGGTGGAATGTATCCTAAAGAATCTGGGAAACTCACATTCCCCTCTCTACTGCCACAGCATTGTTTGACACCACTTCAGTCCCAGGATTGGTCTAAAGAAAAAGACCCTCTTTGAAAATTGACAGTTTCTCTTTTGGCTGCATCTGGTCTCTTGATGACTCAGAAACTTATTACCGCCTTTTTGGGCCTCTCTACTGAGAAATCAGAAAAGACATCTACTTGGCCCACAACCTTAACAAAGGTAACATGTTTTTTCCAGCTCCAGTTTCCAGCAAAATAGTATATAGCACCCTCTGGTCTCAAGTTAATATTTTAATGGGGATTAAATTAGATGAAAACAAGCATGAAGAGCACCCTTAAAAAAGAAAGAAGTCTGACTGTGGAGGTAGGGAAGATGCACTTGCCTTGCTTTGTACATTCAGATGCAAGTGGGTAGGGGTGCATGATGGCATGATTGCATGTTATAGGGGTTAAGAGAGAAGACTCTGAAACTAGACTACTAGGCCGCTAATTAGCTTCGTGATCTAGACAACGTCCCTAGCACCCTTATCTTTCAGTTTCATCCTCTCTAAAGTAGAGTGATGATTATCTCCGTCTCTAAGAGCTGTTATGAGGATTAAATGAGTGAGTACTCGGAAAGCACTTAAAACAATGCCAGACACAGAATAAACACACTTTAGGGAAAAGATCTTTTTTTCCAAACCACTGGTGATCTTCTGCTCCCAGCACCATCTCTGTAGGTCACCATCCCTCTGTAGCACTGGGCAGGCCTCCCTTTAGAAGCATGCAGCCAAGGATCACCTCACTGAATTTCTCCCTGTAACAGCTCTGGTCTTGGTGTCTGGAGAAGATGAAGGCATTGGTCATGCTGGAAGCGGGCCTACTTCCTGACCCTCAGGAGGCACTCAGGAAATCTTTACTGGATAGACCAGGGTACTCCCCTGGTGGAACATGAGCAAGGATTGCTGAGATCATAACCAGGAAAGAGGAGTGGCCAGATGCTCAAACCTTGAAAGGCAAGAGAGTCAGGGAGGCTCCTCCTTAAACCTCTTATAATTATGGTTGTTATTGATTCACTTGTGGAAGATTAAGAAGAGGGTTGATAGGAAAACTGGGGAGCAAGGCTCTGAACATCTAGGAATGGTAAAGGAATTGGGAGCTGATATATCCTGAGTACCTGTTATATGCCAGGCAAGGAGCTAGATGCTTACATAGTTTATTTTAATTCTGACACCAATCCTACCAGGTAGGTATATTGTCCACACTCGATGGAAGTGATGTATTTTGTTCAAGGTCACTCTGTGGTGAGCCGCACAGCCAAGACTTATTTCCATATATATTTGACTTCAAAGCCCTCAAACTTCCTGCTGCACCTTACTAACAGAGTTTTCTCTCAATTCTTTAGCATAAACTAAAATCTTGAGTTTGGGATCACCATCACCCTACTCTCTAGCCTGAATGGGTCCACAGCTTCCAATTCAACTGTTTGTGCCAGTAATTACACTTTTTCAACTACAATTTTTCATAGCTGTGAGAAAAACAAATGCAGACTGCATTTTTAACCAGCAGCATTTCCTCAGGTTCCAAGACATGCTCAGGGTTTACTCCGGATTGTGTTAACTCTGTTTCATAGTCATTAATAAATACCAGAAACCCCATCTCGTGTCTAGTCTCTACATTCTTTAGTGCATTGATTGGAGATCTGGGGGCAACTCCAAGGTCTAGGTCAGCTTCTTGTTTTCCAAGAAGTGCCACATGCAATTAGGGTGGGCAAAACTTCCTCAACACATAGCAATTGGGCTGAGGCCTTCCCCTAGAACCTTTCAGCCATCCTATTACATGGTGGCACTACCGGCCTTGTCTCCTTGCCTAGAACTGGGAGCCTAGTTTACACCTGGTTCTCTTATCATCCTCCTGCTCCATCCTTTAAACTGATTGGTCCTTTAGGATTATGCCCTTTAGAGCTCCCTAAATGCTGTGAAGACACAGAACTACTCAACCCAAGATGAGCAACAGCTGTCCTTGAGCATGCAGCTCCCTTACGTGGCAGGGACTACTACCACAACCTGCTAGAGGCTGTGAGGAGAGTATCACCCCCACTTTGAGCCAGCAGTATGACCTTGGAAAGACCCCAGAACCACACACTTACTATTGGCTCTTTAGTAGCATTCCTTCTTCGGCCTTGCAATTGTAATCCATTTATGTGACATAGAGGATTAAGGTCATTATCCATTAAAACGCAATACATAACATCAAATGTTGGGTAGGGGATAATTGGGTAAATCCATCTTTTTTGTCTTTAGTCGCTCTTCCTGTATGGTTTCTATAGGAAAAGGGAATCACAAATCGTCACCTCTTGCCTTTATGCTCATAACACAACACTTCTTATCTCATAACACAACACTGCACAAGGTGCCCTGTCTCCTATGGAGGGTCACGGGAAACACCCAGCACTTGGGCTTGTTCGTCATTATCAGAGCTCTGGCTGCCAGATTCCATATGTTGCTTACAACTAAGTTTTCACATTCAGTTTCCTCACCTCTTCAAGTTGCACCAAGCATATGCTTGCCCTGCCTTTGGGAGAATATTTAAGTGTAATATATAGAAAGCTACAACATCAAGAACTGTGTTGGCAACTCTACATCGTGTTGAGAAAATTCACCCTATTACGTTAAAATCGTGGTTATTTTTATACACTGTCAACACCAATGCTTGGTTTCTAATGGATGTTTTTCTTCCTTCAAGCTGGGAGAAACTCTCCCAAGCTCTCACTGGGGTACCATTTCTTACTTTTCTTCTTTTTTGCTGCTCTCCTGCTGTCATTATTGGGTTTATACCAGATACACAGACTTGTCTGCTCATTTTAGGTCACTTCTTAATTCCCTTCTCACTGTTTTTTGTTTTTGTTTTTGTTTTAACACAATCTCCACCTATTATTTCCGAAGGGAATCACCTCTCACTGAAGCCATGACAGGCTTCTTATCCATTGCATCCCAAGGTAAGACAATCAAACTTGGCCTTACTTGCTATCTCTTAACTTTTGCCCTTGGCATCCAGACAACTCCTTGATTCTCAGGATGCTTGCTGCTGAACTTCCTGTCTATATAAATGCGCTTGGGGAGTCTCTTGCTCCTCTAGCCTGCTCTTCCTCCTCCCAGAGCTTCCCTTTCCCTTTCCATGCCAAGCAATTATTCTTATTAATTATTCCAGCTAGCAGTAATTATCAGCAGTACATGCCCCAAGCCACATTAATAACAGAAATCTCTAGGACACTGAGGAATCAGCTGGGAGGCCCCCTCCGCCTTTTGATTTGCCTGGCACTGCAAGTTATGCTCTCTGCTACTACCCAGGCCCCTCCCATCATGCCTCTGCTTGTTCTTAGGGGTCCCCAGTTGCTACATTCTCTAGCCCTGTTTGATGGTGTGATAAAACAAGGACAGCATAATCTAGACCTGTGTGGTTATAATCTCCACGTAACTATGGCGGCACGTGAGGCATCTGAACCCCTGCACAATTGAAAGCTGTCCTTAAGGGCCCTCCAAATCGGGTCCTGAACATTCTATTAATCCTTTGACCCTTATTTGCAACAGTTTTTCATTTGTATGTGTTCGTACCCATCACTCATTTGTCTTGGCTGTCGTTTATAAGCAATTTAAAACCTCAGTAGGAGGTCATTGGTGTATTTAAAGGAATGCTCTTGTTTTATTGGGAAATTATAAAAAATCAATTCGGTTTACATAAAAATTCTAGAAAATTAAATGGTTAAGGGCGTTCTTTTATTCTTACATGGAAAACTGTGTTAATGATGGCCTTCTGAAAACTGGTAACTGGCCCCATTCACCAAAATATTTTGGACAAAAAAAGCAAATGACTAGGGACAGAGAATAATGATGGAATCCCTTTAGAAAAGTGCATATTTCTTCCCAAAGTAATTTTGTGTACTAAAATGAATGTGTGTGCTTGAGAAATGAGATGCTATGTTTTGCTAATGTAGCTCCTAACAGTGATGTGGAAACCACCTGCCCATTGGAATCTTCTTTTTTTAGTCCAAAGCAACAAAGTTTGAAACACTTGGATATGGTGTCAACTCTGACTTAGTACAATTGCAAACCATCAGCAAGTTTCCAGAGATGTTGCAATGCAAGGTGCTAATTTGCAGATGTTATAGCAAAGATCTTATTACTAAACCACTACAGACCACATGTGGCAATGGTAAGAATCAGGTGGAAAAGAAGAAAAAAACTTTCAGCATTGTCAAAACCGTGCTTCTATCAGTGGTTGCCAAGTGAACAACAAGAGAGATAAGCTAGTTTTTCTTTAAGAGAAAAAAAAAGATAGGGTGGAACAAGGAAGGGTAGTGAAGCAATGTGAAAAAGATAAAATTTTAAGTGACACTATTTCATTTAAGGACAGTAGGAAGAACAAAAGTAAAGGGAAGTGCCTCATTCAGACATTGAGTATACCAGCTTCCAGCATGAAACACCGCTGCATAATTGTTGAGGCCACTGGTAAAAATTCAGTCCTTTGCAAATTTATTTAATTTAAATAAGCTTTCCCAACATTGGGGGAATGTGTTCTCTCAGTGTGCTTCATTAGTGTAGCTTACACCACAAAACTGGCTGTATTGAGAAAGATTGCACCATTATCAAATAATTAGGAATGCCTTAGCAGGTGCATACACTTACCTTAGTAATTAAACCCTTGTTAAAACACCAAAATCCAGAGACTTTAAATGGTTACAGCATCCCAAAGGAGGTAGCCCAGAAAGTGATTCTATAAGGTAGTGTCATTTGGGAACAGGGATATTGAGCAGAATCTCTTTCCCTCTTGGGATGCTTACCAAGCACATCTGTGCACATCATGAGATGCAATAAAAATTGCAATGACAATGCTAGACAAACACCCACACACCCACTGCACAAGACGCTGGGCAGATCCAGTGCCATCCTGCTTGGAAGCAGATACTACGTAACTGGGCTCTGTGCTGCCATTGTTTTCAGATTATGAGACAAAGAGGAAATAAAAATGAGAATCTCTGAAATACTCAGGCTACTCTCTTCACTTTAGGGAGGAGAGGGTAGCCAATACAAATTTCTCATCAAGCACCTTCATAAAACTTAACCCCGAAGTTTTTCTTTGACAAAACGCACAGGTTGGATAGCTATTCTCTCCCCATTGGTTTTTGAGGTATGGGCCCATGTAAACATGACAAGTAGCCCCCAATAAGCCCACATTCAACAGCAGTTCCTCAAATCTTGCTGCCAGCAGCATTAGAGTGATCCATATAATTACAAATTAGATCCATTTACTGGGGTCTGGTTGCCTATGCAAGAGCTTGCCTTCCATATATAAACATAATTGTGATAAATCTGGACTCAACAGCCATGGGGCATTCTGAAGATGATATCTAGAGGTTGCCATGACAACTCCCTAGAATTCCTGCTGTCTTTTCATGGTAGAGTTCCTAGCTAAAGCCTGGAAGGTATCTGAAATAAATCATCAAAAGGTGGGACAGCTGGAATTGGTCCATGGAAGAAATCCAAGTATGCGGGTTCATAAGTCCTGTGGTAAGGAGGTTGTCACTTGAGGACAAATTTCCATCACTTTGTGGAATTTAGGCTGAGTATCTGAAGCAATAGGATTTTTATGGAGCTTGGTGTTCCTAAGGCTGAGATAGTATGATACTGATACTAATGTCCTCAGGCAACCACTGATGTAATCACTTCCTAGGAGAAAAATCTTGTACATTCCTCAGACAAACACGTATTTCAGGAGCTCTGTGGACCCAATCATACAGCAGAAGATATTGTCAACTCTATAAGTGGCACCTAAACTTCATGTGAAACTGTCTTCATAGCAGAGACCACTTTTGGGCCGGGAAGCACCCCTGTTACCAGTGGTGAGGGTAGATGGATGACTGTCTTGCTAATTCTGGTTCTGAGACTCTCAAGTTGAGTGCTAGTTATACATTCATTTTCAATTGGAAAAGTCTATAGTCATTTCCCACATTTATAAAAAGAGGATACACACCCTGAGCTAAATTGGTAATTGTGATAATTGAATAAATTAACAAATATAAGACACCAAACCAGTGCCTGACATTTACTAAACGCTCAATAAATCTCTTTTCTTCATTCTACCCCAAAAACAAAACATGACATAAATGCAAGACATATTGTATTATTATTCAACTTTAGAATCTGCAGATTGCCAGGCATTTCATTGAGATTCAATTACTTGGCCAGATCAGTACTCTCAGTTCAATTTACCCACAATAATAATGTAACTTTTCAAAGGGTGAGGGGAAGTGGTAGTTAGGTCTATCAGCAGTATCAGCAGACACATAGATGTCATGTGATAGTTTGAGTAATAAACAGCTGAGAAGACCAGAGTATTCAATTGTCTATTCCTTCATGCCATAAATTTAGTTAGGTGGTAGTTTTGTCCCTTTACTCTGTCCTGAAGTGAAGGAGATCTTGAATTAACAAAAAGAGGATTACAGTTGTTTGAAATCATGTCAAAAGTCTGGACCTGCAGAGGCTATTTCTAACACATTACTCAATCAACCAAAACATTATTTTCACCTGTAAAATACCACATCTGCTAGAGCAAACTGTACGTTTTACAAAAAAAAAAAAAAAAAAAAAAAAAAAAAAAAATTCAGACTATATATTTTATATTTTTAAACTTTTCATTGAAGTATAACTCCTAATCAGAAAAGTACACAAATCAAAGTGTATAGCTTGATGAATTTTCAAAGATGGTGATGTTATATTTTAATGTTACTTAAATATAGTTGTATTAGGTTAACTTTTTTGTCTTTGAATTTTATACCAAATTTTAGAATTCAAGTGTTTACAAAATTGTTACTCCTTTTTTAAGTTAATATATAGTAAATTTGATCTTTTTTAGGATATAGTTCTAAGAATTTTAACACATGAGAGAGTTATACAACCACTACCACAATCAGGATACAGAATGGTTCCATCACCCCAAAAATCTCCCTTATACCATCTCTTTGTAGTTGACTGCTGGTAACCATTAATCTGTTCTCTGTCTTATAGTTTTGTCTTTTGAAGAATATTATACTATGGAATCATACAGCATGTAACCTTTTGAGTCTGACTTATTTTACTTTGTATAATGATTTTTCAATTTACCCATCTTGTTACATATATAAAAGTTCATCATTTGTATTGACGAGTAGTATTACATTGTAAGAATGTTACTCAGAGAGTTTATCCATTCATCTGTTGGAAGACTTTTGGAATGTAGCTGGATTGGATGATTATAAATCAAGCTATAAACATTTGCATGCATATTTTTGTGTGAATAGAATGCCCATTTCATTGGGGGTAAAAATGTAGGAATGGAATCCTGGGTCTAAACTATTTCTACTAAATTCACCTAACATTACAGTCTACACTATCTTGATCAATAAACTATTTCCCTCTTAGGATAGGCAGAGCTTCAGATTTTGGAGAGATGGAAATGCTCTTTATGATCCCTAGATCAGAGAATGCCATTCTTATAATTTAATTTCTCCTTTGTTCTTATTATATTGGTAATTTTCTATTATAATTATTATTAACATAATAGTCATAGTTTTCAAATTTACTATTTGAAAATATCCCTATATATATTTAAAAGGAAAGCTGCAGACATCATTATGTTGCATCCCTAACTAGTTCAGCATCTGTCTCCTAAGAATTGGGTGTTCCTCTATTTAATTATAATACCATTATCACATCCAAGAAACATAGATTGGTTTTAGGTTAGTGGAGTCTTTTTTTTTTTCAACACTTTAAATATGTTATTCCATTCTCTTTTTGTTTGCCTCATTTCTGAGAAGTTGGATGTGATTCTTGTCTTTGCTCCTTATGGATAAAGTATTTCTTCTGCCTTCTTCCGGGTTTTTTTTCTTTATCAATGATTTTCTGTAGTTTGAAAATTATATGCATAGGTGTAATTTTTTGGTATTTATCCTGCCTGGTGTTTTCTAAGCTTCCTGGATCTGTGGTCTGGTGTCTGACTTGAATTTGGGGGAATTCTCAGCCATCTTGCATCAGATATGTCTTCTATTTCTTCCTCTCTTTCTTCTCCTTCTGATATTCCCATTGTGCATATGTTATACTTCTTGCTGCCTTCCCACAGTTTCCGGATAGTCTGTCCTGGCTTTTCTGTCTTTGTTCTCTTTGCTTTTCAGTTTTTGAGAATTTTATTGAGATATCCTCTACCTCCGAGATTCTTTTCTCAACTGTGCCCAGTCTACTAATGAGCCCATCAAATGTATTCTTCATTTCTGTTACAGTGGTTTTGATCTCTAGCGTTTCTTTTTGATTCATAGAATTCTTATCTCTCTGATTACATTTCTCATCTGTTCTTGTAGGCTGTCTACTTTATCCACTAGAGGCCTTAGCATATCAATCAGAGTTGTTTTAAATCTCCAGTCTGATATCAACATCCCTGCACTATTTACTTGTTTCTGATTCTTGCTCTGTCTCTTCCACCTGCAATTTTTGCCTTTTAGTATGTCTTGTAACTTTTTTTTCCTGCTAGCCAAGACATGAGGTACTGAGTAAAAGGAACTGCTATAAATAGACCTTCAATAATATGGTGGTGGGGGTGTGGGAAGGAAGCATTCTATAATCCTTTGATTTGGTCTCAGGCCTTTAGTGAGCCTGTGTCTCTGGACTGTGAACTTCACAAGTGTTCCTGGGTAGTCTTCTCCATCCGCCCCACCCTGCCAGGTGAAAGAGAATGGATAGATCAGGCTGGATTGAATATTTCCCTTTCTCCAGCTAGTTAGGCTCTGATAAAACCCAACCAGGTTAGTCTCTGGTTAACTAGTTTCTTCTGGGGTAAACTTCATTAAGAAGAACAGAATGAATAAGTTACAGGAATAAAAGGCACAGCATAAGAAATATAGTCAATAATATTGTAACCCCACTGTATGTGGACAGATGATAGCTACACTTGTGGTGAGCATAGAATAACATATAAATTCGTCAAATCACTATTTTGTACACCTGAAACTAATACAACATTGTGTGTTAGCTATACTCAGATTTAAAAAAAAGTAATGACATTTAAGAAGAAGAAGAATAAAAGCAGAGAAACAGAATGCTCTGACATATTTCAAAATTGTTACTTTTTTCCTTCCCCTGCTAGAAGCAAGAGGAGACTTTTCTCTGATATTCATTGTGAGATCCTGGTTGAACTCCTACAGGTAAAACTCAAAAAAGTATAAGGGCTCCCCAGAGTTTTTGACTCTCAGACTTGTCCACATTGAGCCTCCAGCAATTTGCCAATTATCGTTCAGGTTTTCCTACCCCAGCCCTGGTTTCGGCAGAGGTTTCTACTCATGGGTTTCCTGTTCTGCTAAATTCTGATTCTCTGTATCCACTTGTCTGCCTTTCCAATTTTGGGGCAGCACTTTGATCTCCCTTCATTTACAGATCTAAGAAAATTTGTTAACTTTCCAGTTTGTTCAGCTTTTCCCTTGTTGTTAGAATGAAATGGTGACTTTCACACTCCTTACATACCAGACAAAAACTAGAAATTCCGAACATCGATTTTAAAATGTCATCTATATACAAATTTCTCCAGTTATCCCAAAGTGACTTTTTATAGTCTTCACAAATCTGGGATCCAATTAAGTCACCCTTTGTATTTAGTTGTCATGTCTCCTTTGTTTCCTTTCATCTAGAATAGTCACCCTCCCTTCTTAATTTTGTTTTGTTTTTAAGATATTGAAACTTTTAGAGTCCAGGACAATTGTAGGTTAACCCATATCCTGGATTTATTTCTTCATGCTTAGATCTGGGTTAAGCATATGGCAAGAATATTGCATAAGTTATATTCTATCCTTCCCATTGCGTCACATAAAGGGATATATACTGACCATTTTGCCTTTTTTAAAATATGATGTTTGTATAAAAATCCATTTTCACTTTTGTAGTTAGTAGATACCCTGTGGGAAAACTTTTAGTCTGTTTGAAATTCTACTCCCCACCATCCACCCACCCAAAGGTTTTAGCATCCTTTGACAATGCCTGCCTAAAATCACTATTTTAGAGATTGCAAAATGGTGATTTTTCTAATTCTATTCTTCTCCATTAATTGTAAAGAATAGCTGTCCCTCTTTTGCTCCCCCCACCATGTATCATGGATACATGGATTCTTCTTGTTTTATTTACCCCTTTAATTTTGGTTGTTGCTCAAACTGTTTCCAATTCGGCCACTGAAGATCCCTCCTAGCTAGTTCTTGTGGCATCCTGTGTCCTTCTGACATGATCTCATTAATCTTCAAGCACTTCACTACTTTCTGGAGCAATAAGACATCCCAGGTTCACCTTGTACTTTCTCTGCCCCAGCTTTGGCATCAGCCAAGGTTGGATTGTTACTTAGAAACCAAGATCTGGGGCACAGATAATACCATTTTTGGACACAGTCATCAAGCAGTTTCCCTACAAGTCTCCAGGATGAAGTCTGGTACACTTCACCTAAAGGGTGCTTGCCAATGCAGCTCCATCCTCATCTCCCTACTCCACTGCTACTTACTACTCCTTTATCTACTTAGGTCTGGTTTCCACAAAACCTCTCCATGGGCTTCCTAGCCTCCAACTGCAATCCCCCAATCCACTGAACCATGATCTCCATCACATGGTAAGTGGGTTTTGAGTCATACATTCTAGAGCTTTAATCCTAACTTAATTACCCCACTGATTGCATGAACTTGGGTAAATTAGTAAGATTTTCTGAGCCTCAGTTTCTTCATCTGAAAAGCAGAGAGAAGAGTATTTACCCCACAGGAAGTAAGGATTAGAGATAATGGCACATTTCAGCCACATCTCTGAAAACCAGCTGGAGACACTCCCACCCACAGGTGTTGAAAGGAGAAATACCATGTTTGAGGTAATCCTGGTGGGTTACAGCTGACTAGGATGGGAGGAAGTTGCATAAGGAGGAGAGACAGAGACAGAGACAGAGGGAGAAACTAAAGTTAGTATCAGTCAGTGAAGTTAAAACATCAAAATGCAGAATTGGTGCCAGCTGACCAAAGATTCATGCCTAGAAGAAGCTGCTCATGAAACAGATTAGAGAGGACAGCATGCCTGGCTCTTAGGCTATGTCAAGACACCCATTCTCCCCTCCTAGAGGACTACACTCTTCAATCACTGCTCTCCAGAATATTCAGCCCTTTCCTCTATTCTAGCTCTGACCTCAAAGCACAAAATCACGCTTAACCATTTCTGCTTCTCTGAAAAACATCTTTCCTGGACTCCACATTCTTCTAGCCTCCATTCCATATACTTTCCTTTCTAGTAAAGCATTTAGAATGTGTAGCCTACAGCTTCTATGACTCAGAGAAATTTCCTCTTTATATATACTGTCGACAACCTGAGGGTTCTCCTATCCTAATCTCTCTGAAATACTCTCTCCCCTCTGGACCTGCCTTCTCAGGATCTCATCACTTCCTGTCTGGCTTATTGGTCTCCCAGTCTCCAGTTGGCCCCGCTATTGTCTCTATAGCTGCTGAAGGAAGATTCTAGAATGCAAATCTGATCATGTCATAGCTCCACTGAAAATAGTTCAGTTCTCTTCATTGAGTAAAGTACAAAACTCTTAGCTAAGATCTTGGGAAATCCTGATCATCAGTCTCATTGTCATCTTCTTTTACTTGAAACTTTGATTCTACCCATACAGAGTTATCTTCAGTGTTGTGTTTCCCCATGTGCTATTCTTTTTCATACAGTTCCCTTCTTGCACACCACCCCCATTTGTCTGGCAAAGTCCTCATAGTAATCTTTTAAAACCATAAATCAGACCACATCACCCATACATGTCACACATCCAAGACCTGCTGCTGCATTCTTGTTGCCCTCCAAGTCAAATCCAAATTTGATACCAGTTGAATGTCCCACAACATCCAGCCCTGCCTTCCTCCATGGCCTCCTTTCATACCCTATTTCCTCCATGTCCTTTCTGCTCCCACTACACTGGTCTGCTCTCCAGCTCAAATTTTATGTCTCAGAGAGGCCTTCTTCAATTTCCTCATTGCTATCAGTCACTTCTGTGAACTTAGGTGTCTAACTGACCTGAGTTTGAAACCAGACTCTGCCACTTGCTAGCTGTGTAACTGGGCAGATTTGTTAACCTGTCCACACCTCAGTTTCCTCATCTACAAATGAGGGTGATAATGTCTTCCTCAGAGAATTATTCTACATAATAAATGAGACCAATGCCTGGCTCACAGTAAGGGTACAAGGCATTAAAAGAGGAAGTGTTTTTAAAATGGTGGGTATAAGTGTTTTTATTTTGTTGAACACCAGCGCCAGTGTAATTACCACTACTTCTAATGTGAATCTTCTGCAGCCCAAGAAGCCTCAAAAGGGCTTTGTTTTCTGTAGCATTACATACACACACACACACACACACACACACACACACACACTGAGAAAACTCCACAAAAACAACCTAAAAGCCCCAGCATTAAGAGTTTTTTTATCTGACTCTAGATTTTCCAGATTTATCTTTGTGACTCTCCTTCACAAGCTGTCTTTAGCCAATTGGAACTCTCAGATCCTGTGCTTATCTCTGTCTTCACTTGCATGTAGCATCTAGACCTCTAATAATTCTAGTCATCCTGTTTTTCTTTCCTGTCTACCTTTCTTCATATCCTAGATGAAACTCTTCATGGTCACCCATGTTGGAAGTATCTCTTCTTGGTCTGGATTGTTCATTCAACCATCTGGTGTGTCAGATGAATCTCAAGTTCAATGTATCTAGAATGAAAATCTAAGCATTGATTGGGTTTTCCTTTCTGTCGTTCCCTAGTCATTCACAGTCTTGAATTCATCTCCAAACCTACCTAAATGATCTCCTAAACATTTTGTTTCTCCAAATGCATTGCTTCTGCTCTGTTACTATTGTTGATCCTGGTCAAACCTCTGCTATCCCTTCCTTACTGTGGCAAAGCCATAACCCTGAGCTCCCATCAAGCTTTCCTTCACCATCTGCCTGCAGAACACTTGTCCTGGAATGGAGCTCTGGCCATCTCCCTCCACTTTTCTGCTCAACACCTACCAGTGTCTCATCTTCAGATGTAAGCCATGTTCCTTAGCATGCCACACAGAGCCATTCCTATCTCTCTTACTTGTTCTCAAAAAAAAAAAAATGCATTTATTCCCCTTTCCCACCACACACCTGAAGCTATACTGTTTGTACTACTTCCTCTGCCTAGGTATCTTCCCTAATCTCATCACGTAACTCACCTCAAAAAAAATTTTCCTCATTTCCTCTTATTACAAAGACAATACATTTTAATTATGAAATTTAGATAAATGAAATGAAGAACATAAAAATCTTCTATTTTATTATTACCCAGAGATGAGCAATACTGACATTTTTCTATAATTAAATGTAGCTTTTATAAAAGTGGGAACATGCTCTACCTATTACTTTATAACTTGATTGTTTTTACTTAATCATAAATCATGAATAACTTCCTATGTCATTTAATATTATGTTTCAGGATTACATTGTGGTGGCTACATAGAAGTCTATTGTGTGGCAGTACTACAATTTATTTAATTGATCCCCCATTGTTGGATTGTACATTATCCCCAATTTTACATAGTTATAAACTTTACTGTGATGAATAGCCTTATTGATAAAATTGTTTGAACATGAATTTTAACGTCCTTTATATAAATTCCTGAAAGTGTGTTTGCTGAACCAAGAGATATACACTTTAAGGCTTTTGATGCGTCAACTTTTTTTTTTCAGTAAATCTGTACCAATAATTTTATGATCCTTCCCAATTTCATGGGTAAAGTAGAGATCTTGTTTTATTTTGTGTTTCTTTTTAGTGAGAGCAAACATGTCCATATATTTGATAATTGTTTGTATCTCTTCTTTTGAAATTTCCTTTAATTTTTTTCTATTTTTCTATTGGAATGTTTAACTCTTTAAAGGCAATCTGAAAAATTTTTATAGCATAAGCATGACTGTGTGATGAAAAAAATTTGCCAGATTGTTTGCCTCCCATTTTTATTTGAGGTGTTTTTGAATGCTATTGGCTGTGTATCACAATCACCAGACTCAGTAAACAAATTGTCTGGGCTTGAATCTGAATTCCAAAACTTAATAAGCTGTGTAACCATGAACAAGTTATTTAACACCTTAGTACCTCAGTTTTATAATTAATAAAATGGAAGTAATAATAGTACCTACCTTAAAGGATAGCTGTGAGGATTAAATGAGCTAATATATAGATAGTGTCTAAAACAATGTTTGGCACACATATTAAGTGCTCATGATAGCTGAGTTACATCAAAAATGGTTCCACTTATTAAAGGGTTAGTACCAAAAATATATAAAGAACTTATGAAACTCAACACCCCAAAACGAATAACCTGATTTAAAAATGGGTAGAAGGGGATCCCTGGGTGGCGCAGCGGTTTAGCGCCTGCCTTTGGCCCAGGGCGCGATCCTGGAGACCCGGGATCGAATCCCACGTCAGGCTCCCGGTGCATGGAGCCTGCTTCTCCCTCTGCCTGTGTCTCTGCCTCTCTCTCTCTCTCTCTGTGTGACTATCATAAATAAATAAAAAATAAAATTTAAAAAAAAAATGGGTAGAAGACATGAACAGAGCTGTTTCTAAAGAAGACATCCGGATGGCCAACAGACATATGAAAAGATATACAACATCACCCATCATCAGGGAGATGCACATCAAAACCACAATGAGATATCACCTCACACCTATCAGAATGGCTAAAATCAATCATACAAGAAACAACAGGTGTTGGTGAGGATGTGGAGAAAAAAGAACCCTATGCACTGTTGGTGAGAATGCAAACTGGTGCAGCCACTGTGGAAAGCAGTATGGAGGTTCCTCAAATGCACCCCTATGTTTATAGCAGCATTATTCATAATAGTCAAATTATGAAAGTAGTCCAACTGTCCTTTGATCAATAAAGAAGATATAGTATATATAATGGAGTTTCTTATGGACTCAGCCATAAGAAAGAAAGAAATTTTGTCATTTGCAATGACATGGATGGAGCTAGAGAGTATAATGTTAAGCAAAATAAGCCACTCAGAAAAAAAACAAATACCATATGATTCCACACATGTGTGGAATTTAAGAAATAAATGAGCAAAGGGAAAAAGAGACAGAGACAAACCAAGAGACAGACGTTTGACTGTAAAGAGCAATCTGATGATTATCAGAGGGAGGTGGGTGGGAGATGGGTTAAATAGGTGATGGGAATTCAGGAGTGCACTTGTGATGAACCCTAGGTATCATATGGAATTGTTGAGTCACTATATTGTACACCTGAAACTAATATAACACTGTGTGTTAACAAATTGGAAGTAAAGTAATAACTTTAAAACAAACAAATGAAGGAAACAACAATGGCTCTACTCAGGAGTCGTCCCTTCAGGAAGCAATTTGTGAATTCCCAATTGAGTAACATGCTACTCATCTGTCCTTCTAGACTATTTGTCTTAATGCTGATAATTTTATAATTATATATTTATATGCCAATCTTCCTCGATGGGTTGGAAATTAATATGGTGATCAGGGATTATGCCTTATTTATTATTATATTCTCAATGCCCATGATATAGCTTCTTCAGGTGCATGCTCACAAAATATCTGTGAATCAAATGATAGCTCTTCAGAATCACTCTAATGGCACATAGTTGACTTATTATTATGTGTGTACTTAATTAGTTCTCCAACTGGATCATACATTTCTTGGGAACAAACACTCATACTGTTTTCTTTAAAGACTAAGTTCTGATCACAAAGTGTATTAGGTATCCAATAATGGAGTATCACAAGAAAAAGATTGAGAGAAAGGAAGGGAGATAAGAAAGAAAGAAGAAGAAAGAAAAGAAAGAAAGAAAGAAAGAAAGAAAGAAAGAAAGAAAGAAAGAAAGAGAAAGAAAAGAAGAAGAAGAAGAAGAAGAAGAAGAAGAAGAAGAAAGAAAGAAAGAAAGAAAAAGAAAGAAAGAAAGAAAGAAAGAAAGAAAGAAAGAAAGAAAGAAAGAAAAGAGGATAAGAGGAAGGGTAGCTTTCACCTAAGTACAAATAATATGCAAGTCCTTGAGATCTTGTCTTGGAAGATTATGCCTCTGGTTACTGAGTCTGGTCTAACCAAATCAATGGCCTATTCCATGAGCCATGTAGGACACAAGAGCCAGAAATACCAATCTAGTAAACTGTGAGCATCCACTCAAGTCTGTGTCATTTTAGTCAACTACACTGTTCTCAAGATAGGTGCCACGTGCTTGCACAGATCCCTTCTTCCTTCCTTGTGTTATGCTTTCCACTGGCACCCTTGAGTCTGAGGTCTAGGAATGGTTCATATACAAGCTTGGTTGAAAGGCCTATGATTACAGTGATGCAGAGAATTTCTTATACTCTGAGTCTCAGGCTTATTCCTGGCCTAAGTCAAAAAAGGTGTCAGTCCAGACATATGTGTTTCTTCTGTTGAAAATATCAAGTCTATATTCAAAGTGGTTTCACAGTTGTGACAGCCAAATTGATTGAAAATTCTTTTATCTTAAGTGATGACATTTTCTCACTCTTTGACTATCCTGTTAGCCAAGGTTTGTACATATGATGGCAGCTCATGGTTATTCCTTTAACCCATTTGTTTATTTGCTTATTTAGCTAGTCATTCAACAAGTATGTACTTCAGTCTGTGAGAGGCATTTGGGATACAAAGTTGAATGGGAAAGGACATCCCCACCCTCAGGTTCTTAGGACAACTGTGGCAGATTGACAAGTAAATCATGTTTAGAATGTGCTTTTGTGAGTGTTTTGTAGAGTTATGTTATAGGTGTTCTTGGAACACACAGGAAATGTGCATGAGATATTCAGACCTGTGAAGGGGAGGTCATAGAAAGTTTCATGTAGGAGATGAGGCTGGGCTGAATTTGGAGGAAATACTCATTCATTCAATATTTACTGGCATGAGTAAAAAAGCATACAATCCATCTAGGCATGGAGTTCATTTGTCGGTAGTGGACAAGACAAGGTTTCTAAAAACATGGAACTAATTATTAAACCATCAAAAGGAGAACACAGACAAATGAACTGGGATGACATAATAAAGAGTGACAGGAAGCATGGAAGACCAGATCACTAATGGTCAGTGTGTGAGCTATTTCAACCCCAAGCCAAACACTGAGCAACATGTATGCACAAGGAACTTATCACCTGAGAGCCTGGTTGGGGGTGGTAACTATGGGAATGGGAAGGAGGGAATAGAAGCAACCAGGACTGGGAAGGAAGACTCAGCATGTAAAGGTGGCCGAAATGAGGAGCAAATGGGAGAATACCAATACTTCAAATAAGAATAGGAAAGCAGGGGGGAGACAAACTGATTTGAAGGAGAAGATATTAAGTGCTGGAAAGAAGCAGGACTCAATACATAAGTTCATCAGCCAATGTCAAATGAATGCGCGGATAGATGGGTGGGTGGACAGATGGATGGCCAGCTGGATGATATGGGGAAGTCAAGGTATTCAGCACCCCCACCCTACCTTGGCCCATTGGAAAGCGACACATGCAAAATTTGTATTTATTTCCTGACATTTTTATCTCTCACTAAATTATCAGTTCCTTAAAGGAAGTAATTATGTCATTCCCCTGGAACCTGGCACCATGCCTGACCACAGGCTGTATAAACGTCTGGTTGTTGATTGCATACTCTGGCTTCCATTACACTGAATCACACCACTTGACTGCCTTCTTATGCCCGCCGACTATGACTGTCCATTGGCCATGCCCTTGAAGCATTCACTTTTTACCCATGATCCCCTACTTATTCTTTTTTCCTTCTCTGACAAGTTTTAGTGCATACCCACTGACTTAGTCTCCCAGGCATAGGGACTGACTGTCAAAACCAAGCACCTGGATTCACCACACAGCCTACATTCAGGGTGGAAGGAACTCATTTAGAAACTGTCAATACCTTCGGTCTGGAGTGCACAAATTATTAGGTCAGAATGAACATCAGGCTTATTGGAGATTGTAGCAGCCCCTCATAATTGGGCCAAATTGTGGGGTTTTTTTCAGCTAGCTTTTATCATAGTGACTCCTGTTAGTGCTGCTATAGTTAAGGATCTGTCAGTTTTTCCATTATAAGACCCAGTTTCAGAGGCTTATAACTGCCACGGAAATTCACTGCTGCCTGAGACCTTGACACATTAGAGTGCTTGCGGCCTTTGGGTATATTTTGAAAATAAGAATAAAATAAAAATGACGGGGTTATTTCATTGAGATATGTGGCCTCAGCTTGCTAGCCTATGAGGGCTCTGTAACAAGCCGACTTTCGCCAGGCGGTGGACAGTGAGCTGACATGATAGATAGTAACATTTAAACATTTTCCTCATTGTCATTACGCTCCATCTTGTCAGTAATCTCCTTGTTAAAGAGCACTCGTTGACATGATGAACAATAATGGCCCCGTCGCCGTCATCACTGCCCATCACAGAGTAACCCACGTTTCAGAAGTTCCTATACATCGTACATAAATTGACTGTATGAAAGGTTGCAGAAATGTTTTTGATAGAGCAAAGGTCCCATCAGCTGCTCCCCTCCGCAATCAATTCTGTAGTTGGCTATAACATCTGTAGGTGTCATATTGCTGTCATCTGGGGGGACTTGAGTTCATACGGGCAGTAATGAAGTAACTATTTTCTTTGAAGTTCTCTGCTTGCGATGATGACATGCTGCCAGTGGCTGACATGAGGTACTTTGGTTAGTGCCTTGTGTTCCAGACTCGAGGTGTTCCCATAGGAGAGGGTAACAGCAAAAATAATTAGCCTACCTTCCAACCCAAAACCTCAACCTTAACCTGAAATCAACATTGATAGACAATTAGAATAAGGTGTGAAGAGATGGGCACTTGAGTAAAACTCGACCCCTAAGAGTTGGAACTGTCGTCAACAGCCACCTGACTTGACTTTGAATCTTTCTGTGGTCTTAAGCATGTCACCTACTGAGATGTTGCTCTAAGGAGAGTAGTTAGAACATGGGTACTGACGTCAGATGCTAGGACTTAGAAATTTCTAATCAACCATCCACAAACTGTGACTACGGGCAAGCTGCTGAGCTGCTGAAGGTTTCTGGTCCCCTTTCCTCATGTGTAAAGTTGGAATAATAATAATACCTCTCTCACAGAATCGATACAAGGATTAATTAGGCAAATATATGTCAAGGGCTTACAGCATCAGTCCCAATCTTTTTGATATTGTTCCTCATCAGTAAACACATTGGAGCCTGCCTATCTTAATATATATATAAAATGTTTCTACATTTGTTGATTAAATTGCATGCCACTAAACTATTTTTTTTGCCACTAAACTATTATACACATTTTAAGCATACACAAAAAAATGGAAATCTTAAATGACTGAAATAAATAATATTTAAAAACGCTTTCATTCTGTTTCATTAGGAATACAGAACACATTTTTGCACTCAGAGAAATTTATTACTAAAAAAACATTTTATATTATTACATTGAACTAATATTTTTATGAGAGCAATGTGATTAAAATGCTTCATTTTTCTAAAAATCTTGCTTTCACACAGTGTTGTAAGTAATTTGCAGGTCTGTTTCTACTTTGTTCTAGTGACCATCACAGCTTTATATATATTTCACTAAGATATAGATGTCCAAATGAAAGATATAAATTTCTGGCTAGTATGTATTAAAATTTGCAAACTGTACATCAATTATGGAAAAGCTTATTGAAATTCAGTTAGGAAATGTCTATCTTCTCTGGTTTCAGTCAGTTATTTTTGAAAATAATCAGAAATCATCATGTTTTACTGAACAGGTTAAAAAACTATGAATCTTTTCATTTGAAAGATTTATAAATGGATAAGAAGGGCAGCCCCGGTGGCTTAGTGGTTTGGCACCGCCTTCGGCCCAGGGCATGATCCTGGAGACCGGGATCAAGTCCCACGTCGGGCTCACTGCATGGAGCCTGCTTCTCTCTCTGCCTGTGTCTCTGCCCCTCTCTCTCTCTCTCTCTCTCTCTCTCTCTCTCTGTCTCTCATGAATAAATAAATAAAGTCTTTAAAAATATATATAAATGGATAAGAATATTTTGTTTCTGGGTTTGTTTCTAGACTGAAAAACTTTGGTCAGTAACAGATAACATTTTTAGCAAAACAAAAATTGTAATGGTGAAAACGCTTCTAAAATCCTTTTTAAAAACACTCTTTCCATACCAGAGATTTTTTTTGCAAAACACCTATTTTCTCTCATTGTTTGGTTACATTTATCTGCAAGGTGCCGATAGAGTGTGCTGATTTGAAAATAAAAAATAAAATCTAGATAGCATATTATTGACAACCACATTTTATCACAGAAAAAAAACTAGCAAATTTGACATATATATCTTTGTTTAAAAATGTGTAATTCATTGTTAAGCTGAGTAACTCTTATGACACCTTTCCAGGAGATAATGTGAGAACCTCTCTCTGCGTGATCCCAAACATTTCAGTCACATTTATGTCCTGACAATGTATAAAATGTCTACTCATTAAAGAATGCAGCCTGTAAATCCACTTGGTTCATGGAAGTTATAAGTCACAATAAACTAGAAAATGATGGGGCTACTGCCAAGAATCCCTGCATGTTGTGGAATCTCATCCTCCTTCAGAACCCCTTAAACTAACATACAGAGAGAAAGAGGGTGTTGGTGTAAATCCGTATATTAAATGCCAGTCGTGCTAAGTTTTCTCTTTGTCATGATAAAAACAAATATAAATAAAAGTTCAATGCTTTCTGCCCATTTCTCAATGGATAGTCTTGCAGATCCCTGGGATACAGACAGCCTGGACTGTGGGGGCTCTGGACTCTGCAGGGTGCTGAGACACAGTGATTAGTCAACAGTTGTCAGTGACCTCTATTATCTTTCTAATATATCCCAATCTTTATCCTTAAGAAGTGTTCTTAATCCTTCTGAGGTGGTTTCACAATCCAAGTATCTCATGGAAGGTGCCTACTCTACCTTCAAGCAAAGCTCATGCCTGTGACTTTGCACACGTCTTTCAGAAGGTCTACACCTGAGCCAAAGAAGGACTTAGGACCTAATAAACTTGGTAAAACATGTGCAAGATTCAACCACTTGGGGGTTTTAGTATTGCTGGATATTAAACCCCTTGTAGAATTGTTTGTCAGAAGCCTCCCATCCTCCCTATTATATATTTATCTAGATAGATTCATGAGTCTAAATGAAGGGATTCCCACCTTCTCCTCCTGCTCCTGTCCTTGCACAGAAACAGACAGACAGACACCACTGTCACTTTGTATTCACTGGAGGAAAGCATTAGCTAGGTAATGTTTATTTTGAAATAAATGATGGTCTTCCTGCTTGTTGGCAGAAGTGTCATCAGGTTTTCCTAGCCTAACAGACATCAACTGACTAGGTTTTGCTTAATTAACTTAAATGTGAAGTTTAAGTTTACTCTTTGAGTAAAGGAGCACAAGTATATATATACATACATACATACATAAATTATACACATATATGATATTTATTATATAACACATAATATAATATGTATGTATATGATATATATGATATGATTATATATATGTATATCTGTGATATGTATAAAGTTTTGGATGAAAACTTTTTCATGCAATATTGAAATAAAAACACTGTAAGAATTTTAAGTAGCAAAGTAAAGTTTCAGAGGCTATCAAAAAGATGACATCTGAAAAATCTTCCTAAATCTTGAAAATCTTTTTTTTTTTTTTTTTTTTTGCCTCATTGTTTCTCTAGAATAATTTCTTGCTCAGGGTGCCTGGGTGGTTCAGTCAGCTAAGTGTCGACTCCTGATTTCGGTTCAGGTCATGAGCTCAGGGTTGTGGAATCAAGCCCCACATCTGGCTATTGGCTCAGCGTGGAGCCTGCTTGTCCCTCTCCCTCTGCTCCTCCACCAGCTCATGTGTTCTCTCTCTGTCTCTCAAGTAAATAAATAAAATCTCTCTTTTTTTTTAAAGAATAATTTTTTGCTCAATCGCACTTACTTTAAAATAGGGATGGGTATCATAATTAGGTTTTACTGTTTCCTGGGGCCAGTGTGTGTGTGTGTGTGTGTGTGTGTGTGTATGTGTTTGTGTATGTGTGTGTGTGTACACGTGTATGCATGCACTGATTGCTGAAAAAGATGTTAGTTTTTCTATGTCTACAAAATCGTAAAATGCCTCTTGTATTCCCACCTTGTAATGTCCCCTGACCTTTCTGCTTCTCATATAGAATGCCAGATATAGGTCATCAAAAGACTCCCTAAAAAAGAAATTAATGATCATTTTCCAATGCGTCTCAACACCAAATCCCAATGCTACACTGTGCATTATTTAATGGAAGGGCATGCGAGCCCGTCTTATACCAATACGTGTGTAAGAGGGTTAATTGGTTTTTAAATACTGTTGCTTTCCTCTTTACCTTTCCAAACGCAGGATTCCTGTCCATCAGACAACCATCTTTTGGGGGGTAGATTGTAACATTTACTGGAGGAATGTAAAGGTAAAAGTATAGGCAGTATTTTGCTTTTGAAATTCAAAGTAAGTCAGAGGAAAGCCTCACAAGTCAGGCTGTTGTCTTGAGAGCAGATTTTCTAAATTCCCTTATCTCCCAGTGTCAGGTGAGCCTACTCTGTGGCTCTACAGTAGTAAGAAAATAGAACGTAGGAAAAGTCAAAGTAAAAGCCCACCGTTTTTCCAGCTCAGGGCATTGTAGAAAGTGGGGGATGGCAGGCAAAGAGGAGGGAGTAAGGGCTCAGCCTCCTCAACACGATATCTTCCCCATGAACATAAGAGTTGTAGGGTGAGCTCATCTTTGCAACCCCGCTCTCAGCGGAATGAGATGTCACTGCCACCAACTGTGGAGCTGTGGAAGCTGATGATGTGTGCCGATGCCTCTTGGAATCATAAGCATTCAGAAAATGCTTCCGCAAGCCATAGTAATTACTGATTTTGGAGATAGAGGATTGATTTGGAGGTAGAAAAACTGAGACTCTCATTATTACATAACTGCAACCAAAATTATGTCGATTTTGATTCTGTTGATAAAGACTGACTCACCGAGGTATCTTTTGCTTGATATCCAATGGCTCGAGTTTAAGTTCTACTTCTATTTTGGAGTCATTGTGGAAGCTGGGATTGGTAAAATGAGCTGGTAAAAAAGTCCAGTAGCACTTCCTCCCTCTCGCATTGATGATTTTAGCGATGATTGGAGTCACGTCTGAGCGTGTGTCATGGACTGCCACGCGAGAGAGTGGGGTTGGACCACACAGTCGAGGGCAAGGAGCTAAAGAGAGCCAAAAACAGGAGTGACTGGACAGCCATTGAGTCTGGTCCCCATGCCTTCTGTCACCGTCACTATTAAGATTCTGAAGCCCTCAACGTTTTAGCATTAATTATTCATCAGAATTAGACATAGCCATGAAGTCGTTTTAATGAGCTTTAATGGCAAATAGCCAAAACATCAGGCCTCTCCCCTTGCATGTTACCTGAGGGGATTCTCTCCAGATCCTTCCTGTCCTCATCTGTAATAAAAATACTATTAACCCTTACTGCCCCTGGCAGGGCTGGTCAGTGGCCTGTGGATACCATAAATGCTTCCTGAAGAGCTGAAGTGGGGGTAAAGTCGAGATCATAAGAAACTGGAGAGATGCGAAAGGAGGAATCAGGCTTGCAGAGAGTGCCGGCTCTCTGGTCAGAGGCGGAGCTGTTTCCATCTGTTCTTGGTTACGAAGGAACATCATGAAATGAAAGACTGTATGTGAAGCCCCGGAAACACAGCAAAGGTGATGTTGCATTAGGGTTTCCTCCCTAAAACTCTCAAGAGGCAAAATTTCCCTCGTAAAGACCTCTGTTGTCTAATATTTCTGTGTATAACTCAGCACAGAATTTTCAGGAACACATGAACTAATGCAGCCTCTAAATGCTTCCTAAATGAATAAAAATAAAATAGAGGTGCCTTTGTGGGAAGCTATAGAATTCCATCAGTAATTAATATATGTTCCACTTTTTTACAGCCCCACCATCCCTCCACCAGATTCCAGGCTATCAATTATCATTGAAAACACATGGACAGGATGTATCTACTCTATTCATCCTTTGTCTAGGTCCCTCCCTAGTAAAAATGTAGAAGGTGGCAAAGTACATTAACTTCTGTGGGCTTGTCAGGACTCTTTATAGTACATTTCCTACAAAGCACTATTCGGTCCCCCAAAGTTTAAAAGAATCTGAATGCTTCTCCAAATACTCAGATTACTCTCTGAAAATGACTTAGGCTCCTGAGAGAAGTAGAGAGCCCATTTGATGGTATTTGGCCCAACTGAGTAATAGGAAGAGCTTAACAGAAACAGATATGGGGGTGAGAGGCCGAAGGTTCTGGAAGCTCTCTTTGCTCTCTTGGTTTGACTGTAACACTGGCAGAGAATAAGTTGCCAGAAGTCGCTGCTATAACTCTGTGGACAGAAATGAGGGAGATAACAATTTTAAAATGACTCTTGCTTTCCCGGGGCCAGCATAGCAGGCACAAATATAAGTTTGAGGGCTAGGCGGAGTGCTAAAGAGATAGACACTCTTCCAGTTGCCAGATGTCTGGCTATATAACTTTTTGGCACTTTATGCAACATGGAGGCAGATCTATGGATTGGATCTATAAACATTACAGTTACCATCTGACAACTGTTCAGTGGCCTCCATCCAGTTTCTAGTGGACAGGTGTTTGAATTACAAAAAAAAACAAAAAAACAAAAAACAAAAAAAAACACCCTCACAATTGGAGCTACTAATTGATATGCTCGTTGGAAGGCCCAGAAACAAGGCCAAAAATTGAACAGGCATGAAGGCAGAAATGCTTCCCCTTCCTGGTGGTCCCTCTTGTCTAACTTGGAGGCATTTGGGAGGAGTTTTGCCTGGCTGCGGTGGCGGTCTGTGATTAGATGGCACCGGTTCCCCTGCTTTGCATTTGAGGCATTTCCTGAGCCCTTGATTAACTTTTAAAAATATTAAAGATTGCAGGGCTCTGTTCACAGTTTCTGTGATGCCTGAATTTACTTGCAAACTTGACAATCATATGCAACTTAGGTGTTGTTTGCAGTTCTGAATAGAGACTTAATGGATCATTGTTGATGTTTCTCTAAGAATGTGGGCAGGAAAGGCAGACTAGACTCACCAGGTTCTGGGCGTTCCTGAGGACATCCATGCTGCCCCGCACCCCCGGACACAGGACGCTGGGCCTCACGGGCCCTAGGCAGGATCAGCGGGAAAGCTTGAATGAGCCATACATTTCCTGGTGTATGAGCACATTTTAATTTCTAAGACTCTGTGTTTGCCCTGAGAAGAGGTTCTGAGTAAATTGGGGGGGGGGGGGGGGATTTATTTCATCCCAGAATCATCTGTGCTCCATCTACTAATAGTAAATGAAGAACAAAGAATCCTCCCCATTCTTTGAAATATGGGCCCTTTATTAAAAAAAGAGAAAAAAAGAAAAAGAAATATGGGCCCTAAAACAGCAAGTCTATTTTTAGTTATTTAATAAATTTCTTCCTTCACAATTTTCTAATTTCGTGTGCCTCTGAATCACAGTCAATAATGTATCTAATGCTGATAATAGCCCTGGCATAAAACACTTTTCACTTTGGTGGGGTTCCTATGAGGTCCAACTATTTCGAAGGTGGTATTAACGGTGACAAATGAGAGAGAAAGCTTTTCCTGTTAACTCCTTTCTTTTCTTCCGATAAGAGTGAAGCTGTTTTTGTAGTGAAGTTTACATGAAGAGCTGTGTTGATTCAGATACTTTGGCTCTGGGAGCAGATACAATGTTAAATGTAGGATAGTCTGAAAAAATGGAGTAAGTCATCCTCAGCTCTCCCAAATGCAAAAACTTGGCACATAGCGCTTTTATGTATGTATGCATGCATGTATATATGTATTTTGGAAACTAGTAATTTAAATTTCTGATAATAACGATGTTTGCTCTGAAGAGAAATTGCATCAGAGGGACACCTGAATGGCTCAACAGTTAAGCTATGCTTTCAGCTCAGGGCGAGACCCTGGAGTTCAGGGATTGAGTCCCACATCAGCCTCCCTGAGGGGAGCCTGCTTCTCCTTCTGCCTATGTCTCTGCTTCTCTCTGTGTGTGTCTCTTATGAATTAATAAATAAAATCTTAAAAAAAAAAAAAGAAATTGCATCAGAGAACTATGTCTGAGTGATGTGGTAACATTTCTGAGTGCCTGCGTGTCACTTCACCTAAAAATATTTTAGCATATATTCTGAAAAATGGATTCATTTTCAAAAACACACACAAAACTGAAAATTAACAATTAGCCCCTAATATTACTAATTTTCAGTCAGTGCTCGCATTTCCCCAACTATGTTGTAAAATTTTTTTCTTACATTTTGCTTTGAATTGGGGTCCAAATAAGGCCCACATGTTGGAATTGCTTGTCTCTTCTAAGTCTATACATTCTTTTTCTATCTTTCCCTCTTCCTTCTTAATGGCTTTTGTTGTTGCAGAAAGAAGGATCTTGCCTAAAGAGTTGCCTACAGTCTAGATTTTGCTCATGTCATTTAAAGTGAATTTCTTGTAAGTTGGTAGTTACACGTGAGGCTTGGTCGGATACAAATTTGACTTCTGTTGGCAATGGGTGGTGCTGTATACCTCCATTAAATGGGCCAGGATATCTGGTGGTCTTTCTTGGTGCTGTTAGCAACCACCAATGACATCCACCTAGCACCATTAGGATCTACTTCATTCACTTCATCACGGGCTGCAAAATGGTGCTATCATGCTATCCTACTATATCATTGCTTCTTCATTGAGTTGATAGAAGATTTCCGTAAAGAGGAACTTCCTGTGATCAACTGCCAGGGAATGCTGAAGTACAGCTCATGCAGAACAGACAGAATTCCCTGCTTGCTTCTTTCCCATTCTTTCCCAGTTTTCAAAATAAGGAGCTCATTCCCTAGAATCCTACAAAGATAGTCAATGAGCTTTTTCCTAATTATCATTATGTAATCATGAACTTAAACATATACAATTTCCTTATTACCTTTACTGCTGATCAAATTGTCCCATCTTTGGCTGATGACCACCTCTTCAAATGGGCTTCATAGTGTTCTTAATACCTCCCTATCATCTTTGATAGCTGCCTTCGATAGGAGGATAGCATCCTTTTGTACATTTCCTACCCAGACTTGGGATCAGCCATTTCTCCCTAAAGTCCTGATTCCTTTAGTGATTGAAAGGCTTTTAGAGACGCTGATGTTAGGCACTAGAGTTGCTCTTTGTTCTAGGTTCATTTTTAGTTTCTGTTCTTTCAGTGGACAAAACTAGAATACATAATTTTTTTTCTATTACATTTTCTATTATGCACTTTTCATAATAGAAAATTCAAAATAGGGCAGCCTGGGTGACTCAGCGGTTTGCCTTCGGCCCAGGGTGATCCTGGGGACCCGGGATTAAGTCCCACATCGGGATTTGCATGGAGCCTGCTTCTCCCTCTGCCTGTGTCTCTGCCTCTCTCTCTCTCTCTCTCTCTCTCTCTCTCTGTGTGTCTCTCATGAATAAATAAATAAAATCTTTAAAAATAAATAATAATAAAAATTTAAAAAGAAAATTCAAAATAACACAAGCAGAGAAAATAATATAATGAACTTCTTACCGACATCTCCCCCAGTTTCAATAGTTATCAACTCTCACACACAAACATATGCATACAATACACACACCTATGTGTACACACTCAAATCCATATAGATACTAATACTTGTACATAAGATACATCACATCAAATTAATACTATAATACTCCAATTCAACCACGGGACCATATGATTTTTGCTTTACCTGAAAATTACAATTGTCAGCTTCTTAATCCCAACAGTCTCAGGATAGCAAAACCAGCATTACCACCAACACTTTTCTCTGTGTTGGTGGGGGAGGCAGTTCTTCTGTCCTTAGGGTGTATCCCAATGAAGATAAACGATTAACTATACTTAAACATCACCTGGTTACTTCTGTGTATGTTTATGCCATCAACTGGATATACATTTATCTAGGTTCACTGGTTTCATTTTTCTTTCACTTTTTTGTTTTTTCTTTCAAATTTTATTTTGTTATCTAAAATATTTACATGATTCCAAAATCAAGTCCATAAGATACATTCAAAGAACCCTATTACCATCTCTAGGCTTTTTCCATGCCATTCACTCACTCTCCATAGATAATTAATTTATTTTGTGATTTAAGATTATAGTGTTTAAAGAGAATATATAGGCAGACAGGCACAAAATCTGCCTTTCGTAGGGAAAAGATGGTGAACTCTACCTACTTCTCTTTACCCTGTGTTTTTCACTCAACATCACATCATGGAGGTAACTCCGTGGTGGGATTTGAATATATACTTCTATTCCTTTTTACACCTGCATAATCCTTCATTGAGTAGATGTTCCATAGTTCATAGTTCAAACAATCCCCTGTAACTGCATTTGAATTGCTCCCAGGTTTTGTTCTTACTAACAACACTGCAATTGCTAGCTTTGTGACTATATTTTAATATTTTTGCCCATATATCTTTAAGATAGATTCTTGGAAGTAAGATTGCTGGGTCAAAGGATAAAGGCATATAAAATTTTCGTAGATATTTCCAAATTCCCCTCCACAGGAGTCATACCATTTTTCATTCCTTTTAGCAATATATGAGCATGCTTGTTTCCCCACAGCCTTGCCAACAGAGTTGGTTGTCTAACTGCTGGACTTTTGCCAATCTGATAGGAAAGAAATAGCATCTCAATGTAGTTTTATTGTGCATTTATTTTATCATTAGTAAAATTGAGTCCATTTTCCCACATTTAAGAGCCACTTGTGTTTCATTTTCTGTATACTGTTTGCTCATATCTCTAGCACACTTTATGGTTGCTGCCTTTTTTGCTCTATTTTTAGAAGTTCTTTGTAGATTAGAGATATTGATAGAAATAATATTTTATCTGTAAATAAGCAAAATATTTTTTAAAGATTTTATTTATTCATGAGAGACACACAGAGAGAGAGGCAGAGACATAGGCAGAGGGAGAAGCAGACTCCATTTATGCAGTGAGCCCTATATGGGACTTGATTCCACGACCCCGGGAATGCGTCCTGGGCCGAAGGCAGGTGCTAAACCGCTGAGCCACTCCGGCGTCCCTGCAAAATATTTTTTAATGTCATTTGCCTTTCCCTCAATATATTATGTGTCTATGTATTCATGTGCAAATATTTTATTTTATATATCCAAATACACCATTTTTTTCCCTTATTGGTTCTAGATTATGAATCTCAGGAAGGCTTTCTTTACTCCCAGGTTATAACGGAGTTCACTTGTGTTTTCTTTTTTGTGCTCTGTGATTTGATTACTTGGCATTTAAGTCTCTATTCATTTGGAATGTATCCTGGCATATGCTGTGAGGAATGGATCTAATTTCATCTTTTTCCATATGGCTATCCAGTTATCCCATTATTGCTTCTTAAATAGTCCACCTTTTCCCCTATGATTTGAAATGCTATCCTTATTATACTAAATTATATGTACTTACCATATTTATTTGCTATAAATTTCACATGTGAGTGAATTTGTTACCAGATTTTTCCATCTTGTCCCATTGCCATTGCCAATATCAAAATGGTTTAATTATGGAGGTCTTACTCTACATATTAATATCTGATATGCCTAACTCCTCCCTCATATTCTTTTTTTTTTCATGGTATTCCTGGTTATTCTTGCCTGTTTGTTCTACCAAGTGGACTTTATCTATACTGAGAAAAAGATTGATGGTGTTCTCTTCGTTAATAATTTAAATTTATTTATTAGGGAGAACTGACAATTTTATGATGTTGGGTCTTCTTATTCAAGTACATGATATGTCTTTTCATTTGCTTAAATTTTTTTGTCTCTTTTGGAAGTGTAATATAATTTTATGATATGGATTTTGGACATTTCTTGCTAGTTTTTCACCTAAGTTATTTATTTTCATTTTTCCCATTGTAAATGGGCTATTCTCTTTCATCATGCTTTTTGTTCATGTATATATCTACATATCTATATCTATATAGGCTATTGGCTTTTTATGATAAATGTATGACCTACTGAAATTATAATTTTATAACCTAAGTCCTTGTATTGTTTGTAGTAGTGTTTCATTGATTCTTTTCCATTTTTATTACAATATATAATCTATTATTTGCAAACAAACATAATTTTACCTCTTTTTCTTTATTTTTCTGAAAGATTTTACTTATTTATTTGACAAAGAGAAAGCACAAGTAGGAGGAGCAAGAGACGGAGAAGCAGATTCACTGCTGAGCAGGGAGCCCAATGCAGGACTCTATCCCCGGACCCTAGGATCATGACCTGAGCCAAAGGCAGACACTTAACCAAATGAGCCACCCAGGTACCCTACCTCTTTCTTTTTCAACTCTTATGCTTCCTATCGGTTTGTCTTGTCCAATTGCAGTGGCTAATCCCTCCAACACAAAAACATTTACTCTTTGGCCCTAAGCAGAAGAACCTTGTTGACACCTATTGTGAATTATATAATTTCTTGAACAAAAAAATCAAAGAGTTTATTCGCTAGTGCATTTTATTCTTAAATATCCCTTTCCATCATTTGTTTCCTGAATATAAAGTTCAGTTCTTATTTGCCTTCTTCCTCTCGTGCCCATAACTAGTGTGTCAACTGCTTGAGGACTGAAATCTCTTCTCACTCAACTTTTTTATCCTCTCAGAAGCATGTCCACATGAGGAGTTCGAATATGTTGGATTAAACTGACTTGGATTTTCATAAACCTATTCTGTTGAATATATTATAGAGTTATTTTTTTTTCTGTATCCACAGAAATTTCTCATTTTCCCTTTTTCTCACTCACCATTTGTTATTGCTTTCCCTGGAGCAGAAAGACTCTCTCCTGTTGACCTCACATGAAACTCATCCCTGTTGCTGCCACTGCCACCTCTTATTGATTAAGTGCTTATGTCTCTAACGCCTTGTACAATCCCCTGCTCCCACCCATTCCTCCTTTCCTCACACTTCTAATTATTTTACTCCCACCTGCAGACTCAGTGGCTTTAGAGCCTCCCTTAATCCTTTTTTTAAAAGGATGTGGGTTATGAATTATAAACACAGAAAAATGTAAATATAAAATGAATATCTTCTTCATTTTTAATTACGGAGAGATACAGTTTTATAATAAATGATTTTCTAGGTCAAAGGAAAAGTATATATATTTTGTGTGCTTGAACACTATAAAAATTACTAATAACATTTCAAGTGTATTAATATTTAAACAAATTACCCAATGCTTCTTGTTAGAGTACAGGACTCTGCTGTTGTGTCATTCACAGTTTTGTAATTTGGTGAATTTCTTTAATCAGTTATGAATTATAGGAGAATTTAAGTTGCAGTTTGAGGCCAAGGAGTGTTTTCTAGTAGTGACTGTTACTTCAGAAAGCAGGCATGATCCCAACAAGGGTACTTCTTACAGCAGTCAGAGCACCCAAATCACCCTGCATTTCTTCTTTGCAGAAGATACACTTGTGTTCACTGCCTGTCCTCTGCCCAGAGAGACCCCCTGACTTCTTGGGCTTTCTCTCAGGAGCTGGGTGGGGCTGGTTTGTGATGCCAATAGCTACAGCCCAATGACTTCCAGCTAAAATCCTGGCTTGATTTAATACATGGTAATGAGCATACTCATCTCCTGAGGCTGTTTGGAGGTTTACTTTGTTTCTTGCTCAAGAACACTGACAAAAAAAAAAAAAAAAAAAAAGACTAAAAATAAATAAATAGATAGATAGATAGATAGATAGATAGATAAAAGAACACTGACTACCAGGACTGGCTCACAGTGAGTAGTGAGTAAACGTTAGCCCTACTCCCGACTCGGTCCTCCGCCTCCCAATCTGCCCTGCATGTTGGTGAATTTCCCATCTCTTCTATAAATTCAACAGGATATACTGCTATTTACCCCCAACTACCTACCCCCCACCCCCACCAAAGGCAGAAAAGCCAACTCCTTGGGAAGCCTTTGGCACTGTCAATCAAAGTGTTGCTCACCTGATATTGCTCATGTGGATCTATGAACCATTTGCTGGAGTAATTTGGTGCTGTGCCTTCTGAGAGGCCAAACGACCGAGAGCTAGGGAAGCCTTGGAGATCATCGAATGTAACCCTCTCATTTTTCACACGCGGCCCAGAGAGGCCACATGGATTGCCCAAGGTCACAGAGTTAATTATGGCAGAGCAGGGGCTGCTTTCGAGGTTTCCGCCTTCCCAGTGCAAGGCTATTCCACTACACACCGCTGTCGTTTTACTCCTGATTTAGCAGTTCTCCCTCTGGGTGATAGAAGCCTGGAAGCAAATGTCTAAATGTGGCATATTATCTAAAATTAAATTTGCACAATCGCAGCCCATTCAATTCAAGAAGCTCTGAACTTTAATACACTTGAGTCATACTTTTGCAGACAGAATTTTGGTCAAAGTGAATTCTTAGTTCTGAAGACAAGCTTAGGATCTAGATGTGGCTTAGGATCTCCTTTTCAAAAAGAAACCATTGAAACAAGCACCACTCTGATACTGGCCAATCAAATTTGAGCGCATCAGTTCCTTCAATGGAAGCTCTTGCCTTTTTGGTAAAAAACAAGCTAGGCCCACAGTTCCACTGATGGTGGTACAAACATGTATTATACTTTGGGGCTCTGTCATTCTTTGGTGACAGTGTATAGAATATATATTAGTCAGTTACGAAATTTTTGAATTAGATATCGGGTCTTCCTCCAAACCTTACACTGGCTTTTTCAGGAGTGAAGACAGTTAGCTACTGTATTTAAAAATTCTTTGATGCTATTATATGACATTTACAAAGAGGTCAGTAGATAATGCTTATTTTTTTATCTTCATATGTTTTTCTTGTGTTCTTTCACTGATTTCAGTTTTAAAATACTTATTTTCAAAAGATGTTTAGGATCTTGGCAGGGGAGGTGGTTCTCTAAAGTACTCTCAAGTCATACCTAGTGTTTTAATTTGGGGATGAATAATTTAAATTGTTTTTGTTTTTAATAAACCAACAAGTGCCTTGTGAAGTTTTAAATGGAGATGAAATAGGCAAAAAGATGTATTTCTGACAATTACTTTAAAAAGTAAGTTGAGGAGGATCCCTGGATGGCTCAGCGGTTTAGCGCTGCCTTCAGCCCTAAGTGTGATCCTGGAGTTCCAGGATTGAGTCCCACGTCGGGCTCCCTGCCTGGAGCCTGCTTCTCCCTCTGCCTGTGTCTCTGCCTCTCTCTCTCTCTCTCTCTCTGTCTCTCATGAATAAATCAGTAAAATCTTAAGAAGAAATTAAATTTAAAAAATAAAAAGTAAGTTGAATCTGACAAATCCAATTTTCCAGGAAGTATTATGAAAATTTGTGGACTAGATTTCATAGATTATGTTTTGAAAAAGAAAATTTAAATTAATATCTTTTATTACATTTTTAAATTTGAAAGAAAAGTAGTGGGGGGGGGAGAAAACTCAATAAACAAAAGTAGATTTAAAAAAAAGTTAGCTTCAATAGAGAACAGTGTCTGTATAGTTAGCCTTAAAGAAGTTCTCCTTGGAGAACACAAGTGTTTGCACACATCAAATGTACATAGCAAGCACTAAGAAGATATCCCAGACCCAGATCAAACTTTAATTTTTTTTATTAGAAAAGCAAGAATATAGACCAATTGCAGGCAAATGGACCCAGCTGCAGATTCAAGTTAACCTCTGTAACTGGTAACTTCACATTGGTTTAACTGAAGTGTAATTCACTTTAGAGAACACAGTCTCAGCCACTGACAACCACATGGAACAATGTTTAGAGCAGGGCTTGCAAGTGTGTCAAATGTGGTGAGCCAAGTTCCCCTTCCCTGCTCTGGTAGCTTGCTGTGTGTATTCTTGTGGCTGAGCCATGGCTCTTCCCAAGGAAGCAATACCAAGGTCACAAAGAGGGCAGGAATCATAGTTGACACAATGTACAGACACTTATTTTGTAGAGTTCCCAATTATCTCCTGTGCTTAGTTCAAATATCTTATTTGTCTCTTGGACACTATTTGTGCTATCTGGAATTGATCCTACATTTGACCTAAATAGCATCCTTTCAATGGCATCTACAAGCTATTCACATGAAAATGTGGAAGAGTGAAGAAGGCTGGGAAATCTAAGAGAGTCAGAAACTATGACTGAAGACACTTTGAGTGTGGGACTCACCTGGAGAGACATAGAAAACCAGAGATCATGTTCTTGGCACAAAGAAAAGGTGCCCTGAGAAGTGGGGAGAAATCACACAAAGAAAGATAATAGAGCCCTAAAGCCAGCCTGGAGACTGAAGAGTTGCTTTGCCCAGTCTCTCTAAAGGTGCTTGGGGCAAGCAGCTCTGAATGCCACTATAGGACAGCGACATTGACTCTATCCAGCTTTTAGAACATGCTCACCTCCTATTTTTGTCACTCCAGCCGAAATGTGTCAATTGGTGTTTCACAGTAGTGTTCCTGCAAGAGCAGTTCAGGGATCACCTGCATTAATAACAACAGAAACAGTTAAAATGAGGATGCCTGAGTCATCTCCACATCTCTTGTATCACAGTGTCCAGAGATGGGCCATAGAATTGGCATTTTAATCAGCTTTCCTAAATATGCATTTAGAGTATGAGAACCATCGGAGCTGTTCATTTGATGTGTCATATGATCGCTTCTCTTTACCAGATCAACTAAGATTTACATAGTAGTTCTATCTTATAAAGTATGTTTACATATATCATCTCACTTTTATCCTCACAACAGTCCTATAGGATCCTGATTTTACAAATAGGTGAATCATGGCTCAAAACTTCTAAGTGTTTCTATCAACTGCCCACCTATAAAGAGTGACCCTGGAACACGATACAGGGCCTGTGAATTTCAAATTTGATGCCATTTCTGTCAGAGTGCGCTCACTCCCTCATTCCACTCATCTTGAGATTAGGTAAAGAAAGTGTCACCAGGTGAATGTGTATGCTCTGGTCCAGGCCTCGGGGCTGGAGTTTACCATAACTGCAGGCCAAGGATGCAGGAGAAAATAAACAGCCTCAGGAGCACGGGTCTTGAAAGTTCAAACCTATAAACCTTAAAGGGATGGGAAATATGAGTCCTAAGAGGCTTACAGTGGTTCTTTGTTCCATCGAAGCAAATTACACAGTGATATCACGAATTGATGCAAATTCAGTCATCTGTCAACCTTTCAGGGGCAGCTACTCAATTACAGGAACTACCTTTTACTTTTTTTTTTTTTTAATCCTTTTTCTCTTTTGTTTCCGTTGTCCTCCTTTGGGCCACTTTGTGGCTTATTTATACTTCCATCCCTCTGGCGCTAAGAAAAGGGGGAGAGAGGAAATAAAACTGAGTGAATATTGGTGCCTGTTAGCAGGTTGGTGGAAAAGCAGTTGCAACTATCACTTTATATCAGGTTTCAGAATTATTTGTGTGTTCCAATTACCCATGTTGTCTACATCCCCTATTATCCTAGGTAAGTATTACATTACGGTATCGACACAGCTTCTCAGCAAGTGTATCACTACTTGCTCAGTGCAATTGGCTGCAACAATTCATGACTTTTTTAGACAAACACAGCATGAATGATCTCAAATCAACTCTCAGTTATTCAAGGGTTAATGATCCAATGTGTGAGTTTTACAAGCACTTTGCTTCTTCCCCATCTCCCTCCTGTTCTCTAGCTTTAGGTCATTTGGTTGCTTATTAGCATCTCCACCAGAGAATATATAAGTTAAATTAAACTCAAACTAATCTTTTTCACTATGATAGTGGCTTTTGATGTAAGCTGTAATGAGAGAAGGAGGTCAAACAATAAAATATTTTTTTCTGTGTGTTTTTTTTTTATTAAATTTCCAATCTTACCCCTTTCCTTCATTAACACAGAAAAACTAGAGTTAGCTTTAGCCTTCTTATGGAATTATGGTATTCAAGTCTCATCATTGCCAAAAAAGGTTTCATTGAGCTGCTAAGAAAATGGGACAAAAATGCTCCGGTGCTTTGAAAAAGTGTACAATACAAATTTCACTGATAGACCAAAGGGTTGAGAAAAACAACTCTAAATCGTCCAATAACCTGTCCAAGCAATTTAGCGTGGTGTGAAAGTCAGGAATTAGCACCTCAAATGGATGAATTCGAGTTTCATCTTTTCTCCCTTTTTCTGTTCACCCTCTGCCGGAGGTGCTAATGAACAGTGAAGTGGTCAAAAGGTAGGCAGTAGCAGGAAAGAGAAAAAAGCCTGGTGATTACCCTCCAAACATGAAAGATAGCCAAATGTACTCTTCTTTCTCTTTTTTTCAGGCTTCCAAGAAACTTCCCTTCCTCTTGGTGTAGCTGGAAGCTCTCTGCCTGACTCATCCTCTCACCAGTATGCTGGGGCCACCTAGAGCAAGGGCAACAACCTCTTGCTGTCCCCTATGTGTCTTTACAGGCCAAAGGCAAGTGCGTAACCCCTTCTGAGGGAGACCTCTGGACCTGAGCATTCTCAAGTATGTAGAACTTGATGTAGCATCTTATTCAGCCAGGACCCTATATTATGTTGTAGGAATGTATAAATCAGCATGGATTTAGCTGCCAGGCATCAGGAATGTGTTTTCTAGCTGGGGTACTTGGGTGGAAATCTCTCCATCTCTCTTTTTTTTTTAAAGATTTTATCATTTATTCATGAGACAGAGAGAGAGAGAGACAAAGAGACAGAGACACAGGCAGAGGGAGAAGCAGGCTCCATGCAGGGAGCCCGATGTGGGACTCTATCCCCGGAACTCCAGGATCACACCTTGGGCTGAAGGTGGCACTAAACCACTGAGCCACCCAAGGATCCTCCCACCTTATTAATAAGAAATTCTACCATTACTTTCAAAAAGATTAAATGAGAGATATGTTAGAAAAATAAAATTATATCACTACATGACCTATTATTAATTTCAAACTAGCCTGTGTTCACACTTGTCTAGGGGAAAAATATATTTCTGTAAGATGATGAACTTTATTTTCATAAGATTTTAGGGATGTGTGTGTGTGTGTAAAATTCTTTCTCGTTTCACCAACAATGTATCTGTTTGCCTCATCTTATTAATCTATCAAATGGGGTAATAATGACTGACAAACTTGAAAGTTCCTTGACCAGTAACATAAACATGATAATACAGAAAGTTTCATGTCTTGGGGAATACTTGAGAGTGAGTAATAATCAAAGCATTCAGCCCAGTATAAGAAAAATAATATTGCATAAACCTCGCACTGCATGCTTTTATTAAATCTAGACTTCATGTCTCTCCGTGGCAAGTGGATCCCCAAAGCCCAGGCAGCAAAAAATGTTAGTGCCTCCTCTGAAAATAAAGTTAACAATATCTAACAAACATATGAATTATCCATTGTTAAAGTTTTACAGAACAATTTCATTGTGGTGGCGGGGGGAGTCTATTTTCCTTAAGATGTGCTATCCATCTACCTCAGGCCCAGAAATTACATCCTAAATAATTAAAATAACAATGCACCTGCACTGAGACTCCAGCAAAACGGTCTTAATAGTGGGGATCTGGACAGTCCATGGAAGGGACGGATGGCAGCCAAGGATAGAATTAACCTTCCTTTCACATAGCAGACTGTTGGGTTTAGAATCATTTTCTTTATGGCTTTTCCTAATGGTCCTGGAGGAAAAAAGTCCACTCCTGTCCCAAAATATTCATCCGGATACCATGTGAAATAAGATAAGGTGGTGATAAGACTGCCTGACCTCTGTGCTAACTCCTAGCACTTAAAATTCTGTTCTTGTAACAGGAATTCTGATTTACTCTTCACATCACAGATGCAAACGCATCAGATATTAAACGAGTGAGGATTACCCTGATGCCCTGCTTTGCAGGCTTCCTTTGAAGGCTCCAGGGGATATAAGGCATTTAGCTGTTTCCTTTCTTTCCCTCTGGAGGCATCTGGCTAAGTCAGGTGGAGCACATTCCACTCTCCCATTTATTACACGCTCCCTTCCTGCACTGGCTTTTCCCCCTTCCCACTACTCTGTCTTTCTTGGCCTTTGCCAAACATCTTTATTCAGAACCAAATGCTAGGTTGGTTTCTGGAATTTCCATCAGGATAAAGAAGAGAAGGAGCAGACTCATGTCAGGGACACTCCCTGAAAACCTGGAAGTCTCTGATTGCACACGCGCGCACACACACACACACACATACGTGGATGTAGCTGTCGGTGGCCACCTCTCACTGCATACTCCTGCTTTATACATCCAATGCTGATAAAGGCCTTATTTAGCTTGAGGAGTGCAATTTGTTTAGCTGTCCCCCCAAAATAAGTCACATTTACCTCTCTCCAGAAGACAGGCCACTTGTTTTCCAAGGATGTCATAAAGAGGAAAATAGAACTTGGTTAATAGGTAGCAAGATACCTGCTATTCTTGTAAGTTCAGATCATCCACATAACTCTCAGGTGGACCCACCAAGCAGAACCCCAGGCAAATGCATAAACATTCTCTTTAGGATGTTGTTTTCTTTCTGCCAGTCAGCTAGGTAGACTCACAGCCAACCTGTGATAATGGTGTAAGGAGCATATTTTCTCTGTGGGTTGAGGGGAACGACTAGATCCAGCGAGGCAAGATCAGATGGCTGAGGGTCAAGTGCTTCCAGGATGGACCTGCCATGATACACATCTGGAGGCTCTCTGTTGACTTCTGCAATCTGTGTTCTACTTAGCATCCTACTCCCATTTCCGCCCACCTGTCTGCTTTCTGCCCAAGTCCGCTTCGGTAACCCTGGTGACCAGGAGGGGTTGGGAAGGATGAGAGCTCTCTGCAGAGCCCAGAGCCCAGCGGCAGGTCCTCTTCCTGCGAACAGAAGCAGCAGGAGCTCCGTGAGAGCATAGGTGGCTGTTGGGAAATATGATTTTTTTTCTCTTCTCTCTATGCAGGATTTTCTTCCTGTTAACATGCTTCTCGAGGGCAAGGAGAAGTTCTTAGGAGGAGTTCCAGTCCCCAGCCCTTGCCGTGAAAAATTACATACATTTTTCTCCACTGATTTATTTATCTCTGGTGATTTATTGGGATTATTTTGGCCTCTGTCATAATCTTTTTAGAAAACAAATGCCCAAGATTCAAAAATATCAAAAAAAGCAAAAAGGATATTTAATGAAAAGGACCCTGGCCCCAGTTCCCCTGCCCAGAAACAAGTAAGATTACCAATTGTTTATCCTTCCAGAAATAGTCTTTGTGAGTACATCTCTGTATCTAAGATATTGTGTGTGTGTGTCTAAATTTATAAGCCTTTCCTTAGGTCAGGCTGCTGGAGTGGTTGGGGGAGTGGGGAGGCGGAGGGTCCAGCCCCTTATTATGGTTTTTAATGTGGCTAGTAGGACAGCCCAGTGGGCAGGGGCTGCCGGCAGATGCCCTGAGCCCACACCCTTATAGGGTAAACACTGTTTTTGTTGTTTTTATTTAAAAAACACAACAAAACTCTTTGTGTGTGTGTGTGTGTTTACATATACATTTTTTGAGTAACAAAAGGGAATGCCTGCATATACACTACTCATCTTACTTTTTTCCACATAACAAAATAACTTTAAGTTCATTTGATATCAGTATATTTAGAAATACCACATATGATGAACACATTGCCATTATGGTTTTTCAAATGACAAGAATAGGAAGGAAGGAAGGAAGGAAGGAAGGAAGGAAGGAAGGAAGGAAGGAAAGAAGGAAGGAAGGAAGGAGAAGAAAGACAAATGAAGGAGGGAAAAATGAGCACCCCAACTATTTATGGTTGCTATTTGTCAAAGCATCTTTCTTTGTGAAGGAGCATCTATCATTTCTCTTGTGGACAGAGGGCAGTAACAGTGGGTTTGTCTTTGTTGTTGCTGTAAAACCTAAATTTATGGTTTCCAAACCCAGTTTCATCTGTTACTTTCTGTATTAAGGACGCACTAGGTCCGAGGCATCCTCCAGCATCCTTTCGAAGGAGAGATGGAACCTCTTCTCCCTGCTTCACTAAGCAAGAAGGCCACAGGCTAGAACAAGTCGCGGCTGTGACTGCTTTTGCAACCCTGCATCGTGGCCTCTGTCTGGGTGAAGGGGGCAGTACTCAGCTAAGGACGGAGGAGCAGGTGCATGTTGTTTCCCTCCCATCCCCAGTCATGAAAATAAACGTTCCATCTGTCTTTCTCACAGAGACTCATGGGAAACAAGAGTGCACGGCACAAAGTGTAGCATGTCCTGATTTCCCTGCCTGTGAGCATCACCACAAGGGGAAGAAAAGAGAGTGCAACCCGCCTCTGGTCTGAAGATGCACATGGAGCAGGGCAAAGAGATGCAGGCCACCGGGGCCCAGCTCTCCATGTGGCATCCGAACCATAGGACGTGTGCAGATACCGAGTGCTAGAGCTAAGAGTTTCAGGGTCCCAGACATTTCCCCAAGGACTCTATGTGATCTGGCATGTGGCCTCAGTGGCTCTCCATCCTGGGGCCCTGACTGTTGGAGCTCTTTTGCTCTGCATTGGGCATTTTCTCTACTGCGTTGAGCTTTTCTCTGCTGAATGCTCTAAGCCAACCAACCACCAGGTATCAAAAGATGACCAGCAAGTAGTCAGGACTCGGGGAAGGAAATGGGATCAGAACCCCATCTCCATCATCTGTTGAACCTCAGTGCCTCAGTCTACTCCTCTATAAACTTCGGATTAATCTTACAGGGTTGTTATGAGGATGCAACAAAGTGCCAGGGAGAGCTGGCTAGCACTTAACGAGTATGCTATTAAGTAATCTCAGGCCTGTAAGGGAGGTAACTATAAACTGTTGTGGTTTGACCAAAGTAAATATTCTAAACGCACTTGCCAGTGCTTCCAGAACATTGCTGTGCATTCTAGGCTTGACTCACAAGGCCACGTGGGCCTGGCTGGCAACGTCACTATGGAGTGTACCGTCGTAAGTCAGCAGAGAGGCCTCAGGCTCAGGATGGCATTGGCTCTTTCTTCTGCCACTAGTCTGGCACCTGGGAAAAGAGGCTGTTCTTTCTCAACTCGGTTTCCTCATGTGAAAACTAGAGACAGGAGCAATCACTGCTTTGTAGCAATTACTGCTTTACAGTCTTGGGAGTGCTGAATGAGGTAACTTGTTTGAAAGCAATATTTCTTGAATAGCATGCAGTAAGTGTGCGATGAAACGGTCGGTTTCATGCAGCCATTGGCCCATAGAATTTCTGAACCTGAAAGATTCTTGGGGATTATTTGGTAAACAGCCCCCTTCATCTTGTAGATGAGAAAACACGTCGTAGAAATTCAACATCTCACATTGAGATTCAGCAAATGTTCGACGGCCGGTGAGCTACAGAATCAGATCTGAGACCCAGGGGCTCTGAGGGCTCTCTTACCCTCTGCGGTTTTTTCTCGTGGCACAAAGTATTTGTTCTGTGCTGGGCAAGGGACTCAGGCCTTCAAATTTGTTTGAAACCTTGGGCAACCAATAGATTGCTTGAAAAGTTGTAAGACTCAAGGTCAAGCACTGAATTCTGTTTGCCATCTCAAGGTCTTGGCTGATTTTTTTTTCTTTTAAGATTTTATTTATTTATTCATGAGAGACATACAGAGAGAAAGGCAGAGAGAGAGAAGCAGACTCCCCATAGGGAACCCGATGCTGGACTCAATCCCAGGACCCCGGGATCCTGACCTGAGCTGAAGGCAGATGCTCAGCCGCTGAGCCACTCAGGCACCCCTGATTTTTTTAAGCCCCCTTTCTTTTCGACTGCAAGTTCTTAACAGCCTCTCTACCCCTTTCTTGCCCCAGAAAGCCCATACGCCCTCCCTCTTCACTGCCCTTACTTTATTTAACTACAGTCTGTAGCGAAAACCCTCTTCTCTCAAGTGAAATGAAGCAGCTGGCACCTTTAGGGCTCTCATATTATCATTATTATCATTTAACATTTATAAGTGCGCACAGTATGCTAGACACTCTAACATACAGTGGTGAGGAACTTGCCATCTAAATTAGACACAGATAGATCCACATAAAAGAGAAAAAGAGAGGCAGGGGGTGAGTGGGAAGTGGATGAGGCAAGGGAAAAAGTCAGGGTCGCTGCCACAACACTTCAAACTCTTGCTGAGCCAATGGCTGTGGAAGACTTAGGAAGACATATCCAATTTTTAGCAAAGTGATATAAAATTGCCCCGAAAGGGATTGTGTGAAACACCAGGGTTTGTTTTTTTTTTTTTTTTTTTTTTCATTTCTGCCAGAGAATTTCGGGAAAGCACCTTCTTGCGAAGAGAACTGTGAGTTGTTCTAAATCTGCTCTGTCTCTGCCGCCTCTTTGCATCGACTCTCCCCTCTCCCTGCACGGCCCCCTCCCCATGCACTTTTGGTTTGAACTCAGAGCACAGCAGGGAGGCAAGGGAATGAAGTGTGGGGCAGCCGGCATGTCTAATTCCATGACAGACATGTGGTGAATCTAAAGGCCACCCCTGGAAGCATCTTTGATCTCTGGAGCCCACTCTGCATTCTATTTCCCCTCCAGGGGTCAGTGCCCTAGGACTCCCCAGCCTCCCGAAAATCCCCGCCCCCACAGGTAAGCAGCCTGTTTTATAAGTCCAGTGTTGCCCACCCCCTACCCCCAGGAGAATTTGTTCTCAAAACTTGTGACTCTTCCTCCTGTTAATTATTTTTACCGTATGCATTTACTCCTTAGAACTTGAGGGGGAACATGACACTAGCTATAGCTGCAGGGAAATAGTTAAGCATTAAGTAGTTTCATCATAATTGGAACAGAATCAATAACTGAACAGTCTAATGAAATAAGGCAGAGAATATTTTTTTTTAAGATTTATCTTACAACTAGAAATTTGTACCTCTTAATCCCCTTCACGTATTTTGTTTAGCCCCTCCTCCCCCCATGTGCCCTGCTCCTCTGGAAAAAAAAATATTTTAAGTGACAACTCTTCTGATAGCCTCTTGTTCATAAAAGTTGTCCATGGGTCACAAAGAGGGCCCTCCCAGGGGACAAGAGGAGCCCAGCCAAGGGCCCAGAGTACTTGCATTCTTAGCTCTCATGGGCTACTTGGTTTTCTCTCTTTAATGAACAGCAAATAAAAATCAAGAGTCCCTTTAATAGGAGCTAAGATACAAAACCAGCAAAAGTGTATCCATATCCTTAAAGGAGCTCAAAGCAAACCTAAAGCGTCTTCTACTTGAAAAAATAAGTAGTAGTCCCTTCTCAGGGCTAAAGTGAGCAGCAAAAATAACAAATGGTGCAGGGGGACAGGGGCCAGAGAGAAGAGCATCCTGCTGGGGCATCTGCACCTGGCGTTCACCTAGCTCCAGAGAAGTGGGAAAAGCACTGCCGTTTAAGCAAGAGGATAGCTCTTCTCACTTTACTCCTTCTCTGCTAGGTACATTATCTCAATTCATTATCTCGATGAATTATCTCAATTCATTCCTCTTCTGTATTCTAGGACCTCCAATGGTTTGATATGGCACATTCCCTGGATTTTTTTTTTAACTAAATTGAACCCTACATGAGCAGTCCCTGAAAACCAGGTACGGGCTGACCCAGGAGTTCAGGTCCACCAAGAAGGTGACATCAAGATGGGATGAGATCAGCAGATGCACCTGCAGAGGCTGGCAGAGTTTGCAGGGCAGCAACTGTGCAGCTCTGATGTCTATGGAAGGAAAGGTGGAAGGAAGGAGTAGAAGGAGGGTTCCAACTGAGAGGAGTTTTAAGCAGGGTTCAGCTGGGTTCCTGAGGAGTCCTTGAGCCAGCATTGCTCAGGGGAGGAGAGGAGCATTTGGCCAGAACGGGCCTGCTGGAGCTCCCTGGCCATCACTGCCTGTGCGCAGCCGGTCAGAGGTGTGCAGACACGGTGGCGGATCCAGAAGGGGAACTGCTCTGGCCATCGGGCGCTTATGCTACGGTCGGTGGGAGCTCTGAGTTGCACATGTTGGTCACAACTGCCTTACTTAACTTCGTTCCAGAAAGCCAGTCAAGAGAGAGCAGGACAGAGCAGTCTTGACCTGCAAGCCAAGTGCAGCTTTTAGCATAGTTTTATAGCAACAGCTTCCATTTATGCGTGTGTCAGCAACTGGATATAGTTTCCATGTTAGACATCCTGTACGTCCAATGAGGCTGCTATTATTAACCTATTTTACAGACCAAAGATTAAGTCTTAGAACAATTAATGTTCACACAGCAATTGTTGGTGGAGCCAGAAGTCAAACCTAACTCTCAATTCCAAAGCCACTATACTGAAATAACTTCTTGATTGGAGCGGTTTATAATGTACTTAATTCCTGCTTATTACTACAGTAGTGTTATTTTCATATAATGTTATGACTAGAGAAGAAACCCCTCCTAAAATCATGTAAGACTTTGCACTCACCCAAGACATTTGCTTGGCAGCCCGCTCTGCTCATGCTCACCACGTCCCTCCATTTTTCTGAAGAACCAAAATAAAACCTTTGTCTATTTATTGAAGCTCTGCCTTAATAGACGGCAACTCTAACTGAATGTCATTCTCGGATATATGGAGACAGTTCCTAAAAATGCATACTCTAACCATGACTCAGCAGCAGAGACCTAAGCTCCTAGATACTTACTGTGCTAATAAACAAAAGCAGCAGAAAAAATTCTGCAAAGCTCCACAATGCTCATATTCACAAATGATATCAGATATGCCCACACATCTATGGCCTACATTAAAATCTCATTCTTATCAAAGAGCTAAAAGTCCAAATTGGTGCTGTTCAAACTTGACTAAAAAGATATTAAAACAACAAGCCTGTAAAAACCAAGTTAGCCTCATTACAAAGAAGAAAGTACAACCAAATCTGAATATTAACATGTAGAGATCTGTCATAGCTGATGGAGAATATGGCTTGATACTACGCAGTTTCCCTTGAAAAGCCTAAAAGGACGCTGTCAAGTTTGACAGGCCTAAAACGCAGCACCCACACACACCCCTGCATGCAAATATTACATTTTCTATTTTAAAAAATGGCCTCCTGATAGATTTTTCACTCTCTGTCTTTAGAAATAATCTCAAGTCAAAAAAGAAAGGGGAAAAAAAAAGAAAGCTTTTCAGCTTTAATTTCCTGCTAGTTTGTGAGAATAGATTTGGCAAGAAGAATGGCACCCATAATCACAACAAACCCAAGGAACTTGTTTGTTTTTTTTCCCACATCCAGCTAAGGACAGGGATCTTAATGCTGCTATCACTTTCATTTTAGAAGGCTCCTAGATTTTCACTATCAAGGGAATGTTCTCAAATAAAAAAAAATTAATGTATATAAACAAATTGATTTGCAACTAGTCACTCTCTAGCCATATCTTTTCAGAAAAGCATCTCATTTCTTTATGTAGCAATTGTAACGTGTGAGAAGACCCATTCTGAAAGGCCACCAAAAGCATCCTAGCCTAAGCCTGTCCTACTCATACTCCAACACAATAAGGGACAAAACACTAGAAATGACAGTCTGACACTAAATAGCTAATATTTTAGTCCTTAATTTCTCTTATGAAGAGGGCAAAAGAAAAGGATCCATATCATATCAAAAAGCTCCCATATAATGTGGTTTAAATAAAAAGAACCAATGCATTAGTCCTCCTATTTTTCAATTCTACCTCCCTGTGTATATGACCAACTAATCTCCATAAAACATTGCTCTGATCATTCAGCCCTCCTGAGTACATGGATTGGCTGCCTATCTGGGATATGCCCCGGGAAGGAGCATCACGTTAGTGGGAGTCACTCAGTTGCTCAAAAGTGTCTGTGTTTATTCAATGGTTATAGAATAAAGCTTAAAATCTACCTCAGTATGTAAGTTTCCCTATAATCTGTCCCCCACCTACCTTTGCAGCCTTTTCTCTCATTCCTTACCTCGTAGGACTGTGCTATCTCATAGATGGCAAAAATTTATAGATGGCTATTAAGCAACTGAAGTGTGGCTGTTCCAAGTTGACATGTGCAAAATCTATATGCCAGATTTTGAAGTCTTAGCACTAAAGAAGTCTGTAAAATAGTTCAACATTTTTAAATTGGCTACACATTGAAATGATGATGTTTTGGATACACTGGGCTACAGAAAATGAGTTATAAATTTAATTTCAAGTGTTTCTTTTCAACACAACTAGGAGCAAATTCAAATTTGACATGGCTTTGGTTGTATTTCTATTGTTACTGTTAAACTTTGCACTTTGTCCCCACACTGCCCATACCATGCTTTCCACCTATTACAGTTATCTTTGCAATCTTTTTCTCATTTAGATGCTATCCATCCTTCAAATATCTGGTCAAATCTTAACTTCTCTCAGTGAGTCTCCATAACATTCTCTTTGGAAAACTGACTCTGTACAACTCTTACAGCATTTATCACCTTGTATTTGTTTTACACTATTTGTGTATATGTTGTAATACTCTTCAACCCATATCCCCAGCTGCTATACTGCATCTCCTAGAGGCAACTACTATGTCTGAATCATGATATCCATGATTGTTATGATTGTTGTTTTCCATAATATGTTGCACAATATCATGCACAAGGAAGATAGTAAATATTTCTTAGGGGAATGATAAATGGATGGATGGATAAACGCATGAATGAAAAAATGGATGGATGAATTAAGATGGTGCTTTATGGGCAAAAGAACAGATACACAGATGCAAGGCACTCTAGGTGGCTCAGCCAGTTGAATGGACCAACTCTTGGTTTTGGCTCAGGTTATGATGTCACGGTTGTGAGATCTAGCCCCACTTTGGGCTCTGCGCTCAGCATAGTCTGCTTGAGATTCTTTCTTTCCCTCTTCCTCTGCCCCTCCCACCGCTCGCATGCTCTCTCATTCTGTCTCTCTGAAGCTCTCTAAAATAAATAAATAAATAAATAAATAAAATCTTTTTTTTTTTTTAAAGAATAGATACACAGATCAATGAAACAGGATAAATAGCCCATAAATAAACCATACAAATATAGTCGACTGGTTTTTTGTGGGTACACAGCTTCAGTTTTGCAACATGGAAGTTCTAGAATGGGATGGTGGTAATGTTTGCAAAACAATGTGAATGTACTTAATGCCACTGAACTATAAACTTGTAAATGGTTAGGATAGTAAGTTTTATGCTATGTATACTTTACCACTATTAAAAATAATTTAAAGCTACACAGTACATGATTCCATTTATATGAAGTTCTTGGAAAGGCAAAGCTATAGAGATGGTTAACAGATCAGTGGTTGCTAGGGGTCCCAGAGAAGTGATGTTGGGAGGCTACAGTTGTAAAGGTGAAGTCTGGTGGATTCTTTAACCATTAAAACACTTGTGTATGACACAGTAATAGTGGATATATGACACTATGCATCTGTCAAAACACTCAGAACCTTAAAACATAAAGAGTGAACTTTCATGTATATAAATTTAAAAAAATCATTTAGAAGGCTGGGGGATCCCAGAATAGAATGCAGACTGTGATAGGAGAATCCAACTGTATTACAAATGTATAAAACAACCTCAATGAAAGAGGTGGGGGGGGGAAGTTATCGACCTAGGTAGCTTTGGGAACAAGTGGAGTCTGTAAGACTAAAGGTGGAAGGAGTTGGACTTAGCACTGTACTCCAGCTGATAAAATCATCTCATATGAGGATATGGATTAATAATTCTGATGCCATTATACATATACACTGAAAATGAACAATTAAATAAATGGACAATCATTGGTAGGATTCAGTCTTTTCATTGTTGGAGTGGGAATATGCTGATAAGCAAAGGACGAAGAAGGAATGATCTAGGTGGTAATGGATTAGTTGGAAACATTAGTATGTATTTAGGTTTAGCTTCACATAAAAGGCACATAGTTCAAAGAGAAATATTTAGAGATATGTACATGCATGTGGGTCAGTGTATATACATATACTTCTTTGCTCTGTCAGCTGAAAGGGCCTAAAATCAACCATGCTCTAGTAGCAACAAGCACATCTTGTCCAGATCTTGGTTTCTGCAGAAGCAGAAGCAACAAGCACATCTTGTCCAGATCTTGGTTTCTGCAGAAGAGAAAATGGCTGATTCTAGAAGGGAAAGCAGGAAATATACAAGATGAAATGAGATGATCTTTAAGCATCAGAAAGTAGAAAGGAAAAGAAAAAAACCCACAATGATAGGGATATTTCAAACTGAAGGAGCCCATGAGAGCCAAGGTTGGAACAATTCGAGAAATAAAATAAATATACAACCCAAAATATAAAATAAATACCCATAAGTCCATACTGATGTAAATATATGATTGATACATGATTGAATAAATAAATAAATGCATCAGCAGAGTTGCAAATAATTTATATAGATACTCGTCCTTCACGAAGGTGGAATTAAGTACCCACTCCTTTTATATGGGCTGCATATTGTGATTTCTTTCAAAGGAATGCTGTATGGAAAATTAGAAAAAAGTGGACCTTACACTGAAGAAACCTGACAAATACTCCCCCAGTCAGGTAATCAAGGCTAACACTAACACATTCACAAGGTCAACATGTTGATCATATGTACCCATGATGTGATATGATAAGAGTGGCATTTTACCTTTGTGGTCTTCCTCTCAAATTCATAATCCTAATATAATCATGAAAAAAACAAAATAAACTCAAATTGAGGGTCATTCTATAAATGACCAGTACTCCTCAAAACTGTCAAGGTCATCAAAAGCAAGGAGAGTGTAAGGCAATATCACAGTCAAGAGGAGCCAGGAGCCGTCTTCTAAAAAAAAAAAAAAAAAAAAAAAGGATGCCTGGATGGCTCAGCCAGTGAGTGAGCCTTTCTTTGGCTCAGGGAATGATCTCAGTTCTGCATAGGGCTCCCTGTGAAGAGCCTGCTTCTCCCTCTGTCTGTGTGTCTCATGAATAAATAAATAAAATCTTAAAAAAAAAAAAAAGAGGAGTCTAAGGAGACATGATGACTAAATGTACTGTGGTGTCCTGGATGGGATTCTGGAATAGAAAAGGGACATTTGGTAAAACTAAGGACATCTAAATAAAATATAGGCTTTATTTAATAATAATATATTAATATTGGCTCATTAATTGCAAGAAAAATACAATTTAAATGTAAGATTTTAGTAATGGGGAATTGGGTATTGGACATATGGGAACTCTGTAAGATCTTTGCATCTTTTCTTTAAATATAAAACAATTCTAAAATAAAAAGAATTACTTAAAAATATTAATGGATTATGGATGTCTTCTAAGCCTTCTAAGAGGCTGGCAAAAGTTGAATTTTCAGTGGCATATGGAAGTTACATCTGTCAGGCTCTCCCTTGCCCATCACTGCTCTTCGTTTTGGAAAAGATAGTTCACTAACAACCACATTTCTTTTCCCAATTATAAGTTGATCTATCCCTACTCCTATCCCTATCATCAGGGAGAATAAAAACCCAGTCATCACCACTTTCTGTTTTCCTTAGCTATACTTTTCCTCCTACTCTTTCCCACATCCTGCAAACTTCTTCTGTTTTCCTTAACACCCTAATCCCTAAAATTCCCAGAACAAAACTTATGCTTCCTCCATTTTAGTAAACGCATATGAACAATACCTAAATTACCTGGGGAAAATATTTAACCCCATATCCATATACAGTGCAATTCTCTTGGCTTCCGAACAAAAGGCTTCCCAGCATAACCCATAATCTTGAACGTCTGAAAAGCATCAGTAAGATTTTTTTTTCACAATATGTCCATTTACCACATTCTTAAGGAAAGACTCGAGTTGAATTTTACAAACTAGAGCTAAAACAAAAGCAAACGAAACCATTAAATAATTGAAAAAAAAACAGTTAGGATTGTACCTCCTGGAATTTAAAAAAAAAAAAGAGTTCCATAAAGAAAGATGTAAATTGGTTGAGTACTTGGGAGTAAGTAGACCCAGAGACCATTGTTAAAACCAGATATGCGTCAAATTTTTACCTGCAGTCAGTTAAGCCAGGGGTTAGCCCTGAAATGTCAAACAGCCAATGTGAAGGAATTTATTGCAAGAGATGTAACTGCCAATTGTGGCTGGTAAAACAAACTTTGCAGAGGACTCCTGGACTTTAATAATGATGGAATACAACCCAAGGCAGTATAAATTCATAATCTCTTAGGACAAATAGCCTTTAAAAATTCAACCTCATATTCAACTCACCATTGAAATGAGGGGAATTTTCTATAGAAGTCACATGACATATTCATTGTATAGCATGAAACCTTCCATTAGCATGATCTCGGGCCCACCTACCCATTTGCTCTAATTTTGCAAGGTCGGTAATAACATCATTGAGCACATAAATTCTTGTATGGCTTGTGCTTAAACTGAGGTAGGTTTTAGATAATAACCGCCTACGAGAAATCTGTTATCATATTCTAGCAGTCTGTACACTATGTCGCTTTGATATTATACAAAAGGGACCTACCTATAATACTCAAATTGTCATTGTCACTAAACAAATTTCTTTAAATAAAGGCCCATAAAAATCCAATTAGATTGTGCATGGAACACCATTAGGTTGAAATGCTGCAACAGTAAAAGTCAAGATTAACTTAACCTTTTAAAAAGATTATATTACAGTCAAAGCCACACTGGCATGTGGAGGACTTTAAGTTAATTCTGTGCTCTGAAAAGATCAGGGAAATGGCAAATGTATGTATATCTTGAAAGCCCCTGGGGTGTCCTGGAGTCTGGTTACCATTTCCCCCTCCCTGGGGTTGATCACTCCAGCCCTGAAGGCCCAGGACACAGCACAGCTCTGTATCCCACAGTTTTGGTGGCCTGAGCGGCTGCATTAACCTCTCCCCTCCCCCCAGGGCCTTTGAAGTGGTGACAGGAAACTAGCAGTTATGTCGACTCCACCCCTTCCAAGAGAGTTTTCTATCCCTGAGTGTTTTAAACACTACCAGACCCAAAAGGGATCAGGTTTATGGTGGTATAATATCACCTTAGATTTGGGTGATATTGGAAAGAAAAAGGAAAGACAGAAGAAACCATTCAGGCACTTTTCATTGTATCACAGCATTATCCGTCAGGAGAGAGGGTTTTGGTCAACTAATTCCATTCCCATATACTGTCTCCTGTTTTAGATCTTGGATCAGACAATTCAAACAGTAGAAGATATACCACCTTAAGAAGCTTCTCTTCTATGGGATAGTTCTAATCACTGGAAATATCTGCTTTATATTGAGCCAAATTCTGCTCCCAGTGACTTATATCTGTTGGTCCTTTTGGGTCTTTGGGAACTATAGAAAATAAATGTCTATGTTCAGCTGCCACACAGCTGTTTAAATATTTAAAGAGAATGATAATAGTTTTTAAAACCCATCATTTCCTAATCATTTACTGGGTGACAGTAGTATACCAAATACTATATGTATATAAGTGGATGAAGAGTTGTCCTTCAGCCCATTTCCTCATGGGAAGAGCACTGGATATGTTGCAAGGAAAACTTGATAGCACTTACATTGGGGAGGTGGGAAGGGGATTTGGAGATCCCAAAGGTCACACTCAGGACAGAAATACGTTTGCTATGGAAGGTAGATTCTGCTACATGAGTGGATCTTTGCTCTGTTAAGAATAATAGTGTTTGGTTTTTTGAATTAAAGATAGGAACTGAAAGAGGATGACTTGCTCTCACAGAAGAAGGTGAAGGTATTTGATGACTCCAGTATCCTGAGGAGCTAGAAAGGAGCCAGTGAGTCTGATGGTGGAAGAATCCCCCCCACCACATACACATTCCCATTCATCCCCCCTCCCCATTGCCACCATGACAAAGACTGCTTAGAAGAGCAGTATTTTAGTTTTTTTCTCTGAGAAGTGTACAATGTGAATCTTCTCATTGAAGTGGATAAAATCTTCAATGAAATTGACATAGCTTACCAAGGCTTCTGAGGAGATATTTTAGAGAAACCCAAAGGGGAGCTCATGAGGTCTGCATTCAGCCGATTCTGGACCAGACTCTGGAAACACTGACATGGGAGTCAGAAAAGAGGATGTTTCAAATCAGTGTTATGCGGAAGGTGTTGCTGCTACTTTATCAGCAAGCGTCTCAAGAGTCAGAAAAATTAAGCGACTTGCTCAAGGTTATAAGTGAAGCCTGAGTCTGATATATATTTTTTTAATATTTTATTTATTCATAGAGACGCAGAGAGAGAGAGAGAGAGAGAGAGGCAGAGACACAGGCAGAGGGAGAAGCAGGCACCATGCAGAGAGAGCCTGATGTGGGACTCCAGGATCACGCCCTGGGCTGCAGGCGGCACTAAACCGCTGCGCCACCAGGGCTGCCCAAGTCTGATATTTTTTACCACATGACAACTCATCACATATCCTTTATGACTGAAATTTTCCCTCTAGTAGGCACATTTCTATTTTCCTCAACATTTCCCCATGACATACTTTCCACATCTCTCCCTATCCTTACCTTCTCTGTATACTTTCCAATAGCGAGGCTGTCTGGTTTTCCCACTTTCAGTTGAATTAATACAAGAATGCATATTAAAATAAAATCTTTAAAAAAGGGAGGGGACATCTGCATATTAAAATAAAATCTTTTAAAAAAGGGGCTCAGTGGTTGAGCATCTGCCTTTGGCTCAGGTCCTCATCCCAGGGTCCTGGGATCAAGTCCTGTGTTGGGCTCCCCTGCAGGGAGTCTGCTTCTCCCTCTTCCTATGTCTCTGCCTCTCACTGTATCTCTCATGAATAAATAAACAAAATCTTTTTAAAAAACGCAAAAATGCAGGTTATACATTTTTTTTTTTTTTTTATTCATAGAGACACACACAGAGAGAAAGAGAGGCAGAGACACAGGCAGAGGGAGAAGCAGGCTCCATGCAGGGAGTCCAACGTGGGACTTGATCCCGGGTCTCCAGGATCACACACCAGGCTGCAGGCAGCACTAAACCACTGCACCACAGGGGCTGCCCATGTTATACATTCATGATTAATGGAACCTGAGATCTTTTTCAACAAGTTTTGGGATTTTTCTGCATAAATTAAAACAAGTTCTTCCCATCCCTATTTATACACAACTGATCTTTTATAATACTTGTTATATTTTCCTGACTACTAAAGCAATGCATATTTATCATAGGCAAATTTTGAAATTACAAAAATATAAGAAAAATAAATATCATCTCTGGCTCCAACAATTATGGATAATAATTGTTAATGTTTGGGGACATATTCTTTCAGTCTTTCATATGTGTATCTACACAGATTTTATAGTTTCTAGTCTGAAACTAAGATCCAACTGAGGATTTATCATGTTTAAGTTTTATTTGAGGCTTTAAGCTTCTTACCACAATTTACCAAAATAAGTTTGAATTCTCTTGCTTTCATCAATTTGATTCACTACATGTAGCAGAAACCTACAGCCCTGTCCCTTCAGCACCCCTCTTACAAGGCTTGTCATCATATGAGGGCCTCATCTCTCAATTCGTAACCTGCCTTGACATAATCGAGCACAGTTGCCTGCTTCAGACATTTCCAGCTGGTCTCTTGATCATTCCCCTCCTGGTCCTTATTTTACTTTACTGATCACACCTTCTCAGTCTCTTCTGCCTTCTTTTGTGTATTTCCAGGTACCCCCAAGTTCAATTTCTCATCACCTCTGTGTTCTCTCAACTCCCCTCTCTAGGTAAGCTTGTCAAATCCCATGGCTTGAAAGGCCACCTCTAGCTCCCATTCTGTCCTGAACCCTCCCATAATCCCATACCCTACTGCCTGCTTGATGTCTCCTGGATGACAAAGGACATCTCAAACTAACATGTCCACAAGAAAACTCCTGATATTCCCCACCAGATCTGTTCCTTCCGGAACATTTTTGTAAAAGTTCACTAGTGAACTTTTGAACTACCCTTCACTCTGTGATAATTTTGGGGGTCATCTCTCTTCTCTTTGTCTCACACCCCACATTTAATAGAGCAGTACTGAAGGCACATTGAGGGTGGCCACTGCTAACTCTCTTTACTACTAGAATTCAAAACACCATTATATTTCACGTGGATCATTGTAATAACCTTCTGCTTTCAGATTGCCACCTATGATCGTTTTCCACCCAGCAGCTAAAACCAGATCACTCCATGTTATCCTCTGCTCCAAACCTTGCAATGGCTCCCACCTCACTCAAAGTAATAATCCACATTCTTTACCATGGCCTGCCAGGCTCCTCTTGAGCTCGTGACCTGGGTCCAGTAATCTCTCTTACTTCGTTTCACCCTGACTCTTCCCATTTCAATTACATTGGCCTTGTTCTTTTGGAATCCAAGCCTTAGGGCTTTTCAATTCCTGTTCCCTCTGCCTAGAACAACCTTCCAGGTATCTTCTCTTCCCAGGTATCTGCTCAAATGTCATCTCACTGGAAAGATCTTCCCTAACCACCTCTATAAAATAGTGTTTCCTTTTTTTCCAGGTCACTCTATCCATTTATTACACATTTTTCTTCTATATTACACTTGTCACCATTTTATTATAATATTTAAATTTGTTCTTTGTTGACCCTTTCCATCTCCCTCCAGCAAATATGTGCTCTATGAGAGCAGAGACATTTTTTTTTCCACTCCTGTACTTTTAGTGCCTAGAAAAGTGTTTGGAACATGCTAAGAACTCAACTCACCTGTGTTGAATGAATGAACTAATAAATATATGAGAATTTATTTCTTGATCATAATGGTTTGGTCTTGAGAAGGCATAAGGAACAAACAAAATAACATCCCTTTGCCAAGGATTAAGAGAGTGTGTGTGGTTTACAAGGTAACAGACTCAAGTGCTAACAGGAGCCATGTTTGTCTCCATTATGTGGATTTCAGAAGCAGAAAGCTGCTCTGCAAGGAGTAAGAGGAAATAATCACACCATATATAATATAAAATTGAAGATACAGTGCTTATATCAGGTACTAATTTATGGGTGAGGAAGCTGAGGCACAGAGAAGTGACTTGCCCAACATCATGTAGAGCTAGGATTCAAAGTAGGGTCTGCACTGATAACCACTGTACTTTACAGCCTTCCCAGAAGCTTTGGTTCTTATGAGTCTGAGGCTTAGTACCTTTGCAATTAATTTCTGTTTCAGTTATTTCTCATTGAGTTTCTTGCCACCAAAAGAATCCAATTAATCTGCTATTTCTCTTAGCTTTATGTTGATAGCAAATCTGAACAGCATAACTTCATTTAAGACATTATGAACACAGTTAAGTGGGATATAAGTTCAGAATCACACACAAAAAAATGATTCTGACATTTCTCTATTGTCCACAAGGTTATCATGGAAAATATTCATCAAACACTTTGTTGAAATGGGGGCGTTGTCACTATAGTATTCTCCTGAAGCACAAATCTAATAATTGTAGCAAGAAAGAAGTTCATTTGACCTGACTTGTTCCTTAGGAAACTACCTGAGAAATTTTTCTAGACACTGGACTCCCACTCTGTAGTATCCAATAGTGTCCACGTGCTTCTTCTTCCCCAAAATAGGAATGTTTACTTGTTTTCTGGCACCTCTCCCATTGCCGATGATATCTCAGAGCAATCTGTAAGATCACATCTTCAATTTATCTTAGTAATTTGGGATAGAAATATTCTGAGCTCACTGAAGGTGGTGAGGTAGATTATCTCTGATTCCTGGCCTGCTTGACATCAGCTGGCTATTTTTGTGGAGGGTGGGGTGGATCTATTTTCCTGGGTGGACAATAGAAGGCAGAAGGAAAGTTCAGTTCTTGTCTCTGTCATCTGCTAACTTTATGCCACCTTCTCCATATGGTGGGCCAATAACTTCCCTGTTTTCCTTGAGCTTTAAAAGAATTTGTTCTTGTCTTTAGTTTGTTTTGTGAGCCTCCGCTTAGCCTGGGTTTTAGACTGCCTCATAAAATTCCCTCAAGTTGAGCCACTTTGCTTTACAAATCAATCCTTCATTTTTTTAAAAAATCTTTTGTACAGAGCTTTTTATAAACAGTTGGGCTCCTCAGAGAGCTGACTATATAATTACATTGATAAGCTTGTCAGATAAAATACAGGATGTCCACTTAAATTTGAACTTCAGATAAATAGCAAATAATTGTAGAGTGTACAATATTTGGGACATACTTATACTAAAGAAATTCAGTGTTTCCCTGAAATTCAAATTTCACTGAATATTCTGTAATTTATTTGCTAAATCTGGCAACCCTGCATATTGATTCTTTTTTGTTTGGTTTGCTTTGGTTTTAAATAGTTTCAACTTTTCTTTCTCACTTGGAGTGCAACAATATAATCAGAAGTTCAGCTTCAGAAACTTTCCTTCCCTCTTGAGTTGGGTTTACATTTTGCTTTATAATGTTTTAGATGCCTGACCGTACTAGTCTGCTTGAGCTGCCATAACAAAACCCAAATTCAGAGGCGTAATGGCATTTATTTGCTCATACTTCTGGAGCCTAGAAGTCCATGATCAAGGTGCAGGCTATTACAATTATCCACTGCCTCCCAAATTCATTGCTTAAAGGTGGCCCTCAGGGCATCAGCTTCTCCTGAGGCCAGAGCCCTTCTTGGTAGCACTGTTTCCCTCAGTAGGGTGACTTTCTGATGCTTGAGATAGAAAGGGTGCCAGAAACTGTCTCCTTGTGCTGAAATAAAGGTAGAATTAGAACAACAGACTATGGGGGTGGGGCAATCAACACCCTCTGCTGCAAATAGGTGTATTATTATTTTCATTTTTCAGAAAAGAAGACATTTATTTATATGCCAGCATCTCTACCTGGTTCTGGGTTATAGGAATCCATAACCAACACAATCCTTTCCTCATGGAACTTACTCTCAACAGTGTAGAGGGGTTGAATAATTAATCTGAAGTTAAGTAATAAGTAATGGAGCTGAAATTCAAACCCAGGTCAATCAATTCCATTTCACCATGCAACGTCTCTTCTATTAGCTTTTTATCTATGATTAGATTTTGGAGTTATAAAGGACACTAGAGGTCATCAAATCAACTATTTGACTTTAAGTTAGAAATTGAATCCAAGAGATTTTTACACGACTGTAACAAGATCATACAACAAATATGAGGTGGGAAATGAACTAGAACTCAGATCTCTTGACCTCCATTCTAGTATCAAGGTCAGGTATAACATTTTACAACATCCCCTAGAAACTCTTCCTATAATTTCCATTATTTGACAGCTTTATTGAGATTAAATTACATTGACTGAAATAAACTTCACATATCTAAAATATGCAAATCGACATGTTTTAACACCCTTATACACTCAATCAAGATAATGAGCAACAATCAAGATATTGAACATATTCATAACCCCCCAAATTTCCTCCTTCCCTCATATACTTCCTTACCCACCTTCAATCCCCAACACCCAGTGATCTGCTTTCTATCACTGTAGATTTCTTTTAATTTTCTAGAATTATAAATAAATGGAATCATGCAGTGTACTCTAAATCTGCCTGGCTTTTTAACGTCAGTATACTTATTTGAGATTCATTAATGTTGTATGCATAAATAGACCTTTCATTTTTATTGCTCATACATATGTGGATAAACCCCAGTTTTGTCTTTTGTATCCATTCACTGGTTGATAAACAAACTGTTATTTCCAGTTGTTTCCTATTACAAAAGTCGCTGTGAACATTTAAATACATATCATCATAGTACCTACAAATGGAACAGCTGGGTCATCTTTTGTAAGATGTTGCCAAACTGTTTTCCAAAGTGGTTATGCCTTTGGACATTCCCACCAGCAGTAGGAGGGTTCCATTTTTTTCTTTTTCTTTTTTATACATCCTCATCAACATTTAGTACGGTCATTCTTTTTAATTTTAGCTCTTTTAGGGCAGCCAGGTGGCTCAGTGGTTTAGCGCCTGCCTTCAGCCCAGGGCATGATCCTGGAGACCCGGGATCGAGTCCCACATCAGGCTCCCTGCATGGAGCCTGCTTCTCCCTCTGCCTATCTCTCTCTCTCTCTCTCTCTCTCTCTAGAGCAAATAAGTAAAATCTTTAAAAAATTTTAAATTTATTTATTTATTTATTTATTTATTTATTTATTTGAGATAAGAGAGAAGGGGGAGGGAGAGAAGGAGAGAGAGAATCCCACGCAGATTTCCCAACAAGCACAGAGCCTGATGAGGGACTCAATCCCACGACCTTGTAGTCATGACCTGAGCAATTTGATTATGATGTACCTTTGTAGACTTTATTTGATGTTTCTTGTGCCTGGAATTCATTGAGATTCCTGATCTGTGGGCTTTGGGGTTGTCACAACTGGAGGATGGATGGGAGGAGAGAGCTACCAGCATCTACTGAGTAGAAGCCAGAGATGCTGACATCCTACCACACAGAGGACAGCCCCCATAACAAAGAATTATGCAACCAAAAGTATGAATAGTGCTGGGATTGAGAAACCACACTCCAACCCTTTCCAGTGATTCTTTGTCCAGTTTTCTGGAATTCCTTCACATGCCTGTGTTGATTAGCACAGAGCTGCATTCTTGAGGTCTTGAGGGGGACCCTCTGTAGATCTCTGGAGCTCTTCTCTATGTGGCTCTCTCTTCTCTATTACTCTTATAAACTGTAGCTACCTTGTTTTCTCTGGACTCTTAGGTCTACCTCTGCAATGCAGGTAGTTTTCTGGATTGGCCTGGGTTCACTTTCCCTGCACCATGGCTATAAAACTCATTCAGGGCAGTCAGTTGGGAAGACCTTAGGCTCACCTCATTTTTTGCCCATTTTTCAAGATTAGTATCCTTTCTGGCCCAATGTCCAGTGTCTCACAAATTATTGTTTCATGTATTTTGTTCATTTTTTGGTTGTTTCTGATGGGGAAATGAATCTGGTCCCCATTACTAAATCTTAGCTATAAGCTCAAGTCCCATAATTTCTTTTTTAAATGTATCATCTTGCCTTGCCTTATCTGTTAGCCTGCCAGTCTGCTGCAGAGGACTGTTAACTATGAAAGTACATAGCAATTTTCATGTATGTGTGCCCAAGAGTTTCTGTGCTTGCACAATGTATAGACGCATGGCACCTGTTACAATAAGCTGTACCTTACTTGCCTGTTCTTTCTGCTTCCAGGATTCTCTTATGGTTCTTGAATTTTTTAAATAGTTTACCCAACAAGTACTTTAAAATTTCAAAAAAATAAAATGCCCTTGGCCTGAGAATTCATATGCCAGTTGTAAGTTTTATTTGATGGTAAATGGCTGAAATAGATGCCCTGGAGAGAACTGGTCCTTTTGGCAGCACTGGCCTTAGGCAAAATTGTTAAGTAGGTGAAGTATATCTTCAGGGAGCTCTTAGATTCTGCTGTCTATCCTCCCTCTATTCCAGAACCCGTGAGTTCTCTCCTCTAATGCTAGAGCAAGGGCTGTTTTCAATTTTTTTTTTTTAACATTTGGTTGTCAGTGATTGATAAATTTTTACGCTTCTTCAAATATTTGCATTTTCACAGAGAGAAAAACATTAAGGCAGATAGAGAAAATTGGTTTTAACTGCTTTGATTGGAAGTGGCTCCTTGGAGTTGTATTGAGAAGATGACTCAGCATAAAAGAACAGTGATTGATTAGTGATGTCTGCACATACAAACACAGGAGGTGAGAAATTTGCCATCCTTGCTCTAATCCTGAAGTGTTCATTCTATTGGAAAATTTCCAAGCACTAGAAATCAAGTGTAAAAAAGACTTCTGGGGACAATTGAAACTCATTAATGACCTTGCAATCAGCCCAAATAGGGCTGTTGTATAGCATCGCATAAAAAGTTGAGAGTGCTTTTTCTAAGTGTAACAAGAATCTAGTGAAATATCATAAATAGAATATAACGCCATCGAGGTCTTTTATACCAATCCTTTAGTGTGTCTGTGGCCTTAGAGAGTATTCTTTTTTGTTCCCACTTTACCTTTTAACTGTCTTCTTTAGGGCTTATATAGTAACCCATGCGAAGTAAGCACTTCCAGAACCACTAAAGTATTTGTTTCATACATTACTGTCTTAATGAACTGAAAAATCCTCTAAAGCCCCAAATGTTTCACTTATTTATTTCCAAGCTGTTTGATGCCTATGTAAAATAACAAGCATCTTCCAAATTAGAAAGTAATTCATTTATTTCTGTTTACTTTCCCTAATATGAAAAAATAAAGTATGTGTTGTCTTTCTGGTATGGGATCACAGAAAGGATGAATATTCTAGACTGATCTTTCTTATAAAGGTCAAGCTTGGAAAGGAAATGAGCAGAGTGCTTAGTACCAGGCACTGTACTAGCATTTTCACATATGTTGTCTCATTAGTCCTTACTAAGAGTGCTAGAGGGAATGGCTGTATCATCCTTGTCACTACACATCATTGGAATGCCCCAAGATTCCACCAGCCTAAAGGTGTGAATGAGATCATGGTGATGGTAATATGTACAGGTTGTTGGTTTGGAGGCTCCACCTATATTACTGGAGTCCTCAGTGCCACCCTTATACTGGCCCCTTGAGCTATCTGTAGGCATCTCTCCATAGCTATGATTAGTTCCTTGTGTGCTCCTGCCTCAGCATCCCAAAAGGTACCCTCTGCCAGCCAGCCGCCAGGAGAAGTCCCCTTGCCACTGCTCTGATGCCAGGGCCCTCCTTAGGAACTTGGTTCTATAGCTCTAGTGCCTTTCCTGGCACTCTAATGTTACATTCCTCCATGCTGCTAAATGGTATCAGATCTCCTATAGTCTTCTCCTCTGTTAAAGACCCATTACACACTTGCAGAAATGGAAGGATATTTTTCTCCTTAACTTTCAGTTGACATTTGGTGCTTCAGGCTCTGAACTCCACTGCCATACTCCAAGTTTAAAAACAAAATCCCTTTTGAAAGCAACTTCTTCAGCCTCTGCCCATGGCCTTTCTCATCTTCCGTTGGCTGAGGGCAATAACTTATTCTTTTTTCCATTCTTCCAATATCGTGTTAGTAGGTATGAAACTTCTTCCTTACAGGTGTCCTTTCCCTCATGCAAATTAACCCATGCAAACAAAGGTCTGGGAGGGAGGGATCCAGCCCCCCAATTCAATGTCATGCCCCCCCGGATGCTAATCCCAATTCTGGCTTGGCCACAATGCCCAGATAGTGACGGTCATGGAAACTGACAATCAGAGTTTGGACTGTTGGCCTGAACTCATGCCATTAGCATGTGATCTCCCGCAGTTCAACCTCAGGACATCTCCCACAATGGCCCCATGTCCTGTTACTGTGTGATGCTGCTTTCATCTCAGAGCATAGAATGACTGTTGAGATTTCTTCCCCACCTTTCTCAAATGTATTCACACAACCCCACATTTTCAGTGGCAGAGTGTGAGGTTGAGTCCCTGTTGCTCTCTCTTTAACCCCTGTCACTGCATATAATTCAAAGTGCCCAGTATTAGGCTTCATGGCATTTTATGCAATTTTTCCACAACAAGGTCTGATCTGCTATGAGTTAAATATGAAAAGTAGCCTCCATTTGGGCTGTGCTCTCTTAGAGGTTGCAAACTTTCCATTATTTAGCTATGTTGCCTCATGAGAATATGGCAACTGTGGTAGGGCCATTGTTTCTCAATGAGGGCTGCATGATTATCAGGTTTCTAAAAGCTCTGTAAACTTCAAACAAGGTGTGCTATAATGAGCCTCCTCTCTGCAAAACAAATGCCCATGCAGTGATGACTGTCCATATCTGTGGAGCTCCTTTCTTCCCATGACATAGATTTCTTCTCACACAGAACCCTAATGAGTCTGTGTGCAGTGGCACATCCACGTGGGTATTTGCAGCCAATGAGCTTGATTTATTCATTTAACAGAGAGAAGGAAAAAGAGAGACTGTCTTGTATCCCAAAATAAAAGACTTTTTATTCAATACAGTTGGAAAAAATGCACATGTATATTATATAATTTTTAAAAGCTGCAGAGTGTGTCTGTCAGGAATTCAATAATTTTTAAGATATCTTGATGGAACTATATGAATATACTCTTCAAGGTAATAATTAATTCCCTAAGGAGAGCACTCATTAAAAAAAATCATGTTACCAGAGAGGAAAGAAAATACTAAAAAGCTAGGAAATTGCCCCATAAGGTAGATGACAGTTAAGTCTTTTGGAAGTCTAGAGAGGAAAATGAAGGCTTTAAGTGTAGGTCATTGATTAAGAATTTGCTCTTCGAGATAAACGTTGGATAGCCATATATTACTCTCATAAAGTCCTACTGAAACATGTCCCAGGGGTTTATCATATGGTGTCTATGTTGGCAGAGATTCATGTCACACGCAGAGAAACTGTGTAATACGAACAGGAGCCCCAAATGGCTGTGGAGGTTGTGGAATGAAACATGAATCCGGAAGTAAAAGGAAATCTATGGGACCATCAGCCAATTCTCTTTCCCTCCTTTTCTTCACCTTCTCACACTCTTCCCTCATGTGGCTTGATAAAATATGGGAAACTCCGAGACTCCCACTGATAGGCTTAGAAAGACATGCTACCAGTGTGGTTCTTAGGGTACAGTGTGTAGGAGACAAAGAAACTCTCTTCCTCTTCTTTGCCCAGGTGATATTCCTGTGTTTGGCACAGATTAGGAGACACAGAGCTAATTCTTTTGTGGCTTTATTTTGCACAGAAGTTGTTGTAAAAACAAATACTGTCTTGGTTCTTCAAAAGAGTAAATGGCTCTGTCATTTTGATGTTGGTGACTCCTTTCTTTGGCTCTACCAAGCACTATTGGAACAGGACTCTCACTTTTCACTTCCATCTTCCGAATTTAGAAGTTTGGAACTTCCCCAGGCTCACCAATACCAGCAGCTCTGTCTTCTCTGGTCCTTTTAGTTGAACTCATAGCTCTGTCGAAGGTTTAGGATTTATAAATAAGACCTCAGAGATGCTGGTGGAGTGAAAGATTAAGGATTTGTCTTACTTCTCAAAAAAGGATAGAAGGAAGTGTGAATAGGTGAATATATAAAGTTATACCCCAGAGCTAGGATAGCTTCTCAGTTTTTATAGTTTATCCTATGAGGATTTCTTAAATTTTTGTTTTCCCTTTTATGTCTTGGTTTCTGCTGTTTTTTATTTTTTTATTTTTTTGGTTTCTGCTTTTATAAGTGAGTAACTGGGTTTATTGTCCCCTTCTTTTTTATCATAAGTCATTTCAAATCCATTAGTGGGAGAGGGTACAAACACTTCACAGTTTAAACTAATTAATTTAAAAACTTGGAAAGTAGAAGAAGGAAGTGGAGAGAACTTTGATCTCACACCAGTGCTCTTCTCTTCACCTTGTATGGTTGCTGTTATTTCTAGGGTGAGTCTGAGTAATGCAACAAGTTCCTCCCACCTGGCCTGCCCCAGCCTCCTGCCTGTCCCTTCCAGTTCTTACTTCACGGGCTGTATTCTTGGCACATCAATTCACTGAAAATGCCATATCAAACAAGATAAATTTAATTCCAATTTGTGATACCCCTAATTCAATGATTTGAACAATAAGAAAATACATTATCTCTTAGGACAAGAGGTCCAGAGAGGGGCTGCTTAGTTGGCATAATCAGAAACTCAAAAAATTCACCAGTGGTATAAATCCTTACCTCTAATAAACTCTTTCATCTGATATTCTCAGCTTTGGTTTCACCCTATGACTAATTTTCCTCACTGTCACAAAATGGCTGCAGCAGCCTAGAAGCAAGAGAAGTGTCTTCTGGTGTTAAGTAAAGCAAGGTCTCCTGGGGGCATCTAGCAGATCTTACCTCCCACCTCCTAGGGGAGACCTGGATCACAGCCCACCCTCAAATTAGCAATGCAAATGAGATTGTTTTTAGACCACTGGACTGCACACAAATTATCCCTGATCTGATGATTGGCTCACCAGCCCTGGAAGATGGCAGTTGACAATATCAGGCTTCTATTAACAAGGATGATGTTGATAATGGATAGGGTAAAGGCCACAAACTATGTCTGCCACACATGCACATTGTAAAAGAAATCAAACCAAACAAAATAAAAAATCAAGTTCTCCCATCTGTCACCTGTGGTTCCTCTCCCCAAAGGTAATCAGTTTTTTTTGTGTATGTATCCTTCCATTAAAAAAATCTTAATTTGTAATCGCCATACATATGTAGCTGCCATTAAGTATGTACATAAATGAAATCATATACATGGAGACTTAAATATCTCTAAGAACTTCCACATCAGTCCAACCAAATCTACAACATATTATTAATAAGTCATAATACTTCATTATATAATCAAATTGCGATTTATGTAGCCAGCCCCCTACTAATGGACATGTAGATTGTTTCTAGCTTTGGCTTTTGAAATTTTTAATATTAAAGATGATGCTTTATTGAACTTTGTTGTACGATTAACTGGTTATATTTTCAGGATATATCCATAGTGCAAATTTCTTATGATAGAACTACTTGGTCATTTAAATTTTTGATTTATTTTTCTGAATTGATCTTCAAAAAGGAGGCATCAATGTACATTCACATTCCAAAAGTCTAAGAGAGTATTTGTATGCTACATCTTCGCCAGGCCTGCACAATACTTTAGTACTTGATTTTTCTCAATATAGTAGATGAAAATGGTATCTCGCTCTAGTTGTATTTGATGTAAATTTCAAATCTGCTCATGTCACTCCACTGGGTAGAATGCTTTGATAGTTTTCCTTTGCTCCTAGCATCCACGTTTGCTGTTATGCCGTGTGTGGCTGCATGATTTGGCCGCTGCTGACCACTCCATTTTCATCCCATGTGACTTTTCCAGCCATTCTCTACATTCTGGACACATTGACCCCTTGCTCATGATATTCTCCATGAAACCCTAACCTCCTGCCCCGAGCCTCCCCACACCTATTCTGTCTTGTGCTGCCAAACTCCAGCCTGTTCTTCATACTTCACCTTGTTTGAGGAGACTTCTCTGGACTCCTGGGTTCTTCTTTTTATATGTTGTCATGGTACTTAATAACACATAGTCATTGTACTGAATGAATGCATAGTGTAAAATTTGTACAATCATTATTTTTTAAAAATATCTGTCTCTGGGCAGCCCGGGTGGCTCAGTGGTTTAGTGCTGCCTTCAGCCCAGGACCTGATCCTGGAGACCAGGGATCAAGTCCCACGTCAGGCTCCCTGCATGGAGCCTGCTTCTCTCTCTGCTTGTATCTCTGCCTCTCTCTTTGTCTCTGTGTCTCCCATGAATAAATAAATAGTCTCTAAATAAATAAATAAATAAATAAATAAATAAATAAATAAATATCTGTCTCTTCCACTACACCATAACCTCTCTGAGGCCATCTCTGTGTGTTGTTGCACTCTCTGTGCTTGGTGCAGTATCAGGCACACATACATTCTTGAGACATGAACCATCGAGTGAGAGCAGTGGATACAGTGAGGATTGAAGGAAGCTGAGAAGATTTGGGGAAAAATTGCTGAACTCTGTATGCCAGTGCTGCAAAAATGTTTCCATCAAAACTATTCCAGAACCTTTGCTGTGAGCCTGGACCTTCACTGAGTGCATTCGGGCCCACATAACGGGTGCAGAATAGTCTAGGCACAAAGGGCTATACACTCCTATAAAGTAGATAGTGTCTATAATCCACTAACAAGGTGCAAAAGGGGTAATTTTATTACTATACAATTCAAATTAACCTCCAGAGGATCATCTTCATTCTGCAAGAGGAGATAGAAACTTCATTTTGTTCTACTTGGGGTTCTCATCTCCTTGAGGAGTTTGCTGAGCTCCAAGGGGCTTGTGTGACTGGGCTTACGTCATCCCTGAGAGATCTATCTGTCCCCTTCATTGTTTGATTATGGGCCATTGTGCCACAGTGATCATCATGTAATATCTTCTTACTGCTGGTAGCTCTCCTTGCAAGCAGGCAGCTTCCAGCATGGATTTTTGCTTAATGGGGGAACACAAGAACTCCACAGTGCTCTTTAGTGCCCCGGCGACCTAGAGGTGGTAGGCACTGATTCCTCTGCCTTCCTGGGTCTATAGGGAAGGAGCCTCTTGCAGGAAGATGGGCACAGAGTTTCTCCCAGGGCCTCCACACTTGCCAAACGCTATTGTTCATTGAGCTCTCCTCTCTCCTCATGCCCTCCAGCTTGCCTTTCTACCCCTGACTGAGGGAGTCCCTACCTACACTCAAGGGAAAACACTTATTTCTCTAAATCTGATGCTTTATCTCTGTCCTAATCCTCTAAATTCCCCGAGTTTAGGTTTTGGAATTAAAAAAAGAAGAAGAAAAAAAAGATCAGAGACTGACATTCTTCTTCCTGCTTTATACCCTGTCCTACTCCTCCAGTGAGACCATGAACCCAGGCCAAAATCCTGCTGGACAGAGGTGTGAGGGCAGTCTGAGGAGGGACAAGGAAAAACCTGAACGAAAACGACACAAAAGAAAACACTGGCTCCTCTACTCTTTCAAAAATAATACCCCATCCCGAATTTCCAGTGGCCGGAGGGCAGGTGGTGGCAGTTAACATACTAAATGCAACCCAGAGGTTGAGAAGACGAGCAAAGATCGTCTCTCAAAGATCTCCAGATTTCTTTCTTAGTGAACAGCAACAACAAAAGCACATTTTAGAGCAGACCAACAAAAGTTGAAGCCAGATTTATGGAAATTAAAGAACTTAGATTCTTCCTGTATAGACTCTAAATCTTGTCGTAATCTCTATCTATTTTATTTGGTTTCAATTCCACAAAAATGAGAAAAGCAGTACCAAGCAGTGTTTCTTTACTTGCTTCTGCTCATTTTCTATAGAGTCAAAAATAACAACATTCAAACAACATGGAGGCCGGGGGGTGAAAAAAAAGAATGAAAATCCTCTGTGAGGGCAGCTCCGGTGGCTCAGGGGTTTAGCACCGCCTTCAGACCAGGGCATGATCCTGGAGACCTGGGATCGAGTCCCATATCGGGCTCCCTGCGTGGAGCCTGTTTCTGTCTCTGCCTCTCTGTGTGTGTGTGTCTCTCATGAATAAATAAATAAAATTTATATATATAAAAAAAGAAAATCCTCTGTGAGAAATGGTACAAATTATTCAATATCATATAAAAATATATGTAGCAATTTTTAAAACTATAGTTAATTAACCTAGAGTACATTGTGGTTCCTCTGAAGTCATTAAGATGTGTCATGCAAATGAGCATTTAATAAGGTCTTTTTAAACACATCTTTCACTACACGGCCCATGAAATTTCTGAAATGTTTCATTTCTAAAGTACACACCAAGTTTGTATATGCCACTTTAATTTGCATTTAGTAAACATTTATTAAGCTTCTATGTCATACTGTGCGTAATACTTTCACATGATTATCTCATTTCATCTCCACAATAATCCAGTAAAGAAGGTATTATTATTACCACTTTGTAAGGGTGAACTCTGAGGCTTAGATAATTTAAGCAATTTGCCCAAGTCACACAGCTCGAAAGCAGTGAACCACTCTTCAAAGTTAGGTTTTCTGTCTCTACTTTCATTGTAAAGTCCTCCACATAGCTCATATAAATCAGTAATTTGGTCATTTCTGAAAGCAAGATTTTAGGTGAGTCTATAAAAAATTGGAAGTGGGAAAAGAGTAAGTGAAGATTGCTTGATAAAGAGCTTTGACTGTTCAAAAGGGAAGAGAATTTGAAAGCAGCTCCAGAGAAAAGTAACCTGAGGAAACTCTGGTTAAAGCCAGTGGTTCTCAAACATTAACACACCAGAATCACCTAGAAGGCTCGTTAAACAGGATATCAGGACTCCATCCAGGAATATTCGAATGATGGGTCTGAGGTGGAGCTCAGCAATGTACATTTCTAACAAGTTTCCCCAAGATGTTCTTGCGGCTGATCTGGAGACCTCACTTTGAGAACCACTGCTTAAAAAATGGAATATTTGCATGTCTGAAAGACAGAAGTAAGTGAGTAAATGTAGAGTGAAAAGACCACAGGGTTAATCTGAGAGAAGAGAAAAAGGGTTGGAGTAGTGAGGAAATGCGGAAGCTTACCCACATTGTCTTATTTTGGTTTGGTTAGCTGTTTTTATTTGTTTATTTTAGAGAAGGTAAAATTGTTTCCCAAGTTGGGCAGAACTCCTGCAGAGTGGGGAGGGCTCAGAAATGATATAGTGGATGTGTGCCGGGGATCCGCAGTAGCATTTAAATGACCACAGAACATCAGTGAAGGGCTGGCTGAACTTTCAGGAATCATCCTGTGTGCCTGCTTTCCTCTGCAGGCGCAGTTCCCAGCCCAGGAGAACAAGGTGCATTCATTATTCCATTTATTTTTATTTTAAAATTTTTAAAAGATTTATTTATTTATTTGAGACGGCTGGGGAGAAGAGGGAGAGAATCTCAAGCAGACCCTGTGCTCAGCAAGGAGCCCAACATGGGGATGGGGGTAGGGGGTCATCCCATGACCCCTGAGATCATGACCTGAGCCAAAATCACAAGCCAGACGCTTAACTGACTGAGCCACCCAGGCGCCTTTAATTATTCCACTTAAATTACAATATGATGTGATGGTTCATTTTATGTATCAACTGCACTGGCTAAGCGATGGCTAATTAGCTGAGAAAACATTATTTCTAAATAAAGGTATTTCTGGAAGAGATTAGCATTTGATTCACTAGGCTGAGGAAAAATGTGCACCCTCACCAATGTGGGTAGGCATCATCCAATCCAACGCGGGCACCCTGATGGAATAAAAAGGAGAAGGAAGTGTCAATCCTCTTTCTCTCTTCTGGAGCTAGGGTGTCTACCTTTTCTTACTCTCAGCTAGGAGAACTTCCGGTTTTCTGGCCTTGGGACTTGGACAGAATTATACCACAGGCTTTCCTGGTTCTCTGGCTCGCATATATGGCAGATCATGGCACTTCTTGCCCTCTATTAACTATATGAGCCAATTCCTATAATAAACCTCCTCTTAATATATACATTTATGTATATTCCACTGGTTCTGTTTCTCTGGAGAATCTTGACTAATATCTAGAAATAAAACTTGCCGACATTGGTATTATTTTACTTTTAAAGATTTTGTTTATTTAAGAGAGCACAAGCAGGAGGGAGGAACAGGCTCCCCACTGAGCAGGGAGCCCGATGCAGGGCTCGATCCTGGGACCCTGGGGCCATGACATGAGCCGAAGGCAGACGCTTAGCCCACTGAGCCACCCAGGTGCCCCTGACACTGATTTTAGATATTCATTTGGCCATTTCTTTTTTCACTCATTTACTAAAAATGGGATCAGAGAACATCACTCACCAAAGAGAGTAACTCATTTTAACCTATAGACCTAGGAACAACAGCATGTCTAAACAAGTGTTTGTTACCATCGCTCACGTACGGATATCTGCAAAGAGGAAGCCAGGGCTCACAGCCTGACCAGGGGTTCTGTTGGGTATGCAAGTGATCAGCAAAGTATAAGAGATCAGACTCTATAGGGGTCAAAGTGAAGTTGGTTGGCAGCCTCATCTCTGTGACAATGCACTTCTGAGACACCTCCAGAAATTTCCTGAAGCCCTTGGTCAGCTATAGTTTGGGCCTAGTAGAGGGATGCTTCTATATATGTGCTTAATGAACATTTCTTGTATGTGATCATTCTAATAGTGTTTGGTGAACAATTACTGTATTTCAGGAAGATTAGTAAGTATTGAGAAAAATAGAAATAAGGTACATCTCTGCCTTACAGCAGCTCAGTGTCATGGAGGAGACAATATAAATAGAAATATATGTAAAATAGCCGCAGGCCTGGTGTGAGGAGAGAAAAGTTGATTTGGAGGGGAAGCTTAAAGAAAGATTAGAAGTTCTACAGATAGTAGAGTAGAAAGAAAAGCCTGACTCGCAGCAAGAAATTAGAAAGAGAAATTTATGCTCTTTTTTTTTTCCTTTGGAGGGTGGGGATAGAAAAATCAACCTTTCTTGAATATCTATGATTCATTTAGAATAGCGCTTAGAGTCTTTCATGTGGTTTCACTTACTAAACATGGCAATTCCGTGAGTTCATCTTAAAGATGTGGGAAGTCTAAGATGTTCCAAATTTATAGAAAGTCAGAAGAACCAAAGCCTTTAATCACTTTTCTGATAGAAGAAAAACTAAGAAACCTAGGCAAGTTTCTTAGCTTTCTGTGCTTCTATTTCTTTACCTGACAATTGAGAAAACAAAATTTACCTCAGAGTGTTGTTGTGACATTAGCTGTTTTGTGAAGCATCTAGTCCCTTATCTGGCATCATGTTCACATTCAGGGAATAGTAGCTATTCTTCTGTGTCTTCTTCTCATATTATTATTAACTCGCCTAGGGTCATGTAATAAGTTAGATTTATGATTTAACCAAAGTTTTTTTAGATTCCAGAAGACCTGCCTGTCCAAAGCCTATGCTTGTTTCTGCTCTGATTTTCAGCTATCCATTAAGAGTAAATGTGTGACACTTGTGATAAGCTTCAGCCCCAAGTCTGAGGCAGCTGATTGCCTAAAAAGAGAATAAATTTTGCAATGTGATATATCTAGACTTGAGTCTACATCACATCACTTACAGATAGTTTGATTTTGAGCAAGCGGTCTAAACTCCCCAGTCCTTTCCTTTTCTGCAAAATGGCATAGGGCTGGAGAGTTAGGAGTAAGGACACCTGAGGTCCTGTCTGTGCAGATCTGGTTCAGCAAGTGATAGAGTTCTCTTACCTTTGTCAGATTCATGCAAAAACTTCGGCTCTGGCTTCTGCAGAACTCTCCCTACAAGGAGTAGACCATACTCTGAAGGAAGGTTCTAGCTCCATCACAGCTGAAAATAACACCAAACTATTAGAAGACGGCTATTATTTTTATTCTTGTAGAATTCTTTGTGTATCTGCTTCAAGGTAGTTGATGAAACAGTGGAGAATATCCTTCATCCTTCCTTATCCCTACTGTCAATATTGTTCTAAGATTCAAAAAGGACCAGGGAAGAAGTTTCTAAGTAATTGACTTCCTTGAGTGTTGAACCAGTGGGATAATTTCTAAAGGACTGATTATGATTTGGACTGTATGTTAGGAGTGGTAAATGTTACACCAGTTGAGTATTAGTAGTGACTATGAGTAGTTTTTTCAGGGACTCTAAAGTTATTCTGGGGCCTTGTAGCCTGACTTTAATTTAATATAAACTGCATATGTTCTGATCCCTAGGTCAAACAAGAGACTGGATATGATTCAACACTTTTTGTCCATTGGACAATTAATGTGTACCAATGTCATCAGTCCAATAAAAGCAGATGGGGAGTGCGGCAAGCTTTTGCCCAATAAGAGGAAATGAGTGAGTACCTGGCTGGCTCTATTGGAAGAGCATGCAACTCTTGATATTTGGGTTGTAAGTTTAAACCTCATGTTGGGTGTAGAGATTACTTAAATGAATAAATACTCCAAAAAAAGGAAAAAGAAAAAAATGAGAACTCTTGGTCATATCTTTCAGAACATATCCACATGCTTCAAGGAAATGTCAAAATGGGCCATTTACCTCAGGTTTTGGGATCATTTGAAGTTCTTTAACATTTCTGCCTTTCAAGAGAAAATTGCCATATATATCACCTCACATCCTTTGGTAAGTTGTTCTGTTCAAATACCAAACCAGATTCTTTGTTTTCTATTTTCAGATAGGAAATATTAAAATAAAAGCATTTAAAAATATCCTTACCAAGTGGAAATATTCATAATGACATGATGTGGCCTATATTTCTTTTATTGAGAAAGACATTTCAAAAAATAAGACAAAAAATACCATAAGAATCTCAGAAATATTGATCATTTATGGGGTAGATCTCTATTCCTGAGATCTGCTCTATCTGTTGAATTAATGAGATAGCCGTAACAAGCACACATTAGTTATATATTTAATTTTTAAAAATCAACATAAAAATTAGGGGGCTAAGATAATTTAAATCCCTTTAAGCAATGAAAAAAAGTGCTCTTATTCTTCTTGTGTTCTATGTCTTATGGTACAAATGTTCCATATAATTTTCTGGATAATGTTTACCTATATGTCTGCCTATACACTAACCTTAATAAATTTCTAAAGACTGAGCCCCTAGCCAGTGGAAGACAAGCTGGTAATGCCAGGTCTATACCGACAGCTCATCAGAACAGGCCAAGCTCCCTTTTCTGCTTGGATGTCATCATTCTGTGACTATGAAAGCATAAAACTGGAGACTGTTCCAGCAGGTCACTGTCGCTACAACTTGCTCAAACAGAAATAAAACAGCTTTCCATGCTTATTGATCTTGGACTTTTTGCCATTTTTATGCTCTGTTGACCTGAAGCTCAGTAAGGATGTATTTTGTAAAAGGAGCTGAAAGTTTTCTTTCTCAGTAGATGAGACATTTCATATTTTGGCTGCATGTAAAAAACAACTTCATATTTTTTTCCCCTAAATGCATTCTCTCTGTGACTTTAAAAGAATAGTTGATCTTTAAGTAACACATGTGATATTAGTTTTTCCATTTTAAAATAATCACATTATTGCAGACATTTTAATAGCTGTAGAGGTTGCTATGTATTAACATGATTCATGGTCCTTGACAGCACTGTGTCTGAAAATCCCCCAGGAATGCAAAATACAAAACTCCACACACGTTCAAATTTTACTGCCTGCAGCTAAAAGAAGGAAAAGAACTTAAAACTGTTGAAACCCTTCAACTTTAAAAGCATTAATAGATGGTCCCAGGGGATTAAATCTAAATCTTAATGTGTAAAAATCAAGTTAATAACCAGAGAGATTAATATGGCTGCATTTGATTATTGTGATAATGCAAACAATTAGTACTGCCAAAGTGAGATGTATTAGCCTCCTTCTTGCCCCTCACATCAGCAAGGCACTGGAAACAAATGGAAATAAAACATTTTACTCCAAGGTTTTCTATTGGGGTTTTTTTTCCTGCCTTTGTCTTTCCTTCATTGTAGCTGACTCATTTTTGAAATTTTATTTCAGACCCAAATCATCGAGTCTTTTCATTTTTAAAGTATAATTTCTACAAAACTAATGGCAATGATCAGAACATCATCAATTTCATGATGTCAGAGAATTATTCCTATATACTTCCTTAATATCAGGTACTTGCTAAATCTTCATGATAAATGAAAACAGAAGGTTGTTGAGGGGGGCGGAGTTTGAGGAGGGAATGGAAACAAAGAAAAGATAAAGGTAACACGGGAAGTATATACCATTTAGTTTTAAATTCTCAAGGTTTTTCAGGAGGCGATAATTGGCATCTTTGTCATTGTTTTACTTCATGTAGCATTTTTCCTGGTTTCTGGAGGAAGGGTTGCTTCTGGAGAAATCTGCCTGAGAGTACAGTATGCCTTCTCGTTAGGCAAGTTCCTACCTTTTCCTTAATCCTATGCCAGGCAGAAAAATGGGCTTCGGGTTGGTGGGCAGTGGAAAAGAAATCACTGTAAACAAAGGGGTTGGCTTAAAAGGAGTAAGTCTGGCTATGTGAATAAATGGATCAGATGTTGTGCCAACAATTAACTGACGCTAGAAAGACAGCTGCCCTTCAAATGAAATTGAAAGGAGAAATATTTTAAAACCTTCCTGAAGCCTCAGCAATAAACAGGCACTGTGGTAAACCTCTATAGGATATATAGGATTTATATTTACGTGGGTTTTGTTTTTTTTTAGATCCTCGGACATTTAAAATATTGTCTTGCCATCGAAAGGCAAAATTAAGGTAAAACGAGTGAAGAGTTAATGTGATGTATTTTTAAGCAAATGAACACAAAGGAAGCTTAGAAAATGGACATTTTTGTGATTTATTTGGGTGGGGGGGGGACTCAGACGTGTTCTGGCCTATGTCACTTGAAACCTTTTATTTTGCTTCTCAGTTCAGATCTGTGTTGTGCATCAAATGGGTGTCCCATTCGTTATTTTTGTTTAAGCAGGGTCTGCGGGGAATTCCGGGGGACCATTTAATAAACTGCCGCGACAATGGAAGAGTTGTTCACTTTGCTTCAGCCAAGTATCTGAGGAAAGTGTGTTTAGAGGTAGGGAGCGGGGAGCTGTCAGTAGCTGCTGCTCCCTGAGCCTGGCAGCCTCGTGACAGTTACTAATATCAGCAGATTTAATGTGTTTAGTCTAGTTGTGAGGTTGGTGATGTGTTTTTTATTTCCTGCTTCAGAAATGCATTTTGGCTAGAAAACAGTGAGGCACACAATTCTCGTTCTTACCATGCCACAGTCAGGAAATTGTTACCTTTGTACCCCATTTATATTACATCATGAGTTACCTACAGCCCTCCCCCTTTTGAGATGGTTACTTCTGGGTTATTCGATCCGATCGGTGTGTGAACATGAACTTGAAATAGGGACCGTGAGGCACGTGCACTGAGCCCGGCGCCCACACCTAGGCTGTGTTAGGATTCACAAAGTGCATTTTCCTCTCCTTTCTCCTGGATGCATCAGTTTATCTTTATTCCCCAAGGACTGCAAAATTGCCTCATTGTCTTTTAAAATCTTTAACATTCTCTCTTGCTTTAGAACCAATTTGGAAAAGAATACACAAACCACCTGCACAACCCGAACAGAGCACTTTTCTCTTCGTGCTTCCTTCTCCAGCAGTGAGTGGTTTATGCATCTTTCTTTTCTTTGCAACTCTTAAACATATTTTGTCCCTTTTCTTAGTATCAATTTAAAGACATCAAAGAGGGGGGAGAAGCCTCACAGTGGGCTCTTGCACTCTTCAGAGTTTTTAGTTTGTCTTAACTTCGGCTCATTATTCTGTTTCATGCTTGGTGGTAAGTAGTCAGATTCTATTTTTAACACGGAGTTTTGCTTTGTGGTGCATTATGTTAGGAGAGCTTGGGGTGCAGGGCTGGAACAACTATTATTTTGTAGTTTAGAAGTCAGATTTATTTCAACTAAATGTTTAGCAACCGTGCATTGATAATTACACTCACTCTTTTTAAATCGGTGCTGGAAAAAGGAAATTGAGGAGAAATACTTGAAAATAATTTTGCTAGGACATACTTATATTTCAATTTGAGGTTTAAAAAATAATTTCAGTTTAGCCTCAAAATATTTAACTGATGTACGTATAAATCATAAATCAGCGTGTTCATAAATCAGGATGTAAATAACAGAGGTTGCAGAAAAATACATTGAAAAAGCAGTAAATGGACACAGAGAAAATAGCTTGCATGCTCCATTCGAGGACATCCTCTTAATACTAGTTAATGAAACAGCAAAAAAAAAAAAAAAAAAAAAATCTACACAGAAATAGAACAATCACATGTTTTTAAAACCAAGATAAATGACTTTTTTTTTTTTAATTTAAGAAGTGTAAGAAAATCTCATAGAAAGGGTGGGAAAGTGGGGATAAACTCCCCACATCACTGCAATTGAGAGACAACCGCTATCACTTTTATGCATTTCCTTTGTCTACGGGAAATAGCATTAGGCTTTTCATGTTAAGAACATACTTCATATTTTGTTATTTCAGAGTTCAAAAGGGAGAGATCTTGTTTCTTTAAAATAGAGGTCTTAAAAATCAAGCCTGCCTGAAGGGGAATTGGGGGCACACTCAGGTCTGTCTTCCAGCCGCCAGGTCAGTGGGGTGGCTGGGATGCACCCATCTTTCCAGGCTCAGGAGGATTTCCCGCTGTTTTTCCAGGAGTGACCTAGAAGGAGGTTAATGATTCCAAAGAAGGACTTCCCCCTCAGGGAAAATTTAATCTTGTGACCTTTTTCTCTATCTGTCCATTTCTTTAAAGCCATAGACTCCCTTCATTTAACTTACATCAAGCTGTTTTATTTTCTTCAAAAACATGGTTGAAGTGACTGCTTTGCTTTCATTTAACCCTTGAACTGCACGCATTTCAAAATGAAATTTTTGTGCAGAGTAGAAGCTTCAAGTTCTTTCTAATCTCTATATTTCCCTCAAAAAAATCATCAATCATTATAAACAATGAGATAGGGAAGTGCAAAAACAAATGCTATTTGTATTACTCTTATAATTGTCTTTCCTGGTGGCTGCACACAAAAGGAAGAGATACAGAATAAAGCATTGCTTGATTAATTGAGAAATTCTTTTAAAACATTGTTTGGGATTTGTGATTTGTGTGATTCTGTGTGTGTGTGTGTGTGTGTGTGTGTGTGATGATTGGATTTTCTGCTGTATTCAGAGTGCGAAGATCATTACAAGGAAATTTTTAGTAAGAAATATGTAAATGATGACAAGGTCTCTTCACAGAGAATTTAAAATCATGAAAAAAAAAATCAGCTTTATCTAGCCAGTTTCACTTTTTTTCCTACCCCAAATATGCAGACATTAGTGGATCAAATTCAGTGTCAGAATACAGTAAAATAAAACTATAATTATTTTATTATTCTCATGGGTTCAGACTCACGGGTGCAATGAGTTCTTGAGGGTAAAGTGAAAACAGAAACTGGCTTGTGCTCAAAGTTGTTAGTTTTTTAAAAACAACTTTTTATTCTGCAACAGACCCAGGACATTTTCAGCATGATCATATTACTCACTTTTACTGCCAACATAAATTAAAATAAATATTTCTTAATTTTTAGCATTATAATGTTCCATTTTGGAAACAGTAAATCCAGAATACTGTGATTCCTATGAATGTATAACACAGTCTATGCATAGATTCTCTAATATTTAATGTGCTGTATTGCCCAGAGAATTCTGGTTTTTTCCCTGGGTGTAAGCACCATTTGGAGGTAGCTGAAGGTAGAACAAACTACCAAAGAAAGCAGCAGCTGTTCAGCTAGTCGATTTTCTGTAGGTTCCATCCCTGCAGTCAGCATGGGCTAAGAAGGTGCTGCTTTCTTAGCACCCTGCAGAAATGATAACCAGGACCAGTCTTTGCCCTCAGGCCACCACGAAATCTGCGAGAACATTACCGTTGTGGGATAATTAAAGACCAATTACCCATGAATTGTAGTGCTACTGACTATAAGCACAACAGAAGGGGAAAACAACAATAGTAAATAAACATATCATTTTACAAAGTAGCCTGACATACACCATTATCATTTCTTTTTTTAAAAAGATTTTATTTATTTGAGAGAGAGAGAGAGAGAGAGAGAGAAAGAGAGAGACAGAGACCTCGGGGGGAGAGGCAGAGGGAGAGGGAAAGAACCTCTAGCAGATTCTGCACCCAACATGAGCCTGACGGGGTGGGTGGGAGTGAGGGGGGCTTGAACCCACGGCCCTGAGATCATGACCTGAGCCAAAACCAAGAATCTGATGTTTAACCAAGTGAGCCACTCAGGCACCCCACACTATTATAATTTTTGCAAGTTACTTGGGTCTTCAATTTTTCGAGAATAATGATACCTTTCCCTTTCCTCACAGGGTTTTTGGGGAAATCTAATTATATGGAAATGTTGTCAATAGCTTTAGAAGTAAGGAAATCAAAGATAAGTAATTCAGTGGCAAAGGTGAGGCTGCTTTACCTTCTATCAATGTCCAGTGTCTGACATTGTCCAAATTAACAAGTCCAAGATGAAGTTTGCTGTCTTCCTCAACAACTATTCGGCCTTACACCCTAATTTGGTTGATGCATTCCCACCCAAGCCACAGTTCTGGGATGCATCATTTCTTCTTTCATTTCCCACTCAACCAATCATCAGGACTTAGGTTTACCCTGAATGATCTACAGTTGTTATCAATGTCCTTAATTTGAGTTCTGACCTGCCACATGCCTGGTTCACCCGTAACCCTCCCTAACTGGTCTACACCTTACCATTGTGATCTTTCCAGAGCATAAATCTAATCCTATTATTCCTCTGCTTAAAGCTTTCAATGACTCCCTGTTACATCTCCCAGAATGCCTCCCAATGCAGTCTTCCCACTTCTCAAATGTTCCAGACTACTTGTAGATCTCTGCCCATCCACATTCCATCCTTTGTATATTGTGTACTCTCTCATTGGAATGCCAAGCCTTCCACATTATCTGTCAAAGAAACTTTGGTCATCCTTTAAACGTGGGTTCTTCTTAAGAAAAAAAAAATCCCTGCTACCCTAAATACAAATGGTATGAATAGTTCCATTTTCTGCTAATTCAGGGTTGAGACCACGTCTTTGCACTCATCATAGTATAATGAAATTACTCATTTACATGCCTGCCTCCCCCAATAAACTATGAACACCTCGAGAGAAAGTATTTTTATTTCCTTGTGATTTTATACAGTGTCTGGCATATAAACTCTCTATAAAATATTTGTTGAATTTTAGGAGTGGATGGTCATCACAGCTGAAAGTTGCAGATGAAACAAGAAGGGAGAAGGCAGAGAAAAATTGATGATTTTAGAAAGATAGGGTCATGGATAACCTCCCTAGCACAGATTCCTAGAGAGATAGTCGAGGCCATGAAATGGGAATGGATCATCAGGATTCTGGAATAGAGGCTTAAGATCATGAAAATCTGAATTTTGAAATGTTGAATTACTTTTAGATTATTCTTTTTATGTATAATTGACAATTAGAAGTCTTCTTTGAAAGATATACATTTTAGTTTATAATCTAGGAGTATAAATTTCAGAAGCTTATTTGTGACAAGTAATGATTGCTTTAATTTTTTTTTTTTTTTTTTTGGTTCTAACACTAGAGATTCAATTTCAAAGTGTGTCCCTATTTCTAGTGTTTCTAGGTGGAAAACGAAACTCTCCCTCTGTCCCTCTCAACTTCTCCCTCTCTCTCTCTCTCTCTCTCTCTCTATATATATATATATATGTGTGTGTGTGTGTGTGTGTGTGTGTATTTTACCGTATACTTTACAATTACAGTGTGTTAGAATATGACTCGTTGTCCATCACTTAAACTATTTTAAGCTGAAGAATACAAATAATTTTAACCCTTTGTAGAAACACAGAGCCAACCTTTATGGTCCTGCAGACTGGCCTTGCGCAAAGGTCACTGAGAAGGTAAGTGTTGCCTCAAATCCAACTGGCATTCTACTCTCCAAAAAAGGGGCTAAAGCCAGGGGTTATGTCTACCAAAAAGGACCTCTCTATCCAATTCACACCAAAGTGCTGTTTGGGCTAACATTGCCCTGCAGAAACCCCTCCATCATAATTTTATTTTATTTGCCTTTCCCCTGACCTTTCCTTGCTGTGTTAGTTTTTTATTAAAGTGAAGCAACCAGAATTACAGCAATATTTCAGCAGTAGATGCCCAATGACTTTATATAGGAGTTTGCTGCAATTTCCTAGTATTTTGTTGACTTCTTGACGAAGCCACACAAAACATACTTGTTTCTTATCGGCCACATTTCAAGTGCTCACAGCCACATGTAGCTAATGGCTACCGTAATGTGCAGCAGAGAAAACATTTCCGTTATTGCAGAAAGTTCCACTGGACAGTGCTATCCTATAGGGATGAGACGAACAATAATAAACAAACAAGTGAACAAGGTAATTTCAGATAGCTGTAAATAGAGCGAAGGAAACAATAGATGTGATGGAGTACAGAGTAAGTGCACAGGATGCTGAATGCTGGAAAACAGCAACCAGGCAAAGCTCTGGGGGCTGATCCTCCTAGGCAGAGAGCACAGTAAGTGCAAAGGCCCTGAAGTGAGAAGGAGTTTGGCATGTTTGAGAAATGGAAAGGTCAGTGGAGTGTGAGCTCAGTGAGGCAGGAGAGGCGGGTGGAAATATAGCAAGTCAGAGAGGTGCAGGGGCCATATCCTGCAGGGTCATATATGCTACGGTCGTGGGCCTGGATTTTGGTCTAATTGCAATGGAAAAACATCGGAGAATTTTAAACAAGGAGTGACATGACCCGATTTATATTTTTAAAAGACTGTTCTGGCCACCTGAAGCAGATCTTATACAGGTGAATTTCCACGACTGGAGACATAAGGGGATAAATATAAAAATGTTATGATAAAGGAATCTATGTGTATATTTTAAATTGTGTATTCATTAGAACCATATTTGTATGCTATCTTTACTTCATTTCTAAGAACTAAAACTTTATGTGGACCTGTCAAAAAAGATGAATACAAATTTTGCCTAAGAAAGAATAGCAGGGCTACAACTAGGTGGGGCTTGGAGTTCTGTCTTACAGGAGATCCTTTTTCTATGCCCACCGTAGGGGACGGCTGAGCACCAAGAGGTGCTCAGGATGCCAGCAAGTGGATCCATGATGGAACATGGGAAGCTCAGCCCAGGCAGAGGAGTGACATCTTTCTGGAGGGTCCTGAGAAACTTCTAAACATGACATTCGCCAGACAACCAGGTGGCAAATCATAAGCCAGCACAAAAAGAGAGGAGGAAAATCATAGGCATGGAAAGAACTGGTAGTAGAGAAATTTAATATCTTTAAAAAGGAAAGGCAAAAGTGGACAACTCTTTGGAATATGTGTGTTACTCTTGGTTCCAGAGTTAAAAAGAAAAAAAAAGTTAGCAAGGGAAAAATGTATCCTGAGATAAGTTTCCCATATGAGGAAGAGCAAATGATTCTTCAACAGTATGGGAACACCGATAATGGCCTTTGCTAAAATTATGTTGTATCCACCTTTCTTAAAAAAAATAATCTAAGATGATTCTTCTGTTAACTAACTCTGACTTGGAGCAAATCCCTCATGTGATTTGGTCTCTGTCTCAGTACATAAGAGGTTTGAGGTAAGTTCTTATGCCTCTGAGATCTCTCTCAGGTCTAAAACAGAGATGGTTTATTGAAATCCCAGAAAGTTCCTTTTAGAAGAAATAATATAGAAAGTAAGAAAAAAAAGAAATTTTTTTCTGACAGAATTTTGTGCTAATAGCTTTATTAAATCAAAGGCAGTAACAGTAGCAGGACACAGTAGCTGGAGATATTTGCATAGCTAAAGAGATACTGTACCACCGTGTGTACCGAGAAACATTATAAATGCAAGAAAGAAAAGATTGGGATAACCCATTTAACTGGAAATACTACAGGTTCTGAGGTTGGCCACATATTTACTGTGTATATTGACCTAACAAGAAGAATTTAACTTTGGAAAGGCTTACGACGAAGGGTTTCCAGGACAGAAAATGGGAGCACTAGGGCAGAAATGAAAGGCTGCGTAGTATTTGCTTCTCACACACGCTGCACTTTCATACCACTAGCCCATGTGGCTTCTCCCTTCACCTTCCTCTGGGCTGGTACGACCCCTGCGCTCCGCTATCAGTAGTAACGTACAGAACATGGGCTGGATTTCAGCCCCCATTCATCTCTTTGTGAACAACCCACAAAACCCATGATTTGACTTAGCTGTGTGCCTTAAATAGCTTTTCCCACTTCTATCTGGCAAAACTCCCCTCATCCTTCCAGAACCAGGGTGAATGCCACCTCTTCTGTGAAGCTGGCTCCAACCTTCTCAGGCAAAACTGATCTTTTCAATTGTGCTCTCAAGCATTTTGATTATCTTCTTAGGATTGTGCTTACCATGGTAAATTACAGTTTTTATTTTGTTTTGTTTTTTAAAGAAGTGTTCCTTCTTTGCTGGATCTTGAACTCCTGAGGGTAGGATTCTAGCTTATTCTTTTTGTTCTCCTTAGCACCTTTTGCAGTTCTAATCAGAGAATAGATACATAATAAATGTTGTTAATGATGCATAGTTAAAAATTATAGTCGATATGATGAAAAGAAGGCAGAAAAAGATGGAGAGAAAGTCTTCAGTCAAGATAGAGACCCAAATATGAGGTTCAGTAGAAGAGTCAGAGAAAGAGCTTTAAAGTAGTTAGGCAGGAATAATAAAAGCCAAAAGAAAGAGAATGTGAAGGAAAGAAGGTGAAGAGACAAAGCCAGCAACTTCAAAGATAAAGACATTCATAACATAAGCAAAGATGGGGGTACAGGGAGGAGCTCAAGAAAAATAAAACAAGCAAAAGGGGATTATTGTCCTCAGTGTAAGGTTGGAGAAATGTGGAAAGAAGAAAGAAGGAAGGCCTAGGAAAAATGCTCTATTTATCATCTATCTATCTATCTATCTATCTATCTATCTATCTATCATCTATCTATCTATCTATCTATCTATCTATCTATCGAAGAGTCTAGATTATGGGGATTAGGATACGGGGTCAATTTTTCTTGGGGCTGAAAATAAGTAATTAAAAATATGGGGAAGAACAGGGAAGATTAATATAAAAAATAATCAGTTCCACAAATGTAGAGTATCATCGTCAGACCTTGCAAGAGAAAAACCTCAAATTGCTCTTGGAAGACACATGTGGCAGAAAAAGAAAATGCCAGGCATTGACTTTAGCAGGTACAGGTCCAGCACTGGGTGCTTTGTAAATTTATTCCTTCAGATTAAAAGTGTTAATGTCGTCGGCCTTTCATACCTGAGAAATGAAAGCATATAAATATGCTCTTTTAGTTCTTCACACACCTGACTAGCAAATGGACTATAATAACTGGCAAGTGGGTGGTGAGAAAGGAATAGCTGTTAATATCTAAGCATGGACTATTATTTTAGATAGTTTGTGCTAAAAAGGGAATCCATTTGGTGAGAAAGTTGAAAAAGAAAACCAGAATTACCTAAAAGAGAATGCTAAAGCTCTTTATGAGGATGGCATGACCATTTGTCAGTTTTGGCCCTTTAGCACCTGATTCCTTTTTCCTTTGGGGAAATACCACCGATCATGATTTCAGAGGGAGGTGGGAACTCATCTCTGGCTCCTAAAAGGTGGGCAGACAGTCCTTGCCTCTGAGCTCTGGCAGGGGTACAGATGTGTGGCCTCAGCTAAGCCAAAAGAGGCCCCACACCAAACTTGGGGTCCCCAGGGAAGGATGTAAAAGGCGGAATGGCTAGAGATCATCCATAGGGGCAGCAGGGAAATCCAAAGTCTAGCAGTGCTCAAGTACCCTGCAACAGGATGTCCTGACTCATGTCTCTGATGCAGGGCCTTGACTGAGCTTTGACACATTTCAGCCTCTCTTGGTGCTTGTAACCCTCCCTGAACATCCTTCTTCAGCCTTCCTCAATTCTCTGAGCTACCTGTTACCCTTTTAAGAGATTACTCTTCTGTTTAAGTTTGCCTAAATTAGTTAACAAAAAACTTTCTATAGACTAAATGTTTGTGTCCCCCTGCCCCTTGCATCCATATGAACTGTCATATGTTAAATCCTAGTGCCCATTGTGATAGTATTTGGAGATGGGAGGTCTTGGAGGTGATTAGGTCATAAGGGTGGATCTCCCCTGAATGGAATTAGTGTCCCTATAACATAGGCCCCAGAGAGGTCCTTGTCCTTTCTACTGTGTGAGGACATGGTAAAAAGACAGCCATCTAGGAACCAAGGAGCAAACTCTTACCAGACACCAAGTTTGCTGGCACCTTGATCTTGAACTTTGAGCTTCCAGAACCATGAGAAATAAATTTCTGTTCTTTATAAGTTACCCAGTCTATGGCATTGTGTTATTAGAGCCCGAAAGACCAGGACAACTGTGTATACAGTAGTTGCCTTCTTATCCCTTGAGGATACATTCTAAGACTCTCAGTGGATGCGTTAAACCTCAGATAGTACCAAACCCTACGTATACTGTTTTTTCCCCCTATACATACATGCCTACCATAAAGTTTAACTTCTAAATGAAACATAGTATGAGACTAACAACTAATAATAAAATGGAATGATTATAACAATATACCATGATAGAAGTTATGTGAATGTGGTTTCTTTCTCAAAATATCTTACTGTACTGAACTTACCCTTCCTCTTCTTGCCATGATGTGAGATGACAAAATGCCTATGTAATGAGATGAAGTGAGATGAATGGCATTGGCTCTATGATATAGCATTAGGTTACTATTGACTTTCTGATGATAAGTCAGGGAAATCATCTGCTCTGGGATCTTGGTTGGCCAGGGTTAACTGAACTGGCGAAAAGTGAAACCATGGATAAGGAAGATTACTGTGTAAATTATCTATTTTTGTGTAACAAATTGCCCCTTAACCAAGAGACATAAATAACAAATAGTTACCATCTCACAGTTTCTAAGGGTCAGGATTCTGGGAGCAACTTAGCTGGGTCTTCTGGCTATGGGTCTCTCACAAGGCTGTAAGGGTCGGGAGATCTCATTTGAAGGCTTGGCTAGATGAGCCATTTCTAAGCTCCCTTATGTGGTCTTTGATGGGGTCCAGGTTCTTACGGGGTGTTGGGCAGAGGGGCCTAATTTATGCTGACTATTGGTCAGAGGCCTCCCTCACTGTCTTGTTATGTGAGCCTCTGCATAGCACATCTCACACTTGTACGGCAGGTGAAGTCTCAGTGAACAAGCAAGAAAGTTTGAGAGAGAGAAAGAGAGGAACTTCTGTTATCTAAACTCAGAAATAGCATCCCATCATTTTACTATATTCTGTTTGTTTGAAGTAGCTCCACTACCTGCAGCCCATACTCAGGGGTTGGGTGACACAAAAGTGCAAATACAAGAAGGCAGATTCTTTGGGAACCAAGTTGGAAGCTGTCCATCATGTCACGGTAAACACACGTGCTCTCTGTGGTTACTTTAGGCGCATAGAGGCTGATGGTGGGGAGCCAAGTGAGGGTAAAACACAAGAAAAAATGTGGGAAAGAATCAAGAAATTCAGGAAAAAGTAAAACTTTAATGGGATCCATGCAAAATAGTTCATTGAAAATATTTATTACAAATAGAGAAGGATATGGGAAATTTGAACCTCTTAGATCAACAAGTTACATCAGAATTTACACCGTCAGAGTGCATTAATAGCTGACACAACACTCAGCATGCAGCAAATAGGAGCAAGGGGAAAGGTGCTCACTACAATCACCAGAAGGGAGACACACAGAATTTCTAGGAAATACCCAGAAGAAAGCATGCCACAAAATAGAGCATGATTTATTTATTTATTTTTTTTAAATATTTTATTTATTTATTCATGAGAGACACAGAGAAAGAGAGAGAGGCAGAGACACAGGCAGAGGGAGAAGCAGGCTCCATGCAGGGAGCCCGATGTGGGACTCAATCCCGAGACTCCAGGATCACGCCCTGGGCTGAAGGCAGACGCTCAACCGCTGAGCCACCCAGGCGTCCCAATAGAGCATGATTTAATGTTAAACCATGAAAACGCAGGTTTAACATCCAAATGCATGAGGTAGAGACGTGACTGGGGAGACTGGCCAATTTGAAGGCAGGTAAAAATCATTAAAGAAGAACGGTGAAGATTGATGATGTGGGCGTGTTTCCGTACCAGCAATATAAATCCATTTGGAAAACTATGCAGCGAATTGAAAGCCAGTCCATATATCTAGTCAATATGAAAAAAGGAAATAATCTCGCAGAACTCTGTTCATATGCAGTTGATACATCAGAAGGTAGATTGCGACTTCCAACTATAATGAATATTTGTAGACAGTCAGAGGACAGAGTCAATAGAAAATAAATGCAGAAGCATGCTGGCAAGAATGGAGAAAAAAAGGGGGGGGAATCAGGGAAGGAGGCCCCTTTGAAAATCCTAAGGGTATGTTTGGGAGAAAGAATCATGCAAGACAAAATTAAGAAGAGAGGCTGGAGGAAGGCTTGGAGAAAATAAAAACTTGGGAAATACAGGGGGCGGGGTCCCTACGGAACTGGTTCTGCCTCATCAAACGTTTTTAATTCCATTTTTTATACATAAGTTATAACTGGCAACCTCTGTTGAGACTGTTTTTTTATTGCCTTATGGAAAAGGAAGGCCAACATGATTAAAAGGCAATGTATTCTCTTCCCAGGGAAGGGGAGCTGGGAATGATGAAGCCAAGGCTTTTCTTCAGAGTGACATTTTTATGTTACAATTTTAATAAAAAATAAAGAAAAGGAGTACGAAGATTAGGGAAAACATTTTAGGTTTCATCTTCCTCACTTTGAATGATGGTGGGAGGGGTCAGTGCCCTTTAAGAAAAAGAGAAACGTGATCCCTTAGAAAGGGGCAGGATATGAAAACAACAAAACAGCAACACAGAAATGATCACGTGAGGCATAAAGAGGAAGGTTGTGAATACCCCAAATGGATAATACTAGATAGATATCCTAAGAGAATACCATTCAAATAATGTAAAGTTTGGATGTTATGGGAACAATGATATGAAATAGAAACTGCTATATTTTGCAAATATATGAAGTTTCTAGGGTTTGCAAGTGGCCTGATAATACCACTCAGAAAGAACAAATGGGGGTTTGGAAACCTAGTGGCCAAAGGAAATGAGAAGTCTCTCTTTAAAGAGAGGACAGGCCCAGAGAAAGACAAATACCATATGATTTCACTCATTTGTGGAATTTAAGAAACAAAGCAGATGAACAAAGGAAGAAAAAAGACAAACCAAGAAACAGAATCTTTACTCTAGAGAGCAAACTGATAGTTCACCAGAGGGGAGAGAGGTTGGGGATAGGTTAAAATAGGTGATGGGGATGAAAAGTACACTTGTCCTGATGAGCACTGAGTAATGTATAGAAGTGTTGAACCATTATATTGTACACCTGAAACTAATATAACACTGTATGTTAACTATACTGGAATAAAAATAAAAATAAATAAATAAGTAAATAAATAAAAGATTTGGTAATTAAAAAATGAAAAGAAGGGACAAGCCATGAATAAGGGCCAAAGGATTATGCATAGAAGGATTAAAAACTCTGATAGGAATTGTGTGATTAGAATTTCCCCTTTAAAAGAATATTGACTCCCACCTATTATATTGAACCCAGGGCTGAGGTTCAAATCACATCAGTGGCATGTGTCCACAGGGTGTCAAAGGTGAGACTAAGAACAATCACTCTTCCTCTGTTTTATATTGTACCCACTTATTTCTCCATCTATATTTTGACCAACTTGAGAAATTTCTTTAGAAATTACCTAATAGGGAGCTATGAGTATGAACACTGAGAACCTCACGTGTCTTACCATCAGAAAAAGGAAAAAAGAGAGGTCAGAAAAGCTGACATTCAGAAAAATTCACTTACTCTTGAGTTTGATGATTTTATAAGCATGAAGCTATCAAAGTTGTAAATAGTAATATTGGCACTGTGGGCAGACAAGAATGGGATGTCTGTACACACATAAAACTTAGTTGATCTGACATTCTCTCATTAGAATTCTCTATTAATTGATATCTCTGCATGTCTTAATTATAGTGGTAATGAAGGTTTATAAATATTAATTCAAAGGTACCAAAAATTTGTGAAGTACCTTTTGAATTATCAAAGACAGGTTAGGTGCTGTTCAGTAAAACTTCACAGATAAGTGAATTAACTGCATTGTAATTCTTTGAAAAGTGTTAAACCATATAATAGAGATCATCCATTTTCACTCTGCAGGATAGCAAATAGTTCATTCTATTTAATTCTGAACAATTTCCAAACATAAATAAGAAAAATCCCTGTTCCTAAAAATCCTGTTATTTTTATACCATGCCTCTAGTGTACGATGTATCTACCTCACTGTAACACAAGAAGTCTGTAATTTGAACACCTCCCCTTTTCCGAAACCCCAACTTTATAAGAACGTTTGCTATATTTTCACAGAAAGTTAAAGAAAAAAAAAATCCTCAAAGTTTGAGGTCAAATTACAGTGTTTGAGTTTCTTGAAAATAAGCCGTGCTATAGATCATTGTTTCTTTTAATGAGGAGAAATACTCTTCATTTATTCTACCACCAGTATAGCACAGCAAAACTGTATCCACATAATTTAAAAAATTAACTTCCAAATAACTGATGCTCACAGATGGTTACATTTTTCCTTTGCTATGGATAGCTTCTAACTTTTAAATTTAAATTTTATCCTTTTTCTTAAATGTAGTTGCCACTCACCATTATTGTCTTTTTTTTTTTTTTTAACTTATGTCCAGATTTTAATGACCAATATTTTGGTTTTTGAATGCTGTAGTGCTAACCACATATTCTGGTATCTTAATAATTATGTTAAACTATGACTACCAAAGGAACCTACTTGTCCTCATTTGTACAAGAACTTAAATATAAAAATTTGAGGTATAAAACAAATGACATGATCTACTTTAAGTGGATAAAATTAATTCATGTGTACTATCTAAAACTTTAAAAGTATTTATCCATAGGCATCATTATGTAGATACACATAACATGAAAAATTTTGTTTATTATAAATTTTTCTAAATGGGAGAAATGTAATTTGCCATTTTAGGAAATGTGATTATTCCCGGGATGCCTGGGTGGCTCAGTGGTTGAGCATCGGCCTTTGGCTCAGGTCGTGATCCCTGGGTCCTGGGATAGGGTCCCACATTGGGCTCCCTGCAGGGAGGCTGCTTCTTCCTCTGCCTATTTCTCTGCTTCTCTGTGTGTCTCTCATGAATAAATTAAAATCTTAAAAAATGTGATCATTCCCTCCTTATATCATTATCTATAAATTTTATAGTTCTAATTACAGTGATTATTTTTATTTCATGCCAGTAAGTTCTACACCCGATATTAATAACATCTCAAAAGATGGATTACAGTTCTATCAACTGCTTTTTTCCTTTATGGTCTCTTTTGAAAGTACATGCTCATTTTTTGTTAGTCGATAACTTACTGAATATCCTTACATTCTTTAGAATTTTGAAATGAATGCTACCTGGTTTTTCTAATATGCTACATCTATTTCCTTGAGATGATGCCTCACTTTTTAAAAATACCTTCAAAAGTACCTTTTGTTACTTGCAAATGTCATTCTAGTATAAGATCTCTGTTTTCTTTTTACAACTTCTATAGTGAAGTAAGGATTTCCTCCCATTTTTATTGTTTCAGAGGATCAACAAGGACCTTCGGGGTGGTTACGAAAGCCTCAGAAAGAAAAGATGACTGTGACAAACTATGAACTATACTACATGATGTAATTAAATTTTTAAAGTTTCAGTGAATTACATATAATCATAACATAAATATAAGTTATGTAAGTTATATAAGTACAACATAATTGATGTATATTGTACATTAAAAAAAATCCTTTCTTGATATAGTTCACCACAAAATAGAAAGTGCTTATGCACATATATTCAAAATTTTTTAAAAAGGGTCTTAATGACTCAGATTTTACGAAGGAAAAAATGTCAAGTTAATATGACTTTAGTGAAAAAAAGAAACAGACTGAAAACAGAATTTATTATTCATAATGGCAAAATACATTTGCTATATTTATGTATTTAGTACAGACTTTCCCATGTGAAGGTCTTAAACGATTTTGCAGTCAAATATTACTACCCATTTTGTAGATTAAGAAAAGTGTGTGTGTGTGTGGGGATGGCTATGGGAATAGGGGAATGGGTATCCAGTAATTTATGGAGGATGACACAGTGGACTAGTAAAGGAACTGGGAACAAATAATAGTTTCTGTGTGCTAAAAACATTGCTTTCCCATATGCATTACTGACATTTTGCACAAATGTCGATAAACATCTGTCAACAAATGTTAATTTAAAAGCCTCCTTTACATTGTTCTCACTTTAATATGTTAATATGCTAGTGTGCATGTGTGTGTGTATAACACATATATTTTATATATAAAAACATTTATATATTAACAAACAGACACATATACACACACACACACACAAAACTCAGATGGTTGTGGATGCCCCTTTATATGATTTTAAAGGTCTTTATAAATGATCCACCTAAGAAAGCTTCTGAGAAGTAATAAAGCATATTAGGCAGATACTACAGTTGGATTTGAAGTAAACTTACAATACCTTTTAAAAAATCTGGAACCATTCTTTAGAACACTCTGAAAATGTTACAGAACATTGTTACACAGTATAGATAAGTTAAAGAGAATAAAACATATGTTAAAGATATTTTTAAAAAATCATGAAGAATGTTTTCTTTGTAATTGGTTTAGACTCCAGATTGCAACTTTGACACTATGACTTAAAACTTACCAAAGAGATTTATGTTTTGCAATTGACATTTTAAATGGAAGATTTACTTGAATTGGTACCTAATATGTTTTGTGTAATTAATTCCTTTGAGGTCATTTTTTGTAGACATAGAATTCTTTGAACATTAATCCCTCCTTTAGCAATATCTTTATTGTTGGAATTTGCAGTTGAAAAAAAAAGTTAATCTTTTTCAAATGAGATTTTAATACCTACTCAGTCCCAGGTATTTTATTTGTGTCACTGCTATAAGATTTTCTTAAAAATGCAAAATATCTTAAAAGTGGATACTGTGGAGTCAGTGTAAGAAAAAAAGTGGAAGTTAAATAAATCAGGCATTAATAAGACATGGAAAGTTTAATTATGTAGATGCTTAAGTTCTTAATGGAGGGACTGAGTAATGGAGGGTCTGTCTCCTTTTCAACTTTAAACTATTATTCAAGTTATCTGTACACAACACTGAAATTCCTAAGCCTTATATACTCATCTTTTCTATTAATTTATGAAATGTTGCACAGATTATTACTCGGTGGGTAACATAATT